>NC_073697.1:49713000-50958500 GCF_023634085.1 Falco cherrug
TGAATTTCTGGGCCAAAAGTTATAAATATATTCTTAAAGTTTCTTCTAATTTACCCCTTAAAATATTCAAGGTTTACTTTCTAATTATTGCAACGCTGCTGGTATTTTTATACATGTAGCTGTAGGATAAATGGCGGTACTCAGCATATATTGCATAGCATGTATTACATTGAATAGTCTGAGACTGCTCGGTGAATTTTTAACAAGAAATTATCAGGTTTTGCATTATGGCAGGAGAAAAAACTTTCCTTAAAACAGTAAAACAAACCAAATACTGCAATTTAACATTTTAATCTGATTATTCAAAATAACAGTTATTAATTAGGTGGAAAAGAACAAGCCTGTTTTTCAAACACTACATGACAGTTCCTAAAAGGTAAAAAGCAGATATTAGAAAGATTTTCCTCAAAATGTAATGGGGTGCAATCTATAAAATTAAGTTTCTATCCTGCAGGAAACTGATATTTCAGAATTGTGCTTCTGTTTGAATCATGAAAAGCTAAATATCCTGACTTCATAAAAAAAGAATTCTCTACTGCCTTTTTCTTGCCCATGTCATTGAATCACTATTTTTTTAAATTAAAAAAAAAAACCACCTAAAAATGCTTAATCAGATCCAGCATAGAACAATGCCAATATTCATTTCATGAAAATAAAGAATATGTACCTTGTGGCAGAAAGAAAACTGCAAGAGATGCATGTACATTGTATTACTGAGTATACAAAAACGTTTAAATTCCATTTTGAAAGAAGGAAAGTAAAAACAATATCAGCATCCACTATCACTATGCTTTTAACTCTACAGTTAGATGATATAACCCTTTAGAGAAATATTTAAGTTCTAAATCTCTTTTCCCAACATGTAAAATAAACCTTGCTAACAAAGATTAGTTACAGATGATTTTTGTTTTTATTCTTGCCTCTTTTCAAAGTTGGGACCTGTATACTGAAGTTATAGATGCACTTAAAGATATGTATATATAAATTTATAGAAATATTTTAAAATTGCTGCATCCCTTTCCGTAATCCAATTCTACACAGACACTGCAGTAGCAATCACCTGCCTAGAATTCCTGTATTTGTAAAAGTATTTATTTGCCTGCTCAGTGGTATGACAGCACCTTGCCAGCTGGCCTTATGTGCTATTAACATCCCCAAACAGGGTGGGAAAGTCATGTTATGCTTCCAAGCTCTGCCCATAAAGGCCATCTGGTTCAGTTCCAGTATTACAATGAGATGCTTCCTGATGGTGTGCTGCAGAGGAATTCAGCTCCTTCCCTTATATCACCATGGGCACAACACCACTAGTGTTTTTGTACCAGCGTGAAACTGGTGGCCCCTGGGAGCCAGGAGGAGCTGCCAAACTGGGGGGAAATCCCCTATTCATCACATACTCATTTAAGCAGCTTGGAGCCAGAAACAACACAGCCACCAAAAAGCCCCTACAAGAGAAGCCCTTCTTCCAGTGTCCCCCTGCCTGTGATGGGAGGCTGGAAGCAGCACACCTCTCCTCGCAGAGGTCTAGGTGTCCATAAGGAAGCTGATGTGAAGCCCTTTGGCAGCACGACTTGAGAGTACAGGATGTCAGAGAAGACAAATGTCAAATGGGATCTCTCCTCCGATATGCTGCAAAGACAAAGACAGCAGGGGAAGTATACTACAGCCGCCCATCCACTCCTTTTACATTGCGGGAGCTTCAAAAGATAGATCTTACGCTGTGAAGGAAGGCAGTGTGGGAGTACCTCTGACAGGAGCTTTGTAAAAAGGGGTATCAGCTTCAGCTGACATTTCCATCCAAGCCACCTGAATGGCTCCGTTCCCTGTTGTTCCTTGTCTCCTGGAGGCTGAATCTTCAGTGCTTCTCTGCTGCGGGGCAGATGCCCACCCATCACAGAGATCTCCTAGTCTGTCTGCAGGCATCACTGTGGAGACATAGTCTTGTCTCACTTCAACGGCTGCTTTTGTAAGTGCTAAAGACATCTCTGACTTGTTTTTGAATTGTAGTGCAATACTAGAGGGATGGACACAAAGAAATGGCACTGGCTTGACAAACTCTGCTCGGCAGCTGGTTCGCAGAACTTCAAACAAGACTGCAATATTGTTTTGGAGTGCTTCCCTTGAGCTGCTAAACTAGGGCATGAAAGGAAGAACTGTATAAACACTATGAAAAATGATAGCAGGAAGGGCTTCCATTAGTCAGTGATTTTGACACTTAAAGTTTTGTTTTCAGGCAGTTAGCTTAAGACATCTTTCTCTTCTTTTCTATCTTTAGGAAAATAAAGATGCTCCTTCCTATATGTGGGTGGCCCAAGACTGGTACATCATTTTGTTACAGGAGATGAAGATGTCAACAGCTGCGAACTTTTCTGTCTTTGTCTATTACTGTTCTTTTTGCTCTAAAATGTTTTTATGAATGGAACAAGCAGAATCAAATCTTCTTTGATATAATTCATGCACACAGCTTGTGATTTGTCTCCTGATATTTTCTGTATGTGTTCTTGAATTTTTTCTGCCATATGAATGAAAGAATTAGCATGTATGACTTAAGCAGACCTTTCTCTTTGCTCTTTATGCTTGTAATGTTTTTTAGTTAGATTTGCGTGCTTGAACTTGTTGGGAAGATTCATTGCTGGCAGAGCAATGAGGTCTGGACAGTTGGCAGATCAGAACGTTTATTGATGTGATTGCTTTGTGCAGAAAAAGTTTGGCTCCATGGTAGAGAAGATCCCCTCTGAAACAAATGTGGAGACTAGGAAATTAATTATTAAGGAGGATGTTACAAAAACATACATCAATACTGTTCAATATGTGGTTGGAAGGTAATTGAAAAAATTATGTAGACTCTGACTTAAAAGGAGAGGGAGTCTCATGAACACACACTATAATTCCTGACAGCACCGTCTGACTGCTGAACCTGTCATGCTCCAAAGTAGCACTGGAAAAAGGCCAAGCCCAGTCTGTAAGGCATGGTTTAAGCATGATGGAGACTGCCAGGGAACTTTGGTTGGTTTTCACTCTTTTCCTATGTTACTTGTACTTCAGCTTAGGAGGGCATGTCTCACTAAAGCATTTCAATCCCTCTTCCTATTCAAAAAGTATTTAATATGCTTCTAACTATATGTTCTGTTGAACTCTGCACATAAGTATCTTCCAGAGAGGTGCATGAGAGAGCTGATTGCTGTGTTCATTTTCATACATTAATTACAGAGCTGCCTACAGTTGCTTGAACTTCACCACCACTTACAATCCTTCTAACTATATTACAGTTGTAGGATGGGTTGTTTAGTTGGGTTTTTTAAAGCAAAACTATCTATTAAACACACATTTCTTGATTTAAATAAATATTGAAGATTTATGTAACCTAATCCAGGATATAAATTCAAGCCAATACTTTCTCTCCCAGATAAATGGAGAACTGAATCTATATTAATCCCAAATAAAAATGGAAAGATGATGCTAAGTTTGGCTGCATTGTTATTTGGCTGTTTTTGACCAATCCTTCCTTCCTTCCTTTTTCCTTTCGTTCCCTCCCTTTCTTCCCTTCCTTCCCTTTTTTCCCTTTCTTCCTTTTCTTTCTTTCTTACCTCAAGGCACCAATAAAGATGTCCTAAATCTAATTTAAACCAAAATGGATTTTTGAGAGCCACCCAGGGAGTTCTGGCAGTCTTTCCCACTTCCAAGGACCTGAAAACAGAAGATTTTATCTTGGGGAGGAAAAAAAAAAGTAATTCCAAAAGACTAAGGCATACCTATTCCCAAGACCCTCATAGTTGTTTCAATGCATTTTAATACATCCCATCCATACAGGTGGTTGTGTGTGAATTAGCAGAAGTTTGATCTTAACTTTCTACTGGACACCTCTTTTTGCAGATGTGGTAGAAAGGCACAGGGAGGCTACTCTTGCTCTATCATACTGATTTCACATTAGTGGTATAGTAGTGTAGAATACTAGTTTTTCAAACTCTCTCAAACATAACACAGCTTTACAATTTTCCCTGCAAATCTTTCCCAAGTCTTGAATGCCATCTGCTATTTCAACTTGGGAATCCAGGAAAGAAATGGATTTCCTGTGCAGTCATCCTGTTTTGCATTTCAGTGGGCTTGGTTTTACTGTGATTACTTGCAAAAACTCTAAATAGCCCTGTAAGAATCTAGGAAATACTTACAGAAAACATCTTTCTAAGTGTGCAATACGTTATGTGCATAAAAAGAGTAGCCAATAGCCAGCAACTTGGGATATTGTTCTTTTTTTGTTAGTTTTACCACTGTTTTCACAGGATGGTGGCTTTGAAAATAATGACCACAGAAAACAGTAGTAATACCTATTACTGGAAATAAAGACTGGAGGTGTATCTCTTGCTCACTTTAGCATATTTAGGATTCAGAGTTTCTTTAAGTTGGCAAGCCTGGGCAAGGAACACTTGTCCATGTGCATGCAGTGCATTCACTCCCATATAATTACTTTTTGTTAATACTGTGAAACTGTTTTCTTTCATTTTTACAGTCCTGCAGAGACTCAAACTTATGAATAACAGATTCCTAACTTCAATCAGATTACAAATGGGAATAAGGTCCTTAGGCATGTGTAGCATCTGGTTGCAGAATTAAGATCATTCATCTCTTGGGTCTCCTTAGGTGATTATAGCATGAGAGATGTGCACATGGACTATATAGGATTCATGCAATGTCGATTTCTTTACCTAAGATGAGCAAAAAAGTTTTTGAAATCAAAGGGCAATCCTGAAAGCTAATCCAGCAGCTCCTGCAGTAAGTACATCAGCTCCAAACCATCACCATATTCACACACTGTGGCATTTAAATGAGGAAACACTATTGGTTTATAGAGTTCATTATCCAGTTCAAGCTAAAAGGAAGTGTGGGCCTACGTGTTTGATCAAAATTAAGGATATTTTTTTGAGTCACCCTAAAAAATCATTACATCTGATGTCTGAGAAAGGACAGCATCTTGCAAGAACGCTATTCACCTAGCTTTACCCAACTGTCTTGAAAAGAAGTTTGTGATTTCTTTGGTGTCTATGTTTCATTAACAAGTATGTAGACTCAAAACAGTGTATGGCACTAACAATCTTAGTGTAATATGTCGTATTGTAACCTGAACTCTCAAATTATCTCATGTACTTTTCTATATCATAGGATGTGTGTACTTCCAGCAGTAAGAGTACTTTTCAGTATTTTGCTGAATTAGATGAAAAATCTACTTGCTTAACAGATTACAAACTGTTCAAATTATATTAATATTTAAACAACATAAAATTGGATATTCAAAGTCCTTGGAACAGAATTTGCTTTCCAAGAATTTTTCTTCATTTGATGGGCCTAGTCACGGTGCAAAAGATTTCAAAGGAGGAAGGCTGTAAAGATTTAACACTTTTAATACATATGTCTTCAAAGGATAACTTCTGAAAATTTACTTAGGAAAATGTGTTATTATTGATACTGACCTGCCTATGAGCAGCCCATTCTACTGAACATGTTACTTATTTAGATGCATATTTATTTTCAGATTCCTAATATTTTTCTTTTTCTGTCCAAAATCAATGCTAAATCACATCATGGATTAAAAAATAATAATAATTGTGAGCTGTATTGCAAGAGTTACTGAACTGAACTTAGTATGCTAAAATAATGCAAAAGGAGGAAAGAAAAGAGTTTTCTAAATGTTTCTGAAAGTTGTTTTTAGTATATAGTCATTAATGTGCTAAGACATGTACAAAAATGCATTAAAGGATCAGGAATATTTTCCTGCAGGTACTTAGAATCTAATAAATAATGAATGTGATGATTAACTACATGGGCAGAGCACAGAACATTACCAAGAAAAAAATGCTTAAAACCTGGCCTTTGAATGGATGTGCACCATTGTTTTTAATATATAAAACCACTTGAATATACTCAGTTGTGTATGAAGAGAAAATAAAAGAAGCGCGCTCAAATTAACATTATATTTTCAAATGAAACAGATTTAAATATTGCCAAAAGCAGCGAGGGTGCCTGGAGTTGGGTGGAAGGGCAGCAGAGTGAGGTGAGCAGAGGACCGTAATGCTCTTCAATGCTGCTTGAGCAGCCACAGAGGTTTGTGCAGGTCTAGAGAACTGAAGTAAGACCACCACCAGGGCTTCTCCCCGCCTGGCGGTGATGCACCTCGAGCCTCGGGCTGCCCATGTTGGGCGTGGGGGTCAAAAAGTTCCAGTGGGTCGTATGGATCATACAGGTCTTCCATTGAGCGGCGAAGGAGCTTGTTGGGCCAAGCCTCAACGGGTCGCAATACAAAGTCGACTCGCCCAGCCCGTTTCATCTTGGCAGGAAGGGTGACCCTCTTCATCACCCGGCTGTATCCTGCCGCTTGGGCGCTGATTATGTATGTCCCTGGCGGCAGGAGTCGCCAGTAGTCTCCATCAGCAGCTTAGGGAAGGTAAAGGTACAACCAAACAAAGCTTAGTTTTTAGTTTTGCATCCTTTATAGTTACACCCTCACATACATGTGCATGCACAGGTAGAGCAAGCATTTAGGGGGCAGGTTTTGAAAGGATCTCAGATTTTGATTCAGATTTTGAAAAAAGCTCAGATGCAAACTCTTGAATGACAAAAAGGCTCTGGCTGTGGAAATCTGGGCTTTGGGAGCTAAGAGAGTAGAATTTACATGACATACACGAATGCCAATAACTGCTGTGCCTGTATCAGAGGGAAAGGAAGCTTTCCTTCATGCTAGTTTCCCAAGGGTGCAAGGAATAACTCCAAAGAAATCAAATGAATCCAAAACTATGTGAAATTTAAGAAAGTGAAAGCACAATCCAGGCTGCAATATAGCATGTCTAAGGAGCTAAGAAATCCTTCCTTTTATTATATTACATTATATTACATTCAATTACTTTGCAGACATTATAGCACATAAGACTATGGAGTTGGAGCTGCAGCTGGTATAAATTGCTATTAGTGTAAAATGGGTGTAAATTTCCTCCAGCTGAAGGTTACAGCCTGCAGGCAAAAGCAGGGAGTTTTAAAACAATATTAGTCTTCATTTTATATTTCCTTTATTTTGAATGGTAAGTTTCTTAGCTCAGTTAATGTTGCATTAATGCTATTTTCTGCTGGAATTTCTCAGTCTTTTTTAACACTGACATTAAAAAGACTTATTAATCATATGACATTCTTAACCCCACCTAACTCAAAACAAATACTCCTTTTTCCTTCAATGTAAACACATTTTTTATTTAATTCTTAGTTCTTTAAATGTCCACTGCCAATGGAAAGCCATTGTCTGGGAAGAAGTTTGGAAAAGACCCTAATTCATGCCAGTCTTCCACCAGCCTCAAGAATCTTCATCATCTGCACCATTGTATCCCCTTTAATATAAGTTTTTTGAAAGCTGGAAAGCATCTATTACATTATAAACCATTCTGGCTTTCTCAGTTGATTCAACAATCATCGTTAGAGCAAAATGTTACCATTCACGTCTTCTTTTTTGCACTCCTATGGCCTACCTTGTTCTCACTGAAATCAATAATAAAATAAAAGCACTGATTTCAGTGGGAGCCTAAAAGCTCAGAACTTTATGACTGTGAAAATTAACAGTTGCAAATGCCTCAGTACGTGTTTACCGGCTGGTGACAGGTATAAAATGGACATAATTAAATGTTCTAGTTTTTTGTGTTTGATATAACTATTGTCCAAAAAAGCATATATTTATGCCTTTCTACATGAACAAAAAAAGTTGCAGGCCCTTTTTCAATCACTGAAGTTATTCCAATTGTTAAAGTTAGTGTGGATCCTATTCTAATGTCTACACTTCATGCTCACAAAACTTCAACTAATTTATTCTACCAGGGCTCTGCACCTCTGCATGCTGAGCTAAAGCCCCTGCACAGGGCTGTTGCTGTATTCCCCCAAACATGAAACATAAAGGTGGATTTCTGAATCTCTATGAAGGCACATTGGTTTTGAGGGACAGCAAACAATTCCAGGTGGAAGTTTTAATGCCAAGGACCATGTTATCTCAGAGACACGACAGACTCAACAGCCAGTTTGACATGTGTTCTCTCATGTTATTCTAGAAACAAACCTACATCTGAGTCTCCAGCTCTCCATTAAGGTGCCATTTCTATCAAACACAACAAGACATCTGCAGGTTAAGCTCTTAGTGCTTTCACTCTGCCCCAGGAAACAGCTCAAACTAAAAATATTACCTGTGGTGACATCATGCTGGATGCCCCTGACTGAAATACGAGCATTTTTTATTGGGTTGCCAAACTTATCAGACACAATTCCTTTTATTCCCCGATGAACCTGGCAAAGCAAGCAAAGTTAGATGGAAGTCATTTATTACAGTACCACCTTCTCATCTTCTGCAAGAAAACCCCTGTAGAGAGGAAACAGCTGTCAAGAGGTTCAACCCATTATAGAGGCTCTTGGGTGCTATTGCCTGTTCACATGACATCCTCTATTTTGGGAGCTCCAAGAGGGCTGAGGGAAATGTATTTTGGGCCAGGTATGTGGCTCTGTATTGAGAGACCCTTCTCTGCATAGATCACTAGCACCTCATGATTGGAGCACAGTATTTAAAGACAGTTTCTAAATGTCTGCCCTACACCCAGAAGCACAAAGAAATGAAAAGTTAAGGCTTAAAAACCCCAATCTGATGCCCTACACACAACAAGAAGGCATTGCTTTAGCTACTTTGGACTCATCATCGCTCTGCTGCCTACACTTCACTACATGTCAGAATGTCATGGTAGCGGTGTGTATAATAACCCTTTTCCCTTCTCTACAAGCACAGAACTGAGGTGCTTGAGCTGATGAGAAATGTGCTTGCTGACAAGCTAAAGAGCAATGTGAATTCTGTCATACAAAGAGGTGCACAAACAGCTCACTCTATTTGAAGTTCAATAAAACAGAACAAAAGAGGAAAAAATCTAAGTATTTAAACATTAAACCTCTTCAGGTTCTTTTTATTGCAATCTTCCAAAATGAAAACATTTTCTATTGGAAACTCTATATGACCTTTTTAAATGAAAAGTAATTCCATTTTGATTTTTCTCTTGAACTGCTATGATCAACTTGAGCTGTTCTTTACTTCACTTCCACCCTTCTTTCTTTCTTTTCCTGTCATTTTCCCCTCCCCATTATGCTTTGTCACAAAAGAAGGATAAAAAAAAGAACAAATCATCAAAGCAAGGGAAAAAGATATTTGCTTTTCTGTTGGAATATAGAAATGTTTAAAAAAGAAATATTTAACAATAAACAAATAAACATTAAAATATTCAACAGTAATTCTTAATACAAAGCTGGAAAAAAATTCTAGTCTAGTGACAGCAGTTTTTATTTAAGGTGAGCTTTTTTTGTCACTGCTTTTCTTAAACAGCAGTTCTGTACTGAGGGGAGCTATTCACTGGAAGGTTTAGGAACAACTCAGGATAAGGGCTTGAAGACTGTCCCTTAAAAACTGTTATGATGAAGCACTGCAATTTGTTTTTCAGCATGGACTTGAGGATTTATCATATGGATAGCGGGTAAATCTGGTCAGAAGAGTCATCTCAGACCCAAATTTAATTTACAGTATAGACATACTCAAAGTAGTATGACCTCATCCAACTTCAATAATAATTTTGCAATTATAACATGATGGAATAAAAATGAAAAAATTGAAGTTTCTTTAACAATGTTGATTCGTTTTGATTTAGTAAATATACTATTTTTCATATTGCCTCAAGTCTGTGCCATGTAAGTTTGGGAGAGTGCTTTGGTATCACTTCTGACGAGGAGAAGAGATCAGCATTTATGGAAATGAATTCTACTTCTGCATGTTAAGCCAAGTAGGTTTGTAAACACACCAAACAGCCTGGTATATATCAGAATAAGAAAAGTTTGAATTGGTTATGGCAGACTTAATCCTTATCAGGAGTAATTCAGTCATCCTTATCTAAAAAGTTGTTTGCTTACTGTCCTGCGTTTACTCAAAAAGCTTTTCCGGCATAGACTTCTACAGTATCTCACACTATAAAAATCTTTACATCTTGAAGACTTCAATTGCAATATATATGGATTTAACCCAGCTCCATTTGGATTCACTAAAACTCATTTTCATCAGACAGCTGTAAAAAGAAATGAGTTTGGTGGTCTGTACTGTAGACTTTATTGAATGATAATACTTACCACAAGGAGCAAGAGGTTGCTTAGAAGGGCCATAAAAACACTCCTAACAATTTTAAATTACTGCGTACTCTATCAAAATAAAGCATGACAGAAAGCTAATCTACTAATGGCTGAGAGAAAGATGAGCAACTTCTGTTTCTGTGTTCACTTACTTATTGTCAGTGAGGTATTTGTTTTTGCTGAGCTTAAACTTATTATTAAAAATGACTTTTAAATGGCATGTTTTAATGCTTACAGATATTGTTGCTTTAGAAGACCAGGGTTCAGATCTTTTTTAGCTACTTTCACGAAGAAATCAAGCTGAAAAGTGTGGAAATGGCATTTCTAGCAAGATACTTCGAACCTCCCCATTTTAGCTGAACCTAAATCTCCTGTTGCTGAGGAGTAGGGTTTGGGCCAAAGACATGGAATATGGAAAGGGAAAAGTTCCAGGAAGCTCTCTGAAAAGTAGATCTTGTTGATCTATTCTTCAAGAGAAAGACTGGTTCATATTTTTCTGAATATGTGGGTTTTGTCTAGCATTACATTTTGGAGAGCTGATTTGTAATGTTGCACAACCTATTTAAAGACAATTCCCTTTTTCACTGTTTTCAAGGCCTTTAGAGTCCTCAAACTCCATCCTTTCTGTATGCAAACTTATATATGCAAACTATTATTTGTGTTTCCTGCTGGACACACTGAGGCACCAGGGCCCCTGGAGGACTATGATGATCGATTCAGTGCTATCTCGATAACTAACCAGGGAAACAGTAAAGAAATTAATTTTGACAAAGAATGGAGAAGAAAAGCCATAAGCACAAAGGTCTGTGAAAGCAGAGCCGTACCATTTCCATGTAATTGAGAAGGGCATCTCTGTTTTCATGCCAGATTGTAAACAGTTCTTCCTCTAAAGGAAACTTCTCACATCCTACCTCCACGGTGACTTCAAAGCAATTTGTGTGAAGGTAATTAAAATCTGCCATACCTATAGGTTTAAAAAGAAAAAAAAGAGATCATGAACAAGCCATGTAACCCTTAACTGGAGCTTTGCTGTCACAGTCAGCTGAATGCAGTCCCTGTGGGTGTGTATTAATGTACCGTAAAGAATGTGCATGGCCAATACATAAGAAGTATTCAACAAATTCAGAATTCTACAGCTCATTTCAACTACAAGTTAATTAATGACAATGACACTTCTTTCAGGCAAAAAATCATAATTTTAAATTATTATTCACCTGATCAAGAAGTAGCAATAGAAATATAAGGATTGGTTAATCATGGTAATTACATAATCGGCTGTATCAGAGGTGATTGCCAAGGGTCACCTCTAAAGAGATGACATTTTGCCATTATAATGTTCAAAACTGTTTCTGTACAAAAGGCATTGGATATAGTTTCCAGAAGAATGTAGGCCAAAGACATTTAAACCTAATTCTCACTCATGCCTCAAAGCTTTCCAAACGCCTAGTTTCAACATAATTATTTGGGGATCCAGCTGACTCCTATTTGAAAACACAACTGAAGCACCGCTGAAAATTTATGAACACTAATATTTCATCCATGCCAGTATTTCAGGAATCCTGACTAAAACTAAATACTATTACTGGGGAAATCAAATTAGCAACCTAAGCACAAATGAATGGGATGTTTGTCTCTGTAGCAGTTTCCCTGGAAAAGAGTTTATTTAAACAGACTGAAAAAGCAGCGCTTGCGTAGTCTGCAAGATGGATTCAAACTCATGCCACTAAGGAATGAGAGCATAGCACTGGCATTTATTTCTACATTTCAGATTTGAAAACTAGAACGGTATATGCAATAACAAATGTGACCCTTGTATAAATTGTTAACTTTCCTCAGGGAAATACATTCCATGGTATATGAACATAAATGTTACCAACATACATTTTACTACTTAAATCCCTTACAAGTTACGTTTTGCAGGGGTCTGACCTAAAGCAAGCTGGAATGAATAAAACTATTTCTTTCAAACCCTTGTGTCTCATAAAGGTCATATAGAGGTTTTACCTCACTTGATATGATGGTAAAGTGGTTTACCTCCAGTGAAGCTGTACCACTCAGCACCATTTATAATACCTCCGCGTCTTACAAAATTTCCACCGCAACGAAGTTCGGATCGGTCTGAGATGACTGGGTGTGCATCTGCATAGGCTTTAGCCAGCATTTTAAACATCTGTAACAAAAGAGTTTGGAATATATTTGCTTTTACAAATTGCAAACACTGTCATTGCTACTAGCAACTATTGCTGTTGCAAGCCCAGACAATGAGCCACCCTGTGTCCTTGAGGCTGATGGAGGGGGTGAACTTCCATGCAAGGATATTCTGCCAGGAAGTTTTCACTTGTCTTCTTCTCCAAGGTCCTTCTCTGCAATCCAATACATTTAGCCAAGACAACATTAAATACCAGTGGGTTTTGTGATACTTGGCTTCAACCTATCACCTAGGGCAGGAGTCGAGGGCTTGTTTGGTTGTACTTCAAGTCCCAGATTTTAAAGCTGAAATTAGCTCTCCCCGTTATGTTTTAGGTCTTGCTGTTTTTACCCTTTCAAAAATACCTACACCAGCTTCAGCCCAACCACGCTGGATGCTGCTGTTTAAAATAGACAGTATCAATTTGCTTTGTACTTATCACTCACACAGGACAACCTGCCAGTTTGATCTCAATGACAGTTGCTTCTTTGTGGGGCAGAAATAATTTCTAAAAAAGCAAAGGATAGGATGTGGTGATGGAGGATGTCACCACTGATTTCCTAAGAGTGTTGATACTGATGAAGAGCAGAGGAGTCATCACCCAGAAAGGAAAAGTGACAGGTACATGTAGTGAAGACAGAAGAAACAGCAGTGATCTGCAGAAACCATTTATTTGAATCAGGTTCCTGCCATTTTTCTCCAATGTTTATTCCAACTTTGTACAGAAATCCCCCCCCCTCCTTTTCATTTTTTGAACCTCATCTACAAAAGCTATAATTGCAGATTTCAACATTGAAATTACAGCAATTATCAGAAGTTACTAGATCCTACTACTCATCATCATGAGTGCCATTGTATATTGCTTGACACTGTGTGCAAGAAGTTGGGTGGGTAAAATCCTATTTTTAGAAGTGATCCTAGAACTTTATCCTTGATGTTGTCATCAAGGATAAAGGTGAAAATAACCAAGCACACAACTTTGATCTAATATTTATAAATGTTTCTAATAATCACAAAACTGAGCCAATTAAGGGATTTCCACTGTAAGTGTAAATTTACCAAAATAATTTTGATGACCACAGTCTAAAAATCCTGACTTAATATAGAATGCTTTTGCATCTCCCTTGAGCTTCTGTGTGTCTAAGTACGGCTCAGTCCAGAAAATTAAGGGCTGAGTACGACAAAGTTCTGCTGGAAAGAAATGGATGTTAATTAAATTCATTAAGAACTCTTACTGCCAATAATTTGTGGACAGGCCCAATATCTTGAATTTCTACAGGAATCTGGGTCCCAGTTCCGAGTTTTCTGTGGAAGATCTTTGCTAAAAGTTTAGAAGGTGCCTATGTGACTTAGGAGTATATTCCTCAACTTTCCCAGACACCTGCAGATGTTTTATTTCCAGTGAGAAATCTTTCTTCTCTTGTTTCACACCAACTGGCATAAGGCTTTGCCTGGCCACTAATGCAAGTGAACGAAGATGGATGGTAGAGAGGAGGAGAAATCCAAAATCAAGTTAACTTGATGTAAAAAAAAATGTTAAACTTTTTAAAAAACCAAGTTAAAATGGTCTCAAATAGCAATATATTTACTATTACTTAGCAGCTAACGTATGACTAGTCATGGACCTCAGAAAACCAGACATTTAGGTGTAACACAGTGGAACAAAAAGGGAAAAAAAATCACAGAGGCATCCTTGTGACTTCAGAATCGTAATGTTTCATTTGGCAAAATGAGGTCACCGCTGTTACCTTGGCCAGCACCCTCACCCTACCGACTGTCATAGGCTGGATTTTATAGGGGGAAGGAAAGGAGTGTTTCTCTTCACCAAAGGGAGGGAACTTGGTGTGCACCTTTCTGCTCTGGTGAGCACATGCATCAATGCAGCCTTCTGTGTAACACAAAACAAGATCCTGCTAAAAACATACACCTCTACAAAAGCCAAAAAATGGGAAATTTCTGGATTGGGTGGCCTGAACGAGGTGCAAGAATGTGAGTGTAAGGACATGGTCCAGCTTTGAGACACTTTGGTCTCAGTAGGTACCAGCCCAGGCTGTCATGCTGGCTAAAGAGGCTTGAAATCTGCAGTGTCTTGGAGCAGGTGCCAGGAAGATCCTCATGCTACTGCACATACACCATGAGGGGACACAGGGAGGTGGCAGCACCTACATGCGTTTTCAAACAGGGCAACCTGGTTTGAATATACTTTGTAGAATTTGACTTTTTAATTTCTGACCATTACCTGCACCACAGTATTTCACCCTGGGCTGCAGCCTCATTTCCCCTTGCACGGCAAATTCAACAGGTCAGGGATCAGAACAAGGGCTATGGCTAACGTATGGCAGCTAGGTCCTGACATAATGTCAAGGTGCTATATTTCAGGATGCAGGTTCCCCAGCAGCAGCAGTTGCAGATGACATTACTAAAATGCAGGTCACTTCACAGGTACAGGTTTTATAACTTTCGGAAAAAAATTTAAAGTGATAATGTTAGTGGTGTTAAGGTTTCTGTGTTGACTCATTTGAAACACTGGTTTTAATTGAGGATACCTCCAGTCCTGCCCTATATGTTTTAAACTTCGAAGTTTATAGTTAACTTCCCAGGGTTTGCAGCCACTGACTATGCAGCAGTCACTGGTGTGAGGTCCTCTTACACTGTTGCAAACCAGGAATGCCATTTGGGTTTGCCCAACTATGCACTGCATTGGGATGGAGCTCTTTGTCCAAGTGACTGCATTCTTTCACTGAAAACACACATACTGTCCCTGACTGAAGATGATGGAGAGACTCCTGTCCTTCCATCCCGCAGGTGGACTGCTTGACAAGGCACACATGGCCACATTCCTCCACCACCTATGTGTAAATCAGGATACCCCTAGCCTAAGTGATGGAATATAAGTGCACAGGTTTATGATTTCCCCTAGTCTTCACCAAGAGCTTCTGTAGCTTTCATTACCACCCAGCAGGTATTTGTTACATGAGCTTTTTACTGTGCCTGGTTTATTTCACTGCTAAATCATTGTCATACAGACATAGTCAGTAGGTATCATACAGCTCAGAAGAAATGAATTGTTACAGAAAATGTTTAATAGTCATAAATATTTAAATATTTAATATGTGCTGGTGAGAACTGTTACTTTAGAAGAAGTCATCCCAGAGATATGCTCAAACAACAGATGCTTCAAGTCAAAGATCAACTTCTGAGTATTTTCAAATGTTTGTTATATAAAGAACTATCTTAACAGGACAGGGACATTTTTATCATATGCTAGAAGGCTGAAAAAATAGCTGTTCTCCTAGTGGGCATGTCGGCAATGAATACTAGATTGAGGAAGCCAAAGGGAAACAGGGAAGATGGCAAAAAATTTCACAGAAGATTTACAGTGAGTCCCAATTGGGGAACTTTCCAGGGATGAGGGGTAAACCATTCCTGTTCATCTGACCTGGAATAAATGTTACAAGGCTGCCACCATATGGCAGTCAGCCTTTTTTTTTTTTTTTTTTTTCCTAAAGAAGTCAACAGAAAATAATACTGCTGGTCAGGCTTGTTCCATTTCTTCTGGAAATCAGTAGTAAAAATGTCACAGCCTACAACCATTAAATAGTAAAAGCTTGTCTTTTCCTCACCTGTGCCTTGTGAAATCATGTTTGGCCTCACAAATATATGGGTAAATATTTACAGATCAGGCTGATAGTGTGTAAATGACCCTATATTTTAAGCCAAGTTAAATAAGTGTATAAATAATACTATATATATATATATATATATATATACACAGACATATGCATTTATATATATAAACGTGTGATTTATTACATATTTAATACATACATGCATACATATACACACATATATACAATCTAAATAAATCAGGGTTTTTTACTTGTTTAAACAAAATACTTGCATAGTTCCACATGTGGAAACCGTACTGATATGCTCACCCTGCAAAAACTATATTACCTTCTCATCAGGTGTAGGGGAGAACATTTTTTCTTCCATAGGATGCCTTGAATAGTCATAAGGATAGGTCACAACCAGCTCACCCCCATGGAGGCTGGCAGAGAGCACGAACGGGATAGACCTCAACCACTTCATGACTGCTTTTGTCTCAGGAGCCACCTGAAATCCAGGAGAAAATGAAAAGCTGTAAACAGTCATGCAGCTCCGAAGGGATTTGATCCTGGGCAGGATGAAGCTCAGTGGAGAAGAGAGTGTGTCAGAAAAAAGAATGCTGAAGCTCTTTGGCTCTTCCATCCCAAAGGTTAGTGGAGGAAGAGTGTCAGTTTGCTCCAGGGAACAAATGAGACACACTGTTCACTATGGAAAAACTGAAAGAAAAAAACAAACAACAACTTTGACAGAAGAATAACTTTATTACAGTGACATTTCAGCAGTTCAAAGTGATGATGTTAGTATTTTAGGCTTGAAAAATTGTGGCATTTTACCACTACTCACAAACCAAACTCTTTATCTAATTTCATTTCTGAATCAGCAGAATTGACTTTGGATAGATAAGCTGGAATACGGGGATCAATTTGAAATTCTCAGCACTGGCTGGAAATACACTGTCTCATTTGCTATCCTTTGGTCTAGGTTTATATGCAAATAAATGAAAACTAATATATATAAAACACAATGACTGCAGTTTACCTGCACTGAACGGTTGCAGTAAGTCATAGAATTTGCCTTTCTGACAATCAGCGCTCAGTAACAGTGGCCAAAGGAGTAGGCACCGGACTCCCGAGGATGCTCAGGCACCCATCTCCCCCTGCAATGCAGGAGGCTCCTTCATCCCCTTTGCTAAGGAGTAATTTCACGGACCTGTTCAGGAGTTAGTCAATTCTTAGTGGTAAGAGTGTCATCTGGTGGCCGCTCCCTGCAAGCCCAGACGCACGCCAGTGCCCTTGGAGGAGGTGAAGGTCTTTTGCTTGTAGTTTGTGAAGCTTCCAGAGGAAACGTGGGTGAGGGCAGAGGCTGCTAACCTGCGCTTTGCTTTGCATGGGTGCAGATCTACAGTTTTTTAAAAATGAGCCAGATCTGTTATGATGGACTTAGTCCAGCATCTATATAGGGCTGCTAAATTGCATATCACCCTTTGCTTTAATTCCATCAGCCATTAGCAAATCAGCCAGCCAGGATCCCAGAGTGGCTAAGGACTAGTAACACTGAATCAAGTCAGCAATGTGCAGGGAAAAAAAAAAAAACAACCAAACCCACGAAAAATGTCAAACACAAAAACCCCAATCAAACAAAAAAATGAACAAACAAAAACTCTAGAGACCTATACATTAGAGTTGCAATAATAGTAATTCCTGTTTTCTTTGGATCAGTCCCTGTTCTGCTATTGGTAAATCCTAGCTTTGGGGATGAGTGGGTAACACAAACATAGGTATGGAACAGAGAAAAACGCTGTGAAGCAAAGGTGCATCATGGATGTGTTACAGCTCCCAGCAATGAGGTAGAAAGCAAAGTGTCTCAGGAAAAAGCCATGTCTAAATACAGTTTTACCTGGAATGATTTAAGAAGGTATCACCCTGCCCATCCCTGACCTAGGCAGAAGGCTAAAGTTCTTCATATGCCATAGTTATTAACTGAGTCCTCCTAGTTTTCAGGTTTCCTTAAATTGCCATTCTATAGCTGTTGAGCCTCCAGCCACTGCCACTGTGCTATTTGAAAAGGCTGTACCTTGTACTTGGGAAGAAATAGAAACCTGAGTTTCCCACTGCTGTAAGGTGAGTCATTAAATCAGTAGTTTGTGGTGAGCATATAGACACAAGTCAGATCGTGCCACTTGTCCTCAGAAGAAACAGGCTAGGTCCATTTTATATGTCAGCCTAGTGGCAGCCTCCGAATCTTTGTGTCACAAACCATTCAACCTTGGTACTATAAAACGGCAACTTAAGTGTAGGATGAGATGTAACAGGTAAAGTCTGACCAGCCCAGGAACACACAGAATGCACTTTGTGCACCAAAAACCTAACCAAGGTTTTTTGTGTAATTTGGAAAATAGTGCAGATTAGACACAAAGTTTCCAAGAAGGGCATGACCTGAAAATAATTTTTAACAAGGCAGATAAAGGGCACTCCAAAGGGAAAGGACAAATGCTCTGCACTCTCACATACCCACTCACCCAACACAGAGGTGGGAGAAGAAAACAGCCCACCAAGCTTCACGACAAAGAATCTGACAGTGTCCAAAGAATGGTACCAGCAGCAGTCAGTATTTGCTTTTCTGTCTTTGTGCAGTGCCCTGGGATGGTCTGATAAATATCTTTATCCCAAGAGAATTTGGGACTGAATCAGCCACTCTCACCTGAACGCTGAGAGTGCTTTGTTCATCCTTCGAGCCCACCTCTTCTGAAGAGAAGACCCCTGGTGGCTTATAAGGGGCTGCAAGTGGCACTGTCTGCCCCATGAATCCCCGTTTGGGGGTTCACGGGATGGCTGAGGACCTGTCACCAAGCCTGCACCTCCCAAGCCCCATAACACCAGCACTCGCCAGGAGGATGCTGTCCCAAAATTTCAGCAGCTCCCTGCCCCACCTGCAGCTGCCCCAGCTTGTACTGCCCAGCCAGAGAGGGCATCCCTGATGCCAGAATCAGCCCTGCTGTCAAACAGCAGTTTTGGCCTTGATAAGATCTTTATGCTGCTTCTGCAATTCAGTGGGCAAGGGTCAAATGCACAGTTTTATTTAGAGAGCTCCTAAATCCAGTCCTCCCCCCTGATTAGGCAGCTTGCTTACTAGATACCTGCAGAAGCCACAAGACACTGCTGTGTCACAGAGCCGATGTCTTATTGAAGCGAATGTTGTGGAAAATCAGGAGTTTCAATGTCACTATTTTTAACCTAATAGCATTTCAGTGACAACATTACAGTGATTAAGGCTTTGAAATGTGTACATCCTGGTTCAGCTCCACTGGATGATAACAGATGCTATCTGTGTCACACTGGTCTTTGACTATTCATAGACTTTTCCTTTAATGTGGGTTTTGATTTATTTATTTTTTTTACCAGGGCTCTTGCTTTTTAGTCAGAGATCAATTTTAAAGTATCCACCTCACAGGAACAATTTGGGGCACAATCAGAAAACAGCTGAAATATTTTTGCGTAAGTACAGGAACGGTCACAACCCTTGTAAACCTGAGTCTCATTTCTGTCAATTACACTGCAATTAGTCACTGTCTCCATGGCTTTCAAAGACTTCTTTTTATCCTTTTAGAAGCAACCAGACTCATTTTCCTAAAGACTATGCCAGCCTCCACTGGCACAGACTTCTAAATTCTGTTTGAATCAAGCCAATTTGACTTCAGTTCAGATGAAACCTGAGGTCTCTCAGCCTGAGCCCTCAGACCACTTATTACAATAATTCAAAACAGTGGGGAAGAAAATGCACTGTACAGCAAGGGTTACAGGGAGACAGGAGCTCTCCTGAGTTTATGGGATTGGCTGGGATCTCACTTTTCCTTTTTTGATCTTTATATAATGCCCTGCAATAGTCAGATGATTACTTTAATAAGGCAGGTCGTACACATCATTAAGTAAATGAAAGCCGAGGGGCTGGTGTTGAAACATCCAATCTAATGTTTTTGCATGCACAAAGCCAACTACTGTAAAAGCCATGGGTTCATCTGCCTGACAAAATTGAAGCTCATTATGGGATAGCTGATTTGGCTGTCCTATGATACCACTGGCAGAGGAGAGGGATGCGAGGCTTGAGACCACATACTGCCAGGTTTCTGAACCATGTGAAACTGCAGTCAGCAAGGAGATTTTGTGGTGTCATCCAGGTCAGAGGCAAATTGGTTCTCTCATTTGTTCTATAAAGCATATGGATTTGGAGATGCTTGGGGTGTTGCTTAGGTCAGGACCCACTTGGGTGTCAGGAGAGCATCCAGAGGTTCCCTGAGGTTTGGTGCTCTGAGGAATGAATCGTTGGGTCACTGCCTTATTTCGTCTTCGAAAACAAGAAAACACTTGAAGGAGAAGAGATTTATTTATAACCCCAGGTCTGCACCCGCTGAGGCAGAGCTCAGACAGAGGGTGGTTGTGTGCCAATACTTCCTGGTCCCTTGTCTGTGGTGACAGACACCCTGGAGTGACCCTGCAGCTGGGGCAGTGGTGGCCACAGCAGTGGGGATAACTGTGGGACAAATGTTAGGCTGACTCCATCCAGCCCTCTACAAACCACTATGATGTTACACACCCAAGAAAGCCGAATACATTGTTGTAAAAATGACACCTGCAAGTGGCTGCCTACCACTGACCATCCCAAAGACCATCAGAAAGACCATGGCAGAAGCAGGGCTGGGGGAGGGAGTGGGGAGGTTAAAGCCAGAAAATCCAGAGGATTGCAGGCACTCTGGGCTGCATGGCTTGCACCAGGCACTGGCACAAAGAGGGGTTGAAGCCATGTTTGTCCTTCCTCAGTGGTGCCTGAGCCTTCAGCCTTCAACCCTGCACCTCTGGATGGAGAGTAAGAGTGAGCACATGGCTGGGAGGAGATCTCCATCCTTTCCTTTATACCCCAAAGCCTGCTGCACAGCCACTACATACAGTCCGAAAGGTCAAAAGCAGCTTTCCTGGATACCTCCATGGAAAACCAAAGGCATTTTTGATGACTTTTAGGTGTACCAGCAATCCTGTAGCCTGTCTACACATAGCTCAGGGAATGATACAGCCCATGAAAGAGCTCCCAGGAGACTGCCATCCTCACTACTGATTTTGCAAAGGGCCAGGAAAGGAAGGACTCTGCCTGGTAAGTGAGATGTTGCAGACACAATTTGACTCATCAGCTGTATCTTTGTGGACACGCTGGTGGCAGTGCTTGGTGGCTGGGCTATACAGCCTTGGTAAGAACTGAAGTAAGCGTCTGTGAGTTCATGTTCCTAAGACAGGGAACATCTCCCTGTAAGCATTTCCCCAAGGAAAGCACATACATTGATGAGGGTCAAAAAGCCTGACAGGTAACAGACCTGCAGTTGCGTGGAATGACCAGCCTTGACAAAACTGAGAGCAGGACAGCACTTGCTCTCAAATCAGGAACCCAGTGAGAAGCTGTGACCAAGAGAGATGGGCTCTGCAAGAGCATCTGAAATAGCACCTGAGAGGCTACCGGTAAGATAGAAACGTACATGTATGTTTGTAATGACTGTCGCTTTATTATATATTTTTGATTCAGCATGTTCTTCTAAGTAAACATCATGTTACAAAAGCTGGCAGGTTCCTGACTAACTGAATAATCTTGTTTTGCCCTGTGTGAACAGGATGACAGATACTTAACTAAAGTGAGCCATCTTTAGAGAACTGCTGTGAAAGTCCGGGCTTTAGATGATGAGGAAGAGGGTTTCCTAAAATCAGAACAGGGATGGCTCCAAGCCTTAGTCCTACATGGGAAAGCAAACATGCTGGGAGACCAGGTAAGATTGTAGTGCCTCCAGCTGGGAGCTCACACCTGCAGTACTCAGTCCTCTGCACAAACAATGCGGTTTCACGCCAGATAACTGGAAGGCTAGGCCTAATCCCCCTCCCAAGCCTCTTCATATTTGTTCATATACCATTCATTTGTTGAAGAAAAATTTCGGTTTGATATCTATAAATGGTTGTTAGAGGTACTGCTATGAACACTGCTGTACACAAGCGGGGTTGTACAGGGTTTGCATGGAAAGGTCTTGGTAGTGGGGGGCTACCAAGGATGGCTGCTGTGAGGAGCTGCCAGAAGCTCCCCCCATGCCCGATGGAGCCAACACCAGCCGGCTCCAGGATGGACCCGCCGCTGGGCAAGGCCGAGCCCATCAGTGATGGTGGTAGCAGCAGGGGGACCAAGTATTTCAGAAGGGGAAAAAGTTGCTGTGCAACAGCAATGTCACCCAGAGAGAGGAGTGAGCAGGTGTGCGAGCAGCAGCCCCGCAGACACCCGGTGGGTGCAGGCAGGGCCGGAGGGGCTCCAGGCGCCGGAGCAGAGGTTCCCCCCCAGCCCGCGGTGAAGGCCGCGGCGCGGCCGGCTGTGCCCTCAGCCCATGGAGCCCGCGGGGAGCAGGGACCCACCGGCCGCCCAGGGAGGGCCCCAGGCCGGGGCAGGGGGTGCCCAAGGAGGCTGCGCCCCCGGGGGGGGCCAGGCTGGGGCAGGGGCAGCGTGTGGGGACCCTCCCCCTGGGGGGAAGGGGCGGCAGGGGCAGCTGTGAGGGACTGACCCCAGCCCCATTCCCGGTCCCCTGTGCCGCTCGGGGGGAGCAGGGAGAGACATCGGGAGTGAGGCTGAGCCCGGGAACACGAGAAGGGGGGGGGAAGGTGGTTAAAGATTTGGGTTTTATTTTCTCATTATCCTACTCTGATTTTGATAGGTAATGAATTAAACTAATTTCCCCAGGTCGGGTCGGTTTTGCCCCTGTCGGTACTGGCTGAGTGACCCCCCTGCCCTTATCTCGACCCACGGGCCTTTCGTTACATTTCCTCCCCCCTGCCCAGCTGAGGAGGGCCCTGACACAGCCGCTCTGGTGGGCACCTGGCGCCCAGCCACAGTCAACCCACCACAGGGGTGAATCAAAACTATTATCTCTCTAGGCTTTTCTCCTAAAATCTTTTTTTTTTTTTTTGCCTCAGCTGTTTTCATTTAACCTCAGGCTCTGCTCCACACACCCTCAACCCTTCTTTCCCATCTGAGGCTCTGTACTCTACTTGCATTTACCAGCTCACAGTTGTCTGTCGTTATTCAGTCAGAAAATGGAAACTGTTAAGTTTATGACCTTATACTCAGGTAGATATCTAGCAGAATGAGCTGGGATCTGTACGATTATATCCATAAACCAGAAAAAAAACTTCTTGAGCTTAGTTATGTCAAAATCCAAGTGTTTAATACAGCCTGCATTACTGAGCTTCCTGCAGCCTTGCATCTTCAGAGGTACATTATCCTGAGGAAGTGAGGGGCTTCTATTCAGATTTCCCTACTTTGAATTTGGGTACCAAAACACTGGGGCAGCATCAGAGATACCTTTGGGGTTTAGACCTAGCCTCATAATAGATCACCTGCAGCAGAGTAGAGAACTGAAATATGGTTTCTCAAATCTGCTAATACACCAGCTGCTGAAATGACTGTTGCTAGCAATAAAATTTGAATTAGGATAAAGTGAGTTTAAAAGCAGAGCTCCCAGTATCAGAACAACTGATTTGCTTCCTGTGTTTCTTCTTTCAAGGGGAACTAAGTTCCATCATGAGTTGCTAGTGTCGGGCTTCTGGGCTGCCAGTGACACAGGTAGAACTGAGCTTTGCATTCCTGTACATCACATAACATGCAGCTTAGTGATGATGAGTGTGAGGCCCTGCAGTGCTGCCTCCATCCTGCTGCCCGTGACTGGAAGCAGCAGCAACTCTCCCTTCCAGCACCACTGCAGCTTGACAGGCTGTTTCTATTGCTCCAACTGGTTACAGTCATTTATCAACATCCTTTTTGTGGAAGCTGATGCCACACAACTTCACATGAAGCCTTTGTATGTTTTCCAAGGCAGTGCAATGAGAGCCAAATTCATAAAGTCTTTAACTAATGATGAACCATTACACACTTGTGACCCCCTCCTAACAGTCATTATTCTTTATCTAAAATAGCAAAATACAAATTATCCACAAATTTTCCCAATGATCTGTGACACCTGCCTCTTTGGCCAGACCTACACCATCATTTTTCATGCCAATTCTGAGCCTGTCCAGTTTAGTCCTACTTGCAAAATCTGATTACCAGAGAATAACTTCAGAACAAGCAATCTCAGCTTCTTAAATTCCTGAGTTGCTATGTAGTACATGTGATTATAAAATCTGTAATTCATACCTTACCCCACCAGTAGGATTGTGGAATGGGGATGTGGTCAAGGCGGGCCCCACGAATCCCAGCTCTTCTGTAAGCCTCAGATGTCAAATCAGGGAAATTTCTGTTCAGGTCCAAGTTCTGAGCTGTCTGTCGTCCTATGACCCATCCATTGTAACCAGCTCCCTAATTTGTAACACAGAAGCCAGCCTCAGAATAACTTTCTGTTTCAAAATATCACTTTGTGGAAATGATTTAAAATGCCATTTTAATCAAAGAGAAGTTTTAGAATAAGTAAATTGAAAATGTCTATACTGTTAAAGAACCACACTTACTAATCATTTTATATTCCCATGAACACTAACACACTAACCAGCATGCAGGAAGCATTTCATTCACCAGTGATGTGACTCATGAGAGGAACGCAGCAGCTTCTTACTCAGCATGGAGCAGGATGCAGAGTGGGTTAGAGGAGGAGAAAAAGAAAATACAGCTGACATTCCCAGACAGGATCAGGCAGATTGCAATAACGCCAGACTCATACAACTCATACAACAGAGAGAACTCACCGCATGAGCAATGCAGAAAAAGAAAGGTCCTATTTTCATGCTAATGGTGCTATCGGTAAAAGTGAGGAAGAAGAATGTCAGGTAAAATATAATAGAAGTTTTGCTTTCACAAATCTCCTTCAGACACCAGCTGATCTCTGAAAACTGCTATAGATTAGGAAAGGGTGACAGTACAGAAAAAACATTTTATTATACCTGCTCTTCTAAAAGGAGAAGAACATCTATTCCACAGTATTAAACCACATTTCCTTATAAAATAATTTAACAGTCATTACAGTGATTCAGTGGGCATTTTGTTCTAGAACTGATAGCAGAGAGTGCTAAATGTGTGAAAAAGTAACACAGTCATTCCCTCGTCATTGCATGCAGGCAGCAAAAATGACAAACGTGGCTCTGATTTCCTCTTGGCTCTGTCCACATCATCTTTGGAAAGCAACCTACCACCAAAACAGCCTGGGATTCTGGCTGCTGATTATTAATACTCCCTCCCATATGTGACATTCCCCTCCCAGTTTGTCCTTTAGCTTGGGGGTTTTTAGAAACATGAAGCCCTGAACATTTCCTTATAAAAAGTCTTTTACCTCTTCTGCAGCCAGTTCATACCCATCAGGGTTGAGTGAAGGTAGGAGATGAATTCTGGTATTATTAATCAAGGTCTGGATGCGAGGGTTCCCAAGAAGATACTCCGAACACAGATACTGTGCGAGGTATATTAGCAGCTCTTTCCCCACAACTTCATTTCCATGCATATTGCCAATGTACTTAAATTCTGGCTTAACTGCGAAATGTGAAGTAATGAGATGCTTTAATTTGATTATACTTGGATGGCTTCCAAAAGCAGCATAACCCAAATACCTTACTGATGAGTCAGAAAGTTTTATTTACACTAATTTAATGCATATGTTCCTGTAAATAGCACACCAATTCCAGATTAATTTCCCTCCCTTACAAGTCAGTTCAGCATCAATTTAAATAGTGCAAAATAAAGTATGTCCATACTCTCAGGATCCCACACCATAAGAAGCAATCATTGCTCTGATTTTGGGGGACTTATTAATTGTGAACAAAGACTGCTGTGAACAAAAGTGTCAGGCCACGGCAAGGAAGGAATAAAATACATCCCTGGCAATCTCACTTACCTTGGGTGGCTTCAATGCTTTATGTTGTCACAGATCCTAGAAACGACCTGCAGATGTGCAATATATTGTCTCTCTATTTGGAACAGAAATTAGGTCGTGCATAAAAAATGGCTTTCAGGCTAAATAGCCTTGGAATAAGACTATTAGAAACGTAAAACTTCACAATTCCCCACAGTTATTCTCCCAGTTTCCACCCTTTCTTAGAGACTAATGGAAAGTAGAAAAAAGATGCACTTTGGAGACACCCTTTCCTGTCTATCATTTCATCTTCCTCTTCGAACCTGGCCAGCCTCGAGCACTAAATGCTGGAGGAGGGCTGGCACAGACCTATTATGCAGTTTGCTCAAGCAGGCAAAATCTCCACCTCTAGAGCTATTTCCACTTTCTTTTGTGCTGTCCGGAGCAGCACGAAGCAACAGATTTAGAAGGAAATGCTAGGTAATATGTTAAACTACCATCTTTATCATGCCATATCACAGTTTTAATTTAAAAGCCTGATTTGTAGGCTTTGTGTTTTCCTGGCAAATGGAACTATCAGCTTAAAAAGACACCTGCAAGTTCTTTTCTTTACACAAGAAAGGAAGGATAATAGGACAGGAAATAGTAATGTAGGTCTTTGCTCTGTTCAAGACATCTCCTGTGACCTTGAGCATGTTTAAAGGCACCTCAAAATACCTCTACATCATGCAAGGCAGCGCGGCTGAGAGTTAAGCAAAGCTAACACCAGTCTTCACTGTCTTCTCTGTCTCCCATGCAGCATATCACACAGAAGACACAGTAGCTTGACCTGAGATAATAATCTCATTGAAGTATTAAATCAGATGTAGTTCAGTTCTGCTGCACTGCTGAGGCTGTTCTGATGCTGGAACTAGTCTGATGAGAAGCAGCCTGAGGTTCTGGGTATGCAGCAGTGGCCATAGCAGTCCACCTGAGTTAGTCAGGTACTGTATTTGAGCTGGGAGCTGGTAACTGGAAAATAACACCTAATCCTCCCCAGGGAAATGATCTGGATTTTGAAGAATGTACAACATTTAAAAATCTGGCCCTTGCTGTCTCAGTGATGAATCTACAAAATAGAGATCAGCACTGTTCCCCTTTGCAGAACAGTTGTGAGGATTCATATCCTAAAGGTATTCAGGCATTCTGATACCACAAATTCCTGGTATCATTCACCTGTTATACTGACAGGTATTACACTGGCCTGAAACTCTGTTCAGTATTGTTTTCTGTGCTGCATTGCCTATTTTTGATGTCAATGTCCTTCTGTATCCGAGGCCTTCTCACATGTACATATTGTAGGATGTGAAAGACTATGTTTAGTCTAGGGACAGGCATTACTTGTAGGAAGTGTGTAGCACTTGATAAATAAAGCTTTTTATTAGTAATAAATAAAAGGAGACCGAGGAAGTGGTAGATGATGGAGAGGACAGGTCAGTAACAGAAAACTATCCCAACTTCTCTGTACACTGGACACATATAAATAATAGCCATATCACTGCAACCAAACACATGGTCATACATCTAGGAACAAGGAATGTCAACCATGGTCATAAGTGGAGGTCATAAAGGTAGAAAATTGCAATTGGACTATAATTGCTACAGTGAACCATCGGCTATTGCTGTAATTCAGGAACACAAAGGAGGAGAAATGGTTTTGAATCAACGCTTTTTACAGTTTAAGTGATATCCCATTAAAAGGACCTGCTTTCACTTGGATAATCTGGACTTCCCTCAAGCAACTTGATCAACACTGATATAACTCACGCAGTTCATGGTGTCCAGGCTTGGTTGAAAACTCAATCACAAAAAGATCCTTTCCTTCAAAACTGCGACCTATGCTGTAAGTTGTTGCAATATGGGAGCACTTAGAAGCAGTCTTCTTTAATGTGCTCACCATTTGGGAATAAGAATGGTGTTTGAACTGAATAAAAGTTGCTGGCAAATCTGAAGGCAAATCTTCCTCCACATCTACTTCCCCTGCAAAGAAAAATTGTAACAGTGTTTAAAACCATGATGCTCAGAGGATTGTATGAACGCCTGCACTTTTCTGCAAAATAACTTTTTCAGTAGTAGAATTATAGAAAATACAGCTGCAATCAAAATTTAAAACTATGTAGTACATCCTACACTGTTTATTGTGGCATATTTTGTTTGCAAAATCATACTAATGCTTAGGCACAGTGACAAATATTTTTTTGCAGCCTCCAGTTATAATCTGGCCTTTGGAATACTTAGCACATTATAGTCACAAAATGTACAGATCTTTCCCTTTGAATCTGGTGGAGCAAATTCATTTTTTAAGAGGTTCAGTTGTCTTCAGCTATCTGGATCTTCTTCATCCAAACAAAAATCTGTGACAACCATTAATGAGATTATTTTAATGAGGTGTTAAGCTTGTCAAGCAGTCATGAATTTATGATTGCATTACTATTTCAGTTTTTAAATAAAATATTTGAAATATACAGACAGCTATTACACAGAGCAGGGCTTATCTAAACGCACTTTGGCAGTCTAAACATCTAGCTCTGAGCTGCCTGTCTTGATGCTCTTTGTATATGAGAGAGAGAAACAGATGCTTTTTGAGCACAGTTTAATTAAGTGTTTAAAATAGGTGGAACAAGATGAATCACAGCTTACAGGTGTCTAAAAAGATGACAAGCTGAGATGACAAGCAGAGAGGTTTTGTGCCATAGACTTGTCAAGCTGAGTGAGGTGAGACCCTTCCCATCTAGACAAGTAAGCTGCATCAGCAGGGCTTCCTTCCTTACCTCGCAGCTTTGCCAGCGGGTCAAAACATCCCTCTTCTTCCCCAGCAAAAAAGCGGTCACAGTCTAAGAAGTACGGCCAAGCCATGTCTATTGCATCAAAGGCAGGGAGGCAATTTTTTTTCAGATTTTCACAGACATGCCTGCAGGGCTTTATAACTTTGTCCTTTTCGCACTGTGGGGCCAGCACTGAGCAGCCCAAGAGCCTCAGGTCCGGATTGCATTCTCCCTGGAGCAAGTTGTGCAGCACACTGATGAGGATGTACTCAGAGCTGTACTCAATCACTTCTCGAGACTTCTGATCCAGAAAATTAGGATACATCATTTGAGTATAGGCAACATCAGTACAAGAACTTAAAGCAATGTCCACACATTTTGCTATGAAAAGAAGATAAACATATGAAAAATAACTTGCTTCACTGACACTCTGAATAGTTGAAAGACAACATAACAAAGAACACATTAGATGAACTTAGGTTTTTGTTCACAGATAGACTAGAGGCAGTTTGCAATACTCTTAAATGAATTTGATGTCTAAAACCACTTATAGAAAGATAATGGAAAGTATGCTTGGTCTGGAGATTGACTGCAAACAGTTTGATGCAAGTAGATGACATTCAGAATTCAAATGGTATATAACAATTTGATGGAGCATCAGAAGTTACCTGATTAATAAGCATTGTTCCTAAAACAAGATTTATTTTGTTAATTCAATACCTGAACAGCAATGAAAGGACACATCCCTGCTCAGAAAACACTGGAGTATTGGGCCCATATGTGAGTTCATTAACAAATATCTTGGAAACCACCAATATTAATAAAATCTGGTTTCCAAAGGAAAGGCTGTCTCATACTTATAAAATCATAGAATGGTTTGGATTGGCAGGGACCTTCAATATCATCTAGTTCAAACCTCCCTGCCATGGGCAGGGACACCTTCCACTAGACCAAGTTGCTCTAAGCCGCATCCAGCCTGGCCTTGAACACTTCCAGGGATGGGGCATCCACAGCTTCTCTGAGCAACCTCTTCCAGTGTCTCACCAGCCTCAGGGAAGAGTGTCTTCCTTATATTTGATCTAAATCTACCCTCTTTCAGCTTAAAGCCATTCCCCCCTGTCCTATCACTACATGCCCTTGTAGTCCTTCTCCAGTTTTCTTATGTGCCTCCTTTAGGTATGGAAAGGCTGCTGTAAGATCTGCCCAGAGTTCTCCAGGCTGAACAACCTTTCACAGCCTGTATTCATAGGAGAGGTGCTCCAGCCCTCTGATCATCTTTGTGGCCTTCCTCTGGGCTCACTCAAACAGATCCGTGTCTTTTTATGTTGGGGGCCCCAAGGCTGAACGCACTACTACAAGTAGGGTCTCATGAGGGTGGGGTAGAGGGGGAGAATTACCTCCTTTGACCTGCTGGATACACTTCTTTTGCTGCAGCCCAGGATATGGTTGGTTTTCTGGGCTGCAAGCGCATGTTTCTGGGCCATGTTGAGCTTTTCGTCAACCAACACCCCCAAGTACTTCTCCTTGGGGCTGTTCTCAATCCATTCTCCACCCAGCCTGTATTTGTGTTTGGGATTACCCCGACCCATATGTAGGACCTTGCACTTGGCCTTGCTGGACTTCATGAGGTTTGCATGGGCCCACCTCTCAAGCCTGTCAAGGTCCCCCTGGATGGCATGCCTTCCTTCCAGCATGTTGAATGCACCACATGGCTTGGTGTCGTCAGCAGACTCGCTGAGGGTGCACTCAATCCCACTGTCCATGTCACTGACAAAGATGTTGAACAGCACTAGTCCCAGTACAGACCCCTGAGAAATGCCACTCGTCACTGGTCTTCACGTGGACATTGAGCCGTTGTTGACCGTAATTCTTTGAGTGCAACCATACCGATCGGCAACGAGGCCAATGCCTTATCCACTGAGCTGTCCATCTGTCAAATCCATGTCTCCAGCTTAATCTCCAAATAAATCTTATCTGATTTAAATTAACATTACAGTTTGATCTTATTAAACACCAGAGAATCCATAAGAGAGAAAAAAACCTTGAGGTGTGAATTTGCTGGTGTCTAACATAGGAAAAACTCAGATTCTGAATAAAGTGTGGTTTTGATATCATTATCTTCCCTGTCCTTACCTTTTGTTATGGATTCACTGATGAGGTGAGAGATCATACAGATCTCTATTTTCTGTAATGGGGAAGGCATTAGTAAGGTATCTTTCTTCTTTGCTTGGCCCCATAAAATTTATAAGACTTAATATGTCTGAATGCAGCTCCTCTGTGAAGTTTGGTTGAAATTGCCCAAAGAGATCAAAAGTTATTCTGGGACTTGACTCTCAGGCAAGCAGGCCCATAAATGTCCTTACATGTATATTCTCACAAACCTAATACCTTTTAAAAAATGAGGTTAAGAGGTCTTACGAAGGATAAATGTTGGTAATACCTTCAACCCACTCGGAGGTGAAGAGTAGTAATAGATTAATAGAGAGATGTCTTTTCATAAAATTACCAGCTATTACAGTAATGGGCCTATGTTTGAGCCTCCTTCTCTTGCTAATATCTCTGGCTGGCAGCAAATAGCATTGTCACAGCAGCAAAATGCTACCTTGTGTGAGAGATCATCTCTCGAGGAATAAGACCTAGTATAGCATCAACACTAGAAAACTTAATAGGAAATAGTAAAGGAATACTTAAGGTTTCAAGACTCTCCAAGGACAGTGAGCAAAGTCACATCATACCTTTCTGTACGGTTTGGCATTGACCTGCAAATAAAGAGGAAAAAAAAAAAAAAAGCATTATGGCGGTATCTGTGGTACCTTCCTCATGTTAGGAATTGTCCAGTTTGGTAGCCCCACAAAGGCTGCTGCAGCTCTATGTCCTGAGGTCCACAGGGGACACGCATTTATTCCCAACAGTCACATATTACATATATTTACTCAACGAGAAAACACAGTACAGGCAAACCAACCAGCACCAAAAGCATCATCCCATTCCCCTTTCTGGCTAATCAGGATGAAAGACCACTGGTGGAACAGAAGTACAGGTGGATTCCTCCAGTAGCTCAGCTTAGACATACTCAAACCCCAATAGCCAGGCTCAGTTTACCCAGCAGGTGGTACCTGGATCCACTGATCTCCCAGTTGTCTCATGCACTGACACATATGCTGGTCTCACTGGTAGCTGGCCCATACCTAGAGCACGGTATGCTTGGTAGCCAAGCCCCAGGCACCATGGTCTTCCCAATAGCTGGCTTGGACCTCCTGGTTCCTCTAGTAGCCATGTCTGAGACCCTCCTGACTCTTCACTCTCCAGCCCAGGATCACAGCTGCTCAAATACCCAGCTCCCAATCTTTTGTCCTGTCCAGTGTGGTGTTTGCTAGCAACTGCACACACTGACATACAGGCACAAGGCACATGTACTCTGGTCCCTCTGGGTTTTGCACCCCAGACACAGAAACCCCTCTAACCCATGGTCTTACACCAGACCATATGGGGCTCTTGTGGAGCCCCATACACCCCCACCCACACACACACAAAAAAAAAGAGACCCTCACCCTAGCAAACAGTCAGAAATGGAGTTTAAGAAGAAGACAGGACAGACTTCAAGGATCCTGTGCAGGGCATGGCCAGACAAGCATATTGACCAGCCAGTTTTTGATCCAGTTTAAAAAGGGAGGAGGTCTTGATAATATATCTGAAGTGTGGTTGTGTAAGAAACCAGGCTTATCTTTGAAAAAAACATGGAGCTCCCCAGCCCTGACAACCTGACAATATTTCTAGGCATGCTTAAAAACTGTAAGTTAGGTGCCTAGGAAATTTCACTAATGAAAATGTAGGTCTTTAATAATCTGGTTTAGTCCAAAAGTCCATGTGAGTCCTTCTGAACATAACCAAGATGCCTCATGGATCTTCCCCTAACAAATCTGTGTCCCACATAATGGTGTGCCTACCTTCCTTGTAAAGCAATTAAAATTTTGATGGATGTGAAGGGATGTATTTCTCCCCCATCCTACTTCGTTCTATCCCTAGCAACTGCATTTTATAATCCTTTTAATAAAAACTTAAAACTAATTATTTCCCTCCCCAGCTACTCTCATGGGAAAGCTTTTCCAAAAGTTCACTCCTTTAATGGCTAGAAATTGCCTTTTAATTTCCTCCCTAAAAGTATTCGTGGCCAGTTGATATCCGTGCATTGTTGTGCCAGCATTGTCCTTTAGCTTAAATAGCAATCTGCACTTTCTGGTGCATGCCTTCACCGTGTGTTTGCAGAGAGCAATCAGATCCCCTCAGCTTTCTGTTTACTAGGTCAAACAAAGAAGCTCTCTTGGCTTTGAAAGAACATGGTTTGATCACCCAGGAGGGGCCTCTTTTGGTCCTGTAGCCAATGATTCTATATTGCCCTTCTCCGATACTGGCAAGTAAAGAAAAATATTGCTATCAAGGTATCAGAGCTGTTTCACCAGTACCTCATAGCAGCTAAGCCACTATGTGCATGCTTTTTGAACACCAACAGGTCTGCTTTCCTTGTGATGTATTGGGGATCTAGCTATGTTGCTATTTCTTCTAACTCTCGCTGTGGGGACAGGCATCTAGCTTCTTGCTTAGCGAATTGAGTATTTGTCCTCGTAAGAACAAATTCATTATGTTTTCTTTTTCCTACTAAAGAAAGTTTAAAGTTCTATTCCCAGCCTATTTGTTTAAATGAAATCATCTGCACATCTGTTGCTAACGAGTTGATCATTCTTTAGCCAAAATAAAATCATTATAATGAGAAAAAAAAAATAACCCAGGAATTTTATCTTGGAGGGAGACATTTAATTGGAAATTAGTCTGGTTCTGTATTATGGATTGTCATTGATCCACATTACCTGATAAAATAAATGAGGGATCAGAGCTAGCAGAAAGAGTCCATCTCCAACACCAGCAAGTTCTGGTAAGCAGCAAGCTGGAAAAAAAATCATATCCATACAAACTCCTTTCCTGGCTTGGTACATTATGCTGGTAGCAATAAACAATACCTGGTTCATCAACAGTGTCTTCTGTTACAGGATTTCAGTGTTTCCCTTCGCTAGGTACAATCCCCTCAGTTAGTTAGTTATTAAGGTCAAGGTATTTCTAAAAAAGCTTCATCTCAGCCAGATACTGTGTGAAGTTTTACATCTGGGCATAATCAAGGAATAACGTTTTGTACAATACTAGCTGGGAAAGAGAAAGGAGTGATCTCTTCTTAGTAAGAGCTCTAGTAATTAATCCTGTTAATAAAATTGGATGTCACTACCTCCCTGAATCTGGATAGTCTTATATCATAATGCTATCACACCCACAACAACTTGTGAGGCTATCCATGGACAGAAGTCTATAGAGCGAGCCAATTGTTCCATACAGGGAGGAAAACTTTATGTGGATGGGACTGCCTTGAGTCCAGCCACATCCCAATGAGCAGAGTGACACTATCTCTGGTTATCACCAGGGTCATTAGCAATGAATCCCCTTCAGTACCTTGAAGGGTGGATAAGAAATATTTGACTTTTTTTTTTTTTTTCTTCTCAGCAGAAAATGACTGTATTGTAGCTATTATTTTAGACTAGAGGGTTGTGTGTGCTGCGTGCAGTTCTTCATGGGTTCATTTGTGGATGGTCTTTCTACAACTGCTCACATATCCTCAAAGGTAAGAGGCATTTCCCCTCTGCTGACGAGCTACTAACATCCTTTTCGTGTGTCTCTGACATGCACTGCTCAAATAACGAAGCTGAGGCACACACAGTCTCCCCAGACCACTATTACTGTGCAGGAGTGCTAGAGCCATCAGTCAGTTTGATACGTGGCGCAAATTTGTTCTCAACGGTGTCTCAGTATTCTGCTTATTCAGCTGGAGCAAAAAGGTATTCTGGCAACTTGCTGAAACAAGCAGACAAAACCAAAGGGAAAATGTAGCAGGCGCGGTCTGGGCTTGAGGCTGCTGCTTCCCCCTGCTCTGGCTCTCCAAGCAGCAGCAGTTTTGCTGCACTTAGCAGAACCCTCTTTTGGCCCAGCTGGCCAGAAGGAGTCAGGAAGAAATGGATAGCTGATGGAACAGACATGCAAAATTTTGCTAAGTCATATGCTGTAGCTGGGCTCACAAGAGGGCTGGATCATTTTGTGAGCAGGAGTAAATGCTAGCACTGGAGAGGTAAAGGCAGTTCTGGTTTCAGATGGTCTGCTACCTGGCTTTTACATTTTGTTATTTTTACCATACTTACAGGAAGGGGCAATCTATTAAGGGACATGACTATTACTCATTAACAAAGATGCTGACTGAAGAGGATAGATTCATTTTTTAGGTGAGTAACCCAAACCCAGGTAAGCCTTTCCCACGGCAACTGAAGCTGTTCATCTCAGTATGTGATAAGCAGGGATAATTTTTCAACACAGGATAAAGCTTTTCTACTACTTTTGGTGCAGGATGCCCCTCACAAATGCAGTTACCAAGACTCACTCATTGGCTCGCAGCAAAACAAACTCCTTCCTCCTGGGTCCTAAACCTAGTTCTAAGCCTAAACATAGAACTAAGCCTCACATTTTTGCAGCATACTGTACTGTTTTCTCTCTGTCTCTCTCTGCCAAAGACATCTGTGCAATTTCTTCTGCTGTCAGAGGCCAGCTCTGCCCAAACTGTAACACTTCTCCCCACCACAGCCCCGTGCAAACTGCCATATGATCCATACATCAGCCACAGCTCTTCTTGTGAACAAGCAAGAGTGAAACAGCTTGAGCTTTCATGTTATCAGGAGTTAATATACGTAAAAGCAAGAGAGAAAAGGTCTGCTTTTCTTGCTTTATAGTGAGTCTTAAATGTGTATGTGTGCAGATGTGGTGTTTGGACTTTTCCTATGTTTTGTAATGCCAATGCCTGCATATGTTTTGAAGGGTGCGGCTCTACGAGGGCCAAAGATAATTCTCCAGTATGTGTACTTATATAAGTAAGTGTGGATGCACGTAGCTGGGCCAGAGCCTGCCTGCCTGGAGAGCAGGCAGCAGGCAACCCTCTGAGGCCAGATCCCAAGCTGCAGCTGCACTCTCCGTTCCTGGAGCCCTGCACTCACGGGTCTGGGTCTCTGCACACAGAAATAACTGGCAAATCCCTGTCCCCACCCATCATAGCCTGCTTTGTCAAAGCTCTGGCAATGCTAGAAGAGTTCAGCCACTCCCTTTCTCTTTTTCAGAAAAGAAATGACAGGGAGTTTCTCAGGTCTCCAAATTAACTTGGCAGGCTTCAGTTGCTGCTTCTTCTGTGCTTGAAAGAGCCCAGACCTCTTCCATTTTTTGAGAAGAGGCTTCCCTGGGCTCAGAGGAAGACAGTGCCACCTCCTCTCACAGTCCCATCTGTGGACAGGTTGGTACAGAGAGACCTTTTTCTTCCTGACACAGAACAACCTTTTTTATGTTTATTTTTGTACTCTAGCTATTCCACCAAAGCTACAAAAGTCCTTTCAGTAGCACAGCTTCTATTTAAGATCATGGATAAAATAACTTATTGAAGAGGAGAAAAGCCATTTCAAGCTTTCTGAGCGCTCTCTATAATACACGCTTCTGGTTTTAATTTGCAAAGGCAAGCTTGAAAATCTACAATGCAGCACATACATATTTTACTGCCAAGCTTACATTCCCCCCCCCCCCCCCCCCCCCCCCCCCCCCCCCCCCCGATGATTCAGCACTGAAAGAGGCAAGCTGCTGTGATTAACCCTAACCCGGACAATACGGACAATAGAGCTCAACAGCTACTTCCAGTGCCACGACTTGGCTGCTTGCCTTTTTGAGAACAAAGCCAATAGGAGACTTATGTGCTTGAGGATATGGAATAAGCCCAAGGGCCAGTCTTACATTCAAAATATCTAAATCATTCAGTAAGGCTTACACAATCCCATTGTTATGACTGACAGATCGAACAAGATTAGATAATTTATCTTGTACAGACCAGCACACCCCCTGCCAGCTTTCAGGGTTTCTTACAACACAATTTTAAATTGGAAGACATATGTATTCATTTTAGACTGTTTATAGTCAAGACCTCCACTTCTCCAAACAAAACATTTCAGTTTCTGATCAAATTAGTGTTACTCTCCTTGCAGTTCTACACAGTTCATCAAGTCAAGTCTTTGCAACTATAACCTGCCTTGTAACACTAAAGAGACAAAACTTAATATCAGCAGTAATACAAAACACTGCTGGGATGCACCATTCTACAAAACATTGCAACAGCACCTGCAAATGGCAAAGCACAGCCTGCCTCCAGAGCAAGCTCTAGCTACAGCATGAGGACAAGAGCAGGACAAGATCTGTTACAGAATACTGTAATGGATCAGAACCTCCAGGAGGAGTGAAGTAAGGGGACTAGTGGCAAAGGAATGAGGCACCCGGGTAGCTTGGCTAGGGGGAAAATGGTCAAGCAGAAAGTCCAGGAGAGAAGACAGCTACATGTCTAAGGCACACATGCAGGAGCAGAATTGGAGAAGATTCCCCAGCCACAGAGAAGGAATTCCAGGAAAACTGGAGGAGAGAGGAGCGATTGCCAAAAGCAACTCACGTGGTTAACTCCTTTTTCTGGGTACATCAAAGCTTTTGTGAGTAGAGGACTGAATTCCTGTTACTAATCTTCCACTCCAGCAACTGCTGTAACTGCCCCAGGGCAGCAATGTGTTTGCAAGGGGGCAGAAGCAGTACGCAGCAGCCTGACGTGCAGGCAGTGAGACAAGACCTGTTTTAGCCCTGCTCCCTCACATGAAGAAGCCTGAAAGCACCTGAAAGAGATTAATGCCTAATCTGCCTTCACTTTGCAAGCAAGATCACAGCAGGAAGACACAAGCCAGTGTTCATTATTAATCACCCTTCTTTCTAACCCACCTGCTGCCTGGCATTCGGTTGAACACCCATTTTTACTGAATTACTGAATGTATTCCCACAGCAATGACACTGCAGTTGGCTCTTTCAGGACTGTTTCTCTCACAGAACTGGTCTGGGGCCTGCAAGAAGGTGCTGAAGCTTTCCCATGGGTGATGGGTGTTCATGCAACCTGTGGATCACAGGTCAAAATCTGTGCGGGTACACACCAGGACCTGTGACTCAGCAACAGCTCAAAGCCAGCCTCAGTGGTTACCAGTAATTCTCCCTTGTTTCTAATTGTCCAGATGAAACCTGAACAAGGCTGCAGTTGTAGGAACCTGAAAGAACTGATGAAGAGCATTTCTGTCTGCCTGTCTGTCCCCACTGCCTGTCTCTGTGCCTCTAGTGACAGGATCCCTGGTGTCACCCCAGCTGTGTCTCTGGCCAACAGGTGCTGATCCAGGGAGTCCTCCCACCTGAAAATCCTGAACAGAAGCATAATTCCCAAAACAAACACTAAATGTCCTTTCTTTACCTCAGCTGAGATCTTTTCCAAGTTGTGAGGGAAAAATTACGATTTGGGAAAACAAAACACAACAAAGACAATGACAACAAAATGGCCCAGGAGTTGCCAAATTGGCTGAAGACTTGCTGGGCTGCATGTGTGCCTGGGCTGATGCCGAACATGTGTTCGCTGTGCACCAAGATGATCTGGAGACATATAGAGACCATCTCTTAGCGTCTGGTCAGTGAAGAGAAATCAGTTCAGATCTGGGGGATGCTGGTGTTAACACAACAGCTGGGGTGAGAAGGTGGAATAGGTCAGGAAATCTCTATAACTATTGTCTAAAGGATCCATTTTTTTATCAGGATGACTGCAGAAGGGTGAAAAAACTTAATAAACTGGTAATCTGGAACTGTGATGCCTCCATAGCTTTATTTTGTGACCTTATACTCTCTACAGCTCAGTTCTCACGGTCTAAGGATGTAGCACTCTCTAACTGCTTTGGCCAACAGCTTACCACAGAGTCAGAAGCTTTAAGTAAGTTCAACTCTGTTGAATGGCATAGGACAGAGGAGCATGTCTGAAAAACTGAGGTTTTTTCTCTTTGGTGTTACAAGACTTTCAAAACTTTTGCCAAAATATGATCCCATCCTTGTTAAACACAGTCTGTGCAGCCCCCTAGCATAACTGTCTTTTCATTAGTATAGATGTATGAGAACTTATGTAATTAATTTCACATCTGGTTCTTCTGTAGGTAGTTGAGTTTTAGCCAAATATGGTATTTTTATGTTACAAAAGATTGACAGTTAATTCAATGGCCTTAGCTTAAATCCATGGCTTAATCTCATAACGTCTCTTGGATAAGGGTGTCCTGTTATAACCCTGTAAAAACTGACATAGTGCCAAGTAAATCAATGGAGTTACAACAGGATAAACAAAGGGATTGAATTTTCAGTTTTATTTCTGCAATGGGCAGAAAACCCCCAAGTCCTTAAACTCCATTGATCTGTGACAGCTGCGTCCGACTTGAAGGTGATCTTGTCCAAACCAAGATTCAGCAGCCACAAAAGCCCAGCAAAGAGACCAGGGTGTGGCCCACCAGCCTCAAACACCATGTTCACAACATAATGGGTGACTTTCTGCATGGTACCTCCATGCCCAGCCCCCCTCAAACAATGGCACCTGTGGCATTCATCCAACATTTGGTCCAGGCTTGAGGGGGGGATGGCTCTCATGTGGCCTGGGCAGCCCCAATGGGACCACGGTAGCTATCAGCCAGCCAGCACCCCCAACCAGCTACTGAGTGTGTGAAGGGAAAGGCAATATCTAGAAATGTTAGAAGAGGATCAACCATTAGTATTACTAACTCTTGCTAAAAGCCTTGCTGTGCCTTAGGGCAGTGGGGGTTTTGATCAGGTTTTGACTTCTATGTTTTTACACACCCACACCTTAAAAATGTCTGAACAAGTATTCAGAAGAAAACTTTGCCTTCAGATTAAAGTAATACACAACATATTTCAGCAGTAAAAGGATATACCTGTGTATTGTATTTTCAATATAAATTTATTTTCCCCAGATAAGTGGCTGCGTTTGATCCCATTTCCCGTGTTAGAAGTAGCTGAACAAAAGTATTGTTAAAATAGTAATTGTGTAAAAATACTAGAGTCGGTGGAGGGAATCCAGAGGAGCTCTCATGACTCGGTGATGACAACTGAGTTTACGAGAGCTGGAGTTTCTCATCTTGTGGGAGTGCATGGAGCAGACACGAGCTCTGCATTTTTTTGTTTTGACAAGACTTGGGCACATCCATCTTGGGTGCAGCAGGCGAGGTTCCTACAGCCTGGGCTTTCCCACACGAGGCAGCACAGCACTGCGGCTGTGCTCCATGTCCGCGCCTGCCCGTGCCAGCCCCAGTGGGTTGAGGGGCCCAGCTGCAGCACTAGCCCTGGGGGAGAGGAGCAGACCCCAGCCCACCGCCAGCTCACTCAGCGCAGTCACACGCATGAGAGCAGCAGTAACTGCAGAGCTCTGCCTGTGTGTGTGCATGCAGACATGGGTTTCACTGGGAAACAAGCAGAAATGTCCACAGCAGGTGAACCAATATGCTCAGGTCCCACAAAGCTGAGGTCAGCTCGTGGAAGGAAGAGCTCGGCAAAACCCATGGCACACAACAGAGTTGGGGATGGCAGAAAAGGAGAGGGAAAAGGTATGGCGTCTATATGTGAAGCCACTTTTTCTGTCAGTCTGACTTTCCAGAAGACAGTCTTACTCAATGCTATAGCTCAGAGAGGAGCCAGTGCCACCAAACCTGCGCTGGGCTCCGGAAGAAAGACATTACCTGTCTCCTCCCTCCCCAGCTCTCTTTCTTGTACCTCCCCGCTCCCTCCCGTCTCCAGTGGCTAAGCTCGGAGACCCTCAGGATGGGGCAACGCCTGGCTCGGAGCAGAGCGACCCGGGATAACGGGAAACACCCAGGTGCTTGGGAGAGAGGCGGCCTGCAGGTGACGAGTGCCAGCCAGTGCCAAGCCGGGCGCAGCGCGCCAGCTGCTCCCCACCTCCACAGCTCCGGATCAAACCTCGCCCCGCAGCCGTGACACCTGGCAGGCTATGCCGTGAGCCCGAAACATCCTTCGGTGCTTGGGCAGGGAGTCGGGGGTCCTAAAGGCCCTGCCCCCCCTCCTTGCGCCGCAGCCCCGGGCCGGCCGCGCTCGCCGGGAGCCCACACGGTGGCACCACAGACGGCGGCGCCGCTCCCGGCGCATCGCGGCAGCGCCCGGGGCCGGCGCTCCGGTGTTCCCCCCGCCAGCTCACCCTGTCAGCCCCGGGGGTTCGCACACCCACCTGAGCCCTGGCGTACCCCTGCCCCAGAAGTCCCCAAGAAAGCCCTGTCTGAACATGAGTGGTGGGGAAGGGGTTTATCGCTGCTATTTTGCAGCCGCAGTCTGACCCCTGGTAGCACCCCAGTGGTAGACCTGGCCCCAGTTGCAAGGGAAGTCAGCTGCTTTCAGTATTTCAAGGCATGTGACTTCAGCCTGCTTCTACTTTGTTTTTATTTTGGTTGTCAGTGATGGTAAAGTGCTGCCTTTAACTAATTACTGCTGGAATACATCAGTCAGCAGCAAAGACATGCACAACAGATAAAACAGGGACCACCTGTGCTATTAGCTCTGAAAGCTGGCTACCTTTCAGGTGAAAAGTGCTAAGCTGTACTTTTCTCACCCGAACTAGAGGCTGAGGCCAGTAAAACTCACCAGGGTCTGGAAGTGCTGCCTCACAACAGGGCAATGTAGCATCTTATCACTGGGGCTTAGTGTGTGGCTTAGTGGCCCCTGCAGGGATGCAGGACACAGTTGGGGAAAAGGGTTCTGCCCTCTCAGTGCCATGGTTCCCAACTGCTGCTCAGAAAGCTCTTCACACAGTGTGTGATGCCTGTGCCATATTGTGGGGCTGGATGACACTAATCATTTCCTTATTTTTCTAAACAGAAGAGCACAAAGCATTTTTTAAGGATCTTGGTGTTGTAAACCATGTTTCAATTTGGTTTCTTATTAAAAAAAACAACAAAATGAGTCACAGTAGAGCAAATATCACCGAGAAGACCAGGCAGCCTGCAAAAAACAGCTCCAGCCTTGCTGGGAGTCAATGGCACTGGACCCTGCTGCCCTTCTCTCCCGGAGGAGCAGCTCCAGGCTGGTCTCCTTCTGCAGGACATGGCAGGTCTGGCCACTGAGACCCGCCAGGATCTGCCCAAGGGACCCCAAAATAGGGGAGAAATTCCTGTTGCTACAGCTGAAGACATAAGCTACTGCCCTGGATGTTGAGAGGAGACCCCTGCAAGGTCTGTTGGTGAACACTTGCAGCACCGCAACCCCATTTCTTTTCATGTGGCTGACATGACTTTTTCTCCCCTTTAGAAAAGAAAGACCCTTGAGAAATCTGGCAGGTGTCTCAGTGGCAAAGCTGCTACTTTATTCCCCCATCCAACATCCCTCCAGTATGAAATGTGCCCCTTCCTCACATTGCACACCATGCAGCGAGGTTTCCCTACCACTAGCCATCCCTCTAGGGCCACAATTGGCAGTCCAGTCCCACCACATGCAAGGTGTATTTCCATCACCTGCCTTTCCCTGAAGCCCTTCCCTAGAGACAGCACAGTTGCCAACACACACAAAACATTCTGCCACAGCAAAGTTACCCCTCCATGATCCATACATTTGTGGTCGTTGGGATTAATACCCCATGGCAAAACTTTGATCAGCTGAAACTGGAGCAGAAACATACCTCACTCAAGAAAAGTCATGCTGCAAACCCCACAGCCTCTTCCTGTAATTGGCTGCAAATAGTCTACAACACTTCTCTTTGTGCAGCTTTATCCAAAAATAAAATCCCTTTTGGCTGCGGTAGACCTCACTTTGATGTTTGTGGGAACAGTACTCTCAAATTATATGCAGTACACAGCACATGGGCTGAATTGTGTAGTCATTCAATGCCAGTGACAGTCTATGGTTTATATTTAAGCACTGAAATATAGCTGAATTTCCTTGGGTAACATTAAGGTCATTTTCAAGTTAACTTATCTCTTTCTGTATTCCCATAAAATAAGTATTTTTCTGAATCATTTTGAGTTTGAACCCTATGAAAATATTTTTCTTGGAATAGAACTTGTCACTACAATGGCATTCATCTCTCCACTGTCCTCACATAAATGAAATTTGAATTAAGGCCACTTGAGAAAAAACACCAGGTATTTTGAAAATATACTCTTAATATTTTTTGTTAATCAACTGGTTATTGAACCAAAAGCTTTAATTTTACGTGTTCCTAGCTAAACTTTATCCTAAAGGGTAAATCTGCTTTTCCAGCCAATCAACTCATACAAATTCCATATTGCTTATAGCAAGCTAAAACACACCCTACAGCTGTCAGATCCTAATAAATCTTCTCATATGTTGGACTTGAAATAAGTGACCTAAAGCTAAATGTAGGGAGAGGAGTTTTTTCTTAGCAGAAAAGCATACAGAAGGTCGAAAGTTCATCTTCTTGCAATCCGACTACCACATTCCTAGAAGACAAGGCCAGAGATGGGGCAAATCCTCTGCATTCCCCACAACAGCGAGGGGGATCCTACTGACTGGGAAATCCATAAATTGACAGAAAGACGCATCTACACATGGCCTTAAAAGACAGTGATGGGGAAACATTACATCCCTTACATTACAGGCTTGTTTTTCTGTTGCAGAACTACACCACCTCCTGCCTTCCCATCCACACTTCCCAAGCACAACCCCAGTGTCATCACTGGCAGCCTGCAGATTTCCAAAGAGCTGATCCCCTTGTCTCCAGGGGAGAGTGACAGCTCCTGCCTCCTTCGCCTTGAAGCCGGAGCCCTATACTCTGCTCATCTCCAGGGGAAGGAAGGAGAGAAGGGGACTTTTGGGGTGGTTAGCCTTACCTAGGGTTTCTTGGCCAGTTTCACAGCGGGGTGTCGGCTCGGTAGCCCTAAGCAGCCCGCCGAGGAGGAGCAGGAGCCTCAGGACCATGCTGGAGCCCCTTGCGCAGGCCGTGCAGTGATGTGGCACTCGCTGCCTGATGGAGCCGAGCCTCAGCGCGGCTCTGGCTCTCCAAGCTGCAGAGGAAATCAGTGCACTGCAAGGGCATGCCCACGTCTCACAGTATGTGCAGTCCAGGCGTCAGATTTCAGCTAGCATTTGAGCTTGGAAAGCAAAAGGCTTTGAGACAGGGAGGAGGAATGAGCTCCCCCTCCCCTCTGCCTCCGGACAGTCTCACTCTTCCAGCCTGGTTTACAATTTCATAAACAGTTTGAGTGAAGGGGGGTCCCTGCAGGGATGCGCCTGCCTTATCCTGCGCCATGGGTCCGATGCCTTTGGTCTTCATGCAGCAGATTTCCTAAGGGACACGGGAGCTTTGTTAAGGCGTATCTCACTGAAGCCAAGAGCAACTGCCTGGAGAGAGCAGGGGGAAGAGAGACAGAGAAAAGCAAACAATCGAAAGCCACTTTCCTCCCAGAGAATGGTATTTCATAACCCACTTAACTGCAAGTTTAAAACATAACATGACAGCAAAGGAACTCTAAGCTGTAAGCTGTATCCCCTCCAACACAGTGAGAATGGGAACCCATAAAATAGCCAGCAGTATCCCCCTCCATATTCTCCTTCTGAGCATTTTACTTAAGATCCAGTTTACAGAAGCAAACTTGGAGGGGTACCAGTCTTTTCTGTCTAGTCTTTAAAAAAATAACTTCACAAAAATGTAGATAAGATGCCAGAACTACAATACAGGCTTTAACTGGATAGTAAATCTATATTGAGTTTATCTTAAATTGACTTTTAAAGGGTTTTTTTGTTTGCTTGTTTGTTTTGTTTTGTCTTTTTTTTTTCCCGGAGAAATATGCATTGTATGTTTTTATCCCTCTGTAACAGGTATGGTGGAGAAGCTTGCCTTAGGTAGGATGTGAATACCTAATTTCTTACGTACACATCAAAAAAACATCCTGTATCACAGGAAAAGGAATTTTCCTTCAAAAACCTAGACCAAAACAGACCAATCTTTCCAGGCAGTGCATATTCCTTTGAGGACAGATACCCACTTACACATGAGAGCAGAGAATCTGTCCTTGCAGTCAGAGCACACTGGCTCCTGCTGATCACTATCAGAGAGATCAGTAGGGAGTTATGATGCTATATGATAATGTAATCAAATAAACCCCCCTATAGGGAAACACACTAAAGAGGCTGACAGAGCAGGAGAAAACTATATGCATCTCGGAAAGCATTTGATATCATATTTAGAAGAGATTATACTGCTAGATGGATTGGGAAGCTCAGCAATAAAGTACATCCTTGGTTACCAGGCTCTGCAAGGGAGGGCAACTTTTCTTGCCTCCAGGATTTCCTGCTAGATCCGGAGACTGCAGAGTCTGCCCTGGGAGTAAACAATACCAAAACCCATCAGACTTCAAAGAACAAACTTCTAAGGAGAAGCATGCTATTTAGCTGCCTTTTTTCTGCCCTGATCACAGAGCAGCATGTCTGGACCCTTGGGAAAAAAAAAAAAAAAAAAAAGAAGAAGAATCAAAAAAAAGCTAGTACCAACAGAGCTCTGAAAGCGTGGTCTCCAAGGGCAGGAGTACTTCACCTTCTGCCCAGCATCCCGGCAGCCTGAGGTCAGCTCTGAATACCAGTGTGCCACATTGGTACCTGCTGTGCTCAGGTACAGCTGGTGGTGTGTCTGAGCCGCAGGCCTGCTTCGTGCTGGGGGCTGCATTTTGTGTTAAAGGGAAAGAATGTGGCTGCTAACTTCAGTGATATGGCTAAATTCCTCACATCAAAAAAGGCTGCAGAGATTATACTCACCAACAGAATTTGTAATTTTCTGCAGCCCTCAAGAGTACAGAGTGACATCTCACCCACACATCCCAATGCTTTTTGCGGTGAGCTCTGCTGTGGAACTAAGCCTTCAGTAGCTGTAATCCCACCAGTTTTCCCTTTTTCTGTCTTTTTCTTGTTGGCATTTTTTTGTTTCTGCCTGTGATTTCTCACTTAATATCCCATGCTTCAGCCTAGGCACTATATCCTTGTGTCTCCTCCCCTCCACTGCACTTCAAGCCACCAGCTCCAGTTTAGATGCCACATACTTTAGGACCACATATTTCAAACCACCAGCAAACATACATCTACTTTACCAGGATCCCACAAAACATTTCGACACCTGCTTTCACCAACACTATTAGTCCTACTGTGATACTCCACATTCATACAGCACTGTATACTTCATCTTAAATACTAACGAGACAAAGTCCCATCACACTGAGAATACTGATTTTGTGTAATTTGGGAATGTCCATTCATTATTTCTGTGAACTAAATGATTGTGGTACACAATATATAATCTCTTGTTCTCAAGATTATTGTATCCATCCAGTATTATTTGTAGCTTGTCTATGCATTCATTTCCACACACCATCTCCAGTTCAACCAGCCTTTGGGCCATTAAACTGTATTCATCAGAATCAAACAGAGACAGCGTTTTCTTTGCCTTCATAAGGCAGTACAACCTAGTGACTAATGTGGATGAGCTCTGGAACAAAAAGAACATTGTGTCTCATCATCATAGCAATATGCTCAGCCTAATTAGCCTTGCCAAGGGTCACTACTCCTTGGCCTCAGTGTAAGCTTTCCAGGACCAGAGCTACCGCCCTTACATATGGTTGCAGCGTGGTACCCTCACTCCTGCAGGTCACCTTGGCTTTCTTTATGACATTGTCTCGAGCTACAGAGTAGCTTGAAGGGACTGCCATCTCAGATGACAGGAACAGAGCTCTACGCATTCTTTGTGTTTTCAAGGTTATATCCTGTCCCACACCAGAATTGTGTGCACTGGGCTGCCTAGGAGAGCCCTTTAAAGCTCTTGTCTTTCCATTTTGATTTTTCTTGACTTCCTTAAAAGATCGAGAGGAAGTATTGGGCAGGAGGAGAGACAGAGGCCTTCAGCATTGCTGTCGGGGATTACCCACACCCAAGGTTTGCACACCCAGGTTTACCTCAAACATGAAAATGGGAGAATTGGCCTGCCTGAGGGTTAGCTCATTCACTGCAGCCCTGGGCTGTGGCATACTCTGTGGCTCCTATACACACCAATATACTGCAGAGCAAGCTCTGCATGGGTATGCACAATAAGGGAGCATTTGGTTCAGTAACTTACCTGGTGCATACACCCAGAGACTATTCAGTATAACAGAATGAACAAGTAACAAGAAAAGTGATAAATTAAATCCATAGACACTCAAGAATTAACAAGCAGGTGATAGAGACATGAACAGGGACCAAAACATATTGGTCACTTACTGATGAGCTGTTAAAGCAATGATTTGGGCACAGCCTTGAAGCAGGTCAGCCTGAACTTCATCACTGATAAGAAACATTACATGTGATTATCATCAATATTATGAGATATTAGAAGTGACTTCAGGGACCGTGCAACTTATTATGGCTTGCTTAGGGGAAGGAGCAAAGGGAAAGACCAGAGTGGATCAGGGAGGCACAACAGTAGGAAAATCAGAAAGGAGGGGGTTAAAGGGAACAGCTGCATGCAGGCTGCTGGGCAGTATGCTCATCTGACTGAGTCCTGTGCCTGGTCCCTGCGATCTAGTCTATCTTCATATTAAATCCTTTAACTTTTTTTACCCCCTGTGTAATTTCCCTCTCTGACCTAGGTGTGAGTGCTGAAAGGTGAGTGTGCCAGCAACTGGAGAGACCAAGGTGCAAGCTTGCAAGGTCTAAGTATCGGCGACTGGAGAGACCTGGATGTATTTGTATTTCCCAAATGAACATAATCTTATGTCTATGTTTGTGTATGTGTAGTTTTCTAGTAAACTTCAGTCTGGATTAGCAGACAAGTAGGAGAAGACTTGCATCTGGAAAGACTCAAGGTCTGAAAAAGTGGCTGGGTCAGGGGCCCAGGGCACAGACATGGCCTGAGAGCTTGCACTGATATTTGAGGGATCTGAGAATGTGATCATACACGTAAACCCAGAGAGGGGGAGCATATGTGTTTTCACTAGTGAACCTCAATTCTGAACCAGCCAGAGAGGGGAAACAGGACTGGGCATTTTGTATTTGCATTTGTGAGAGTGCTGTGGTAAAGGCAGGGCTCTTCTGGCACCAAACACATGTAACACGTGGGTGTGTGTACCACTGTGGGAGTCCTCACTGCTGGCTGAACCTGCAATTGGGAACAGCAGTAGCTGCACCCGCAGGTCTGGGACAGAGAGATTCCTGGGCATTGGAGCACACTCACGAAGAGGGAATCCCCAGGTCCTGATTACCTGTACCTGGCACCCATAAACATCACATCCCTAACAGGCTCCAATACACCAACTAAACAAACCCCTCAATAGCTGGCATCCAGAAAGCTCCAAATTTCTTTGCTTCTCAGCTTCCACAAACCTTTTACATTCAAGGAGGATGTCTATTTGGTACCAAGAAAAAAATTACAACATAAGTAGGGGAGATGGGGACCTAAGATTATCAGTAAGATAGTTAGCAATAAAGGTAAATTTATCAGTTTGTCACCACCACCTAGCAATATTCCCATGCTTGCATGCCATAAGGCATGAAGAACAGAAAGTCTGGAAGGGTTATTTCATTACTCTTACCTTAAACTGGCTGTTCTTTTCCTCCTTTCGAAGGGGTTTGACCCCAGGCTTTGCAGTGTGTCTTTCTGCGAAGCTTTGTCTGTTCCCCTGCGCATGGTTGCTGCCTCTGGGCTCCCCTGTAGATCTGCACCTTTCTGAGGGGGACAGAAGTTCAGCTACTGCTCCTCTCACCCATGCAATATTGGCAGCCATCCAGCATTTCTACCTTGTTTGGCTGTTTTTCAGCCCATTATTAGTACTTTGTATATATCACTTGTTCTCTCGTATGTTTGTTGTGTGTTGTACCAAATGGGACTAACAAGCAGGTATTGCACAGGTGCATGGCTAAAACCTAAAAGCATTAAAAGCAGCTAGGGAAGGGATGGTCAGGAACAAATGGATTTACCCACCTCTGTCTTTTCATTTCTGGGTTTTAGTAAATCTTGTAGGCTTTCCCGGGAGTTGACATCATATTTAATCCTAAACCAGAACTTTATATATTTACCCCAATTCTAAAAGAATCTTAAAAATGGACAAACAAATCCCAGAGTGATGAGCAGATGTAGCAGCATCAGCTGGGTGCAATCATTTGCATTTGAATCACAACAATAAAGTTAAATAATTTTACTAGCTCTTATTGCTGACTACCTCTTTCTTGATCAGAACTTTCTGTTAGCCTACAGTCCACAGTCCCCTAGCAATCCAGAAATCCTCAGACAGGATAAATACCTAAACTGGTTTATGTCTTTGGCAAGTATTCAAAGTAGGATTAAATACAGTACATTTAACTTGCTTGCATTCTCATGATTCTTACTATTGTCAGGGAAATTTAACAGAGGGACGTATCAGACTCAGACTGGTTTTCATTACCTGGTTCTTTTTGACTTTGCTGATAGGAGGTTGAACAATAAACAGAAGCAGTGCTGCCTAGATAACTTTTCTGAAGGACAAACAGACAGAGAGCAGATCAAAATGCTACTTCATGACTTGTTATTCTCTCCCTCACTAGGTGCTAGGGAAGCTGGCAGAACAGTGTAATGCAGCACATACCATTTGCTCCAGTACAGAGTCAGCAGGCGTAGTTTTAGGACTTTTCGGTAGTTCAATCCAGAAGATACTTTCATTTGCACAGCAGAAAGCAATACCCATCCTGCTTCCCCCCCGCCATTCAGTTTCTGCAGAACAGGGCAGAGAAGAGGAGCTGCTCTCAGAACAGATGGGGAGTGGATTAGTAACTTCCTGCAAAGCAAGAGCGACTTTTAAAAAAACCCAAACACCTCTACCTTTGCAAGACTTTGCCCCCTGTGCCCTGATTGTGCTCCATGTAACAGCAGAGATCTGAGAAAGGTCCCATGAGGGCTTTTCTTTCAGCTTCTAGGTGCTAAATTGAGAAAAACACATTTATTCTCTAAACAAATATTTCTAATTCAAATTAACATGCATATGGATAAGAGAAATAGCTATTTTACTGTAAAGATACACAGACTGTTCTGAGCTCGGCACTTGTTAAAAGGAACAGATATTTTGGGATGTATTTCTGTGCCTTCTGGGACCAGTTACATAGCTTTTAACTTTCTCACTGAGAATTTTTTCAGCAGTTCCTTTTATCTCAACTTTCAATTTGTTCCCCTTATGACCCACAAGATTAAATGAAACAAGCACAAATACTGAGTGCCACAAATTTGATGGACAGGCTGAGAGTAGAGAAAAAGATCACACAAGTAAGAGTTTTCTTGTTTTCCTACACGGTACCCTGAGAGTTTAACCTAGAATGGATCATGGGCTGCAACTTTCTACATGTCTCAGATACTTCAGAAATTCCCTGTAACTTCTGGCAGGTTTTTTTTTTGATCATTATTGACCAAATACCTATTTGTACCGGCTCACTAAGGGAGGGGGAGTAATGTGCTGGTAGATCTCTGCAGAGCAGATCAGTCTAGTCATTACTCAAAAATTAAATTTCTTGCAATGGCTTAAAAATTTGACTTTAATTATTTTCTCTTTATTTTTGATATTTTGGCATGTTTTGCCAATTTCTTTCCTGTTTTCTCTCATACGCCGGAAACAAAAGCAGGCAATGAGTGAGAGGGGGGTGTCCCCCTCCCCATCTGTCCACCTTAATATTAATTGCAGATATTTCTTTCCTCCCTGGTTAAATATAAAAAATGTAAAAAAAAAATAATATTGCAGCTCTTGAAAAATATTGAAATAATTTAAATTCAGTACAAGTACTGCCAGTGATAATTAAATTCCGTTTTCATCTTCTGACTTGTCACAGATTAACTAAGTCAATGACCCACAAAATTAGTTCCTTATACCACTTCCAGGTGATCCACTGAACTGATCCTATCATAATGCAGAGGAAAGCAATTAAAGCAGGAGAAGGTCTTAACATCCCAGAAAGATTCAGCTGAATGCATGCCTTTCTTTTAGCATACCCTTCATGTGATTTCTGTGCTTGCTTGGGCTAATCAGTAAGAAATGAAGCCACTCAAAGTTTCTTTTGATGACAGGAGAAAATGATGTCTAGTTAAAATTCAGCCATGATCAAAGGCACAAGTGATACAAAAAACTGGAAGGGAACCTGGTACCAGATGGTAGAATGGGACCATAAAGGAACAACAGTAATAAATATGACTACATACAGGAGAACATGTGTAAAATGACATGCACCAATCACCAAACTCTGCTATAAGCACACAACATTATTTAAACTTAGTCATTAAAAAGATAGAACTGACATGAGGACCTTGTTATCTTCTCAAAGGCTGCCTCTTATTACTCCCCCACGTAATGCAAAGCAGGATTCCTACTCAGGGGTTACTGGTAATGCATTTTGCAGTTTTAGTTCAAGATGAGACCCAAAGGTGAGTCTGCCTGACTCCCACAAAGCAAAGAAAATAATATAAATAAGTTGGTGAATCACAGAGCTGAATATATAACGGCTACAAGGAAAAATAAGTGTGCTCAAAAAAAGATCTGTGCTTAGAACTGAAGGTCTTTCTTTTCTTCTGATCACAGATGGAGTATTAAAAATTAATGTAAGCTCTACCAGAAAAGAACTTGACAGTCCTATTTTGAGACTCATTTCACTTCATCTCTTCTCCCTGTCTTGCGGAACATTAATGCCAAAACATTCAAAAGAAGTCCTCTAGGGCTTGCTTTGCACATTTGCAGAGGTGCTGGGAAACATTTTGAAAAAGTGACTTTGAGTGCTTTAGTTTGTAGATACCCAACTGGGGAAACACTTAGCAGATCCCGATTCTTTGAAGGCAGATCCTAAGCACTTTTCAGAAAAATCAGGCCCTCCAAGGCTGATGCTTTCCAGAACACAGTGTTAGACAGCAAGGACCAGTAGCCATTTGGAATGATCTTGGCATAAGAGCTCCGAGGATTTCAACCTCACTTCCACAAACAAGCTTCTGAGTCAGATCAAGACCCCAGCCTCACTGAAAGCCAGGAAAAACAGGCTGCTAAACTTGTTAAAACTGGATGTTTTCAAAGGTGTTTAGGCACTTTAAAATTATGTATCAGTATACCGAGGGTCTACGTTCAACTAAATGTCTGCGTTGACATCATTTTTAAGTGTCTTAAGATTTGGTTTCAGATCAAGGTTCCAAGCCTTTAGTGTGGCATAGCCCAAATTGCCCCTAAATAGTGTCTTTTAACAGATAAGGAATTTAAATTCAGTATTTATTTTCTTCTTTCATTCAAAGAATTTACAAGCCACCAGTGGAAGTTACAAAGACCAAACATAAAACAATAGTAAGGTGCATTTCTTTCCAGACAATCTTTGGAAGACATTATCTCTAGCCTGTGGTATTCAGGCAAGCTCCACTTGCCATGCTCACATTGAAGATGTGCTGAATTGCCCACAAAGGACAAAGAGGTGCTGGATAGGGATAGCAAAGATGGAGAGACAAGTCTGGAGGTCAATCTTAGGATCACACAGGATCCCACACAGCCAGCATATTCAGCAGCGGGATACCCAGCCCCACAAAGACATCACAAACATCCTGTTTGCTCTACAAAGAGCAAGCTGACCTCAAAGCTGTTCTCCCAGCTTTATCAAAGTCTGTATGAGCATAACTCATGCCAGACCTATATGCAGCATCTCAGCTCCCCGAGTCATTTATAAGAAAGTCATTAGTTCCTAGATATAGATATCTATTTCAAATGTAGTTTGCAACAATATCTGCAGGGGGGTCACTGGTATGGAGTTGCCTCATGTGACGTGTTTCAGGGTTCAGCAGGAGAGCTAGAGTCCCACATATGTGGGGACTCTACATAGTCCCTGCTATGAGCCACCTTCTGTCACGGTATTGTGCATCCAATGACATCAAAAGCATGAGGGTTTTCATCTCAGGAAAAGCATTAACAAACTGGAAGAGATTTGAAGAGAAGTAACAAATAGGATGGGGGCTTAAGCATTGACTCATCATGAGAAATAGTTTGAGCTGCTGAATATGTTTTTTTTTCTTGGCCAAGTCTGAAAACATAACTGTGGCCAAGTCACAGTTATGAATGGTCAAGAGAACAAGAACAAGGCAGTCAGGGAGAGTAAAAGAAAGGCTATAGTCTCTTAATTACTAGCCACAGGCTAAACTCTGGGAACAATACCAGTCATGGGCTAAACTCTGGGATCAGCTCCATCAGTTATTGCTACTGATATCAAGATGTTACTCTAGTTAAAGATCTGATCCAGAACTGCAAAGTTTTTTTACAGATATGAGAAATGCCTTATCATCCACATATGACACTAATACCTATGGGAGAGTTTTCTTCAGCTTACAAGGACAAGACCCTTAGCAGCTCAAAATCTGCTGTCTGTCATCCTAGCCACGCTAGTAGCTCCTTGAGCTACTGCAACAAGGGATTTGTATTTTTCCAATTTCCCTCAACCATTGATTTTACTGAGTTATCCTCTGCTATTTTACTATGATTAGGGAACAAGAAAGAACCAGTAGCTCATCAAAAAGATTAATTGTATTTGTCAAAATTTTGATTAGTCAGGGCTATCCTTTAAACCACTGCTAAGCAGGACACATTTGGAACACAATTATCCAGAGAAATTCCTGCAGAGGCTGATTTTTTCCATTCTCCTACAGATTACTGTGCTAGACACAGCTCTCAGTAGCTCCTTCTTTCTCCTTGAAGTAAACTACGTTGCACTAGGAGACAAATCCAGCCTCCAGCTTTCCTCTGTGAGGAAGTCAGGATGTCAAGAAACCTTGCTAGCTCAGAGCAAGTCATTTACATACTCCACCTCATGTTGGACCTGTTTAGCTTCAAGTTGCCAAGCAACAGCTACCCTCAAGACTCATCAAATCAATGCAGCAGCAGTAGGGGAAATTGCAAGGCAAAAGGTCCTGGGATCCATTTATCTGTTTTTTTGCAGGTTCGTATCATGTACAATTGAAAGGCAAAAGGTGACTGACACTCTAAGGGCTAAACCTGAGATCATCAGCATTGGAAGAAGAGGCTATGAGCTGCCAGCGCAATACCAGATATTTAGTTATTGCAGAACAAGCCCAGAGAAATGCACTATGCATCCACATTGGGTAGGCTGCATTTCCATCCAATCTTCCCTGCATGAAGCTTATTGGGACAGTAGGTGGAAAGTTTTCTTGAAGCTCCAAAAATAAGAATTATATTTTAATGAGGAATTCATGCTGAACACCTTGATTCAGCCATAAATGGATATCTGGTAATTTTATCTGAAATGGAAAATGTGACAGTAGTCATATTACTGCTCTCTGTCTGCCATTGACTGCAGAAATCGGTAAGCTGTAATTCCAAGGGACAAAACAGATTCAGTAAAATTCTTGGTTTGATTCCTTTGGCTGTTTTCTTTGTTGAGCACAAAAAAAGCAAGGAGCATAGCTTTCTTTCTATTTTATTTAATCTGCATTTTACAATCCTGCTCAGCTGCACAAAATTAAAACCTGAAAAGGCTGTCAGTGAAAAATAATTAAAAACTACAACAAAAAACACCCAAAACCACAAAAACAAAAAAACCCACAGAAAAGCAAAACCAGAGGAAAAAAAAGATATGTTCAGGTAGAGGCTTTAAAAGGTGATGAAGGTGGAGGAAGCATCGGGACTGACTGAGCTTTCAGCAGTTGCAAAGGGAGCACAGGCCAGCAGAGATGCAAAGAACAAATGATGCTGCTCCTGTGCCTACTGAGCTCTAAGCACAGAGATGAAAATAACTGAATAGATGGGAATTTACAAATAATAAGAATAAACAGGATTTTTAAGAAGGAAGGAACAAACCCTGGGTTTGAATCACTTTTCGGGGCCACTGTTAGAGTGCTCCTCTGGGTGTGGAAGAAAGGAGTTTATAAGTGTTAAATTCTGTTGGCTGGAGTGGCTGTGGTTGCTCAGCAAGCCACAGATATCCATCAGGGAGAGGACAGCAATGGTATACACAGAGGGACATGAGAAAGTTTAAGAAAAAACAGGACTCATAAGTGTAAGCAACAAGTGTAAGAAGTGTAAGGACTGGAGTGCATCTTCTTCTACAGCCACACCATCTGCATTTTCAGTCTGCTTAATATCCTTATGTTATCATTTGAAGAAAAACTTAACACCTCTTAGATTACATTTCCATTCAGTGCTGTTAATGTGTTTTGCTAAGGATATACAAGAATCCAAGGAGATATATATATATATGAATTTTAAATGTGACTAATTCAGTGAATAGATGTCTTAACTGAGCTGTTCTTCAGTGGTCTTTTGGAAAGATTTCTGCAAATTCAGACTTGGACTCAACTGATGAAAACTTTCAGGTAAAATCTTGGCTTACTTCCACCTGAAGTCAGTGAAGCCAGGCTCTTACCCCTACCATACGTTCCCCTTCAGTTTTGCCTCTGCCTACTAACAAAACGAGTGGGATGTAACACACAGTTCCGATATAAGCAGCTCTCAGGAGAGGAGCTTCCTCCCCCTTTGTCATGAGTGCCCTCCCTACCCACTAAACTTTGCTGTCATGTACACAGAGTCCACGGTATCTCAAATTCTTGTTTGTACAGAGGGAGAGCAGGACACCTTCCCTACCTAGCTTCCAGCCTGGCCAAGGCAATATTCTCCAAGGAGAAGACAGATCCCAGCCTGAGCTCTCACACCCAGAGAAGACCATTGAAGCTCCATCTAGAAAAGCATAAAAGGGAGCTGTGGCTTCAAAACATGCAGCTGTGTTTTGTGAACAAGGGTTGTCTGCCACTGTTTTTTACATGGTGCTGGTGTGGCAAGCTCCTCAGGATGGAAGGAGGAACACCTTGTTCTTGTTTTCTAAATAGCTTTCTTCCAGAAATTCAGCTCTGCTGTCAACTCTAAGGCATCCCCAGATATCATGAGAAACACATTTTTAAATGCCTCAGAAACTTTAAGCAAAAGATCAACAGATAGATTCAAGATAAAAGTGTTTGCCTCCCATTCCTAGGTATCTCCTAAACCTTGTTTCTCGCATTTTGTTCCTTGCTTGGCTGTGTGGTCTTTCACGTGTCTGTACCTCAGGGCTCCTGAGAAAAGCAGTACTGGTACTTCCCTGGCTTCCAGCAAGGTAGTAAGAATAAAAATATAATGAAGTATTCAGGCTACTGTGTGGGGAGCCCGAAACATATTATAAATGCCTCAAGCATGTTTCATCAGCAACGACAACAATAAGAGTCTGATTAGCTGAAAAGCCAGATTTCAAGCTGAAAGCCTGCTTGAGCTATGCCCCTGTAAGAAGTGCTCAGCAGTCATTTGTGAAAAAAAAGGTCACATATCACCAATCGACATTTTGTTTTACTGTGAATAAGGGCAAATATGAAACAGAATACTTAAAACTCATCTCGCGAAGATGCATACATGAACCCAATCTCCAGTTCCATCCATGGAGCGAGGGCACTGAGCAATTTATTGGGTTTCGATAAAACATTCTGAAAACCTGCGTCAGGGTTGACAGCTGCAAGCCAAGAGAACAGAGTGGCTGGATATGTAAAGGCAGGAATTATAAAACTGAAAAGAAGGTGGTAATGAGTCTGCTACTTAATGTCAGGCTTCACTGAAATACAATTAGAGTACTAAACCTTCAGCTGGGAAAAAAAATATTCGAACAGAGAGTGAGTTAAATAAAGGTACTCTAGGGTTAGGCATGAGGAGCAGAGGTTTTCTGGGAAGCATTTCAAGACGTCAATCCATTTGGTTCAGGAAAGGAAACTTGCAAACTTAAACATATGCTGGGTAATTTGCTGGCTACTAACCTGCATATGCCATGTACAAACAGCAGGATGCAGTGAAATGGTGAAATACACACAACAAATATGTCCCAAAGGGGATGGTTTTGATTTTTCTTTGGAGAGTCTTTATCCCCAACTCATCAACTTGCACACTTGTGATAGTGGAATGGACTCTGGTTAAAAAGGTGGTGCAAGTGGACTGGAATGGCCTGTAGTTTTCAACACTCGAAAATAACTTTAACCATACAGACCCTATGACATCTAACATACATGCTTTACAATTAGTTTCTTTTGCATAGAGAATGTGTGAATAGCCTGGCTGGGAGCAACTCATGGCTCATGCACTGCCCACTTACAGAAAAGAGCAGGAGCACCTAGTTTGCATCATGCACTCATGTCCTGGCAAGGAAAACCTGCTGTTAAAGGGAGAAAAAACAGGGACATGCAGAAATGTGACCGTCCATTTGGCCTGTGTCACGTTCGTAAGCCACAGGGGAAAAGTAGCTCCAGCTCAGAGTAGGAGCTGGTTGCATATACTGAGCCAAGTGACATTTTGCTCTCTGAAGCTTCTGGCAACTGAAAGATATTAATATATTTACAACCTTTCTTAAGGTCATCTCTGCTGTGTCTCCAGCTGAGCCATTAAATATTAATTGGACCTGCTTTCCAAAAATAAAAAGCAGAACCTCTAATTTACTTGTGTAATTAACACTTCCCACAAACCAGGTGTCCTCCTGAACCAGACCAAAGAAGCCATTTGTCTGCAGTTCTGAAATATGCTGTGTGCTTTGGAGACAGACACACAGTTGCTTGTTTATTGTGGGTGCACAAGTGCACATAATTATTTTTGGAAAAAAACCCACCCTTAAATACAGAAGAAAATATGCCCTCCAGGTGATACAGTCAAACCTTCCCACTTGATACAGTTCTTCCCATGCAGTACAGCTTTCTTTGTGTTTGGATTTTGTTTGTTTATTTGTAGTTTTTTAAAGTACTTTAACTAGATGAGTGTGAACATCTTGTCACAGGTTGTTTTATTCAACAAAGCTCAACGCTGCTAAATTTCTCAGTAGGGCCAAATTTTAACCCACAGCTGTAAAGAGCCTGATCACTCTCTGGTCATATAGGAGCACATGCATTGAAGAACTTTGGTTCCTACATGCTTAACCATGTAATAAGCTTAATATTACTATTAGCACTGAACTTTTAAGTTCAGTATCATCATTACTCATGAAAAAAGACAAGGTAAATATGTATTCAGTAATCACTGAGCTGCACAGATTTTTTGCAAAAGTCTATTAGGTGCTGATTTGCTCAGATGAATAAAATGCTCTTTCTTTAGCGAGGCTAAGGAATTTGCAGAGTGAAAATTCACAGAACCCGAGGTCCTCATTGCTCTGTTGCCATCTCAGCTCAAAACCACGTAAGTTTTTGGTTTTACACAAGCCAAGAAAACTGCTTTTGTTTTTGCACTTGGACTGAAGCACATCCACCTTGTCAGGATTTAGCAGGCTGGGACCCAGCTTATATACCTAAAACTTTTGGGAATCTGTAGTCTAAGCACTACTCCACTTCTATTGCCTCAGAAACTCAGTTTGACTGTCGGTCTCAGAGTTTACCTGCAACATAGGTGCTAGGCAAAATTAAAAAAAAAAAGTTTATATTTCCTTTGGAAGTGGCAACTCTCTTTGTGATAAATAAACCCCAGCGCACTCACCTAGGAAATGCCACATGCAGGCTAGCTTCCTTCCTCTGAAACTGCAGATTTAAAACTCCATCCTGGATCTTGCCAGAAAATATTCAAATCATCAGGCTTGGAAATACTTTGATGGAGGCGTGTTAAGAAAAAAAATTGAAGTTGAATGTCTTCTTAATTACATGGACTAATTTAAGGTTTGTTGTGCTGCAGAGTTTGTACTCTGACTGCCATTAGGAGGAGGGATGTCACCCAGGGAAGGTGCAGTTCTCAACTCCAGCCTTTGCAGCCAAAATAAAAGTTTGGAGAAGGAAAGACCATTTTGCTGATTCAGATTGCAACCAGGAGCTGAAAAAGCCACAGCCCAGGACTGCTTCTGGGCACTTCTGCTACCCCCCTGAGGAAATGATGCTTCTTTTACACACTCTTTTAACAACTCGCCATTGTTTTCCCTAAGCAGCCACAGGTGGGTGACAGCTCCTTCTGCTAGGGAAGTTGTAGTGGCAGGTAGCTCATGCTGAACCCCCGTGGTGTTTCCAACTATACAACACACCTGCCAGGTATTTGCCAGTCTCTTGTCTCCTAGCAAAAAACACTCCAGGCCACTGGGCAGAAAATTCCGATAAGGTTTTCTGGAGTGATACCTTTGAGTTGGCAAGAGTGTGTCAATGGCAAGATGCCATTTTGCATATCACACTTCAGCTTTGTTGGAAATCTGATCCAAACTAAACCCTACTGTCAGGACTGTGCATCTAATGTCTGCCTCATTTAAAATGCCAGTAAGAGGGAATCAACAACCTTGTCACCTCTGGTGGATGCTCCCATTGTGTAAGATAAATGTTCTCACCCCCAGTAGAGCACTAAATCCTTTGATCCTTTTTGCAGCATCTCACAAAAAGGGGGCAAAGTGTGGTTCCCCTCCTGTCTCTTCCTATCCCCAAATAACCCAGAGCATGATGAATGAAGCACCAAGCTAACAGGAGTTTTGCCTACATCAGGAAGCTGGAGGAATGAAACCGAGACCTCTCACTAAATGCTTCCTCCATGGTTAGAAAAGTAGAGCAAACCCTTCTCTGGTGGGAAGTGGGTGGTGAGAAGAAGGGAGAAAGAAAAATTTACCTACAGAACTGGCTGTGCATACCGAGCAGAGGAAGATGCCTTTTGGTAATGCTAAACGAGGCAGTTAAACTTCATTGCAAATCCAGGCTGAGGACTACGGCTCTCCTTGCCCTTTCTTAGTTTCTGGTCTACAGCATACTGTAAACATTAGCTTCCTAATTCTCTATGGAAATTTAAAAGATGTTTTGTAACACCCAGCACAGGCTCAAATAATTTTCTTTGTTTTTGTTTTCTCCCTGCCTGAACCTGAGCACCTCTGGAAATGTTCAATGCTTTGTGAGGTTGAGTGGTATTGTAAAGTGTGTGCATGATGACACCCTCAACTGGTATGAATAAGCTTCATTAATTAACTTAATACCAGATGTAGCAGTATATGTTCTGTTTTATAGCTTTAGAATGTGGCTTATAGTTTAATGGCTTTAGTTATTACTGTAATAGCTTTAAAGTTTATTATTTTTTTTTCTCCTCTACTATTTTCTTGGTACTAAGAAAAAAGTCAAAACACTTCTTTATTTCATTTGTGTGTCTTGGAAGTGACAATTTAATACTTTTAACTGTATGTAACATATTCCTTTCTTAAAGCAGCACTATTTTCTTTAGGAAACCAAAGGCAATTAACAATTGTAGGTATCATTAAACTCATGTTTATTCACAGATAAATGCTGTAGACTATCAAAACTTTTTGGCACAAAACTGACAAAAAAATAACTGAGAATTTAGCATCACTCCCACCCCCTACAGAGCTATCTGGTCCTTACGTTGCAGCTGAAATGAAAGACTGAAGCATCAGGTTTTTGTAGTGGCATAGCAGAGGGGGAAGATATGTGGAGGCAGACAGGAAGATAGTAAAACTGCAAAGATTCCACAGACAGCTTTTTTTCGGAAATACTGTATTTACACAAAATTGGAGAGAGTACAAATACTTTACTAAGAAGACAAAACCATTGTAATACATTCAATTTAATAAACACAGGCAGAACTATTGATGCAAAACACAGAGGCCCAAGGTATTTGCATGGGAAAAAAAAGCATCAGAAAGGCCTCAGAGATTAAAAGAAGGAGATAAGAGAACCTTGCATTTGTTATGCAGCATCGCCTTTCCTTGACTTCAATGGAATTGCAATAAGATAGATGCTCTCCTTCCTCATTGTGGATGGTGGAAAAACCCCTCTCGATGTGCTGACTGCTCAACGCTGATTTTACAAAACAGTTATACATATACTTAAATTTCAGCATGGGAATAGAGCTGTTAACTTCAAAGGAAATTATATTTGTGCCTAACCACATGCTTATATGATTAGTTTGGTCAGGAACAACCTTCTCAATGCTTCGTAGGGTCAAGTTCAGTTTTACATTAAAAATAGGTGTTCTTTACTGTCTTCTTTCTTTTTTTTTTGTTTTTTCTTTCTTAAAATATACTTGGGAATTGCTTTAATTTTCCCCTTATGTACTCAATTAGAAAATAGTAGCTTATTGAATGCCATAGAATATTTTGATTCATGTCTTATATAATCAAAGGAATATTGTTCAAAAATAATTCCCATATTTTTCCAAAGCCTGTTTAGATTTAAAAAGAAATAATAAGTGAAAAATACACATAATAATAAAGCAGCTTTGTGTTTCTGGGCGTTTGGCAGCAGGTCTGTTATAATATCTCTTAGACATCTCTTAGTATCAGTTAAATCACCAGATTAATCAATCATTATCGAATAAAAGATTGCACAATATTATTACAATCTACCAAATATAGCCAATGCATGAAATATTGTACACATTATATATCCTTTAAAAAGAATTGATATATTTTAGCCTGTTCTTTGAAAACAGATAGCTTCTGAAGTAATATATCTTAAACACAGTGGTATCTGTCATTTCTACTGTCTAACTGATTTTTTTTTTTCTGAATAAAAGCTTCTTTGAATAGGATTACTAGCTCAGTGATGGAACTACAGTGCTATTTAACTAAATTCCATATATGTCTTTGTTACTGTTGCTGCATTTATTGTAATCACATACCACTGAAGTGCTAAATATTAGTAACTCAGATATGTGGACTTTGGTTATGCTTGATAGAATACTGGCATATCAAATATATGTACCACTTCCTAAAGGCTATGTTACAATCATGATGCCTAGTAGTAAATATTAATAACAACAATCTCAGATTCAAAGTGCTGACTCACTTGAGGCACCAATACAATAAATCAATTAAAAGACTTATTTGTAATGTTCAAAACTAACAGAGCAGATCCTGAGCTGTCAAGTTACATGTACAGCACGGAGGACTCTCAACCTCTCCTTCCATCCTGGGGATTCCTGTGGTCCCAGAAGACACTGGAATATCATGTCTGATGTGGAATGCTCCAAGATATGCCAAGTCTTCAGACAGGAGACATTAAAAGCTCTCCAAGCTTCTCTAAAGCCTCCAAAGGCTCTCTTAAAGCCCCTTAAGCCTACTCCTTTTACTCAGGGAAGAGGCTTTCCCATATATTGTACTTGGCTGCAGACCAGGGAAGAGCCTTTCATGAAAGTCCACAATGAAATGCATCACATTAATGCAGCTTTCGCACCCTGGAGACACTGTCACCACTGTCAGCACGAGAGGGAAAAGGCAGCTTTCCAGCAACAGCAAGCTCCTGTCTCACTTGAAGGGGAATGCTTTTCATGTTAATTTGTTCTGTGCAAGCAGTAATCGTTTTCAGTATCGAGAGAGCTGTTGTACCCCGATGACGGATATAGGTCCCTCTTAAGTATCCTATTGACGATGTTGATCAGAACTTTTTTGTACTGTTGACGTAAAAGTGAGTAAACAAATGGATCTGATGCAGCCTTACTGTAGGTGAGGCACTTGCTTATGATTCCCCAGTAGTAATTTATGGTAACAAAAGGAAGGAGCTCTATCAACCTGTTAAACATTAAAGAGAGATGGAAACACTTGAGTGTTATATTCACACTGAGCCCATGCTCAACTCATGCTTCATGAAATATTAAAGTAAAACTTATTTTCTTACAGCACTCAGTCCCTGCAGGAGAAGGGCCCTGTACTTACTTACTCCTTGGATTCAATAAAGGCAAAAGGAACTTTCCTAGCAAGGCCACTGGGAGACAAGAATCATTCCCTCTATGGAAAGAGAGAGAAAGTGTGTTTTTAATGTTAATGCTCCCATGCATCAGAGATAAGAAAGTGCTGCAGTTTATGGCTCACTTTCTGAGTTTAGAGAGTTGTGCTGGTAAGTAGTCAGAATCTTGGTGACTTAATTGATTACCCCTCTCCCAAGGCAAGCTTGAGATAGGCACAGGTGACTTGGGGCATCCAGGCGCACTCAGATCAGTTACTTAAGTACAACTGTCTAGTGACACTTGAGACATTTGGGTACAACCCCCGTGGCATCAGGCTGCTGCTCCTGGAAGTTGTGGGTCTTCTACAGCCTATGTAGAGGTTTTGTATACTATGCAGCATATCAAATGACACCCGAAACCTGGTCTAGATCACTGAATACACCTCCTCAGGTTCAGAACAGTGAACCTGCATTGCACCACTGCTGTGAATTCTCTCATATGCAAAAAGGATTCATGTTAGATCAGTATAGTACAAACACTGTGGCAGTATCTCAGAGAGATTCGGGTGGCACCTGCAATCCCATAGTATGTTTAGGAGCACAGCTGCATCTGCTTACCTGTGAGAGTTTCTGCATGCACTTGGCTGACCACTAGCTTGGCCAAAGAACAAAAGCAAACAACATTTTTATCATCATTATATGACCAGTCAGCTGTCTCCAGACCTGTGTCTTCTGGTCTGTGCTTCACGGATGATTAGTGGCCTTAGCACCTCAGTTGAGATGGGTGTATTAATCACAGGGGGAGAAACTGCAACTAAGTTAAACAATTTTTCCATGGAAGTGAGAACAAACCTTTAGACTGTTCCAGCAAATGTCTGGCATACAGATCATCAGCAGTGGGCAGACTCTCCAGGACGGTGGAAAGAACAGGGTGAGAAGTTTTTATTATCTGTACATCTTTTGTGAAACCTTTTGCAGGAACAAGAATATACTATTTTGCTATATTAATTCCAGAAGGAAAAAAAAAAAAAAAAAAAAAAAAAAAGAGTACCATGAGATAAAATAGCCCTTTTCTGTACCCTAAAACATCACTGTCTGAAGATGTAAGATCAGAAGCTTTCTCAAGCTTGAAGAACCTTCTGGCCTCTTTCCAAAGTGCAGAGCTCCTACCTTGCAGGGCATTGCCTTCTGAAGCTGTTCCAATCCCTCCACATAGAAAAGCTGACTTACCACCACTAGGACTGAACATTGCAGCAAGTGGTTGAACTCTGACAGGAAAATTTCTTATTATTATATGTAAAAGTGAAATCATTCCTATGGCAAGTGCATTTAAAAACAAGATGACTTCTGTTTGAAGCTGCTTGGAAAAAAAAATCCAGTCAAGTCAAAACAGAGAGAACAGGAAGACACAAAACATGAGAAATAAATGTACGATAAATGACACTTGCTGCATGGTTGCTTAGGTATATGCCATCCTGTATATCATCCTAATACAAGAAATATACATTTGATATTTACACAATTCATTTTTTTATAAAGACACTAAACAAAAAGTGAGGTATCTTTCAGTCATGAGAATAGATGCATTACTGTGTGTTCCATTTATTGTGTTATGGGCCTCAACACAATTGCATTGAAGCCAACAGAAGAAAAATTACACAGATTTTAATAAGATAAAGGTCCTGGCCAAACCAAGTCATCCTTAGAAATATCCATCTGAATGCATCTTAGTATCATTTTCTTGGTTTCGGTGTTGTTACAAAAAAGATTAAATTCATCTGTCGGCTCTTAGTGAACAGACGAATGTCTTGATAATGAACATAATCTCATTCACATTTCTGAAGTGAGGAGCAAACACTGAGCTCACAATGCAACCTGAGTCACCAGGCCACCGAGCAAGAGAAGAGGGGGGATATCTTTCATACTGCTTCCATAGAGATAGCTTCAGTGCCACTCCCCTAAAAAACAGAATGGGGGAAGAATGAAGACATGGGCATGGCAGCAAGTCCTCCAGTCTCAACTCCACCACCCTTTTATCTAGTGCTGCCTGGACACTGCTTTGCCTTTGGGGTAAAGAGCCTTTGAGGATGTCCTCTCCAAATACTTCCTATTTTGCTGTTGCTGAACCAACTAGGTTCTTGTGATTGAGGCAGAAGCTGTACCGTGACACACATTCACAGAAACCAGCCCTCAGTCTTCTCTGTAGTGACACATGAGATACCAGTTTGTCACGCTTAGAAAATGCACCATTTTCCAAATGCAAGATCTGAAGAAGGAAGTTGCTTTTATTTTAGAAGTTTATGAGAGAGATCTCCACGCTGAAAAATGTGGCAATGTTGGAATTTGCTGAGCTCAGTAATGTTCAGATGGAAGGAAGATGGCAAAATCTACTTTGCTCAATATAATTATATCCTGATTATGGCAAAGGTGAATAGAAAATGACTCAGAATGTACTGAACAGTGATCAATTAACCTTTTAACTTTGTGATGTAATGATAACATTTGTAATAACCCTTTCAACTGCAGAAAAAATATATGCAGCTATCCAGGCAATCAGTCAGGAATCCTTTTCAACATATAAATGGGAACTGAAATAAATGTCATCCTAAAGGTTAAAAAAACATTGTAATTTTTGTGCACTGGCCTAAATCTGTCCCCCTACCCACGTAAGAAAAGGGTAATGGCAATGGTCAATAAATGGCCTATATATGTGTGGATGGCCTATATATATATGTGACTGTGGAAGACCTGTGTGCTACAGCTGGCTGAGTGCTTTGAGCTGGTGTGGCTGCAGACCCCAGAAGCTTGGTAGCAACCTTGAGGAAGCCCTCACTAGGGTGGTTCTGCAGACTAGTGCACCTTTCTTGACAGAAGTCAGTACTCTTCAAGGGTGTCTTGAACACAAAGTGAAGTGGGAAATATTTCAAAAAATCATTTGTGAAGGATGTAACCCATTTAGTCAAGAGATGAAAGGCTAAATCCTGAGGTGCTGCAATTCAGCATAGTTACATGGGCTTCCAGATCATTGATTTATGCAAGATTTAAAAATAATAACCATACGTTGTCCATATGTTGTATAAAGACTATACAAGTACGAAATGAGAAATGCATACATGGCTACTTAAAAAGGTGCGAACTACCAGGGTGGATGCCAATAGTTCTGGCCAGTTGAGGAGCATGGTGTTTCCTATGCATATTACAGGCCTAATTGTTGGTTTTCCTGGGAGATAACTCTTACACTTCATCACAAGGCCATGCTGCACCATTAGCGTTATATTTACAGATGTTGATGTCTCCAGACACAGAGCTTATCTGACAAATTATCAGCCTGGATAAATTTACATTATGTCACCTCAGCTTCCAATAGCAGCAAGCTTGGCTTTTTGCCTTTAAAAAATAAAACAACAAAAAGACCTGAGCTAATCAGGGAAAGAAGTCTGCTTGCCTCTCTGTTGCTCAGGCTGCGCTAATAAGGAAGGGTGGCAAGTCTTTTCAACTGCTTTTATCTCCCACTGGTATGTAATTAATTCCTGGTACTTGTCCTAAAAGCCTCTTGCTCTTGGCAGGGGCTCCTGGCCTTGGCTGCAATGAGGGAGGGAGAGCCAGGGGCTTTACCCAGTGAGCTGCGTTGGCCTGTGCGAGGGCCTCTGTGTGTGTGTATGTGTGTGTGTGTGTGTGTGAGTGAGTGTGTGTGTGTGAGTGAGTGAGTGTGTGCATGTGTGAGTGCTCTGTCCCTCAGAACCGGCCCCAGGTCTCTGTCAGGCTCTGGCACCCCAAAATTAGCTGTGCCCCCCCCCCCCCCCGCCCCAACCCCCTTGAGCATCAGATGGCACAGCGGTTCCGGGAAGTCCCCCACCCCAACAGGCGATACTAACCTGGTAATAATGTAAGGACCAAAACAGATCACAAACGACCCTATAAAAATACTGATTTTCTTGGTAGCCCGCTGCCGCCTCCGTTTCTGCTCGTTCAGACAGCGCTGCTTCACACTGCAAGGGGGAAAGCAGGCGGTGGGTGAAGGCAAGAGCGAGGAGACGGGATGGGAGCCCCGGGGAGAGGGAAGGGCTCGCTCCCGGCCCGAGGGACCCTGCCACGGCCCAGAGGAGGGCAGGGCAGCCCCCGGCCCAGGGGAGGGGAGGAGAGGGGAGGGAAGGGGAGGGCAGCCGCTGGCCCCGCCGAGCCCGGGGACGATCGCATTCACCGAGGCAGCAGCTCCCTGTGAAAGGGAGCTCAGGCAAGTGGGAGCAGCCGGCGAGCAGGACTAACATTTACACAAAGCAGGCTACAAATGCACAAGCCACCGTCCTCTGGCACTATAAGCAGAGCCTGAAACTAGAGGCAGAAGCGTTCGCCATGTGGCTGGGGCAGGCGGGAGCACAGGAAGGGGTGCTCGGGGGGGTGGGTGGGGGGGGGGTACAGAGCATCCTCTCCGCCAGGGGTACCTATGCAAGTGCCCCGGGGCTGTGAATACGAACAAGCACGCATTACCTGGGGTGGATATCCACCAGCAAAACCAGAGTCTGCATGGTAATAATGTCTATTCGCTTGCAGTGGAACCGGGCAACTTTCAACACCTTTAAATAGGTGAAACACAAAATCACCAGCGACAGCATGAAACTGGTGGAGTGAAAGACGATGGTGAACACTGTAAACCTTCTCCGCTCCGTCTCTTCCTTCAGGTGCAAGGTGCAAGAGGCATAAACGCTGCTGTAATCTACCCACGAGTAAAACAAGGATACCAAGGGGAACGTGAGGGAGTGGAGCCACGAGTAGCCCATCAGTATCACAGCATCCTTATACCGCATCTTGCTGGTGTAGCTTAAGGGGAACACCACGGCAATCCATTTGTCGATGCTGAGAGCTGCCATGCTCAGCATCGTGTTGGAAGTCAGGAAAGTTTCCAGGAAACCCACCGCTTTGCAGACGCAGCCCCCGAGGGGCTGCTGGTTCCTCAGGATCCCCAGCAGCGTAAAAGGCATGTTCAGGACGGTGAGGAGCAGGTTGCAAAAGGATAAGTTCACCAGGAAAACCCCGGCGACCTGCTTGCGGATCTCCGTACTGTAGACGAAGCATAGCAGTACCAGGAGGTTGGAGAGCAGAGAGACAACCAGCACCAGCACGAGGAGCAGCGCCAGCAGCACGCCTGCCAAGTCCATCTCTCAGCGGGTGGCCTGGGGTGGGTGAGGGCAGGAGGAAGGGGGCATCCGCGCCGGCACCGCAGCCTCGCCTGCCACCACCCGCGGCCGCCCGCGCATGTTGCCGGGGGGCAGGAGCCGCGGGAGAAGGGAGCGGAGCCGGGGGCAGCGGGTGTAGGGAGAGGGGCAGGCGGCGGGGAGCAGAGCCGAAGACGCGGGGAGAGGGGCTGGAAGGCCGGCAGGGGCAGGGGGGAGAGGACCCGCGAGGAGCGGTGCCGGGCAGCTGGGTTAGCGGGGGCCAGGAGCAGCGGTGCCGGAGCCGACGGCAGGGGCGCCGGGGCTGCCGCCGGCCGGAGCCGAGGCAGCGGGAGGTCGGGCGCCCGGGAATCGGAGCCGGAGCTGGCGGGGCCGGGGCGCCCCGGGGCGGGGCCCGGGGCAGCGGCGGCGGGAGCCGGGCTGGGGGCAGCGCGGTGCCGGGGCGCGGTGCCCGCTGTGCGCTGTCCGCGGTGCTGAAGCCGGCTCTGCCCCGACGGCCGCGCCGCCCTCGCTTCACGCCGCCCTCCGCGGTGCCCCCCGCGCCGGCGCCCTCGCCGTGCCTGTGCCCGCGTCCCGCCGCGGCTCCCCCCGCCGCCGGGGGCACGGGCGCAGTCAGGCACTGAGCATCTTCCCCCGGTGCCCAGCCCCTGAAATACTCCAGCCGCGGAACCTCCCGCGGCGACTCATGCGCAGACGAGCGGCTGCGAGGCACAGGCTCAGCCAGGGAGCGCGGAGCCGGTCCGATCCGCTGCCGCACGCAGGGAGCAGGGGAAAGCCCAGCTCTCCGCTGATGCGCAGCTCGGGACAGATCAGACCTCCCGACCAGTTGCTAGTAGCTTAATTCCTGTGCAGTGCTCAGACACACCCTGAGTGCAACGGTGCATCCAGCATTCCTGGAACCTGTCAAAAAGCAGCATCTGTACCTCTTGGAAGGTTCCCCGCCCCCCCCCCCCCCCCCCCCCGTCCGTCCGTCCGAGGGATCACTTGCCTTTTTTGCCCCCTTTTATTTCATAGCACTCAGAGGAGCTATGGTTGCCCTCTGGGTATTCACACTGTCCCCATCGGCCAGCAGCGAGGGATGTTGCTTGCTTAGAGACCACTTTGGCTGCTTGGACTCACATTTTCCAAGCCCCAGCTGGCTGAACAAGTGCCCACATTAGGGTGGTGCTGGCACGTTCTGTGGAAAACTAAAGTCTCTCTTAACATTTTCCATGCACACTGATAACACAGAAGTGCAATGGTAAGAAAAGTTCTTTCAGTTATCATGTTTCGGCAAAAGCTGAAATGAGACATGAAAGAGGCCAGAAATTCTCCCTCTGCACCTGTCAGGAAAGTGGATCGCATGGCTAATTCCCAAAAATGCCATCAATCTTTGTCTTAGATTTAAAAAAAATATATAAAAGAAAAGTGGGAGTAAGTTTTGGTGCATCAGAACACTGGTACAAAAAAAAAAAGCTGCCATGTGTAATTACTATCACATTTTACAGTTGATCGCCAGAACTGACACGAAGAAAAAGGAGAAGAAAAGGTAGTTTCCCCACTATCCAAAATAACCATTAACATCCTAAGGAAAGGTTTCATTGTATATATTGTCCCTACTATGTAGCCTTGTCACGCAAGTGTGACCACTGTGTGAATAATTGCACATAAAACTGCTTGAAAGAGCATGAAGGCAATGTTTTGAGTGTTTTTGTTTGTTTGTTTGTTTGTCGGGGTGTTTTTTTGTTTTTCTTCCAACAGTAGTTATAAGTTTTGGATCAGGCCCTAATTTAAAAGCTTACTATGGTGAGTTATATGTCTTAAGGAAAGAAGAAAGCAACAAGACATGAGATGTGTTATTTGGAAAAGAACCAGTACTGTATTATTCCTCAGGATGGAAAGAAAAGGAGTGTTTTCTTTGATCAGAAAGCTGTCATTTCCAAAGTTAAAAGAGAGCAGATACATTTGACAGTGCTTATGCTTGACAAACAAAAATCCAATATTTTTTTGTGTAAGCATTTGGAAAAAAAATCTATAAAAGCATGACAATATCAGTTCTCTCAGAGTTCAGTTGTTGCATTTCTATCATCAGGGAATCAACGTTGCAGAGCCAAACACTGCGCAGATAGTTGGGAAGAACTGAACCGTTATGGGAGAAGCTGGCTGTATTCATGCAGAGCAGAGGTTCTGCAATTACCTTTCACAGCAGCAGTTCTTAAGGTTCTTACTAGTCAGAACCCATCTATGACCTACCTTTCATCTAATAGTATCACAGGGTTGTGGAGCTTTTATGTCAGCCATCTGGGATAGGAGGCTGTCTGTGTTCTGATGTCAGGTGGAGTAGATGCTATTTTATATCATCACATCGACAACCTAGATGTGCTATTCTCTTACTGTGATAGCTGCCTGAGAAGCTCTGTCCTGTTGGATCCAGACAGAAGGCAACTTCTCAGTCTTCTTTCTTTCTTTCCTCTATACACACACACATAATTTCTCTCATAGAGCCTTTTCAAATGAAGAATGAATTGATTCTGAAAACTAATGGAGAAAGAACATATCAAAATAAGACAAGGAAAATTAAAAAAGGTGGCAAGTAGCAAAAAAAACAGGAAAGAAAGTGATTCTGCTTTTTCACATGTACAATGAGGTCCCCTGGAACAATATCCTGGGCTCAAAGAACCCAATAAGGATAACATTGTTAGATTTCCCCTTTTGTTTTCAGTGGACATTGATCAACACAACAGTTAAGCATACGCATAACTTCCTGTGGGGTGTGGGTCCTCTGCTGACCTTTTTTCCACTTCATACCAGCCACCTTTCAGTCTGATGTTCAAATGCCCATTTACAACATAAGAGGCTGAAAACAGTCACCTGTGTGAGACCAGAGGTCTTGAGCTTGCCACTGCGGGTTTGCAAAAGTAGGCATCTGCCACCTTATCTCCTGAAAATACATATGCTCATGCTACTTTTTTGCATATAGCAGATATATGTAAATCACTGCAAATGCTCACAACAGTTATACTAAACACAAATATTTTCACAAGCAAGATCTTACAGTATTTACTTTCATAATAAAGGATGCTGTCTTGATTGAAACTGGGGACTGTGGAGATTGCTGCAATACAAATAAGAAAAGGAAAAAAAAAAGAGGTGCTTGTCACTAATTATCCTTTAATAAACATAGGCTATTCAGTTAGCAGAGATTAGGTAAGTACTTGAGACTTTTATTCTAATAGCTGCATCATTCATTAAACTTACACATTCATCTGTTCTAAATATTGACCACAACTTATTGGATTTAATGGTTAATGAACTGTGTTCATTGGAAAGGAATAGAGGATGATTCAAATTCCCTTTTAGTTTCACTGCAGGAGAGATGTGTCATTGAAATTTCAATGTAGATCACAACTGAGCATAATTCAGCTCTAATCAATGTATTCTGCAATGGCTAGGAACACATTTAATTTGGCTCTGATTTTAAGAAAGCACGATGAAAGGAGATCTCAAACAAATTATATGAAATAATTTGCAAGTACAGAGAAAAGCAACCCTTTGCCCCAGATTCTTTTATGATAGGTGAAGAGAGGGAAATTAGATTATATTAACCAATATGGGGTGAAATGGAATGACTCATGGAACTGATGGTAAGAACAAAGCTTTTCACTGTTAGTCTGTTTGCTATAAAGTGACCCATTTCAAAAATGAACAAGAATGGTTAATACCCATGAGATTTTTGACTATGCTCTGTAAGCAGGTCTGGTACTTATTGTTCCCAACAAGCACATGGAAATACCTTCTCACCACCACAGTGGCAGCAGGTCCATTATTGTTGTCACATTAGTTTTAGTTAATGAAGCCTTAGTGAAGCTAGAGTCTTTCAGTTCATCAAGACTTAGCAGCAATTTCTTTTTTTTTTTAAATTCCTTTGTTCTTTTTTTTTCACTCTTTTCTTTTCAGAGTCCTGCTTTGCTATGATTTGAACTATAGGGTCTTAGAGCAAGCAGGGCATCCTTACCTGCTAAACTAATACAGTTTTATTCATTCTGGAACAATAAGACAGATAAGCCAGTAGATAGTAGTAACATAATTGACATGCTGTTAATTTCCTCAGAAAAAATGTGAAGCCTGACTCATCAGTCTAATACAATTCTGCAACACTGTTCCTGTGGCAGAATTCCAGTGGGCACATTTACCACCTGTGGAATAGCTTTGTCATAAAGGTCTTCCTAAAATGGAGTAAAGCCAAACTGAAAGGTCTACTCATTCCTCCTGCAGACCCCTACTTTGTAGGGAAAAATTTGGAGCAGTAAAAAGCAGATGTATTCATCATAATTACCTGGGAAGGAAGAACAGCGAAAGAAATATGAAGCTCAACCATGCAACAGTTCTGCAGATTGAAATTACTTCAAAACTGCTTAAATATTGTCATGAGGAATCTCATAGTTCAACGGACAATCTTGCAGTTGTATTAAAACTATACATGTGCAAAAATATTTTGGCTCATGTTTGTGTTTATGCAAACTAGCCATATTCCTACAGTCTGCAAAAAAATGGTCTCAATATAATTCCAGCAGAAAAGATTTTGTTTTGGAGGATGGAGTTGGGGTTTGAAGAAACAGGTAAAAATACCACAAGAATAACTGGTGAGACCACACCTCAAATTATGTGTTCAGTTTTGGGCCCCTGACTACTAGAAGGACATTGAGGGGCTGGAGCATGGCCAGAGAAGGGCAGCGGGGCTGGGGAAAGGTCTGGAGCCCAAGTCTGATGGGGAGCGACTAAGGGAACTGGGGTTGTTTAGCCTGGAGAAAAGGAGGCTCAGGGGGACCTTATTGCTTTCTACAGCTACCTGACAGGAGGTTGTAGCGAGGTGGGTGTCAGACTCTTCTCCCAGATAACAAGTGACAAGACAAGGAGCAACAGCCTTAGGTTACACCAGGGAAGGTTTAGATTAGGTATTAGTAAAAATTTCTGCCCTGAAAGGGTGGCCAAGCATTAGAACAGGTTACCCAGGGAAGTGGTGGACTCACCATCCCTGGGAGATATTTAAAGGACATGTAGATGTGGCACTTACGGACATGGTTTAGTGGTGGCCTTGGCAGTGCTGGGTTAGTAGTTGGACTTGATGATCTTAAGGTTCTTTTCAAACTTAAACTATTCTATGATTATATTCTTGATGTTTCTTAATGGAAATGGAAGTGCACAGATACTGGAGGATGAAAGGAAAACAGCAAAATATTCACAGAATTCAAACAGTTGCAGCTGAGATACAATTCTAAAAATGGCTATGTGTGGATATGTGTCAATGCTTCCTCTTTCTCCCACCAGTTCATTTTGTCTTCCTTTTCCACAACATGAGGCAGCAGGTAGAACCAGAACTCTGGACTGCCAGATTCAGCTTTGGAATAAAACTGGCTGAATTCTTTTCCTAGAGTACAATGCAAAAATACACTATTCTACTGAGCAGCAAAATATATTGATTTCAGTGAAGTTTGTGTCAGGAGGTAAACAAATGCTAACTAGTTTTTACACCCAACAGTTTCATGGCTATAATGCAGGAGGTCTGAAATATTAATGGAGAAATACTATTCCCTCGAACAAATGGCACAGGGACTTGAATCTGTCTTCCATAACTCAGTGTCAAGTTCTTCAAAATACCTTCACTATGCCAGTTCTTTCCTCAGATTGGTTCTGCAACAGAGTTACTCCTGATTTAATGGAATATTCAGAACTTGGGCCATAACCAGAATTTTTCATTTTACTAAGGTAGAATTCTTCTACAGTCAAGAAAAAAATAAATTGGGGAGTGGATTCCTATTGAATCTCAGTGTAAGAGCACATGTAGACTCCTTCCGTTTTCATCTATGCCGTCCACTTCATAAGGATTTGGTATATAGATAGATTTTTAACCAGCCAGGAAAAAGATTAAAGTACATTTTTCTTACTATTTTTCCACAGTGCTTCACAAACACAGTTGTAACCAGCTTGTTATAAAACTTATCAAAGCTGCAGGCATGGGGATGAAATTCCCAGGAGTCTTTTACTGGCATTTTCAACAAATGTGACAAAGTTTAGCACTTCCAGGGGCCAGCAAACATTAAATGGCATTTTTCAGAAACTGCTGTGGCAATTTACTTACTGTTGCAGTAAAGTTCCAGGAGCCAACATATGAAAAAACCAGCATGTGTCCTTCTGCTGTACTCTAAAACTCTCCTTTTGCTGCCTTACTGGCTGAAAATCCCCCACATATCTTACACAGATGGTTTGATTCTGCTTTCCCTGAGTCAGTGCAAACCCAGGGTAAGTCTCTTAAAGCCACTGGGAAAACCAACATAGTTGAAATGAAACCGATCAATTATAACTCTGTAGAAACAATATGAAGCTTCTATGATGGGGGCCATTTTGATTATAGTTATTTATTACACCGAGCACTCTCAGCAAGCACATCAAGAAAAAATTAACCCCACCATGTGCAGTGGAAGGGCTGATCTGACCGAGATCACTGCTGAGCTGCTCAGGGACAGAGATGCACACAGCCTTTTGCATGGCTGTAGAGGAAGGAGTGCATGCACAAAGATGAAAGATTTTTCCTGAGCTGTTTGCTGAGGAGAAGTTTAAACTGATGCTGGATCAAAGGAACAGAGAGAGCTGGGCTTGTGGGATGGACAAGTGGCCATGGGTTGAACTCAGACGTGGCCAGAGCAGCTGCAGTGGGGCAACTTGCTCTGGCATTATGTCACAGTGCCTTTTGTCCCTGCAAATCCCCTGCTACAGGACGGATACGAGATATCTCCTCATGGCCATGCAGCAGACTAGCCTCCTTAATTCAGGGCAGCAGACCTGTGTTGTACAGAGCTGACCCCACTTCCCCTGCCCCAGCCCTTTAACCTTCATGCATTAATCTTTCTGCAGTAGGTTCTTGCTCCAATACCTTAAGCAAGAGTTTGCCTTTCCCTAAGCTATCACTGCAGAGAGGTTTCTTCACACCCCCGCTAACAGGTACAGCTTCTATTGGTGAAGGTAATCAACTGGCACCATCTGCTTCGAGGAATAAATAGCAAGATATTTTCTACAGAAATTCTGTAACATCTAGGTACTGTCCTCCCATCACACCCATCCCTTTCCCCTGCCTACCCACCCATCCACCCACCCCCGCATCCATCCGCAGGAATATGTTCTTGCAGAAAAAAAAAAAATCTGGCTCAGAAGTGACTTCACTGTAAGAAATGGAATTGGCAGGTAATAAATAGGCCTGCACTATGCTGCTTTCATAAAAACAGACTCCGGGGCTAAGGCTTTTAAATGTGAACACAGGTTATTGTGAGTGCACAGCTATCTCGGGGTCGCTATTATCACACACCATTCACTGTGTGTTTCACCGAGTGTATTAAAGAACCCCACAACACCAAAAAGCCCCCCTTTCATTAAGGTAAAGAAAGAAAATCAAGGAACTGCCAGGACAGAATTGACACCGTATAATGCAAACTGTGCGCTGGCATGGCAGGGGTTCCCACAGTGAGTGATGTTGCTTAGGAACAATAATAACATATAGCCCCAAACTATCCCTACTGATTTTGTGGGAAGAGAGACTCAGTTTCCCCCCAGAGGCACAGAGGTGAAGAATATCACATCCCTCCTTGAGTCTCACTCACATCTTTCCCTGGGATGGGCTTTCATCTGGAGAACATGGGATGAGTTGTTCTGCGGTCCTGCCAGGAATCCCTCCCACAAACAAATGTTATTAAAGTCAGTAAGATCTTCAGAAATGCACAGGAATGGGGAACCAAAGCACAAGGTAGGGATGATGGCCCTCTAGAGTAATTTCTTCTACACCTTTGCCCACCTGTGCAGAAGGCCACAGGAAGGACTTTCTTCCCCAAAACACTATGCTGGAATAACCTTGCCCTGACCTCTTCTGTGCCTGTGGCAGCAGGGGCTGAGGAACCCTTGGAATGAACCCTTGCTTGTTTGCCACACAACGTTTTTGCATGTTGCTTCCTCAAACCTTGGCCCTGAGGGAGGATGATGGGCATGTAGGTCTTTCACGGTCATGGGTAGGGAAAGAAGAAATGCCATGTGCTCCTCCTCTCAGCCAGTGCTCTGGGAGATTACCTACAGCTGAAGTTCTCCATTGTGCCTGGCTAGGCACAGCTACGCAAAAGGACCAGAAAACTTACCCTGTGCTCTGTCTGACCTTCACTTAGAAGCCCAGTGCAAAACAATTATTCTCAGAACAACATTTTTTCCTTCTATGTTGATGAGGTCCCTTGAGTTTTGTAACCTCTGAAATTTCTTTGGAGGTACGTTACAAATCATTGATTTATTCTGAATTCTGTATTATTATTTTTGATAACTGTGTCCATTTTTCTGTCTCTTAAGGTTGTTAAGGTTTTTATCTCTTTTCTGGATAATTGTTTTCATTAACATAGTAGTAGTCTTGGAAACAGCTAAGCAGAGCTTTATACCCATCATCTAGCTTCATGCAATGAGTTAGGCAAGTAAAAATATGCTGTTCTGTTGTCATAAACAGAGTAGTTCTGGGCAACTGGTGTCTAGAGCTGCTGTGAGCTCTCCCTGCCACTCCAATACATGTCGAGCTGCTGGTACCTTTGACACAGCAACTTAAAAAAAGGAAAAGACATCTTGAAAATGCCTTTATTTCCCACAAAAGAATGTTCCAGGAGTTGCAAAATCCCTCTCGCTAGCTGGTCTAATTCAGCTGCAAGTCTAGGATAGGAAAACTTTGGGTTATGTTCCCTCATCCGCCTGAGTAATCTGGGGTAAAAATTCTGCCTTGTTTTAACCCGAACAGGGAGCTGAGCCTGCGGAGGCCAATAACTAAACTGCTGGGTAAGAGAAGGCAGCCATTTCTTGTCTACAGTTTAGTGAAACATTGGGAAAGCTTTAGTTTTGTTCTGATGTTGAAGAGAAACAAATTTAACATCTTGAAACGTCTCACAAAATTGTACCCTCATTACTCTGCATTTTTTTATCTATCCTTACCCCAACTCCCACTCCTCCCACTTACTTGTATAATTTGCTGTTCCCCATCTCATATTTACATCATCAAATCTATGTGCAGAAGAGACTAAAATCTCTGCCTTTTAGTTGCTGCCTATGAGGTGCCGTGTTTGTAGGGGGCCCTATACATACCCTTACAGAAACAGCAAATAATTGTACTTCCCAGTGCTATTCAAGCAACATGAAAAATGCACAAATTCCTTAAAAATAATCTCCTATAAGCATAAGATATCATCATCATTGGCCATGTGCCTAATCATTGAAGGTCAGTGATGGGAAGCAGGTACCATACCAGATGAGAAATGTGCCAGGTCAGTGGGGACAGCTTTTGCTCAGAGCAGGAGCAGGTGGCACCCTACTTGCCAGGGGTTGGTCATTACCCTTTGATCACTGCGTTGGATGGAGGGCAGGGATGGACATCAAACATGAGTCATGGTGGACTGGGAGTAAACTACATGGAACACAGGCTCTGCTACAGGAGAGTAATCACCAACCCTGAGAACATGCTGACAAAACCAATTGCTGGCCTCAGTAACCAGGATGCTTATGAGCAGCATTTCTCATTGTTTATGAATGGGTGTCCCTAGCAAAAATGTGCCAGGAATATCTCTTTAAGTTCATTTTATAAAATCCTTCATGTTCTTTGAGATTATGTATGTGCTATTCCTTTCCAATTAGATCATGTAATTGTATTCCAAAATAAGGTGTTTACTATCTCTGAATGGGTTTGTGTAACATCTTGAAAGACAACATTGTCTTGAAAGTTGTGTTGTTTTTTTTAATTAGCTAATGTTAAAAAACAATAATCAAGGTATATTAAGAGAATTTATAGATCATATAACCAAATGGAGGGAAGAGCTGTGATAATTTATTCTGACATTCTGTCAAAAATGGCTATGGTATTATCTTGTTTGGACTACAACATAAATAAACATTAAACCTTGATGACAAAAAAAAGTCTTATCCATGGAAACTGTTGCATGGGTTCCACCAAATTTGTTCTAGCTGATTGCTCTCACTGCTGAAAAAGGTATGGCTCATTCCTGAGCTGCATGTGTTCAGCTTTAGCTTCAGCCAGGGAATTGCTTATTTTCTTCACCATATTAAAGAGCCAGTTACCTAAATTCTACTCCTGTAAACTGACAGATTCAAACCACCCATTTCTAGTCCTTAATTTGAGCTCTCTCCAATTCAACATGTGTCTTCAACAGTGGGAATCACAATTAAGCACAGCCTTCCAGATGTGTTCACAAGCGATACCACCACACTGATTACGAGGAATATTCTGTTACATGCCGAAGGCTTATATCAAACAACATCCCACTGTGGCATCAGGTACAGCTGATTTCAAAGTTACCTGAAAATCTTTGTTACAGTACTTTCTTCCCAAGGTCAGAGAGCTCCTTCTTATCAATATAAGCTAAATTAAATGGCCCTACAGGTAGGACTTTAGATTTTGCCCTGGCTGTTTTAAAGCATATACTGTATAGTACTTTTTATTTAGCTGAATGGTCTGGACCACTCCAGGTTATAGGCCTCTCCTCTTCATTGTTACTTATCTCCATTCACTTTTTGAGCTGAAGCTTTTATCAGTGATCTTATATTATCTCCCAAGTCCCTGATCAACGTATTAAACACCACAGACCAAACCCAATTTCCCATGGTATTCTCTAAGAAACAAAAAATTGACAGTATTTCTCAACTTAAAATTGCCTTTTATGTAAATCGATTTTTATCATAACTAGCTCACAAAAACTGACAACCTTGTTCTGTTGGAGAAAACCCCCCACTTTCATGAAAGTAATGATTGAAATCTGGCCATTTGTACATTCAGAATCTCCAAATGATGTTTTTGAATATAACTGACATGCAGGATGATGATTCTGCAGCCTACTATGAAGAACAATATTGTAACAGAAACAAGAGCTGCAATCTTATAAACCGGTGTGTTCTGTTTTAAAAGATCAGCTTCTTTAAGACAATGTTGGTGGCTGCTGGAAGCATGGGGAGGCTTCCTGATCTGTGAGCTTTATTCCTGTCCCATTTTGAATTTGGTGCAAAACCAGTTTTGCATATTTTAATCCTATGAAATTCTGGATGATTCCAGGTAACATTATGCAGATCAGAGAGCAGTGTTTCCTCCTCTCCAAGACAGGTGACAGGCCCATTCCCTTTTCTTATTCCAGGCTTAGCTGTCCGTGCAGCTTTCCAGCAGTACTCAGGCCAGCAGCTCTGCTGAAGCCTCAGTTTCCTGGTTCCCAAAGGCACTCAATAAGATTAAACTGGAGTGACTAAGCATGTACCTTAGTTTTCCAAGGAGGTCTACAGACTGATAGTGCTTTCCTGTGATTTAAGTAGCAAAAAAATAAACATGAAAGCAAAATAATGAAAAAAATATATGTTTATAATCAAAATGCCGAATGTGAAAGAAAAATCTGTGTTAACTGGGAAAAACATAGTCTCAGTGATCCAGTTTAAGGTTATTTGGTTTAGCTGGTTTTTTTGCATTTTATATATCTTTCTGCAGTTTGGTTTATACTTTTTTTTTTTTTTTTTTTTGGCTAGCTCTGTCCTCGGATGACACAATTAACAGAAGAAAAAATAAATCAGAATTTTAAGTCTTTCCACCCCCCCACCAAGAATGTATGTATTTGGCCACACTGTGAGTGAATTGCAGTATCCCAGCACCTAGTTCTTTCAACATTGCCTTTAACTATTCTCAGCTTATAGCATCAGTGCTGGAAAGTAAAGGGTGTCATAATCAGAGGGTTTTTTTAGCTGGCTGAACATTAATGGATGATGATTAAGAAGAAAACCTCTCTGCCTCGCCAGTCTAGGCTAAGAGTAAATTGGCCATTTGGCCAATACATGTGTTTATTGTCCACATATATTAAAAAATCAGTAGAAGTAGCAATGTAGCTATATAAATTTATGTTGCATTAATTAGTGGACTAACCTAGACACTTTTTTGCCTTGTTCAAATTAAAGTTCAGTTTTAAAACTGATTCATAACTGTTTTGTCAAGCTGAATACATTGGAGACCTGTTTGTTATGAAACTGTAACCAAATACCCAAGTAGGTTCCGGTAAGTGTTGTTCTCTATTAACCAGCTGGTTGAGAACTTGGTGGAGAATAGACAGCACTCAGAAGATGACAAATAAGGCTACCATAGATCGAGGTACTCAACTGGTTTTAGTGTTTCTCATTACCTTAGGTTTGAATCCACTTGGTCCATTCCCTCCACATCAATGAGAGAAGAGTTTTTCTCCCCTCTTTTAAATGTGAAGCGGAACCATCCCCCAACACCTATCAGTAAAAGCTTGCATTACAACACCTGTAGGTACACGATCACCTGAGAGATTTTAACCCAATTTTTTGATGGTAAAAGGCTGCATCCTTTGTAGCTGCTTCAGAACTCCCAAGATACACGTGTAACTAGTTTTTGCACATGGTCAAGTAAGGTTCATGGGAGTGCAAAATATATAGAGTGTCATTTATTATGTCATCATGCTATAAAGCTACCAATTTTTAATGGTACCCATTTATTTTTGCAGTATTATTCTTTTGTAAATAACTCCTCTTTCACTGAAGAAGAACTCAGATTTGTCATAAGCCGAAGATCTAGCATTTGGGAGGGTCCTGTGAAACAGCTGACATGTAAGGTTGTGTCAGGGTAAAACTACAGTGAAGCAATTGTACAATGATTCTTAATTTACATGCTCCTCAGTCCAGGGATTGTGTTTGCAAAATATGCATTTTGAATGCTAAGGAAATTCTTAGTAGTATGAAAAATATTTCTTTTTACTTGGGTTCTCCAGTGGATTTCAGTAAGCCTGTAATGGAACAAAATGGCTCTAAATACTTTCAAGAAGGAAAACATCTAGTACCCCTTCATCCTTTAGAAAATTCTGTAGGTTTAGCTGTTTCAACCTTTCCTTTCAGTCAAGCACAGTTTTGTTTTTCATTTGTTTGTTTTACATCTCTGAGTTTCCTTGGATGTGTTTTGGGTGTTACGAACAATGCAGTCTTTAGGAAAGTATAGTCATCTCAGAGCTATAGAGGAAAGGCTTTTGTGTTACTCATTGTAATTCTGCAATGCCGAGAGATGGCTCAGAGCTTCACTATACAAACTGCTGTTCCACACACAACAGAACAGCTCTTTGTTTTTTTAGATTCTATAGAAGAAAGAAGATTATTTCAAGTAATAGTAGTGGAATAATTCTGATCAGCATGGTTAACAGCTAACATCCCAACAAAAGTAGTCCGTTACACTGTGACTTTGTGGGTATCCACTCTGAAGTCACTGGCTTATTTCATTCCTGTCTCATATTGCAAAGTTTTATTTAATGCACTTCTTCGTTATTGTCAATAATCATTGTACTTTTCTAGACTTTTACTTTTCATTGTATTTTTTATTATTATTACGTTCCTTGGGTGTTTCTTTTTGTTGTTGGGTTGTTTGCTTTGGTTGTTTTTTCCTGACCAAATCAATCTCGTTTCTAATTTCTTAGCCTTGTATTTCTTCTCTGTTCAGAACTTTTGATCTCTAGACCACAAAAAGATTTTAAAACCTCTGCAAAGCTATATATACTTCAGTCTTTCCAGATTTGGGCATTTCTTTTCAGCTAATGTTGGATATGCTTATACTCTTAATATAATATAATGAGATTTGATTAGTTGCAGTCCCTATAGTATATGTCACTAAACACGTATCTTTAACACTCTAGGAGGAGGACTCTATCACTGCCACATGTTTACAATCTGTCAGGCAGTTTTCAGCCCACATGGGTATGCTGCTATCCAAGACAATCTGAATTAATTTAGCAGTAAGATTTCATGAAACACAGTGCCAAGTGCTTCACTGAACTCTAAATATGTAACATCCTCAATTTTCCCTTCACACATTTATATTAGAATGGGTGGTGAGGGAAATTTTCAGACATGAATATTTAAGCATGGAACCCATTAACTTTCACTTACAGTTTCACTTTGATTTACAAAGGCATTTAGGGACCCAGTTTCCACTAGTGTCCTGTAATGATTTGGAAAAAACCATGCTCACATCAAACCCCAGAAAATACATCTGCAACACATGGCCTAGTCTTCCTAACTTGTCTCTGTTCAGTGCATTCCCAGCTATGCTATAAGAAGAAAATGGACCATCCAGCAGAACCTGGAATCATTTCAACCCAAAATATTTTCTTATATCATCCTAGGAAGAAAAGCAACCATTCCTGATGGATTTTTCCCCCTAGCTGTTGTGCAAACAGGTAATAATCAGTAGGGTCAGTGTTTTGGAAAAAAAATTCTCATCAAAAGGGCTTTTGTCTCTCATCTGTGGTACCAGAGAAGATTGTCATAACTTCAGTGGTCCCTGCAGGGAAGACAAAGCAAACTGCATGGTGGTCTTCCAGGACTGGTGTGTCAATGGGGGATATGCTTCACAGGTGATTTTGAACAGCATGAGTTAAAACAGGGCAAAAATAATGAAATAATCTCCTGAGAATAGAGTGCATGTAGGGTCAGAGCTCTTAGGGCACAGGTCAGGGCACAACTATTTGACTGAGAACCGCTGCTGTTCTTGCAGGAAGAGATGAAAAAGAAAAGAGTTTAGTAAGAATAACTTTTAAACCACTCTGTTTCTTACAATTACTATGACTAACTCCATGCAGTTGTTCATTATCAGCATGTAATTCACATAATGGACTTATATTTTCCCCTTTGCACCACTCTGGCACTATGAAAAGGGTGGGCTTTGAGCTGAAGGTACAAGTAATCATTTTATACCTCTTCAGCTTCCCAGGGCAGCAGAAAGAGGTTTTGACATAAATGAGAAACAACTCCCTATTTCACACTAGCTTGATTAGGAGAGAAAATATTGTGGAGATACTAGTGGTGATTATAAAATCAGGGGGGAATCTGGGGGGTCCTGACAGACACCAAACTGAACATGAGCCAGCAATGTGCCCTTGTTGCAAAGATGGGTAATGGTATCCCTGGCTGCATTAGACAAAGCATTGCCAGAATGTCGAGGCAGGTGATCCTTCCCCTCTGCTCAGCACTGGCGAGGCCACACGTGGAGGGCTGTGTCAGGTTTCAGGATCCCCATTTTAAGAGACATGGGCAGACTGCAGAGAGTCCAACAAATAGCCACAAAGCAGTTGAAGGGACAGGAGCATCGCTCCTGTCAGGAAAGGATGAGAGAGCTGGGACAGCTTACCCTGGAGAAAAGGCAGCTTGGGGGACCTTAACAATGTATCTAAATAGCTGAAGAGAGGGTGCAAAGAAGGTGGAACCAGCCTCTTTTCCATGGTGTCCAGTGACAAGACACAAGGCAACAGGCACAAGATGGAACACAGGTTTCCTCTGAATATCATGAAACTTCTTTTTATTGTGAGAGTGTGAACACTGGCACATGTCACCCAGGGATGCTGTGGAGTCTCCATCTTTGGAGATAGTCAAAAGCCGCTGGACATGGTCCTGGGCAACTGGCTCTAGGTGGCCTTGCTTGAGGGTGGTTGCATCAGGTTACCTCCAGAGGTCCCTTCCAACCTCAACCATTCTGTGATTCTGTGACTCCATGACTCTTTAATCACTATAATGTATCAATCCACTAAACAAAAGTTGTTGGAAGGATTGTGTCTGTTTTGATAAGATTTTCAATCAAGAAGGTCATCAAGGTTTTCTATATTTAGTTTGCCTCGTTAGAGAGATCATCCCCTTCCTGCTCTGCTGGGCTGGGCTTTCAGGTAGGATGAAAGAGAGAGACATTTAAACTACTCTTCTGGCCAATTAAGGCCAAGGTTTTATCCCATCTCTCACTTACCTGTCCTGATCACCACTACAGGTAAAGTCCTCTTCCTCTACCTTCTCTTAATGTGCTCCCCCCCTCTGCCCCCCCAGACTATAACATTTATTTTCAAGACCAATCAGAATGGAGACAAAGGTTGAAACCTCAGTTTTGTGAGATGTTTGTTCCTTGGTCATCTCTATTCATGACCTATAATTAGAGGCATTGTGCTCTCCACTTACAGGAGGATCCATATCTGTTATATATGCTAATTGCTGCTGGATTTAATCTCCATGTTTAGTACAGTACCTTTTCATTGCATTTTTCCAGGGAATTTTTTCTTGATGTTATTGAATAACCCTTGTATTTCAGCATTATATGTTTTATCTCTGAAGCTGTGTCCTCATTTTTATCAACATTCCTTACGTTGCAGTCATCCAGCTTAAAAAAACTCAGTTTTTTTTGTTTTTTGTGAAACCCTCAAATGATGGGCTTTAGTTTCTCACAGGAATGAACCCAAGGTTGGGGTTAAAACCAACAAACCCCCCAGAGTTATTGATAGAGTTAGTATATATGAAACTGTATTTTGTGAGAAGTTGGTGGACTTCAGATGTCTCAGTAAAGCCCATCTTTCTGATATCTTTTGAAGGCAAAATTCCCAAAACTTACTCATTCATGTCAGCATCATAGATAAAGGGTTGTCTCAGAGGAAACACTGGGTCACTAGTTTAGTTGTGTAAACAAGGTACAGAAGACACTACTTCCTGCAGAAATAGTGTTGGTGACCACATCTGAGAGAAATGGAAAAAATAAAAAGTGGAACAGTGTAGTCATAACACAGACAAAACATTACATGGCAATGGTTATTGTACTGGCTCTGGTAAGTTTTATAATAGATTGTGCTGGGCAGGAGTCTGATGTCTATCCATTAGTTCTTTCTGAACTGGTTGCCCTTTCAGTAACAGGAGTTTCCCCTTGAATCAGACTGCCAGGCATAGCAAGTTATTGGGGTTTTGCCTTGCTGTGTAGTATGAAAAAGGACCAGGACCCACTCACTGAGGTTGTTCTCCTGGTTATTTTCACCTAACAAATCTCCTGCTGTTGCAGATGTCCAAGACACTGATGATGTCCTCGATGTCTCCTCTTCTCCTCCTGTGCTACACTGCGGTTTTACAGCTGTTGGCCCTTCATGGTAAATGTTGTAAATTCATTATTAAGATTAGGGAGAGTTTTCTGACTGTAACAGCTCTGGGGGGTGGGCATAGAGAGTGCATATTTATGGAGCCTCCTGGACATCCACTTCACAGATAAAACAGCCAGTGATGGCAGGGTTGCATACATGGTATGTGACATAAACCTGAACAGAACAGCATTCGCCCATCTCAGTGCTGATGATCTGATCTACATTATTCACAAATTCTCGACCTTTCAGCCAACCAGTATTCACTATGTTACTTGGACAGTTCATGATCTTAATGAAAAATGTTTATGAAGTTCTCCTATATATATGACATCCTCACGAATCTGGACTCCCCTGTCTAATCCTTTGTACATTTTTCCTTGTGATCATTCACCCAGAAAAGTGTTGTCTCCATTAAAAACATGTAATCTTTTACCATTCAAATCTTTATTACTTTTATTTCCCCTTTCTATCTATTATTCTGGCTGTAACAATAAGCAAAGCCTTCTGTTTGACCAGCTTCTGACATCATGGGTTTTTATTAGCTGTGCACAGACTGAAAGTTTTAGAGCAGCTAAAAGACATTGGCAAGAATACTGCATACTTAAAAATAATAATAGCAGTTTTTAAAAATCAATTGTTTGAAAATGGGTGCATGGACAGAGAAAATAAATATCTACAGCTATAATGTTCCTGCTTCTCTGAGGTTTTCCCCATCAAAATCATGACCAGTTTTGTATTCCTTACACCAGATTTGTTCTTTCCTCATTTATTGATATTAAAAGCTTTTGGGGTTTTCTTGATAATGCCAAGCATGCCAGTCTAAGCATGTGCAAACAGACCTGAGCTGGCTGGGTATAAATCCATAGCAGCTGCAGAGGCTGGTGCTGTGCCTAAGCATGTAAGGAAGCACACCTTTGCTCCCATCATTGCAGGAAAGTGTGACTGTGCTGATTGACCTACAGCCTACAGCAGAGTTACCTTCTGCCTGTCTCTCCTCGGTGATGACATTAATTTCTTACTTTATGTTATCTCTCCTTACTCTTTTTAATAGAACTAGTGAAAACTTCCCTATGGCTAAGTCTTCTAATCCTCTTTCATTTTTGTTTGAAATTGGCCAATGCAAGTTATTGGATGGGAAACGAGAGACAAGTAAAGTAGCATGAGAACATTTCCACGTAAAATATTAAGAAAAAATATTCAGGTAAAATGCCAGAAGTAGGGAATATACATTGTTTTGAACATTATAAATAAATCTTCATATTTTTCAGTTTTGCTCTTCCATTCCCTGGTCTGGAGAAGGAACTCTGAAATTTCGCAGAGCCAGGAAAAAGTCTGGACAGGGAGGACGAAAGAAATAATGATACCTATGTGAATATCTACCAGATATGGCCATCTTAAATGCTTTTGAAGAGTGCATTTTGCCATGCCTAGTGAACTTGCATTTAAACAGAAACTGCATCCCTTTTGCCTCCCACAAGCTGGTCTTGCTTCCTGCCCACAAAGCACCTGAGCACAGAGCATCCGCCCCGTCCCGCTGTGGCAGCACTGCAGCCCTCAGAGCAGCCCTCATCCAGGCAATTGGGCCAAAACTTGACTTACTCTGTAAGACAGTTGTTAACAAATGCTCTAGGATGTTGTAAAGCTTGGCCCTGGTGTTGAAAGCAGGTGTTTGTCTCACCCATGCTTCAACCAATGGGCAGCCAGGCAGGGTGTAGGAGGAAAAGCATCTCATTTGCGTGCTAAGGGCAGAAAAGCCAGAGCCAAGGAGATGAAAAACAAGTCAACAGAAAAAGAATAATGAACCTATTTATTAAATTCATACCATGTAAGATGATCGAAGGTGACAGAATCTGGATTTATTAAGACAGTACTCAAAATACTTCTTATCAGTTGGAAAGCCACCAAGTTAGCAGCTGTAAAGTTGCAAGTATGCTAGCATTAACACTAGGGAGCAGATCAATTGCTAGTTCAGGAAGCAACACTTTCCCGTTTGTGAAAATGGCCACAACATCATGCTGAGAAGTCCTTTACAGTCACACAGATTTATACATTTCACTGCAATTTCATAGCACATTTCTTGTTCTTACAAAGCACTTCCCCCTCATCCCCTTCAGTCAATTGCCTTTTTTTCCTTACATCACTGATATATAAGGGCTCTGGTGTGCATCAAAAGCCTCACCTCTGTAAAGTGGTGTGAATTGAAGATCCTCAGCTTCCCTTCCTTCTCGCAGAGATTTTCACTTTTGCTTTTTTTCACTCCTCCTTAACATTCCACATTTTCAGGGATGTTACCACAGAGACACACAAACCTCCTGATAGCTGTTAGTAACTTCTGTCTCTACTATATTAGAGAAATTCCATAGCTCAGAAGAAATATTTTTTTTCTGTATATAACTACTAAATAACTTTTAAATGTGATTCAGATTCTTTTCCCCCAATTTCCCTACCCCTCTACCCTGCCCCCCCCCCCCCCCCCCCCATCATCTGGTAAGAAGCTGCAGGCAGCTTTTGCCTGCAAAATCTTACTGAAATAGCGTGTTCTTTTTCCAAGTTGCTAACTCCAGTCTGGGAGCAAACAGAGCTCTCCCCATTCCACCCATGCCTTTACCCTCAGAACAGACACTGCTGGGCTGCATTGTGTGGGGTCTCACGACCCACAGTACTTTCTCAGATGTAAGATCTAAGCATGCAGCTCCCACCATTGGATCATTTATTTTGCCAGCTGTGCAGGGAGTTTCTCCCTACTGCTAAGACTCTTTGAGAAGGCACCTGGAGGGCCATCAGGTTCTCTTTGTTTGTTTTCATTCCCCAGGCAGTTGTTTAAAGACACAATTTAACTTCCAGAATAAACTGAGAAGTGGGGTTACGGGACTGATTGTGAATGTATAGATATGTCTATGTAGGTTGTAAAAAGATATGTATGTGGGGGTGTGTATGTTTTTGTATATGTACATATCCTAAAGATTTCCTAAAGTTTTCCATTTCCAGAAGGTGGACATTATATTCATTTCATAGACAGTGATGTGAGTTACAAATAAAGGAAACAGTCAAGCAAAAGGAAATCTGGAAGGAAGGACATCCCCACGGCAGGCCCAGAGGCAATAAGCAAAGCCGCCAGTCTTGGATGCTAACTTCCTTAGGGAGCAGATGCCACTGCTTAGGTATTTTCTGCAGCTTGACACCTGCCTGCTGGAGTTAGCATCCAAGAAGTAGACCATTGCACATGACTCCTCGCCCTTCCCTTGTGAGGACTTAGAGATGAAAATGTCAGATTCAGACCTGGTTCTTTATCATTTAAGAAAAGTAACTGAAATTGTCAATTCCTTCTGTTCCCAGCAACAATGCTTCCCAGTTCCCAGGCAAAAACTCTGCCTTTTTCCGTGCCAAGTTGAGAAAAAAAAAAAAAAATCGGTTCTAGATAATGTTTGAAAACATAGAAAAGGAGGCAGAAAAACTAGATCATGTGTACAGCATTAGCTTAAATTCAATGTTTCTAATTAAATCAGATATACAGTCTGGTCTCTGTCTCCTGCCTTTGAAACTGAAAAATCAAGGTACCTTTATCGGCTGTCTTCATTATCATGGGTTTGCAAATACTAAGCTGAAGCAAGAATAAAAAAAGGAATATCTAAAAATGTAGATCAAATGTTTTCCTCTTAATCACAAAAATTACCATTCTTAAGAGCAAGTTTAAAAAGGTGTACAATGGATTAATTCATTTTTGTTTAATTTAGGTTTAAAATTTTAAAAGCCCTGTAAATTATTAATCTGTAAATGAACCCCAAGCTGGTCTATAAATATGTTTGTATTAGGGCCTCAAGAGTTCTTATAACGAAGAACTATATACTATATATAAAATAACAATACACTTGATGGAGCTGAAACATGTGGAAACATGAACTGAAAAATTCAGGAAATTTTTCAAAATGTGATAAAATTAATTATGGATCTTTTTTTTCACAGTTATTCTACAGAATTGTTACATTAAATATGTGACCTTTTTATTTCTTAAAATACAGTTATGCTATGAAATTACAGTAAACCATAAGAATATGTGAATATGAACACACATGTATGAATTTTCAATAGAATGTTCAAAACTAATTTTTAAGAGTGTACAATCTGTTTTATAACAGCAGTGTTTTACAACTTGCTTGATATGCTACACATTTGACAACAGAAAAAAAATCCAAATAATATCAAGAATCACTGGGAGAAGTTTTTCTTTTAAGAGAGGACATCTTTTGAGCAATAAAAAACAGGCAGGAATTTCCACTCAGTTTGAGACAAAGGGTGTTCTTCTAAAGAGCTGTATCTGAATCCTTGATACAAGTAAACCCTTTTCCTCAATCTCTGTCCTGGCAGAGATTTAGCATATTGTATGACCCAGGAGTGTGTGTGGAAGAACTGCTTTTATCACTCAGAAGCATGCTGGTATCTATAAGCTGTTAGCAATAAGTGATGCAATTAAGTGTTTCTTGGAGTGATCTTCATACATAATTATGGTTCCATTTTGAACTATGTGTCACTAATAACACTGCACCTGCTCTGTAATTAGGTGACTACCTTGTATTTCTGATGTACTCATGAGCTGTACAGCAAGAACAAGGTACTCCGCAGCACTGTAAAAAGCCATCTCTCACTGAGACACAATAGACACCATCTAGTCAACACGAAATGTATCCTAAATACTGTTTCCAGACTTACAGTGATCAGAACAACATTTTCCCTCAACAGTATAATTGAACATCTTGTTGATTTCCAACAAACTCTTTAATTGCAGCATGCAACCTTTCAATACTCCTCAAGTGCAAAAGGTGGTACTTATTATTTATTACATACATCACAGTGGACCCTAAAGAGACACCTCAGCAACCCACCAAGGAAGCAGCTACTCTCACACAGAGCGTCAAAGACCCTGTACCTCTCATGGTGGGACATGACGAGGTGGGACCTACTACGGAAGGAGACCCTTATCTATATACCTATGGTGCATTATTCACAGCTGTCCAAGGCATTCATTAGATTACAAAACTTCTGATAAAAAACCCCAACAAACAATTAGCTTGAGAAGAACAAAGATGTTGGAAGATGTATTTTTAGGTAGAAAGCACCTGGGTTTCATGATAGGGTCTCTGTTTCTGAGAAGAGTAAGGGAGACCTTCATTTTGATAGAAAAAGTTCATTGACAAGAATGTGTTTTCCAAACAGCTGAAGGTTTGGGTTTTTTTCCAGTATCAAACCAGTTCAATTCCTAATCACTGTGTTGCAGCCTCCTATTCCTCCTCACACCCACCAATCCCTCGGCAGGGGGTCGTCCCCCACACCCCTTCCCACACCCAGAAGGGATGCATCAGCTGGCACCACACGGCTGCCACCAGTGACCTTTCAGGAGAGCTGAATTACCCTGTGCAGACCAATCTGTCAACATGAACGACTGGAAAAAAATGTTTCCTGAGAAGCGTCTGGGGCAGGGGAATCTCTTTGGCACTGACTCTGTGAAGACAACTGTTCCTGAGCTGAGGGGGTCTTCTGTAGGCAGACAATGTGTGCTTCTGCAGCAAGGATACACCTTTCATCTGGTGATGTCTCTTCTCCACCCACACTATAGACAGCCCGGAGGTGGTCACTCTGACCTGCGATTGCCTGCAGGGAAAAGCATGTCTCTCTTGATTTATATTGCCTGCCTCCGTTTTGTGCCTCAGCCCTGAATCTGAGTGCAATTTTTGTAGGTACCATAAACATTAATAAGAGCAGTGAATATGAAGACAGAGTGTTGCTCTGTGAGTAATTACAGGTTTTTCAAATAACATAATTTCCTAGTTAACATTAGAAAAGTGACTGAGAATTGCTATAGATGTAAACATATGGATGTGGGTGCCTCTTTCCTGATATCAGCGTTTTCCTGAAAGCAATTTAAATGAGAGAAGTGCAAAAGGAATTTATTTTTAGAGTGTGCTTTCCATAAGTGTTTATAGGGCTGAATGAAGTAATGCAAAAGTTTTGGGAATAAAGATTGCAGTCACCTTGAAATGCACACTAATATGAATTTTAAATAAAATTCACAGCTCCATATTAGCACAAATACGTTACGAAATATTGAGCTGAATGACAGAACAGCATCTGGACCTTTCCAATTTAGTCTTTATAACCTGAACACTGGCTTTTTTGTGGGCCCATTGATTAGACCTTCACAGAAGAACTTCAAAGGGTACGGCAGATGCAACGACATCCCAGTGCTTGTTTGAGGTGAAAGACACCGATAAAGGGTTTTGCTGTGGCTGTATAAGATTTTACTTTCCTCTAAACTATCTGCCTTCCTGCTCACTGACTGCAAAGCCTGTATTGCCGATTCAGGTGTACTTGCACAAATGCACTTTAATCAGTGGATTACAAGGGGGAATAACTGAGGTCCCAGCTCACATGCTCTACCACTGGCTCACCTGTGATGTCCCTTCATCTGGGACAAGCATTAGGCTCCTTGCACTTGGGCATATAGAGTGAGGGAAAGAAGGGCAGTAAGGTCTTAAATCCACAGCTCAGAGGTTCTAGCTGGAACCATAAATATAAATGAATCTTAGAACATAAATTACCAGAACTACAGTTCCATATTTTCCTACAGAACAACACATGGGGAGGATATCCTTATGAAGAGGGTAGCCTTAGTTTGATACCATGTAGATTTATTTCATTTCACCAAGAAAGCTCTTATGGTTGACCACTGACTGTAGGAAAACCCTAAATGCCTGAAGGAAGAGTTTTGCAAACAACAGACCTATAAGCAGCAACCTTAGGTGCTTTTTGAGTTATAAGAATATTTTTGCCCTTCTTGGTCATTAAGTTTTTTTCCCAACAGTAATCAGTGTCAGATTTAAGTCCCACCGTAAAGCTTTTTTCACTAAACCAGGGAAGTAAAAAAGAAAACAGTGACTGGCTTATTAGGAACAGTTATGAGTAATAGGAATGTACAGTGGCCAAATGCAGCATTGCTATTAACAGAAAAAGGAAACAAAGTCCACCCACTTGCTAAAGATGAATGGGCTGATGCTGTAATAGAGACAGCTGCATGTGGCAAATCAAAATTTAAATTTCAGGATGCAGAGATTGCATCAGAGAATCTGGAAAGGACACATCTGTCCCGCAGGTCAAAGATCCTGTTCAGAACCCCTGGGTTCCTATGACCTGGTTTCCCATCAGGGTTGAGGACCTTCAAAGGAAAGTCCAAACTGAGGAAGCCTTACTGGTTTCCAAACACCTTTATTAAGGGCTTCTACCTTACTTGCCTAAGCGAAATCTGCGTGTGGTGGCATCAGCCGAGACAATGCTTCTTAGCATGAAGCTGACTGGTAGGCAGAGAGAAGACTGAATAACTACTTGGGGTATTGGCAGCTCATAAAGACAGGGTGAAATCAGAGGTATCATAAACTAGACTGTTCCTGTGCTGAAGGGAGAACAGGAAAGGTCTTTTTCTGGTGAATGTTCAGATGAAGTTAAGCTTCCTTTGGGGGGATGCAGAATCTGGATTCTGAGTCTGAAAATGAATACTGTGGGTTTGGTGACATATTGTGGGACAGAAACATAGAAGAATGGATTCTACAAGGCCATAGCGACAAGACATTAACAAGATTAACAAAAGGACCTTAAAAAATATGATGGACATGGAGCCCATCTAATGCTCTTTCACACCAAACTCTACTGTCCTCAGTTCCAGTGCTGAACTGAGCCAAAGGGTCATGGAAGCAAAGCTGGTATCCTTAACTCCTGACTTTGGACATGCCCAGCCCTCCCTGGCAGGCAGGTGTCTCCAGAAGATGCAGAGCATGTAGGTTAGGTAATCATTAGGCTATTAAAAGAGGCACTTTGAATCATGCTCTGTAGGAACATACGTCTTTCCATTCTCTACCTGTGTAGCCTCGATTCCTAATTAAGCTACAGTGAGTATCAACCTGAATAACTAAGACTACCTACTGCTGGGCAATCATGAGCTGGAATTTATTCTTTTTAAGTCTAGTGTAAAGCCCAGGAAAATAAATCCTGGTCCTGAAGATAGCAGTGTATGACCCCAGGCAGACAAATAGCTTTTTTGACTTCACTGTAATGACTTATATGTGTGAAGTGTTTATAGAACTGGTGCTTCAGCTGAAGTTATAAAAGTACTTCACAACCAATAAAATATGACTGCTTCTTTTTTTTCCAGATAATAACATTCTTCAAAACCCACAAGCAAGGCACACAAGTCAATCTGTTAACCCAAAAGAACATTGCACTGCTCCAGTAACTATTGATAGGCTGTTTGTTGGTTTTCATTTTCTGATAAAATTGTAATTTTTTTTTTTTGTTTTTTCACACAGTTTTACAGTTCACTAACGAACTGGATATTGTCCTGGAATTAAAAGAAATCCAGTTCTATTATTTCATGCTCAGTTCATCCAGATCACCCTGGCATCCAGATCTCCCTGGTCATCACCTGTTTCCTCTTTTTTTTTTGAGTATCTATATTCTCTGTGCATAGGCACAGCAAGTTTTCCTGGGATGCTCACCAATGAGTAACTTTATTTACAGCAGAAACAGCCAGACAAAGAGATTCACATTGAGATCAGGCGTAGGCAAGCTTTCTTGGCAGGAGCTTGGCATGGCTGCATTACTCAGAAGCATGAGCTTCAGCACCATTTGTTTATAGTTGAGGCACAAATACATTTTTCAGTTCTTGAATTCCTTCTTTCCAGTGTACTTTAATAAACTGTAAAACTAAATGAAGCCAACACAAGACGATGATAAAAATAAAAGTAAAAAAATTGTGCATCCCATCAAGATGGTGTGTGGAGCATCCACTTGTAGTGCAAAGGGCCCCAAACACCAAGGCCATTTATTCTGTACAGTCCCTGGGCTCTCCATAGAAAGAAGATTTTAAAATTGGCAGAGATTATTGATTAAAGAATGACTGGTAAAAAATATGGCTGTTTGAACAGTGCGTGCTTTAAAGGGACAAGACCATGATGTTCTTATCTAGGACATTCAGTTGCAATGAGGTTCCTCTGTACCAAACTGCAGCAGTCAAGGAAAAAGTTTGAATCTTATTTATTTCTGTGTCAGAGAGTCTGACACCAACCTGGATTGCCACAGGGAAAAATGTTTTTTTGTAACTGATGAAGGTCAGGATGAAAGTCCTGACTGTGCTTCCAACCTTGTCTTGGAGAAGGGAGAGGTGCACTGTCCACTGCCCCTCAGACAGCAGCTGATGGGCTCCAGCTCAAGGATGACAACTGCTGACAAGCATGTCCACTTTTAAATGCATCAAAGCTAGCATTAAAAAAAAAAAAAAAAAAAAAAAAAAAGACCAGCAGTTTCTGTAGTTTCTTCTAGTTTCTAGTTTCTTGTATCTTATAGCTTCTAGTGTTTTTATCAAGTCAATTAACGAGCAAGATTAGAGATGTCCACCCACCTTGGAGGCACTCGAGGCCACTGTGCCAGCTCTTCTGAGCAACTCACCTGAGTCTGGTGTAAACATGTGGGGAAGCCACCCCTGCTTTTGGCTTGTCAATAGAATGAGTCGATAGTGCATAGCAGCTGATTGGAAAGGTTTAACGTATTTATTGCTGAAGTGGGTCTTCAACCAATTTGTTTGGTTTTGCTTGTTTCTTCTCTGAGCTTCACTGAGGCAAGATTAGTTCAGCAGCTGGAAATCATGTGCTTTGTGCTCCCAAGTAGCTTATTATCATTCTCAACACTAAATTCTTAATCTAATGCTACATGAACTCATGTTTCTTTAAAGAGAAATTAAACCCACTGAACTCCTTGAATCTCAAGACAGGAGGAACAAATTGGTGTATTAAAGCTTGCCTTTTAACTATAGTGTCTTGGGTAAGTCTACAACAGAAGCACATTCATTTGTCATTTCCTTCCAAGCAGGAGGCAAGTGAAAGTGTATAGGAGTGTTGCTTTACCCTATTTTGATGCAGGTTTTTAACATGTTATAGACATGCTTTATGCTGTGCGATTTCCATCATACAAGATGGTTGGTGTCTCAAGAAAATCAAGAAAATAAATTTGCTGGTCTTGCAAGAGTTGTGTGATACAGAAGAGTAGGAGTAAGTATTTATCTACAAAATAGATGATGCCTCAAAATCTCTAGTGAGAATCTGTCTGCTGCTGGATGGCACCTAAGCTATCTTTTTATCCCTGCTGATACCCAGAGGTGATGTGCTATGGCAGCCCATCCAGCAGGCATGGGCATGCCCAGTGCAGCCAGTAAGTGCAACCCTTACCAACTGGGTTGCACTTGCTTTCTTGTTAAACCCCAGCCAGTAACAGTAAAATACACCAAGATACGGAGGCCAAGGAGGTCAAGATCTGAATCAAAAAAGGAGAGGAAAGGCACGACTGTTTCCTTATGATACAGACACACCAGCTCTGCAGGCCTGAATTCAAACACCCTTTGAGCACTACACATGCAAGAGTCTTTGAATACAAAGGCAAAAAAACCACCTTGGAAATAACTTGGAAGACAAACTCAGACTAAAGACTTAGTGTCTTGTGCTCACATGGAAGACAAGCTATGAAGCAGTTTTTCACTCCTTTCCCCTCAAGGCTATTTTATGACACAGCATCCATAGAGAGATGGGAAATAGCCCTCCTTGTAAACATACCTTTTCTCTGGCCATTCTGGGAGGATTCCGCTGTGAGGTTTTTCTCATTCAGACTGAAGAAGGGCAATAAATGTATATAACTTCTGTTAAGAGATACTGCCGTTAGGCAACTATAGGCAATAATAAAAGAGGCATCATAGGAAAAAAAACCCCAAATAAACCTAACCCTTAAGTAGTTCTTCCAAATAACCATCAAGGGTTACTGTTCACATGGTGGGGAGCTCAGCATGGATTACAGCTGGATGAAGATCTGAGCTAAGGTAAGACCTGAAGAAATAAAGGATTTCAGTGACCTTCCTATCACCAGTTTTTCATACTGTCTAATTCAGTATGAAATTATGACAGTATGAAATACTGTCACTTCTTACCAGCTGCATGGGTTTTTCAGACCATCCAGAGTTTTTCAGTAAACTATATAAATAATTTGTAAATTATATATATGCATATATATATATATATAAAAGTGTGTGTGCGTGTATGCAAATTACATACATAAGGATGTTATCTACCTAGCTCTGGATTTTAGATACTGTCTACAGACTAGATGCTTAAAAGCAAGTTACTGTGCTACTCTGATTTTACCTTTAATCCGATGTACGGTTCTATTAATCCATCAAATGTAATACCCAAAGATAAACGAAGCATATATATATATATGCTTATGAAAGCAAGCAGTCCATCTGGGCTTCATGGAGTATTCTACGTGGAAATTTTTGTCCTCATCAGAAGAAATCTAATAAAAATCAACAGTGGTGGAATAAGTTCCTTCACTGCTCTTTCTCTTAGCAGGAAAAATGCACTAGGAGGAGAACGGTGAGAGTTTTTGTCTGACAAAAAATTTTTCAGCTGTCAGACACAATAAGCTGTATCGTTTATATATAGGTTATAATGTATAGACAGAGTGAAAGAACATTTCAAAGTTGAAAACTTTAGAGTGGAAGTAATGAGTTAGTCACATGGCTTTTCAAAAGGCATAGTAAATACAGTCTTCATTTTTTTAGTCTAGTTTATGCATTTGACTTTTAATATTAGGATCAAGATTAAATCTCTTTCTTTGAAATATAAAGTCTCTGCTGTCTGTGGGCTTGATACAGGAATTACTTTATAATGTTCTGTTGTCTGTATTTTATTTTTGGTTTGTTTTTTTTTTTTCATGCAGGAAATCAGAGTAGGTGATCACAATGGTCCTGCCAGGTTTAAGATATGAATAGAAATGAACAAAACTGACATTATAATGGAAGTTTTTGCTTGGTTGTTTTTTGGTTTCTTTTTACTTGAAAGGCAAAGGCATGCAAATTCAAACCTAGGACAGCGCAATATTTAATGTCTGAGTACCTAACTCTCTTACACCCTAGCTATTTTTTTGCTTATATCTCTTATATCCCAGATAAATTGGTTCCAGTTTTTGCACTTACTAATTTTCTCACATAAAATTTATTTCTTCAGAACAAAAGAATACCTACATTAAATCAAACCACTGAAAAATAATCAAGCTGTTTTCATTTAATGACAGTAGGGTTCTCTGTACATCTTGAGACTTCTTTGGACTCGGGTGTTGAAATCTTGTATCAGTCCCTGGGATCACAGGTTGGTACACCAAGGGAAGATGCAGGTAGACTTCTGTGTCAGCTGGAATGTTACATAAGGTAGCGGCCAAAGTGGCCAAAGTGGCGATGTCATTTAAGAAAAATGCTTCTCACTGCCTATTGGAAATTACAGCCTTTTTTCAGGATATTAAGTATTGAGAGTCTGCTCTTGTTCAATGCAACTAGTTCAACAGCTTACCAATGCTTGAATCTTCCCTTGGAACTTTACTGGGAACTAGATTTCCAGGAAAATTCATTATTTTATTTTCATACTAAATCTAATTAATCACTTGCTAAATACTTCAGGATTTTTTGTTAACTAGATATACAAGCACAATTGATCCAAATGTTAAAAGGAAAGACTGGAAATACCTATACGTTTCTTATTTCACAGTAAAACCAGGGGGCACTGATCAGTATCTTCAGAATTATTAATTCACTATTCAGTTCCTTAACTCATGCTACCTTGGATGCCATCCCTTGCTCAAACCAGAGACGTGTGCTTTTTTTCATTAATGACATTACACCACTTTCTCTGGCCATGTAAAACTCCCACTGACTTCAGAGGTCAGGCACGGTGATGCTGAGACCACAGGATTTGACTCATGAAACATCATCTGCAGCTACACTTGGATGTCTAAACAATGAGACACCTCAGACTAAACCCTCTGCCCCAGGAACCCAAAGACTTTTAACAGTAATAAGCACATTTGAGGAGGTTTTGCACTTTCACAGCTCATGCTATTATAAATGAATTGAGAAGTCAGCTATAAAGGCTTAATCCTCAATGTGATAAAGAGGGTCAATTTATTTACTTTATTATGTAAAGGCTACAATTTATTCCCTTTTTCTCCAATGATGCCCTTTTCTGTCAAATCCACATTGGCCTCTCAGTGTATTCTGCAAATGAAGACTTGCAAAAGTACACTGGTAATGGGAACAAGTGAAAAATAACTTAAAGATGGGAAGAACAAATTTCAGTGTTTCTGTTGCTGAAGGATGAAATGGAAGCAATAAGTAGAAGAAATAAAGAAATTAATGAAATGGAAGCTGAACGTGGCAGATACTGAGTCCATTAAGGCATGGTGAGAGGAGTGTACATTATTTTAAATAATGAACACAGATAAGTCTAACCTGCATATCATTGACAACATCATTACCAAATAAAATCTTTACATTTTAACCCATTTTTTTCCTCTTTTTCTAGAAACCTCCTGAATTAACTGATCACTTCTAAGATTAGAGGTAAGGACAAAGATGAATACAAACAAGTCAATACCACAGGGTCCTTTCTTACAGAAAAAATAGGAGTGATGGCTAGGGGCAGACATGTGCAAAAGCTCCCATTTTGAGTGGTACATTTTGCTTAGCAGGATAACGCCTCTGAATCAATAGTGCTGAGGCAGATTTACAAAGATGCTGGTTTGTTGCACACTTTGTTCTCCCAAGCTATAATGGAGACCGCTGGAAAACACAACAAATGGTGCAGATGGGTTGACATTTCTTTCAACAGACATTGTCACTGACAGATATATTGTTTGGCTGAAAGTAATAAATATTTTGAGAGATGCTATCATTCACATTATGGATAATGTATCTATTAAACCTGAAAGAAAATTTAGAATCAGCAGGCTTTTCACTATTTGTGCAATTTTACTATTTCTGCTTTGTTTACAGTAATGGTAAACTGGTTTATGGTTTATAATCAGCTTTTAATCAATGTGTCTGTAAAATTGGCATTGGAAGAATTTAAAAATAGCCAAGCCTGTAAATAGTGCTAAGTATATTGATTTAATTAAGTGATATTAATTATAGTCACAATATAATCTTCCTTGCTGTCTAGGGACAGTTCCAAAAGAAGAAAGGAGGCAAGATGCAAGCAATACATGTCAGGAGTGAGAGTCAGCAAACCACAGGAAAATCCCTTCTTGATCCTTTCCTGTATGATGCTGAGCAATCTTCCCTCCTACCACCATCATGGCCTCCTTTCACCTGATGGCAAAACATTTTATTAGGCCACCTTGCAGGTCTGGGCGGCTGCTATCCAATGTGGGACAGTGAATTTAAATGTCACCAATGTCATCAACTGTAATGGGTAATCCATCCACCAGCCCACAGGTGCTTGCTTCCATTTATTTTAAAATTAAAGGTGTCAGATTTCCTGCCCTACAAAGCAAACTTCATTATCTACAGCTCTTAAATGACTGTTGCCTGGGTTACAACTTTCTGGACTGAAGCCCACTGGTTGGATAGGTTGTGAGTTTGCATTTAAGCGTTGCTATAAGATGCTGAATCCTTCTGGTAAGTAGAGCCAGGGGGACTGGATGTTCAGCACATCCTTCTGAGTTACATGCTCAGTGCAAGGCTTCCTGCAGGGGCAGGGGAAAGGATGTGATCATCTTTGTGGTCCTTTTTGTTACTATGTTCTCAGATGAAAAAGAAATCAGATTCCTCTCCTGTGGAGTCTTAATAGGTAGCGGGAAGTACCATTAGAAAGCACTGTTAGATCAACGGACAGAAACTTGGTAGCCAATGTGCAGAAACAGGTAGATGAATCAAAAGTAACTTACATGGCAGAGAAACCTTTATGGGAAGGAAGACAGGAATGGTGCAGAGGGACTAAGGGTAAGAAAAAAAAAGTTTAAATTATATTTTTTTAAGAAATGTGCCAGCACTTTATTCTAAAAATAGTTAAAATAATTATACATAATTGCAACAGCTATAGTTGCTGCAAGTTGCTGCATATTTACAAAGAGATGACTCTACAGCTTATGTATTTATTGAGATAATATCCGTGGTATAGCAAGTTTGGAAGTTCCTGGCTAAGAGCAGCTTTACAAGATGTCAAAATGGTCTTGTCACATCTGCTTACTTATTTGTTCTTTCACTCTGAAAATGTCACTTTGCTAGAGAGATGCTTATGGTTTTGATAGTAGTCAATGAGCTTCTACAATCCAAATCACAATCTAAGGAACTTTAATGCCAAACTCCACAGAACTTATGTAATGAATTTCAGCAATGACCCCATAACTTCCCTGGTGTTGTACAGCCTGAGAAAAGCTCTGAAATAGGTTGTGTTTTATTAACAACAATTGAGACTGTGTCCAATTTACTTCTTCAACATTGAAAACTTTTGTTTCCCAGCATGTTTCTTTACCTGCACATTTAGAATCTACTTTTCACTACATGTTGAGCAGAGTCCAAATAAAAAAGGAAAAAAAGACCAAAATCCAAAAAACACCTGAAGACTTGATATGCTGTGTGGAGGTTTTATCTATATTTTTCATGGAGCACGAGTCTCAAAAAAGAGACTGTGATGAAAAGTTGCTACCTCAGCCAGTGCAACAGGCAAGCTAATCTGGGGGTGACAGACTCTCCTGCTTTCTCAGACAACTGAAGTTAAACTTATTTTAACATTCGTTCACTACTCACTGACTCTTGGAAAGGCTTCATGTCTTTATCTACCTGAAAAAAACCCCACCTACTCTAAATTGCTGTCCTGTGACTGAGAATGTGGGTTTTCCACACTCTTCTTCATGGCATCTTAGGGATACTTTCCACCCTAGCCATCAGAAATATTTTTCAGTTAAATTCATGTCATGAATGCTGACTTTAGATTTTCAGCAAAACCACCTTAATAGAGCACAGGTGTTTTCCTGAAACAGAATAAGAACAGATAAGATCTTTCAGCTATCTGAGGCTGCTCACCTAACCTTCCAGTGTATCTATAATTCAGCACACTTCAAGATAAGATGAATTTTGACAAATAAAAATAAATAATGCATGCTTTCAGGGAAAAAGAAAAGTGTATGGAACAAGAAACAGCATGCCTATGAAAAAATTAACCAAAGGAAAAGAAAGGGAGAAAGACTGCCAAATATAAGAAAATACTGAGTAGTGTAAGTTCAGAATCCTCAGAATAATCTATTCATAGCCCTATAGTTAGGGTAGTACTTAATACACACACACACACACACACAAAATGTTAGCAATAGTAAGAAATGTAATTAGTGCAACTTGCCCTTAGCTGGTGCAAAATTTAGCCTAAGGTGGCTACCAAAAATTCTGAGTTACGTTGTTCTTTTTGCACTGTCCTAGCATGTTTCTGACTTCTGGTCAAAACCTCAAAGTACTAAAATCTTACTGTTAAGCACCAGATTAATTCCAGATAAACACCAGAAATAGATGCATTATCTTCAAGAAAACCTTACTGATTGCTCAGAATTTTAAACTATTGCTAACATGCAAGAAATCAAGCTGATTCTTCCTTTGTGGAACTCTTTGATACTATTTTATTTGTTTTCTATGAAAACCCTCTACATAATGGATGTGACTTATGTTACATAAGTTAGTTGCATATTCAATTACTTATTATTATTCAGTATTAATGCAGAGGTACTCAAAAGGAAAATTAGCATCTGGTACCTACCCCATGTAGTTTATAGTCTAATGTGGATAGAAGAATAGTTCAAGGGTATCAGTCAACATTTTCAGAGGTAGAAATATTTTTCATATTTAGCTTTCTGGATCAAACAAGTGGTTAAGATTTGTATAGGGATCTATCTATACTGCATATAACAAATTGTAAAGGCCCAATTTCAAGAAAGTGAAAATGGTAAGGGAAAACACATAGTTTATGCATAAGAATTAATAATCTAAATCACAAATCTATAAATTCAAAAAGATGTAAATTAGGAAGAATACAACAGGAAAATATATTTTAGATGGGAGGAAAAAAAGCAGAGTATGGATGTAAAAAGATGAAGTAAACCTGAACAAAAAGAACAGAGAATAGGATGAAAATCACAGAATCACAGAACAGTCAGGTTGGAAGGCACCTCTGGAGATCATCTAGCCCAACCCCCTGATAAAGCAGGTTCTCCTACAGCAGGTTGCACAGCATTGCATCCAGGTGGGTTTTGAATATCTCCAGGGAAGGAGACTCCACGACCTCTCTGGGCAGCCTGTTCCAGTGCTTTGTCACCCTCAAAGGAAAGACGTTTTCCCTCACATTCAGATGGAACTTCCCGTGTTGCACTTTGTGCTCGTTGCCCCTTGCCCTGTCCCTGGGCACCACTGAAAAGAGCCTGGCCCCAGCCTCTTGACACTCACCCTTAAGACATTTGTAGACATTGATAAGATCCCCTCTCAGTCTTCTCCAGGCTAAACAGCCCCAGCTCCCTCAGCCTTCCCTCACCAGGGAGGTGCTCCAGTCCCCTCATCCTCTTTGCAGCCATTTACTGGACCCTCTCCAGTAGTTCCCTTTCTGTCTTGAACTGGGAAGCCCAGCACTGGACACAGCACTGCAGATGCTGCCTCACCAGGGCAGAGCAGAGGGGGAGGATCACCTCCCTCCACCTGCTGGCCATGGTCCTCCTAATGCCCCCCAGGACACCACTGGCCTTCCTGGCCACCAGAGCACACTGCTGGCCCATCTGAAGCAATACCGAAGGAGGCTGTGAAGCTCCTTGTCACAGAGGAACCATCTTGACTGCTAAAATTTTGTCTTCATACAAGAAGAGGCCTTATCAATTCACCAAAAATAACTACATTTATAGGTCTTAAGAAACAAAAGACAATGCAAATTACTGGAACTGGAGAGCAGTCTGTCGCAATGACACATTGCAGGTCTGTCTTGTTCAGATGTAATTTTCTGCTGTGTATGGGAAGGACATAGAAAATGTGAGTACTAAACCTGGATTTAGTGTAAAAGGCAGAAATGGCATTTCTAGGTGTGATATGACCCAAGCAGAACATTTTGGATAGAATTGAAGTCCATGCCCTAGAAAAGGTTTTTTAGTCCATCCCTGGAGAATAGGAAGGTGTGAACAGGCAAGAGTAAAGGCACAGATGAGCAAAGGATGAAGTGGGTTTTGAAGGTAAAGTAAACCTTAGTGGGGACTGAAGAGAGCCTGAACAGGAGGGATGTTTTTAGACACTGCATGTGCGTATGTAATGACTAAATGGCTGTGAGAGTTGCTCCCCATGGTGGCAAACTCCAGGAAATAAAATGGGGCTACGATGTATATAATAAACACAGTGAGATTCAGGACGATAGAAAAGATGTGAAAGGGTCTGGAATTCCTGGTGGATTTTTTCTGTGTTACATCAGATGATTAATAAAAAACCGAGTTTAGTGAGGTAAGATACCAATGTGCATTGCAGAATAGGTTCTAGATTTTATCCATAAGACAATGATTAGAGAAATAACTGTTGTTTATATTGCTTTATGAAGACATGCATTTATGCTTACAGACCCATTTTATCCAAATTGAGATTGAATTGAGAAAGAATCAGCTAGTGACCAACTCCTTAAATTTTCTGTCCAAGCTATGTGTTGTTAGATCTGTGCAATGAGGTGCAACCGGCTGTTCCTTCCCTCTGGCCACTGTGAATTATTAATTGCTGTTTATCTCTGAATTTGTCACTCCTTGGAGGATTTCATTACAGAAAGTGACACAATGAGAACGAATACTTGAGAGACCAAGACCTCCACTTCCAGACCTGTTATTCAGACACATCTGTTCAAAAAAATAAAGTAATTTCAAAGGCATTAAGCCTTGTATCAGAACAGCTTTATAGCTATGAATCTCTATAAAAATAGCAATTCACAGGTGTGGCCCAAAATTGATTAAGCCATAAAGAATGTACACTGTAGGGACAATTTTTGAATGGGCATGAAACAAAATGAATGATCAGGTATTTTAAAAGATTTCAACGTTTCAAATCCTTTGATAACCCATTGGTATCTGAGGGAAAATTTAGGCACTTCTTAGTTTTAAACCCACACTTTTCCTTAGGTCTGAAAGCTGAGCTCCTGGAAAAATTTGTCTCTGTTTGAAAACTCAGGCCCACTATATGCAGATCTCTCTTCACATTATCCTGATTTAATATTTCAAAAGAAATAGACTTTTAGCACATATTATTTTCCAGTGTCAATTCATTTTTTTACCTCCATAAGAAGAATAACACAATGTAATGACACAAAGTGCAAAAATAATGAAATGCTGTTTACTTGCCAAGCCATTACAGAAGAATCTGTTGCTGAAGAAGTGAATATAATTTCACATAAAATTTTTCCAAATTTAACCAAGATGAACAGCATCAAAAATAAAATAGGATAATTTCTGCTTCAAAAAATGTTTTCTTGTTGTGAGAATGGCAGTAAACTAGAGCAGTTCATCTCTGATTTACACTTGACTGATGATACACTTTGAAAGTACAAGGCACTCATTTCATTGTCATATATGAGACAGTAAATGTCAGTTGCTAAATTCACCAGGAAAACATTCCTCAAGAAACTTTATTAGAGAGGCAGTCAGAAGAACTCACATTCACCTGCTTGAGCCACTGAGAACAATTATGTAAGATATAGAATCACAATTTGCTTTAGATTCCCCTTGCTCAGCAATAGAGTTTGACTGCAATCCTGAGGTTGTTAAAACAGCCGCATAAATCTCAGTGCTGGAATACTCCAAGCTCCACGGTAGCCCCATCACATCATATTTTATGCAGTTCAGTGAGAACATGCCTCTTCAAGAACCTTAGGAGATAGTTACTAATTGAATATTACTCACTGCCTGGTAATTTAAAGACAGACTTACATCTTGACCACTTTTCAGCTTGGGCTAGGAGGAAATTATTGACACAGATACTATCAATATCAGATCTGTGCCCCAGCTGGATGGGAACCATGTCTTACAGCATTGTTACCTCACCTTCCTCAAACTTCATTGTTTTCCACCTTTAGGAATTTTGCCCAAGTTAGAAAATACCAAATGAACACAAATCAGGATAGTCATCTTACCTTTCCACTCAATGCCTCTGTAATAGTTTCAGGGATCCAGGTCAGCCTGGTCAAGCCTTTGCTACTGGGATTCATCAGCGTGTGGAGCCCATGTTTGGGAGTGCAGCTTAGTGGGCAGCTATATGATACCATCACACTGGGACACAACAACCATTGCTTCTCCTCCCAGACCCAGTAAACTCTTTTCCCTGCCTGCAATACTATTTTTTAAAGGACACCAGTGTAAACAACTGCAGAAAACCAGTTCCTGCTTTTGAAATGAAAAGCAGAACCAAAATTCCCAGTCTGCTTAGAAAGCTTTCCTATTTATTTCTTTTTATTCTGTAAAGAAAACAATGTAGAAACACAGAAACATTAAGGCTGGAAAGGATCTTCAGAAACTAGTTCAGCAACATCTCAAAACCGAGCTAACATCCACCATTCAGCGCTGTAAGGCAGTACTAACTGCCCCATGGTTTCCCGAACACATGGCAGTGCCTCCGGTGTCACAAAGGATTTAGGAATACAAAGCACAAACCTGGGAGAAATCTTGGTCAGCACAGCCAGCTCCCCACTGCTGAAGAAAACGACCACATAAACAGCTTCAGAAGTGTCTCAGGCTCTGTCTGGAATCCAGTTTGGTCACTGCCTGCAGTATTTATCCTGGGAAGTCACTCAAAAGTCATACTATTATGACCTTATTCTAATATTCACCATTAATGCAATCATAGACCATACCTACCCATTAGTACCTACATTGCCTTCAGCTTAAATAACCTTTTCTGTTTGTCCAACGGTAAAGCTTTTTGCTGCTTGCTATTTTGTTTGTGTTATGTTATTTCCTGACTGCTGTAACTCAAATTGCAACAGCCATCCACATACCACCCACGTGGGATGGAAGTGAGGTCATTACAGTCACAGATCATGAGGAAGGGCATTGAAAGGAGCAGACCCTGGATGGTTTCATGTCCTTCAGCCGTTGGAAGAGGCTTGTGCTTTGCTGCAGCCAAGCACAGCTCCAGGCAGTCTGAGAGACTTCAGTTGTGCTGGCTGCAGAGACAGAGGTGGTGGGATATCTGCATGAGACACATTTGAAACTGCCTCTAAAATTAAACTGGTCCCAGAAGCCCTATGAACCCTTCTGTTTTGTATTATAATGGCGTCTGTTTTAATTCACCTTCAAACCAGCATGAATTAAACTGAAATACAGCACTTTTGTAGGCAATAGCATGGGTTTAATGGCACTGGTTCAGCTCTGTCAAATAAAAAAGCCCCTGGAGTGTAAAGATAGGGGAGTATCCATAAGTAGGGCCTTAGGATATCTCTTATGGATATATCTTATCTGAAGCAACTCATGGGAAGAGGGCACTCAGCATTTTAAAACATATGTAGAGGAATCAGTTTTATGATAAATTCTGGTACAGTTCAGACCAAGGGGCTGATCAAAGGTAAGTACGTTCACCACTCAAGCACAGAGGGAGTGAGGTAGTATACCATGAAAGAAGAAATGACTGGTAACATGCGCAGGTTAGCTGTACAGGAGCCTTCATGGGCTGAAATACACCGAAGGAACCACTTGAGAATTTCAGGTGTTGAGGCATATGAAGGAGGTAAGAAGGAAAAAATAAGAAACCAACAAGAATTTTAATGACATGCAGAATGCAGTAGTGTCTTTTGACTTAGTCTGATTACAAAATGTATGAAAGAAGTAAACCAAGAGTACAATGCATTGGCTAAATTAAAGGAACAAAAGAAAGGTTTAAGTTCAGACACTGTCTTGCTACAGAGCACTGGGACTAACAAGAATGGTAAAGAGGCTGTTATTCAGATCCAGATTTCCCTTGGAGAATTCAATTGCCAAAACTGACCTCTGAAGTGACCCAGATATGCCACAATGAGCCCTTGGGTTTATTGTCCATAGCTTCTGAACAAGAATGCCATGGAAGACGAGTCACTGAACAGAGACGCAAAGTACCCAGTATTAATTGCTTACCTTAGAGAAAGACCTCCAAGGGATCTAAGTTTACTTTTAGCTGTAGTTGGCTCTGACAGTCAGGGATTGTAAGTGTATTCCCTACATATTTCCAGCTCTATTATAAGGTTAATGCAGTAAGCTCTGGACTAGACTCTATACTAAATATACTGATGGGGGATTGAGAGAGAGAGCGTGTGTGTGTGTGTCTGTGTGTCTGTGTGTGTCTGTGTCTGTGTGTCTGTGTGTGTGTGTGAAGGGCAGAAGAAATTTTTCATTTTTAATTTGATCTCTGCATTATCTTGAAAATGAATAACGCTTTTGTTACCACTTATGTAATGCTTTCTTATCAGCATAGTGAAGGCAATACTCAAATAGAATGGAAACACAAAATTTCTGTTTGTTCAATGTAAATCAAAAGGAACAAATTTGTTATCAGTATTCCTATTTACTAAGGTGCTCAGTGAAACTCAGAAGTTGAGTGTGTCATTCTCCAAGGCACCGAACAGCATCTTGTTGGCTGTAATTGGCTAAAGTAATTTCAGAACAACTATTGACGCTTACAAGACTCCAGCTGCAATAGTTATAGCACTGAAACACTCTATAAAGCCAAATACATGCCTGTCTTTAAAATGAAGAGCAGCAAAGAAAGTATTGATTAGCCAACTATTTCTTAGCAAGGGAACAAGGAGCATATAACACAGAGTTGTTAAGTATAATCTTTTTTGACTCTATGGAAAAAAAATATCTTTGTATGACAGGTTCATCAGTCTTTGTGGATGGAAAAACAAAGTAGCTCTCACATATCTAGGTTTTGTGCAAGTCTATTAACTTTGCCTTAGGACAGACCCAGTGCTCTAAATGAAAATGCTAAAAAAGAGTTTGGCCACTCATTTCCAGTAAGTAGTTCATTGGATTCACTGACAAAATTGAAAGACTTGTCTAGCAGGGTTCTCCAAAAGTCTGTACAATATTCATTTTATAATCTGGATGATGAATGGTCGGTATGCCTATTAAAAGTGCAGATAATACAAAACTAGAAATGACTGTACATAGGCTGTAGGATGGGATCACAACTTAATAATGATCCTGACAAGTTGAAGGAATGATCCAAAACTGGGATGAAATTCAGCGTGTGTGAAATTCAGTAAGTGCAAGGTTCTAAAGATACTCAAGTGGACATGATGGGAAACAACAGATTGTGTAGCTGTTTTGCAGAAAAGTAATTCAGAAATAGTGCAGAAAGAGGAAGTCCAGGGAGAAGAAATAAGACTAACAGAAGTCTGGAAAAAATTATGGTTGCATGTGAGGAATCAAAGATGTTGGAAGACTGATGGGGAAGTGTAAACCATCCGAGTTCAAAACGACTCTTTAAAGTCTTGCAAGAGATTTTTCAAGTCCCTTTTACAAAAAGAGAAGGTTATAAAATGTTCTTCATATTTGTGGCAGATAGGATAAAGAATACTTAGATAAGATACTAGGAAAACTCTTTTTACAAACTCTGATTTACAAAGGAATTTCAATTCACTGCTTGTGGAAGTCACAGAATTTCCACACCAGAGGTCATTTTAAAGGGTAGGCAAACTTCTGTGAAGAATGATAGGCATTGTTGATCCTGTCTTAAGGTAGGGAATGGATTAAATGACCTTTTGGTGTCATTTCAGCCTTGTTAGTAACAGTTTAAAGGGTCAATTGTGAATATCCTGACAGAAAATGTTCTACTTCTAAAGAATATTCAGTTCTTTGATGGATCAGCTGTAAATTAAGTAAAATATCATTCACTAGGGTAAGAACAGTGTACAGATCTTCTCACACCCATATCTTGGGACTCATTGCTCAATGAGTTATCAAAAAAGTTATCAAAACATCAAAACCAGTGTGGATGTATAGCATGTCAGCTGCCTCATAGTAACTCCTTCCAGGAACTCTCCTACAAGGTAGTTTACGGACTTAAAGACCCTTACGATTGTTGTCTCCAACCATAAACTTTGAGAAGCAAGTTATCCCAAATTCTCTCATATTTGAATGTGTGCAAGTAGACAAGTTCCACAGGGCAGCTGATACTTTTTAAGTGCACAACCTATCTTATCTCTCAGTAATTTATTCATGTTAGCCATAGTTCTGTGCTCAATGGAGGTACAAGGTGATGAATTCAACAATCACACAGACTAAATAATTAATTTGACTTGTAATACCATACTGAATTCTAAAACATGCACCTGGACAGCTATCAGAGACTGCACAGAATTGTACACAAAAGAAAGAAGCAGCTCCAGCCAGCCTGCAGGTGGCTCACCCTGTGCAGAGGTCACAGACCCACTTCCACTACCCCTGTGTGCTCCTATTGCGAAGAGATCGGAAAACTGCCGTCACATGCTCAGTTTTTCTTTCTCAAAAAGAGTAGTGGCAAAATACTCTGTACATGCAGAAAAAACAACTTTACAACAGGACTTGGTGGTCATAGTGTGAGAAGTTGCTGGTCACACCTCGGGTATATTCCTGTAACCCCACTCTTCTAGCCTATTCTTTTTTCTTCACTGTTTCTCTTCCTCCTTTGAACATTCTGCAGTTCCATCTCACTTGAACATTCTAAAATAATTTATCTCAGTTTGTCAAATACAGTCTTTTCCCAGCACAAGTGGCTTCTCTGGTGACACAGGGTATCTTAGTACTTGTTGTATTTGTATACTGAATGTATTAGAAGGAATTCCGTCTAACGACAGTCACAAACTACACAAAATTCAAAGCCTTACCTAGTACATTTACATGTTATTAATAATCACTCAGGTCACAATATTTACTCAAATTAAGTAACACAAAACACCTTAAAAATCTGTGGGACTACTTGTTGGGTAAGGTATCACACAGTAAGAATATCATAAAAATATTAAAGTAATTCATATGACACATGGTTTTCCTATAAAGTGAATATATATACCAACTTAAAAAACACCTGAGAAATTTAACAAGTGTAGATTTTTATTTTGTTCACAGGGCTTTTTGGTTGCAAGGAAGAGGCCCTTGAAATGATAAGAATTCAGTACAGAACTGACATTCTGCCTAGAAAGCAGCCAGGCTTTCATATGTAAATTCTCCAGTGTGTTTTGATTTTTACTTTTAAAAAGTGTATTGTTACGTGTATAGAATGAATATTTTTGGAACAGTTGCATAACATTAAATTGGTCCTTGGTGAATTTTTCTTTGGTTGCCTGAAATACTGTTGCTTCATTTTAGTTCTTCTGAAATGACAGATTCATAAATGCCCAAAGGCCTTTATACATTAACTAGTTAATATGAGATGTCACCATGATTAATGAATGAGGGTTTTTTTCTAAAAAAGCAGTACTTTCATTACCGGTTTTCATGGCAGAGGCCTGACATGACAGTGCTAAAAGTTGCATAAGAAGAGGAAGAAGAAAACTTCAAATTTTGTAGGATAAAGGTAAACCAGACCCCCCCCCCCCCCCCCAAATAAACACAAAAAAGAATGCCAAGATAAATGGATTACAGTGTGAGATATACTTGAGTTTGTTCCTAAATGTTAGAGTCATTTTTGACATTAGATTAAAAAATGCTGAAAAACAGATGTGAGATTGTGGACAGATGAACTAGAAACAACACAAAAATGCACTTTCATCATCGTATCAGCACAACATCCATCATCATATCAGCCATGATCATTTAAAGAGGACTAGAGAAAACAAGAAAACAAGTGTCTGTGGAGATTGCTGTGCTGGAAGGTCCTAATAGCTGACATCAGAAGCATCTAAGACCTGTGTATGAGTAAGGTAGAGATGTCTAAGATGGAAAAAGCAGGCTACAAGCTCTAAAACATTTTCAAGCTCAGAACAAGCTGCCAGCTGACTCCATAGTTAGTTAGAAGCATATGTGAACAGAAGGACTGACTGTGGAAGGCAATATAACTGCAAAAAAAAAAAAAAAGTGTAGCTAAACCAGGGCTAATAAAAAGGACTTCAATAGTTGCCAGCACAGGAACTAGGGCTTGTTATTACTGGAGGCAGACAGTCAGTGAAATAGGAGCTATGGCTATGGGCAGAGGTAGATTTAATGGAGGAGGAGAATGGCCAGATATGTCCACACCTCCCACATAGCCAGAGATGTGGTGCAGCAACTCTGCTTTGCATGACAGGTAGAAGCTGGGCTGTGGTACAACTTCTTTTGTTCACCTACCATGACCCTTTTTACACATACAGCCCACATCAAACACAGAGATCAAAAAGAGTATGCCAAATTCTAATTTCTGTCTTCTCAAAACCAGTCATAAATTGTTTCACAACACCTTCCAGCTTAGCTTCAGCCACTGAGGCAACGCAGGGGTACAGAAGATGGGAATATCTGACAGTCTTTTCTTGAACTGTTTCAAGGCACTTTGCCTCACGTGGCTTCACAGCATTTGGAGGCAAAGGTAATGTGCTTTGCAAAGTCACATTGCTGAAGAAAAAAAAGGCAAGAGAATGGGGGGTTATGAGAATAACAATCAAAATTTATAGGAACAAACTTGGGGAAGTTTGAAATCCCATCCCTCTCCTCCTCTCTGTTTACCTGCTTCTACAAAAATTGCTGGAAATCTGTCTCCTTTGAGACCAAATCAGGCTGAAATCAGCCACTGGTTTTAACACTTTCTTGGCAAGAGGACAGACATCTCAGAGAGGTTGCTTCTGTAAGAGACTACAATAGCAAAAGCCTAACAATGGTCACTTTGGGTGTGAGAATAATTCTGGTAATTACAGACAATTAATCTTTTTCCCCAGAAGTGGCAGAGTACTGAAGATGTTCAGATTCCCTGAAAAGAAGGAAACTATGGATTGCTTCTGAGAAACACACTTAAATAACCTCAACCAAAAACTTCCTTTTTTTTTTTTGACAGATCTTCCTTTTTTTCTTTGAGGTCTCATTTCTATATGCTACACTGGTTCTCTTTTCGTTTCTTACTGTCGTCTTCCCTACCTGCCACCTGCTACTGCAGCCTGTGCTTTCCTTCCCCCTCCAGAAGTGCTGTCCTCTGCTCCTCAAGAACCCATGTGACACCTACTTCAATGGTGTAACATCACTATGTCGGCACAACTTTGCTAGAGGCAGAGAATAAAAAGTGCTTCATCATCATGGGAAAAGCCAGCACTTCTCCAGCTCTTTGCTAGAAAATTTTGTCTGAAGGATACGCAGCAGCTGCTGCAATGCTCACTTTTCCCCCAGAACACCATGGCCCTCCTCTGGGACCACAAGAAAAGAAAGTTAGAGAAGCCACTCAGCCTGACTCCAGGATGTTTACTCTTTTCAGCAGGGATTTCCATAGATGAAACATCACAAAAAAGTTAATGATGCTTTGACTTTGACATTGAAATGGCTTTATTTCAACTATGCAATGCAAGATTTCCTAGAAATAGGGAATGATGCCTTTTAAAATGTCCCAGACATTTTCAGGATTTCCAAAGGCATTACAAATCATCATGCTTCAGAAGGAGAATAAGTTTCCTCACATCAGAATTTTCTACAAAACAGAAATTCAGTTAAATTGAGCTTTTAATGCCATCCTCACTCACCAGAGCTTAGAAAGTGCAGCCGTATCTGGTGGTGGACCTGTATCCTGGTCCAGGGAAGCGACAAAGAGATTTCCCCATCTGATGGCCTTGTCCACAAAGAATGTACACCCTGACTTTCTTTTCAGTAAAAAATTAATCTTTAAAATGGTCCAGAAGAATAATTAAAAGCAATACGTGCTGTTTACATGCTGCTTAGTCACCTAAATCAGAAAAAGCTCAAAAAGAAATCTGGTTGCAATGATTACTGAAACTAAAGCCCAACAGAGAGCAAGGTGAGTGAATTGCCACCTTTCTGCAGAAATAAACTCCCTGAAAACCATAATAAGAATTCATGGCTCTGTAAGAGTGCTTATTTGTCCACCTGCATAATGTATTTATGGCAGTTTTTAAAATACAGAGGACCAGTTTGTACCAGTACTTCCTGAGGTGCATGATTGCATTTTTCCCCGGGATTTCAAAAATTCATGTGTGAGTGGGGAGGCAGCTAAAGCATTAAAAAGAGTATTTGTATGCTATTTTAAAATTTAGATCATTATAGACATGGTTCTGCTTAAAAAGATCAGCTTAAAACCCCTGTAATGTGGGTTTTGACGTGTGTCTATGCAGTAAGTGCTTTAACTCCTTTCTTACACAAGCGACAGTGGAAGCATGTTCGGTAGGCATCCTTCATCTATGTTTCCTGCTGTGATGAGGCAACGATGATCTCAGGTTTCTGACCTAGTCTACAGTCAGGTATTCCCTCTGCTTTTTGACACCCACTGCGGTGTGGGACCCAGGTGCCAGCATGTGCCATCTGTTGTAGTGGCAGGAAAGGCCACTTTCCTTACCTGGCTATATCCGTAGCCCCAGGCGCTCTCTATGACACAGCAGAGCAGCACCTGGCTGTAAGCACACAGACAAGGTAACACAAGGTAACAGACCTGCCTTCTGGATGCAAAGCAGATGTGCCAGATGCAGCTCTTTCCCTACGGCCTCTTCTTCCATCCATGGCAACATGGTCAGAAGGGAGGACTGGAAAATAAATTGAGTGAATTAATGATTCATTTTCCTTAATAGTGTGTGATTGAAAAAACGCCTTTATGGGGCAACTTTGGACAGAGCTAGACTGATTTTATTTTGGGCATCAATCATCACATTCCATGATGATTCCAAGCCAAGATGCCACTGTGTTGAGGAAATTTGTGGGTGTCGACAGCTGCACCCCTGGCACTGCATCCAAGGCCCTGATAAATTCAGGCTTTTTGTCCTTGTGTCCTTGACCTAAAGCAGGAGTAAAGCTTCTGCTTCAGAGTTGGTTATGCTGGCTTCCCATCAGAATTATGGTCTGTCCCTTCACCATTTGGAAAGTTGCTGTAAGGGCCCGGAGGGCACCCATCCCCTCCTAGACTTTGGCTGCCGGGGTTTGGGGCAGCCTGGGGACACTGCAGCCTGCCCAGCTGGGTCTGCCCTGGCTCCCAGACTGTGCTGACCCTCACAGCATTAAGTACAAGGGTCTGTAAATTTATGTAAGCATACATACTTATTTCTCCCCTTTAAATAACTGGATAACATGCCTTGCTCTGCAGTGGAACAGTAACTGTACTGTCCACTAAGTAACGTTTACCTTCAAAGAACTCTAAGGCAATACAAAAGGACGTGAAAGAAAAACAAGGCAGGCTTAGAGCAATAGTCAGAGGCACAGCCAAGCTTATAACGAACAACACAATGCTAGCTGGCAAAAGAAAATTATATTCCCACCTTCACCTCAGTGAGCGGTCTTGTCCCAGTGAAGGACAAGCCGAGGAACCACAGAAATAGCTCTGGCAACTTGCCTTTGCCTAGTTCTCAAGAAAACATGAGTATAAAGTTATCTCACCCAGGGGGTGGTCTGTGGTGTTGGCTTCGGTGTAGATCTACTTTGTTTACTGCTGATATTTTTGTATACTGAGAATGAGGAAAAAAAAATCTGACTGAAGTAAATCCTGTTGTTCAACCGCAGGTTCTCTAATACATATGTCCATCCTAATGAGTAGTTTACTTTTAGACATCAATTATTTCTGCTTCTTTCCCATGAGACAACACCCAGTGTTTGAAATTATGTTTCTTTTCCCAGTGCTTGTCATTCTCATTTAGTCTAGAGTAGCTGATTCCCGCTTCTTTACGTTGCAGAATTTGCAGTAATAACCTGAAATTACAGTTCAACATCAAATCTTTTTCAGCAGATGGCTTTTAGCAAATAAACACACTAAACTTGCCAAGCTTTGTCCTGAAGTACAAAAGCTATCCACATCAAATCAGAATTTTAGGAGTTTTCATTTTCGCATCGTAGTCTGTATTTTGATCATGAATTGTAATGTGTGGCGAGGTGTGAACTCATATGTTCAAATTTTTGTATCAGGTGCAGATTTTAGGGGTAGGGGGTCAAAGCAGAACAGTGTGAATGGGCCAACCTTAGCACGGGGTTTTACATCATGTATTGTCATGTGTTATGAAACAATAATCAGCTTCTTTCTGCCTCACCCCACTTTATGCTAAGGATCTGTCTACCTTTGAGAAATATTTAAGTGTTTTAGGAGCTTTTTGGGGTAACAGAAAATGCAGCTTCCCCTACAATACACACAAATGAGCTGGGGAAGAAAATATTTTCTTACATCTACAGCATGAGACTAATGTGTTATTGTGATTTAACCCCATCTGGCAACAGCCCCACGCAGTTACACACTCAACTCCACCTTGGTGGGATGGGGGAGAGAATCAAAAGGATAAAAGTGGGAAAACTTGTGGGTTGAGATAAAGACAGTTTAACAGGTAACACAAAAGCTGCCTGCTCAAGCAAAGCAAAACAAGGGATTCATTCACTGCTTCCCACGGGCAGGCAGGTTCAGCCACCACCAGGAGAGCAGGGCTCCAGCATGTGTAACAGGGACTTGGGAAGACAAACAACACTCCGCACATCCCTCCCTTCCTTCTTCTTCCTCCAGCTTTATATGAGGAGCATGACGTCCCATGGTATGGAACATCCTTTGGGTCAGGTGGGGCCAGCTGCCCTGGCTGTGTCCCCCCCTCCAATTCCTTGTGCACCCCCAGCCCACTTGCTGCTGAGGTGGGGTGAGAGGCAGAAATGGCCCTGACTCTGTGTGAGCACCGCTCAGCAGTAACGAAAACATCTCTGTATTATCAGTGCTGTTTCCAGCACAAATCCAAAACAACCCCAAACCAGCTAGTATGAAGAAAATTAACTCTATCCCAGCCAAAACCAGCATGTGTTAAAAACAAAGCAAACCAAACCAAAAGAAAAATACCACCCAAGACCATGCAGTGTACTAATAAGATCTATAAGGCATCAGCTAAAAGCACAGTGCAATTCAGTGGCTGGCAGCTGAAAATGAAGCTTAGAAAACTCAAAGCAGAAACAAGGATTTGAGATTTTCAAGTGAGGTTAATTACCTACTAAAACAAATCAACATGGGACTGGACATTCTCCATCCTCCAACTGGCTTTTAGTTGTGGTCTCTTTACATTGCAAAAACATTCACATATTTCCTTCCTTATGAATGAGTCTCTGGATGCTTTTCTGTAGTGGTTGCCTGCTACCACAGTAACTTGGGGCTTTTCCTCAGGAAGTCTGAGCAGGTTCAAGTTCACATTCAGATTTCTGTATGTTTACCCAGACCTCAGTAAATTCACAAACCACCTGCCACATCCACTTTCCTTACCACCATCCCCAGGCTCTCTTCTACTTCATAGGACCACCTACAAAATCACTTACGCTCTCCTTAGATCACTGTGAACACCCACTCATTTGGCAAAACATCATAACAATTATCTACCTTGACAATTATTTCTTTTCTCTCTCAGACCTGCTTCATGCTACCATGGACTTCTGCCTGCTGAGCAGATGTATGGTCTTGCTGGTGAGTTTTCTCCCTCTTCTGCTCCACTTTTGCCCTTTCTGTCTCATCATCTCTGTGGCTTTTTTAGTCTCATGAGCTCGACCTCCAGGGATTCTACTCTCCAAGACTGCTATGTCTTTGAGAAGTACAGGAGGAGATGTCCCTTAACTTCCAGCAAAGATCTTGCTAAAAGACAGAGGAACTGTGAGCACAGAAAATCCTTTAATTTGATGGTAATGTGAATAATTCTCTAGGGTTCAGTAGTTCTCTTAAAATGTCTACCAGTGCTTGCCCAGAGCTAAACAAATATGTGGATATAGCATTAGTACATGAGAAAACACATTCTGTGAAATTCTGTATTATGCCTGCAAAACATTTCCTTTTAAGAAAAAAGGTAATAAGTATTGAAATCTGAAGTCACAAAAAAAAAAAAAAAAGAAAGAAAAGAAAAGAAAAGATAGTGCCCTGTACCTGATTTTACTTAATTTCCAATCAGTTACGGAAGTATGTTGGTCATTCTATACCACAATGCCATAATACTTTCTCTTTTTGCTGTATCTTATAACAATTTTACTTTTATTGGATATACATTTTCAGCACTATATACGTCCTATGAATATTCAGCTTACCACACCACACAGAGCCCATGCTGCAGCTGCAGAGGTGTACGTCTGCCAAGCCAGGCACGAGCAGCAGCCAAACCTCAGGCTTCCACCGGGCTCTGAGCTGCAGACACCTCATTGTATGCTCCTCTCTTGTTGAGGCTGTGCCCTGTTGGTGAGATTGCACATGCATGGATCTGAAAGACACGTTCATAAGTTCCTCTATTCAAGTAAAGTTTTCCATTCTTTTTTAACAAGCATACAGTTTCACGTCAGAGGGATTTTTTTCTTCAGAGGGCAAGCCTGCATTATTCTGGGCAACACAACCTGGAAAAATGTATCCCAAAGCAATCAGATCTATAAACTTAATAATATTAGAATTTCTGTCAGCTGTAAAGAGGTCAGATTTATGTGTAGCTAAGAGACCTTTTATAATAAGAGGTTTTACATACTGGCCCATAATTTCCTGGGGAAGGGGAAGGCTTAATGCAGCAAGTAACCTGACCCAGCAGTGTGTGTTTGCAGCCCAGAAAGCCAGCTGTATCCTGGGCTGCATTCAAAGAAGTGTGGCCAGCAGGTCAAGGGAGGTGATTCTCCTCCTCTGCTCTCCTGAGACCCCACCTGGATTACTGCATCCAGTTCTTGGCCTCCAACGTAAAAAGGACATGGACCTGTTGGAGTGAGTCCAGAGGAGGGCCACCAAGATGATCACAGGGCTGGAGCACCTCTCCTATGAAGACAGGTTGAGAGAGTTGAAGTTGTTCAGCCTGGAGAAGAGAAGACTCTGGGGAGACTTCATAGGAGCCTTCCAGTACCTGAAGGGGGCCTAAAAGAAAGCTGGAGAGGGACTTTTTACGAGGGCATGTAGTGATATGACAAGGGGTAATGGCTTTAAACTGAAAGAGAGTCAATTTAGATTAGACATAAGGAAGAAATTCTTTAGTGTGAGGTTGGTGAGGCACTGGCACAGGTTGCCCAGAGCAGCTGTGGATGCCCCATCCCTGGAAGTGTCCAAAGCCAGGCTGGATGGGGCTTGGAGCAACCTGGTCTAGTGGAAGGTGTCCCTGCCCATGGCAGGGGGGTTGCAGCTAGGTGATCTTGAAAGGGGTCAACCTTTCTATGATTCTGTGATTCTATGATTTTTAAGAAATGTGTGAATACCTCTCTGAAAAGCCATTGGTGTCCAGCACTTTTGTCAGGGTAATGTCCATGAAAGAAGAATAGGGACTCTATGGATTAATCATTTCTGATGGAAAGAAAGTTCAGCAGCAGAACTGTGAGGACCTGGCAAAGCACCTCTCTTGTTTCCACTTCCTTTTCATCTTCTGAGAAGATAAAACCAATTTTTAAGAACACAGAGGGGAGGGAAGGTGCCACAACTAAGTCACCAGCACTCAGCCTCCTTTTATCCAGTGCTATAACCTCTGTCTTCCAACACCCCAAGCATGAGAACACTCACAGCGTTAACACTCTCCCAACACAGAAAAGCATGTACAAAACCTGGCATCATTAGGGAAAATAATCTAGATTAAGTGATGGTAAATCAAAATTTCCCCCAGACCTCATAGTCAGGGTGTCACCGCAGGAGCAGCACCACAGCCTGGCACTGCAGGCAGGAGAGGGACAGTCAGGTGGGTGAGGGACCTCCTGGGGCAGGGGAGCCAAAGAGAAACCGTGGTGCTTAACCATGCGTTCTTGCTGCCCTCCCAGTAGTGCCATGGCAGGATCTCAGAGGTGGGGGAGAGCAAGTTTACAGCCCCCTCCCCCCCCCGCTAGGTGTATGCCTGTCTGCTGTTATCCAGGAACAACAGTGTAGGACAGATGCACCTGCACTCTGAGTGAGTGCTGTCAGACAAGACTTCTTCCTCATCAGCCCTCTTCAAGAGTGCAGCCTGCAGATGGGCTCCCCAAGCCCCTCATCACAGGCTGACTGGCTTCTGTGGCATAGGAGACCTCAGTAATTAACAACTTGCCAGTAAGATTAGACTAGGGAAAAGCAGAGATGATATTCAAGGTGTAGGGATGAAAACAGATAAAAAGAAAACACAGGAGAAATGCTGTTTGAGACATTAAGGTACCAGATCCCATGCCCTCACAGGGGCATCCAGTGCCATGTAGGATGCTCTCAATGTGTGGAGATCTGCACAGGGCTGGCAGAATAGCCTCAGGATCTACAGGAGACTACGCATGCTGAGTTGGAGCTGGAGGCTAGGTGGGATAGCCTAAGGCATGCCACCTGGTCCTCAAAACCTATTTTGGGCAACTGATTCAAGCTCTGAGGAGAAAACATTTTTTTCAAGCACTTAAAGGAGCTCTAGTTATAAAAATTTTATTCCTTATTTGCTTATCATGTCATCTATTTATTTATTACTGTATATAAACTGTGTGTCCAAGGCTTGACCAAGCTCCTGCCTGCAAATGATAGCAGTCTAGTTCAGGTGAAAACAAAATCAGGTGTCTAGCAGGCAAGATCAACATTTACAAACCTAAGAATGGCTTATTTAGAAACATATAACAAAACGGGTAGGGAGAGAGAGCATCCTAGGGATTTGGAAAGGGCAAGGACATACCAGAACAAAAGTTTGATGTGAAAGGCAAAGGATGATCTTGGCTGCATGAAATTCCCAAGGAATAAGAGTGTGTCTTGAAATAATCAACAAGCATAAAGAAAAATGTAAATACAGAATACCTGGAAGACTTCTGGCAGGTACTTTTCAGTTTAAGGCAGATAATGGGAATTGCATTCTAGTTGGGTACATTTAAAGCAGAAAAAGTCACTTGAAAGGAACTGATAAATCTAGTTGTTTTCTTTTTCATAGCTCTCACTACTTTTGTCTAGGGAGAGTGAAATGACCAGTTACTGCTCCACTCTCCCCAGAGTCATGCTAGAGAAGAGGGACATATTTCCGAATTTCAGATGAAGATATTATAGCAGGAGTTCAATCTGCGCCAGCTAACACCAGTGAGGATGCAGAGAGAGAACGTGTCTGAGGGGAGAGACCCCAGTCACTCTGTCATTTATTCAGGTTTCAGTACATCAATGCTTTATGATCATTTTCTGAGCCACCCGTACAGTCTCCAGTGTGCTAACTGTAAAAGTTAGGAAGCCATCCTTACTTTGCGGACCTTTACATTTTGAATTTCAATGCCACAAAATGCTATATTTCTAGTTTGACTTGCTACAGGTCTGTTAAGCGGCTTTACTAGAAGTTTGCGGAAGCAAACATCGATTTATGAGAAGAGGCAGTAGTCAATGAAAGCAACAAATGGACGGGCTCAGGGGGACCAACTCTTGAAAACCAATTAATGTGTGGACATGCCATATGGGCTGGTGGCACGCAGCATCGTTCACTACCTGCTGCCACTGTTGGCACTGCACCAAGAAGGATCAGAGCATCTGTCAGTCCCTGGGATCTGTAACAGCAAACTGCAGTGCAGAGAGCTTCAAAACAAGCCCTGAACATCAAAACTTTTTGGTAAATCCCCAAAAGAAAAAGCTTAGAAGCAGTGTACAAAAAACTGTATTAAAAATAAAATGTGATAAATTTGATAAAATAAAATAAAAATAATAAATAAATGAATAAATTGTTTCCTATGCAATATAAAGCCTCACAAGCCTTTACCTTTTTTTCCTCTTTTTCCCTTTGCCTGTTTTTCCTCTTCAACTGCAGACTAATCTCTTTGCTCTAAATTTCTTTTGATCATTTGAATTGACATTGCAATCATATGTTTTCACTGTGAATATCTTCAAGTAAAGCTTCAGGTTTTCAGCTTCAGGCTCCATTTTTCCCCCCTGTCTTCCCCAATTCATTTTAATAATGTCAGGGTTCTTTTCAAAGAGGTATTGTATCAGTTAGGAAAGAAATATAATAAGAAGTTATATTTCACTTAAGTGCTTGTCATTAGTCTCCAAGGACTTGTCTCTTGAGAAACAAACTTTCTCTCGCATTGTTGATTATTTAGCCAAAATGCAGGTAGGGAGATCGCTATCCTGCTTCCCTCTGCCAGCTAAAAGGCACACAGTCTAGATTCAAGGCACTGGCAGGAGCTGACACTATTGCACCTAAAAGGGGAAAATTGATTTTTCAGTCTGACAGCAAATCACACAGAAGCAGCAAGCTAACCCGGGCTACCTTGTGCTCTTGTGCCCAGCAGAAAACATTCACTGGGTTCAGTGGATGTTTTTTTGTGGTGTAAGTAAAACACTTAAGTAAGTAAAACTCTTACTTTTGAGCAAGTGTAAGAGCAGGAATCAGTATCAAAAATTAGGGTTTTAATGCTTTGTCTTAATCATTGCAATCAACATTTCAGAAGAGACAATTTAGGTTTCACTTGAAGACAGCTGTATTGCAGAAAGGCAGACAATGCAGAACAGTGAATAAATCAGAAAAAATGAAAAAAAAATTACCATGTTTGCTCTTCTTTCATCATTCTGACCTTCTGAAGTATCAGACTTAGCATCAGTGTATGAATATAAACTTTGAACAAAAATCTAGTGGTGTTGATTCTGAGTCAGCAACCAGGCACAGCTGCAGCCTTACACCTCCATCTGAGATGAACGAACAAAGTCCTACTAGGAGTTCATTCTGCAGGCCTTGCAGCAGCCTTTCTCAGGTCCTGATCCAAATTACTGGATCCTCCTACATTATTGGAAAATATTGTCAGCTACAATAGACATCTGATTGGGATATCAATGAAGAAGAACGGCTATCTGCTTGGATTAAAGAGATAAACAGTATCTGCAATATTTGCTCCAGAGAATGAATCAAAGAAAATACAGATTTCAGCTGAGATGTTTATGTCTGTCTTATGCATCAGCAGGCTTGATCATAGTGGAACTTTAATGAGGTATTTGCACAAAGCAGTTGAAGTTGTCTAATTACAGACTTTTCTAGGAGCATCTTTTGTTCCCAGTGGGACCTGGCCTATTTTCAGTGTAGTCTGGCTGGAAAGAAAGGATTAGTTTACCTGTCTCTATTACTGAAAGCTAACATGACTGAAGACAGTAGACAGTGCCCTTTTGTACTTGCTGAGAAAATTATTTCCAATTAGACATTAAGTTCAACTTAATGCTTTAATTGTCGGACATTCAGAATGTGACTGAAGTTCAGCATTAAGAAGAGATGCAGTTGACAGAAGTTTGTGGGCTCATTGGAATTTAGGAAAAAAACCCCACTTCTGTTATTCTCAGGTAAGAAAACTTGCATGTTTTATCTGAGTAAATTATGCCATTCCATGTCTTCACAAATAAAGAGGACATCATAAGGTGAAGACACCACAGTGATGTAACTTTCTGTCCCATACACAAAATGCTGACCGTTTTATAAGCCACTAATTTTGCTGGGTGTACTATAATTAGGCCAAATAACTGGGCAAGGCACCTGCCAGAGAAGCTCCTGAAAAAACAATCGAACATGGAGTTGAGTAGCCGAGTCATGTGTGGAAGAGATGAGATGTCCTGTAAGAGTATTCAAAATGTCCATCAAGCCAAAAAGGGATGCTTACAAAAGGGAATGGTAGAACAAGAAACGTATGCAAGTCAATGAATTTTGAGTACTTTGTGTGCAATGGCCCTTCTTCCATCAAAATGTTTGCCTTATTCTGACAAGTCTAGGAACCTCTTTTGGGAAAAAAGTAGAAGTGAAGTCTTACTGCTTGGTTTGCTCTAAGGACTAGGTTTTTCTATCCAAAAAGGACACCATCAGTGTCCATTTTTCCAAGGAAAGTTGTTGCAACTAGACTCCATAAAGGACTCTATTCTATGCATGGCTGATCAGGCCCCTCTGGGAACAAGTGAAGAACATCCCAGTGTTACAGTGCTCTGTAAGGCAAAGACAGTGGCTTAGAATAAGCTAGATAAGACTAGGAAAGCCTCATAGCTGTATTAACGTAAAAAAAATACATCCAGATAAAATAAGTCTACTTCTTAGGAAGTGTGGTTAGCCAGGGTAGAGCAGTACTGTCAAGTGACTTGAGCTCATCAAGCACCTAGGCTTGCTCAGCAGCAATTTGGGCATTTCTGTGTGCCCCCACCCTGTAGGACACTGACATTTTCTGAAGGACACAGGCTCAGCTAGAGCTGTTCTGGGCACACACACAAGCAGAATTATAGGTTTCTGGAGAGGATTACAGCTAGGCAGTTTGGCAGCAGCTGAGTAAGGTACTCTGGATATCATAGTTTCAATAATGCTCAAATCATGCTTTTAATGTGTATGCCTTGTGTAGGATTTAGCATGGGATCTTTAATTATTAAGTCCATATGTTTGATCTAGCAAAGTACCCTCCCCTCAGTAGAGATGGCCAAAAGAAGCTGCAATATTTCTGCTGAAAATTGTCAAGAAAAAGTGCTTGCCAGTATATTTCTTAAAAGCAGATTCTTCAGTTATTACAAATTAATATATATTTAAATTATAACTTACTAACCCCTACTAACAGGAACGGGAGTGAACTACGTCCATAGGTTTTTGAACGTCTGACACTTTGCAAGCAATTCTGATGTTTATAATCTACAAGCATGATACTGGAATTTTTGTCTTTGCAAATGTGGAGGAAGGAGATGGATGAGGAGAGAGGGATTCAAGTCTCCACAGACGTATGTATATTGAAGAATGAGCAGAGCAGCTCAGCAGAAGAACCAGGAATCGTCTAGAGATTAAGTATGGCAATTACCAGACATGTTCACCACCTAGTTTTGAAGCTCTATGGGAATATCTGATAACAGCCTTTTAGCCTGACACATCACTCTCCGGCTTTTCGTGCCAGTACAGCCAGTCAAAGCACAGTGGAAAGTTTATAAATGTAGGAGTTAAAAATATCTGTAGCTTAAGGGTTTGATCAGTGCAAGATTGAGATGTGAGTCTGGTCTGAGGGCTGAGATGCAACAACTAATCCACACCAGAGCAATACAAGCGCTGTTTGTGTTTCATTTACTGTGGCGTCCTGTAAGTGTACTTTCAGCCTTCAATAAAAGAAGGAGTTTCCCATGTTTGGAAAACATATTCCATGCTTGCCAGCTGCATAGACTTTTCCAAACACACCTGGGAGACAGTCACAGGCTATAACATGTCTGCTGCACCACAAATAATATTAATAAAAGATTAATTTTAAAAGGTGGTAACTGTATAGTTAGAGAAATATATGCATACTTAATTTCATTTTGTGTTAGATTTATCTCTAAAACAATTCATAAGAGGTTTCTTTTAAGTTAGGATATAGAAACCAACCTAACATACATATCTTCACTCTTGCAAGGGAAGTTCATCTTCCAGAGTCCCTGTCCTCATGAAGGAGTAGTATTTTCTGAGAGGTATCACATTTTTATACATTTAGTTGTCAGATATTCCTGCCTATAGCAAGTAAAAAAAGGTTCATCCCATACCAATAGGAATTGGAGAAGTTAAGTTACTAGTACTCCATCAAACTAGAAACCTGAACTGCTGCTTATGCGTCTTGCCTTCCATATACTGCAACATCAAGCTTTGCCATGTCTACGGGGGATATATGGGTTGGAGAACTTAAGAGTAAAATCTTTTTGCGCCAGACCATGTCCCAGCCTTCACTCTCTCCAGCCAGCCATTGGCAAAGTGAAGTAATGCCCCACTGAATGCTGTTCCACAGAAGCATGCAGAAACATGTTTTCATTATTTCTGCAGCATTACCAATCTGCACCTCCAACTGAAAAGGCTGGGAGGCTTGAAAGAAATGAATAAGAATGATAACTTCCTTAGAAACACAAGATAAAACATGGCAATAACATTATTATCAAATATTCTAGATGTAGCAACGTAGATTTATATGACCATTGTATTTTACTTTCTCTTTCTAAGGGCATCATACCCAGAATTACAGGACAGTCTGCTGTGAAGGCTTATAAAAATACAGGTCCCTCAACTTCGTAAAGGATGGTATCTTCAAACCACCACGTTCCTGAAACAGTAATTTCAGAACAAAGCTCTCCATAAATTCATACTCATTCAATTCTCAGTGTGATTGAGTAAAGGTGGAAAAAGAAAAAAATAGTTTCAGGCCATGGCCCAATGGGCTTTAAAGTATCCACTGCCTTTTGGTCTTCTTAAGGAAGACAGTTCAGACAGTTGATATCTAAATCTGAGTGCCTAAATATAGGTATCTTGGTGTATACATTTCTGCTCTAATCAATATTGACTCTAGCTAGTGAGCCCAACGAGGTGCTTGGCTCACGATGAGGTGATCGCTGTCATAGACAGCATTGGCAGATCACATGCTGTTGTCTCAGCAAGATCGTTGTAGCCTCAAAATATCCCAGTTCTCCTCTCCCTCTGATGACTTTTGGGTCAAAGTAACTTATTTAACTCTGTGGAATTTACTCCCAACGTTACAGTTTTGAATTAGTAGAGCATCAATTAAACCACTTTAAACTGAAAACCTCATTAAAATCAGTTAACAATCTACTAATTCTCATGAGTAGCAATCATCCAAAATCATGTAGGTTGGTGTAATGGTAAAAAGGCATGGAATTACTAGTACTGGCATAGATTGCACAACAATGGTACCCTAAGCACCAATTACTATTAAAAAAATCCAAGCACTGAACCAAAAATTATGTTACTGGTAATGAAAGAAATCAAAAAAATTGGAGTCTACTAAAGTGTTTCTGTCAGCCTGCAAAACAATATAGCATTAGATGATCAGTAAATTATTTCTGATGCACTGATTGAAAGCTGATATCTGCCTAATTATTACATTGACAGACATGTTTTCATAAAGAGCAGCATAGTTTTGCAAAGGCCCCTAGCTCATGTGGAAAGGATAATAAGATCTTATATTGTAGCCAGAAGCTGTATAGGTAAGGAAAGAAACTCCCTATAATACATAGGGCTTTCAATGTTCCTCTGAGGAGACCTAGAAACATCCATCTCTTCTCGACAAGTGATAGTAGGCTGTGTGGAGATAAATAATCAGTAAGCACATTTTCGTCTCCACAGAACTCAGAAAACACTCTCTCCTACACTTGATAGAGAAGCAAATCCTAAAGTCAAAAGTCTTCATTTGAAAATGGTCACTCCCGAGCAGGTCTTCTCATGGGAAAAAAAAAAAAAAAAAAAAAAGTGGTTGTAACATCCCAAGCATTTATTTTCAGCTCATATGGAGTACTAAGTGGACTCAAGGATAACCAGGAGCAACATATGGATGGCTTTAACATGAAATATTTTAATTGTTCTCAGAAGAGGAGTAGGAAGCCGCTGTCACAGACTTAGGGGTTACAGTCTTTACATTGAACAGGAGTACACTTATAGTCAGATAAAATAAGAACTGTGTGGCAGATTACCAAATTGGGGAGAACGGTTGGGCTCATATCTGCTGCTACGTTGCCATGTCCTGTGTACGTTCACATCCAGCTCTCCCTGTTGCCAGCACCTCCTCCAACATTCACTAGATCTTGTAACATGTTTGTCACTTGTCTGTTCACTCAGTCAGTCCCAACAGGAGAAATATTTGCAGTAGAGTGTCTTCTGTAATAATCCAGCTGGTGTTTAGAGTCAGCAGACCACATTTTCCCTTTGCTGTGGAGAGTTAAGTTGTGCGCGGGTGGAATTCATCTTACCCAAATATAGTCCACAGAAAGAAATAAGCGCTGCTGGTTAAGATTTGTCTACACTATTTTAGGCATTGACCTCAGGATGAGAAGAATTCTGCCATCAAGAACCTATTTCTCTTCACTGACAGTACAGTGAGCCTGCGATGACTCAGTCAGATGCAGGAGTCTACATCTGGTCTGATGAATCCTGCCTGGAGTCTCTTGAAGATAAGGGCAAGATACTGAACTGGAGGCAACCTCTTATGAAAACCAAATGTGTGTAGCAGGCCACACTGCTGAGGAGATAAACTACATCAGGACTGAGGCACTTACCTGCTATTGGTGGGTTTTAAAACATCCTCAGTACAAAATGTTCTGTGATTCAGAAATACCTGAGCTTGTTCCTTTTATATTTAATCTCACACTGGTATATTTTTCTGTCTAAGCTGGTGTTACACATTGCTACGTGGAAATCTTGACGTTTCAGTCATTAACAAGGATTTGTTTAAATTTGATAGCTTCTGATAAAGACAAAATTCATTAATTTAAAAGGCAACAGCTATTCCTAAATAACAGCTTATGTAGACAAGGTGTAGATGGGAGAGCACGTCATTGAACCTCAGCAACATTGTAGGTGGACACTTTATCTGCCTGGTAAATTTATCTGATTAGGACATCTTTCAGCACCTCATTTATAATGACCTATATCAATGTTTACATAAAAATATTTTTCTGTATATTGGAAAAGAAAAAACCTACACATTTCAGAATATTTATCAATTTTTTATCTTAAAATGCATTCATGCACCTATTCCAGTATAGTTATTTGGTTTCATTTTGTGGTTGTAATTTTTTTAAATCAAAAATCTTTTGGCTTCCATTCTATATAACTACAACAATGTCTTTCATGCCTGCCAATTTTTCCCAAATGCTTTTATGTAGACTGTGACATTCTCAGCACTCATCAAGGCTGTCACTAGTGCCAGCAGCCAGAGCTAACTGTAGATAAACCATTCAAAAGATAAGTTTCTTCCACAGATAATTAAAAGGTGTCTCAGCAATCCAAGAAAAGATTTCAAACTCAGGAAAATCTTGGCCAGGAAAAGGCTCTAGAACTAATACCCAAATCAAAATAATAATGAAAAAACCTAGTACTTCTGAGGGGAAAAAAATGTGCATGAGCTGTCCATTTGTTGTTCAATAGGGATGGATATATTCCCTGAATGGTAACATACACAATCTACATCACAAGTACATGGACATGCAAAAATAGGAAGCAATTCACACAGATCAGGAATCACATTCTATAACTAAAATTTGACTTCTGAAAACAATGAAGAGCTTCTTAAAGAAAAAAATCCTTGCACAGATACTGTGCATCTTTGCCTTATTCCAAGCCACAAAGCTACTACATTTTGGAAAACAGAAGCTGCCATCACAAGCTTAGGTTCTTCTACCTCTGAAACTTCATTACCAGCTGGATGAAAGTTGAGGCATGGCATGGCACAAGGTATAAAGCTGATATCTGAAATCAAACACCAAATTTTAGTAAAAGTTAGATTGAATAGTTAGTTGAAAAGTTTAAAAGTTTGCACTATTCTATTCCCACACATGGGCACCCACTAGTACTATTAGACAAAAACCCCTACTTTATTTCTTTTTATTTTAATTATAGCACTTTCTTCTCCAATAGTACAATATGAACAGCATTCTTCAAAATCAGTGGGTGCAGCTCCTATTCTGTAGCTCAAGAATTTGGCCTCATTTTTAAGGGGCTTTTCAAAGGTTTCTTCAGCTGCAGAAATCTGCCCACTTTCCTCAAAGTGGAGATATCTGATAGAGCCAATATTTCCCTTGCCATAGCCACAACAGTGGCTTGTTCTGCCATAGGCACAACTGTCTGTAAGATTTTTGTGCAGTCAACCTTAATTTCTCTACTTGCATGTTTGAAGAGAGCATTGCATTTAACTTAGTTCCTGAAGCCTTAAGATTGTTACAGCTATTTTTCCCAAAATGGACTATATTCTCAGAAATAGTGGAGATAACCTGCAATCAACATGATTTGCGGAGTTCTGAGTAAAATACTGTACTTCATTTGCATGGACAGTTGCGTTGAGTGCCCATTGTACAAGCATCACCGTGACTGCGCTTTCAGGTATGATCCCTTAGCTAAGGATGTATGTAATTGAGCTTTCATTGACACTAATGAAATGTTGGGGTTTAGTGGTTGAAGACATTTTTGTTCACACAGCTTGCTTTGATGCTTGCACTAATGTTTAAAATTGAAGTAGCTGAAGCCTTGCAGTCAAAAAAATGTCAGTTTTGACTTCTGGGAAGCAGTAAGCAGGGAAAAAAACCCATCATGCAAGATAGAGCAAATACACAAACTTTTATTTATTTGAATCCACACAGCATGTTGTGCATGTATTTCACATGTAAAGTGTCATCATGTCATCTCCAGGGTACTTCAAAGCCACCTACTCACTCTTCTGCCTCTGTGGTGTGTTTCCCTAGCAGAAATCTTCCCTTTTGGTCTTTGACATACATGGCCATTTGAAAATGACATGCTCTGTGATTTTCCTTTCCTTTATTCCATGCTTTACTGGCAGTTGACAGGTTCCTGCTTACTTTCTGTTTTAGAAAAAAAGAAGAGACAAGAGAGAAGAAGAGTGAAGGAAGAAATAAGTAAGGAGGAAAAAGAAGACAGAAGAAAGAAAAGGGGAAAAAGTAGGTTTATGAATAATTATTAAGATCTAAAACGTAGCTGTGTTTTCATCTTTTACATGAAAAACCCCACAATTCTGTACATGACTAGTTGGCACTCCAAAGGATGGAGTTGGATACTGATGTCTTAATATTTTCCCATAGAAAATGGAATTGAATGAATTCAGGACAGTGCAATATTGCAACATTCATTTCCAGTCGTCTTTCGTATTTTCTTAGTTGAAAAAAGAAAATTATTCTATATATCTGAATCCAAATACAAGACAATATTTATTGCATTTGCTTTACAGGTGTACAGGTAAGTTACTTTGAATGTCCATGTACAAAAAGTGATATGTTTACATGTAAAAGCCTTTGTGTTTTTCTGTAAGACATGAAAAAGTATCAGCAGGCAAAAGATAACTAGGGAAAATGTGGGCCCACTGCTGAATGAGGTGGGTGCCCTGGTGACAAAGGACACAGAGAAGGCAGAGTTACTGAATTCTGCCTTTGCTTCAGTCTTCACTGCCGTGGCCAGCCCTCAGGAATCCCAGACCCTGGAGGCAAGAAAGGAAGTCTGGAGAAAGGAGGACTTTCCCTTGGTCGAGGATGATCAGGTTAGAGATCATTTAGGCAAACCTGACACCCACAGACCCATGGGCCCCAACAGGATGCACCCCTGAGTACTGAGGGAGCTGGCAGATGTTATTGCCAAGCCACTCTTCATCACCTTTGCAAGGTCGTGGAGGACAGGAGAGGAGCCCGAGGACTGGAAGAAAGCCAGTGTCACTCCAGTCTTCAAAAGGGCAAGAAGGAGGACCCAGGAAACCACAGACTGGTCAGCCTCACCTCCACCCCTGGAAAGGTGATGGAACAGCTCATCTGGGAAGTTATCTCTAAACACAGAGGAAAATAAGTTTATCAGGAGTAGTCAACATGGATTCACCAAGGGGAAATCATGCCTGACCAACCTGTTACCCTTCTAAGATGGAATGACTGGCTGGGTAAATGAAGGGAGAGCAGTGGATGTTGTCTGCCCTGGCCTCAGGAAGGTTTTTGCTACTGTCACCCATAACACTCTCCCAGGTAAGCTCAGGCAGTGTGGGTCAGGTGAGGACAGCGAGGTGGATTGAGAACTGGCTGAAAGGCAGAGCTCACAGGGCTGTGATCAGCGGCGCAGAGTCTGGCTGGAGGCTGTAGCGAGCGGTGTTCCCAGGGTCAGTACTGGGTCCAGTCCTGTTCAACTTATCCATCAGTGGTCTGGATGAAGGGGCAGAGGCACCCTCAGCAAGTTGTCTGGTGATACAGAACAAGCAGGAGCTGCTGATTCCCCGGAGGCTGCGCTGCCATTCAGTGAGACCTGGGCAGGCTGGAGGGTTGGGCAGAGAGGAAACCCATGAAGTACCACAAAGGCCAGTGTAGGGTCCTGCACCCGGGGAGGGACAACCCCATGCACCAGCACAGGCTGGGGCTGACCTGCTGGAAGGCAGCTCTGTTGAGAAGGACCTGGGGGTGCTGGTGGACAGCAAGTTGCCCATGGGCTGGTAGTGTGCTCTGGTGGCCAGGAAGGCCAGTGGTGTCCTGGGGGGCATTAGGAGGACCATGGCCAGCAGGTGGAGGGAGGTGATCCTCCCCCTCTGCTCTGCCCTGGTGAGGCAGCATCTGCAGTGCTGTGTCCAGTGCTGGGCTTCCCAGTTCAAGACAGAAAGGGAACTACTGGAGAGGGTCCAGTAAATGGCTGCAAAGAGGATGAGGGGACTGGAGCACCTCCCTGGTGAGGGAAGGCTGAGGGAGCTGGGGCTGTTTAGCCTGGAGAAGACTGAGAGGGGATCTTATCAATGTCTACAAATGTCTTAAGGGTGAGTGTCAAGAGGCTGGGGCCAGGCTCTTTTCAGTGGTGCCCAGGGACAGGGCAAGGGGCAACGAGCACAAAGTGCAACACGGGAAGTTCCATCTGAATGTGAGGGAAAACGTCTTTCCTTTGAGGGTGACAAAGCACTGGAACAGGCTGCCCAGAGAGGTCGTGGAGTCTCCTTCCCTGGAGATATTCAAAACCCACCTGGATGCAATGCTGTGCAACCTGCTGTAGGAGAACCTGCTTTATCAGGGGGTTGGACTAGATGATCTCCAGAGGTGCCTTCCAACCTGACTGTTCTGTGATTCTGTGTGTCGGAACACATGGCTGTGGTGAAGTATGAGATACATGAAGCACAATAAGACGTCTTCTGAACAGGCAATGCTTTTTAATGTACTTAAAAACATTCAATATTTCAGAGATATATGAAGTCCTAATTCAGGGTTGGGTTTTTTTGTAACACTTTCTAAGAAGCAACATTTTAAAGAGACTTGAATTTAAAGCTTTTAAAGAAGCTTTTAGCCACAAGTTAAGCCTCACTTGACAGAAGCAGAAAACAGCTATGATCTTACTTCAAGAGCTAAGTTGTAACTCTCCAGCTCTGAAAAACTGAAATATCTGTGATCATGAATGAGTTGATCCCAATGACTTAAGGAATTCACGCTGGACAGTTACAGCAGAGCAGAGCACTCAGCCCAGTATTCAACCAGCCATCTACAGCTTCAGCAGCAACAAGTCCCATTCCAAGGCAACTGCCTTGTTAAGAAGCAGTATTAATTAGTCCAATATAATGAAATTCTAACACTGCTCTACTGCTTTCAGGACTGAAATTACTGAGTTTTTGTGCCAGTTTACTTCAAAGTCACTTAGACATCACATTATTTTAGACATTTCTTTGGGTTTTAGAAACCACAACCAGATAAATAACAGCATTTGCACAAACACTTAAGACACCTAAATGCCTTTAGAATCCAGCTCTGAGACTTTTTCCAGTTGCTTATGGTAGCTGGTTCAGCTTCCATGCCAGCAGCAGTGTTAACTAGCTCCTGTTGGTATGCGTATCAGCTGCTATCAAGTCAGAGAGGTGCCATTCCCAGAAGACACCCAGAGCAGTTCAAATTGTGTGTCAGCCCTCTTTCCCAGGCAAAAATCAATGCGTGCAATAATACGTTTGATTAATAAAGTCAATACCCAGAGACCTCATCCAAAATAAAATCATTAGAAATTATATTAATTTCTTTCTGGAAGAGATCAAACCTGAAGAAGAGTTTCCAAAGCCTACACTATAACACATTTTTCTACAGTATTCAAGAGGTTAATACACGTAAGATTTGTTATTACACTGTCTGCATCAAAAGGTGATAGGTCTGGAAATAACCCTTGTTCGATGAAAGACAGGAGCAGGTGGTTTTTGGTTTTGTTTCCCCGCCCCCCCCCCCAATAATTATGAGAAAATTACCTCAACATTGCAGGTTTAAACTGAGTAAGAGCTAGCAGTGCAATATGAACAAATCTAGATACATATTGGAATGTATTTCTAGTTTTAAAACTACACCAGTGAATAGTAACTTGAGTTTTATGGTCAGACAATTTTTCAAGAGGCACGTTCTTGACACATTTTTGAGGATGAGGACTACCTCGAGTAACAATGTGGAAAGGACAAAAATGGCAGTACCAAGCAGTGAGGTTCCTGATGAAGTACGTAAGGAAAGGAGCTGCTATCCTTGCATTGAAAAGAATGTGATTTGTTTAAGGTTGTTCCCTTTGGGGAATAAATACAGAATGAAATAGGAATCACTGCTCTGAAGAACAAGACTTTGAATAGTTCAGCTGCACTTCTAAATACTTTTACTCTTGGAATGTCATGAAAAGATTAATTTGCTAATTCAAGTTACTTGGGAAGAGTGTGAGATACTTGCTGGATTACGTAGAGGCAAGATGACCAAAAGGTAGTTTGTTTTGTTCTTTGACAAATATATAGGCAGAAACAGGGAAATGCTCAATGAACACATTCTTCAGAAGATAAGAGGATCTGGTTCATCACCCTGTGAGACTAGAAAGATAATGAACAGCTTTCTGGTGTTGCCTTGTGGTTTTTTTAGTCTGTTCTGGAGTTTAACAGTAATCAAATGGCTACTACAACTAAGGTATATATATAAAGGAGAGAGTTGAAGCTTGAATAAGAGAGAAAAAAAATATGGGGAAAAAAGCCCAAAATGCTTAGATAAGTTCAAGTTGGCCCTGTAAGCAGGGATAGCAACAGATGACCTCCAGAAGTTATTTGTACCTAAACTATACTACATTTCTATAAATTACATTCTTTGGTTCAGGCTGACCTGGTGGAACTCACACTGACATGTATGAGGAACCGAGAGGTGAAATCTCAGGCAGTTCACAAGTATTGGTTTTCAGAATTATGGGGGGGGCAGGCAAAAATACAAAGCTTGGAAAGAGCATGTGTCATGTTCATTTTTTTAAAAAAGGCTGGAGTAGGAAGGCGGAAGTGTCAGAAGCGTAGCCTAGTCAGCCTAACTCCAACACTCCTTGAATTACTGCAACAGAAGTACTAATTTACAAGACCCTAAAAAGCCAGTAACAGCAATATGAATTTCTCAAGGCCAACTGATGCCAAAAAATGTATTTTATTCTAAAGTGGATCCAAAATACTTGAAGGACACTGAAGTGCTGTGCTGTATTTTTACTTAAAACACCATGAAAAGCCTACTACTATGACATTTTTTTCAGACCAGCTAGAGGAATGTCCTGTAGATGAGGGGTTCCCAGGCATGCTTTCGCAAGCTACTACTGCCAGTAATGGCAGAAAGTCCCTGACTCTCTGATGGGCAGAATTTAGGTAAAAAGGAAGCATTTTGTTGTCTAAGAGTAAGGTTTTTAAAGTAACTTGAATACTCTACTGGAGGTACTTATACCATGCTTTCTAAATGACTGCCCTAGCTGAAATTGTTGTAAGCTATATACACTTGCCTGAAAACCTTATGCCAAAAATTATCAGTATTCACTGTCAAACTAGAATGACGTCCTGTGGCTTTCTGCAAAAATCCAGCTTGCTTCTGGCATTTCTCAGTATTTCCATTAATGACTCATATGAGAGCGGGGAGTGCTCTTTATGAAAATTGTATACAATCTGAAGTTTAATGTGAGTTGTGAGCTCTCTGGATGTAGAATTAAAAGGAAAGAATATCTTCATTAGCTGGAGTAGCAGTCTGAAATAAGTAGGATGAAATTCAACGAGGACAAGTGAAAAGGTAGGAATAATCAGCTGCACAAATAGAAGATGGGATAAGCACTAAGTTTTGGAGAAGAGGGTCAGACCTGCAAATTGAAGAGTTTACAGTGCCACACAGCTGTACTATTTCTACCTACCTCCTTCTGGCATATAGAAGCAGGTGGGTTTTATGCAAGATGTGAAGCAATCCTCACCTTCCAGCTCTGGCATGGCCTCAGTGGGAATCCTGCTTCTCATCCAGAATACATTAATTAGAGAAAGACAGGAGGAATTGGGGTGTCAATAACAGAGCGACAAGGATAATCAGAGGCCGAGGAAACACGGTTTGTCAGGGGCAGTTGAAAGAAATAAGATTGTTCAGCTTAAAGAAGACTGAGAGAAAATATAACAGTCTTGGGATTCATAAAAGGCTGTTGCAATTACTTTGAGAGCATTTCTTGGTGAAGGATGCATCTTCCAGGACACTCTAACACTGTATTTCTGGTAAGCAAAGCAAATATTCACCTAATATAAACCTAATTTTACATATTGAGTGGATCCATTCTCCACAACATAAATGCCTGAGCTGTCAGTACAGCAGTGTTTCTCATTATGGTTGGCATCAAAAGGTGATCTACAGACTGTTGCAAAATGCCAGCCCAGTTACAAGTGAGTAAGCAGAGGGGCTGGTGAAAAGGAAGATTTTTCAGTGAACAAAGTGCTGTATATGGAAAACATCTTTGCTTCACAATGTGACCCACAGATCATAACTAGGTGAGGACATATACTCCGCAAAATTTTAAAGGCTGTTTATGTGGCTCTATAGACAACTTGATGGTGGTAGTTGTCTTTGTAGGCCTCCAATCTATTTCAGCTACACATTTGTCGAACTACATCAAATGAAAACTGAGAAGGAGAAGAGGAGGAAAAGGAGAAAGGAGATACATTCCAAAAATTCAACTAAAATGTGAGATGGCACAGACTGAGAACCACCAGCCTTTTTATGGCAGAGAAGCTCCAGGGCAAATGCATTCTCCCTACACCTATGGCTGGTCAGCTGCACAGCCCTCTCTTCTCCATTAACTTTAACAGGCTTTTAAGCACCTAGTTCATACAGAGGCATTCACATGCCAGTGATTCAGCTGGAGGCCCAAAGCCTACCCTGGGTGCTTGCAAGCACCTTCACAGCCCACCCATACCTGTTCTTCTTGACCTTTTCTTGTTCTTCACTTCCCAGTATTTTCTCCTGCTCTTTTAGCTTCTCTGCTTCTTTCGTGGAGACAAGCTTTCACATGAACAGCCGAAAAACATCACCCAGGTACTCCTTGCTTGTGCAATGAGAGATGCTGGAGCAGTGGCTTCCTCCAGAAAGGAGCTGACTTACTTAAAAGAGGTCTTAGATGAACAAAATTACAGGTAGGATTCTTTTGATGAAGAACTTGTGTACATGTATATTTTACTGGCATGTTTTCTAGTGCCGGGGATAAAGGCAGGGAGGATGAAGGAGAACGTGCCTGACAGCTGCATCTCTGGCCCTTTTCACTGCTATGGAGAGGGAACATATGGAGAGAGTAACAACTGCATAGTAAAGAGAGACTTGTCCCCATCCTGAGTTGTCCGCACTCTGCTGAGACGTGTCCTGCCTTCACATTAAATTTATTTTGTGTAATAGAGTAGCATTTGTTTGTGCTTCCTCTTGCCCAAGCATCAGACAGAGTAGCTTTGCTTCCCATCTTCTGTAAAGAAAACACTTGTAGTTTTGTAGACATTGTAGGCTTCGGGGGAGGCAGGGTGGGGAGAATAACATTTTCCAGCAAAACAAAGAAGAACCTGGTCACTGATTGAAGTATTTAAATTCTACACGTTGTGAAAGGGAACAAAGTGTAAGCAGAAAAGAAAATGCTTTTGCATTCAGCGTATGTTTTTATGCAAACGAGCCTCATAACCCTGGGCTTGAATGGCAGCTGAGAAGCAGCAGTGTTTATTTCCACAGGCTTTTGCAGTAGCTGAGGTCACTTCTTAACTTCTGCAAAAACATTGTCAGCCAGTACAAAGATATTAACAGAATGATCAAAGAATGTGCAGAATCATAAATATTGGTGTTCTGGCTGTAGAACGGAAACTAAAAAGGACTAACTACTTCTCTGAAGTTCTTGGAAAGTGAACCCAAGAGCTGTGAACCCACTCAGAAAGCTGTTCCCCTAAATGTCTATGCAGAAAGTTTCATTGGCAGCACACTATTAATCATACTGAAAGCTGATTACGTTGTGGGCAATAAGGGATATACTACTGCAAAACTGCACACACAAAAAGTTCAGTGTTTTCCCTCCATTTATGAGATCACTTCCTACAAAACCCACATGCAGAAGGGCTCTTGTCTGGCCATTATTCACACTAAAGCAGGAGTCTGTCCATACAGAGGCCTGCTACAAGGAAACACAAACAGAAATGCTCTTGTAGAATGACCTAAAAGAATTTTGAATTTGTACTGTGACCCAGAAAATCCATGCAAAAGGATTTCTCAAATCATCTGAGGGAAAAGGATTAGCGTATTTGATAAACACATGGTAGGAAGGTGATTTTCTAAAAGGTCAGTCATCAATTTTTAACTGGACTTTTTTCCCCCTACAGGAATATGCCAATTCAATAATTTGCATATTTAGTAGGGACACACTGGTTTAACATAGCCTTCCAAGGGAAATATGCCTGCCCTACCACCACCTTGCCTGCACCACCCATGCCAGAGCCTAGAAGATGCACTTCACAAGGCTGACAGACTCCCCGCTATGCAGCCAGATGCCTAACAGTCCTAGAAATCTGAGCTCAACTGGTGATTGCAGACATTTCAGCTTCCATAAGTTTGCCTTGCAAGTATTTTGAACTCAGAATCACTGGGGGACCCTCTTCATTTTGCTTTCAAAGTCAGAACACATGCTTGACATGCGAAGCAAGAGCTCTGGTCTTCTCTACCCCTACAAACCTTCAAAAATGAATATTCAAGGGCAGACCAAAGCAGTTTGTTATCGCAACAGAAAAACGAGCAGGCACCCCAGATTCAGACCTGTCCAACTTCTCAGGGCGGTTATATATCAATAGGCAATGAGGACAAGTACACACCAGAGCAGTTTGCTTCAGGAGGTAGCATAATCTCCCCTACAGATTTCTTATAAGAACAGGGTAGACTTACATTTGTCAGTAATGGTCTAGGAAGAGCTGAGTGTGCTGCAAGGCAGGGCATGAACTACCTGACCCCTGCAAGCTCCTCAGAGCCACATTGCTTTTATTCCAGGTCAATGGACAGAGCAGCATCTTGTTCCATTTCAGATTTCTAGACACTATTTACATCCTCTGCGTTTGAAGCTCTTGAGATCCAGGCAGCTTTTAAGCATATTATTTCCAGAGCAAACCTTCAGAAAAGGGTAAGCAAGCAGTTTGCAGAGGAGAAGCTGTGTGCAACTCTTCAGCAAATTCTTGCATTATCACTGGGCCCACCCGTTACTCTCCTCCAGTGGAATAAATCTACTCTGCTTGCCAGGAACATAAAAATGAGAAAAATACAAGCAGTTTAAATGGAAAGGTGGAGATGAGAAGGGACAGAGACTGCAGGGCCAGCTGTCTCAAAAATGTATAAACATGTGCCCTTCCAGCTATTTATATAAGCAGATCTGAGGACGTTAAAGCATTTAGGTCTTTCACCCCTAGATACGACTGACGAACAGCTCAGTGCTATATACCTTGTTTAAATGATACAAAGCTGAGAAATGCATACCTCCTCCCAAGGATGCAGTCTGCAGCATACTCACAGTGAAGTCAATAGTCTCGGAACTGACCAAATGGGGAAAACTCTAAAGATACTGCCTACAAGGCCAATATGGCCCTGAGAACAAACAGCTCCCTACACCCAGCATCACTTTAACCCTCTTCTTCTGGGGTCCCTCAGATGCAAGTGAGAGCAGGCACTGGCTGCATAGTCACCCAGCTGCCCACGGTCTGCCACCTCTTTCACATTCTAAGGGAGCAGCCAGAAGTAAGGGACATCATCCCAAGCCACATAGACATCTGTTTATGTGATGGGAGGATGCACATCATCAGATATTCCTGTCTGCCTGAGAAATGCTTATAATTTTGTCGTAGAAGAGGCACAGTGAACTCAGAGAAGTAGGAACCTAACCAGTTGAAATTAGACCATTCCTTTTTCTGTATTTTAAGCTCCTCATTCAATATTAGGAGTAGTTGGTTCTTTACTGTTATGTATAACAACCCATACTTCCTCCCTCAGCTAATTTTTACTAGTTTGACAATTTTTCAGCCTTAGGTCCCAGTTCTGAGCACCCGCATACTGATTGCACATGGCTGTGTAACAGCATTGGTTCTGACGCAACAGCTCTCTATTCATTGTGGTGTAAGCAAGGTAAGAATCTGGCCCTCAAAGCTCAGTTTAAACTTGACCTGAATGATTCATACCTTTGAGATCTCAAAATAAAATTACTGTAAAGCGCTTTATAGTGGGCTGCCAAAAGGGCTAATCCATTCCCTGAAGCTAATGCACAATACAGCGATTTGATTGTTATCAAAGGTGGGCAGAGAAGGATCTGCCTGCTCACTACTTCTGCCAGCATTTGATGCTTTTTAGTGGTCTAGAAAAGGTCTACAATTCTGCTTTTAGCTTTTAAAGCTATTAACAGGCTGGAAATTGATGTTGCCAAGGACACCTGTAAATGTGCCTTAGGGACTTCTAAATACTTTATAATGTTGAAATATTCCCTCTTTTGCTAGCCACAGGAATCCTATCAGGCCGATGAGGGAAATTACCAGTGACTCCTGTCAAACTGAACATGAAAAAAAATAGTGGACTCTGCCACGCTTTGTACTTGGACTACCTCTGCAAATGGCATGTGGTCAATAGGCAGGTCATGAGCTGCCTTTCTGACCAGAAGCCCTCCTTCATCAGTCTTTCATGATCAGATTTAGATTAATTTGAACTTGAATTTTCCCATGTGAATTTTCTTTTGCTGCAAAATTAAAACCACTTCTATTGTATTAAAGTTCTTCTCCCAATTAATTTTCTTCTGATAAATGAGGATCAAAACACAAGCTCACCCAACTTTGCATAGCCCTTACATGACTCCAGGCAGCCTTGCAACAAACCCCGCAGAAGGGGCAAGTACAGCAGAGGTGTATTTCTGACTGTGGCATGATATGCCCAGAAATCCTTTCCTATGAGTCCAGGACTGCAGCAGTCAGCTCCTCTACCCCTGTGCAATGGCACATGGCTGGAGGTAGCTGGGAAAGCACTGGGAAACACAGGAAAAGAAGATTAATAGAAATATTTGCTGCAGTACAGACCAGTACAGCACTAGACACAGGAGATGGGAAGGTAGGTAGAGATGTGCAGATAATCGTAGCACACTGAATTTCCCCCACAGTGCACAAGTTGACTTTCTGAGAAGCTTAAATTACTATGCACTTTGTCAGCCTATATTCTTTAGTAATGTCTTTTTTAATAGGGACATCTGGATCCAAGGCAATCCCATCAATCAACACTGTCAGCTGTGGCTGTGGTATTTACACCGTTGACTCTTGTCTGCAGTTGCAGAACTCATGAATTTGGAATTACACACCTAGTTTCAGGCTTCCACATTTGAAATGTTTGACAGGAGATTAGTGAGTGTTGCTATCATTACCAGAATCTAGCAATAATCACGGTGCCAACTCCAAGACCTGTCTTCACTTCTGCTGCACTCAAGCGAGGCAATCAACTGACACCCCATAAAAAGTGGCTCCAATCCTTATACTGACCAGCAATTTGCTTATAAAGGCTGACAGGTGCAAGTGTTAATGGTTACATTAGCCCTCTACGGAAAATATTAGCAGTGAGGTGTAAATACAATATATTTCTATGATTAAAAGTCAGCAAAACCACCCACCTATTTTTATCTCCATTTCACGTATACCTGAAATTGGGGAAGTAAGACTATGCTGTCATAGCAGTGATAGAACCAAGCATGCAAACCTTTCTTCCACATCCATTGCTATTTTTACTACTTCAGTGTTCAATTTGTTGCATTTTATTGGCAAAGTACAAATCCTACATTATTTTGATTACATCTCCACTTCTAATAAATTTTTAACATGGAATACCTTGCTCCTGTTATGAAATAAGGGTATTGCGTCACAAACTGGGGAAGCCAGTAAGCAAAGGCACATCATTTACTTTCTTAGAAACATTCACAGCTGAGTTTTCTTCAAAAAGCAATCAAAAGGTTGCTTATTTGTTTATGGAATCAGGTTTTGGATCATGCTATGGACGTGTTGTCATTGCTTTCTATTTGGCATCGATCAGGCCACACCCAGCACTCTGTGTCCATCTTCGGGCTCCCAGTACCAGTGGGAGCTCCACAAACTGGAGTGGGCTCTGCTGCAGCAGCCTGGGGCTACAGCACAGTGTGTGAGGTTGGGCTGAGTCAGCTTTCACCCTCTTCAACCTGGCCAGGAGCAGCCCTAGTTGCTGGGTTCAACTATCTAATAAGGGGTTAAAGAGAACAGCCAGACTCTTTCCAGAGATGCACAATAGCAGGACGGGAGGCAACTGTGACAAAGTGCAAAAAAAGTCGGAAACTCCAACTAGGTATACAGAGAGAAAATTCACGAGGAAGGAGATTAAGCATGGAAACAAGTTGTGAGAGAGGCTGTGGAATATCCAGCCTTAGAAATACTCAAAACTCAGCTGGACGAATCCTTGAGACAGCTGACCTAGCCCTGAAGGTGGCCTGCTCTAAGCAGGGTATTGGAGTAGGTGACTGTACAGGCCCCTTCTGACCTAAATTATTGTATGATTCTGTGCATCTGACCCTTTTACTTTAAGTGTTCTTTGAGATCACTATTTTGGAAAAAAAACCAAGGAATAGCATAGGTCTTCCTTGTGGAATGCAATTGCTGTTAATGAATGATGTTAACACCCTCATGTAAGGAGCATGAATGGAGAACACAAATGTACACATGCATGCATGCACACCCCATTACCTTACTGAAAATCAAGACAGGGAGAAAAAACAGAGTTTTGAAAGCTAACACAAAATTCCTGTGATTTTATCAGATTCTAGCAAGAATGTAAAGGAACTTGATCATAACTATCATAATTTTCATAGAGTTATAAATGGTTTGGGTTGAAAGGAACCTGCAAGATCATTTAGTTGCAACCCCTCTGCCATGATAAGGCATCACTACATGTATCACTACATGATAAGGCATTTCACTACACCAGGTTGCTCAAAGCCTCATACAACCTGGCCTTGAACACTTCCAGGGATGGAGCATCCACAACTTCTTTGGGCAGACTGTTCCAGTGCCTCACCATGCTCGGAGAGAAGAGTTTCTTCCTTATGCCTAATCTGAATCTGCCCTTATAGCTAATCTGAATCCATGCTCTCTCATTTTTTTTTGCTTTGTCAGATCCTTAGATGAACATCGAGAGTAAGGAGGAGTCATGTCCGAAAAATAAAAGTTGAGAGAAAGAGCTATACAACTCTGAAAGTATATGAGGGATTACTGGAGGCCCAAGATTACCTCAGAAATGTTATTTTAAGGTGTTTCAGAACTTTTAGGCCATGTCACTTTATTTGTTAGCCTCCGTTTCCCTTCCTCTCCCACCTCTTATTGTGGATTTGCCAGTGGAAGCTGTATCTTAGCTGTCTTGCTAATTGTGCCAGTGTCCGTATCTGCAAAGTGGTAAATGCATGACTCCCCAAAGAATAAACCGCGTGCAATAAGCTATGGCTGGAACATCACTGAGTTTAGGGGTCCCAAAAATAGTCAAGATCTTCCTAAGAAACAAGAGGCAAAGAAAAATAAATCCTAGAGGAAATGGCAAAATACAGGGTTGTGAGTAGATCCACGGGATCTCAGACCTACATTTTTGTTTTCTACAGATGCGCTCTTTGACCCTGCTCCAAAAGAATGTTGAGAATTCACTGCATAACTGTCTTCAAGGCCTAGATGGCATTTAGAGGTTTTTAAATAACCATCTATTACACAAGTGGTTTGCAGTTTCTCTGTCTTCCTGTTCTAAATATTTCCCAACAGAAGCACAAGCTCTCACAGAACAGGACCACCTGAGGAACCTTGCATAAGCCCATCACATGAATGGAGGTCATCTCTGTTACCTTTCGCATAAGTCTCCATGAAAGGAGCTCAAAAATACCTGAAATGTATGAAAAACATTGGCTTGGAACAAAGAGAGAACCAAACTTTAGCTAGGCTAATAGAAACGGCACTTCTCAGTTCTTCCCTAAATTTAACTAGCAACAGCTTTAAAAGCAAGCTACCGTTCACAGAAAACTTTCATCATTTTCTTGTGGCTTCTCCAGATGAAGCACACAGCAATGGACTCAGCTGCGCTCTGCTGTTCAATGGCAACACACAACATTTTTCAGACAGTGCCATGTGTCCCAGGTACTGAGAAAGTAGCACTGCTCTAGTTTGTGATGCCCCAGAATCACTTTGGCTTTCTCCTGTTCTTTTCCAACAGCTCTTGAAAGGATTTCTCCAGGTTCCTAGATGTATTTACGCATCTCAGGCACACTTCTCAGATATCCTCCCACTCTGAAGCTATTTATTGTACCAGGCTCTGTGCTTTTCCTCCTGAAATTCCTCCACTTTCTGCAGATGGGATTTTCCTGTAAAAACTCTCTTTTGTGCCCAGAAGAGGTTAAAGACTTGTCATGCATCAGCTGTGCTGTGCTAGCTTTTCCTATGCATGTTTTTAGCTTCTGCTAAAGACAGTACAACTCAGCAGAGCTCAATGCCTGTTCATATTACCCTTCCCTCAGCGTGGGTTAAGCACATGCATGCAATTACTGATAAACTCTTAATCTTATCATCTGCCAGTCCTCAGAGGAAATATTGCTGACCTGCACATTGATTTATAACTAAAGATTTGGACCAGCTCATGCACTCGCCTTGCACTGGGGCGAAAGCCAGTATGCTGAAATCATTGCAGCTATTCACATGAGCAACCGCTTGCCATCCTGAGCAAGGGGTTCATCACAGGGACTCCTATCAGTCATCATAATCTGTCTCTCCAAGAGCAACCTGGCAACAAACAATGTTTTTGCAGATCTGATTCCTTATTGGAATTCAATGTGTGGCCATCTGCTTGCCAGATTTTTACAGCTATGCAAACATAACTTTGTATCTGAGAAGCATTCCTTTACTTTTTCACTGCCCTTGCTCTTTAACGTACTAAAGATTATTTATGGGAATCTGACATTTTTCCTTGAAAGAGAAGATTTAGCAACAGCTTTAGTTTGTGGGCTTAAAAACCCAAAACTCCAGCCTCTGTCTCTGTGCCTTGTATTTAATCTGGCAGCCTTGTGATAGAGGTGAAGGTAAATTTTGTTTAATGACTATTGAAAGAGCTTTAGACTATATCTTTCCTTTAGGTCCAGGGGACCAGATATTCAACATAGCTAGGAAAAGGTACTTGAAGTTGTGCTGAAACTTTTTTTTTTTGTTTTGTTTTGTTTAGTGTTTTTGAACTTTTCAACCCACTAGATCTCTGCTGGACCTCCAACTCCCTATCTTCATTGACAAGAACTAGGAGGTGTCTGAGATAAATGCAAATACATAGGATGCAAGTTCAAAGCCCAGATTTCCTTCTGCCCGTGGTGAAGCTAGTGCTATGCCTCTCTGATTAAAAGAAATTCTGCAGTAGCCAACACCAATATTAGCTTGAACAGACTAATGACTTCTCTAGCATGTGCCATTTGATAGCAATCTCCAACAGACCACTGATGGTCTCCCTTTTTGGAAGCGAGTGATAAAGACTTTTCTAGCAGATTAATTTCTCCATACCAAGCCATGATTCAACTGCTTCCCAGCCACCTCTGTAAGTAAAATAAGGCTCCACTGTTGCAGTAATTTAGCTCCTAATATTTTCAGGCTGAAAAAACCAGACCATCTCAACTAATGTCAAAATTTATAGATTTTTTTTTTCCATCAAACCAGCCTGCCCACCTTGTATTGCATATGTGCCCTGGCTGTGTTTGCTACCACAATGAACAACAGTATCTTCTCCAATGTGAAGAGCTAATGACACATAAGCATGCCCTTCTATTGTGTTTCTACAGATAAAAATGACCTCTATATTTTAATTAGGAAACGACCCTGTCTTCATCTAGAGAACCAGTAAGTTCTAGTAAGATCTTAAGCTCATAAATAAACTTTGTTCAATTTTAAATTGAAAACATTTGTTCTACAATAAAAGTGGCTGGAATTCACACCTGTACAAGTAGCTACCAACATATGGACAACATTTCTCACCTCTTCAAACATGACTAACAATTCCCGTTTACTTGTGCATGGCTATCTGAGCGGAAAGGCATGAAAAAATAATCCCACAGTGGCTATGAACTGACTCATTCAATCCCCAAATGGTCTGAACATACACAGAATGTGTACACAGCACTCCCATTGCTATATTTGTTTCTTAAACATCATGTTTATCTTCTGAAAATGTACTCACTTTCCATCATATGAAAAATTTTGGAAAAATTAAAAGTATGGAGTTGAAGTGGGTTAATTTTGTCCTTCATTTCCATATACTTTAATATAGCAATAAAACAAAAGCTGTTTCATGCAGGATGACCCAAAGGTTATATGGCAATAAAAGCAATTAAAGTTAAATGATAATCAAGCCTCCAAATTTCAAAGTGGATATGTTAAAGGTTTTGAGCGGCTCCTAAGGCAGGCAACATTCAGTAACACTCTATTTGATCAATATTGTATGTCATAAGCATTTTTTTCTGAGGAATTTATACAAACAAAACCCTAGCAATTAACTAAATATTCAAATAAGGTCATTTAAAAAATCAGGCAAATCCTAAACATTTATTAAGTACGCTGTTGAACCTCAAGTGATGATCACATATTTTACCTCTCTAAAGCAGATTCCGAAGTTAGTTAATCAATAGTCAAGCAACTCTCTAATTTGTTCCATAAATAGAAACACGTTCACCCACTTTGCAGAGCGCAAGGGAAAAGTGATGTTCCCAGAAAGTGGGTAGGTTGAAATGCTGCAGCTCCTGGTAACAAGAAGTTTGAAATTCTGCCAGCCGGATGCATAAGATAACCTTGCATGACTTGATTTCTAGAGGTAGTAACTGACTGATTTCTTTGCCTGCAACAGATTCATCCAAGCACAAAGTTTTTGCCAATTTTTCTACTGAAGAAACTGGAAAAAAAAAGAAAAGCCAAGAGCTTACTCTTTTGGAGGAAAAGAGAGGAAGTATGCAAGAAATATGACTAAATGCAGAGTGGAAATTTTAGAGACAGATGAAATTATGACTATATTTCCTCAGGGGATTTTCTTCAATAACAGATAAGTAAAAAGTTTCATTTTGGGCCTGACTCTGCTGCCTAACAGCCTAAACATTTACATTTGGACAAAATAAATGCAAAATGCCACTATTTAAATTTGATGTTATTTTAAAGCCTCACAGATGGAAGAGATTGCACAAAATTTAAAGCAATTTGGAAACAAAAGCTGCTGTTTTACATCCCCAAGTGAGCATCCAGGCAGACTCACCCAAACAATGATGCTTAATTTAACCAGGGTACCAGATAGAGAGAGATGCCCTTTCCACCTGGGAAAACTCATCTCTGCAAGCTATTTTAAATAGGTTTTTAAAGGAACCAAAACCACAAAGCAGGACTCCCTATGTCAGAAAAAGCAAAGGATTCCCTTGTACTGGGCAGTTAACCCAGGAAGAAGGGCCAGAGGAAGGAATTCCCATCAAGATCATGCCACAAAGTGGAGAGCTTTCAAATGCTATCAGGTCTGGTCAGCTGCAATGGAAGGAAACCATCAGCTTCTGCCTGTAAGTGAGTGTGTGCACAGAGTGAAGCTTTTTGTGGTAGCTGGTGAAATACGGCAACTTCCATATGGCTGTTTGAGACGCCGCTGAGTTCTTTGTGCAGTAAAGCACTGAGGTTCGCATCGGCACATCTGCACTTTGTACTCACCTGGCAACTTTCCAGCTCACTTCCCACCCAGCTTGGAAGCCTGCCTGGAGTGTAGCATGCTAGCAAGCATCATTTGGATCATACTGTTTGGCTTTGTTGTAAACAGTTGGTTTTAAAGTCTACTGTACACCTGGCGTGGTTTTGCAGGCTCATGCTGCTACTCACATTCACCCTTTTCTCTCAGCATCCCACATGCTTAAAGTAGAAAGAGAGAAGGGAGCCTCCTCCTAACCCACCCATGCTTGACAGTTTTCCATTTCTCTCAAGACTGACATCCTGACAGAGATCACCATTTGTCTTTTCTCACTGTGGTATTTCCCCTGCCAGAACAGCTGAACATCACAAGGCAGTAACCAACACATCCCCTGTCTTCATGGGCAGGTCCTGACCTCTGGCCCTTCTGTGGCTTTTACTTTCCTTCCCATTCACACTTTCCTCTTCTTCACCTACCCCAAATCTTTCTCATTCTTCAACCATAAAGTATAATTGTGGGATGGGTACAGTGTAGCTGCCCACTGTAATGTGCCACCTGCAAGTGAGCTGCTGGTCCCAGCAGTGAGCTACAGCCTCCAGTCAGTCGCTGCAGAACCCTGCCAAGAGCAAGGGTGGATTATTGCGGTCTGGTACCAAGTCATGTGGGCAACAAAGGTCAAAAATTACCAATACAAATAGAAACTGAGAGCAGTAAACCAGTTTGGCTTCCCCCCCCTTCTTTCTCTCTCTCTCATCCACTGCCAAGACCCATGTCTGCATTGGCTGGACCTGCAAGGACACTTCATTCACCTATCATTTGTTATCTGAGAGACAGAAAAGACACAAAGAGCCCACTAAGCCCTCTTGCAGTCCCCCCCAGGCTGTCTCCCTTGTGAGACCAGCCAGCTCAGTGTGGAGAAGGTGTTTCCAGGGTGAGAAACAGAAGGACTGACACAAATATTTTTGCAGTGGCCAGAGCTGAGTCTCTGCATGGCCAGCAGAAGGGCAGATGGGGAGAGAGGCAGCTGATGATGCTTCTGGAAAGCTCATCCTTTTCATACCCACCTTGGGCATTTTGCCTCAGCCATGCTCAAACACTCTTGTGCCAGTGGCAGGGGTGTTGGGGAAGCTCTTCTGACAGGGAACAGTTACAAGAAACACTTTCACCCGCAGGACACCCAAACCACACCTCTTTTGTCCTTCTTACCCTGAGTCAGGGAGAGGCTGTTGTCCTGTCGCTCTCGTCTAACAGATCCTCAAGTGCAACCAAAAGCTACATCCTGGCTGGCTGACTCTTTGTTCATCTCCATGGCTGCATGACATTCTGCCCCAGGCAGAGCCGATTTTCCTCTGCTCCTTGTGTGGAATGTTTTATCAACAACTTCCCCAGCCTTCAGTGGCACATACCATGATTTCTGGAAAAAAAGAAAGATTGCTTTGTTCAACTGCAGCGATATTTCTGTAAGCTATTTATAAATCTGTATATGAATATAAATGGATGTAAATACCCAGCACCACAAATGCAGCTGAGCCACATCTCAGGCTGAAAACAAGGACTTCCTCCAACCAAAAGCCTGAAACCAGTGCTTTCACTGTCCGAAGTGCTTTTATTTACAGTAAATATTGGCACATAACCAACCCACAGACACCAAATGCTTTTATTTTGTTGGTATGCTAAACCATGCTTGATTTGCAGCACACCTCAAATTTCAGTGTGATACAGAAGGATGAATCAATGTTCATTAACACAAATTAATTAGCACAAGTAAATATCTTTTTCATTTGGATTAAAGTGAAAAACAAAGATAAGTCAATCAAAACTGCTTTAGGAAAGGCACAGTGAATTCAGTTAGTCTTTATCAAAATTAGATGTAACACAAGTCATACAACTTTGAAGATTCTTATTTTGGGGGGGATGGGGGGTTGCGGGGAAGATGGTGAGGAAACCACTGTGACTGCTCTGCAAAGCAGTAACTAATCTCTCCCATATGAACACTTACTTTGGCTTTCACTAATAAAATAGCTTGACCATCTTCAGCTTTGAGGTTTTTCACCAACAAATGCTGAACATACTCCAGACCAACACAATTTTAGCTGTCACAGCTACAGATGGCAGGAGGGAGTGAAACAAGTCCCAGGCAGTGAAAAGACTCTTCCCAAGCTGAAGGTGAGTCTCATAATAAAGCCGTATGTCATGTAGCAAAAGCACGTGGAGCAAAGCTGTAGGGAGTCAAGCAGAGCATGAAGATTTAGCTTTCTTCTCTACCTCACATAAAACACAAGACCACCCTACCACCTGCCTTAGGTGGAGATCAACTGGGAGAAGGCATCCTGCCAGCAGCCTGAAGCATCATGATTATCCCTGAGCTTCCCATGCCCAGCATTAGGCTATAGTTTCTCCTTTCCCAGTACAGATGTTATAAAGACTGCTGATTTTGCCCAGCAGTATTGATCACGAGCTTCCTACTTTGCTGCTCACGTCTGTCTTCCAAATGCATGTTACACTATGACCCCACAGCTGTGCTGAATTCTGTCATGTTACTCTCTAACAGCTCAGAGATTTAACAGAAAACTTCATTTGGATAGCTAGAGATATGCAATCTCCGACAGACAAAAAGGGTGCTAAGAGCAGCAACACCTACAATGCTGGCATGGAGCAGCAGTGCAAAGAGGGAGAAGTTTGCTTTCCACTGAATGGCCGTAGGGACCACCAAGAAAAAGCCACCACAAACATAATGAGAATTACCGAACTCTATAGCAGCCACATCCAAAAAGCAACCCCTTCATTGTTGATCCAACTTCACTGTGGTTATTTGACCAAGACAAGTTCAGTTAGTTAGTGGCAGCAGATAAGGAGTGACCAAGACCTTACTGTGTTCCTCTGCAGCCCTGCAGTACATTCAGCCCACAGCCCTAGCAAAACCACCTTTGTAACTATGAAATTCAAAGGCTGCTACTGGTCACCCCAAGGCTATTGTGTAATCTTTGGTCTCATGAATGTAAAATCCTAAGCTACAATAAGATAACCTGGCCAAAATTCATATGATCCTTCTTGTTCCTCTCTTTTTAATTGTCTTCTCAGCATAGCTGCAGATGTGATTGCTGATGCTGCTCAAAGTACAAAATGCATGTTACCAGGCACAGCATGAAGTCTCTAAACCACCTGTTTACTCACAGCAGAGCTGGTCTTAGATAATGCCCTGTCCCAGGAAAGGTGAAGAAGTGAGATTTGCCACATGAAAACAGCTTCCCCTCTTTCACAGCCTCATACGGACAGTTTATTCTTTTTGAAAATACTGTAGTCTCCATTAGAAGCCTTAGCCAGGAAGCCTTGCTTCAGCTGTCCTCCTTTCTGCATTTAGTATCAGGGAGAACCATTTTTAGACAAAAGGGAGAGTACATTAATAATAATCTGAGAGAAAACCAATAGACCAGATCCTTATTAACAATGTCAATGAAGCTATGCAGTGGAGAATGGGATCCAGTGTTTACAAACATACATTTTGCAGCCAGACTCCTTTTGTGCAGTTTCTCCTCCACAAACAGTATTCCCATACTTCTTCATTTATTATGCTAATGAGTTTAACTAGGTATTTAGTGACACAGTTTATAGATAGAAAAATAAATGGTATTGCTTTCTCAGCTTTATGTGAAAAGGAGCTGTCGTACTTCAGAGAAACAAATATAATTTCTCCACCCACAGATAGGAGAGTCCTAAACTGATTAAATGGGCTGCTTATACTTGAAATTCAGGCTTCATCTTTCAAAATGAGAGGGTTGTGGAGGGAAAGACTATTGCAATATATTAGCTATATATATAATATATATAATATATATAATATAATATATATATACTAGCTAGGTATATGTGAGTGTTTGAATTAATCTTTGGATGGTCTCCCAAAGAAACTGAGAAGGTTTTCAAGTTGTCTACAGAATACAGAAAGTAACGAGAAACAGTTATGATTTCTCCTTCAACACAACCTTGTTCAAGTTCTCTTTGAGAGATAAGGCTCTTTTAAGGTCACCCAGGCTGTTATTTACATTATCTGTCCTAAGCCTAGAAACTGCATCATATTGAATTTAAATATCAGGCTTTTTTAGATAATAAATGCCTGATCACCTTTCTCCTGAGAACCAGGAGAAGCTTAGTGAAGGACAGTAAATTGAATCCAAAGAAGTATGTCCCCAGCATTGTGTATTTAGCCACTCTTAGATAGAACTGAGACCACAGTTCCAAAGCATTCAGAAAACTTAGATTAGTAATGAAGAGAGAGTTTAAATAAGAATTAGAAAAAGGAAAAATTTCTAAGGGAGTTGGGAAGAAACTGAAGAGTTAGCAAGCCACAGATGGCCTTTTTGTGTTCTTTTATTTCCTGGGACCTCCCTCTGGTAGCTGGTATGTCTATTGAAAGGAGTAAGTTACTACAGCAGATAGACTCCAGGTTTTAATGTGGTGTTGAAATTCTTGTACTATTTGAGTGACAGAGTGAACCTTCTAAACTGCCTAAATGCTGAACAATTCTTAACACCTTTTTCTGCTCCTCAGGGCCTCCATCATTGCTTTAGCAACTGAATTGCACCACTGTTAGAGAAATTGGCTGAAAACTCCTACCTGTCATAAGTGTGCCTCATTTGTTGAGCACCGGGTTTTCTTTCCCCCATGGAAGCTGATGGGAGAGCTGGTCACAGACACAGAGGGCAAGTCGAGGGGTAGCCTTGGAAACATGAATCAAAGCAAGAAACTGTAAAGCTGCTCTTCAACCACACAGCATAAATTATTATAATTTTATCTAATCCTGCCTAACACTTCGATGACCTGCAATCAAATGGCAACATTAGTTAAATATATTGATTTATAAGCTGTTTTCAGCAATTCCACAATGTTCTCTAAGTTTAAGATGTATGGGAAGGTGTTATTTGAATGCATTGATTCAGCCACCTTGGGTGTTAAACTGGGCAGAAAAAGTGTGACATAACTCACAGGCAAAAACAAAAAATGAAATTCCTTACTGAAGAGATGATAAATTATAGATAAGAAGAAAATAACTGCTTAAACCTTACCTAAGCCAAGAGGCTAAGGTAAATAAATGTATTTAAAGCTGTTAAATCTTTAACAATCAGAATGATACAGGACTTCAGCATATAATGAATTTTTACCTGGCAACCTTGGCATGGAACTGCTCTTCTAAATCAGGTCCATGAGTTACTACCCAGAGCAAACAGAGGTATCAGAGCTCACTTAACTTCAGTAACACTACAGATGTTAATAATTTGACCTGTATTTAGACAGTTAAATAGGTTTAGAACAAAAGAATACCACCCTTGACATGAAATACCCACGGATAGGGACTTGCATCCACCTTTATATACTATGGAGATACTAGTGGGTATCCAGGCATACAAAACAAAAGCTACCAAAGAGAAAAGTGCAGACATACAAATGACCACAAGTGGAGGACAACAGCGAAAGGCAACAGGCTACAGCAGCACAAGTATCTTCCTAGGAGATATCCTGGGGGAAGTTCCATTATGTTGCAAAAATACCCAGAAATTATGTCTAAGTGCTTAGTAGTGAGACTCACACTCCTGCAGCAGCATGCATCTACTTCTAGGTAGCTCCTGGCAAATCATCATGGAGTTATGCCTACTGGGAGAAGGTGCTTCAATTAGAGGTTACATTTATAATGTAATTAAATACCTAATTTATTAAAAGGAATGCAAATCTCATCAGTTTCTAAGTGGTAGCAGTGGCATTTAGTGCATGCTACGCAACAGCTTTGTTTTAATAATTAAACTGCGTGTGCTCTCGATGATAGCAGTTCCAAAACAGCCTGTTGCTCGCTGCTCTCTTGAGAACCACAGCGAGCATAAATAATGAGAAATGGGATTATAACATTTGTGAGAGACAACTGGGACACTCACAATAAACTGTATTTCAAGGGGGGGTTTGCTTGTTGGGTTTTTTTTTTTATTTTTGATATCGAAAGCTCATTTAACACAATTAATTTTATCCTTTTTACACAAAAGCTTTTTAAAAAAACTTCTTGGTATTGCAACAGCTTGCAACCATAGTGGTTTGTTTTAACTTTAAGAGAAGAGCCGGCTCTTCGAGCTGTTGTACCTTTTGTGCCTGTTCCTCAGTAACCCTCTGGTGTACAAATGAGCATCTGGTTGATAGCTATCATTCTCATTGCAAGACAAGTTCAGATGATTTGTTGTAACAGTAAGACCCACAATGTAATGACAAAAGGTTAGAGACAAATAGCCCTACAAAACTGCTAAAACATAATAATTTGTACTGGTGTTAAATAGATACTCCGTATGTTCCATTGTTACCAAGGTTGCCGCTTCGCCATAGGAAGTTATTTATGCATCAGATAGACATGCTTGAAAAAAAGCAACACACAAACATCCAAAATTAAAATAAAGTTTACTTAAACCAAAAGGGCACCATGTATCTTCTTGGACCATCATTTAAAAACATTGCTTATTTACTAGGGCCCTTTTAAAGTGAGAAAATGGGTCAATATCTTATTGGAAAAATTCTGAAACAGAAAGAAACAAGGAACAAGCGCTGAATCCGCACCTCTCTTCTCCAGCCCAGGAGCGAGATCGTGGCAGTGTGGAATTCACAGTGACACTGCTTCCTCCCAGGGCTTGTCCCTGGTGGAGCCATTCTCACCTCAGCTTTTCACATTTTTTCCTGCATGTCTGGGATTGAATCCTTGTGGCTCAGTGGCTGCCCACACAGAGTCCACTGAAGTCAGCTGGACCCTCTGATTCTGTAGATGCAAGTCTCTCCTGGCTTGCTGCAATGTTACAGCTAAATTCTACAGTTCACAACACACAAGTAATATGGTTCCTTAATGCTTTCTGGTTTAATTTCCAGCATGTTTACCCTCCCGCCTTTCCTCACTTGATTACTAACAGATGATTTAGTAAGAACATAAATAACCCTCACCAAAATAAAAAGGAGATAGAAAGGTGTCCTGGTTAAAATGTTTTCTTCTTTGAACTTAGTAATCACATCTAAGGCAATTACTGAAATTCTCTTCTCCAGATAAAATGTAAATGGTCTATTTAGGCCATGATAAGAAATAGTTTACAGCTTGCTTTTCCAAGTGCTCTATCAACTGTATATGTAATGTCTATTGAAATGTCAAGCTTTCCTCCAACTCTGTAAATGCACAGAAACTTGATATAGTAGGCTGGGTTTTTTCATTGATTATCATTTGATTATTTAGGATTTCAAGAACATTATTGTTGTATACGTAATAAAGTTCACGTGTTATTTATGTGTATACATTTACCTGCTTACATACAAAAGTATTTTGTTTGTATTTTTTGGTGTATGTCCAGTACAGTATTCTTCAGAGAGATAATATTTTCTCTACTTTTTTTTTTTTTTTTTAATATGTGGTATTTAATTCTGTTATTTCTAAGTAGCCCATTCCTTACAGTATAATATTGAGATCTAAACTGAGGAAAGTAATTTTTAATATTCCTTCACTTCAAATGCATTTTTCTTTGCTTCTTAACTCAGCCCATGAGTAGACCTAGAATTTGTATAATACAAAATGATGATGAAGATTTGCTTTGGACGAAGAGCAAATGAAGAGTGCTGTCAGGCCTCTGGCTGGTGCCACACAATTCCCATGGAGTAGTGCCCATGAATATTTCTAAACTCATTTTACCTTAGGATGTTGCTACCATAATAGACTATTTTTCTGCTTTAAGAATACACTATATTGAACAGGAGGTGGGTTTTTTGTTTTTTTTTTCTTTAATTGTCCATAAAACACATAAAGACTCTTATCTGTTTGCAGAAAAACCGAGGCAGGTCACCTGTTGGCTTCCAGGTGGAACATAAATGTTTGGCTTGGGATATTGCAGTTTGAAAGAAAAGCCCCAGTGGCATACTACCAACAGAGCACTGAATATATTCCTCTTTATTTAATGGCCTGGCATCAACCTTGGAAAATAACTCCTCCCCTGTTTTGATAAAACCCAAGCTAGTTGACCAAAATTATTTTTTATGTTCTCATACCTTGCAAAGGCAGGGCTTTTAATTTTTACAAACATAACTGAGACCCTGGAGGTCTGTATTGACTAAAGAAATTTATGAACATGATGGGACCACAGAATAGATAGCACTTAGGGAGAATGCCCACTTTCCCACTGCAAACCTCAGGTTTCTGTTAAAGACATAAACAAAACATCTATTTTCAGGCAAATTTTCAGGTCCAGCAAAAACTATTATATAGTTAAGTAAATGCAGCTAAACTTTTCAGACAATCATGGTGGGGGCTTTACCTGTACCCACAGACTTGATGACAACATCTGCTCTCACAAGATAAGCCCAGCTTGTTTATACAGCATAATCAGGTCTGAAAGTAGACTGATAGCAACACAAGATACTGCAGAGTATATGACACTGGGAATTTGGCAAGTCACTAATTTTTCCATCAGCAAGAGAAAAACTGAGTATACACAAGATCTACTAGCACTTTCTGCTATTTTCGTATTCCTCAGTGGCATTTACCAATCTCACAAAGAAAATGGTAAATTTGGCAGCAAAATAAGAGTCAGATAGCAAATAAAAGTTATAAAAGTCACACTTAAAAAATTTACAAGGCTTGCAACAAATTTGGTGAGTTTTTTGCTGTCACATGCCTCACTCCATTAAAAAACATACCACACTAAGGGGAACAGCATTATCTGATTAGCCAAGGCTTTGGTGCAGGGGGTGGGTGCTCTGTGTCCCAGCAAGCTGTAGCCACGAGCCTCTGCTGCTTCTTGTCTTTCAGCCCAGATCATGGACACTTGCAGCCGTAGGGTCTTATAAGGTTGCATCGCCTGCATGTTTAATAGCTCTGCTACTGCTTTGGCTCCTAGAAATACAAATTACACCTTTACCATAACATCCTTAAAAAGGAAAAGTATCTGTCTGAAAGGAAGGACACAGAGCCAGGAAATTAAGGAAATGAGACAGAACAGCAACTTATTTCCAAGAGCACACATTCAGCTGTTGAAGGCACTACCAGGAAAAAAATTATTCTCCTTAAGAGATTGCTACCAGTGAATCTTGCTTGGTGGCTGGGGGGCACCTAGGAAGGGTCACTTCCCTTGCTTTAACACTCTAAATGAATTATCCGTCTCATTCTCTAAACAGGGCCTGCAAATTTTCTCACTTTTCTTGAATAGTGTTGGTATTATTTGGAATTCGTATTTGGAAATGGGTCTGGCCAAAGTGCTCCTGGAACATGAACATTAAATACCACTACTGAAACTTTTGCTGCCAGGAGTCTGTTACCTCCATTCTGCTCACATAGCACTGCCTGAAGCAGATATCATCAGTTTTTATGTTGCTGGTAATATACCAAACACTTTCATTCCACCTTTAAAGGATCCAAAAGAACAGGAATGGTCTTAATTTATATTGTTACATTTAAAGAATGTTTCTTTTTTCTGGTTCAGTGGGATCTTTGGACTCTACATCAGTGAAAAAACTGTGACCCCAAGGAGAAAATTACTGAGATGGAGTATTTCTCCACTACCCTCTGATTTTAAATGACAGGTGCAGATATGTCTCAAGAGGCTGACTGTTTTCTTACTGAGGTTTGCCTTTGAAAGGCATGTGGGATTTATATTTGAGAGTTTCTTTATTCTTCCTCTTGTTATGTCAGTTGCCAGGTTTAGAAGTCAAGCCTTGTAAATCACATAATTCCTGGAAATGAGCTTCAGACCTCTGAATGCTGACTCACTGGCAGTTAAGTACATTTTCATAAGTACCCCAGTAACTTGCAGAGCCAGGAATTTCAGAAACAACCTTCTATACTGCAGATTGTTGACAGGTAAATTATGTGCCAGTTTAAGGTAGAATACAGGACTTTTCATTAACCATCTAAAATTCATTCATTATACTGATGAATTCAATGGCTAGATATATGAACAGTGTATACCATACTTATAAAGACTGACTACATACTTAATAGAAAGTATCTCTACATCTGTTTTAGGCAGCTCATCCAATATTCCCATTTCCAGCACAGATTAGGAGCATTACACACAGTCCACAAACAGCCCATCTGGCTGTTTCTGCTGTTGTACTAAACCACCAAAAACCCCAGGAAGGACTAACAAGAGTGCTCACGTGCACAAGTGGTGGCTGGGGGCTTCCCTAAAGGTATCCCTGATGGACGGTAACTTTGAACTTGAGAGCAGTTTGGAGGGCAAGGTGTATAAATCTCATGGCTTTAGCTGAGGTCTGACTGCTAAACAAAGAGTACGGGGTTTGACATCCCCTGCCCTTGGCTTGCAGGTGTAAGTTACACCTGACTGTGAAAGCCTTTTAACAAAGGGAAGGGGCTTGTCCCGCTCAAGGCTTGCATCACTCAGGGAGTTCAAGAAGATGCTTTAGGAGCCACAGAGGTAGATCTTTTCTGGGTAGGCACTGAACCAGAGTCCCTCCCTTTTCCCTGCAGCCATGCTCAGCCCCACAGCTACAAGAAGGTGGATGTCAGTTGACAGCTACAACATCGCAGCGGGTTGTCTGATGAGGAGAGATTCTGATGTATCAGATGTTGCTAGTTGCTATGGTCCCTGAGCCGGTGTTGGACATCAAGATACAGCATATACTTTCCATTACTGAAAGGCTTAGTGCAGCTATATGTTATAATGGGTTTTCAGGCTTGCACTTTTCTCTCTCATCTTTAAACAATTCTGCAGTGGAGAGAAAGTATATCTGAGACTGCACTGGGTAATGATCCCACTCATGAGTGTAAGCAATAACCTCTTCCAGCTAGAATACCATCTCCAGTCTTGCCAAGTACACAGCTGCTGTCGGGCTTTCACACCAAGGACTGACGATCAGTGAAAAGAAGGGGCTTCTACATGATGCTGGCTATTCTGACAAAATACAGATAATATATTTATGTGCTCAGCTGGCAATTTTTCTGCTACCTCCCTCCCCATCCTCACTTCGTAAAAAAACATCTGTTGTAATGCTGTGACATTTGTTTTGTCCATTTAGAAAGAACGTTTCCTTCATTCAAGAAACTGGTTTGATCAAACTGCCAGTTCATTTCAAGATTTTGCTTTATTCAGTCTGAAGTCTGAAAAAGCCAAGGACTCACATAAGCAAAAACTGGAAGAGCTGAACATGCAGAGGAGTACAGGTGGCCTTAGCTTTGCTTTTTTTTTTTTATTAGATCATGTCACTGTGCCTGAGGTGGGCTGATTCAGGTGTCACATTCTCTCTCGCTCTCTATACTCCTTGCTAATTCTTGTACTGACAGTACTAGAAAGAGAGATGATGACAAGCAACCAGAGGCCTGGAAATTATTCATTACCCTGCAGTCCATAGTTTCATATTCCCCAGGATGGAAGCATCCTGGTATCAGATATCCTGTATTATAGGGATAATCCTATTATTATTATATCCTATATTATAGGAATTACTCTATTATTATTGCATTTATTATATATGATTTCCTATTATATAGTATTATAAGAATCCTATTATATAGGATATTCTATCCTATAATATTGAATCTTATTGACTTCAATAAAACCACCTCCTTGCTTCCAGATTTCTGCCCCTGGGCATCCTCTGCCATGGGACCTCCACACTCTACTGTGCCCTGAGGACATACACAGTCCTTCCTGACAACTCCCACATGTTCATTTCCCCTCAGAATTCTTGTTTTCTTGGGGCTTGGGAAGGCTTTCACTATACAGCTCCTTTGCTGAGAAATCCTGAGTCAAAAGGAATGAAACAGTTTGAACATTTGGATTAGATTAAACAATTAGTTTCAGCTCAAAGGAAAATTCAGGGAAAAACTCAAATACCTTTTCAACATTTACTTTCAAAATTATTCTAGCATGTAGCTTTATGAAGAAGTTACAACAAGAATTTCCCCAAAATAAAACAAAACATTTCTTTCAGGGGAACTGAACTTTTACTTGGCCACTTTAACAGACATTTGCTCCCATTTTGAAAAGAAGAAAAAAACCAGACCCCTCCAACTTTTAATTTTAAACCAAAGTGGATTATTCTCCCAATTCTCTTTTTTTTCCTATTGTGTTCTGTGCAGGAGGTAGAAACCCTAGATTTTTTCCCTGATAGCAAAATCCAAATCACATTCACATATTGATAAGCAAAAACTACCTAGATCTAAAAACTACCTGAATTTGGTCTAAGTAGAACAGAATTTTCCATTTGTTCAGCTGAAGTACGTGCAGCAATAAGGCTTATACTTAATGCCTTAAGACAAATGAACGTACTTTAAATACAAACTGAGAGAGCATTTAATTTTCATTACATTAGAAAAAGCAGAGTAGTACTAAAATACCAGCATATAATAGAGCCACTTCCTATTTTTCCTTTTACAAAGTAGCTGAATACTCCTAGTCAAAAGTCATTGAATTAAAACAATATTGCTAGTTGCCAGGCACGTAAACACAGAAGGTATGTTTAACACCAAAGCAACTAGCCCCCCGAAAAGTACTTACAAGTCAAATACCCACTGATTCCTTGGACTCTTTTTCAAGTGTGTAGAACAAAAATTTAATGTGCAGAAGGACTACAACCTTGCAGATGCAGAGGAGAAGCAGCAGCCCTCGCTGTGCCTCCAGGGGCTCTTTCTAGGTGGGTTGGAGGAACATATTCCGACAGAGCCTCTGTTATGCATCTTCAGTCTGTGCCACATGCAAGGACCTCACAGCCGGCAACCTTCCCAGTGCTCTCACAAGGTGGGAAAGAGCTCTTACACCTTCTCATTATAGAGAAATAGAGAAGGTGGGTAAGTCATTTGCTGTTGTAAGAAGGTAGTTGCACCCTTGCAGATAGCAAAAAATCTACTTCAGGAAAACCCTCTTTTACACCCTGCCCCTGACAATTGATGACTCCGGCTGGGATGAGTCTCTTAGGAATGTTTCCTCTACTTTAACACTTCAGTATGGAGTGGACTTTCAAAAGCACAAAAGGGAATTAACACTCAAACAGTAACTTTTAGTTGCATTTGCATCTCCAACAGCTCTGGGGGGTTTGGAAGTCTGAAGAAGCAAAAGAAGGCAGAAGACTCACTTGTATTTCTTAAAACATTTATTCTTTAAGCACTTGTGCATCTAGATTCTTGCCCATAACTGCAAGGTAGGAGTTGCTAAATTCATTCCCAGCCACTTGAGAACTCCTCCAGGAAGGCAAAGAACCTCATTAATATCATTAAAGAACTTGACAGATCCACGGGTTACAATGAGAGAGGGTTTTTGCTAGTGGTTTTGCATTTTAAATGTGCATTACCATCTAAAACATTTCTTTGCACCGCTTTCACAGGGAATTATTGCTATAGCAATGAATAGAGTCGGTCTGCATGAGCTTTTAAAGTTCTTAATTTCATTTCTCTGTTTAACTGGTCAACAAGTTACCCTGGCCTTTGCTGGCTCCCTATAAAATGGAGCTGCCAAGGAGTGGGGTAAGAGGAAGTTTCACGGAACAAAACACTCTCCAAAGGGCGAGGGCTATTTTTCACCCTCTGGGATTCCTGCCCAACATTTGCGTGTCTTTTGATGCAAGCATCGGTTTGTCAAAGGAACACACAGCAACTGTTGTGCTTTTTTGGCAGGGACTAGAAATGTTTTATAGTAAGACAGAGCATATACAGCTCAACTAGGCCAGCTATGCAGAGACCCTTCTCAAAACACTGAAAAAGGTGAAATCCAGCATGTGGGCGAGAGCTCAGGAGCAGCAGGACTTTCTCCTAGATGGCCACTTCTTCTGAAAGCTTGAGCACTAATGTATCTCTCTGTCAGCTAGATCAAATTAATAAAGTAAGTCTTCCTGAGATTTCAGCCATAAGTCTGAAATGCAACTAATCATTCCCCATACTGGCTGGATGATTCTGTATCTAATGGCCAAAAATAAGCAGAGATGTGGTCTCGCCCTCCTCCTAAACAAGTTTAATGACTGAAGTTTTTCCCTGCATACATTATCCCTGTGTTTGTTTCCTGATGATGTATTATTTTCAACTACCAGCTTCCCTAGATTTCTCGCTGAGATGAAGCAGAGTTCTCCAGCAACACTTAAAATGGGATTTCAACAAACTGCAAATTAGACTAAGCACAGCAGGAGCTGAGCATCTAAAAGCTACTCCAGTGCTCAGTATTGATTCCAGAGCCCAAACCTTTCCTCCCCGGTCAGCACGCTTCTGCATGCAGAGGCACAAACACAAATATCAGGCAGTTACAGCTCTCTGCTTTATGTTTCAAAATAAAAAGAGTAATTCAAGAACGCACATATTAGTTTGCTTATTATTCTAGCCTGTTACCTTTCAAAGCTTCACAAACAGAGTCTGTTTCTCTTGAAAGCAGTACATGATTTAAAAAAGAAAAATCTATTAAAAGTCAAACTCAAGGAAATTTAAATAAATTTTGGATGACACTTTCAATATTCAAATGCTCCATTGAGAAATGCAAAATTGTGATACCCAAAGTACCTGTAACTATCAAAGCAGCTGTTGATAAGTCCCCTTGCACCAAGTTAACATTTAGATTTATTACAGGAAACTTTGCAGTCTGTATTTCCCTGTTATTGATTTTTAACAGTAGATTTAAGCTGGTGCCCTTGAAGATATCATCCATTACATTTCTTAAGAATGTAATCTCCTGGGGTAGAGGTACAGACTGTCACCACGGCTCTGAGTGCATCTGCAGCCTGCAGTACAGAGCCCAGTAGGAAGAGCTGCACTGGCTCTGGACTCTGGTTGGAAACTGAATGTCCAGCCCAGAAGCAGGACAGCCACTTCCCCAGGCTAACACAGCTCAGCTGCTTCGGGGAGCCGGGAAAGACCTACATGCAGTTTCACTGACTTGTCAGTCATCCAGGTTTGGTCAGGTATCTCTGCAGAGCACTGCATGAGGGTGCAGTATCACAGGATATTTAATTTCATCTAACCTCAAGGTATTAGGGAAAAAAAAATAATGAAAAACTATACCATTTTCCTTCCCATACCTTGACTGACAACCTGGTGGAAGAAAGGAAATTGATTTCTCCACATGAATCTCTTGATTCCTAAGACTAACAGAGTTAATGCTGTATTCCCAGATAAAGCTGAATTTTGATGAAATACGAGCCTAGCCAAAGAGAATTATCAAGTGCTCTTACCCAGTAGCTCCCTGGCAATGTGGGAAATTGGAAACATAGGACATTGACTCAGGTGCCTGGGGATCCAGGCGGAGCAAAAGGGAATGGATAAACCGTGTCTGGCTCAAATGGGAAGTGAACGAGCTCTAATTACCCACATTTACCTTTAGCTACACCATCCCTGCTCACTGCACCTCCAGGACAGCCCTGACCGCTGCAGCAGCAGTGCTGTGCTCTCCCCACCACACCTCTTTCATTCTGCCTTGGATTTAGGAGGCTGTGATATTCCCTTTCCCATCAGCATGGATGGCAGTGCTGAGGGTGCTTCTAGCCATGCAGCTGGTCAGGACAGCCCGTGCTCGGTCAGTTCCCTGACAGTTAGATCACTGCCTGACTGCTGCTGCCTTTGCACACTATGTTTCACCACTCAGAGCTTCAGAGTCAACTAAAACATTTTGCAGATCTGCTCTGATTGCCCTGAACCCCAAAAGCTAAAAAAGCCCCTACAAATAAATGTGTTTTTTCCTATTTACATAACAAAAAAACCCCTGAAACAACAAACCTACTCTGAATGAAAACGGAAAGTGCTGTATTGAGCATTTCACATGCAAGTGTGTTTGCTTCAAAGACCCTTCTGCATTTCTCAGTTCTTTACCTTTCAGCAATTTCCATTTCACTTCCAACCTTTGCGTGCTGTTTCCTTCCCAATATTTTACGGCTTCAAGAAAGCAGAAAGACAATTTATTTTCTCAGGTCTATTTGTGAACGCTGCACCCCAACCTGAACTCCCCATTTGCAGTATGCACACTGATAATACTGAAGTTATCCCTCACAAGTTCACTATAGAAATATAATTAATTTGCTCAAAATAAACTTCCTAAAATATCTTTCTGAGAAAGGCTGAGGAGGACATTTTGCATGTTGAAAAAATATCGTATTTTTAGCTTGTTTCATGTTTGCATGAAAGTTGAGGACCTTCCTTAGCTGTCACTGAAAACAATTTCAACTCCTGTTAAAACTGAAGCTACTGGAATCACCCTGGTACGCAACCTTCCACAAAAGCGATGCTAATTAGACCAAACACATCTACATTTCCCAAAGCCATAGTATTTTCTCAAATGACAGACTGCATTAAAATATTTGTTCTGTTTGATCTGCATTTACTCCTCATTAATTTGGGAACGTAGGAGTAAAATTTTCAGGCTTGGACCACTAGAGGGACTCATTAGGTGGATGAGAAACTGCCTGGCAGGTTATCCCCACCTGGGAGGAAGAGGAGGGCTGGCCAGGGAGACAAGACACATTCACCTGTACTTTTTTCTTTTTTTAAGAAAACAAACGAACAACCCAAACACACACGCAAAAACACACCAACCACTTTGCAGTTATATGTAACAGATCAAAGAGAAAAATGAACTTGGCTTTAAGGAAGGGCAACACTGGAGAGCACATGCCTCAGCAAGGTGCTGGGAACAATCAGTTTCATCTTCAGTGCCTTGCAGAGCACTTTCTGTTACTCCAGGGAAAAGTCTTCTCTTGTTTTTCCAGGTGTACAGGTAGTGGAATATCTTATCCAGCAGGCAAGGCTAGTATCAGTGATACTAAGAAGTTTCCTATGTCATTCTGCTCAGCATTTAAAAGCTGCATGTAATGGTCCAGCCCACGATATTCACAGAAACTTTTCCACCTACTATGCAGCAACACACAATGGCAGCAGACAGAAAAGCTGTGCTCCTGCCTACCACTGCCCTGAACCAGCACAAAGCTCTGCTGGGCAGGGCTCCATCCTACCAAATTACTCTCCCAAGTCATTTTAGAAGCCATGATTTTGAATCTGTGCATCATATCCCGCTGTATCTGACAGGCAAAACTTGGTGCTGAAAAAAAAAAAAAGTCAACTCATTATAATAGGAAAACAATTTCTGAGCACCAAGATGCATTTTCTTGGTTAAATTAAGTTTATTTTATAGCCTTATTTTACAACTAGTCCAGACAAAGCACTAGAGAATTATGCGCTATAGGACAGAATATTCCACTGACAGTATCAAAATATTGCTGAAGAAAATTTGCTCTTATCTGCAGAGATTTTCATAAGCTTGTAGAGAATCCTAATATTTGAGGTGGAAAAGGCCCAGAAGTCTGTCATTATATGCTTATTTAAAAAGTAGTGGGACTGTAAGGTCCTTTGAGATCCTGACTGAAAGTCTTATGAATCCTTACCCATGTACATTTTCATTTGGTATGTTCTTTTAGCATCCCTGTTAAACATTTTCATTAATTAAATTGCACACTAATTATTTCAATTATAGTTGAAATGACTGAAAGCTGAAATTTCAACAACCCTTATTCACATTAACAGAAATGGTTTTTGCTTTTCACAAGATCTCAAAATACAGACACAATTGTTGTACAATTTAATTCACCAAGCTCCAATGAAAAATAAGAACCAATTTGTAAAAATAAATTTATAAGTATAGAAGTTTGACAAGCCCCTGGCAATGTTAAAGAATTCTTGTTATAAAAGCAGGCTTTTGCCATGCTGGCAGAATGAGACAAGCAGCAGGTTGCAGGAAAGAATACACTTTTTCCCCAGCAGAACCCTCCAGCAGTGGGACAGCCTATTTTTTCCACCCTCAGGAGACACTGGGTTTCTAACTTGTGCTACTGTCAGTTAGCATGTACAGTTTCAAGAACCTTTTTGAATATACATCAGTGCACTAATTTGCTGTCTTTACAACCTGACCTCTAAAATACATTAGTTGGTTGGAGTCTCCCACTGACTTCCCAGGCCTTGGCTCATTCCCTTAAAATACCTCAAGCCCTGATGTACCAAACACTCCCCTGTTTATGCTTCATCTTCACCTCTGTAAGTTGTTTCAGTTAAATTAGTGAGAAAAGTATGGTTAACAAGGAATTGGCTATACAAGGGCTTTGGATTAGATTAGAGGCTTTCTGTTTTGGGGTTTTGTATGGTAGGTGGCATGTGTTTGGCATCAACTATAATATACAGACTAATATTAGTCAGTATAGCTATTTCTTAAGTATGAGAGGAACTATTAGAATAATGCATTTTCAGAAATGTCTTTATTGGTTCAACTTAAAACCAAAGAGAAAGGCAGCCTTTTTCCCCTGAGGGGTTTTAATGAAGTTTCCCATGGATGGAAACAGATTTGCCTTGGGTATGACCTGTATCCCTCCAGAGGACTGCATCTCAGTCATTCCCCTTAACGATGACTTGAGACAGCCAGCTGTGCAAACCAAAACGCGTACTAGATAGCAAAACCAATGTAGAGATTGTGGGAGCAGATACAGAGAATTCTTGAATGCCACAAAACACGAGCATCTGAGATTTTACCCAGTGAAATGTGGAACCAATTAGGGCACTAAATGTGACAGCTCTGAGTTGTTCAATTTTTTGCAATCATACCAAAAAGCAGTAATGACAATTGCATAGCACAGACTTGCTTTTGCCTGAGGTCAAATGCCTTTTTCTTTTGAGACATGTTGCTTTAATCTACTGAAATCTGCATGGGCTTTGCCAGCCTCTGTGAGGCTTTGCTGTTGACCATGGTATTCTCTGATGGGGGTGCCAAAGCAGAAGCATTTGTCTTCTGATTTCCCTGCTGCACTGTCAACACATGTTACTTGGACTGACACTCTGCACCAATATGCAGCTGGAGCAGGACCTTGGCCTGAACACCTAGGTAAAGAAAACCAAAGCCCTTGGCAGTGCAGCTGGAAGAGTCAGAGGTGCATTCCGTTGTTTCCAGCACCCAATCTCATTGTCTTCAGTATGCACCCAATAACTAGTAGAGGGCTACAAGCAATGTTCTTCATTTTTCATGAAGTCATAAAGCGTTTTAGGTTTCAGGATTTGGACACTGAAAAGTGATCGTTAACCATCACTTCTGACAGGATCACGCCAAAACACACCAAAACAAGACAAGACACCCTAGTTATAGATTTGTCTGCATAACCATAGCCTTGTGAAAGCTTAAGACAGAAGTAACCATCCTACTAAACCCAATGTTGCTCCCCCTTGAGCCCCCTGCTGCTCCCCCCTACAGTCCTAAGCACAGTTACCAGGTCTGGCAGCAGAGGCTGATGATGGATGTTGATGCACAAATCCAGCCTACAGCCTAGTGACCAGGCAGAGCTGTAATCCTCCCCCTCAGGTAAAGGTTTTTGGACTCTGAATTCATCAAGCAAAAGGTGACCAGCTCTAACTCCATTACCAGAAGTGACACACACTAGCAAGGCATTGCTTCTATTTGTATTCTATGTGGGTAAAAGCATATAACATCAAACGCCAAAGAGGAGTGAGAGTTCAGACAAAATTTGTACCTACTGCTCTCTGTTAGCTAGCTTTAGGCAGACCTGAGCTTGTAAGAACAAATCGGGTTAAGAATAAAGATTCGTCCATGAAAGACTAATAAGTAGCAGCTATCACAGACTGCATAAACAATAGATCTGTAATATGGCTCAGAGATCACCATGGGAGTATTCTGGGTCACTCTGGTCCTCTGTGTCTCTGAACCGATTGTAAAAGGGGTCTGCACCACCCTGCTAATACCACATGTCAGGTATAGATGTAGAAGCTGTAGACGCTCATATTTGTCTCTGCAGATCTTGGCTTATGTCCTCGAGACATATAAATCATATGACACTATATTTTGTTCACAAGAGTAAACACTCATGGTGCTCTACCAGCAAACAAAGTAACTAGGCTTAGAGCAGCACTAAGTCAATACATCCTTGTTCCAAATAGGAAAACTGGTGAACAAAAGCCCTTGTGTAATGGAGGGAAATGTTCAGCCAGGGCCCTGTGGGTTGGAGGAGCAATTTTGAAGAAATTGGTTCTACTTTCTCATCCTCTCTAAAAATACATAAAATTGTTCCTGCTGTTAAATTACCATTTGCTGGTACCTGGCAGACTCCTAATTGATTAGAGAAAACTAATTCAGTGCAATGAATTATTTGCAAGTGAAGTATCTGAAATATCTACTTTATTAATATTTTTGATTTAGAATTATTATTTTATTCAGATGTCGCAGATAAGAGCTTGTTATAGTTCATAAAAGTAACTTAAAGGAAGACTGAATAAAACCAATCCCTGGTACAAAAGCAGCATGCCAAGGATGGACTTGTCCCAGAGTAACTCTGCTTATTTTATTGGCACTGCACCAGGTTAAACTTTTCCAGACAGTTCAGAGTTATTCCCAGCTGGGGAAAAGAAAGAAAGTTATTAGGATTTGGAAGCAACTTTTTCTTCCTGCTAAACTATTTTGACCTTTCCTAAGAAAGTTCAGAATTGGCCAGTTAGCAAAATTTCAATCAGACTTCCACCACTGATCTCTGCGTGAATTCAGGTTTAGCTTCCTTCCCTCCCGAGTTGTGACCTTCTCCGCTGGCAGAGGCCATATCACACCCTGCTTCACACCTTTCACCTTTTTATCTGGAGCTCCTTCTATTTGCACCCTTCCAAATATCTTGCCAGCTCCCAGAAGAAAAGGACCTTTGAGACAAGGTTTTCTATCAAAGATCACATGCGAGACGATCAATCTAACAAAACACAGGACTCAGCATTTGAATATAAAACAGTAAAGAGCTACAGAGACAAAAAAACCCAAACAATGAACAGACAGAATTATTAAAAGTCTACCTCAAACTTAGTTCTGCTTGATGACTGACACCACCGATTGTGCTGCCGGACAGGTCCCTGCACACATTGCACTCCCTGGGCTTTGCAATATGAGGCTGTCCCTTCACATAGTCACCATCCATGGTTTGTGTCCCAGCTTGGTCACACCCTGGAACTTGCTATGCTCCCATCCACCCCCCCACCCCCTTGATTAAGGGATATCACTGAATAGAGATCCACAGCTGCAAACATGGAAATGAGATACATTTCACTCCCCTTTTCTTTTCTAATCAGGAATTCTGGTTTCACTTAAAATCTTGAGTTTTCTGTAGTATAAACATTTCCCACTCCTCCCCTCTCCCATTTTTCTCTCTTGCCACCTTACCTTGGCTTCAGTTTTTGTCATGTTTTTTTTCACCAGCCATTGCAGTCTAGCCTTTTCTCACTTGTTGCAGTACATTAAAAATAATGTATCTTGAGAAACAAGAACTAACACCTCACCAATGCATCAGACCCTGGCTAGTCCACAGTATTTCAGAGTTCAAGTATAAAAGTGATAAAAGAAGTGATAGAATTGGGGATGGGGTGACTGGACCAAGTCATACTATACTCATACTGTGGTTTGTAAGGCTCATATACTTCATATTATTTCCTATTTATAACCTTTAGTAGTGACTCATGAAGCATGAGAGCTCTAAGTTGCCTGAAGCCCTAACTACCAGCAGTTTGGGCACCATCCTAACCTGAGGCAAGTGTGACACCCAGCCTTACTCAGCAAGGGTTGAAAACAGTAACTTTCAGCTCCAAAAAGCAGTGGGATCTTGGAGCTTGAGCTGCTCCATATAGGAGGAGTGAGACAAGCAATGAATATGCTACAGTCTTGGCCTGGCTTCTTTCCTGTCTTTTTATGAGCCTCTTATGGATACTCTACCTGGACAGGACTAATTCCTCTCTGACAGATAGTCTTCCTTCTCAAGTTTTTCTGGACTGGACGATACCTCATTGGCCATACTTCAAACACACCAAACAAAACCAAAACAAGAAACTTACAATCACACACGAAGAATGCCCACACCACCTTATTTTTCCCAGCCATCAGATCTGCAAAATTTTGGTTCACTCAAGGTTAGTTCCCTCAGAGTAAGTACATATATATGTATGGTACATTTCGGTTTTGCATATCCAAGAGCCCCAAAGATAAATCTCTCAGTATGAGTTATTACATTCTTTTCTCTGGCCATAGCAAAAGCGATCTTGCCAATTCAGATCTATCTGGGAAGATGAAACAGAGCTATCTTCCTGACAGTTCACGTGACTATGTGACACCTTTCCAACCTTGCACTGGCATCTGCTGCCTCAGATGTGGACACTTCTGTATTTACTCCAAAAGGCCTTTCCCTCCTGCCACAACACATCTTTATACCTCAGGCAGTAGCAGGGGCTGCCCCCCCTTGAATCAACTGATGATGCCAGCCTGGTTCTCCAAAGTGGATTTTCAAACAAGTCCTTTTGCACTTTCTTTTCATTTTGATCCACTTCTTTAATGCTTCAGTGTTACCCTCCTCTTAGTCCATCTGACCACTCTCCTTTGCTATGGCACCAAGAAAAACACTTGGTTGGCAATGACTGGTACATCTTGTCGAGGACGTGCCACTACCCCTCCAGTTCACCTAATATGACTAACACCAATATACACTAACAACCATCTCAGTAGAATTTGGATACATTGGTCAATATTTCATGGTTTCCTTGATACCCCCCCATTGGTATGTTGGCTCTTGTGGTTTTGGGGTTTGCTTTTGTTTTGGGTTTTTTTTTTTCCTTTTAAACTGAGCCTCTGTTTTTATTTCCTGATTGAGAAGTCTTCTCTACAAGGACAAGATAAATTTTGAAATAAATGTCTAATGAAGGCAGTTCCCAGTTCAACTGCTAGAATTACAGCAGCACTGAGAAGCTGCAGTCAACATGAGATACAGCCTCAGCCTGGTCCTCTACCAATCCTTTTGGTCAGCAACCCCCACACAAAACAGACATAAAGCACCACTATTCAGAACCAGTAGTATTTATCACTTACATCATATTGGTGTAAGTTATAGCAGACAAAGCGGCGTAATGCTCATGTCCAATGATACTGTGCCATGTCTATCCAAGGCCATATTTCACAAGACACTGGTTTCAGTAACAAAGTCAATGTGAATAACTCCCACTGGGGTTTTCCAATGGGACTCTGCATTCAAGCTGCAGTGTCCCCCCTTCTCTGTGGTTAACACAACCAGAAAAATTGCACCATCAGCCAGATCATTTCAACAACTTATCCTAGCTGAGCCAACACACTGAAAATCCATGACTCAAATGCAGTTTTCTCCATGTCTCTTTCACCTCATCCAGATACATCTGAATAGTCTGTACTTTAAAAAAAAATACCACATGTGCTCAACCACATTAAAACAGAAAAATGCATTTTAGTGGGAAACATTTAAACTGGAAGTGACATTAACTCTCAGCGATGATTTTCACTAACCAGTGTGTACCTTGCACAGGCAGGATGTTATCTCTCTAAGAACGACTAAAGCCCTAGTGATGGGGTGCAAGGAGAGAACATACAGAGAAAAATGCCTTTCTTTTATCCGAGAGAAAATCTGAGATAGATAAACTAGTTTCAATGGAAAATATTTGGTCATCCCTAATACTTCATCTCTTATGTAAAAGAAAACAGGGTTTATGGCTTTAGGGTTTTTTGGGTTTTTTTTTAAGAGATAATGATTTGCTTTGTGAAGACTTTTGATTTAAAGAAATATCCCAAGCAAAACTGTTTTCAGAAAGCCTAAGTACTCAGCACCAAAACAGTATTTCCGATACTTACAGGGGCTCCAGTTCATCTCATCCCTCTGTGAATATAACAAGAACTTTCATAGCAGTGCCTAGGCATTCTCATTATGCCTCTAAACAGTAAACACTCAGATTTCTTCAGTATCCTCCAAATATCAATATATGTATTTCCCCCCCATCCCCCCCCCCCCCCCCCCCCAAGATAAACTTTTTCACTGAGAAGAAAATAGGACAATTTTAAGCAGTCTCTAGCTCACGGTCTATGCTTGTCATAGGTACACAAAAACCACAAGTTATACAGACATCAGGTCTTGTAGTATCACAGTTAGGGAACAGAGAAACCGGGTGTCGAACACCAAACACCCGGCTGTAATGCAGCTCTGTAGGAGTGGGTATCACCACAGTCTCTGTGCAGGAATATCAACAGCTTGGTGTGGTCTCAGGGTAAGGTTTCAACTACTTATAGAATCATATACTTACTTGTGAAGAACTGAACAGAAACAGATCAAGAAATTAAGCAGTGCTAGCTTGACACAAATGACAGTTCTTAGCTCTCTGTCAGAATTCTGTACGGTTTTGTTCATTGTACAAATAAGCTGTAAGTGAAGATTTGTTTATAGTACCTCCATTAGGATGCTGGTGATGTAATCCAACTGAATTTCTAATTTAACTAATATTGTGCAGGCAAAGAAAGAAATAATCACATAATTCTATCAAGCTGGAACAGGTGAACATGCTAGTACACTGTATGGCTCAGTGTCACAGTTGGTGGTATGTTTACACGTGGCATAAGCTATCAGGCAGTGAGGCCTGAGCGGTGAAATCTACAGACTTGTCTCAAAGGTAAAGGGATGCTTGCTTTCAGCTCTTAACACTCTCTAGAAGTTTTCCTACATGTTTTTGGTTCATGCCCCCAAGTTCAACTGTAGCTGTAAATGTTGTTAAACCACAGCATTTCATAGGAACACCGGCCATTGTCTTTTGCAGTTCACAGCACTGATGCATTGATCTGACTCGGGGCATGACCCCTTTCTTGATCTGCCTTTTTGTGAAGGGCTGCAGAAGCCAATGGCACAAAAATAGGAGAAGGAGGCTTGGAGGTGTTTCAGACGTACATGCAGGAAAGTCATACAGCATCAAACTACAGGCGCCAAACTGCAGTCCTTGAGGTAAGGTCTTCCTATTAAACCAAAGCCTACATGAAGGTGCACTATGAGATGAGCAGGCAACAGTGGTAGGAAGGCTGGGCATTCTTCAGGAAGGAAACCTCAAAGGTGCAGGAACAGACCATCCTTGTATGCTAAAAGATGAGCTGGTGGGGAAGACCAGACAGCTTTGGCTGGAACTCAGGAGGTGGGTGGGTGGGTGGGTGAAGTATGTTTAGGATCTTCAGAAGGTGCAGGCAACTCAGGAGGACTACACTGATGTGAGGCTACGTAGGGAGAAAATTAGAAAGGGTCAAACCCCAACTAGAAATTAACCTGGCTGTTGTTATACAAGACAATATAAAGTGTTTCTATAAACACATCAGCAGCAAAAAGAGGTCTAAGGAGAACCTCTGTCTTTTTTGGATGCAGAGGGAAACATAGTGACAAAAGATGAGGAAAAGGCTGAGGTACTTCATGGCTTTTTTGCCTCAGTCTTCGGTAGTAAGACCAGTTGTTCTCTGGGTACCCAGCCCCATGAGCTGGAAGACAAGAAGCAAAATGAAACCCTCATAATCCAAGGGGAAATGGTCAGTAAGCTGTTACACCTCTTACACATGCACATCTATGGGGCCAAATAGGATCCACCTGAGAAAGCTGATGGACGTTCTCACCAAGACATTTCCAATCATTTGTCAGCAGTCATGGCTAACAAGGGAGTCCTAGCTGACCAGAGGTTAACAAATGTGACACCCACCCCTCCAAGAAAGGCAGAAAGGAGGATCCAGGGAACTACAGACCTGTGAGCCTGACCTCAGTGCCGGGGAAGGTTATAGAGCAGATCATCTTGAGTGCCATCACATGGCATGTGCAGGACAACTGGGTGATCAGGTGCAGTAGCATGGATTTATGAAAAGAAGATCCTGCTTGAGTAACCTGATCTCATTTTACAAGGCGATCCACTTAGTGGATGAGGGAAAGGCTGTGGATGCTGTCTACCTGGACTTTAGTAAAGCCTTTGACGCCATTTCTCACAGCATTCTCCTGGAGAAACTGGCTGCTCATGGCTTGGATGGACATACACCTCACTGGGTAAAAACTGGCTGGATGGCTGGTCCCAAAGACACCACTCTGGTGTGAATGGATTTAAATCTAGTTGGTGGCCAATCACAAGTGGTGCTCCCCAGGATTCAGTACTGGGACCAGTTCTGTTTAATATCTTTATCAATCATCTGGATGAGAAGATCAAGCACACCTGAGGGATCTGGAGATGCTGGATTAATGGGCCAACACCAACTGTAAGAGATTCAACAAGGCTCAGTGCCAGGTCCTGCACTTGGGTCACAACAACCCTACACAGGGCCACAGGGTGGGAAAAGAGTGACTGGAAAGCTGCCTGGTGAATAATGACCTGGGGGTGCTGGTCAACAGCCAGCTGAATACAAGCCAGCATGTGCCCAGGTGGCCAAGGCGGCCAACAGCATCCTGGCTTCTATCAGAAACAGTGTGGCCAGCAGGACCAGGGTAGTGATTGCTCTCCTGTACTCAGCACTAGTGAGGCCACACCACAAATCCTGTGCTCAGTTTTACCACTCACTTCAAGAAGGATGTGGAGGTGCTGGAGGGCATCCAAAGTACAACAAAGAAGCGGGTGAAGGGTTTAAAGCACAAGTCTTACGAGGAACAGCTGAGGGAACTGTGGTTGTTTATCTTGGAGAAAAGGAGGCTCAGAGGAGGCTTTATTGGTCTCTGCAACTACCTGACAGGAGGTTGTAGGCAAGTGGGTTTCAGTCTCTTCTCCCAAATAACAAATGATAGGATGAGAGGAAATGGCCTCAAGTTGCACTGGGGAGGTTTAGACTGGATATTAGGAAAGATTTCTTCACTGAAACTGTTGTCAAGCACTGGAACAGGCTGCCCAGGGAAGCGGTAGAGTCACTATCCCTGGAGGTATTTAAAAACTGTGTAGATGTGGCACTTCGGGATGTGGTTTAGTGGTGGACTTGGTAGTGTTGGGTTAGTGGTTGAACTTAATGGTCTTAAAGGTCTTTTCCAATCTAAGTACTCTATGATCTCTAGGATCTCCTAAGATCTAGCTGCATGGGGGTGGGGGAGCTGTTAAATATAAGACAGTAATGAAGGCTTTATATTCAAAATGGAATAGGAAATAAGGGAATAAATTAAACGTTTGCCTTTGATCCCTTTAGTAATATCTCAATATGACAAGTTGGAAAGAGAAAAGACATACCTTAGACCATGGAGCAGAAGCTATAAAAGTTTTAAAACCCATTGTAATCAAATACTTTTCACAGATATGACATTTCAAGAAAGAAGAGAAATATGCCCATAGTTCAGTGCTGTTTCTGGTCTTTGTCCATCCATAGATATAGATCCCAACAGACCATGGCATTTAGAAGACTAAGAAATTCTCTTCTCCAGTTAAATGCTGAGGTGGCATTAAGTCTGCTTCAAGAAACCTGTGACCAATTTGTAATCCTTGCCAGGTATAAGCCAATTAGTTTATATCACCTGTGGGTTAAAGATTTTATTTGAAAGGGAATTCCCCTCCCATTTCAGTTATTTGTATTATCCCATTTTAATTACTTGCATCAGGAACAGTTCCATTTGCAGCCATAGGCCTCCCACCCAGTCCTCAACATACACAGATGGTTACTGCCCCAAAGAGCTGCAGGGCATGGGGGCAACATGGGATGCAGAGAAAAATTAGCATGGTTCTCATCTTGCAAGTGAAAATTTGAGTCAGGGGAAAGGATGACTTACCTGCATCCATGGAAGGAGAGTTCTACTATAAATATGCTTCAGTTTTCCACAACTGAGTAGCTAAACTGAGTAGTTTTATTCCACTTCAGCTCATACAATTCCTGTATAGGAAGGACAAGCCTCAAATACTACCTAAAAAGTGGAGTATGCAATGCTCTTCCAATCATCAAGTCATGCAGACTACATTCAAATTCAACAGAAGCCTCGGGAGTTTTAAGGCTGTATTACCCATTTCACCTCCCCTACAGTCTGATTTAAGGAGCTGTTGGCTGCTGGTTTCCCCACATAGCTTCTTACAAGCTGAGCACAGGTAATACTGTGCACATAGAACACTCGCAATTAGCAGCTGTCCATGCAGAATGCAAATAGGAGAGGTTTTCTAAGCAGACAGCAATCCCCTATGATTTAGAAGAGTTTCATTCAGCTTTAATAAGCCAGAGCCACATTTTAATAGCTGGGGAAGGGTAGGGGCAAAAAGCTGAGGAAGGATAGCATCTCTGAAAGAAAATGCAGCTCTGGAAAGTAATTAACGGAGTAGATCAAGTTTTTCATCAGATTTTAAACCTGGCAGCATTTTTGGAGACTTTTAAAGAATATTTCCCTTCAGTCAACCAAAAATCTGTTCTTGCAATCAGCAGAGAAATCTATTTTCCTACAAACTGGCACCAACTAAGAAGTACAGAGATATTGAAACAGAGTAATTTTCACCAGTGTTGGAGCACTGAACTTCTCCAGCTTTCCCCAAACTCCTCAGGCACATCATGAATGCCAGGGTACTGACATCTGGGTGGGTGGAAGAGGTTACTTCCCATCTTTTTTTATAATTACTATTTCAGACATATGTGAGAAATGAATGTAAAGAGGGAAGAAGTAAAGAGTTTTGAGCCAAGAGAAAACAGAGAATTGCATTTAAGAAAGGTCACTGGTCATCTGTCTGGGACAAAATGCTCCTTGAAGCAAATCGTCAAACCATAGGAAGGCAAAGATTTATTTTTGTCACAGAGGACTGGACATGTATATTAGTAAAAAAGCTTCACAGATTAATCCCAAGTGAAATGAGTGACCTAAATGCCATATGCAAGCCTATAAACCAGTCTCTACTAGAAAAAAAGAACTGAGATTATGTGTTTTTACCTGATGTCTACCAACACTGGGTTTTTACACCTTCCACTGAAGTAGCTGATACTGACCTCCACCTGACTGTTAGATTAGATGTCCCTTGGGTTCAATCTGCTGTACAATTCCTGTGCAAAGCAGACTGTTATAACAAAGCTAAGATGGAATAAGAGTCAGGTAATAATGACTAAAACCCAAGAAATGTTGATATAAAATGACCATTTATACTAGCAAAAACCCCCAAAACTTAACTTCAGCTGATGCCATCTTTTCATATAAAGATTTGTTTTATTACTTGGTAGACATCCATAGTTAGGAGTAAAGTAAAAAGTGTAAATCACAGCTCTCAGGATATCATAATACTTCTTTAACGCATCACTGTGGTATTACATTGGGCAGAACTGCAGAGTCCCCAGGGTAGAAATAGAGCTGATCGTTACACTGTACAGAGGATTAGTGGGGCCTCAGTTCTTGTCTGGCACTAACTGTTTACTCTGAAGGGTGTATAGTAGGGTAATACCTTTTGATTAGCTAGTTTTGAAATCCACTTTAATCAGTCACTAATAGATACAATACAGAAAATCTTAACCTTGTTGTCTATTAGAAGGAACACTTCCAGCAGCAACAGGAAAATTACTAAGGTTGGACAGTTTTTCAAAAGTTCTTATAAAATTGAGAATGTCTTTGAGGAACATATCTGCAAAAGCCCAGTTAGTGAAGGGCTACAGATGACACCCCTGAACAGACAAACTGATGTGTCAGCCTTCAATTTCTATCAACTGATGCAAGCATCTTCTCAGCATCTTCACAGGCAGAGCACTCTGTTCTGTGGAAAGCCAGGAACTGCAGGGAGCAGGGTGAAATTCCTTGCAATTTACTCTGTTGCATCCCACACCACTTAAACACCGTTTACGAGTGCAATGCTACAAATCTGGCCACAGCACATACCACCACTGCTGCCTCCTCCTGTATTTCCAAAGATGCAGTGGTTAAGCAAGCTCCCAGGAAGGTGTTTGGGCAGCAAATGCCGGTGGAAGAACTTGTATCTTTCCACAGAACAACCACTTTCCAGTGCAAAAAGGTATTCCACTGCCTTTGGGAGAGCTTAAGCAAGTTTATTTTGAGGAGAATGGATGGTAGTAAATTGTTCTTTTGTACTCCCATGATCATCAGACAAAACCACAGTTCAAAACAAAGCCTTAGCACCCAGACAAGTCACCCTCATGGATTGGCAGCTAAAAAGAAAAAAAAAAATTAAAAAAAGCACTAAATAAGTGGTCTGTATTTCAGAAGCCAGGATTTCAGGAGAAACTGCAGAGTGCTTTTCAAAGTGATAAGTACAGCTACTTTTTAGAACTAGTTATTGCTGCAGACTGAAATCATTAACCAAGAAAACTCCTATTCACTTACCTTTGATCCAAGTGCTGCAGCCTTGTGCACTTGACAAGGCAGCAAGTCCTATCCTTAATTAAAATTCAGAAAAAAGCCAGGTTACTTTATGCTGCATCCATGTGTGTGTTGATTGCAGAAGATGCTGATGAGTACACAGCACTCTTGTGAAGTCAGGACATTTACTTTTGGTTCATAAATATTAATTCAAGGCACTCAACCTCAAACATTTGAAAGGCTCTTTTTTATTGTTATTCATTGCACAATGATATTTTAATTTGAAACAGATAATTACCAGAATATTAATTCTGTTCTACCTTGGAATCAATATGAATTTACCTGCACACAAAGAAGCACAGCAAGTGCTTGGCTGTAGCTTAGAACTGGCAAATGTCTCACTATTTCGTATGTAAACATCATACAAAATACATATCTTACATCTAGATATCTACTGTATTATAGAGACAAGTTTCCATAGAGCTAGGGCTGTAAGAGTAACTGAATTTTCCCCAGCTGCAGCCTTTTATAAAAATCAAAGTACAGCAGAAGCTCTAATTAGTTTCATATGAGAAAGAAAAGTGTCAGGCTTGACAAGCGCATTTTTACAGAAACCTGATTAAATCTGAAGGTGAAAGATAATATGCTAATAACACACCATTTCAGTGGGATCACTTGGTTTTTGAAGGATCAAATTATCCCTGTAAGAAAACACAGTTTTGACAAAACCAAAGCAGAAAAAGCAACAGAAAGTTCAGTAGCTTCTAGCAGGATCTCCCTACTGAACCATTTTCCAAGACCTGCAGTGCTGGAGGAATTAGCAATGCCTGAGGTGTTCCTCAGGGTACCCAAATGTTTGCCAAAGCAATGAGTCTAAGATAGCTGTCCTGCAACGCTGACCTAAAATACTGCATTAGCATTGTTTCAGGCTTTGTTTCTGGGTAAAAAGAAGAAAGATTTTTTTTGTTGTTGTTGTTGAACCGTCTTATCTTTCTGAATCTCCCCTTATCCTAAAACTTTCAGGTTTGGGTTTTTTTTTTTTTCCTCCTTTTATTTTAAATGCATGTGACTTGTAATATGTAAGCAGAGACAGCAACAGAAGAGGGGTGAGTTATTCCCTGCTGGTGCTGAACTTTTTGTCCTCCAAGAAATGCCTATTTCCTTTTGAAACTGGGTATAAAACATTTCAGTAGTCAGCGGTCCAAGGAGTACAGCTGCTGATGCATTCACCTGATATTCTCTAGCAAGTTCCTGGTGTAACTATACAGAATACATGATTACCCACACAAAAGGAGCAGCTCATGGAGGTACAATCAGGAGAAAGACACTAAATTCCCTTGTCTCAGATGATTAAGATTGTTTCTTGAGAGACAGAGAAGAATTGCTCCATGTCTTTGCACCAGGACTAATGAAGACTGATTTCTTGCAGCTACAGTACGACTCCCCAGCTCTGCACCCATCCCTCCCTCCTCCCCTGCAGTAACCTCAGCTCCCCTCCATGTCCTCAGCTGCCTCTGTGGGAAGGCGAAGGTACATGCCATGTGCTGCTGGCGCTGGAGGTGTGCTGGCTGGCCAGCTGGCCGCTGCCAACATCATGGGTGAGCACGAAGCCAACAGACTCAGGTCTGCATGGGGAGGGGATATCAGGCAGACCTGGAATCCAGAAATCTTCAGCATTCCCACCTTTATCAGATTTGATTGGAGCTAATCAATTAGGAATATTATTGCTCAGAGATACACATTTCTGAGGGTGGGTACTTACACGTGGGTAACTTTTCTTTCCTTATAAAAATAAGGGGGAGGAAAAAAAGCCAATGCATTATGCACAACCTTAATAAAAAGCCAGGATTTTGGAAGCTAGAAGTACCAGGATGTCTGCATAGCATTTCCGAGCAGAAGTTCAGGCAATGATCTGCTAGCACTGCTGCTCTGTTCCTCGACCTTATTCTCCCTCTGCAATAACCATTTCTAGCAAAGGGCTTAGAGGTCTTAGTCCTGCTGAGCTCTGCACAAGTTACACTTCAAACATTGGACTCTTGTTTAGATTTGAAAAACATACATTTCAGCAGGTCATTCACATATGGCAGAGAGGCATCAAAAAAATCTACACTGGCAATGAATTAATCATGTACTGAAATATTTCTTGAGGAGAGGCAGCCATTGCTTTCATAACAAGTCAAACTCGATGCAAGTAAAGACGTGGACAAAATATATCTCCAGCCTCACTTCTAATTCCAAGTTCTCCTCTGTTTTTACAATGAAAAAAGCAAAAAGCCCTACGAAGCCTGGAAGCAGAGCTGTACCATAACTTCACACATGGAAAGAAAAAACAGCTGGATGTGTTCAAAAGCTCCTTCACAGCTGACATATGGACTATAACTTTTAAAGTCAAATAGTGATGCTAAAAAGCATACTTTGGGCAAAGCAGTAAGGCTTAGGTTTTAGTAGTGAATGTATAAAAGAATTGTGTTCCAGAGCAGCACTCTGAAAAAGCACAATTTGGGGCATCTATTTTGTTCCAGCTTTCATGCCCCTGAGATGCACTGTAAAGGGAGCCTTCGAGAAGTTTCAGGACTTCAGTTTGTAAGCAGGGAGCTGCCAAAATGTTGGGTCCATTCATAGTGCCAGGAGAGGATCCTGCAGGGAAACCAGCAGGGATGAGGCCAGCAGGACCCTGCAGCCACAGGCAGAACCAGACTGGTAAAACCTGGTGTTTCAAGGCTTTCCTGGCACCCCTCAGCTGCCCAACTGAGTTACCCAACAGTCTTCCTAGTCATGTGCAAACCCCATGTTCTAATGAATATGCCTTAAAGCAACCTCATGCCACCTGGATAACAAATCACACAGACTTACAGAACAGTTCACATTTTTTAGTCCTAAAAGTTCCTGACCTTGTAAACACTCATTTGGCCAATGGCTCGTCAGTCACAGATCCACTAACCAAACAGTAAAAAAGCCCACTGGGCTAAATCACGTTAGTGCAGAAATGGCCCAGGAGCTCTGGCATCAGCCCTGGAAATCATCATGAAACAGAGATCTCAAATCCTACCCCAAGCAGAAGTGAGGTGCAACACAGGTGAGGTGGAACTGAGCTGCTCTTATGGATGTTAAGGAAACACAGAAACAGCTATGGAATAACTTGCAGATAGAGTTTTAAGATCCAAAATAACACCTACCCAAATAAATTAAAATTTACTTTTCACTATTTTGTATTTGTATAATAAATATTGCTATTATAACCTAGTCCAAAGACCTAAAATTGAATCTTAACTTATAAAAGTAGTCTGGAAACACACATTCAAAAGAAGTGTATTGAAGTCCTGCTAAATTCTCAGGTGTTTAAGTTTGGAAAGCTGGCCTTGCTTCTGCAGTAGGCATTATTTATCATGTCTAGACTAGTTAATCAGATTCCTTTAAAATACCCAAAATTAATTTTTAAATTAATGAGCACAAATAACTTCACAAAACATTATAAATTCATTAAAGTATTAAATAAAACTTCTGTACAGATTACCAAGCTATTAAAGTTCCCATTTGTGAATATGATTAAAAAACTTATACAAAAATCTCACTTTCTATTTGAGTTTAGACGAAAGGATTTAAGATTTCCAATTAAATAATCTACATGTGAATTCTTGTGAGGAAAAAGAAGAGTCTCATAATACCTATTTTCAGATGAGGGAAAAGATAAGCTGTTTTATATGCAAATATAACTGATTTTATTTAATTGCTCCTGAGGGAAGAAGATTTGTATGCAAACCCCTTGCTAACTGGTAGTGACTTCAACCTCCTGTTACCCGCCCCCCCCCCCCCCCCCCGCAAAACGTCATTTAATAACTGCATCTTCCTAATGGAAGAGAGCACAGTCCTGCAGGGCACTGTATTGAACACCTCCACTCCCCAGAGAAGGCAGCAGAAGCTGAGGAGACTTGCCCATGCAAGGTCCTCCCTGCTCCACTGCAGCCAGAGGTGCTTGACACTTCAGAAGTCCAGCAAAGCAAAAGCAAATTTCCCCAAAAATAAAGCTGTAAGTAGTGTTTCCTCACCTACCATTAGAGAATTTATTTTAAACAGGCATGCAGTGACCAAAATGATCATGTCAATGTATCTACATAAAACATCCTTTGCTGATATTTAAGTTCCATGCTGTTCCCATGGCAAGCAGTAGAAACACATAACTCACTAGCACAGCCAGGCACTCAAGCAAGACAAATAATCCATCATCAGGCAGCATAAATTTCATTCCTACCTTTTACCCTGTGGGAAAAATCTACAGGGTGTCTTGTAAGGGAAGGTATTTTAAAATTACATTGTCATAAACACAAGAACTATATCATCTATTTGCAAAGAGACCTGTCTCAAGCTAGCGCAGCTGGAGCTTCAGCTGCATCGCAAAGACTTTTTCCTGTGCTCTCTCATCCAGCTGAACATCTCTCAATTTTTCTCAGAGCAATGCATTCTTTTTACATTTATTTACAGTAATTTTACACTTTATACACAAATCCACATCTCCTCTAATTTAATCGATCACTTCAGGCAGTCTAAACAATTCACGAATCCCTCAAGGAGCCAGTTACAGTGCACTCTTACATAAACCTTAACCATTAGTTCAGAAAAGGGAGACACCTAAGTAATCTTGCATAGTCAAAGCTAGGGACATCCACTCAGTATTTTGACCCATCTGCCACAGAGTTTTGCAGTTGTTTGCTGTGTCTTTGTGTCAGCAGATGTGCTGAGAGACAGTAAATGGCTGGGATTTGGTGGTTTTTGTTGGCGTTTTGTTTTTGGTTTTTGGTTTGGGTTTTTTTTTTTTCCTCTCTCTCTCTTTTCTTGTCCTCCTGAATTTGCACTATGGCTTCTAAATCTCAGCACAGAGAATTTAAGGGGCATATTGCACTCACTAGTCCTGTGGCTTTAATGACCAGTTCCTCTTCAGGCGTAAACGATGCTCTTCTGAGAAGGTGATACCATTTGCATTCAGCTGTTCACTTGCCCACCCCAGGCACATCCAGGTTCTTTCCTGTTCCTACGCACCCTTCAGCCACTCCTCACACTACCTTGTCTTGCTAGGCAATGGGGTTCATGTATGACTCTCAGCCCAATGGAATAACTCTAGCTTCAAGAAAACTCTGATATGTGTTTGGAGGTGTAGTGAATTTAACACTAAAGAAAATGAAGTAGTACTCCAGCTGCCAAGTCTATCTCTCCAACTGCTGACAATCATGTAAACACACACTTCTTGATGCCTTCTGGACTGAAACCCTAGTACACATACGAGGGTGTACAAAATGCTATTCAATATCTTGTGATGAACTCAAGATCTGTTTGAAAACAAACTTTTTCCTGAAAAGGCTACAAAAGAGCAGCTGATTAGGAGACTTAATTTTAGTTTTATATTGTTACCCATAGTAGCCTGAAAGAAGAGTGCTTTCTAGACGTGTAAGACTTCCAGTGCAATTAAGTATTTTCCAAATAATAGTTAACATCAAACACCTCCCTTTGATTTCTTAAATATTTATAGAGATATATATATCAGCTGACAGGGGAAAGATAGTGCATACAATCCAAGAAGTCAACACTCCCAACTCAAATCATTGACATAAGCCAAGAGGAAAATGGAAGTTGACAAGAGAGGCAAAAAGTACGCCCTGGGAAAGCTCTAAAAGGCATTTTGTGTTCCTTCTACTCTGCAAACAAATCCTTGCTGAAAAAAGCTTTTCACTTCCCAGCTCTTATTAGCATCACATCTCTGTTTTGAGCTCTTCTCCTAGTTTTAAGTTCTCATGAATGGAACTGAGCACACAAGTACTGATGTAATGAAGCAGTGGAAATTACATTAGTAAATTTTCAGCAAAACAGATTAAGGAAAAAAAGCGTACCAGTTAAGCAGTTAAGATTGAAAGAAAGAATTGAATCCTATAGCTAAGAAAAACCCTTTATGTGTAACATCAGAATTCTGCTTGAAGCCTCTTCCCTAACTCCTTGGCTTTCTTCTAAAATAGTAGCTGTCAGGACATTATCACTTGAAGTAGGTACTTGCTAATCAGACTAATAATAACCCACTCGAATTCTAAGAGCTGTCCAGTTTAGTGTGCCGCATTACATTTCATTTTAATTCCTATATGATAACTCATAACAAAAAGTCCCTCAGTACTCTTAGTTTTCCACAATGTTGTCAGTCTTTTAGCTTAGGTTAGATAAAAAGCAATAAATGCAACCTTAAAACCCACATGATCTAAATACTGGCCCAAGGCAGAAAAATCTTGAAGTTGACAGGTCAACCTGATCTGAAAACTGGCAATCACAGACCAACTCATGTAGTTTTGTGGCAATTATAGGAACACGTTGTCACTAGAGCTAAATATGAATTACTTGCAGTGTTTTAGAAGTCAATAAAACATTAATCAACTCAATAGATATGTTTTTTTTTAACTGTTCTTACAAGACTACCTTATAATCAAACGCTACAAGTCTTGCAACTAAGCCTAAGCACATTGCTATTGCTAGATCAGTATCAAATAAGTCCCTGTTAGCCTGAGCCAACTAAATTTAAAAGTATTTTGCTCTAGCAATACTGAAGTAGTTAGTGGATTTTATCTTGGATTTCACTATAACCAATTAAAGTGCAATTTGATATTTTACTTATATTTAGATATTTGGCAACTACAAGCTCATTTCTATCATTTGGTTGTACCCCATTAATTGTACTCATTCAGTTATTTGACTTAAGGTTCTAGGTCATCATTGCTGAGATAGATGTGAAACCAGCAGGGACTTTGTCCAGAGCGTAGGACCCTCCTTGGAACATTCAGAAGCAGCAGGATATAAGGCTGGAGATAAAGCTATAACACAGGTCTAAGGGCCATCTAGGGGATAGAACCAAAAAACAACTAAAGACAGATACATCTGAGGTCAAGACTGGGTCTGGGCTTAAATAAGGTTCCTAGGCCCATGCTCAGGGGGTGAGGAGAGCTCCCAGGTGAGGCTATTAATGCCCTGTGCTTTCAGGGTATCAGAAGTGAGAAATCAAAGGATGAGGAAGTAGGTTAGCTGCAGAGGTTAGGGGTTTATGGAGAATTTGATGTGGCTAGATAGTAAACCTAGGACTAAAGGTAAGTTATAGCATGTGGAGATCTCAAATGAGAAAATAGGACTGGAAACCAGATAGGGGAGATGTCATGAAAGAAGAGATATTGTGTTGTGTATTAAAAGAGGTGTTTAAAAAAACCAACAATACAGCTAAAAAAAAAAAAAATGAAGTCTGATATGCAGATTGCTCCCATAGTGGGGGGAGGAAGGACTAATGGTGTGATGCAGAGGTGAAGATGAAATACTCAATAGAAGCTCAAACAGGAATAAGTCAGGGCTGTGAAACCGTGCTCTTCCCCGAAGTCTGCAGGTTTCTTACCTCTTCTTTTTGTTGTTTGGAGTTTAGTAGTGTGCCTTATTCTCTCCCTAGAGATGGTTCCCCAGATAAACTACTAAATCACCTCTCAATTGACAGAGAGAAGAGTAGTAATTGCACAGATTGTGCTTTCTGATGACCAAGGTGAAGGTCAACATCACTTCATATTTCTAAATTTTCACATTTAAAAAAAAAATTGGAAGAAACAACATTTTCTATCAAAACAGAGCAGTGCAAAGTATTCAATAGTTATAAAACTCCAAAACTTCAGTTGCCATGCCACTTGTTTTGGTTATCTGCCTCCCCTGAGTTCATATGTTATGATACAGGGATAATTAATGTGATGATGCAAAACATCCTTTTATGCATATCATGGTCCATCAAGCACACATCTGGGACTTTTCTGCTGACTCCTCTGTATTGCTTTGCTCATTTCTTAGATGATAGAAAGTATATGGTGAAAAAACATGAAAGTTATTCTTTTGACTAAAATGCAACTAAGGGAAAGCCAGGAAAGTAAACTTGTCCCCTGCAGTAGTTTTCAGACACACATGCTAAGGAAGTCAGTCACAAATATTTCCCTTAAGTTTGCCTTTATATTTTGTGCCAAAGCTCCATCTCTGTAAAATGGGACATAAGGGAATGATATCTTGCAGGAGATGTTCACATAAATATTGTTTTTCCAACATGCTTCCTTTACTTCCTAATGCAGATTCAGTCATTAATAATGAGGAAAAATTGAAACTTACTGATGGAGTGCTACTTGTCTTCTGCCTGGATTCAAGCAGGAACCTGGTAGGAAAAGCATCTTTATGTATTATACATTGCTAAAGCACATGAAAGAAAGCCTGTTCACCAAGACCTGAACTGTGACAGCACAGGCAATTTTTGTTCTCAGCATTTTCTACTGCTGAGTGTTTGACTCTACTAACTGCATAATGTTCCTTTGACCACTTCTTTGAGTGTATGATGTACATCAAGTTAATGTGCTCTTCTAGATACTTACAGCAGCATTAATGTCACTCCAGCTGAGGCTGGTGAGCTCTTCCAATATGCTTATTAAAGTTAACAAGATGGCTTATTTGCATAGAAGTTTTATGAACAAGGGAATGTTATTTAGACCTCACTTTATGTAGCAATTATTCTCTTCAAAATATTTTTAGAAATGTATCTGACTGTGGAACAGTATCTGAGTATCTTGCTCTTTCTAAGAATATTAAGATTTTTTTTAAAAAAATGTAAATGGAGTTTGAATTTAACAAATCTGCATATTTTAAAATGTCCAGTAAGAAATATAAGTTTACAGGATTGAGAGCTAAATTTTAATTTTTCCTTTGCAAAGATGCCCTATCAACTTCTGACGAGTCTGAGTAATTTGTCAAATTAATATGCACTTCCTATGTAGGTTTCATTAATCTACAGGGAAAACGTCATCCATCAATATTAAAAGTATCTTAACAAGGAGAGAGGGCAGACACTGACAGGGGTTGTGTCTCATCCACTGCTGTGTGGCTGGTCAACATCAATAAATGATCATGACATGGAACAGACCATTTGTACAGTGAGGCTGTTCCTAAACCCATCAATTTAGGGGCTAAGAATGAAATGCAATTTTTGCATTACTTATCCTTATCTCTACTTGGTTTAATTTTACTTTCCTCTGTCCATCTATTTTCCTCTGCTCTCCTCATCAGTTGCCATTGCTGGCTGGAAAATCACATCTGCAGGTGACTGAGCTTTTGTCATTCCCCTCTCTTTCCTCCCTTTTCCCTTTCCTTCACAATATTAATTAGCTTTCCTTTTTAATACTTTTCAGCCCTCCATTTTGTTTGTTTCCCACCTACCCCCCTTCCCAGCTTCTTCTCTCCAATATGTATTTTTCCCTTCTCAGATATTATTTCTGCTAAAATAAGCACTTTGCCCTCATGAAATACAGATTATTTAATTATTTTTTTGAAACACCTGATTGATTTACAATTTCTGGTATTGTTTTTAGGCTGTGGTAAATTAACTAATTTCTTTTTAACATGTTGGAATTCTCTCCAGATTTTCCTGGATCTATCCACATATGTCCCAATTTGTCCCGAAAAAACGACCTACATTTGAGTACAAATTTAACATTCTTTGGTCAATGTTGCTCTTGGCTGAACATTTGCAGAATGAAAAAGATTTTCTCTTTGCCTAGTGGTAACTGTACAAAAGACATTGTCCCAGCCCTGGGTATCCTGGAATGGAAATGTAATATGATAAACTTTGCATCAAAAGCTGTCTGTCTGTAGAAAGAGTTGTGAATCCACAGATTTAGAAAGGGGAGAGGGAAGTGGCAGCATGTTACAGGCACCCATGTTAATTCATCAGTTCTAATTAAGAACAATTTCTTTAGTCCTGAGAGCTCTCATCAGAAAGGAAAGAAAAAAAGAACCTCCTGGATATTTTGTGCTTTTTCTTCTTAGTAATAACCCTGAAACTTTCACAGGGCAAAACTGGGCCTCCTGAAACCAAATGATAAAGTCACCAACCCAGTTACTGAAGGTGGCAGGGGAAGGGTGCGATTACTGCCTTGCTGGATTGAAAATATGTGAGATAACAATAAAAGGAGTGGAGAGGGGAAGGAAAGTAAGGTTCTTGAGGACAGGGTGCCGCTAATAATTTCATTGTTAATTATTTTCATGATAAGGTTGTTTTCCTGCTATGCAAATGAGGAAGGTAACTGCTGGTTCTCCTAGCAAACCAGCAACCAAGCTGTCAACAAATACGGCATTTGAAAAACAAGCATTTTTCACTGTGTTTATTTCACTTTGTTTCTGACACAAATGAGAATTATATGGGTGGGTTTGAGTTCATGGAGTGTATGTATATATTTACAGTGTATCTATACCTGGAAAATATATTCCAAAGAGCTCCAGCTCTCATCAAACTACAGCAGCAAACTATAGTACTACTCTGTGTGTGTGTGCACGTGGCAGGCAAGGTGTTGTTATGGTGGTGGTTTACTAGAAGATATAGGATTTGTTCTTCAACTTGGACATAGGAATATCTTCCCCAGTTACATATCATTACTTAAATTTCTATACTAAATTTGCATTTTTAGTTGATATTACCAAAGTTAGACTCTACAGATGCTATTTGATGAAATCCATTTAAAATAAAGCTTTTTACATATCTTATTTCTATGCAAAATGAACTGAGCTAGGTGACAACTCGGTCTCTCTGCTTTCTACATCCACTGTCACAACAGATGGATGGCTGCTAGGATCTCTCCAGAGCCAGTTGTGTCCTCCCTTATGATCTAGATGCTGTAGCCACTCTGATCTGAATGAACAGTCTGGGACCTTCCCGGGGTGTTTCCATCATAAAATTATACTGATTACACATGGTTCATATATTTGATGAAATACTGTTTACAAAGCACGTGTGTATGTCTGTTTCTGGTTGCCTGAACATAAAAGAAAAACACAAGGTTTCCTCTCTCACAGTTTTCTTGTGATCCTTCTAAAGGCAAGGAGATGCAGGAAGGAAGAAGAGAAGGAAAGGAGGGAAAGACTTTTGGTCTTGCCGTGGGCAAGCTTCATCAGTAAGATAGCAACCTATGGCCACTCATAACCTGCTGCAGCACTCAGCCCCCCAGAGTGGTTTGGACTTCTGCTCTGACAGTAGCAAATGGCCAGACTGTACAGACACTGCTCCATACAAGCTCCAGTTTGTGTCCCCTTCACCTTTTCCAAATAACAGGCACAACATGATAGCTTAAAACCCAAGGCAGGTGGTGCATTTCCCTACCGTGCATTATTTCATATGTGTGAAGAAATGGGGCCAGTGAAGTGTGTCCAGATGGGCATCTCTTCTTTGATGAAGAAATCATTAAAACATGGCAATTTGTGGGAGTCTAGGCTACAGTAAGCTTTCACTTTCACATGGAGCGGTAGCGCAAGGCACAAAATTGAAAAAAAATTGTTCTCCATGCTTGTAACTAAAGTGGAGGAAAAAAGCTCTTGAAAAGATTGTGTAATCGTTTAAGTTGCTACTTCATGGATCTTCAATATAAGGGACTTAAAACTCTGTGAAAACAAGGTGTGTTGTGATATTTCAGCCAGTACTCTAGTGCTAATATGTAAAATATTTCCAAATGTACCCAAATTCTCCTTTCTGCTGACCTTTTAGGAAATACTTTTGAACAAATGTTCTATCTGATGTTACATGCTTGTAAGCATGGCTAGGCTACAGAGGGATTATAAACTTGCTACTTTGCTTTCCCTCCAGAGAGTTCATAAATGTTTCATAAATCCAGATGACCAGTACAGATTTTAGGGAAGATGCAATTTGCTGCAGGGTGTACATGCTGGCCACTACCTCTGTTGTTAGAGGAGGTGGTGGACTTCTGAGATGGAGTAACAAAAGTGATGTCTGACAGGCTGTTTCAGGCTGTGTGGCATGATCTGTCATCTCCTCGGGTTCTTGTAAATTGCTGTAGGTTGGGATCAGGGTAAAAACTTCAAATTTGTCTTTAAAGCCACTGGCTTTCTACCTTGTAAAAAGTGGCTTAGTACAGGCTTAAGCTGTTGGGTCCTGTAATCACCGTTGAAATTCTAGCCTGTCTTCTCAGATTAATAGAAAACTCTTTCTTTACCAAAAGTTTTAAAAGTGCCTAACTTTGGCCACAAAGGATTGCTGAAATGTTGTCTGTGAGGAGTAAGACTTGGAAGTGGCTTGCTGAACTGAGCCGATTGGCAGGCACTGTTAACAGGTAAATGCTCTGACCTTTATATTGTAAGTGATTATGTTTGAAACCAAACATGGAGGGAAAAGGCTCTTGTCTCAGGGAAGAAACAGTGAACACTTGAATTATTTTTCCTTCTTCCAGAATCCGTGCCAGAAACAGGACTAGGTTTTTATAGTAAATGTTCTTGCCCAGGCTGTAAACTAAACCTTATTCCTCTTTCCCTTCTTTAATATGGTGGCCATCAAAGACTAATTTAAAAAAGGGAAATATTTAGTCAACTTCTTACCCTCCTTTTGTGATACAAGCCTGTATGTGGGTGGAAGGACAAAGATATGATATGCAAAACCATGACTGTTTTGTTTTCAAGTTTTTGTTTCAAGCTCCAATATATGGGCATCGCACTTTTCATCAGTGTCACAGAAATGCCATGAGGACCCTACACAGATCGTGATTTCTGCATGATAGCGAAGGTAACTAACTTGACCCAGTCAAGTCTGTGGTACATACAGACATGTACTGCAGTAACTTGCAGCAGCCCCAGCCCTGAGTGGCAGGTTAGCCAGGTGAGGTGGCTGTCTCAGCAGCTAACCCTCACTTCCCACTGCATTTCAGCTCTACTGGATTCTAGGAGGTTGTTGCGTCTCTGTCAGTTATTTCCATTGGTGCAATGGCTGTGATACAGGCTTTCCCCAAACACCATGGAAACACACAAGCTGGTCCCAGGAAAAGTCTTGTATGTGTGAAGTTTTGAAAAAAGATGGTTAGAATTAAGGAAAAAAAAAAAAGAAAAAAAAAAAAAGAAAAGAGAGAGAGAGATGTAACACCAAGGAATCTGGGAGATGTCTTTCTATCCAGGTCTTATTAATGATAGCCTCCTTCTGTGGTAATTTGCACACATTAACTGAGCACAGCAGAGCTATTTTCCTTGCTCTGTTTTCATCTTATAAAACTCTGTAGTATAGAACTGTCACTTGCGTGTACCAGGGATGAAGCGTTGGTGTGATGTAATTTAATTATAGGCAAGGTGGTTGAATTAATCTTTATGGTTTATCTTTAATAGGCAGGTTTAGGATAAGGTTTTTTGCTTTGTAGTAACTTTCAGGTTTTCTTTTACACCTTTCCTTTTTCCGTGTAACAGTAATTGCTCATGTACTCTTTACCTGTCATATGACCGTGCAGCTCCACAGAGGGACTGGGATAGCTCTGTTCAGAAAAAGTCAATGCATTTGGGAGACTCAGCAAATTAATGGGGACCCTGTTTTTTTTAAGGCTGATTTATGCCAGCCAACAGGGAGATCCTTGTAGGGTGTGAAGCAGCACTGTGCTGATCTCAACACAGCTACTTACTTTGGTGGGAGCTAAAAATCTGGTCGCAAGTGCATGTGATTCTCTCCTTGTGCTGATGCAATTATCACCAATGTGCCTGGGGAAGGCTTTGCCTCACTCTCCTCCTCTCCTCTCTTTACAGCCTGGAGACCCTATGATGCACTGTTTATCTCTTTACTTTTGTTGAAGATTATCCATGCTGATGTGGCAAGCTGGATTTGTTGCTAGTTGTTGCTACCTGTGTGAGTTTTGATGCCATGGACTTGGTGGCAGAGAAAACACAGTGGCACTGGCATTGCTGCAGCCTTGCTGCCTGCGCAGAGCCCCAGGGCTCACCTGGCTTGTCCAGCTCAGCCCACACTGCCATGCCACATACTCCTGGCACCTGAGTTTGCCTCTGCATATCGAAAGCGTGCTTTCCTCCCTGCAGCACAGCATGTAGAGGAGGTAGGAGTTACTCTGCGTTGTGTTTCCTGGTCAGCATCAGCTTACCACACAGTATTGATCTGGTTTGCTTTTCACAGAGGGCAGCAGGAGAAACATGTCCCCATGCTGCTGCTCCTGCTCAGGTTATAATTTTAAAATACATTGTCCATTTGACTAGCACTCCTGTGTTTGTAGGTTAGACACAGCTCCCTCTGGATCAGCTTTACATCTTCAGCTCTAAATGTAGGTCAGCTGGCTGCTGTGCAGTATGTTCCTTATCCTTTAAAGCACAGGTCCTCACATGCAGCTTCACAGTACATTGCATTTGCCCATCTTTTAAAAAAGCTCAGTAGCAAGTGGTTCAGCTGCTTGTGCCATTAGCAGTCCTGCCAGCGTGGCAGCAAAGAATTTTCAGTCTAGGTATTGCACACTTGTAATGAGGGCATTTTCTACTGTTTCACTTGAGGGGTTTTCTGCCATTTTTTGGTAAGGGGACACTGATCTCAGCCCTATCAATGAAAATAATGTATGAGGTGTGACAGCTCATGTCCATAATCAAAGTGAGTCCTCTAGATTTTCTACTGTGCTCAGCCTGTCTCTTCTCATGCTAGGTTTAAGATTTGTTCATTCCTGTTCACCCAGACCTCATGCACCCAGGGAAAAGGGTGTGGAGCTCCCTTTCTCCAGAGTTCTGCAGGGATCTTCCATCTCCCAAGTGAGACTGTGACAGTATAGGCTGGGCCAATCTTATCTGTCCTGTAGTGCTTTGGCAGCTGTCCATCTGAGTGGTCAAGCAGGGAGAGGACAGGTGTGTGCCATGGTTTGGTAATATCATTGTCAGTGTCTGGCTATAATAGGAGAATCAACAAAATAAGCAGCCTCCCCTGTCACCATGAGCAGCCCCTGCCTCCCTGCAGAGGGCTTCCTCAGCCTCACCCCAAGGCTGTCCATCTCTCATCTCCCCGGCAGCCAGCAGATATCCATCCTGGGCCAGCCACATCACCAACCCTACTGCAACTTGGATCACCACCGGTGCTCTGCCCACTGTGCCACTGTGGGTATTACATCACCGGGATTGTTGCCAGGAGCTCATGGGGTACCAAGCCATCAGCTACCACTACTGCTCTGCTGTGACATGGTCAGTACATCATGAGGGATCATAGCTGGAGTTTCTTTATGGACCCAGCCCTCAGGTACTGAGGGAAAAAGGGTGCAAAGTTCCTATTGCCCAGGTTTGGGGTTTCTTATATCTCCCCATGAGACTGTCAAGGGTGTAAGTTGAGGTTATCTCATCTGTCCTGTACCAGGCTGACAGCTCTCCAGTGAGTTGCCAAGGAGGGACATGATCGGAACGTGGCTTGGTTTGGTCAAATGCATTTCCAAGTATGTGTAGAAGGAAGAACAGAGGCCCTTTCCCTGAGCTCTTGCTCAGGTCTCCTGTATGCCTGCCAGACTAGGCTGATGCAGCCCTTTTACACCCCCCCTGGGCTGCCTTTGTCAATGACTCCTCTGTTACATGGCCACCACCAACATTGTGACCTCTGTGACACAGCCACAACATCTCCAGGGCTGGTTACCAGAGTTACCAGTGCTGCATCACAGTGTCAAGGCTATTCTTTTCCACCGTTCAAGCAAAAAGAAACACTTGAATAAATGATTTAAAAACCCAACAAATAGTAATGCTGGGGATGGCAATAATGTAGCTGTAGCAGCAATTTAAAGAACAGCAGTTCAGGAAAGGTTAAAGGTGAGTTAAAGGCAGCAAGTCCCAGCCACTCCCAATTTGAAATGTTTGTGAGATGCTGCTGAAATTTGTGGGTTTGAGGAGCTAAATTTGGAAAGAAAGATGCTTGTTGAGTTGACTGACGGTAGTATGTCATGTTTGGAATTAAAGACATATCTAATGTCAAACCCTGCAGCCAAGGGTGGCTGGCAGTGCTGAGGATGTGTCAGCATGACCTGCAAGACTTGTAGCTTTCTTTTCCTGAAATGAATGGACAATTTTATGAGAGACTGTCCTGTGCTACACACTTTCTTTGCACACTAAGGTGAAATACATTAATTAGCTTCCATCTACTTTGGCTCACAGTAGCTATTCCATTCCCTAAGGACCAGAGGCAACAGGCACAGAGGTTACCTCTGAATTTCAGCAAACACTTTTTTACTATGTGGGTGACAGAGCACTGGCACAGGTTGCCCAGGGAAGTTGTGAAGTCTCCATCCTTGGAGATATTCAAAAGCCATCTGGATGGTCCTGGGCAACCTGCTCTAGGTGGTCCTGCCTGAGCAGGAAAGTTGGACCAGATGACCTTTAGAAGTCACTTCCAACCTCAGCCACTTTGTGACTCTGGGATGGCTGATGTACAAATAGTACATCTAAAAGCAGGCAGACATTTAACCAGAGTGACCCCAAGAAAATTGCAAGATACGAATGATTTTTTCAAGTGACTTAGTAACCAGTTTTCGTGGCATAAGCTGTGGTCAGTAATAAGTTTTATATTTACCATGAAATTACCCAAATTATTCTTTCGAGGTTTTTTTCTCTTACTGGCATGAGAACGTGAGCAAGATTTCAGCACTGGAAACCACAAAATACTTCACAGATATGGTACGGCTTGAATTCAAAGAGAAATAATATTTGGTTTGATCTCTGGGCACTGAAAATACACGTGTGTTAACAGCAGTTACTAAGGTTTGGAGCTAAGTTCTAGTAAGAAAAAAAAGTCAATTAACAATAGAAGACAATTAGACATGTATAAAATAGAAGACAAAGCCATGTATAAAACAATTGTTTGTCTCTAAGGATAAAAAAAAAAAAAAAAAATGCTTAGAGTGTATATATTTACCTGGGAAGCAAATACAGAGCTATGGAAAAGATTGCAAATAGTAAACCATATTCATAGCCAAGGTCACCCTTTCATCCATCAGAACCGAAGAGAAACAGTCTCTGGAGACAAGGAATTGCCAGAACTGGTTATTGCAAAAAATCAGTCTCTGAAAATCGTTATTCAGGATGTAAAAAATGAAAATCATTAGACTAGCTGGAGTACTGGTGTGATCCAACATGATAGTATTTACTCATAGTAAAGACTACGCCGTACCTTTTTTAATTACTATTTCTTTTTCTGTTTTCTTCCTATAGACTTTAATCCACTAGGAACTATTTGAACTGGAGAAGACAGCAGTCTGATGATTTTTACTGAGTGATACCTTTGTGAAACCCATAGTTTATCTAGAAGCTGGAGAATATCTTTTAGAAAGGGACAATTATTAAGTTATAGGGAGAGACAAAACCTCAGGTGATTTTCTTCAAAGCTTAAAAATGCATACATTATTTCTAGTCTGAATATACTTCAGCTGATCTGGCTGTCAGATATTGTTTATACCTTTTCTTCTAAAATAGAAAGCCTTATTGTATCAGAAATCTTTTTTTCTCTCGGGATAATTTTAGGCTGTGATCAGATTAACCTTCACTTTGCTAAACTGTTGCCTGAGCTCTTGTAGCTTCTCACTGCAAGGTAGGTGAGACTCACTCCTCAAACACTGGTGTGGAAATACCCTGGAATACTTATCATTTTACAAATGGCAAAGTGTTTACAAAGAGGGTTTTGGACTTTTTTTTTTTTTTTTTTTTTCCTTTTAGAGGTTTTCTCTTCCTGCTGCCACTATCCACACATCCAGTGCCTGTATCTTGGTTGCCCAGGCAACCTCTGCTGGCTGAGCCCTGGATGCAGTGTGGGGTTTCAGTTCTCCACCGAAGAAGAAGGCTGATGTGAAAGATGGAGGGACAGGTAATAAGCTTAAGCAGGTTAAGAAAGCCCAATTAGGGGACTGATGACAGTAATGGGAGTTTTATTTCAAGGTTAACCATGCTAATAAATGCATTTATGCAGATAATAAAAAAAATATTATCCTATGACTTGCAGGAAATAGTAGGGGGAGATTTTACATCAGTGCATTTCTAATATCAGCTGAAGTGTAATAGCTAAAAGTAATACAAAGACATGAGTGACGTTTGCTAAGCATGTTACTTAAACTGAAACTGATACAGCTCGTGCTTCTTTATGTATGCATATCCCTGCATTTGGAAAGTATGAGCAGAAACTACCACCCAGGCAAAATAAGAACATTTAAGATGTTCTGAAAGTGCATTATACTGAGACTTGACTTTTAAATGAGAAGTTATTAACCATCTCTTCCAAAACCAGCTCAGGTAAATAACACATTCATTTGTTCTACACAACTTATGTTTTTCATTAATGATCAGTAGATGTGGGGCTTTAAAGTTACAGACACATTTGTTTCCTCTTAAAAAGGCAGCTGGTCAGGACAGGTGACTCACTCCAGCAGTGGGAAAGTTTTAACATTTCAAAAGCCCTAAAAGGATGTTCCTACACTAAAACTTTCTTCTGATGAGGAATCTGGTGTTTCTTAAGCAGGCAGCTTCCTTGTAGTCCAACAAAAAGTTGAATTACATGCAAACAGTTCATTTCCAAGTTGTTAGATTTGACCCTGCATCCAAATGGGGATTTGATGAGTTTGTACGAGTATGTCACTGTCTGGAGGGTGGCCATCCCTGTGAGATTCTAGGTATTGCAGGCTCTTGGTATGTAGGTAGTGTGTAGTCTTTGAATTCTAAGTTTCAAAAGCTTTTAAGCCTTTGAAAGCTTTTGACATTTTGCACCTCCCACTGATTGATATGGGTATGGTACTTCAAAGATCTCTTGGCTTATTGATCATCTTCACTTGCTAGTACAACAGGTGACTTCTAAAGTGGCAACCTAGAAAAAAAAAATCTCAAAAAGATTAAAATAATTTTATAATCATTAAAAAAAGAATGGAAAACAACCACATTCTTGAAGGAAAGCTATACTGAAGATTTTATATATAATGTTAAAGAAAATGTTTACACCTTCTTGCTATTACTACTTACACTAATAAGTCTAGAAAAGTCACAAATTTGGATTACATTAATGAATTAATAAAAAGAAATATTTTTCATAGTTTTCATCAATAAACTTACAGTCCCAAATTTGGAGGTTGCAGGGAGGAAAGGTTTTTCTTTCCAATCTTCTGTTTCTCTTTCAGCTATCTTCATTATAGTAAGGAAATGTAAAATATTAATCAGACACCATACAGGGAAAAGCAAAATGTAAAATGAAACCTGGATACTTAAATCTTCTGTAGTTTAGCTTTAATTTCAATTTTCAATGAAAATTCATTTTAAGTGGAAAGCATTTCAAAAGTTATGAATAAAATTTTAATCCATTATTTTTCCTCTGATTAGCAAGTGTTAACAGCATGGTTTGGATTTTAGATTTACTTAATCCTTAATTGCTAATTGTCCCATTCTAAATTTTCAACACTTATTTGCTGATGACAGTTTTCTAAGACTTCAGAATGTTAATTACTATTGATTGATTAGTTGATTAAAAGTGAATTCGACAATATTTATTTTGAAAAAATCCTTAATTAGACCATAAAATTAGTCAGACCATAAGCACAGCACGCATTTCCCAAAGCCTGCCCTTTATCAGAGTGGTTTCCAAACTTAGCTGATCTGCAGTTCCTCTAAATTTTCCAGTATAGATTAAAGGGATCCCTCTGTATTTGATTTACTTGGTAATTAAGCATTTTCCAGTATTTCCATTTCAGAATTCGAGGCAAATAATCAAGACAATGATTTGACACAGTATTCACAAATGTGACTGTTGTTTCTATGTTATCTTATTGTGAATTTTGTATTATCTTATTGTGAAAACAGGTTATTAGACTGTCTGGGGATGAAGAGAATCAGGCACATGAAAGGAGACCAGCAGAGATGGGTTTGCTCAGTCTCAAAACACAGACGGTGAAAAGGGGGTGTGATCGTCCTCTATAAATATAGGAGGAGAAGAGCTGTTTCTATTAAAGGGTAATACTGGCAAAGTAATAAACAGATAAATAGATCCTATAAATAGATTGTGAATGCATTTAGGCTGGAAATAAGATGAAATTTGGTAATTGGTGGAGCATGGATCATCTGGTCTGATCAGTGTAAAAGGAACAGGATCGAAACTAATTTTAGGACAGAATAGGTGCAGAAAAATCCCTGATATATTGGAATTATGTGTTCATAGCACAATATACACACAAATGCCTAAAATGGATTAATTATGTGGTATGACTGTGGGAATGGAGTCAGTGATCAGATTCCCTTTTCCTGGTTCTGTTGCAATTTCAGTCCCAAAGAAGTCAACTTCAGAAGCGCCTTAATCCATTTAGCTTATTTGGGGTCTGCTTGTAAGAATTTTCCAGACCCAGAAGAAAAATTGTTTCTTCTAAAAATGGTGGGACTCTATGGTGCCTTCCTCATCATAAGCAAATATTTCTCCTGTTACTCCCTAGCTGTTAACCTTTATTTTTTGTGGTTACAGAAGCGCTCTCTACAAAGAAACCCACCTCTGAGTTTTGCATGTAGGTGGTCCTCTCTGCCCCCAAGCTTTGCCTAAGGAAGAAAGGCAAAAGCTCCCTTGGCCTGCCAAGTAGCTGGAGGTCCAGCAGGAGAAGTCCCTCTGCTGCTGCAGGATAGTGCATGTTGTGATCCTCAAGGAATGGCCTCTGTCATGGGCTTCATGTATGCACTAAGCATGTTGCATGCCCAGAAAGAAATATTTGTGCAAAGCCAGTCAGAAATGTCAGCCTTAAACCTTTGGAATTGCTCAGATGGGAGGAGAGAGAACAAGTGGTGTGATGGGGAAGGGACTGGGGAAAAAAGAGAATACAAACAAGACTTCTATTTAAGTTTCTATTTGGGTGCTGCTGGAAAGTTTTTGAGGCATTTTAAAATAATAGAAGCAGCCATAGTTTGTGGGCAGAGCGTGGGTGATGGGGTCAAGATTCAAGGCAGTTATTGCATGGCTATCAGGAGCACATGGTAAATATTTATGGATGGGCTAGTGTAGAAAACATGGCATTTCCAGGTTAAAAAATGCAATGAGCATATTCTTATCAAACAGCTCCAGTAATAATCTTTCCTAGCCACCATTGTGCTCATGATTTTATTTTTCTTCTTTCATGAATTTTTATATGACTTTCAATGTTTTGACCTGTGTTTTTTTAAGAGAAATTGACAGCTAAACAATTATAAACTGGGGAAAGCAGTTTGAATTTCCACATTAAAAGAGATAAAGGATATCTAGAAACACCTCAAGACACGTTCCCATGGGGATGTATTTAAAGACCCATTTTTTTTAATCCTCTTGTCTCAAAATAGAACACCTCCTACACAGAGTTAAAACATACTAGATACTTCTATGATAGCTCTTGAGATTAAAAAAAAAAAAAAAGTGAAATACTCTGTTAATCTAAATTCTTTCCTCTCCCCTTTATAATAATGTATCGGTCTTTCATTTTCATTAAATAGTCTTTTTTTCCCTTCCGGCAGACGAAACAGTAACACATTCCCCAGACAAAGTGTGTAGGTGTGTTGCCAAGGACAACAGTTTCAGACATAAATTACTTTTGAACCACAAACCCTTTTATTGCTCTTTATTGAAGGCCATCTGTATGTTGTTATGTTAATTTAAGGCTTTCAACTAACCTTTCTGAAAATAGCAATTTGGTTTGTTGGCGAACTTCCATATTAGAGCCATTTTTCATGAGGCGGTGACATTAAGTTACAGAGCACAAACAGGTATGTCCCAGCATAAGGTAAGGTTTAAAACAAATTTTATAACATAGAGGGAAACATTCCTGACAGAGTAATTCCTAAAATGTAACTAAATGGGAATTAAAGCAACCTGATAGAAAATTCACAACTAGTATTTCACTTTATCGATTAAATGTATGCAAGAGAAGTAAAGCACAGTGCATTATCCAAGATTGTCCACTTCCCAAATTACAGTTCCATAGCGGTTGCCTAGACATGATCCTTCAGCGCTATCAATTTGACCACTGCTTTTTCCCGCTGAAGCTGGGAGAACTTTAATGAGCTTCACAGTTGCTGAAAGGTGGACTAATATTTTCTAAAAAATAAATTTGCCCGACAGTATAAAATTTTCAGTCAAAAGAAAGAAAAGTTTTCAAACCAGAAAGATCTTTGTGCTTTGGTATCAGCTTTGTTCCTTGACATTGACTGAGCATAAAAATGAGTCAGGTTCTCAGGGAAAGAGTGGATTTGATGGGTTTATGAAATTGCACTAACTTCTGTTTTGTTGGGTTTTTTTCTTTAATAGTCCATAGATGTACTCTGTGTCTGGCTGGATCTGATTATAAACTTTCAGGTACATATACCACTTGGCTTTTGCTCCCTTTATGTTGCCAAAGATACTGTTGACAGTGAATCACTTATAAACGTTATAACATTAGCGGTTTGGTTGCAGAGTGCTGCAGAGTTTTGAACACTACCTTCTTAAAGAGATCATGAAATTGTTTCAGTCCATAAAGACCTTCTGAGATGGTATTTTTTGAGAAAAAAAAGGCTAAATAGCTGATAGCAACCCTATACCTATAGAAATATTCAATATCCATAGAAGAATAGCCCTCCAAATGAAAACCTTAAAAGGCTGGAGATAACTAAGAGCACAATTTTTGCATCTGATACTGTTTGATGTTTTATAAGAACTCCATGTAGTTGATTGGGAGTTTGGATGTCCCTGTTCTCTTAAACACCTGGGAAAATTGAGACCGGAGATGTGAGTTGGTCTGTCATCAGGTAGTAACCCATACCACTGGGCAAGCGCAGTCCTTGCTTGCTATCTGGATCGCAGCACTAGCCTGAATATATATATGCCATATACTGCTAATGCAAGCACATTTCAAAAAGAATCCACTTCCTTGGAAGTGAGAACTATGACTAAAAATAGCCAGAGAAGCAGACCCTCTCTGAGAGTGACCCCATCTATTTTTGCCTTGTATTTTCCATGATCCTGAGAAGCTTTAAGGTTGGTCTTCAGGTATGTCACTTTGAGGCAAGACTTGAACAGAAGCACTGCTAAAGCGCATCACTGGATTTCTGATGTGGCACTTAGAGACAGACTGTTTTCAACAAAGATTTTATAATTCTCTTCTTTTGTTGTCAAAACTGAGCAATGGAGCCAGGAAAAATATATCCTAAAAATATTTCTCAAGAACCATTGCATCTCTGATAGCAATAAATAACAGGACAGACTCCTGCCTACCTTGCAGGACTTTTCCTGACCAGAGACTGGGGAATGTATAGATGGCCCGGGTGATCTCTCTCTTTCCTGCAGGATCTGGACCTTCAGCCCCTAGAACTCACACCCCAAAAGTGTTACGGGCAGTGCTCAGAGAGCCCTACACTTTCCATCACTCTTCATGTAGTTACCTGTTACTAGAGGACAAAGTGCTCTGCAGGTGCTGAGCCTCACAAAGCCTTCGTTCTTCAGCCTGGGAACTAAGTGTCTGGTGGGTTAAATGCCTGGCCAGACACAGCCTTTCCTCTTACTTAGAGCAAAACTCAGGGAATCCCAAAGCTCAACTATCCTTTCCTCACCGTTCCACCAGGATACAGAGTGCAACAGTTAATAAAAGTTAATAAAAGATAAGCCAAAGAAAAATACCTCATACTTAGTAGATAAGGGAAAATGACTGCAACAAAAAGGACGGAAAATAATGGAAGAAGAAAATCACGATGTAACACTGAGATTCTTACTATCAGCAATAAGAAAAGGTGGGATGTCAGGAGCACGTGCACCCAAATGTCTGTGGAAGTCAGTTTATGCATCAAAAAGTGATTGAGAACATCAGGGAGAGAAAAGACAGTGCTTGAAAGGTTTAGAAAGATAAAATGATGTAGAGCTGAAAATTGCAGAACGTACCTCTGTTGGATAACATGATTAGTGGGGAAAGATTTGTAGAAAGATCATCTGAAAGTGCTCAGAAGGAATAAAAAGTACAGCAAAAGGTATGCAAAGTTACTTTGTGTTTCTGGAGTATCTTGTACAAACTCTTAGATGAAATACATTTACAGGAAAAGTGCTTTGTGTAACTTTTCATGTGGGTATTATCTGGACAGATTATACCTTTCATATGCACATAGCGAAATCCTACATTTCAAATTGTTTTTCAAATGAGTTGTTTGAAAAGGAATTTCAAAATACTAAGAAAGAAAAATGTTAAAATTTAAATTGGCAGAGATGAAATCTGAAGGATGTGAGGGATTTCTCTAATTCACACCATTGAAATGGATCACCTGCTGAACCATGCTTAACTCTGTCTTATCAAACAAAGCTGCCCAAATAAATGGCCCTGCAAATTTAGCTGGGTAGACTTATGCTGTTTAAATGAAGGAGATGAATCACGGATGATACAAAGATAAGTAACAAAAGAAAGGAAACATAGAGATTACTTTTAAGAAAAACGTCATGGGGACACGGGGATTAGTCAGTCTGTCAGTCTCCCAAAGGAAGCAAAAGAATATTCAGTAAAAATGAGACTGTACAATACAATAAATGGTCTGAAAGTAAAATAGAGCATGTCTTCATTGGCAAGGAGTGCAGCAGAGAAGCAATCTATTTTCCAGATCTGATGCTGTAGTTCTTATGCTTCACTTACCAGTCTTCTTAAGCAAACCCATCACATTCAACAGCTAACACACGTCTTGTGTGTACACACCAGTTGCACTAGAACCATGGCTTTTTTTTTTTTTTCCAGTCTGTGAAGACCTGTATTATCTTTCACCTTTCCAAGTTTTGTATCTCCATAGTGCTCATCACATTCAAATTTAGGCCATCCTAAAATGAATTCATCTAGATCATGTGAGTTTTTTAATATTTCCAAGTAAAAAAAATATCACTGTGATATTTTCATAAATATCTGATTTCCTTTTTCAGCCATACCCTGTTTTTGCACAAAAAGGATGATTAGAAATAATTGATTTTTTTGATTTTTAACTAAACAAAAAAATTTAAGAGAATCTTTTTTCAGCAAAACAACTATAAATTCTTTGCCAGTCAACTAAAACATCTAATGGGAACTAAACCAAGAAGTTTTCATCTCATTTACGTGGGGCTTATTTTTCTTTTACTTTAGGGAAATGTAAAAACAAATGTAATTGGAAATGTATGGACTTACTCAAAGCGTTCAGTTTAATTTTTTCCTGTGACCTACCTCTGCCTAGTCAAAGCAATGCCAGTTTTAACTAAGCCCATTTTCCTGGTTTATGATTCCACTTTTACAACATAATGCAAATAACCCAGATTTTCCTCCGGGAGAGGAAGCAACTTGCAGGCTCCCACATGAGACTTTCCAAAGTTTCTTACCCTGGCCCAACGTCAGACTTCACCGTATCAGTCAGAAGTTCTTTAGATATTGAATTGTTTGGCAGTTGCCTGAAAAAAAGACAGTAAAAAACAGTCAGGAGTTTAGAAGCAGATCCAGTGACAACAGGAACAAAGTTCCTTTCCTGAGCCCTGTGCCAGGAGAGTTGTGATTGATATTCCTGGGAGCTGCCATCTAGCTTTTTGGGGACTTCTAATTAGAGCTGAACCTAAGCCTGTTACTTGGCACAAACATCCAAAAGAAAGGTTAGCAGCTGGCCCTCATCTTGGTGCGTTCAGGGACCTGCTTGGAAGAGTTCCATGGGGTGCAGACTGGAGGGAAGATGGGTCTGAGAGATTTGATTTGTGCTGCCATTCAAAGGGACCTCAAACGGCTGGAGAAACGGGCCAACAGGAATCTAGTGAAATGTAATAAGGAGAAATGTAAAAGCAGGAATTTAATGAAATATAATAAGGAGAAATATAAAAATGTAAAAAAAAAAAAGAAAGAAAAAAATATTTTTAAAAATGCACCAGTACAGGCTGAAGGCCAGCCAGCCAGAGAGCAGCTCTGCAGAGAAGGATCTGAGTGGGGGAGCCAGTGGGCACCAAGTGGACCATGAGCTTGCAATGCATCCTTGCCCTTCCAACCTCAGCTGTTCTGTAATTTTCTTGTCCTTGACATGTTTTCATGTTGTCATGAAACATTTCATGTCACATTTTTCTCAGTCTTAGCAAAAATTCATAAAGTGCCACTCCTGTCAGCTGGCTGAGGCAAGAAGAGCCTAGCCATCAGAAGGGACTTTCACCCATCCTCTTTCAGCCCTTTCTAACTCAGATGGTCTCATGTGAATCTGTGATGCTTCAACACTGGTTACTCTGTAATGCAGATCCTAAGCACCACAAGCATATGAATCAGAACATTTGTAAGTACAATAAGCCTGGCAGAGAAGTCATAATGCTGCAGACCGATCAAAAGATGTCTTTCATTGTGCAGCTGAGAACACTGCAATTCAAGAGAAATTAAAGTCTTCAAAGTTGTGGCTGTGCAGCCTAACAGATGGGCTTCTTCAAAGATTCATTATTAGTCTAACAAAAACTGTAAATACCAGAGTGTGAATTGAACAACCAAAACACGCACCTGCCGGTTTAAGTCCATCAGAAATATGGTCAGCTCCCTGCAGCAAAGGCAATGGAAATAAACTCTCCCTGTTGGCTAAAGAAAGCAATATTAAGCACCTTGTCTTGATAGGTGAGACACAAAAGTTGCTTTCACAATATAAATTATTAGAGCAAATGGGATGTAATTTAATTTCAGGACATTTTTAGAAAAAAAGCAGGAATGCAAAAGCATTTTTATACAGAGGTGGTCATTCTGAGGAACAAGGAATCTTTTGAGACCTGGGATTATACTACAGGAGAAAATTTCAGGCTCTTTTCAGTACTGCTTTTCATCCTCCCTTCCCTGCACAACTCATGTCTCCGCTTCTGGTGCTCACATTACTTTTTGGCTGAGACCCACCAGACAATGGCTGGTTGGTTTAGGACTGAAAATGCAAAGCAGAAAAGGGAAACATAAAGAGTATATAGCAACATGGCATCTTTAGGTATTCCTAAAGGGTAGATAGATGCCAACTGAAAGAAAACCTGAACATGATAGGCTTCTTAGAAGTCACCTCCTACACTGAGTTTAGAAGAGCCCATGCTGACAGCCACGCTGTTGTGGCTGCACAGCTGTCAATACCCTCACCACCTAAATTAGCACTAGCTGCAGCATTTGCATGTGTTGAAATCTCACCATCGTTTGTGGTAGCAATATAACCCCACAAAACCCCCCTACATTTAGGAGAACAAAGAGTAAAAGCAGAGGAACAACCATATGCAGTATTTATATTGGACTTTCCTGTGCATGGGCATGGAGGTTGTTGACAAAGAACAGGCTTAGTGCTGCTGGATGGGACTGCTCGCAAAGCGAGGCACAATGACATTAACTCCCTCCTGGGCTCTTGCCCCCTCCCCTGGAACATGAAGGGATGGTCTGTTCTTCATCCTGGAGGAGAGTGTCCGTTTGGCAGAGATCACTGCGGAATGAGAAAGACATTTTTAAAAATCACTCTACTTTTTTTCCCCTTACAGTCTTGAGTTACCTCAACAGAAGATGTGGCCCTTGTTGCTTGGTTGCCCACATGTGGTTACATGTGGCAATAATCTCCATCTTGGGCAGAAAATACTGAGGAAAACCTTTTTCAGGTTTGCCCAGCTTTCACCCCATATGGCTATTTTCAGCTGCTGTACTATATTGTTTCCTTTGATAGAGTCCTTCTGTGCAGTGATTTCCTGCATTTCATCTCTTGGTAGCATGTTGGAGCTTATACTTTAATATTTTAGCAGAGGTTTGGTTGGTTTTTCTTTGTTTTCTCTTCACCACTTTTCTCTTAATCTTCTGCTGTTCTTCCTTTCCTTCCTAAGGCCTTGCTATACCACTGAGTGTTAAGCCTCAATCTCCTTTGAAACAGAAAAGGAGTTTGCCTAGAAAATGATGGCTTTCTTTACCCAGCATGGCTCATCTCTCTCACTCCTAAAAAAAAAAAAAAATCTCCAAAATGTAGAATCATTTTTTCCCCTCTCAGAGATGTATTTTGTGCCCAGAGGTCCAGCCTCAGCGCCTTGTTTATACAGCATGGCAGCTCTCAGAGTCTCGCGGTGAGGCTGGGATCCCCTGTGCTTGCAGCACAAAGAGCAAGACTGTTCCAGCTCTGCACTACCTACAGGAGGCACAGTCGGTGGGTTATCAAGCTGCAATCACTGCTACACCGTATGATTCGTGTTCTACAGCTGGGGTCTGGAGGAGTCTGGGATTACACAGATTTTCAGAGTCTGGGCACGGAGAAGTTTACCCACAGCAGCAGAGGGGTTCTGTGCGCACAGCTCATGCTTCAACTCAGCCAAAGGTGTGAGCTCGGTGCTGTGCTGGAGAGGTTCCCCCCTGGTTGGGAGGCTAAAGACTCCTTCATAACTAGAGCATTTCTGATGTAGGCTGCCTTGCATCCACATGGCTCAGCAAGCTTGCTCCTCAATGACTGTGAAAGACCCCTGCCGAGGACTTGGCTTTGACTGTCCATCTGTATAATAGAAATAAATTGCTCTCTTCAGTTTTAGAGGTCTTATAAGGATGGCCACATTGAAGATTTTTACACATTCTATTACTATGGTAATACAAATACGATTGATGAAAATCATATTTATTAATATTGGTAAAATTGCATTTAACTTGCTGTCAGGCCTCACTGAGCTGCAGACATCAAAAATTCAGAGCCTTATATTTGATTTTGTAGTTGTCCAAGAATCAGTTGTCTCTAAACCCCAAGGTGTGGGGCTTCAGACGTGGTAGGAGTGCGGTGACTTTGCCCTCCTGTCTCTGGCATGACTGTTTACTTTCATGCTCATATATTATACAACTCAGGTTGCATGGGCTTTTACATCAATCCTGGAGGAAAACAGAGGCTGCCATTTGACAGGGGGAAAAAAAGGGGTGATCAATTATTGGGTAAAATAGGTTTCCAACAAGACATCTCACATCCCATTGCCCATCCCCTTGATGTGCTTTCTCTGGCCAGCACCATCATTCTGCTTCTTTACAGGGAAGAGGTTTGCAATAAACAAATATTAGTCAGACATTTTAGCTGGGGTTTTAATTAATTTTTTTTGGAGCAGCTTTGTCACAGTTCCCTATGCTCATGCAGGGATTCCTTATTAAGGTTATCACAAGTCAGGGATGGGAGGGAGAGAAAAGAAGCTTTGGGCAAACAGTGTAGGAGGGGAGAGTAAATGAAACTGGCTATTTAAACTCAAAGCTGCTTATTCCCTTCAGAGGAGAAGAAAAATGAAGGCACATGAAGAAAAAACCCGGAAATTCCTATAGGATGTTGTATACATATATCCTGTACACTCCTCTATAGCACATGGTCTTATTAGGAAGGGGAAGGTGAGCACATGCTTTCCTTGCTTTCTCTAGAGAGGCAAGGCAACATGAAACATGAACAAATTTGCAACCAGCTGAAGTTAAAAATTGCTTTTACAGAAAAAGAAAGATATATTCCTTTGCTGCACGTAAAGCTAGACCTATGAACCTGAAGAGATCAGTCTTCTATGTCAACTGCTTGAGCTCTGGTAAGTCAAAAGCCATCACAGTGACCCATTTCAAGCAGTTATTCTAGCAGTGCGCTGTTGTAAGATATATTCTTTACATTTTCTTTGGCTATTAGATTTCCACACACTGTATACAGCTTCTGGCAAACAAAGCAGACATAATTTTAAGAGAAACAGAAACAAATGCTGTTTTCTTCCTTTTGTCTTTTAGTTATTCTATTTAATCAAATAGTTGTGATTTTTTTTTAAGGCACTTCCTGTATTCTGATGATAGCATTCTCAGAACATGAAGGGGGAAAAGAATCTGCTTTCTTTAGGAAGATGTTTATATTAGTAGAGTTCCCTGTTGATTTTCATTGAGAAGTGGAGAGGGAAGGTTTGTTGACAAGAAAAAGAGCCCTCAGTGGCTCTTGGAAATGTGAAAGTACATCTCAAGCATAAACAACAATCTTTGGAGGTCACGCTCTGTCAGTAATACTTGTGTGAACCCCATGCATGCAGTTTGCTGAACAGGGTAGAGGGGCCACTTTAATTTCAGTATCCCTGGAGAATCTATAAAATCTCATCTGAAGTTCATCATTACTCAGGCTCCATGTAATATACAATATTCAACAACTCTGTATCCTATAAATCAGTAAGACTTGATGTGATTTGAAAAGCCCTGGCTGGAGTTTTTTAAGAGACCTGGCTGTGGTTTTTTGGCTCTCATCATTTTCCAGATGGTAACACACATTTAAAGACCCTCCATACATTTCCACCCAAATCATAAACAAATAAACAAAACCTGTGCTAAAAATGTTCAGACATTTACAAACTCAATGAGGAGAAGTCAAAAAATGTGAGAAGGCAGGGTCACAGCACAGCCAATTCACAGAATATGCATAAATTAGAAAATGGGAATTAGAGTTTTAAACACTCTTTGCCCCACTTGTCTGAATTTCTTATGCATGAGTGATTAAATTTGCATACAGGTTTCACAAGGACCTGCAATACCTCTGATCTCTGTCCCTAATGGATGTGGTTTGGTTTTTTTTTTTCTGGGCCCACACTAGCCTTTTCACAGCAACAGCGTCACAGCAGCTCTCAATCAACCTCAGCCAAAAATACATCTGTGTCTTCTCCCTCTCATTTCCAGTGGATGACTACTGCAGAAGCCTCGTCACCAGCCTCATGACACCGCACCCTCCATGAAGGAGTGCAAGCCCATTCCCACCACCCCAGCCTGACAAGACACACCATTCTTTGGCAAAAGGCAGACACCCGAGCCCACCTCTGTCCTCGCTGGCCCATAGCTTTGCTCCACCTGCACAGAGGCAGTCCAGGTCAGCTCTAAGCATCAGAGGCTCAAGGGAATTCTTCTCTACTAAACCAACACCACTGATTGCCACCTCTCCTTGTGGCAGTTCTTTGCCAGTCTGATACTACTTATACAATAAAGGCTTATGCCTGTTCTGTCCTCTTGTAGCCATACTCAGGGCAGGTCCAGACAGACTGAGTATACACATTTGTAGAACCAGTTTCTTTCATACTGCCACACTTTTGGAAATTTGGACTAATCTGCAGCAAATACATATAAACCTGAGATCCTTACGCAGAAATACCCTCCCATTTTATATGGTTTAGCTTTTGTTTATGATGCTGAACACAAATTTCCATAATGGCATTGATATATCACTGTCTACAAGTCATTACCATGACTGAGTTATTTACGTCCCTAAATATTTACGTATTCCATTTCAACCACAAACTATTTATCAAACAAAAGCAATCACTGTGAAACAAAGTCAGCCTTTTGCTTGTGAAGAATGATCCAAATATAAGCACTCTCTTCCTTCTGACTACACATTAATCTTCTATGAAATAAAAAGTCTGCCCCTTCTTCCAAGCCAGGAGCAGCAAAATGATTTCAGACTGCATTTTTTAAGTACTCTGTAGGAAATTGTTCTTTTGAGAAATCCTGGTCAACATATTTAGTGCCATATGCATATTTCATAGTATGATAGATCAGTATTAAATGTACATAACAGGAGCATGAGAAATATAGTATCAAAACAGCAGTAGTAATTTATTTGGTAACAGTCTTGCCTTCAAATAACACTATTAACTATTACCTGACATGCAAAACTCATCCTATTTCATTGGCCAAGTTGATTTTACTTTTTTTTTTACAAAGATATGAAAACTTCATCAAGAGTTTTGCAAAGCACCTGAGAATAGGACTGAATTTACTGGAGTGGGGCTCAGCTTTTGTTCTGGCTGAATAGTCTGCAGTCATCCTGCAGATCCCAAGCCAAACTGGATCCTCCAGGCTGATTTTGCTACTAATAATTTCAACGTGGTTTGCTTGGACCATCACATCCAAGCCTCCTGTTATTTGACCTGTTGTAAATAAATCTCCTCTCTGCAGAGAGACTCCCAGAAAACAGAGACCTCCCAATTCCATCCCTCTGTGCTAAGGCAAGGTCACCCATACCTATATCATTCCCCGCAGGCTTTTATCTAGCCAGTTCTTAAAAATCTCAGTAATAGAAGTCCCATCAACCATAACACCAGTAATAGCACACTTCTGTCATTACAACAGCAGCCTTAAAACGTTGCATTTATAGTACGTGCTGTAGTCATGTTGATAGAAGCTAAGCATTTAATACTTTAAAAATCACTTAAAACTTAAATGAGGCCCATTATTTTAGACTTATTTCAGAAAGCAATCTTGGCACGTGAATGTTCACTTAGCAGTTGCTGGCACTTCGGCACATCTTTCTGGTAACTAAGTTTGATTCTCCAGCTACATCTGTCTGTATGAGGGCCTGCTCCTAAAACTAACAATTATCCCTTCATGAAAAGAATGCAAGGTACCTGTGTCTCTAGTAAAAATCGCAATAATTGATAACATTAAGCATGCAGACGGTCCTGCAGTATACAGTTCATGGTCAGATCAATCTCTAAGTTGTTGTTGATCCACATAAAATAGTCTTTTATGATTTGCATATGAGCAATTTACACATTTCTGGCTTTCATTGCCATGTGTTTACTGGCAACTAGGAAACATAAAAGAGCTAAATTCAATGAATAAATTATTTGCTGTCAACAGTCCACCAAGAACTCATTTTCTATTAAAACTAGAATCCAGCGGTTAGTTTCAAAGGAATTCTTTTTGTCTATTTTTTTTTCTTTTGAATAGATCAAATTTCTAGAATAAATCAGCTGAAGGAAACAAAAAAAAGGCCACAGAAATAATTGTTCTGCATGTCTTGGGTGAAAAAATACGTGTCAGCCTAAAAGTAGCAATGGGTGGGGTTGTTCCTTTGCCAAGTCCTGTGGTGGGCCAGCTGCTCTGCCTTGCAGGAGGCTCCTTACTGCAGACCCCTGCTAAATTGCACAACAGCACCAGTGAAGCACAGGTTCTCCCACACTTATATTTTGTGCAATAGAAAATTGAAAATAAGCTGGCCTTTGCTGCGAACAACTGACATCAGCCCCAGGAGAGCTTCAGAAGTGCAAAACAGCAGATAAAACAAAACCATGAAGTCGATGGGCTTTGAAATGCTGGGAGCTGCTGCTGCTGCTGCCGCCTCATGAACATGGGGTGATGTGCTTGTGGTGGGAAGTCACAGCCTGTGGTATGAAGCTGGAAGAAATGCTGCCTATAACAATACTTGAGCCTCACCATATCATTAGAGGTAGTGTTTCTTCCAGCTTTGCGTAAGCCTACCATATTCTATAGCCACAGGTCCTAAGAAACAGATAGTACCTTTCACCACCTAAAGAAGACGGTGCAACGAGTTGGGATTTTTGTCCAGGACGTCCTTAGAAAGGTGAGAACCCAGCAGGCAGTAGTGGATGAGGCATAGGGCACAACTTAAGAAGAAATAACAGCTTTTCCAATGTCCAGCAGCAACACTGATGTCTCTGCCAGATTCAGAAAGCCACATCACCGTCAAAGCATCTTAGGGTTCAGCTACTTAAGTGAAGCTGTGCTAGCTGGTTTTTAAGACAGCCACATAGTCGTAGTCAAGTAAGTTTTTAATTACAACCCAAATCTATTAATGAATCATTTAATTGCTCATCATCTCCTGTAGTGCACAGGCAGCTGAGATAATCCGAACCACTTCAGGGCTATTTTAGCTGGGCTGTCTTTGCACAGATGTAGGTGGGGAAGAAATATGTGACCTATCTACGTGGTTCAACCTTGAGTTAGTTATGTCCAGAATGTAGCAGCTAAGGACAGTTTTCCTTAAACTGTGCATGCTGGTTCTGTAAGAGGACCAGGATTAGCAGACAGACTGAGAAAATGTGAACATCTGAAAGTTTTGATTATGTGAATGTCGGTTTTTAACTATTTTTTCCGTAAATTTAGCTGGGAAAGAAAGATTTGGGAAGCTACCTGGGTGAGACACCAGGCCAGGCAGTCTGTAGCCATGCCATGCAATGCAGACATGTTACACCATCCTGATTAGCAACATGCTAAACTAAAAGGTCTTGGTCAGGCTTCTTGAATCTGAGTGATTAATTAACAGTTACTGCTAATGAAGAGTTGAGTTTTATAACAACATAGTGCAGGTCCCGTTTCTCTTATAGTAATGTGTGCTGAATGATTCCTTCTTTGTGCTACATCTACTTTTCAAGAACTACAAACTTGCATTCTTTCTCAAGCTCACAAAGCAATTTTGTTTGTTCTGGTAAAACAGCAAAGGATGAAGAAGGCTTATCTGTAAACAATTTCTTTTTCTTTTATCAGTTCTACATTTTTCACAGATTGCTTGTCACAATATCAGAAAGGCATCACTTAAAAAAAAAAAGAAAAAAGGAGCCTGACTCGCATATTGGACTGCTGAGATAACACTGTAGAACTGGGTTCAGGGGGAAAAAAAGCAATATAATGTAACAGAAGTTCAGCTTGCTGAGGGTGCAGCTGGTATTATTTTGTGGTCCTAAAATACCTTATGCTTTAGATATCCTGTAATTAAAGAACAACTGCCACAAAGCCACCCAGTGTGTAATATTGGAAAAAAAGAGCATGCTAGTGGTACATCCCAGAAGCTGTGGATATGGACTCTTTGACATTCTCTTGCCCTTTAATTCATCAGCTACTCAAACCCAGACTGTCAGCATAGTTCTCTAAAGCCTGCATGTGACCATATATGTGTAAATGAAATTCTTTTAACAATTCATCAGAAATCTCTGAGCAGAACCATGGATTTATCCCCAGCTCAGCTCTTTTGCTGACACATTGGGTGCCGTCCAGGCAAGCGCACGCCCCGTGCAGCGTGAGCGGCGGGCGCTGTGGGCTGCCCGCAATGCCCAGCTGATTCCCACAGATGACAGCGCTGGGCAGGCAGTGGCGTGGATGGCAGAAGTAGGGCAGGTATGTCCTAAATGCAATTAATTAGCTGGGCTGGTAAAGCTAACACGTGCTGTTTGTGGTGCCAGACAGAGCTGGTTTTCCTGACTTCTCACATACCCATCAAACTTGCTCTTCATCAGCGTTTGAAAAACGTGGTTTAGCTGTGCAATATACTGGCAGACATGGCCCATTGCCTCTGTCATGAAGGTAACACGAGACTCCACTACAGCAAAGGTTGCTTATGAAGCAGAGAAAGTTTTCTGGTTTTATTAATTAGAAGTCATAAATTACAGCGGACTAAAATGATGGCTGTAATAATTTTTAATGGAAATCCATTTGCTTGTTTTTTGCATTTTTGATACAACTCTCAAGGCTGTTCAAGAGTACCACAAAACATTTTACAAACATTAATGGAAAATCATCTTCCTTTTAGTGCTATTTTTGTTATGTGGTTTTTCAAGATAACATCAAGAACATATGCAACCAAAAGAGGAAATCAACATGGTTTTCATTTTTATCTAATAAATACATCTGAAATTTACTTCTCACCTTTCGCTGCATGTTGAGGTAACATACATCACCTATTGTTGGGATAGTTTCCTCTAAAAAAATGAGGAAAAAATTATTATTTCAAATAATGATCTAAAATTATTAATTCACAGTAGTTCATGGTGACACTTTAATGAAATTATGATACAAGGGGAAATAAAAAATCACCACTTAAAGACTAATATTAATAATTGGAAACAATTACCTCCGTTTACACATTTACAGAATTAATTTTCTTACACAAAATTAAAAAAAAAGGTTAAAGTATTAAATTAAAAAATAGAATATGTTTAAACTATGTTAGTTACATTATAAAATAATATAATACTATATTACATATTATATTTATATTATAAAATTCTGAGGTACTGACATTTAAAAACTTGAAAACAGAAGCAAGTATGTTCCCACACTCATAAATTCATGCTGAGTTTAGGTTTCAGCATGGTTCAGTAGGTTCAAAAGCAATAAATCAGCCCTAGAAAAAATGTGAGACTGACTGTCTTAAGAGAAGAAGCTATATGAGCACACTTCTTGCTCTTCAGATTGCTTTCTGACTTAAATTTTTATGATGCATGTTGCTCAGTCCACGTGAGTGGATTGCAGAGACTGCAGTTTAGCCCCTGACATGCTATAGCCTCCACAATGAAGGAGCAAAAAAGCCATCCACAAGGAGAAGAGATGTCCTGCCAGGGCAGCCTCCAGAGTCGGTGGCTGAGAAGCAACACCGAGCGGGGCAGGAGCATCCATGAGCTAAATGAAGCAAAACACAGAGAGAGGAGGATTCTGGCTGAAAGCCTGCCCAGTGCTCGTTTTGAGATGCTGAACAAAAAGAGGCAATTTTTCCAACCATTCCCAGAGACATACTGGTACAAAAATCTTTGTCCTATTAAATTCCACTAATTTTCGAATTTTCGAACTTAGAAATTTGAGCACTTTGTACTATATCTGTATTTTCTCTCCCTTTCTTCTTCCCAACATCTTTTCTGTGGGTTTTTATGTCAGCTGAAGGATCTGGCTACACCCTGTCCTGGCTGGAGCTCAGCTGGGTGAAAAGGTTCAGTAGTAGCTTCTCACCACCACCTCCATGGGACAAACCGGCACCCTTCCAAATCACCTGCTGTAAGCTGCCCAGCTGACTGCTCCCTAGCCTGGTTCCGTCAAACCCATCAGGTTCAGTTAAAACATGTTAATATTTGCTTAAGCAAAGAACCCACCCAGCACTGATCCAAGTGGGGGAGTTGTCAGCTCCAGCCCCTTTCACTGCCTTCACCCTACCTTCCTAGCAGAGATCAGCACCTCCTCAGATCTGCCCCTATAACTGTTGGTGGGTTGTGTTTGGGTTTTTTTGATACCAACCATTTCAGAGTTTTTGGTGTGCAGCACAGTTAAAGAAGCTGGCCCAAAACAGAAATAAAGAGAGGAGTATGAATTCTGGCTGAGCATTGGAACAAGCATCCTTGTAGTCCAGGGTGGGTGGCTGCTGGAGCCACTTTACCCAGACCCGCCACTGCTTCAGCAGAGCTGCAGTGCATGGTCTAACGTGGGTTGCTCTAAGGAAGCCTTTTTGTGGGTTGGTGTTAAGAGAACAGTCTTTCTGAGATCCTGAATCCCCTGAACACAGCCCTCTCAAGAAGAAATTTAAAGGTTTTACAGCTGCCTCCACCGAGGCAATGTTACCCTTCTCTTGTGTTCATCCGGCAGAACTGTAACTGGGTTGTAATGATCACAGAACTCAGCCTGCAGAGCAAGCAGCTACTTTTAAGATTAATTTGCATATGCATATTTTTAACAGAACAGTCACCTTCATTCTTAAATCATTTAAGGGCTCTTGGATGGACCTGTCAATGTGACATTTTGCTGGGAAGAAAGAGGAAACACTAACAGCTGATAATACTGACAGAAGGAACTGATGTAACCTTGTTACCCAGTAAATACCCTATTGCCATGGCTCGTAACAGGCCACAGACGTCACCCTAACTTGGCAAGGTTGCAGGAGTGAGGCTTGCCAGGCTTTGCCTGAGCTTGGCTTGGCCTGCCTGGAGCATGGCTTTAGTTCCTTTAATTGTAACAGCACCTTTTTTTTAATGACCAGGTGGCAAATCGCTAACTTCTTTGAATAATCTCCTTGCATTTTCATTGAGCATAACTGTCATTTTTATATGGCTGGGAGTAACAAGTAGCTATCTTATTGTCGCGTGAAATATCTGCGACCCTAACAGGACGATGTTATGTAGAGGAATGTGGCACGATGTGGTCGGACCCAGGATGAGGTGCAGAGCAGTACGGGCAGGAGATGACAACGAGGCGGGCACAGGCCAGCACTGCACACTGCGGGCTGTGACCGCCCACCTTGGTCTGTTGAAGACAGGAAGGATTGAGAACGCTGCAAAATGGGTTTCAGCTATAACAAAGTAAACAAAAAGCAAGTAACAACACTGCATTGATATTGACATGCAACACGAAATTGCAGCCAGGTAAGACAGAAAAAGGGGTTAAGCATGGTGGAAGATGTATAAAGACGTTCTTAAAGATAGTGCCATGTGGGCTCTGGAGCGAGGCAGAAGAAATCATCATTATGCTTCTGTTGGCAAAGCAGAGGAAATCCCCACCACTGGTATCACACTGTCCCCAGAAAGGGCCTGGGACACGGTAAGTCAGCACAACACCACCATCCTCTCGGGCTGAAGCCATCAACCTTGGACCCAGAAGGATTGCGGGGCAAGCAGAACAGCAGAGAAGGGACAGAGACTAGGGGCTGTGAGTATAACAATTTCATCTGTATTATTTATTAGACTTTTTCTGTAATACTATTCATCTCTCTATTATCTTACTCAACCTATAGCAATTAGACCTGGACTAGCAATAACTCTTTGATTAGACTGTTCAGATTTCAAGTACACTAGCCATACATTCTTTCCATAAAAGAGTTTTTTTCTCTTCACCCATAAAAAGGAATTGTAAGTCTAACACTGAAGATACAGTGGCTATTTATAGGACAGCCAGGTCAGAACTGTGACAGCTATTTCTGTCTATAAGGTAACTGGTGTGTTGAGGTGGTAAAGAAGGAAAGGACTATAGTTGTTATGCAATCCCAGAGAAAAGGGATTTGGGGAAAAGAATTAATTCTCTCCCTGGAGTTCAAGGACAAAATAATATATCCCTAAATCTTTAGAAGTGAAAGCTATTAAGGAGAGTTATGGCTTTGTACTTTCCCTGTTTTTGTGGTCCCTGTCAATAGTTATATTTTATTTAGTAAGACACGGGGTTTTTTTAAATTTGTATCTTGTGTGTTTGCAGACTGATCTGATATTGCATTCCCATAAAAAAAACCCAACACAACCAAAGGCAGTGTCCAACAGCTGTCCTCCTGCTACTGCCCAACAAATCCTGCTCGGTCTGGGTTACTTTCTCTGTATTTTACAGATCCGCTTTTAGCACCTCCACTTCTGACTCATCAATATTGTCGGGCTAGGCTATACTTATTTAGCTGTTTGCCCCAGAAAAGAGGCATCAGACTTAAATCTTTACTCTAGGTTTCCTTGCAATTTAAACCAAAATACTAAAGAGGTATGCTTTTCTAATTAAGGCATGAATTTTAACAGGAAAACATGATTCTCTGTGCTACACTGTAGAATAGCTATGAAAAATAGCAAATGATTAGCTGTGTGATCCATGTTCTGTGCTTGACAGCCAAAAGGGAATTGCTTTCATATTTGCCATTCCATTCTTAAGCCATTTGTTATTGCTAACTTTTGCAGTGCCTTTTTCTTCTGCTGAAACCATGACATGGCAGAGCAAAAAAGCCAAGCTGCCAGCACTGAGCAGGCAGAACACATAATCACTGGAAAAAAATATGTCCTGAAAAATATAGTTAAAACAAGAAATATTTCCAGAGCTTGATCTGCACAGAATAAATACATGGAGGTATTTCACTAGAGGATCTGATTCTCTGAATAGTTTTCCTGGAACAACCCCTAGTGCAGATATCATGGCTTCATCCACACCGTGTAGGAAAAGCGGGCTTGCAGTAGATTCACAAGCTGTCACAAGAACACAAACCTCAGTCTGCTCTCAGTTTCTAAAATATATCTTGACGTACCATGGCAGTTTCCAGCTAGCTTAAAATTCCGTCCTCCTCCATCCTTAACTCCAGTGTTAAATGTTTACTGACAAACTAATCCACCCACTCCCCCACGTACCTCTCCCAGCTGTATTAAGGTCCCAACTCTACTCTGTGAAGTTTTCCAGACTTTGACTATTTCTTTGTTATACCTTAGGTGACAATGGTTTTATTCTCACCTATTATTCCAGAAAGAACATAAAAAGGAAGGATTTCCCACATCAAAATCTGTCCCTGGAAGATCAGTCCTTAGACCCACTTATCCACCCACTGAGGTCTACCTGGAACAGCCTGCCCACCCAGCAAACCTCCCAACCCTTTCCTGTATCCACGTTTCCATTCACCTTAAATAACACATGATGATTATAATGTAATATAATATATATATATATAATGCAATATATAATATAATTGTAATATATATATAGGGGAGGGAAAGAAGAGTATACATGTTCAGAAAGTCACCAGGATTCATTGTTAGAAATTAAGAAAGCTGAAAGAGTGGAAGAGCTGCTCAGGGTTCTGTCTGCTTCTCAGCAGACGTGCTTGTTGGCTGTAGTACAGCAACATTATCTAGGTACATATTCACTAGGACCTCTGTGGAAAAAAACCCACTGGTAGTATGGACAGACGTAATGCATGTTAGATGAAGCACTGAAGATAAAATCAGCATGTGTGGAAGGTGAAAATGAGCACAAGAGCTGTACACCCAGGTGTGTAGACCTAACAACTACTGGTTACCTCATGGGAGAGTCCACAAGCATCTTCTCTTAGTGCAGCCCAAGGTCCCTCCTGGCTGGAGCGTGCATCACCCACCGTGCAAGCAAGCAGGCTTCAGAGCAAACAGGTTCAGGCTTACAGAGGCAACGCAGCTACATGGGACTGCACTGCACACTGCCCCCAGCTTCAAGTCACTCCTAGAGCAGAAATCTCAGTACAGGACAGATGATATGAAACATCCTTTTATTTTTTTAATTTACCCAAATGAGAAGGACCACACTACCTCTACACATATCAAGAAATTTTAAACATCTATACAACAGAGCCTGCAGAAACTATGAACTCATAATGTGAAGAAACATCACTAGGGAGTTCAAAGTCAAAGTAACTTGTGGAAATTTCTACAGACTGCAGAAACTCGTTCTTTCATAATTTAACAAGACTTTGTACAGAACAGAGTAAAAATGTGGGATAAAGTGAGATGGCCATCAAGGGCTCCAGTAAAGGAGCAGCAGCTCAGAGCATGGTCTTTGTTTAATTAGGTCACTCAAAATAGTTCTTGTGAATGAGTCGGAGGATGTCTCCTTTCTTCTGAGCCAAAAAATCCATTAGAAGCCAACAACTTGGGCAGGACACTGTAGTTTTCTTGAAGATGTTTTCTGAGGCCTGAAGATACATGAGCTTGGAAGAGGCAGGCAAGTTTCTGAAGTCAGTGTGGGTAGGTACCACTAAAAAGCTCTTTCAGTGCTAGGTTTCTAGAAGCTGTAGCTGTGTGAAATGAAAGCAACTAGGGCTGCAAAAGGATATACTATTTCTTTTTACATGGCTATTATTTTGCATCATCTATCCGACAGCACCTGCATTTCTTCCTAGGGTGCTGGAAAGGTATTCTTCGATCTGCCAGCAAATTGAACTCAAGCTGGTTAAAGTATATGGTCTCTTTTCCTTCATGGGGAAAAAGATAAATAAAAGAAAGTAGGAAATTTTAACAGGGAAAAATAAAGGAAAAAAAACATTTACAAAACTTTATCTGCAGCTCTGTTATGAAGACTGCTCAGTCCTGAGTCTCACTCTAGCATCAAAACCTGCACTTGCATTTAGAGATCCCAGCAATACAGCCCTCATTATCGACCGTTTAGTTTGGCTTCCAGGCATTCTGGAAATTTCCTTCCCTTGAATCAGTGAAGACCATCTCAGAATCACTAAAAAGAGCAGCTAGAAAACTGCTACAAGAACTAAAAGTGTAATAAACCACATAGCTAAGCCAAGGGAAGAGCATTTGCCTCCTCTTGCAAGCTGTGACAAACAAGAAAGCACGATACTCTTGGAAAAGTAGCCTTTGTCCATCCCAGCTTTGGCACTGGTCTTCCTCCTCTGCTGCTGGAAAGACATGCTTCTGGTGAGTAAATGGAATTTTTAAGCACTCAAAACAAATTGTTCCTGCACCCCTCACTGCTGTTGTAATAAAAAAACCCTGCCACAATTCCTGAGAAATGTACCAGCTAAATCTCTAGAAGTAGAAGAAAATGTCTGTCCTCTTTGTAGTGGTAAACTGTCAGCGTGATGTGTGTCTGAGTAAGTCAACACTAAAGACGCTCATTGCCAAGCCACAAAAATGACTGAAATTGTGTTTTGTAGCTAGCATCCACAGCCATTTACTTTACTTTTATAATAAATGAAAAATTAGGGCAAAAGCTATAGTGCTGCAATGCTAAATAAAGTATTTTAGTGGTATGTCTAACGCATTAAGGTTCTGTTTATTGTAAATAAATGCATCAAAATTTGGCTGTTACCAATAGCAGCAACAACACATGAACAGAAAGCTCATACTCCCTGTCACTTTACCAAGTCACTTTGGTGCTGCACTAGAATTACCTCTAATTAACACAGGTGTGACTGAGAAGAAATTAGGCCTCATCTCTGGACTGGATCTAAACATATTGCTGATGCTTAACATAAAAGATAAGTGTAGTTAAGAGAAATGGTTTTTCTTCCTCTGTACAACTACTCTTTACTAAATACATCCTTCTAAATGCCAGGCTCGCTGGCAAAGTAAACACAGTGTGAGTCATAAGCTTCTTTAAATTCAATGCCACTATACTGAAAAAAATGGAAATTACTTTTAATTTTCTCTTTAATGACACTGAAGAGTGCATATCTGTAAGATGGCCGAGTCTGACACCTGAGGCAGAAGCACAGATGCAGTTTCTTATTGTCTGTAAATCATTGTCCATTCAGTATTTCTTATTCTTGTACCTTGCCTGAGTTTTATTTCTTCTCAGAATTCAATAAATCATATCATGAGATTTAATCATAGCCTTCTGTATGAGTTACGAAATAATCATTGTCTGCTACATTATTTCTCCTTGATAACTTTGTTGCATAGTGAAACTCCATACAATGTACTTTGCTTCAAATAGCTAATTCTTTATTAACAGAAAAACAACAGCAGCAGCCCATAATAATCCTTTTTATTATGCTCCAACACCCCACAAAGTCCTTGGTATTTCTTATATTGTAAGACTCAGATACACAAGATGGAGACCTCTCATGGGATTGCCAAGAGAAGAAGAAGGGTGTGGGGAGAGTGGAACAACAGAAAAGGAAACATTTATTACTGGAGATTAAACCTGAAATTTAGAACCATGGAGTAAAAAAATCATTCCTTTCTTGGGACCAATTTCTAAAGCTAACCCAAAGCACAGTGGCCTCCGTGAACAGGAAAACCACATTACCCCAGTGCTACTTGTTCAACTTTATCTTCTTCCAGGATGAAGAGCAACCTCAGAGCTTGCCCCTCTCCCTAGCGGGGGTCTCACCACCTCTGAAGCAGCCTGCATTCCTCAAAACAACGTAGGTGAGGATGTTTGAGTTCACCCACACTACACACAGGTCTACCGAAGAGAATAAACCAGAGGGGAAGTCAGCTCTAGTGCTTACTGGGCCATTGTGTGTGCATCCCAGTAACGGGCAGTGGAAAGACCTAAGGAGCTGCAAAACTTCAGACTTAAATTTTGCATGGGGTGCCTATGTATCATGCTAGATAAATATACTGATTGGTAAGGACAAGGCATTATTCAACACATCTAGTGGAAGCGTTAAGAAAGAAAGAAGAGACAGACAAGAACAGACCACAAAATCTTATTTACAAACACCCTCCTAAAATTCATCTCAATTTTCAAGGCATTTACGACTTTGCTAATGTCCTATGTGTCTCTCCAGCTGTTTTTTTTCTGGGATGTTGTGGCCTTATATCTGTTTCTTCACATTCCTCTTGTTCCTTTAACTGCTTGGCTTATGCTGGCTCATTCTACTTTTATCGTTCCTGTTCCCATTTTTTTCTGTCAGCTTCCCAATACTCTCTGCGGTTTTGACCAGTTGACTGTGGATAACAAGTTCTGTGCAAGTCAGATGCTTCTTAACAAGAATCTTCTAAAAATACTTGTGTTTGTTTCCCCAGATATACCTGGGAAGCTCAAACTATACACAATCCTGTTGTAGAGTAAAACATGGGAAGCTTGAAACATCAAAAGACTATATAAGGAAACACCATTATTGTTTATATTGAAATTAGGTGGTTCATGGAAACAGTCTTCAGTTATGGATGGACAGGGCAACTGGATGGATTATCTTCCTTTCATTGCGTGTCTCAAACAAAGCACAAAATCTACATTTTGGCCTTGATTTCCCTCCACCACTACCACCACCTTAAAATAATTTTCTGCTACTGGAACTCCATTACCTTTAACTAAGGTAGCAATGATTTATCCTGAATGGGAGAGGAGGATCCATGGCAGGGATGAAATGGTCTCTAGTTTTATCAGAAGACATTGCCATTGATCTCACTTTGTGGTGATATCACAAGCCAGCTGTGGTTACCCCTTGCATGCCATCACAGAATTAAAATACTTTGATGTTTGGTAATAAAAGCCATAATTTACACAGATGCCCTTTCAAAAATCTGTTTCCTGAAGAGCCTTGAATTGTTTTCCTGCATCAGCTGAAAACCCTTGAGAGAATCAGATGCCTCCTCATTTCACAGTTACTGTGAGACATATGGGGAATCAAATAAAAAGTGACCATGACATACAGCAACATTAAGCTCCAGTACTAGAATAAGAACTTGCAGAGTGCTTATATTTCAAAATACAATTTTTGTAAGTTTTGCTACAGAAATGCATATTTGCAAACTGAATTTTCATGGCTACGCCACCCTTACATCAAATTTGCTAGAGCAGCATTTTGTACGAGTATAGTTCTATTTTGGAAGCAGATGGGATTTCTGCTATGCTGAAAACAGAGCTGGTAGTTTAAGTGTTGTCAGCAGAGCTCAGTGCCAGCTCCCCTGCTCTGTTTTGGGACTGCCTTTCCAAATGCAGCTTCCAAACAACTCCAGGCTCCCTTAGTGACAGCACAGACAGAAGTCTGAATGCAGACATCCAAGGGGAGCTGTTTTCCGGGGACAGCCTGTCCCTTTCCACTAGTACCTGACTGACAGTTTCTTGTTAGGGGAAATAACCAACACGAGGTATTTGAAATAACATTTTCCTACAAAGAAAACAAACAAATGAACAGACAATGAGAGTGATAAGACTGAAAACTCACCTATTTGGGAGCAGTAAAGAAAGTCAGTCTAAACTAGCAAAGGCTATCAACACACAGGCAAAGTACAAGGGGTAGAGGCTGTGAATGTAGAGCTTAACTTTAGCAACTCTGGCAGCTGTGTTCGTGTATCCTCCTGCCACCCAGAAAATGGAAGATAATTTACCCCTCTTACCCGCTGTTTAATCCTTACACAGGCAGTTACCTCTGGTTAGTTCCATTCAGCAAATTTGATCTTACCTAGCAGTAGCTAGTGCATCTGTCCATGTACTGGATACAGCGCACATCTAAGGCAGGAAAGCTATCACACCTTGAACTCCTGTGGCAGAAACCCCGTATTTTAATTGGGATTCAAATGCTATTTCAATGTAGCATAATTAACATTCATGCTAAGCTCACCAATGGCCACTTTAATTCTGAATTTAAGTGTTCACAGAAGGACTAAATGCTTTTTAACAAAATCAGTATTAAGTGCCAGTTGAGGCTGGGGGTATGCTGCAGACAAACCCTCAGAAATCAGGTGCTCGGAACTCATCATGTGCCAGTACTCAGAACAAACAAGCTGCATGTAGTAGCTTAGCTCCCTCACCTTATCTGCTAAATTATGGTGTCGTATTAAAACATTTCACCTTGTTTGACAGTTAGCAAAGCTGTGTAAGAATTAGATTTGTGAGACACCCTCATACTGACTTCTGCTTAAGTATTTAATTAAGTGTAAACTATGCTTGGAAGCTCTGGACTTCAGAATAAATACAGGTTAAAGAAAGAAAAGTAAATATCAAATGAAAATTAAATGCAATAAAGGTTATTTTTATTCATTGTGGTATTTTCCCAGGTTAAGCTTTTATGAATTTTGTAAATGGCATCATCTGTTAACTACTTAAGCCAGATAACAGCCTCTAAAAAATATCCTTATTTTACTGGAAGAACTATGAAGCAATACTGTAATGAAATGAAATCATTCTCACACTCTTAGATAAAAGTATCCCTCCCTTATCTGCATGCAGCCAGAGAAATGGACTTAGGTGTGGGTCTCCAGTGCAGCTGGCATTTTTGAAGCACTCAGGTACTTTAGAAGCAATAGTATAGTTGAAAACGCTTTCTCTGGTGACTTCTCAGACCATATAAATGCTACTGAAGAGTCCACCCTCCAGAAACACAGACTCAGTTCTTCAACTCAAGGATGTCTGGAAAGCCATCTGCTCGGCACAGACTTGCACTATGTATAATCAGGCACCAAGATGCAGAAACCTTTATGAAATCATAATTTCTCCACTGGATGACTTGTTAAGCCCATGCCAGGACACACATGCCTTGGTGAAACCACCAGCTGTTCCTCAGAAGATTGTTATGGCACAGTACAGAAAGAAGATGCCCACAGTGAGCAATTTGGTGTGTGCTGTTGTTACTGTCACTGCCTGGGGATTTTCTAACAAAACAGTTTTGGCTTGGAAGAAGCCTGTTTGTTAAAAGCCAATATACCTACTGAAACATAAATGTCAATTTAAACAAGAATGGCATTGTCAAGAGATACATCCTTCACTCTAGCATGGTTTATGAACAGTCCTGTGACATGAACACCCATCTCAGGTCTGAACAGACAAACTTTTTCCCTGCTCTTCTGAGGTTCTGCCTTGATTTGCAGCACAGTCCTCACTGACAGGTGGCAGAAATGAGTTTTCTCCTACCTACAGCATCACTGGATGGAGGTTCATGCCCCGGAGTGTTCAGTGCTGCTGCGCTCAGGGAAGCTGCCTGCTCACCTCAGCCAGCTGAGCCCATTGTGTAATGGGGTCGCTCAAAACTAACTGCTGTTCAAACAACGTTCTTCTTTTTCATTAAAGTTAAAAGGCAGCAACTCCACAATGTCTTGGGCAAGAGATCTCAGGCACCAGTAGCACGCAGCCAAACGCCACTGTCAACAATGAAGACCTCCAACCCAATCCAAAGCAGAGCTGCCACCTCCTGTGTTCATGGATGTAATCCCAGTCACTTGGCTGCTCGGTATGAGCTTCTTCCTAAGCTTTCAACTCATTTCCTTCACAGGCACAGTCAGTCAACCCTTGATCCCTCTTTTTCATTCCAATTGAAATTTTTTTTCTATATGTCAGTATAATTTATCTGGCTAAATGAATATTTAGTTATATAATACAAGGTGAAGCAGCTCAAAAAGTGGAAACAAAGGACCAGAAAACCTAGAATTTAGTCATTATTATCACAATGTCATGGTTTTTTTAAGCCTTAGAAATCTATTTTTTATCCTTCTTAGGTTACAGCATGATCCGAAGACTCAGTCAATTACCTTGAGTTTCTGTCACCCAAGCAAGTATTAATTATGTAGGCAAAACCAGCATTTCATGGTTACCCTCCATTAATCCATTTGATTACTCCATCATTATTCCTTCTTGATGCTCATCTCCCCCTTTCTTTGCCCAAAGTCATATTCAACAGAGCTGATCTATACAAGCCTTTCAGTTCTTATCTGCAGCAGACAAAATCCTTTTAAAAGCTAATCTCAGGTTTTGTTTCATTTGACTCTAACACATTAAGCCTCTGAGAGCTCCCTGTATTGTGCTGTCAGCTTACATTTCTCAGTGCTGTAGGACTGAAAAGATGAAAATTAAATGGCAAGCCAGGGCTGCCTCCATCAGCACCAGTACATAACTGGTTCAATCTCACCTCTCCAGGCAGCTGAGCAGGTTTTCTCCCTATATGTGCAAAAACTTTCATTTTCTTTATAGCTGTAACATACGCCAGCACTGAACGTAACTCGCAGGACCTCCTCAGGCCCTGCAGTTCAGGCTACAGCTACCAGTTCACATCAATACCAGCACGTCCTCCCCATGCTGAGGGAAACAGCAATTCTTAATGCCTCTGCTGGGCAGCAGTGGTGTTTGCTACCACCACCCAAAGCAGCTAGGCGTACTTGCTTTTGCCACTCAAGACAACAGCCTGCAGCTGATAGAAGCTTTTCAACTGGTTTTCTTCTGTTCAGACTGCTTCAACGGCACTGGCACGGTGTTTGTAGTTTCTGTTTGTGTACAGTGCTCTCTGCTAGGTGAGGCAGTAGGGCGTTCACACTGCCCAAGTACATTTTTGACCCTGATGGTTCATGGCCCAACATCACACACCAGTGAAACAGAGCAAACACGTGCCAAACACTCCTGCTGCAGAAGAAAGACTTTTACAGCAGCTCTGTGCATGTGTAAAGTGACGGTAAGAGGTGCAGAGCACAGTACGTTCAAACTCTTTGTGTTTCACTTTGTTTTCTTGCCAGCATAGGTGGAAGGAAAAAGAGGACTACTCTTTAATTCCAGCACTCATACTGGTTTCTCTGTGCCTTAGCAAAACCTTGAGAGGGCGAAGGGGCCCCTGGTCTGTGAGCAGCCTGCTCACAAACCCCACACTGCCTGCGGCAAGCAGCCCCATGCTGAAATGCAATAGCTTTCCCAACAGCTTTACCTCTGGTGCAGCAGGTAATGGGCTTCTGTTAACAACTTGACTTTGTTCCTAGACAGCTATTGTAGTCTAACGCTGGTCAGTCTTTACTCTGCTTAAAAAAAGTCTGACTAGACAACATAGCAAATACCTTGGCCTCTGCTTAGCACAAATATATAGCCAAGATCAGGTTCATTTAATTAATTTCATTTGGCTGCTCAAAATTTCCCCTTAGCAAAGCTGCTTATAGAAACCTGAACCAGAATGCAAAACTATCACAAGCAGAGAAAATAGAGAAATGTATTTAAGGGGACTACATTAGTTTGATGTATATCTCTGTATACATAATATGCATTCATCTATATACATAATGCATACAGCAAATGTATTTAAATGGCATAGACACTCCTATAATCAGAATATAAATCAAGATATTTTATGATGGATTGTTCTGTGATTGCTTGAAAGTCAGCCAGCTAGCTACAGGGAAGTTTAGAATAATTCGTTTACACTGCATTTCTAATTACCTATACCTACATAGATATATATATACACACACATATGTATATATTCACACACATATACAAAATGCCAAGGAAACTATGCACTAGAAACAGTCTAAACAGGGAACAAAACTTTCTGCAACTGTTTACATGAGTGAAAAGAAAAAAAATTAAGCACTTCTTGCAAGCTTGATAGTTCCTTAACATATTGTGTGCTGCTTTAAGGGAAACAGACATTCAAAAAGCCACGTTTCCTGCTGCATGAAAAAATATAGGTATCTCCTGAAAATAGATCCCAGACTTATCTTCTAATCCAGAATGAACTCTAGTTTAGTCACAGATCACATTACTGGCTATCTTACTTTAACTTGCAAAAACTAGCAATCCTTTTCTTATAATGTCTTACGATGAAATGCTTACTCTGTGTAGGAATAAATGATGCACCAGTGAGTTTCAAATTGTATTTTAATGAAAACAGTATCCGGATTCTAAAGCTGCTGTAACTTTTATAGCATTCACACCAAGAAACAAAACAGCACTATGACTAATTTTTTTGTTAGATTCAGTCTTTATGTTTACCCAACTTAACCTGAGTAGATGTACTGCAGATATTAGCGAGCTTGTAGAGAACATTCTGCAGCAACGCTTTGCAAACATTTTCATTGCATGAGAATTCCACTCATTTTTGTCCTAAGTGATTTTTGGCTTCTTCCCCTGTTCCTGAAGAGTACCTACAGGGAAGAAGTATATATTGTTTCTCCAAAGAAGCTGTAGAGACAGGGGCTGGTATCCCCCTGTGATATGGACAGTTACACCTCAGCCAGGCACCATACGTTTCATTTAGAGTTAATGAAGAAAATCAGGCACTTCTGGCATACATTTCCTTTCATCCCATAGCAGGCACTAAACTAGATTGTAGAAACCCTACTTTAAAATATTTACAGCTCCCCATTCATACAAAAGGAATTATGGGGAGCTAGCTCATACGTTAATCATGAAAAACAAAAATTAAGCACAGTGAATCCCTAGCACCGCTGTCCAGTTTAATGAACCTGGTTACCCATTTTCATTAGGTTCTTGTGAAGCAATAGACAACTACTGTTAGCAACATACCGTAAGCTGCTTTTCAGCATCTCGGTAGTGAGCGGAACCGAGAAGGAGCCAGCACCATCTGGGCAGCCAGCTCGCCACTGAGCTCCATCACACGCTCCACAGGGTGTGCTTTGAGAGCCACTGTTACACAACATGGCAGTAACAATATTTTGGTTGCATTAGCGTCTGGGGATGAATCCAGCAGAAAAGATGCACAAAAGGCCTTTTAGAAGTACACAGACGACAGCTACTCTGGCAGACCTCATGAAAACAGTTTGGATTAGACTGAGGGGAGAAGAAAAGGCAAAGCAGCATTGAAAGCCACTAATCTCCAACAGTGAACAGCCCTAGGGTTAGCCCCGCTTCATACCTGACCAACAAATTATTTGCATAAAGGCGTGTTTATTTCTAGTACACATGCAGTCATTAAAATCTCTTGATGTTGTGCTGAATATTTTGTCTCTGGTACCACCAGGTCTCAAACTGCACAGAAGCCATTTGTTGGTGTTCTTTAATGTTCCTTAATAAACACCACATGTTTAATAGTGCCAGCAATTTCAAACATTATGACTGTCTGTGACATTTTCAAAGTGCTCCCCTGCTAGGAAAGACTGCCTAGGAGTAGTTAGCAAGCAGTCCCCAGGTCCCCTACAGTCAAGCCAGCATGAGTCCAGGAGAAGGGGAATCAACTCAAATCTTTGTATTAGGTTTGTAACAATTTTTGAAAGTAGGTTTGTCCTGACATGAACTTCCTTCAAAAAGCAGAGCTCCTGATCCCATGTGATTTTGCTTTGACATTTAAGCAAATTCAACTTTCAGAAGAGTTTATATGTGACTTGAGTAGACAAATCAAAATATTTTTCTCTCCATACATCCTTATTTACGGTCACCAAAAATTTATTTTTTTTGGCTAGGGAGCTGTATTTAACTTTGCTGAAGTGTATCAGGCAAAGAACTAGGACAGGAAGAGCACCTTCCCTTATTTTAGGTATATGGCTTCAGCTTGGACTGCAGGACTGCAGTTTTCTCTATGAAGGCAGAGATTTATGTGGCTGCATGCACTCGAGCATGTTCACTTTGACTCTCTGAGGTACATTACAGGTTTCAGAGTGGATAAGCACAAACTGTACCCTAGAGTTTAAAATTCCAAGTGCTGTACCATAGATAATTTTAATTTTTTGTGGCCTCGGAATTGCCAATTTACACAACCTGCAATAAAAATTACCTCTCGAGTTCTCTTTCCAACGCACCTCAGTGCTTAGGATACATGGATGCTCTGCACCTGGATAACACAGTCCCAGAAGGCTCATTGTCATAGTCCCACCACCTCATCACCACTACAGACAGGAATATGTATTGTGATAATGCTTCGTGCATCTGTCTGTTATGGGTGATATTCAAATCCAGCCTGATCTGGGACATGATTCAGTGAACAGTGAACTTCTTCCTGGCAGAAGGAAGCAGGAACATCTAAGCCAAAGCCATTCCCATCACTTCACCTGCATATCTAATAAGGTGGCAGATGCTGAGACAGTGAGGCAAGAAAATACAGTACCTTTCCTTGAAAGAAAAGAAATGGAAATGAAGACTGTGATGTTTTCTGCTTTAAAGCCATATAAAGGGGTCTGCAATCTCCATAAGATTCATATCCGCTACAGTTAGTGGATTAATCTACTAACGGTTAGAAGCCCATGGCTTTGGGACAGGTGAGGGTGTACGCAAGATGCAAGACAGAGCAGGGAATTACCTGCCTCATTTATTGCTCTCCTTCCCCAAATATCCATTAGGACCACAGTCTCAGCTAGATGGTTCTTTAGGCTGATAGTCAGTGTGTCCCTCTTAAATTCTGATCAAAAGATCTACTAATAAACACTAATATGTTCTCAGATTTATATCTTGGAAAGACACACTTAGATTTTGGAAATTACCAATGAGTAACCCTGAGGATTTTTTTACCTAAGTGAATCCCATCCTAACTGCAGCTATGAATGAGATGTTTTAAATATTTAAGTATTTAAAGACTAGACTTTATGGCATAATTTTCCAAGTATAGGGCCCTTTAAGTCTCATTTTAATTAGAAGAGGTGCTTGAATACACTGGTAAAAATAATTACTGCTCCTTCTTTAGCGCACTGAAGCAAATGGATTTTCTGTAGGCTCAGGACCTGGCCCCATGATTCTTTTACAGCTGAACAGAAGGTTCTACAACAGACAGAGGTCATGCTGACTACAGCCCTGAGAACAACACTATTTCTTATGCATTTCTTTTTTCGTCTAAAAAAATTTTAAAATTTAAGTCCTAGTCCACTAGCCAAATGTTTGATCTGGCCAGAATAACACTATAGTAGTTGAACAAAAGACCCATAAATTTTCAGTAATTTACACTCATTTTACGTGTGAAAACCCTCATATAAAATTTCATTACCCCATAACTTTTCTGCAGCATGTTGGTTAATGTAAGGAGAGCTCTAGCCAACTGAAATATAGTTATGTCAGTTTTATTATTCCCTTTCAAATAACCAGGCACAACTTTCAGCCCTGATGTAAGAGGGCATATCTTAATCGCAGTCATTAGGGTCTGTCTTTAGCTCTTGATGTTGAAAGCTAGAAAGATGAAACCTGTTAGATGAAAGAGAATGCCAGTGTTTGATGTATAACCCTCCTTCTACTCCCATTCCTTGACCATAAAATGTATATCCACGGAAAATCAGAACATTTTTTCTAGCACTATTATAAAGCTTTTATTCCCTAAGCTTTCACCTAAGAAATTATGAGGGTAATTTATATTTACTCTAAAGCAATATGTTAATTACTCTACAGTCTTAATGTCTAACAATTAATGACAGAACAAAGGGAATGCATCTCTCTTCCTCTTTACTTTCTGTATGCCAAACATCTACAAGCTGTTTAAATGAAATCAAAGACTGAATCTTCTTAGGGTGTTGGTTAATGTGCAGAGGCCTGAACTGAAGTCAGAAAATCTATTCCATGATTATTTATATATAATCACATATATGTATATTTATCTGGAGAAGAATTAAGACAAACCTGCAGAGTGACCCAGCAAAATAAATTCCAGATCACAAGTCATCAGTATCAATGAGGACACAGCTTCAGTAATGGTTCCATTTCCCACATCCATTTCCACTGAAGAAGAGACAAACATTCATGTTGACAAGCAGTTGCACAATCACTTAATTGTAAGCTGTCAAATTCACATCTTTTAGGAACATACTTCAGCAGAAGCAGCAGCACAAATCAGCTTTATTATTGGTTTGCTATGTATCGCAGATGACTACAAACATACACAGGGTCACTCATCGTGTCCAGCCAAGCAGGCTCACCATTCTGTTTCCAAATACATGAACACATCCAATTGTTCATTCATTCTTCACCTTCTCTGGCTCAGTGGATAATTTTTAATACAAAGTAGAATAGCTCCAAAACATGACCTTCAGACAAAGAACTCTTCATCTCCTTCTTCCAAAGTAGAAGCAGATGTGGGTTCAATCCTTTCTTTCAAATCAGTCTGTTCAAGAAGCTGGACCCAAACTTACTATACTTCTGGGAAGTTCTCCAAGTGGAGGGTTAATAGCTATTCTAAGAGGCCTTTCCTTTTCTCCTTATGAAAGGAAAAACAAGACTTAATCAGGAGAATTTAAGCAGGACTTTGGCCAGTCTAAAATGTGAATGAATCTGTTGGTTTCTGTCCAGATGTCTTAAGTGCTTTTAAACAGCACTCCATCTGGTCCAAGTTAATTCAGTTGGTTTTAAGGCTACATCTATAATAATAAAATATAGTTTAAAGAGAGACCAAGGCTGCCATGATTGCCCATATTGCTATATTGTTGGCTTCCTTAGTACATATTTGTCTTACACTAACTACTAATCTCCCAGACAATGTCCAGGTTGGCAAAGAGATGAGGCCACCCTGGGGAGGGGAAAAAGCCAGATGTAAACAGTGCCATGTCATTTGCCATCAAAGCCAGGACCCAGGCCCTGGCACACTTGTTTACTAGAACAGACATAGCCAGCCTGTCTTTCCTGGGTATTTTACGCTGTGCCAGACCCTCTTTACTAGGCAACAGGCCATCTAGAATTTAAGTCCTGCCAAAGATAAATATGTGTTGCAAAAGAGTCTTTACTTTCTCTGTGTCTTATGTACAGTGGGATAATCTTCAGTTCTTTTTCCCTTTATTCATGTAAATAAGCTGACCATACACTGTGATGCATACTCGTCATCTGGCAATAGCCCAGTTACCCACAAAAATGGGTGAAAAATTCATCTCAGGAATCTGGGAATACATCTATTATCTTGAAGCCTTTGGAAAAACAAGAGGTGTGAACTACACTTACCATTTGCCTTAGATGCAAGGAAAGATCCTTGATAAGCAACTGTTTACACACAAGAACAAAGCAGCCAAATAACATGAAGCTTTTAAGTTGGCCTTTTGAGGGACCGCACCTAAAAATACGTTTGATAGATTAAACAAGTACTGTTGATTATGAAAGAAAAAGAAACAAGTCCTTTACATCCAGGGACATTTGCCTATGGTGTTACCTTGGTTTAGAAAAAAGAATATTCACATATGGGGAAAACAGGTTTGCTGGGAACATGCCAACAAGATGAAACTGAAGCAGTAAAAGAGTAGGAAGCTTTCAACAAATCACAAAGTGAAAAAAGGCAGCACCTTCTCATCTGTGAGGTTGCCATCTGGCGAATTTTTTTTTATCCTGTTCCTTTGCCTTTCTTTAAAACAACAAAAGATTTTGAAATGCTGACTGGAAAACAAACAGACAATAATCACCCTCCTTGCAAAATGCAAGCAGTGCTTGCAGGAGCATTGCCCAGGACTCTCCCTGCTGAGGAGGTTTCTGAAGGTGAGAGACCGGCTTCTGGGGAAGGGAGATACCCTAAGGACCAGCTCTGGGCTACTTCTAGGATAGTGCAATTTGTGTTCCCTGAGCAGTGCCTGAGGGCACAAAGCTGCCCTTGTTTCACAAGTTGTTTTGCATATCTCTGTAAGGCATTCCTTCGGATAGCCAAGTCCAAAACCACCAGCTGAAGCTCAGCTCAATGTCCTTGTTCATCTCTAATGCAAACACTGCAGGGAAAGGGGAGGGAGCAAGGGAGGGCATGGCATGTCAGGTACAGTAGTAGACCCTGTCCTCTACAGTGACAGTATGGTCCTAGCAAGAAGATGAAAGTGGGAATGAAAATTAAGCAGCAGTAAGGTTTTTGGGGTTTTGGGGTTTGGTTTTTTTTTTGTTTTGTTTTTAAGTTTTTAAACACTCTTATGAGCCATCTTACAAGCAGATCTAAAATACAGCACATCAAATTTTGTTTTTGTGAGGGAAAAAAAAAGGGCAGATTATTTCCTTTCTAATTCCTCAGAGGTAAAATACATTGGAAAGTAACTGTATATTTTTAATACAAAGTAGAAAAATGTCAAGAAGAAAGACTGAAAGAAAGAATACCTGTAGAAAGCTAACTCAGACACCCCACTTCCCAAACAAAGCAGATTTCGGTTCAAGTTTCTGCTCCAGACATACCAGGTGAGATCACCATGTACCCCAAGAGTACTCTAGTCAGAAAGCTGGTGCCTCCTCCTGGGGTAAGTGCCTTTTCCTGCTAACTGTGCAGCTGAAATCTTGGCTACTTTGAAGTCCATGGCAATCCTTTTACTGAAGCTGAATAACAATAGTGGTATAGTGTTATCAGACACATTTAAACTACAGTTACATAAGGCTTATGAATACATGTTGGGTGTTCAGCAATTTTTAAAACTTCACCTTTAATTTAGGTGCTAAGTATCACAAAATCTTAGCATAATTATTTTTCATCTCTTCTGCTAATTTCTGACTTTTTTTTCCTTTAGCTACTGTAAAACAGTCTGCCTACTTTTGGTAATGTGTTGTCTAAAATTGAAAACAGAATTTTTCTGATCCCAGAAAGTCATAGAAAAAGGAGGCATATTTTCTCAATCCAACATTAAATATCCTCATGTCTTGCTACTAGAGACATATAAAAAGATCTTTCTTCCCATAATTCACTGTCCACTCCATTATTTTCTTTAGACAGCCTTAACACTTTTACGGTTAAAATTTGTATCAGGACTAAAGTAACACACAACTTCTTTCCTTGATGTGCCAGGGAGGACCTTTCTGTGCTTCCTGCTAGAAGAAGTACTATGGCTTAACTTGATGAATACCTTTTGGAACAGCTTGTTGGATTTAAGCCAGAAAATTCCTTCTCTTGAGAATGTTCTGCTCTCTGAAGAATACATCTACATGTATGCCAGCTTTTCAGCTTTAAAATCTGTAAAATAATACCATGGTGTTATAAATTAATATATTACGAGGGTAAGTTCTCTACTGTTTTGGAGTTGCATGTATACTGATATGAAAATCATTACGGAAATCTAACCATAAAATAACTAAACTTGTTACTCTGGCGTTCGGTGTTTGGTGTAAAACCTTCCCCTACAACTAAGTTTTGCATTGTTTGGACTATTTATTTTTCCACTTGCAGTCAACCATGTAGAATCAACTCTTGACTATCTTCTGCAGGTATTCTGAATCGTTCTCATTTTCCTGTTTGACTTATTTCTCCATCTCTTTCAAAACTCTCAAATTTCATGTTTTCTGCAGCTATCATTAAAACTGTAAATTTCCTTTTTATTTGTAAAAATGCAGGATAGAAATACATGTCTTAGAGGAAGAACAGATAAAGTAATAGCTTTCAGTGAAAAAAAAGAATCTATTTTGCAATATAACACTGACCGAAATTATTTGTGGTACTGTATAGGAATACTGGATATACATAAATTGCTGATAGGAACACCACAATCAGGTAGATTACACACCCCCATTCCTCACCTGGCAAGATCTGATTCAGTAGGTTTGAGCCAAGGATAAACCTAACCTAGCACATTTTTGCTGACATCCACTGAAATTCTGGGGTCTTATATTAACCGTCTTTTGAGATGATTTCATGACATAAGAATATCCAAAGTTTCTAAGAAGTAATACATTAAACTTATCAGCATGTATGTTCAAAGAATTTAAGGCCAGAAACTTTGTAAATATTGAAAGCACATTTATCTAGTGAATCCAATGTCATTTAGTGTAGCTGGGTGTTCTTTCAAAGCCTATGATTCTCAGATGCCAAACTAAGAAGTGCAAATATTATTTATTTTCAAGTGGACTTTGACAGGCCTCTGCCTTATGTCACAAATTAGAAAGGAAAAACTAAGAACACAAAACAAAACTCATCTCAAATATCTGTATGAAACTTTACACTTGACTCCAAAATACTATTTACGATTTCTGATTCATTAAGTTTATTATTTATGTATAATTTGTGTTGTCATCTGACTTCATAATGCAAGTTAAAGACATAAAGGAAACAAAATCAATTTTGTGTCGAAGTAGATTATAGACAAAGATTCCGTTTCCACAGGACCACCCTAGCTGCAGAAGCATATTTGCGTAGTGCTGATTTTTTTCTCCTGTTAACTGGGTAAACATAATGCAGTAACTGGGCTCATTTTGCAATGGAGGAGTCCAAAAACGTAAACCAGAATCTGTTCACAAAGCTGTACTGATCTTCCTGGATCGTGGGCGTATCTGACCTTTCTGTGACACCCTATCATCTCCCTCTACGCGATTTGCACTGAAGCAATTCTAGATACAGTATCATATGACAGCAATTATATAAGATCAAATGTTCAAAAAGTAATAGTGCACATGCATATCACGATAGCCCTAACAACATACTCAGTGCTATCTAATAAGCAGTGTAGAAAAAATAGAGCAAGAATCTGAGAAAAAATAGCTTGTTCCGACTCTGATACTGCTGCGCGTGTCCTCTGCTTGATGTCCTTTCATTTTTTAAGTAACGGATTATCAGTGCTTCAGGTTAAAAAAAATAATATTAGTTTTAATTGTTTCCACAGCTATTTCAATTATGATCAAACAGACCAGAAGTGCGTTTAATTGCTTTAATGCTTCAAGTTTTAGAAGATTAGCTCTGGAAGCATCTAAATGCACATCCTTCCCCTCTCTCCTGTGAAGAGAGAGCTATCTGCCAGCCTGGCCCAGCAATAAATTAAGGTACACCCCTACTGTCACAACAGTTCTGAGGATTGCTTCCTTGCCATGCTGCTCCAGAAACAGAGCAAGCCGGTGCATATATAACCGTCAATTAAGTGTATTATAGAGCACCACCTGTGTGTACCTTAGGGACGATGTTCAGCAATCAGACAACATGATTCCTTAGCTCAGGCAGGACTGCCTATAGTATTAGAGGGGAAAGGTTGTCTGAGAAGGAAGTTTACCCACCCTCAGGACTTTTTCCTCCTTTCCATATTGGGCAGAAAGTTGAGAATCTTCTCCAGCTAATCACCTGAAACCTCTTTTGAGAGATTCATTAATATTTTGTATTTGGTCTTTCCAAAACATTATCACAAAGATGTCCAAGGTGAAATGAATCATTCTTTTGCATAAAAAAAGTGAAATAAATCAAGAAGCTGATTTCAGAAATCAAGTGAAACAGGATATTTTGATAAATCATGAAAAAGTGTATATAATTTTTCAAGTTCAAATAGTTGTTCTTGAAGCATTTCCCACAGCTTTGATGAACTGACACTTTACAATGGGAGAATAAGTGTAGAGAACATTTTCAAATATCCCTGGTAGTAGGCTCTTAGCCTACATTTCCCTGTACATGTATACAACCTAGGTAACTCATTATTTCTGATTCTCATGCTCTGTTTAAAATCTATATTTGCCAAAACTTCTCGCTTCTAAAGCAAAAGCTACTTAATTACTACATTGGGCACTGATGGAAAAATATGTTTATCTAAAGCATATTTGATAGCACAGTGTGGCAAGAGTGTCCATTTCATTTTGATTATGTGCCCCCAACTTCATCCTGTTTCTAAATAAAATGGCAATTCTCCAGAGAAATTTCAAAGCTTAATTGTCACTTTTAACTTGAACTGTGATAAATATAGAGTAATGTAATTAACGCAGCAGCAAGAAAAGTGCTGCTCCTCGAGAAAGGGAATTTGTACGTTCCTTCATGTTGTCCTAGCAACTTTACAGAATCAACGTAGATTCTTCTCTTTAAAGGAGGAGTAGGTATATGTCAGTTCTGAAACAGTGGTGTTATCTGTTATCAAATTACCTTGAGCACTGAATAGAATAAAATACCGGTTTTCTGATTCTGCTTAAAAAAAAAAAAAAAGTTCTGCATGCTAAAATAGATTATCAAGCACATGAACTTAGTTTCAAATAAAAGTTTACTGAAGTAAACAGAAACAGACTTGTCAATTTCAATAAATTTTATCTGGAAGAAAAGATTTTTAGAGGTACCTAGACAGTACCTTCATCCCTTCATAAAACCCTCAATTCACAAGAGAATTAAGTGTCAACATACAATACCTTCATCCTGCATCACTAATGAGAAAACAAACCTGATAATTATTGGCATACAGACAAATTTCCACCTGTTTCTGGAGATCATATAGCAACGCAGAAGATAAAGTAAAATGTACAGTGGTATTGCACAGCACTGACTTGGACCATTCCTCCTCCTCAGCTGTGGGTTCTTCTTAAGGTCAGGCTGCTATGGGTTGTCTGTCTTGCACAACACTGTATCCTGAAGCCAGCATGACAGCTTCATACATGTGCCCGTATACTGGCATTCAAAGTACACAGTCCACCACCATCAGAGCTTTCTTCTTCTGGTGGACACAGGTGACCTACTTGTGGTTGGTCCTCTTCCTGCTGGGAAAACTCCATCAAGAGTTTTAGCCAGATTAATTTTGTATTAATGTCAAATGAAGGCTGTGGTTTCACATTCATTCATAGTTTCATTTTCCTTTTCCAGATCACCAACACTTGCTTCTGCTATGTTCCTTTGCCTTTTCCAGTATTTTGTTTATTTTAAGGATTTCCCCTCAGTGCTCTTTTTTGACTTAGACAATTCCTTTTTATCTTTTTGACTTAGATAATTCCTCCTCCACCTGCATAACAGCTGCAGCTTAAATTCGGTCATCTCTGGGGACTGTCCATTCCCCTTCAGTTCCAAGCTGCCTCTCATCTGCCTCTGATGATGCCTCAGAGGGCTCTGATTTCAATTTCTCCCACTGTCTCTTTAATTCTCAGTCATAAGCTGTTGATTTTCACTGCCCCTTTCTGGTTAAAGTGGATTCAGTTTTATTTTCTGCCAATACAAAGACTGAGGTTGCCACTTTTACCAGATGCTCGATCTATCCTTGAATCAAGGACACATGCTCTGAATTTCAATTACATGCAGGTCGATTTGACTTCAAAGGGGCATGAAAATAAGGACAAAACCTATAATTATATCATCCTCCTGCTCCATGTTTTCTCATCTTGCTTTTACCAGTGAATTGCTGTAAAGAATAATTAATGTTCTTCATTTACACAAGACAGGATTTCATTTAGAGGAGGAGATGCTTTGGTTAAGCTGGTATTAAGCAACACATTAATTAACAGTACTTTGGTTCTTTTTTTTTCTTCCATTGAAAACAGTATTAAAATAAAAAAGGTCTCATATAATAAAAATGATTTCTCTAGATTACCCCTTTTTCAATAATAAAATACTGTGATGACATGTTCAAAATTTTTGGTACACATCAATGACGTGCTACAGCTACCTGAGACATCTGCCTCTGCTGTATATTTTTAACAAATTCAGAAGATTGCTAATTGGTGCATGTACCTTCACGAAAGGCAAGTAGGACAGTCAGCATGACTGCAAGCCAATTAATCTAACATGGGCAAATTCTCAAGGAAATCCTGTATCAGTTTATCAATTAAAAAATAAGTGCTGGAATATAATTGCAGCTAGTGATGATGATTTTAGAGAAAGCAGATCTTATTGACCAAATCTTATTTAATTATTTAATGAGGTCACAATTTGCTTTGAGAAAAGATAACTGTGAGGATATATTTAGACTTTTATAAGGCATCTGACTTATGCATAAGCATATGATAATCTGATCTAAAATTAACATTATACTTTATTAATAAAGCACACATTAAGTGAATTTAAAAATGGCCCACGAATCACTAGAAATAGTCACAAAAGGGAAACACCATGGAACCCAAGTAATACATTAAGTGAATTAAAGAATGGCCCACGAATCCCTGGAAATAGTCACAAAAGGGAAAACACCATGGAACCCAAGTAATTTTAATATGATTCCTCAAGGCTGACATTGGACTTCAGAATATATAACATTTTCATAAATTATTTTGAAATAAGGCTAATGCAATCTTAAAACAGTTACAGCTGACAAAAACAGGTGGAATGATAAAGAACAAAGATGGAATAGTTATATAGAATGATCTGAAATAATTCAGCATATGAAGTAATTCAGCCCACAAAATATTTTAATTAAAAAAAAACAACCTTAATAAAATAGAATTCACATTATATATCCAGAAAGTAAAGTGCAAATCATACCTACGGAATGGAGGATGTATTGGCAAAGCAGTGAATTAAAATGAATCTAGAGTTAAAATGGACAAACGAATGCTAAATGTAATTATTTTATCATTAGTCTCCGAGTGTTATGAAGACACAAGAAGCGCTAGTATGTTCTTTCAGTATATGAACCTGGGAGAAGTAAGATTTGATTTCAGTGCATTCATTGATACCACTGAAATGGAAATACTGCTTCCAATTCTGGTGTCTGCATTTGGAAAATCATGGCACAAAACTGAAGGGACACAAACGTGAAAGAATTAAAAACTTACATTGCCTACCATCAGGCAGAGTCCTACAGGGATGCTGAGTCACGGCAGGATTTGTACTGAAGTAGAGGCAAACCAAGCACCAGTGGCAGACAGGTCAAGTTGAACAAATTCAAATTGGAAACAAGACTATGTTTCAACTGCAAGAGTGATTAAGCACTGAAACCTTCAAATCAAGACAGAGTACATCTTTGGAAGAAAGTCACAGACCTTTTACAGCCCTTAGTTCTATTAATCTATTACAGCTTAATGAACAAGCAATCAAAGGTAATAGGGATCCAGCTTGAAGCTCCTTGCCATCTGAAGACATTTCCCATTGAGCTAAGGACCGTAAAAACTGTGACATTTATAAAGTTTTTAAACCTTTAAAATAACACTTGAAATTGAAACAGAAGGTTCACTTTCTTCAGCTCAGCCCATTCTTCTCTGTGGCTTGGGGCATGTATTTACAGAGAGCGTTAAGAAAAGATGACAGTCAGACACAGCACAAACACCACAGAGCCTCTGCTCTGTGTATGCCAGGAATAGACATAGTGGGCCAGATCCTATATTAACATAAATCATTATAGGCACATTGTTTTGGCTCAGCCTCACAGGACAAGATGTGATTCCCAAAATCAGGGTTTCTTCAGACAGAATTCTCACACAACCCAGACGAAGCATGAACATATTCCTCACATAGTTACTAGATGATGCAAAAAGTTTTTGTGATGCTGTTCAAGGGACTTGGAAAAGGCTTCCCAGGTAAGGAAGTGTGAAAGCAGCTACAAAAAATTTTTAAATGTGCATAGGAGCTATTCATTCAACCAAATAATCCAACCGAGTTAATAACTTCTTGCTTCCATGAGGCCCAGATTAATCAGAAACTCCCCACATCTGATGTTTAACTTGCATGTTAATAAGTGCAGGAGTAAAATCTCTTATCAGCATCCCATTTTGGGCTATTCAATCGTTATAGTAATCTGATAATTCTAAGGAAGGATATAAGGAGAATCACTGTAAAGAGTCAGTAAGGGTGAAAATCCAGTCTCTCCCTTCAAAAGATAACATTTCCTAGACCTACTCAATGTCAGGAGAAATCAACCAAAGCTCACATATCTCATCAGTAGAGTATAGCTCACACAGCATTAGGCTATTAGAAATGAGTCACAAACAAATCCAAAGAGCAATACGTAGGCTTGGGGGAAGAAAAGAACCACAAAAAATTAATCATGGTATTAAATCAGCTCAGTGGTGGATCCATGCAAGCAGACTAGTGCAAAACCTTGCTGAGAAAGCCATCCATTATGAATGCAGGCAGCAGTACCCCAGTCTTGCTTCCTTTACTGTCAGGAGTTTTGATAAATAACAGACAGCAGCCTCATAGTCACCACACCAGAACACTCAGGTTCCCACCACCTCCACAGATTTTAAGAAAACCAGCCTTTCTGAGCAGTCTGTAACCTGTTGCTCTGCTCTGCTGGTTGCCATCTCCTTCCCAAACTGCAGCAGCAAAACACACCTCCTTCCCAAAATGCAGAATTCTGAGAGCAAGCTTGCTTATGAACAGTGAGGAAAAAACGTCTTGATAATTTCAGTTTTTTCCCCATTGTCTACGGCTGGGCTCTCCTGCACTGATACATTTTTTCCTAAACTTCCATTGGTAGCTAGGACATTTTTGGAATCCATTTTTACCACCTTTAATGTTCTCTGCTAGTTTTAGCTGCAGCTGGGCTTTGTCCTTTATAATTTTGTCTCTAAGTAGCCAAGCAATGCTTTTACATTTTTCCTTTGTTGCTTTTCTTTATTGCTGTCCACCTTTTCCTAGATCATAAATCTTCCCTTGAAGAAACCTTTCTTCATCCCACTGATCCAGCCTCTGATAAAAATTAAACACGTAGGTACATAAGGATGTTGAAACAACATGGTGGTGAGAATGAACAAGATATGAATATGCAGACAGACATGAATACACAGACAAAAGAAGAAGCTTGCCTTTGCTGTTTTTTTAAATAGCCCTTTTGCGTCACCTTTACACATTGCTAAAAGGTTAGCTGCAGGAGCACAGAATTTTGCACAGAATTCAAATCAGGAACGAGTATGATTGCCAGACTCGTTGAAGAGATGTGTCCCTCTGCTTCAGTATCCTCCATCTGACAAGGAGATGTTTGAAACACAAGCCCATGAAGGGCAACTATAGGACAACATGCTCTTTGAGAAACCAGCTTCCTCCATCTAAATATATAAAGGCTGTCTCACGTCCCGAAGCATGTAGCTTTTTGTCCTTTTTTTTCCCTAAAGTCTTTTTTTATTTTAATCTCCTCTAATATGCCAGGAGGTTTTCTCATTATCTATTTTTTTTTAATCCTGTTAAGCTTCTGGCGGCAACGATATCAAGAGACAGTAGAGTTCAGAGTTTAATTGTGCACTGTATTTAAAAAATGCTTTCTTTTTTTGAATTTTAACTGTGTTTATTTTTAAATAATGCTAAAATAGAAACTGAAAAAAAAATTCTATAGCTCAGTTTAAAATAAAAATGAAGGAAAAAAGAGAGAGTTAAATTATGACACTCAAATAATTCTTTCCTGTAAGCCTTGGGGAGAACTTGATGGCACTGAGAAGTTAATGTAAATTGCCACTGCTAAGGTCAGATTAGAAAGAAAATTTAAAAAATAACTCTTTTAATCAGCTCCTCAGCTGCTGTGAATCAGCTTAGTTCTCTGGGAATTATTGAGCCTTAAGTGATTTATATCACCTAAAGAACATGCCCTTTGATCTTTAAATATCTAGTAATTTTTATGCATCTCCTGCAGCCTTCCTTTAATGTATGTACATCGTTCTTAAGTCATGGTGTACAGAAACAGACCTTCTACTTCACCTGCAGTCTCACCTCCTGCTTCCTATGCACCATCTTCCCATTCATAAATCCCAGATTTAGATTTATCCCTTTTGCAGAAAACATCATTGATTGCTATTCAGTTTATGATCCATCACATCACCCAGACAGTAACCCCCCATGTTGTATTAATGATGTCCCTCCCTACCTATAAACACATATCTCTCCCTATGTATTTAGCACTTGAACTTACTGGATTTCATCTCACTGATTTCAAATAACTTATGCAATTAACCAAGATAATTTTGAATCACAGTTGTGTCTCTCCCTTTCATTCTTCCTCTAGGACCTGCCTCCTGCCAGCCAGGGACTGTCCTTTCCAGCTACAAACTCAGTTCTGCATCAAAATAATTTCATTCAAGGAATGGAACAAGTAGCACAACATTGGCATAGTGCTGGCTATACAGCCACCTTGGGACTCACTGTAGCAAAGCTCTAAATCAAAGACTTTAAGATTTAATTTCCTCTTTCATAATATACATGCCACTGCACTGTGTATTACAAACCTACCTACATAGTTGTTTCAGTACTGAACATGTATTAATCCTGGTTCTGACCTGAAATATTCACACACACACAGTGATTCTAACCACCTTGTGAAAAAGTGCACATTTAATTGAAGTCATTCACCCATTTTTGCTCATCCCTACCGTTATTCATTCTTGTTATTAATACAGTTGTCAAAATTCACATTAAAACCCTCTACGTTCTCCATTTTAAGCACTTATTTTCCACCATCCACTCCAAAATACTCACAGTATCTCCCATGTGGCATAGTCTGAAAATGTAACACACATACCCTTTATTCCATCACCCACATTTTACCAAAAATTACAGATTGAGATTCTAAAACTAGCATCTTGTGCATAAGGACTCTTAATGCACCCTTCAGGCTTAATGTGGCTCTAGAGGTTGTATTTTGACCAGCTAGGAACAAACTTCATGTTATTTTCATCTACATGGCCTTAATTCATTAGCCAAAGCATAACTATCTTGTGCTATTCGAGATAACCTAGGAGAGATGATACAGTCACACAAGATACAGTAAAGGACCCGATGGAGGCCCTATATTCCCTGGGCAGGAAGCCGAAGGGAGACCTGGTGAAATACCAGAAGATGAGATGAGAAAACAATATCTCAAATAGCACTTCATGTTTAGGCAACTAAATTGTTCTTTATGTATTTGCCTATCTTATTATAAATATGTCATTTAATGTGTCAGTGCTTGCTTACGTATAAGCTTGCTTCCATAAAGAGGAAGACTATATTGCAGCTATACACTTCTGAAATAAAGTTTTACGCCTCCCATCTACATTTGCATTTGTTAATGAGTCAAAGGAGAATTGTTCAAAGCTGCTTGACTTATGCTATAAAAAGTCTTAAAAATACCTGAGCATACACAGATCTCATGTCTGCCTGCACACCTTCCACTTGTTAGGGGAAAATGCTGAAATGGTTGACATATTCAGTAACAAAAGGTGCAGTTTATTTTCAGCGTCAGCCAGCCAAAAACCAGAGCTACTCCTGCAGACAAATACTGTGCAATGTAGGCAGTAAATATTTCTTCCAGGAAGATCCAGGGAATACAAGTACAATCCTGCTTTTCATCTTCTTTAAAAACCTTTGGTTGTGCTCACCTACTGGGATCTATCTTTCCTCCCTTTCTCTTCAACACCCACTCGGAGGAAGAAAATGCAGTCTGTAGGTTTCTCTGCCAAGAGTGTACAGCCGATTCTATGTTTTACTCTCCACAGATGTAGACCTTGATATCTGTAAAATGTCACAGTGCTTGGCAAAAATTAGTTTCTGTGCAAAGAGCAGCAAACTTATTCTGACCCTACAGAAGGTCTAACAATGATCCACAGAGGAAAGTACTTCAAAGAACTAGCTGGGGCATAACCTGTTTCTTTCATCAGAAACATCAGTCTGCTGTTCATCAAAATGATGTGAAGCTGCTAGATTCTGTTCCATCACTGATTAAACATTGACAATCATAATTTGTGGAGGAAACACACATAAAAAGTCATTTCCCATTAAGTGCACACATTTAAGAATAGTCTTTCCAGCCAAGGCTGATTGCCTGTTAACAAAATTACAAACTATGTCTGGATTTTACAAAATTAAGCCCATGATCTGCTGAAGTACAGAGGTGGAGTGCTGTGATAGATAAGTAACGGCAACAAAGGCGTTCAAAGGAACCTGAACCTGCATCAAGGCTTGATCCTGTATCTCAAAAAAATTAACAAAGAACAGCTCATGGCCTTTGCAGGGCCTTAATAAAGGGTCCTCTCCTGGACTGATTGGTGAAAAGAGGTGATTTTCCTCTTTCCCATAACAACAGAATCTGATTTTAAATAAACGAGTTATGGGAGCAGTGGGGCTTCCCACCCAGCTGCAGAGATACTTCTGCCCTGTGGTCAAAGTGATGACCGAGGGGCAGATTCCAACTGTGATGCACTGAAGTATGGCTCCATGGACCTGTCACCAGGTTGACACTGATGTGATAGATCAGCACTGGAACTTTCTTTAATGACCACAACGTGCCATTTATACTGGCTTCAAGTATTTCTTCTTACTATTAAAGTTAGAATCTTTCTACCAGAAATCACTCTTTTCTAAATTGTTGCCCATGGAAGTTTCCTCTCCAGTAGCCCAGGAGAGGGACTGCTGCTGCTTGGTTGCCTGTTCTTTATGGTAGCCAGCATCAACATCACCCATTTTCCTTCACTCTCACGATCACATTAATGCTTCCTAATTTCTTTATGACTCTTTCCAAAGCCTTAGCAGCAATACAATATGATGCAGTATCATCAAAAAAAGAAACAAATCACAGTAGTACAAACTGAAGGAACTCCCTATATAAATCCAAAGAATAAATATTTTCTGAGGAAAGCGTCAATATTTAAACAGAGGGAGTGTTTCAGTGACTGAGACACCATGCAAATCAGCTTTGCAAGCTCCGTGTCAGATGCAAATTGATGTTAAGTATCTCGTGGCAAAAAGCAAGAAAGATGACAAGCTCTCTTACGCAGTAAATTGAGCTACCAGTAATTACAAACCTGAGACACACTTTAACAAGGTAACTTCAGCTGTGTTCAGCCAGCACCTTGGTGATCACCCTTTCTTGCTGAACACCTGTTAGCAAACCAGCACTATTATTTTTACTGAGACACTTGGAATTCAGTAGTTAGTTACTAATTTAGTTTTATACTACTCTTTTGAGGGCATGATGTTCATAAATATCTTTAAACATGTTTTCCTATTGCAATAGTAATTTTACCTCCAAAAGATAACTGAGTGAGAAAAGAAAATGGAAGATTACACAAAGACACTTAACTGTACGATAAAGACACTGCTTCACATAAGGACCACTAGGAGACAGTAATTTGTACCACTATGCAGCATTTTTCTGGTCTGTTGTTTTGGCCACTACAGGTACAGAGATTCCAAGAAGCCTGTGAAAAAAAAAAAGATTGTGACATGTCTGTTTATCAGGCAGTATCAGAACAATTCAGGACCTTCTAATTTACCAGAAGAGGAGAGTTGGTGAAAAATGTCCTTCTTTTCCCATCCACTGCAAGACCTAGGACGCTACTGGCATTTTTAGGAAAGAAAGCAACAATTCAGATCAAGGGGGCAGGGGAAGTGCAACATTACTTAAATATCCAGCTTCTTAATAACAAATTGCATTTCAGCTTGCCAAGAAATGACTTGAAATAATCTAGTCTCTTTCATCTAACCACGGTAACGATCAAAATAACACCCCTTACTTGAAATATACTTCTGTTACTTTACTTAGGCAGTTGTATTTATACAGAAGGAATATCCTAGAGAGAAGTAAACGTGGGTTATATTTTCAAGGGAAAAATACAGGAATACCCTTGGAAGAATGATGCAAGAACCGATGGTCTGCAACGCCTAGGGAAATGCAGCGCAGCCCGCTCTCCCCGGGGCTGGCTGAGCTCGGGGCCGCGCCGCTGCCGCCGGAGCTGCAACCCCCCCCTCTCCGCCCGCCCCAGCTTTCCCACTTTCCCCACAGCTTTTCCACTTTCCCCACCTGCTGGCCATGCTGGAAAGCAGCAAGCACCAAGTTACTCTCCATATGAAAGCACCCGACTAAAGCAATTTCGCCCTCACACCGAGGTACCTCCACAGGCCATTAATGAAGTTTCTCTGCTTTTTTTTTTTTTTTTTTTTTTTTTGCTGTTACAAGTGAGATCAGCACCTATGATGAGACATCCCAGTAAAACAACGATGAAAAAGCAAAAATGCCTGATCATTAAAGCTTTCAAAAACCAGGATTCTCCTCTCACTTCAAAGCACTCCCTGCCTGCTTAGATTCCCAATACAAGAAAGAATATGCTGGGCTAAACTCAATATTTATGTTCACTGCATTATCATATCATTGCTAACTGGTGTTGTGTTCACCATGGGATTTAAAGCCCCTGAAACAATCTGGCCAACATTAAATAAAACAGAAGACAAAAAGAAAAAGACCAGAATTATGTCTATACCATTCCATAGTGTAACAGAGATAAGGACAGCAATGCCTATATTGGATGGATTTCCTCACGATGCTCCAAAGGCTAGTGAAGATGCCAAGGTGCTTCTGAGTACAAGCACTGCCCCTGTAAAGGTGATACATTCAAGGGGGGGGGGGGGGGGGGGGGAGAAAAAAGTGCATGATGTACTGGGAAAAGATGGGCGACTCGAAAACTCTTCTATTTCGTACATGAGAAAAGGGCAAACAGTTCTCCCTTTCTCTCTCAGTTCCCTGTTTATTTGCTGGATTAAAACCTACTAGCACGAAGCCTACAATCCAAAGCAAAAAGACTCTCATTTTGCAGATTTTGTACCTCTGTGTAGACCCCACTGATAATACCAACTAGCAGCGAGGACAGTTTCCTTATGGCTACTGCAGCGAAACAATTACCAAAGTGCTCAAAATTCAGGGCAAGCTTTCTGGGAGAAGATTGGATTCTGTACACCGTGTCTGGTTAGCTGTCAGACAAGTCAACTGACTGGCAGCTCGCAGGCGGGTGTTCTCACAGCGCAGCAGGTGGTGCACCCGGCTTCAGTGGGCAGCGTCTGCCCCTCCAGCACGCACAGCACCACGGGCCTGGCGGGCGCAAAGCATGGCGTGGCTCGTCATGGAACTAAAGCAGATGGATCCACCGATCTCTGAACAGAAATTTCCATGATGCCCCTGCCACAAAAGAATCCGCAGCTGTACTCACCCACATAGAGCTGTTGAAGCCTGTTACAATAAAACTGCAGAGGGAAGAGAGGCGCTGGGTTGCGATTGCTAGGCAGATTTCATCTGACAGTATTGTAGTAACACCCAGTTAGAAGTGACTTAAAGCAGCACTTATAAGACGACTGTAAATGAGCGCTAAAGCAATTATGTACATTTACCTCATAAATATGAACATTAAGTAATAATACAAATGAAACGCATAAACTCAGCAGGTCCAAATAACAGTGTTCACTGAAAACTACTCACAGCAGGCAAAGCCCGGTCATGAAACTGTTGCCATGTATATACAGTGCTGCTGCAATGAGCTGCTGCAAGAGGAAACGCGCCAACACCTTCAAGTAAAATCTTAAGGTGCTACTCCGAGGTCCAGCACGATACAACAGAAAAAAAGTGACTGTGAAAGGTCTTCCTTGTGGTAACATGTTGGCATTATGCTCTGGGTAAATTCCCAATTAATCACAATTTTTGTATGAAAATACTGTTTCAATTATATAAAGATAAATTACCCGCAGTAACAAAACATAATGTCTGACTTCAGTTGATGCCAAATGTTTAGACACTTTGGTGGACATCTGTCTCAGTATTTGTTTTAGCTGTCACTTGGTAGGACTGTTACAGATTTTGTATTTCATCTCTGATTCTGAAATATTTTCCATTAAGATGCCTTAAGCAAAGCCACTGGTTGGCTCAACTCCTGCTTACTTTTTATAGCTAAAGCTAGATTCCAGCTCATAAAAACATGTTTAAACCACTGAAGATAAAGAATTCATTATCATTTAAAACTTTGTATCTGAGCAAACAATTCCCAAAACCCATAAGCAGCAGCCAAATTTTATCACAAAGCATACCTGGAGGCCTGTATTTGCTGTAAGACAAGCTGTAAAACTTTCTCTATGAATTGCTCTAAATCTGGGCAATCTAATAATTCATAACATGAAGTAGTGACAGTAATATTGTAAACAGACCATTGAAATTATACATACACAGAAAATATTCCTGGTTTGAAATTTGCCAGAAAATAGACTGTTGTGAAGTTATATTTAGATATTCTGTAAGTAAAAATATTCTCCTGTGATTTTTTTCTGGTTTTAGGGATTTGATGAAAAACTAAAACTCAGTCCCTTCCTGAGGTTTAAGGGAGAATGTAAACATAGGGTTTTTGTTCATAATTTAGAATATTTTCATAGACTTCATGAAATTGTAGCCCATCTACTGATAGAAACAGAAAATCTCTAGATCCTAGTATTTCTGACTACAATCTGATATGTAACTTCTCTTTATATTTCCACTCTTGTGGGGCATCTACAACAGCAAATATTTTCCCTTTATAAAATAGTCTTCAAATAAAGCCAAATTAACTAACAGGTAGTGATGCTAATAAACTAAGTAGTAAAATGACAGTGTCACCTGAACAAATAAAACTTTATGCTTGAATACCTCATGGAGCAAGAGCATTTTTATCAAGAGTGAAACTGATTCTTACTCTGTATAGTGCTTCATCCATTGCCAAAGCTGAATATTGTATTAATGCCATTTTCAGACTGTGTATCACTGAAAAAGCAAGATACAGCGTTTAGATTAAGTAGAGCTATTTTATGACTTCAGCTGTTACCTTCACATTTAAATGCAGAATTATACAAGGCTGGCACTTGGTTGCAAAAATGTTCTCTTACCACTTCTCCAAACAACAGGGAAGTTTCTGTAATTACAGGAGGTTTGCTGGCTGGCTTACCACCTGCAGCGATGCCAAACAGGAAGGGGAACAGCCATCATACACCTCTGTCAGATCTGCATGCTGGTGAGTTCAGAAACAGAGTCTATACAAAGGAGGTACTGTACTACAGTAATGTCCTATGCTATGCTAGCTATCATAGCATTGCACAAATAATTTAAAAAAAAAAAAAAGTAGTTTAAAACTAATCTGCTAGTCCCATCATGTGTATATTTGTAATTTCAATGAGTCAAATTGGACAGAAGAAGAAAAAAAAATAAATCCAAACAACCTTCTTCCAGCTTCTTAACCCTGATTTCCTGCAAGCCCCCCTCGGGGGCTGTACAGGTGAACTCTAACTCAGGAAATCACCTGTGTCAATTCAAACACATCCCAGCCTAAGATGAATCATTAGGGAAGACACAAATGACTGGAAAAGAACTGAAAGTCTGTTTTTGCTCTTTGCACCATCTGGAAACAATCTCCATCTGGAGACTGCATGAACTTTATTTTACAGGGGCCTCCTCCTCATCAAACATATCAGTACGTTACAGTAAATAAGCATCTTGGGCAACTCTTCTTACTCTGTACACAGCCAAACAAAGGCTAAGGCCACATCGAGTTTATACAATTCCATGGCTTTTCTCAAGTCCTGTCCCCTCAATCAGCTAAATACTTTTCTGAGATTCTTACAACAGTAATTACACTACGAACTGCGTTCCCTTACTGTGCTGCCCTGCTTCACAGGTGCTGCTGTTTGCCTGCCTTATACTATTCCTTCCCTTAGTCCAATAACCTTAACTGGACAACATCCAACTTGCCCCTTAGAATGTGATTCACTTGACAGCATCTCCTTTCAAAACGTGTGAACGCTGTACTGTCTGCAACACAGTGCTGATTAGTGCCATATTTGGGATGTGGTGGTATACAGCACTGCAGACCAGAGCCATGGAGAAAGGCTCAGGGCCCACCACAGCTCCTCTTTACAGGCAGCTGTACTAATATTGGGTAACGGGATATGTGATCCACGAGTAAGGCGCTGCTGCAATCATCAGGGTCATTGTTGTCTAGCAAGAGCTGCTTCTTCCAGGATCAGAAGAGAAATGTAAAGGGAGAAGGGGGAACATGCAGCACTTTGAGTCAGTCCTTTGCTCCCACCCTATCAGCAGTTTTAGATGCTGCTGTTTCTGCATGCAACGGACTGCAACCTGTTGGCTTAGTTAGGGTGTGAGAAAAGTCACTTTGGAACTGTTTTGAAAACTGTTTCCTGTGCTTTCATTTTCCCACTGCTTTTGTCTTCAATTATTTCCTTCCTTTGCTCTTCAGATTGCCTGAGCTCTTACATGGCTTATTCTCTCTTATCCCCAGACCTCTTTGTCCTGCAATCAGTTTCTATGTCATTGCTCTCACCTCCACATTTCTTCTTTAGTAACGCTTTTTTTTTTTTTTACTTTTTCAAATCTTGCTTTTTCTTCAGTAGGATATGGAATCAAAGTCTTGTTTCAGTAGATCAGAGATATACTATCCATATACAGGCTAGGCCAGAACAAACATTATTCCTTGTCTCAGAGCCGGTGCAGCAGTTTCTGAATTTACAAGTACTTAGCTGTTCACAGATATGAATTAGGACGCTAGTTCAATGACTGTCACTGAGTTATTAGAATTTCTGCTAAGTTCACAGAATCACAAAATCATTTAGGTTGGAAAAGACCTTTAAGATCATTGAGTCTTAACTGTTAACCTAGCACTTCCAAGTCTACCACTAAACCATGTCCATAAGCATCACATCCACAGGTCTTTTAAATACCTCCCAGGGATGGTGGCTCCATCACTTCCCTGGGCAGCCTGCTCCCAGACTTGACAAAGGCTTGACAACTCTTTACGTGAATTTTTTTTTCCTAATATCCAATCTAAACCTCACCCAGTGCAGCTTGAGGCTATTTCCTCTCATCCCATTGCCTGTCACTTGTGAAAACAGACTGACATCCACCTTCCTACGACCTCCTTGCAGGCAGTTGTAGACAGCAATAAGGTCTCTTCTGAGCCTGAGCCTCCTTTTCTCCAAGCTAAACAACCCCAGTTTCCTCAGCTGCTCCACATTAAGACTTGTTCTCTAGACCCTTCACCATCTTCATTGCTCTTCTTTGGATATGCATTTAAAAGTTAAACATTTTAAAGAAAATAATAGTCTACCAACGAAAATCATAACCTGCTCAAGGTGCTAAGCCATTCCTTTGTTATGGGAGAAGCAGAAACCTTAACATTCCAGTATTATTAAATAAATTTTCTACTATTTTCTACTATTACTCCTTATTTAAAAAGGCGGGAAAGGACAGGTTGGCCTCAAAAGCCCTAAAACCCAACACCTACATGTGAAAACTTCCATAATAATTTCCTAGAAAGTTATTCGTCAAACCAATACTCATTTTGAATCAGTAAGAAAAGGAAAGGAGGACTAGGGTCTGACCAAGAAAGAAATGGTACTATGTAGTATTATTTCATAGTAACGTGGAGACAAAGCTTTCAGGTCAGGAAAGAGTGAAGTCTCTCCAATTCTGACTCCCAAGAGTCACCGTGAGTCACAAGAAACCATAAATTCTCCTGGAAAATCTGGAACAAAACAGCTAATTTTCAGGGTTTGAAAATGCTGCATCATGTACATTTGGTCTGATTGACGATCATGAAGAGTGTTTTAGGAAATTAGGTTTTTAAAGCTTTTCAACTTATATAAATGCATGTTAGACAAGCCACGACAAAATCCAGAAGTATATACATGCTTTACTATACCTTTTCCATGTTAATGAAAAAAACATAAAGAATTAAAAATACAGGCAAACTTGTAACTAAGTGGAAAATAAGATACACAAGAATGGCAAAACCCCCTCCAAATCATACAGTTTTTCATGCACTAGGCAGTCCTGAAGACAATCAGATTCAGTTATGTACACAAACTTAAACGTAAGTGGCAGTATTTCATTACTGTATATGTTTTTTCTTTTTAATAATCTGAGACTGCCTTAGCTCCTCAGTCCCATGAGCGTATGGGCAAGATTCAGAAGGCAAGGAACAGCCATCAGGATGATGAATGAAAAACCAACAGAGACGTGTTTTAAATGCTTCAGCTGAAAGGCGTCGTTTCACTTCAGGCTTAGTTTTCCTTGATGGTTTCTCTTTTCTCCAGTCACGAATATGAACTCTCCCATTTAGAACTAAGATTTAAAAACAAACAAAAATATAGCTGTTAATAGACAGGCATGGGAATTACACTGGAAAAAATGTATAGTGACATTCTGTGAATTAAATACATATTCTACAAATGGATCACTCAGGCAAAACCAAATGTGCTACTTGTACAGAAATAGAAGTGCACAACAAACCAAGATTGTACAGATATGGTCTAAAGAAGAATTGATCCATTTCTCTGTGAGATGTTTTACTGTCGTCTTTGTAGAGGTTTGTTTATTTGTTTTGAATACAGCAGTTAAGTTCATTTAGACTAAGATCCTCGGAATCTGGATTGCAAGTACTGACAAAAAAGTTTCAACCAGAAGAACTGTAATCCTTCCTGTGTTCAAAAATTTATGGCTCCACATTTAAAATGTGATTACCAGCAAAAATCTAGTAAGGCTCTTCTACTACTTTCACTACACAGAAATGCTCTTGCAAAGACCATTGTTCACTGACCCAAAAATACACTGCATCAAAGAGACTACAAGTGTAGTCCTTCATAGGAATCAACAGTGAATTATTGTGTAATAAAGATTCAGTGCTTTGTTGTTTTTGTTGGTTTGGTTTTTTTTTTTTTTAAATAGTTTGCTGGTTTAGGTCCATGAACTGCACACAACACATTTGTGAATCTCTATCAACTCCTTAAATGTGTAAGCAAAAAAGAATAAAAGGAAGTTACTAAGACAGAAAGAAAAAACATAGATGTAAGACCACAGTGAAATGAAGGAATAATCTGGCACTTCTAGATTGGCTATGCTCTGTTTTCGTATTCTGCTTCGATCATACCTTCTATATCACATATATGTAGCTTGGAGTAGTTAACTGATGCCATTCTGCATTCTGATGATCACTATTCAAAAGGTAACGAGTCCAGTGAAAGCTTAATATCACACACTCAGGCCTGAATGAATCCATCCTTCCAGGCTTCCTTGTGATACACAAATAGATCTGACCTCACACACAGCCAATCCAGAAGTGGGTTCAGCAGAGCTTTAAAATCTCTCTCAAACTAAAACCAGCAGATACAGTGCTATTTATGATCAAGCATTTTTTTTAAAAGAAAATCAGTCCCATATTTGATAAGATGCCTGACCAAAAGAAACTGCCACAGATCAGTTACTCTAAGACCTTTCTTGTGTGTGTGTGCACACGAGCATCCCTCTTTTCCATGTCTTTAAAAGAAAAACACTTCAGAAAAGATGACAGAAGAGCTGAAGCCATGTTCTTCTCTCTCCTCTTTGGCATGAACAATATCCTTCCAGACCTCGTGCTGGCAACAGTCCCTTGTCATCGTGACATGCTACTTCAGGGAAGAATTAAATGGTCTCTACTGAAGCCCCAGGGAGTTCCCATGTGATGTATACTGCTGAGAAAGATCCAGCCTTAACCCTAGTCTTTCTGCAGAAGTAATGTGCAGACAGCATCCATGTCAAATTAAAATGCTCATTCCATGTAACAAGATGCAAATCTATTCCACCTGGCCCTAATGACAAGAAATCAAATTCAGACACACAATGAACACAGTGTGACCAATTCTTTTAAATAGCTGGTAATTCAAAAGGATTTCAGTATAGCTGCACATTTTATAATTGCCAAGTGTACAGAAATCATTAGTTGAAGCTGAACTAAGTGGAAGCCGCTAATTTAACCACTAGAAGCAACTAGGTTGCATTCTCAGGATTCTCATTGCCATCCATGAGTTGATCAATATTTTACAGCTGATGTAGAACTGTCGGGACACAAGAAGTTAACATACTTCCAAGCCTGAAGCAGCCGTAATACTGGTAAAAGCCTGCAGATCCTGTATTGCTGCAAAGCTAACCTTACTTTTGCAAAACTCCACACTGACAAAAAAACCCAAACAACCCACACCAAAAACTAACCACACAAAAGACACCACCATCACAGTACAATAGGAAGAAGAAACCAGCTACCAACAAATCCAGCCAACCACAGAAACTTGCTACTGAGTTCTTTCGGCCAGGCACCACAGGCTACACATCAAGCCCCACAGTTACAGATTCTTACAGAGACTAGTTTTGTTTTGTGTTGGCATTTACACTGTGGGGCTTGGTAAGGCCAGACAAAGTCTCATTTAAATGCTTTAGTGAACTTGCTCTGCATTTAACAGCCCCCAAATCATCAATATACTTTATAGGAAAAATAAAACTAGTCTTTAAGTCAAGCAATAGCATTAAATTAGCCACTCTAATGAAGGACTTGTCTTTTCAGGTACAGTCAGTCTAGAACAACGCTTTGCTGATAAGATGCCTTACCGATCTCATTCAAAAGCTTTAGTAACAGTATCTTGGAGCAATAGGCACATAAAGAATATCCAGTTTTCCACAAAGGTATGCAAAGCAGTTAAAAAATTCACCACCATAGTAATTTTTCAGTTGAGTTTAACTGCATATAGAGGAGATAACATAATTAAAAAAAAACCAAAACAAAGAACCAAAACTCCTTACCTTCAAATACCTGATGATTGTTCTTAAGTAGTGTCTGCAGGCCTCCATATTCACTCTTTAGTCTTTTTAAAGTCTCTTTATTTAAGTGTTCTGCTACTTCTTTCAAAGAAAGGCTTTCTGCAATAAATAATGGTGAAGCTATTAAAATTGCATATATATAAAATCCTAAGAAAATTTAACTTCTATACAAGTTAATGATTATGAGCAGAATCTGTGAATTATCTACCAGTACTGCAGCAACTTTGTACTCCCAATATCATGCACGATATGTATTGTGTATGTTTATTATCTGTAAAATAGCAGCTTTCATTCTACAGCACTCAAGTCAGAATATCCACAGTAAGACGTATTTTTTTATTTTCCCTGCTTTTTTTACAGTAGCATATAACATTCCTTGTGATAAGCATAATTTACATGTAGTTAGAGAGAAGAGAGAATGATTTAAAGGATCTCCTGTACCAGTAACTTATGACAAACTACAGTAAGTAATAAAACCAGGTGGAGGAAAATGGAAAGATGGTAGTAGTGAGAACTAACTGAATTAACAGCAAATTCTTTTTCTTCCTAAGACTAAACTAAAAATTCCTCATCATATCATAACCAAACGGCACTTCAAAACACTTATCACACAGTTCTTACATAATTAGAGCTAATTATTAAGTACCTATACAAAAATAAACTTAATAGATGTAAAGTGTTCTGGTTTGGTAAATGGGGAGGAGTTCTGGGTTTGCTTTGGGTTTTTTAAATAAAAATTGACTCTGTCCTAGTATTTAAATGAAGAGGGAAAAAACCCCACACCAGTTTCAATATAATCTTATATGCCTTGTTTGCATCCCAGTGTGCAGAGAAGGGAAAAAAAGCCTTTGATTGCTACTGTACTGTTCTTGGTATTTCCTAAGATCTATTTAGCTTACTAAACTTCTAATTATGTAAATTCATTGGAAAAGACATCTTCTACCAGCAAAAGCAAAGGATAATGTAAAGGACATACAATCTCACCTCCTTGATTCCAGGTATTTGTATTCCCACCAAGCATATTAGAACATGATTTTTGGGGGACTGCATTTAACAGCAGGTTTGCCACATTGAGAACCACATCATCTACAAAATCCTGAGGGAGGGAAGCACAATTCCTGATTTGTTCTACTTTTTCTCTGGGTTGAAATTTAGGCATCCAAACTGTACCAGCAGTCTCAGTCTCATTTTCAGGAAGTTCTGAGCGTGCTTCTTTGCACACATCATCAGAGTGATCCTTATGATTAAATCCAACTCTTCTGTCACACATGACCACAGCACAGGTCTGACGATTATTAATATACTGTGTTATCTGCTTGTCAATCAGAGCACGTTCTGTAGGTGGATAGGTCCTATTTTTTCCAATCAGGCTTACCTATTTTAGCAGAAACACGCAAATCACTATTTACACCGAGTCCCATACTTACACACAGCCCCCAAGTCTGCACATACCTTACACAGGCTTCTAAATCTACCTACAGGAGATACCCATTCAAAGTCAATGCTTATTGACATTTGTCAGTTTTTTAATTTTAGTTTTCAAATATTGGTGCCACAGAAGAAATCCAGTAATCAAACCATAATCCATCACGCCACACAGAGCAGGAAGATTGTTCCTGACCCTCAGATTATATAAAAAACTAAAGCTGGACACCTCTTCCTACTCTGAGAACATTTCACTTTGAATTTCATGCAACATGAAAAACAGCCAAATTAAGTAGAAATAAGCAACACAGGCAGCTGGAAAAAAATAAGTTTTGTAAGTTTTCCATCCCATAGGGTGGCAACAAATAATCATAAAACTTCCATTCTTTCCTGTCTTTAGGATTGTACCTATGACACTACGAGCAGAACACCCAAGAAAACAATAAGTAATTTTAGTCTCTCTTCAGAGCATATTGTCTCAAGTAATGCAACTGACTGTAGTCTGATCTTACAATAAAAAGAACAAACAATAATAATGAACATTTATCTGCTTCAGAGAGCTAGCAGCTTAAAAAAAAAAAAAAAAAAAAGACAAAAGCCCTACACAGTCCAAAATTACCCTTTTTGTTGATGGAATTCTAAGGCAATCTTCTTCCACATCAAAGCCGCATACAAATCCCACTTGGGCAACAAAATCAAGATACTCTCTGTACTGAGTTTTCTTGCTTTGTCTTCGGCTGTATTTTCCATGGAAATCAAAGAAGCAACATGGCAGCACAAAGTAGCAACATGAATAGGAAGACCTACAAGAAAGATAACAAAACTGCCGAAGGGAAGTAATTTCAGAAAACACACATACTCAGCAGATAACCCACAAGATACAAGCAATAATGGACATTTTTGTTAAGTGCCAGAACTTCTTGAAATAATATTTCTATGTTCCTCTTTCAGTAGCTCTATTAGCATAATCAAAAATACTGTTTCACAAAGTATTTGCTATGGCAAATTACTGTGCCAAATTGGTTTGCAGGACGGAAACTCTAGATACAAAATTATTGCAGCTGGTTGTGAAGAGCACAACAGTTCAAGGAAAGGCAGAACCAATAGCAATTTTATTTTAAAAAAAGCAGAAAACCCCAACTAAATAACAAACAGATTCAAATCTAAGGAATAAAAATTAGTTGGTTTTTGCACTTCAAAAGCAAAATGTATTGAATTCTCTGAGAAAGAAAATACTACATCTATACTTCTCCACAGGAAGAGAAACATTTTGCAAAAATAATCAATTGGCATCAAAAGCAGCAGGCCCTGCAAGGACCACAGATGCAGCTGTAAAAGTGACAGTTTTCAACAAGCCCACATCAGTAATTATTTTGGGTTTTTTTGGTTGGGTGGGGTTTTTTTTTTGTTTGTTCCATTTGGGTTTTGTTCTTTTTCTTCCTTCCCTCCCACTCCTCTCCCTCTGCAAATACCTAGCTGCAATTACAGGTATCCATGGTGTTAATTCATCTGAATGGTTTCCTATGAGCCAGTCAGTGTCTGGAAAGAGGTGACTGTCACCTGGCATGATTGTAGATTCCTAGAAAATCAAACAATAAATTACAAGTTTCTTTATATTGTTGCTTAGTGCTTTATTACCAAATGAAATGTATTTAAAGTCATACAAGCTGACAAATACAAGATGAATGAGAACAGACACCAACGTTTTCCTCAGTCTGCACTTCTGCCAGGTAGTAATTTTTTATAGCTACAAAAAAGTAATTTAGCAACAGCTATGCACAAATGTTAGTCAGACAAAGAGTGGAATAATAATTCTGATTAAGATATCTGTCACCCTAAATATTTGTAAACAAATATCATACATTGCGTTATGATTTCTTGCTGTTTTCCTTCTCTGGACTCAATTTTTCAGAAAGCCACTTAATTTTCTACGTCTTACGCTCCTAGGACTCATGCAGCAATTAACCAGAACACAGCTTCACTACTATGTTCTTCCTTCAGAGACTCTTCCCAAATAAAATCCTAATATACATAACACCACTCTTCACACCCTATAATTCACATATAACAAACCTAACACAGCCCAACACTTTCCCTGTTTATGTTGCCATTTGATCCCCTTCCAAGTTGTGTCAAGGCTACCATACGATACATGCAAAACAGGAGCAAAAATAGGAAACAATAGTTCAGAGAAAGGTGGCTTCTTTGGTGGCCTTTAGAATACTGTTTTGCCTCATGGAAATTCAATTTGTATAGATTGAGCAGACATCAGCAGAGAAGTCTTCCCAACATAACATTGGTGCACAGAATAGTTATTAGCCTCAAAAATATTCTATGCTGAATTCTATAAGAAAAAAACCCCGAAAACCAAAACCACCTTAAAACCAAAATCACCAAACAGTATGAATTCTTCATACAGGTTAAATTTTAAGTTCTAGAGTGCCTTTAACATTTAACTCACACACATGTTCTTCTTACCTTGAACTAAGTTCAGCAAAGAAAGCACTTAAAGATGTTGACACTACTGAAGTACACACTATTATGTAAAAAAGTATCTATAAATCTCAAAATAATTATTGGGCAGATGTGGAAAAAAATTAAATTTTAATCTCCACAGACTGTTAGGAAAAGCCCTAAAAATTATGCCATACTCTCTTTTTATATACCAAATGAATGTTTTACGAGCTCCAAATTCAGAATTATATGTAAAGCACTACCTGTACAGAAATCTATACATATAAAAAACCAACACCCAAAACCCACAAAGAAACACTTGTTAGGGTATTTCGGAAATCTCAGATTACCTCTGTTACACCCCAATTCCTCTCTGCAGAAAGCAGCGTTAGGTGTTTTAAGTATCAGTACAGTGTATTATTGTTCACTGTAAATACTACATATCTGACTATTTTTAGTTCTGCATATGTGTTCCTAGAAAATGTATGTAACAAAGTTTTTTTTGGCAGGTTAATGGATTGGCAGATTAGTTAAATCAAGTGTTTGGTAAGCGTTTTCTTATGGTTGATTAAACAAGTTACTCCTACATTACATTTCAGTTTTGATCATTCAGTTTAGGCATAGCATGAATTATCAGTGCCACACTCCACAATTTGACAGTCACTCATAATGAAATGTGTATTCGCCCTGCCTGACAGCAGTTTGGCGATGCCAAATGCCACCTGTTACATTCATTTATATTGTTAGTATTGGCACTGTATATGTCACAGATGGCAATATCCATCCTGCAACTCAAGCTTTTAAGTAAAGATCAAAACAAAATTAGCTTCAAGGGTAACAAAAGGCTGGATGCAGGTGCCTTCTTGCTTCTGTGGCTCCTGTTGCTACAGAAGCCTTACAAAATCATTTCAGCCTTCCTGTACAGTATGTAACTCCCCCCCCCCCCCCCCCCCAATTAGTACTTTCCTTATATGCATATTTTTGATTTTTTTATTGTTTCTGTCTGGCTTTTTCAACTGTTCTCTATGAATTTTTTTTTTCTCCTTTTCTTTTAAAAAAAGACAAATAAAACCTATCCTTTTCTAATTTGTTCCCTCATGGTGCCGAGAGGGACAGCTGATGCGCAGAAGTTTCCCTAAGAGTCAAAAAAACTGAGAAACTTTAAACAGCCAGACCTTAATATGAAAGGAATATACAAAATTCAAAGATTTCCACAACACAGAAACATGGGCAGAAAAAGGAATATATAACATGAAGGAAGAGAGAAGATGCTGTTTGGTATGATCAAAAGTGACTTAATATAGTACAATAGGAACAAATGAGCACCACAGCTTGATATTTTGGATTGTTTCATGAAGCCTGTCACTAAGATCTGGCTGCAGACTGCAGCAAAGGAATCTGGCAGTTTTGGCCATTTGTACCCAAAATGGCAGGGTGGCAAAGAAAAGGCTGCACCAAGACTGTGAAAGCTCCACCTCCCATCTGTGAAAAATGCTACTCTTTTTCTGATCTAAGTTGTTAGTATTCAGAGATATGTTGAGTTAACTTTTTTTAAAAAACTACTAAAGAATAACTACCGGTAGAAAATCCTTTTAATATACTGGACACTGACAACTTTTGAGAGAACCGAGTGAGAAATTTTAGGAGTCTAGAGAACAAGAAACCAGAACACCTCACTTCCAAAGGGAACTGTTCATCAGCACCACACTTTAACAAGTATCAGACCAAGTGAATGTTCCTATGCTCGAATTGTTCCTGTTCTCATAAAAATGCTAATGTGGAACTTGGAATATAATCCCTCTTTCAGACTAATTTTCCTGTTCATTTTTTTGAAGGCTATTACTGCAGTTATTTACCACAAGGTCAGTACGGCAGAGTACTGGCTCCTTTGAGGTTCAACAATTTTTTCCCCAGAACGGCACATAGCACTAGAAGGTCAGAATCACTCTCAAGACTAAACTACTCACAACTTTGGATATAGTATCTTTTATGAGGTACAGTGGTGCAAAGCAAGCTGCTTAATACTCATCTTCCAGTAAAATCAAAGATTGTTTCATGCTATGCTTGCCTGTACACGCAGTAGGAAATTACACTAGTCTTCTCAGCTGTAAAATGAGGAAGTTGCAAATATGCAAGGGTACGATACAGCACGCTCTCGTAATTCCCTTTACAACTTACAGTCACATAAGACATATGGGTGGCATCATACCAAACCCACAGATCACTTTAGACAACTGTCTGTAACCCAGTATGTTTGATTACATTTACATCAACACAACATGAAGCAATGAACAAATGAATAAAACTATAAATCAGTAAGATTTACATACATTTGCATAATACCTCTAAATGAGTTTCTGGTCCATACATGTCCCATATTTTCCTTCTCCTCACATCAATTCCTCTACCTGAATGCTGAAATATTTGAACAAAAAGTATCATTTTGAAGTTCAATTTTTAGCAGAAATTGTCAAACAGGCTCACTAAATGTATATATTAACAATTATTATTTCATTCATACTAAAATTTAGACAGAATAAAACACATCTTCACCATTTCAGGCAGAAGCTAAATACTTCTAATCCTTTCTTTCCCTTCTAAATATGAAGGGAAAGCCCAGGAAGCATTAAGAATATATTTGGTTTGAAATTTTATCTGGGCACACCCATTGAAACTGCTCTTGAAAATCTGGATCTCTAAAAAAGTAAAAGCAGAGGTAGTGGGGGTTTTTTTGTTTGTTTTTAAAATACCAAAACTTTTCATAAGGCAAATATTACTGTAGCACCCACAGGGCTCAGAAAAGAGTGCTACCCTAAACAGTCCTTGCTGGAGAACCATCTTTCAAATACTGAAATCAATTAGGCTGCTGGAGTCCAAACACACTTTCCCCTGTGTAAATTGATGAGAAGAGGAAATAGGACTGGAAACTAAAACAAGAAATAAAGAATGCGTAAGTAACAGATTCTGAACTTTAAGAACCTTGTGCAGAACTAATCAAAGTCTATTACTAAAAAAGGCTCATAGAACTCTCACACACGATTTTTTTACAGTCAACAATGTTTGCCAGTGCTACAGCGATGATGACCTAATGATGCATGAAAAGAAATGTCTACAGGAAAAACAGCATCTCAGATAAATTTTTCTGGACATACAAGGATAGAGTGTTTCTGTTAAGAGAATCTGGAACTTCCCTCCTGCCCCTAGTCCCCAGCATTTATTGATCTAATAGGAGACGTTAATTTCCTCTACAGATTTTAGAACGTTCTCTTAGAAGTGGAAAATACAATTTTCTGAAAGAGACAGACCCAATTTTAATGGGTTTTGTTTAATCTCACTGACCTTTTTTTGTTGTTTCAGAAACTATGCCTCAAGAAACCAAATTTTGCTGTTGCCACTCCTCAAAGCACAAATTAACAAATCCAGGATTGTTTTTAAAGATAAAAAAAACCAAAACATTTTCAGGACATGACAAGTAGAATTAAATTTCTATAAAGTTAAGTTCATGAACAAAATCTTGTGAGAGAGAATCTCTATGTTAAGATTCCCCATTCCTTTTTCCTTTGTCTACAGCATAATGAAATCACACCATTACTTTTTCTTTTCCCTCTTTGTTTCTTACCTCAGAAAAACAGCCTTGAATTGAAATGAATTGCACCAGTAAAAATAGATAAGTGAAAGGTTTCTAAAGCTCTGCTAGGATTTTCTCCTGGTAACTAGAGTGACAAAATCCTATTTGCGACATGAATTAACTGAATTTTGGGTATTTACATGCCAGATAAAAGGAAAGCATAACAAAAATATTGGCTACTTCTATTTTTTATTATTTTAAAAAGCACTCTATTTACCCCTTCATTGTTTAGAATATGAACCAGTAGACCATTTCCACATCCAAGATCTACAAATGACTGTTTCTTGGTCAACCCTTTTTCCTTTCTTTCTTGTTCCCAAAGAATCTAAGACAAGAAAAGAAAACATATTAGACTTCTGCTCTCAAGCTTCCCTGTAAGAAATCAGTAAAGGTTATTGTAAATGTAAGGAGAAAGCTGGAAGAGAATGCAGATGTGGCAGAAAAGATTCACTGTACTCACAGAGAAAACAACTTGAGAGGGAAAAAAACCCAACCCCAAAGCCTCTAAAACTGTTTATGGCGAGGGGCAGGGATTATGTTGCAGAAATACCAGTAATTTTCCAAGTGCTAAGCACGCCCTCCTGAGTTATTGCAGTTTGAAATTAATCAAGGCTACACAATCCTGGGCTGGACTGAACATAAGTGGTAAAAAACATATACAAAACACCGTAACACATGGTGCAAGAGATGAACAGAGGAAGCAAGGGAAGTAGCAAGTAAACTGTCAGCAGTGTATTTGCAAGTAACACCACAGAAGCATTTACATCCAACTGTATTAAAGAAAGAATTGGTGGCAGAGTGAAAACAAAACCAAAAATGTTCTTTGTAAACAGTTTGCTATATGTTTGTATATGTAACATCACATTCTACTGAACAAGGCAACAGTCAGCTGCCCCAAATTCTGCATCAGTTAAAGGGACTTTTAGCCCGATTATAGTCCCTGCTATGTACCAAAGTAGTTACTTTTCCATAGTTAGTTCATAGTTAGTTACTAATTGGACATTTGTCTGCAGGACATGGATTAGTCCCTATTACCGTCAAACTCTTTTTCCTTCAACAACAAGCTACAGAGCACACATTCATCAACTCTGCACACTTACTTTACTGCAACTAACAAAAGTCCTCAAGAGTATTTAACCATAAAAATTAATATTTGTAACATTGCTACTTGTTAATTTGTCAGTTTTGCTAGAGGGAAAGAAGCTGCAGATAATCCATGAGATTATCAAACTATGTTTACATTTTTAAATGTACCAATCATTGCACTTTTGCACTCTAGGCTGCATCCTGGAAATCCCTAATCACCTCCTACACAGATCACACCTATCCTCCATCCCCTGCTGAGTTTCTCATGATACAAACTGAATAGCTACTTCTTTGGGTATGTGCCTAGACAGCAGGTGATGTAATGTGACTGCTGAGTAAAATGAGGTCAGATTTAGATGCCTTAAATCCATAAAAATTTAACACTGGGCCCACCTTTTCTTAACCACCTGTTTAACACACTTCTAAATAATGTTTAATCTAAATAAATATTATATACCATCATAAAGATACCTGAAATTTTTGAAGTGAGGTTAGGTTATTAATAGCATACTTTAAGCTTTCATTTATATAAGCCAGTTATTGGGTGATTTTAATAACTTTCTGAAAACTACTGCTTACGTCAGCTAAAACACATTAACACTGTAAACTAACACTAATGCATAAAAATTCTCTCATTACAGAATTTTCTGAGGGCTACAACCAATTGTCAACATCTAATATCACGGTGATAAAAATGGTAAAAGATAAGTTTAATATATAGCTTTTTCCACAAGCCAGTATCATAGATTGGTTCAGTTGGAAGGGATCTACAACAATCATCTAGCCCAACTGTCTGACCACTTCATCACAACCATTTCTCTGATGTAAAAAGTTCTCTCACATCAACATGACAATCAAGATTTTGAGTGGCCTAGGTCAGTCAGGCTTCTTCAGATAATTTTAAAAATCCTTACGGGGAAAAAAACCCTGGGGTTCTAAGTTTTGTCAACCATCAAAATAAACTGGCCCTCAATGAGTTCTGTAAACAAGCTACCTTACTTACATTTACCGATTTAGAGAAGATGTAAAAGGTATCTACATTACACTTTAAGGCAGACCTGTTTTTACCACACTCTGGACAGCAGTCAAAAGTATGTGCCTACACAGTGACAAATTTTGATGCTGTTTAAAAATCTGAAGTTTTTAGTGACTGCAGGTAGCAGAATTTTCATAAATTCTGACGTACGCAGGTGCCTTAGAAAACTGCATCAAGCACGTATCTGCATTCCTACCATCTACAGTTGACTTTATTGCATCTGAAGATGGGATTTAAGCTGAACTTTTCTCAGGGAAAAGTACAGCAGTGAAAAACCTTTAGCATAAAATTAGCAAGTGGTAGACATATGTATGAAACAATAGCTTTTGATCTCCAAATCAGCCCATCTAATCACTATTTTTCTGCTGTATCATTGCTTTTCATTTTACCACTTAAAAAAAATATCAGATCTTGTCTGTGTAGGTCAAACCTCCTGTGACAGGACCACAAATCTTTATCACATCTTCACAGAGAAGTTTTAGTAGCCCTCTAAACTCTTCACTGTTATTGTCCTGATTTTTGTGGTATAGGGCAGTATAAAAACAAAAAATTAACCTATTTTCCCTTTGCTGTGTCACATTCTTTTTTCTTTTTCCAAATCTGTTATAAAATGCCTACTTCCTTTAATGACATATTATATGTAAATCCCTGAAATCCCAAATGAAACTTGAATAGTTATAGACATCAATTTCACTTTTGGTTTAAGGTGAGCTTAAAAACATTGTAATAAGAACTTTTCTCTCTGCTTAAATGAAAGCAAAAGCAAGAAAAACTCCAAATCCCAGAAAACTCATAACCCTTCTCCTACCCCCTTCCTTTTGCTTTGTATGTCTGTAATCACTTCAAGTCATTCTATTTGAAAAACTGCAAAAACTATAAAATGAAAATACTGATTTTCTTTAGAGAGCTTCTACTATTGGGAAATAGAACCTTACAGAATGCTATTAGGCAAAGAGGTTCCCTACCAGCAAGTAAGTGGCAATGGCAACATCTTCATAAACAAATTTCTCAGGATCTGTCACTTCAGGCCACACCTTCAGTAAAAAAGAGAAAAATTATTTTCTGTACCATCTGAAATTATTTCCAAAAGTGCTCAATTAAAGCGATCTGGATACCCCTCCACTTCAATAGGTTTCTGCATTTTGCAAATTTTGCATTTTAACCTCATAAAATAATATACTCAAAGAATATAAAGACTGATTTTGTAAGTCACACAAAAGAATCATGGCATAAAAAATGTCTGCTGTCACCCAATCAACGTTTCCAAGAATGTTATTGCTCCATACGTGCAGGTCACAAGCAAACTGCTGCACCTGTTCTGCAATAAAGCATGCATCCTTTTGCTTAACTCTCTCAGAAGAAAAAAGCTTATATTATTCCTGTTATGTGCAACATTGATAACATGAACATTTGTGAATTTATTTTCACAGCTTAGCAGGCATAAAATTATCCTGCCACAACAGAACAAAGAATCTAAACCTGAAATAGACAGAAAGCAGCAGTATTATCCCTAGTTTGTCAACAAGGAATTGCAACAAAGTTTAAAATGCCCAACACTATGCTAATTCTACTGCTGAGCTAAAGACTGAACCGTTGTTACCTTAGCCACAAGTCCAACTTTCCTCTCACCTCTATCCTTCTATTAGTACAGAACTATCAGCAGTAAAACTTTTCAACACTTTCACAGTTTTACAACAGCATTTACTAATATTTTTGCTTGTAGCTAGAGTCAGGATATAGGCATTACTTCATACAGCACTCAAGATGATCACTGTCATTTTTTGGGATCACCAGAATAAAACTATTTTACAACATTGCTTGTCTAACTCAAACACATATTAATACAGCATCCAAATTTAAGGAGAATAATAGAAAAATTAACCTACTTGCTAACCAGTGCTATTTCCAGAATCGGGTTTTGGAGAAGAAGGTGCTTTATTTATGACTTCTAGTGTGGATGACTTAGTATTTATGTCCACTAACCTACTGCTTCTTCTTATCAGAAGGAATGCATTCTGAAAAAACCCTAACTCTTCCAAGTATCTAGTGTGAATTTGGCTCTAAATCTTGCTTTTCCAGTTTAGTTCTTTCAAATACTAAATTGTTTTTTTCTCCACATACACAGAAAAAAACCCCAAAACATGAAACCATAAAACATACATTTCAATTCAGTTGCTTCTTTTATTAAAAAAAAAAAATGTAGTGAAAGAAGCAGCTTCACCAAACAACCAACCAAAAATATAGGAAAACATATTATTACTGCATCTATTGCTAAACTTACCTTTACCATCTCTTTGTATTTTTCCTTAAGGTCTTGATAAACCTCGCTGTATTTTGCCACAGAAATGAGCGAGAGTGTACTTTTAAACTCACTGGGCTTTTGCTCCACAGACCATTTAGCCAGTTTGGACAAAAGCTCATTTCCAAGCCATGCTAGTTTGGGATATGCAACTCCATCTGAAAACCAGTCTTCTGGAAACAGGGCTACAATAGACACAGACCTTTAAAAATAAAATAAAAACTTTGTATAAATAGAGCGTATTTCATTACAACAGCTAGCTCAAAGAGTGAGAAAACAATGATTAAGTGATCAGCAGATCAGAGGTATAAAAGCAGGCTGAACAATAAGGAAATATGTGATACACAAAACCAGAAGTAAAATAAAACGGTGATGTTACTGAACAGTCTCCCCTGAACTTTGTTAGACAGCTCATTATCTGCCAATTCAAACACTGGACATGAGTGTCCATGCTGCGATTAACATAATGACTGAGGACTCACATATGACGAACAACCTGATTTAGCAAGATATCCAAACATTAACTAGTAAAATTGACTTCATTAAACTAATGAAAACAACAAGAAAATTTAGGAGGAAAACATACCAGTCAGCATATTTCATTATTTCATCACCTCTAACTTGACTCAGATTTCCTTAGAGCTACACCCTCAGGTGCTCAGGACCAAGCTGCAATGGTCTACCTTTCAATGACTGAAGCTCAATAGGTTCGCATTGCATTAAGATCACACCACTACTGTCATTTACTAATCAAGCAGAAAATTACACAAACCAAATCACCTCGGTACAAATACTAAAACATGGTGTGATCCTTGCAATAACTCAGGGTTTGCTTCTTTTCTCACTCCTAGCACTTACCATTCTTCATCTTTTACATGTGTAAGTTGAATTTGATAAATATTGCACTTTTTAATCTGGTATTTTCCTTCACTGGTTTCCTCCAAAGGCAAAAAGGTCACAGTCCCATTGTAAATATCTGAAAAGATATGTAAACAGTGATATATTATTCCATGGTGCAAACCACCCTGGTTAGCACCAAAATAAACTTTAGTCTCTTTACTAGTGCAAACTAGTGAGGCAAGATCTAGGACAACACAGGAAGAACCATAATGCTACAAACAGATCTGTTTCTCAGGGTGCCTGACATCTGAAACTACTGAACTGTTTGAATTTTCAAAATTTAGCATTCTGCTGCATGTTTCCAAAATATCTAAGGCTGACCAGTAAGAATATTCATTTTCTTAAAACCTAACTATTTTAGTAATGTAAAAGCTAGACAGTGAGGGGGTTTTAGCACAAAAGTGCTGCTTTCCCCTACCCCACAGTAAATGTGTAGTCCTGGGAAGCACATTCCAAATTAACAGAGACTTACGTATCACCCCAATATTAGATAACCAGCCAGTGCAATATTAAAAAATAATCGATAACATCATTACTATCTATCAATTTTGCCATGTTCGAACATAGAATCTATTATGTGATTATAATTAAGTATAACTACACTTCCCTTTTAATGTCATGCAGCTTTCCTAATTAAGAGTTCCTGGATTAATCACTGAAAAACCACATTATCTATCCCTAAATTAGGATCTCTCAACTCTGAAGGAAACTACCTAAGATGACCTGTTTTTAGGTGAAGGCATATGTATTATGTTAACATATTAAGCTATGTTCAGCACACCAGGCTACTGATCTTAATGGTATCTATCACCTGTAGAGTAAAACGTTTACATCCAAACACTAGGGACTCTGGAAGAGTTGAGATGGGCTGGCAAACAGCTGTCAACACACTTGAGTGCCTCTACCACATTTCAAGTAGATATTCTGCAATTTTTGTCACATTTCATTCTCTAATATCATGCAGGTACCATAACTCCTACACAAGTGAAAACAGAAAGAGGGAGAGTGTGTCCTTTTGAAATAACTTACAAATAAAAAGAAAGGCAACTTGCACTGAAATATGAATGGCATGATCAAGCGTAGTACTCACATACTGTTTTTTTAGAAAATCTTAATATCTTAATTTCTTCCCTATATACATTCTATAAAGTGACTCTAAAACATTTACTATATTCCTTATGTCATATGATTCGTATGCATTATTACTTTATAAGCCAGTTGCAAAAATATTTTCAGCTATTTATCCAGGATGCTTGCTTCAGAATAACTTACTAAGTTCTCATTTTTTAAAATCATTTTTCAATCACCATCAAAGCAAACATTCTGCTAACTGCAAATCTTCCAACTAAGAATGTTATATTGGCTAAGTAATCAAACTTCAATGGACTCCAAAATCTGCTGAGACAGGAAAGAGTAATCAGCCATACAAGTCTTGCTATCTCAGTCCATCCTTACCTGACCCCTCTCTAACATTTTTTAATATAAACATACTAAATAAAAAAAAATATTTTCCTAGACTTTTTCTTACAGATAGGCTTTCTAGATGTAGCTCAGGACCACCTTAACATCAAAAGAAAAACAAAATCAAACCCGCAACATATACTTGTGGGTTGGTTGGTTGTTTTTTTTGAGGGCATCATACTTTCTTTGAAGTCATCAGAGTAAGAATCCTAGGCCACAAGTCATCCTAAGTCAGCTGTCCCCCATAAATGATTATAGGTCTTTTTGCATTGTAAATGTAACTGTTTCTGGAATTCTGATTCTTTTCAAAACGTTACTATTAGAATTTAATCCACATCAACACTTTTTCCGAAATTCATCTTAAAAAGGCGTCAACCTCTACCCTTTATGTTTCTTTATAGTAGGATTTACTGCAGCATATTACCATCATACAATGCAAAACCAAAAATTAGTCAAGCTTCATTTTTAAACAATACTGAACAGTAAGGAAGTAGACACAAACAGTTCAACTTGGCCAGGCAGGTGCCACAGGTGTGTACTTTTTTTCATTCTCTCTGCATTTTCAAAGGCTACCCATCACTCATTACAAGCCCATAATTAGGTTTGCACTGCAAGCAGCATTCCTGTGTGGGTAGCTTAGGACAGCAGCTTGCATGATGACAGTCCTTCTTGCCTCTTCTTTTTAAGGAAGGCAAAAAGATGAGACATCTATACCTCCTCCTCGGGAGCAGGGGGAAGTCTGGCATCCCTGAGTCCTTCCCCTACCTCAGCAGCACCTTACACATAACACATCAGCTGTTCCCCTACTACGATCTCCTAACATCGAAGGAGGGGCTGTTTAAACCAGAGTCCTGCAGGTGCTTCACCTCCGTAATTTGTATTTCAGCTGCTGACACTTCCTAGCACAACAACAACAACGACAAAAGTAAGAGATAAAAAATCTAAGCACAGGACAGGGTCAAAAATCCACCTGCACTCACACAAGCAGTGAAAAAAGCGGTGTTTATCCCTCTTGCGAGCCAACGCGACAGGCCTGCAAGAGACGCGGCACCTGGGGCGCCCCGGCCGCCCCGCTCGCCGCCGCGGGGCCCGCTCCCGCTCACCTTGCACCGCCAGCTCCTTCGGCGGCGGAGCGGCTGGGCCGGCGGGCCGCCCCCGGGGCAGCAGCGTCCTCAGCACGGCGCGGAGCTCGGGGCGGCGGCCCGGCCCGCCCCACGGCGTGAGGGGCGGCGGCAGGTGCCCGTGCCCCGCCGGCAGCTGGCCGCACACCTCCCTCCAGAGCCGGCCCAGCTCCGCAGCCCCAGCGGGCGCCGCTCGCCCCCCCGCGCCCCCGCCGCTCCCGCCTCCCCACACGGCGGCGACGGGGGGAGACGCTTCCCCGCCCTCCCCGAGCGGCACCGTCCCCTCGGCCTCGATGGCGGCGCCGCACAGCCGCCTGTTGGCCACCTGCGGCTTCTCCAGCCAGACGCGCACCGCCGCCCAGAAGCCGTGAGGCAGCGCGGCGCCGCCATCACGCACAGCCGCCGTCCCCACCGGCCCCATGGCCGCCGCGCCACCGCCGCTGCCGCCGCCGGGCAGGGGGAGGAGGCGGAGCGCGTCGCAGGCTGCTCCCGTCAGTTCCTGAGGCGGGGACGGCGGCGGCCGCAGGTAGGTGCCGCGTCCCCGGTGCACCCCGGGCCGTGGCCTCGGAGCCCCGAGCGAGGCGGAGGCGGGCTGTCCGTCCCACGGCGCCGCGGCCAGGGCGGGCGGGCAGCGCCTCCTGCCAGCCCTGCCCGGGGACCGGCCCTGCGGGGCGCGGCGGGGAACTGCTGCGGGGCGGCGCTGCACGGGGGGCCGCCTGCTCCCAGGAGCGAGTGTGGGTTGCTGGGTTTGTACCCCGTGTGTAGCGTTTGCTTGAAAAAGGCCTGTATCGGTGTGACACGGGCGGCGGTACCTCAGCGTAGAAACACCTTTCTGAAAGCGGGCTGAAACCCGGGAACGCGGACTGGCAGGCCTCCCACTGCCCGACTTTTCAAGGAAACAAATCACTGTACTTTTTTTGTGCTAAAAACCAGGATATTACTTAGTCGTCTGGACTTTTTCCTCTGAGCAGAAGCGAGGCCCCACCCTGAATTCAGGCAGCTCACATAGCGGTTTGTGCAATGAAACCTCAAAGGATTCTTAAAGAGGAGGTTTACTTCCCTGCCTTTAGCTTCTCCGGTGTTGTCTTCCTCTGGGCAACTGCTGTCACAGTGTTTCTTATTTTCTGTCGGCTCTACGTTTGCGAGTAATGCTATTTCTGACAGAATAAGGGTACAATACGTTATTCTTGGCAGCTACCATGTGTCTGAGCTGTGTCATCATGCCAGAAAACTGATGGTAATGCACTGCTGACTGAAATACTCCCTCGCGATTCAGATACTGTTGTTGTCCAGGCATGAATTTGAATTAACTAGCAGGAGCATCGTCCACTTAAAAAGGTTTTCAACTCAGCATTTCTCAGTGAAACTGCAGCAGTTCTCAGCAAGTTGAAAATAACGTGTTATTTTTTTACTGCCACACCTGTACGCAGATTTTGAAATACCAGCACAAGGCTGAAGTTAACACTGAGGTTATTCTTTAGGCCAGTTGTTAACTTTCCTATTGTAACTGCCTGTTTCGGTTTCTGGATCACTTTGATATTTGCTTGGAACCAAATTACATTAAAACATTGTGTGAAGACAGAAATTGTAAATTTTTTTGAAGTACAGGATCCTTTGTTTGTGAACACTTTTCTCATTTGAGCAATCTTACTGATTTGCTATGTAAATAAAGTTAGGTTCAATAACTGCAATATTTGCATGTAAATTTTTCTCTGTTCTGAGCCAGAAGCCTTGAACTTCTGCTTGATTTACCTGTTTTCCAGTTAGAAGAGTAATGTCTGTTTATTTGGCTTCAGGTTGAAATGCTCTTTCTCAGTGCCCTTTTTTCCCCTTCTCTATTTCCAAACCTGTTGCTCAGTACTAGAACTGCACCTTCCTAGAACCAATTTGGAAGTCACGTGCAGAAATGCTGTGCTGCAGTCGTCTTCTGTGTCTATACTGTCCAGAACTAGGAAATGACCTCCATAAGAGGAGTACGTTAGCAGAAATGTAGTAGGGAGGTACCTCAAGATGATGAGGAAAAAAACATGACTGAAAAAGTAGAGTGCCAAAGTAGAAACTATTAGTTTCTGTACTTTATTCAGTTCATAGTTTACAGTTCATAGTTCATGACTACTTTATACAGTTCATAGTCCATACTGAGCCCTTGGCCAGCCCTGGGCCTGGATGTCCTCCCAGTACCTGTGAGATTGCTTCTTCACGCCAGTCCCCTTGTTATAATGCAGCCAGCTTCTGTTTCCCTGCCTGATTATTTTTGCATCTCACAAGCATAACACTGATCTCTTCTATCTGCATGAAGGGACAGATATTGCTGGGTGCATTAGGAGCAGGTAGCAGCAGAAGGTACTCCGGCATCTGCTTCTGGAAGCAGCAGAGGAATAAGCCTTTTATCTTTGGGCCAGATTCTAATGCAAAGCGATTCTCCTTTTCTCCAAAACTAGTGCGATTGCACCTACTGATAATGAAATCCAGCCGGGTCTGTGACTTTTTGCAGTGCGCTTGCGTGATCCATAGATGTACACCACAAAATGCCAGCAGGATTTCATGGGGCCTTACTGCTTTTGATCACAAGACCCTCAGGTCAACTCAGCAGAGAAGAAAGTATTTAGGAAAAAAATGTTTAGTGGAAAGACAAACTAAAAATGTTACAAGCAATACGTAACAGAAATGAAAATTTAAACTTTAGGGAAGAAAGGAGAAGTGAAGCTTTAAGTGTGGTTGCAAAGTTCTCACTTTGAATTTATACTTGATATGGCAATATGACACTTCAAGAGAATTTTCCAGAGCTGCATCATCTATGTAAAAGAAAAGCTCTATAGTTCTATGTGTTCTGTTGAAGTCACTATTGTAATAGTTTTATTTGACTTCAATTATGCAGGTTTAGTCTGTACCCTTTACAGACTCCTTGCAGAGAGGGCCTCCTGCTTGTTTCATTTGCCTTCTCTATTAATGATGGACAATGCGCTGATACTGTTCTAGTCTCACAATTCTAAATGTTCACTGTATCAAAGCACTGAAACAGTATACAGGGCTGGAGGTGTGTTTGTTCCGCTTATGCAAAGCCACCTGTTTTTTTTCTGCAGTACTCCTAATGGCCTGGACAGATATACCCAGGTAGCATAGCGCTCATGTAGCCATGTGGATCTGTGGGAGCTAACCGAGTTCTGGGCAAGATTAAATTAAGTAAAGGAGATGCAAATGTGCACAATTATACAGACATTTGTTTCTTGCAATTGGCGTACATGAACTAGAAGATTTATTACCCGTTTACTCTTTCATATATTCAACTAGTGGAAGATAAGGGCAGAGTTCCTGCAGTTTCCTTGATGTGTTCAGTCAGGTGTTTATGCACAAACAATAGGTCATCACTTCAGTTATATGAAACCAAACCTTAACATATAACAAAGATGCCATTTAGTTAAAAGTTGTTTAAATGTTAATTAGTAATGTGAAGATAATACAGGCATCTCCTGCATTTGAACAGGGCTTTGTATGCGTGTTTGGGTGCTTTACTATTTTATTACGTTGCATTTAAGTTAGAAGTGAGGTAACAATTATTCTTAAGACATGGGGGCTTTTTGCCTGAATCTTTTATCCCCCCTTTCTTATTATGCCATATTAACCAATGGTGTCCCTGTTTCATATTTTGCTTATTTAAAAAGGGTTAGCTCATATTTTAATGACAAAGACTGTGTCATTCATGTATATTTGATCAAAGGTATTCTTTTTTTCTTAGCTTGTACTAAGCCAACTGAATTAGAAAAATGGAAGGGTAAGCTTTTAGTTGGCTCTGCACTGCTGTACTCTTACATTTGAACAAGTGTATGGATTTAATTAAACAACCCTTTTGATCTCTTTTTATTATTAAAAATGAGTCATCTGTGGTGCTTCAGTTTGTGATGTATCTTTTCTTGTTTGGTGCAGTTTAACTAACAATGGCATCCTCACTGAACCTGAAGGAAGCCACTGGCAATCAAAGTTCATGGGATACTTTGCTACCAGATTTCCCTAAAGGACCGCTTTGCAAATATCGTAAGAAAGCTTCCTTCAACTGGAAGGAGATGGCAGTGTTACTAGATGGTGAAGATATCATCCGGCTTAAGGTAAACTTTGCAAAAATTGTAAGCATGTTTTAATTTTGGAGATATCAGTAGAAGCATGTATGTGATTTTCAAAGGGAGAATATTTAATAATACCCTTAGATACCAAGCATGAAGAAATTGGATTTGTACGTCTAATTTTCAGAATAGAACAGAACTTTTGAGCAACCTACTTAGCTGTCTCATAAGACTTGTTTCATTACTGAACGTCAGTACAGGGGAGGCCAGCAGATGCTATGTTATAGAACCTCAAGTGTTCATTTCAAAGTGAGAAAGAACTATATTCTACCATATGTTGTCTTTACTGTATTGTTTGCATTAAATCATATATCCTGTGGGTTTATGATACACTTAAGCTGAGCTATGTTCATGGCACTGCCAAACGTAGTATTTCTGTCTTCCTTTGACCTGACATAATTTCCTACGATCTGTGCTTGCGTTAATGCTTATGTGGCATTGCAGTTGGACACATTAGCATGCCTACCTCGCTGAAAGCTAAACCTACCAAAGAAAGAGATTAATTGCAGCACAAGAGATGGTGTGGGAATGCATGACTTGGAGATGTAGGAGGAGAAAGAACTGTTTTGTTTGAACGTGGTAGAGATCTACATGGATTTAAGCTGATCTTGAACATTCACCATAATTATTAAAGTCTTACAAGGTAGATTTGAGAAATCAAGAATGTCTTGTTCTGCACCTGACTGATTGGCTTAAAAGCATAGAAAAACACAAGTGCGCTTTGATGGATTTTCAAAGCTGTATGAGCAAATAGTGTTGTTCATACGGAGAGAAGGAGTGACCCTTTCAAAGAAAACCACAGGAAATCTTCTGGGTTTCTTTCTTCTTACTCTGTCATTCTCTTCAGAGAGGAGGAAAGGACTTAAAAAACCTTTCAGAAAGATTTTGCCTAAGGCACTGCATTCCCCCCGCCCCCCCCCCCCCGCCCCTATAAATTACATGAAAGATAATTAAGAAGATGTGGATATCCTGAAGACACAGACATCTGAAGTAAAAAAATGCCTTAGTATATCATCTAATGAAAAAAAAAAAAAGGATCCAGATTAAAACATTAAAAAATGCACATCCCCATACTGAATGACTGCATATGATGGTTCCATTAAATGGAGTACATTTCTGCTTTCATCTGGGAACAGAGCAGTTGTGGTAGCTTAATGGCTTTACCATTATGGCATATTTCTAACTGAATGTAATCCCTGGATTTTTTCCTTTATCCTTGGATTAGGGGCCATTGTCCTTTAGATCCTGCCAGTAGCTTCATGTAATGAAATAATAAACTGTTATAAAAAGCAAGTAAGTTTTACCGTACTGTTCTCTTATATTCAGAGTGAATCAGTCCCACACTTACTACTTCGTTGTGAAGGAGCTTTCATAAAATTTAGCTTCATGAACTGTACATTTAATGACAGACCATTTAAATATATTTGTTTATTCTCTAGAGCTTGGGCTTTATAAGTTTATAACTTCTATTAAACCTTAGATTGAGGCTTAGTATTATCCTGGAAGAACATTAACTCATTTTGTTAATGCTTTTAGATTAACATTCTCATGTCAGTTTTTCCCCCCTCAAGAATAGAATCTTCTCTGCTCTGGAAGGTGATCCTCTCTTTGCACATCATCCTGGGGAAGATTTATGCCGTGAGAAATATCAGGAGCTGACATTCCTGCGCTGTAAAAGGCTCTTTGAATATAATTTTCTTACTCAGCAAGAGATCATAGAGAACCCATTAAAGATATTTAATATGATGATCTGCATAGGAATGTACGATTGGTCTCCATGTCTCCAGTATTTCTTACATTGCGGTGTAAGTACAGTTCAAAGGATATAGTGGTGTATATTTAATTTAAGTGTCTGGTAATACCATAATTCTGTTGCTTTCTGCCTGTTTTATTAAAGCTATGTCTTTTCCCGGTCTTTTGTTTTCAAAAATGGAACTCCGTTTAACTGTTCAGAAGAATCAGAGAGCTGTGGAGTGAAGTTTGTGGGTCTTTGTCATTAAGCCCTGTCGTTAAGCCCATGTCTGGAATCCCACCTGGAAAGTAAAGGTGGAGCAGTATAGACAGAGCTACAGAAAGATACTTTGATTCCTACAGTTCCACCTTCTTTTGTCCACTCCTCTGCCTCCTCTCTAGGGCAGTAGCAGCTGAAGAACTTGGTTGTTGGGCCCTATTTAGTGGCTATGTCTTTGCTACAGATACAAGCATCAAAAACGTCCTTGCCTAATCCCCAGTGTCTTGATTCAGGACAGAATCCAGAAGGAATGAAAACCCGTGTAAAGTTTCTCACTGACATCAGTGGCTGGGATTCTGTTCATCAGTTGCTCCCTAGATGAGTCTCTCAGAAAGAATACTTGACATAGCTGGTCAAATAATGTTAGTTTAATTAATTAATTACTACTCACATGGCAGGGGAGGATCTGGAAACTACAGTTTTGTTATGTGAATATGCATCTAGAAAAACTGAAGGTAGTTTTAAAATATGTTCTTGTCTGATCTTGCAGCAGTCACCTTCGGTTCCCAATATATTTGCAATAAAACTAGAATAAAGTTTTACCCTACTCAAGGGGGCATCGGTAAGGATGAGTGGAAAGTGAGCTCGTTAGGCATTTTTTAAGTTTTGCAATGAAGGCTTGAACAGAGCTGTGAAAAGTTGAGTCCTCTGTAAAGGGGCCTTGATAGGATCAAATCCTGACTTACCTTCTCCAGCTGTAATCTAAGTAGTAGTTTACTATGCAGCCTACGTTCTTTGGTTTCTTTAATGGACATCACTATTACAAATTACTATGCATGTGCAATTTGTGCTTTCTATCATGGGGTCACCACTGATTTAGTTCATAATTCTCTGTTTTTACAGGTATTTGCAGGTACAATTTTGAGTGCTTCTACGAGATTTGCAGACTTTGTGAAACAAGTTTATAGCATGGAGGTAATGGGCTTTTTTTGATAACTTGTGAGAAATGGGTACCGTCAGAACTGTGGCACCAGCCGCACCTTTGTGTTATTTCTGATCTCTTTACATACCTAGGTACTTCTAATTATCAAAAGAAGAGGCCAATGAGCAAATCCAGGCACTGAGCCCTGACTACCCTGTCCTCACTGCTAGCTATTATGCCACTTCCTGGATCTGTTTTGGACTGTCCAAGTTAACATGCAGACAGAGTTTGGGGACTTCTCCCAGAAGGCAATGTAGATGACGCTACAGCAGTTCAGTCTCCGCCCATAGTCAGTGAAGAGTATCTTAGCAAGTTTTGCATGCTCAAACACTCCCACCTCCCATGTATATGTCATACACTGTGCAATGCATACTGTTGCCATGATGCTATAGAAGTTGTATTCTGATGGTATAAAATGGAAAATAATAATGTCTTAATGCCACAGAAGCACCACACAGAGTGCAGTGGAGACTCAGGACCAAGTACCCTGCAGAATAAGTGCAGCCTATCTGGTATAGAAGGAGCCAATCCTAAACGGTTTCTCCTGTCCATGCCACTTGGCCATGTGGACAGCATTCGCTGGAGATACACATGCTGAGCACACCCAGACTGAGCTTCATGTTTCTTCCTTTATTCTTTATCACTTCTTATCTTTTCTTTTTTTTTTTTTTTTTTTTTTTTTTTTGCCAGCCATTCATCTTCCTTGATTATTTAATTTTCTGAAATTGCATATTTATCTGTCTGCTCATAGACAACAATATACTACTACATAGTTCTGATTGGCTGTCCCATGCTGAAGATCAGGATGAATTCTTTTAATGATTCTCAGTCTAAGCAAAAGCCTTAGGATATGTATTTTCAGAATTATTTTGCCTGAGGCTTCAGGGTTTGGTTTTGGATTTATTTTGTTTGTTTGTTTTTATTTTCTCTTGCTTTTCAAAGGTTTGTTACTGAAAAGTGTGTACTACAGAACCAGTCTAGGGTAAGGGGCTGTAGCATGCACACTTCAGTGTGGCTTCAAGCAGGCAGTGTTCCTAAATGCTGCTGAGAACCAGGTGTATCAATACATTGATCTGATATATATTTATCCCCTTTAATAATGTAGGCTGTTTGTAATTTTAAAAATAAACAGGCTCATTCTGTTTTCCACCTAAGTTTGGGAGTTCCCAGAATGGCTTGTAATGCAAGTAGACTTGATGATTTTCACTACACAACAGTTCTTTCAACCCAGGCAGCTGAAAACTTAGTGAATGTAGTAAACTGTACCTGCCTGAATGAGTCAGCCATCATAAAATACCTGTTATTCAACTGCAGGCATGTAACTCTAGCCTTAGGGTTACATTTTATTGTTTTTTTGCAATTGCAAGTTACTTTCCAACCGCTGAATTTGCAATCGTCCAGAAATCTTAGAGTTTTAGTTGCTGTAGTAGAAGTGGTCTTGAATTGTGCCTTATATCTCCTTATTTAGATTTTTGGATGTTTCGCTCTGACTGAACTCAGCCATGGAACTAATACCAAAGGCATACGGACTACTGCCACATTTGATCGTAGCACTCAGGTTAGTCCTTAATGCACAGGAATAATTTTGACACTGCTAAGCTCTGTTACTTACTAACAGGACAGAATGATTCAGGGATTTCTTTGATTAAGAAGAAAGAATCAAGTTAAACTCCAAACGCGGAATGTAAAAAGAAACAAACCACCAAAGATTTTCATTATTGTAAATATTTGCAGTTTCTGTTTTCTTGCTCTCTCTTCTGGTTGTGTGATAACTATAGCAGCCGCCTTCTTTGTTGTGTCTCTTAAGGAATAGTTGGATGTGCATATTAAATTGTCTTTTGTCTTCAAACATGAAGACTTTTTATATAAAGGTGAGGATTATTTCCTGAGGATGAGAAAAAGAAATATAAACAAGACATAACAAGACTATTGGAGAGACCCAAAGAAAATGACAAGAAACTTCTTTTTCCATTCGGATGGTGCTTACTATTAATAATTTGTTTTCTGAAACCAACTCTACTGCACAAATAAATTCATTGTCCTCTAACATTTTTTTCAGTAAATTAATAGAACTCATCATAGTTTTACATTGAGGGAGAAAACGAGAGGAGGCCAATAGAACTTTCTCTCTCTCTGTCATCTACATGCTTTGATTTATGCCAAGTTGAATTTAAAATGTGTTATTTAATGTCCCAAGAAGGTAGCCTCATCATCTCCCCCAAAGACTGTGGCATTTTATTGCACTGTATTATACAGAACTAAGTGCTGTTACTGACAACAAACAGTGTCACATCATGAAGTAGCTTCAAAAGAATGACAAATGAGATCATAGATTTGAAACATAAGATTTTATATTCTTCAGTAGGACAACATTTCGGTCTGCATTTTTTCATATACAAGCAATTCAGTGAGCATTTATGCAACATGGACAATCAGATCCCTTTACAGAAAAGAAACTCAACAAAAGTTCTGAGATTGGCAGCATGAAAAGTTCCATTTAAATAAATTGAGTTTTAGGCTGGTGGTGAGTGCACAGCAGTAAAAGTGACTGAAATGACTAAATCTTTGTTAAGACCATGAAGCTCTGAGTTCAGATTTTTTTTTACATCCAGAAAGAACACTATGTGGAATCCAAAAATCTGAATGCTGAAGCTATGTCTAAATTTCAGGATACGTGTATTCTTCAGAATTCCCACTACTCATGGTCCCGCAGTTGTCCAAACTGGGAAGTGTGCTGCCTTTCACACTGTCAACCAGGCTTCCATTCCATACAAACTGTGCAAGATGAGGTGGTCCCTGCATAAGTTTCATCCCTCACAGCTGAAACAGCCCCACAGTCCCTCACATGGTTGCACAGCTCAGCTTAACCTAAGATCTAGGAAATGCCTCTTGAGTCCATCACTTTGCTTTACTTTTTTAACTGCCTAAGTGAGCAATTAAAAGGCTGAATTTCACGCTTTACAATGAAGTAATGAACCTTTTCAGCTCTGAATTTTTCCTAGCTACACGTATTTTCTCCAAAGCTGAACACAGTAACAGAGACCTCAGCAAATCTAACTCTGGCAGCTAATGGATGTTTTCAAAACATTACCATGGTCATGGGAAAAAAAAAAAAAGAAAATAGCCATGTGTTGATTTTTATGATTTACTTAATATGCTCCTTTCTTTCCTGGCTACAGGAATTTATTATCCATACTCCAGACTTTGAAGCTGCAAAGTTCTGGGTTGGTAATATGGGGAAACATGCCACTCATGCAGTTGTGTATGCCCAGCTCTATACTCCTGATGGACAGTGCCAAGGATTACATTCCTTTATTGTGCAGGTAGGGTAGGAATACTGTTAATATTTTTTTTTCTTCTGGGAGGAGTGGGTTCAAATTGAAGACTTTCTATTATGCTATTATTTATGTCAGATCAGCGGATTCTTTAATTAATGCCTTCAACATTTAATGGCAGTTGTAACAAGTGTACTGTTTTTAAATGTTCACTGATTTTGTGATGGTTGTACGGCCAGTTGTTATACTGTCAGTTCTCTGCAAAATATTCTGAAAAATACAAGAGCTGAAAAGCCTCCAATTATCATGCTACCTATATATTTAGAACTAACCTTTGCTATATGAAGTCCTGAAAGTCTTGGATGAGGCCTAAGATGATTTGTGACTGCCAATACTTCAGGCTGGTCTGCATGAAATCTGCAAGCTTCTACTACAGAGATCAGTTTATAAGATTAAAGGCATCAGAAAATATGGCAATGCAGTAGAGGAAGCTGTACATAGTAAAATTAACTAGTTGCAGACTGAACAGGATTTATTAATAAATCAGGGAATATCTCAAAGCTGATCGTTACATAAAAGTTCCATTGATTCCTGTTATGTCTGTGTACACCTGAAGAAGGTTTCAATGCTAGTTTGATGGGAGCAGTCATCAGTGTCAAGGCTTATTTAACACAGTGATGTAATTAGTGTCGTATTACCAAAGTAATTTTCATTAAGGGATCTATGTCCTGAATGAGAGGATACATATGTACAAGTTGTATCCAGGATCACGTGCTTTTAAAAAACAGAGAGCTTTCTTTAGCGTTAACAAGTTCAACAAATAACTTCCATTTTTCCACAATTGAAATAATGTTTTGTGCCACTTCTATGCAGATTCGAGACACAAAAACTCTCCTACCAATGCCAGGTGTGATGGTAGGTGACATAGGAAAGAAACTTGGGCAGAATGGGTTGGATAATGGGTAAGTCAATCCATGTGAAGGAGGAAATGTTCTAGACTATATCACACTGTAGTAGTGCAAATATCCATCCATGTTAGTTCTGTCTTCTGAGGTATTTGCTAGTGGTTTTAAGTTGTTAGTATTTGTAAAAAAGACTATTGAAAAATCCTTAATTTCAGTATTTTCTATCTGAATAACCATAGTCTTTCTACTTCTCTCACTTTTTAGAATATAAAGTGCCATGGATACTCTGTGAATATCCCCAAGCATTCTTGCAGTCATAGACTCAGTGACAATAATAATGAAAAAAAACCCACCTCAAAAAATCCATTAAGTTCTGAGTAAAGAACTTAATCAGCCTCTCCACCCATCTGGGTGTAAGCTCTTAATAATTTTGCCTGTCAATTTCCAGCCCACAGGAAGGCTGATGCAGGTCCACAGACAAGGTTTATTGTTGGTAAAGATGTAAAATTAATGAGACCCAGTAGAGAAACTAGGTATCTTGTTTAAACCATGGGATTTCTGGACTAGTCCTGTTCACTGCAGAAGAGAAGGAGAATGATAGTTATTTTTTTATTGTATCCTCTGTGTACAGTTGAAATAAAAAGTGTGTGGACTCCATTTTTGAGATGTGGGCTTCAGTGTCCTTACTGTGTGTCTGCATTATTAACCAAAGCGTCTGGTGGGGAGGAAAGACAGTGAGGCAATTGAGGTATAGATTTCTACATTAAAACAACCATTATGTAAAAATAACTGTATCATTTACATAGCTCTGTGTAAAGACAGACCTAAAATAGTAAGGGGGGGGGATATCAATCCCTCAAATGTACCTCTTTCTGTTGATCCAGTTCATTAGAGAGAGAGATGCTGTCACGTATAACACACCATTGCAGTAAAGAAGTATAGAAATCCTAAAGTGTCCTGCTTTCAAAGTGCTGTCAAAAGCCAGCTTTTCCTGGCTTTCCAGAAGATTGTCGGTCCTCTGTAGTTTGTTGTCTGTATCAGCCTCCTCCTGATGTCCCAAATAGCCTGCAGTGGCAAAAATCGCACTGACTTTTATGTTTACGTAGCTCATTCTCATTGATTCTCTGTTGCCTGAAGACAAATGAAATAAAGAACAAAAATGTATAAAATTAATTTTTATAGAGGAAATGTGTGAGAAAATGCCTGGAAAAGAAGAGGGTTTGGACGTTGGTTTTGGTGGGTTTTGCCTCCATCTGCATTACAAACTAGTAGCCACCAGATGGCACAGCAACATGGGCCTAAATAATCTAAATGTAATTCGGCTTCACATTTCTGTAGAAATACTCAAATTCTGCTGTTCGTTCTTAGTTTGCAGCATAGTTTTATGTGACACGCAAGGAGGGAGAAGAGTGTCCTTGTCGCAAAACATCAAAATGCACATAATTTTAAAATCGATTTATCCTTTGATTTAGTGGGAAAAAACAGAGCATTTCTTAAAATATAGGTAATAACTGAATAATCTGAAATGAGAACACACATAATACACTGTAAGTAAGAGATACCAATGACTTCCCATCTTAATGTCAGATGGAGTCCCTTATCTTACTTACGACATCACATGTCATTTAAAGCAATCATAGGGCATTCTGATCTTTTTGTTTACACTGCATATGCTGCTTTAAAGGAAATTATTATTTTCTGGTAACAGCAGTGCCTGAGGAGCCCAAATCATGGATCTAGATGTCTTAAGTATGGTTTAAGACAGTCTCTGCACTAGAAAGCTTAAGACAGCACATTCAGATTAAGCTAGAGGGACAAGGATGCCCAAGGTTACCAGTAGATACCCTTCATTCAGCTGAAAACTCTAGGAGCCTATGTTCCTGTTATACCTCAGTTGTTTTCTTTGGAGGGGTCTGAGGCTAGATGCCAATGTTGTTCACAAGAACTAGAGAACTAGTTTTGCCTTTGCCACCTCCCTGCTCACACTGAGCTGTCAAAAATGTCAGGCCTTATACACGTTGCTTCTCAGAGGTACACGAAGGCCTGGATGGGGACTGGAGAGGAAGTGGCTTCATAGCTCTGCATTTGTTTGCAGAGACAACAAGCTGTGTTACTCTAGAAAATGGACTGTTGGTTGCATGATCTGCAAAATGCCAAGATTCACGAGGAGATGTCTCACCAGACACTGCCTTGTCAAGGTGTTCTCTGAAGCAGTTTAGCAATCTTATATCCTAGCTTGAAAGCACAGCCAGCAGTATAGAAGCCTGTTGTATGTGGTGACGAGAAAACATTCCATTGTGCTGTGACTACCAGTGTTAGTCTAGATCTACTACATGCTTTGCTAGTTCTTGGAATGTATGTGTGAAGTCTGATTCAACTACCATAGACACTTAGTAAATCAGATGTATTTCCATGTAGTTACACTCAGGATAAATGGTCACAGTGCAGATCAGAGCCTGACATCTCTGGCAGAGATGTCATATTTTGTTCCTGTACTTCAATACGTTTATCCTACTAATATTCAATATGGGTACAGAGAGTTAAGCTTCTGAACCCTTATGAAGGACACGGGGAAGAAATTCCAGAGCTTCAATGGAAAATGGCATTGATTTATGCTATGCAAGAGAACAGAGTAGGTGACTGTAGTTGTCCCTTCTGGCTTTGGAAACCAATTAATCTCTTGAGTCATTTGGCTGAAGGCTGGTTTCCTGCTAATGCAGGGTGTAATGTTTACAGTAACAGAAAGAATTTCAGAAGTAATGTGGGAATTTTTGCAGTGTAAATCCAGTTGCTTAGTCTTCTCCTTCCAAATAATTCTTAGAGCTTCATAATTGGAATGTCTAAAAATCACATGGGTTTTGCAAATCTTTGCAACTTCAGCTACCCTGACAAAAAAGACAAAATCACTTTAAAACATTTCAAAATATTTTTTCTTTTTTTTTTATTTACAATAATTTGTGTAATCAATACATAAAGGGTTAGAAATAGAACTCCTATTTTTTGTTACGGAGACTGGTTTTGTGTTTTGTTACCGAACAATAAATCAGACTGCCACCAGGGGATGCAAGTGCTTCAGTCTTTATTTTTACCATAAAAAAGTCCACCTGTTGCTAGTGCTCTGGCAGTCTTTGAAATTTGCTGTTCACTGAAGTCCCAATATGGAAGTAGCTGAGGCAAAAAACAACCACTGAAAAAACTCTGGGTATTTGGGAGCCAGGGGCTTTTCAGTAAAATGTATGGCAGGCATAAGAGGATGGACATAAAGCAAGAGCTTGGGTAAGTGCTAATACACATTTCTGTTTCTTCCCTTTGGGTTTTGGGGTTTTTTTTGTCTACCTTGGCTAATGTAACGTTATAAAAATTACTCCTTACTGCAGTGCATGTCAGTAAATGATTGCCACTGATTGGTATTGGTGATGAACCAATTTACTGTCCGATTTAATGTAACTAGCAGAAAATTGTTGCTTTCCCCACTCCAGAAATGGAAATGATACCCAACTGAATCTGCATGGGGAAGTTTCAAAATGAGTTATAATTGTGTTTCTGAAGTGGAGCTTAACATGCCTGTCTTTGTAAAACATGTTCTGAGCTCATTCAGCTGTAGCCACTGATAACGTATATGCAGTTTGTTGAGCAGACAAAACCTATAAGGGAAAAACTAGTGAAATTAAACTAGCAAAGATAGCGCAAACCACTGCCAGATAGAAAGATATTTATTTTAACTGAATTATTTCTAGGGGAGAAAAAAGTCTTTCTGGGGGAAGAATAATTGTTAACTGTAGCTAATTATAATGATGGTCTTCAGAAAACAAGTATTTTATTATCTGTTTAACAATGTTTCATGTACAATTAAAAATGTGCTCAATCTCTCCATACATAAAACATGCAAAGACATTCAGCGTGTTCGCTAGCAATTACTGAGGCCAGATTCAGTTCTCTAGATACTGAAAACAAAACAAAACACCCAAGAAGAAATGGGTAAAGGGGATTTATTGGTCAGAAAAACAATAAATGGTGTAAAAGAAGCCCTCCTGTAAAGATATTGCAGGTTCTGAAAGCCCCCACTACACTTCCTTCCTTGTGTATTGGCAAAGATGGTGTGCATCACACAACCTCCAAGCCTTTATGAATGACTTTTAAACGGTTCATTCATTTTTTTAGATTCGTTGCTATTTCAGTATCAGTTCTGCTACTGCTAGTTTAAGGGCAGAACAGATCAAAGTCCAGTTCTTCAAAGGGGTTTTGTTTCCTAGTATTTATCATCTTAACTCTTAGATTTTGCAGTGGTTGCAGGTACTTCACTAGGAGGATAGGAGCTGTAATACATGGTTGAAGCCTACGTAGTCTTTGGAGCTTCATCTTACAGTCTGAAGCAGGAGTTCGGTGAAGATAATTTCCATACTCAGCTTCTTTGGTTGTTTGCTTCTACTCCCACACTGCCTTTTTCTTTGTGCCGGGACAGATATTTGTGTAGCTGAGGGGGGTGGTGGGGCTCAGCTAGGGAACTGGAACTGCCTGAAAACTAATCCCACAACCCCCCCTCCCAAAAAAAAAAAAAAATTGGCTGCCTTCAACCAGATCATTTGTCAGGTCTGGCTCACTGCAAGGCCACAGAAGAGGCTGTTCCAGTACAGGGAAGGGGACAGTACAGGGATATGAATAAGAAAGCAAGTGTAGAAATCAGTCCTGCTTCACAAGTAAACAAGCTTATGGTTGTTTAATGTTTTTATTGTCCTGCAGCCTCTGACCAGAGTCACAAACAATTGCAATGGTAATGAAGCAGCTATATAATACAAATAAATGTTAAAAATTCCTGTATGTCTACTTACATTATCTGAATACAGTACCATCAATACTTAAATGCTTGTGAACAGTGCCAGTGTCACCGTTTAACCAAGTATTTTGCAAGACCCATCTTGCATATTTGCAATTTCAGTTAAACTGATTTTTACAGTAGAATCATTGGTACTTCCCTGTTTTGCCCTCTCTACTTTGTTTCTACAGTCAAGGTTGGACACTATATGGGTACATACAGTGCTATGCACATTGCTAAGATGTAGTCACATTGCTGAAGAGTGCTGCCTTATCCTCTCATTTTTGTCACTCACATGTACCTCAAAACTGTAGCCATAGCCAGTTCACAGACAGGCACTTGATGGTGCTAATGGGGAAAGGTAGATTCCAGATCTGGTCATACATTTGTTTTACCACCCACGGAAATACAGCCTAGCATCTGCAGTGAACTTCGAACAACCTTTTTTCTCCCTTAGCAGAGTTCTGTGAGCTCTCAACAGTTGCGGGAGTTTGTCCACCCAGAACTACTTGCAAGACTGGCACTTAGCTTATAAGAACTTCAGGGTGAGTGGGTCTTTGTATGTCCATGAAGTCCATTAAGACAGGGTTAGGAGGCCTATAAAATGCTATGTTGTGTTGTCATTGCTATTGAGCATTACTGTTACAGAGCCGCATTCTTAGATTAGAGCCTTGATTGTGGAAACTAGAGCTAATACACTGCCTTGCTGTTTTCCCCAGCTTTTCTGTTAACTCTTCTCAACTCTTAACCTTTCTGTGAGTTTCAGTCTGGAATCTGTGGCTGTTCTCTTTCCTTCTGCAAGTTTTTCACCAAACCTCTGAAGTGTTACGCTTCCCAAGGTTTACTGTATCCCATAAACAGCCATGAGATCACTTGACTCGCAGCCTTCCAATACCATTCACTAGCTTTCTGTTTCTGGCTGGAAGGATTGAAGGAATTGTCGCTGCACCATCTCTAACGTAGTCAATAACAAAAGCTGGCAGGAAAGGCATTTTACTGAGTCTGAAATTCAGCAAGTATGTTTGAGCTATTTGTACTATAGGTAACAGCTTATTAATTTAGTACTGGCAAAAGGACCTTGTAGTTTTTCCAGCTGCTCCCTTTTTGTCAGCATTACTGCACACCAGATGAATTACTATTGCATGATTTAAAGTCAGTAAAATTAACTTTGCTTGAAATGTTCCCTAAACTACTGGCTGAAGAATCGAAACAAGAATGCTACTCTTGGAATTGCACTTCACTCTGCTCAGCTAATCTAGGTAGAAATCTAGGTGGTACTTTTTTTTTTTTTTAAACTGTGGACTATGTGATGCAAATTTGCACATTGCTGTGGAGCCCTATGATATGTATTTAAAGGGACAGCCATCTGTCTTTCTTGCTGAGAGGTCTTAATCTCAGTCACACTGTTTGCTATGCAGAAGAGGCCCTAAGCAGGGTAGGTTTCAAACCTATGGTCTTGTCATCACCATGTGAAATTTAGCCATTTTCCAAACTTGCTGGTACGTGATATCCCCATGACTGTGTATACAGTTCCATTATTGTAAGATATTTCTTCAATTCTTTAAGGAGATTTTTCCCCTAAATGCGTTGACAGATGTGGACCACGTCTATTTACTATGCTTTCTAGGCTAATAACTATTGGAAATGTGATCGTTGACTTCATTAAATCTTACTATTTATTTTTACTATGTTCCAGTGTCAAGCTCGAATTGGCCAGTATGTCTAACAATTTCAAATAGCAAGGTTCTTGGAGAATGAGCGTAACAGCAATTGGAAATGATCTCATAAGGTCACTTAACTCCCAGGTCTTATAAGGTTCTGCTTTTATTTTCAACGGTGGTGCTTATATATATCTTATTTCTTCACACATGGGAATTTTTGGTTGATTTCTCATTGGTAGTTCTGTCTCTTTTGCTTCTTAAAGTGTCCGCTGTCTTATATGCATTTATTTTGATAGCAGCTTACAGAAAAAAAAGGAAATATATCTGTAATAGACAGTATCAAGGGAAAAAATGTAAACTTTCAAAAACTTATTTGAACTAATTTTGATTTTAAGAAAAGAGATTGTTATATAATGATTGGAAATTTAGTATTCTGGTTCACTAGTTGTGAAAAGAATTATGATGGGTATACATGTGGTCTTTAATCAAAATAAGTCTAAGTGATCTTCTATGTGGCACAGAATTAGTTACATTGCATTTGTGTCAGACAGATTATAATAAAACTTTAGACAAGATTTTTTGCTTTTCCCAACAAAAGACTTCCTCTAGATTTAACTATTTGGGATTGTATCGCAATAGGTGAAAGTAGGTAAAATTGTTTAGGTTATTTGGGGAGCTGTTTTGTTTGGCACACATCTGCCACATGTTCAATATTGGTAGACTTGAATTTCCAAAAATTAAGTTATTAGTATATAGATTCATATATTAGTAGATTTTAATTTTCTTTTTAAGAACTCTAGAGTTTCCAGCACATATCATTGTAAGTAATTTTTTACAACTGCACAGCTGTGCTGAATGAATTGAACTAATCACTACAGCGGAAAACACAAAAGGACAATTTACCATCTTGTGCATTGTCATTACTATCATGAAATCTTACCGTTCGTCATACACGGGACTAAACATGTTCAGAATAATACGTATTTGCAAAGAGAAGGCCCAAGAGCTGGAGCCCTTTGAAATTTCTTCCTAATCTGTGCCCCAAAGATTATATCATCTCTCTGTTAGGTCAGCTCTTTCTTTAGTCTGGCTTTATGATTCCAGTTTTTATCACCCATTCCAAAGATTTTAAAAATAATATTTCATTGCTTTCTTCCCTGCAGCTTGTCCTACTGGGGAGGAATCCTTTATAAAAATCCATGAACCTCCCTTACTTTCATCACTCAGATTCCTCCTTAAAATTCTCATTTGCTCTAAGGGCTTATAAAAAAATGCCAGTGCTTAGCTGCAAATGCACTGTGACTGACAGATACCATATCAAGAAAGTATTTTTCAGTAGTTAGTGTCTGCCTGTTTGTTTACACATTTGTAGCTTCTTGCTTTATTCTTGTATTGTAAACTCCTAGGAGGAAGCACCTTGTAGTTCTGTGGATTTACAGTAACTAGGGAGAGTGCTAAACTAGGGACCTAAACCTTGCCACACACACTCTCATGTAATTAAAGCAATGAGTAGCAATAATTGAAAAGCTCAAGTTCTGTCTAACATGCATGCTATTGCTTAAAACTATTGGATTTGCTATTACAGTTGTAGTTGTGATGGATTTTATTTGGGTTATAGGGAGCAGAGAATGTGGATTTAACCAAAAGATCTTTTGAATGAGGTTTCCTGTTTTCAATGATTTGGAAAAAAGTATTAAAAGATATGGAAATCAGAATTTTGGGAATTCTGAATTTGCTCCTGTTACAAAGTAGTGTTGTCTCACTGAAGTTGGCACTTAATAAAGCACTTTTTAGCATCGTTAAGGCCAATAAGCAGCTGGTTCTTGGTTAGGATAGCATGCTTTTCCCTGTGGCTAAGTCTGAAAATACTGTGTATCTCTAAGGCTGAATAAATTCAACATGCAGATATGTTTCCTTGGAAACAACTCATAATTTTAAAGCACATGCAGCAGGGCAGCTCTTATGTAATTTATTAATGTGAAAGACCTGACTCTCGTGAGCCTTATTAAATAGATCAGCCTGTATTGGCAGGAAAAAGGAATTTGCTTTGATTACAAATACAGCTTTTCAAGTGCTATTAGATACTGAGATATTTGTGAGTGGAGCTGATATTACTGCTGTTGTGCCAAGTTGTATTGCCCATTAGGGTGAAACAGTTCATACACTTTTTCCTGAAGAATATGAATACTTGGGACGTTCTCCCTATTCTAACAACTTACTACTTTTTTGCTGCTAGGGTGCCACAATTTAGAAAAGGTTATCTTGCTCTTCCTTTTTGAGGTACAACATTCAGGGAACAGAAATCCTAGTCTGAGTTTAAACAAAGGAAATTTTTCCATTCAGTTCCTTCTCAGGGCACTATTTCAGCTATGTCCTCATAAGGATTGCAGTAACATGAATGATCCTCACAGATCTGTATTTTAGACTCATAAATATATATAGTGTATTTATTCCAAAGCAGTCTCTAGACTGGACTGAACAACACTTCAGTAAAACATGTATTTCAGCAGAAATGTTTGTGGCAGGGCATTATTAGGAGTCAGAATGGCCCTGATGGGTTCTAAACAGGAGAAGGAAGTTCATCTTCCCAAGCTTTTTGGTAGCTGAGGTATATCAGGCTAAGTAACTTACCTAAACTCACGGAGACAGAATTCAGTTAAGGTTTCTGGGCTGTTGGTGAAAGTGTCTGTCAAACCACCTCTGTATAAGGTCTCTAATAAGTAACTTTACCTGTCCCTTCCTTCAAACAGAATACATTGCTCATCTTCCCATAAGCTACTTACTTCTTCACTTGTGAAACTGCTGAAATGGTCTCCTATAGTCAATGAGGTGTTTGTTTTGGTTTTGTAAGCGTCATCTTTTTCTTTTCTAAAAATAGTTAAGTTATAATGAATTATTTCTCGTCTTGAATTTCCTCTGATGCCCTGAGTCTGAAAACCCTTGTTCTCCCAGGCATACTCTCCTAAAACTACCTACCTGGCCTCATGGGCACTGTTTTCTGTTCACTGATATGCCTGACATCACTGTGCAATCACGTCTTTTTTGTGACCTTTTTTCTGTAACGTAGACACCTCAGACTATGTCAAGGTAGATTTTACATTGCTTGTGTATTTGTTTGAACAGATTTGCAATGTTCCACAATGTCAGGATACCTAAAGAAAACATCCTGAATATAGCTGGAGATGTCACAGCTGAGGGAAAGTACTCAAGTTCAGTCAAGGTATGAATGAAGGTTTTGTTTCCTTAATACACTTCATTAAATATACAAAGGTATAAGTAAGTTAAGAGATAAAGCATGGGCCTCTATAATGTTAGGAAGTACGAGATATCTGGACTTAAATAACACTTGAGGATTTCACATGAGATAGTCAGAATTCTGGTTTTTTACTTGCCTTTCAGAGATGCCTCAACTCACCTTACTGATTTTACTGACTTCTTGCTCTTTGCACTACGCCACTGATGCCAGAGTAGTTTAGAGAAACTTTTGCATCTTGCCTGAACACCTTCTGAATGTGTCAAGAAAGAAAACTGGCTAATCCTCTCAGGGCTTCAGATCATGCTAACAATAGTTGTATCTTCACAGGGGATGTAAATGAAATGTTAGCCTCACCATTCAGTCTGTGCCTTTTATTCATTCAGGACGTTAAAGAGCGTTTTAGTGCAGCTCTGGGATCCTTGTCCACTGGCAGAATTCTGATCACAGCATTTTCCACGACCAATTTAAAGCTTGCGTTATCAATAGCCATTCGCTTCTCAGCAGCTCGCCGTCAGTTTGGACCAACTGATGGTGAAGAACTACCTGTTCTTGAATACCAAACACAGGTAAATACTTTGGAATTCACATCTATAGACTTTTATATAATGAAACACAGATTCAGAGCTACTGCAGATCAAAATACCGATGCTGGATGTAGTGCCATTGTCTGTCATCTGAAGTGTGATTGTAGTGCCACTGTGGGGGTTCATTCCAACTCAGGACCTTCTTCTGGCATGATCTGGCTTTTAGAAAGACTGTCTTCTGTGCACACATGAAAGTACTGCAGATGTAGAAACTAGTATTTGTTTTAAAATGTCAGTGCCTCTTTTGCTGCTATGCTAATTTTCTCTTGTTTAACCTTTATGCTTTAAATGTGTAGAAATCAATGACATTCATTATGGTGAAGTCTCAAGCTAGCACTGATTTTGAGAGGAGTATAACCAGTGTTTGTTTGCAGATTATGCAGATGAAAACCACATTTTGCTCTGGTAAAATCGATCAAGAGTATGTAGGGTAACTGCGCAGCAGAGGAAACTTGGATCTGCTGAATAAGAAAGGTTAATAATAAGAAAGTGCTGAAAACAAGCATGCCTAGTTTGTCCTCGCAAAGTGGGTGCTTTTTTTTCCAGGTTTGCACTTTGTCTTGTAACTTTGAAAGATTTAATGGATTTCTACAAAGTGGCAAAAGTTGCCTTCTTTTCACCTCTTCTGAATAAGCCAGGGTCTGCTTCCCACTATACTTTGAGTCTCTTAGTGTTTCTCAGTTTTGGCTTGTTCTGCAGGCTTTGCTTGCTGAACCTCTCATTCTCTTCTTGCTCTACCACAAAAGCTTCCTCAAGCAGTTTCTGTTTTCCTTCATGGGCTCCAAGTTGCAAGGAGCAGCAAAGATGCTTTTTTTGCTGCTTCCCAGCCCTGGATTTTTTTCACAGAATGCGTGCACCCAGCAGGAGCATATGTTCAGCAACGAACAAGCAAGTGAAACATCTACAACCTCTGTCATGCCAGTACTGAGGGAACACATGAATCATAACTGGCCCCGGCATGCCAGACATTGTATAAACACAGGGCAAAAATATATCGTTGGTCCCCAAAGCTTCAGTGAACTTTTGTACTGGTTTAACAGAACGTTTATCACAAATTCATAAAATGCATGAATTAGAATAACATAACTGCAACTTGTGTATAGAGTAGTTCCACTTAATTATGTTTATAGGTACTTACATATATATATATATATATATCATTATATACAGATATATAGATATATAGGTACTGTTAAGTTCTCTTCTCCATAAAACAGTTTTCCAATTTGAGCAAAGTAAAAACGAATGGGTTGGTTCAATATTATAAGATAGTTACATATATATAACTATAAAAAATATGTATCAATTTGCATTCAAATATCATTATTTTTCATTCTAGCAATGGCGTCTACTTCCTTATCTAGCTGCTGCATATGCCTTAGATTATTTCTCCAAATCCCTGTTTGAGAATTTCGTAGAATTTTATGCAGGCATATTGACAAAGCAAAGGAGTCAGAGACAGGTAAGAAGTTTACACATTTCTTCTTTGCTGAGTTCTTACTATAATACACTGGAAATTGTTAAATGAAGGACCTACTATAGGAGTCTGAGGCCATCTTACAATCAAGAATGCTATAGCAATGTCTCAGAAATCTGGGACATGCAAAATAATGATTAAAGTTGCATTCAGAAAAACATCCAAATTAGTTTTGATGGAGTGGTTCAAATTTTATTGGTTTCTATGGGATTTAAAGTTATGTTCCCTTGCAGAATTGTTTATCATAAATATATGATGATAATGCAAATTCAGCTTATAACTGTTGTAAATGATACTGCAGGGAGCATATATCAAAGACTTTCTGAAATGATACTGTTCTTAATTCCTGCACAGACTCTGTGAGTCTGACTTGAGTTTGCAACTCATGTTCGTGCCTTAGGATAAATATTTTTGGAGAAAAAAGTTAAGATTTTTGATTTTTGAGTCTTAATGCCAAGTTTCTTTTCCACAATGAGACCACTGGAAATCATCCCTTTACAGAGGAAATACTTTGATCTGTCTGTCTGTGTGCAAGGACTGATTTGCAATCAAAATAGCTGTCCTGTAGGGGTTTTATAGCATAGAACTGATATTTATTATTTAAAATTTTGACAGTATTAATTTAGGGCCAGCACACTGGCTGTGTATTGCTCAAAGCTCACTTAAACATTCAGGCTTTTTTTTAGCTAAATAAAGCTTGTGAAAAATCTGTGTACTAATTGCAATGTATTCTAATTTCTCCTGTTTGCACAAATTTCGGAAGAATCTGTTTGATTTTTTTAATCTGATATTTTATCTCTGTAGGTCTCCAGTGTGCAGTCTTAGGCAAAACAGTGGCTATCAGAAAAAAATTAATGATAGAAAAAAATCTGATTGTTGACAACATTAAGAATGTAATCCTTTTGAATTCCTTTTGTGCTACAGGAGATCTTAAAAAACAAACAAACAAACAAAACCCAGCCAGGGAGTTACCCTTAAACAGGCTTTGGTAGTATCAACCCCTTATCTCCAGAAACTAGAATTCCAAACACATTTTCAAAGGAGGGCAAACAGTGTGAGTCTTAATGCAGGCTACTGTGGTTCTCTGGAAATGGAGGGGGTACATTTAAGTTTTCCTACTCTTCGCAAAATTGATGCTTGAAAGATCAGTGAAAACCATGTAAGGCAGTAAATATAAATAATCCCTTGCTGACTGGGGAGAGAAGGATTGCTTATGGCACAGAGGGGATAGAAGCTTTCTCTGGACATGCCACATTCAGCCACCTGCCTCTCGATCTTTGGGAGGAAAAGGCTGGCAAGCAGTGAATTATCCCATTCAATGCTATGTCAGCTGGTGCATCTGAGCTAAGATGTACCCATGTGTCCATTACCTGGAACAAATTATTGTTGTCCCATATAATGTTAGTGCTGAAGGTTTTTCAATTGTGTCAGATTTTTTTGGTGGCAGCAAAAAATAGGCTCTGCCCTTAAACAGATCTCAAAAAAAAAATATAATGTATGTACAGCCAGTTACTCTTTTCTTCATTATAAAGCAGTATATGTAGGAATGACTTTAACTGGTCACAAACTTACTTTGTGTAAAAATTGTTACTTGCTCATAACTTGTTTTTCACAAAGGTTGATTTGGGACGTGAGATTCATGCCTTATCTGCTGCCAGCAAACCACTGTCATCTTGGACTGCTCAGCAAGCAGCCCAGGAATGCCGAGAAGCTTGTGGAGGGCATGGTTACCTTGCCAGTAAGTTACAGACTACTGCCTACACTGATCAGAAGGAGAATGGTTATGTTGGTATGGTTTTTGGCTGTTGTTGTGGCATGGTGTCTAAATTTTAGCAATAAGTTTAGAAAGGTTTTTTTCCTCATATCCATATTTTTAAAGTTTGTTTCATACCTGATACCACAAAAAAACCTTAAACCCATGCATCATCTGCATCAGCCTTTGAAGAGACTGTACATGTGATTCAGACACAGTTCTAAAAATAAAGATGCAGACTTTACAGATGAAAAGTCCCATTGTAAAATGAATGCCACGCTTTTCTAAAATCTTTCCAGTATATTCATTTTCACAAGCTAAACAGTGAACTTTCAATCTCCTCTGTTAGTAACAATATATATAAAGAAACAGACTACTGTCTCAATTTTGTCAGAATAATTATTTAATTCCTCTTAGCTTCCATTAATACATTGCAATATATATAAATCGTGCACTTGTTCTTATTAAGTGAATCGTCTGGGTGAAATCCGAAATGACAATGATCCAAACTGCACATATGAGGGAGATAACAATGTCCTGCTTCAGCAAACCAGCAACTACTTAATGAGGTGGATGAATTACATAAGAGGTAAGTTTTCATTGTGGAATCCTATGCTGGACCCAACAGTGTGTAGCTAATGGAATTAGGAGATAATTTCATACTCAAAGCAATTGACAGTCATTTAATCATTTTTTAGAGCATAAATAATGTGCTACAGACTCAATCATATGATACGTTCACAATACACAGATATTTGCTGCAAGAAATATTCTTTCTCCTAATCTTGCAGAAGCTAGCTAGATGTTTTGCCATCCCTATTCAGGGGATACAAGTAGTATCTTTCTCCCTGAGAAGTGCAGTTTAGTTCAGTGGAACTACTACTATAGTTGTTGTAAGTCTGGGTATCCTCTGCTCATTGTACTTACAACAGTGCATATTGCCTAACTTGGTAGTAATATCCATCAGTACTTGTAGTTCTCTAGATTTTGTTTCAGTTTTCTAGCAGTGAGTTTCACCAGCATCTTACAGAACTGGAAAACTCAGCAATGAGAGTTGACTGTTATGGAACTTAAAGGCAGTGATGTCGGGTTTTTCAGCACTTGTCCATCAGTCCTCATTTGGCTGGACTAGGCCATAATAAAATATATATTATAGCCTAATTGCATCTGGCCTGTCAAGTGTATGCATGGCTTTGTAATAGGCTTTTAGTTCCAAAGAGTCTGATTTCTTTTCTTATAAATCATTTTTATTTTCTTTGGTATTTCAGATAAAGCTCCTTTTGAATCCCCTTTTGGAACAGTAAAGATTTTGCAAGACTACCATCATATCCTTGGCTGGAAATTCACAGCTGTTAGTGTTGAAGATTGCATGGACTCCTCAGGTAGCCTTCTGCTGAAAACCAGTTAAACTGAGTCTAGAATCTTGAATTCCTTTCCAGAGGAAAGAATCCAAGGATTTGAGATTCAGCCTCTGCTACTTATTAAACAGTTTTCATATTACTATTTGCTGACTTGCTTTGCATTTATGCATTTCAGATGACTAAGAACATAGTTTGCCTTTCAAAATGTGTCCCATTGTCTCCATCCTCAATTCTGGAACAGAGGATAGCATCAGATATTTTTCTTCTGGTTTTGTTCCTCTAAAGTAGCATTTGTGATCTAGGTTTTTTGCCACTGTATTGTTTTCAAGTGAAACTGTTGTAAGGGCCATTGATTGCCCCTGCCTTATATCACTAAAATACCTTATTTTAGAAAACCATACAAGTGATTAAGAAATACATTGAAAAAGCTTCTAAGTTTGTGTGATTTTAACAGCTGCTTCTGGTTGCATAGAGAAGAATGAGTAATGGTGAAAGAAAATTCCCTGCAGTTTTCCTGGCTTACTCTGCTATAATCAAATCAAGTATGACATTAAATGCTGTTCCCACTTTTGTATTACTATGAGCCCCGATAGGCCCTTGGAGGCAGAAATTAACAAAGAAATGAGCAGATAATGAAATAGTGACACGACCTTGAGCAAAAGTGAATCTGTGAGACTGAGAACATACTGGGGGAAGAAACTCCAGTCTTAATATTAATATATAAGGGGCAGTCGAGTTGATTGCTAGAATTCAGTAACCACTTCAGTGCTCAAATAATTGCAGAAAAGCTGAACTTCCAATAGTGATGCATAGTATGAAGTGAGATAGTATCATAATAGCTATGGGGTAAAATCTGAATAACTTCAAAATACAAATGCTTATAAGAAAAAGACTAGTTCAAAACAACTAGTTGCTTTCTTCTTTGTTGTATGTCTCCAACTCATGAAATCCGGCAGAGCATGAACTGATACCTAAGCACATGTTTTCTCCTCTTGTAATACCTACTGAACCAGACTATAGTTTTAAAAATACCTGAATCTGTTTATTGTTCCATTCTGTTAGGAACTGGACTATTAATTTAGATGCCTGAATTTAGACAGCATGTGAACACTCACAATTGCCTAAGTAATAGTCTACATTAAATCTTAAGCTAAAACAGAAGCAAGCAGGATTCATACGAGGACTTCATGCTGAAGTACTTTTTTCCTTAATAGTCCCAGGCTTCTCTAAAAATGTAATGCACTTATGTACAAAGCGGGTCATTCAAATGCAATTACATTTAGCCACCTTTGCAGTGTTAGAAGTCATGTGCTTCCACAAAAGATGGACTGTATTCTCAGAAGAGACTGGGTATCTTGCAGACCTAAGTCTTAATATGGGAAGAAAATAAGCTAAGAAAATTTGATCAAGTCAGAAGTCTAAATTGAACTGTGGATATACCTTGTCTTTTGGCTTGGGATCAGTTTGAACTAGCCAGGCATGGTATGTCTTCACTGTACATTTACAATCTGACTATCTTACCCAGATGTTACTGCATCTATAGTAACAGGCAAAGTGTCATATTAATGGATTGATTAACACTCTCTTTTAATCTCAGGTGACAAAATCTGAGACTGCAAGTAGAAACTGCATGTGATTTCTTGCATCATAAATGTGAATGTTAAGGATTTTGGTTCTCTCTTTTCCACAGTTCCTTTAGCAGCATATAAATGGCTGGTTTGCTACCTGCTCAGAGAAAGTGATCTAAAGCTGAACAAGGAGAAGCAGTCTGGGCGAAATGATTTTGAGGCAAAAAACAACTGTCAGGTAATACTTATTCAGCTTTCTTATTTTATTTACTTATCTTCATCCAAGTTTGCCAGATCCTCTTAGTTCTGTCTTCTTGTGTCATGAAGTACAATTTCCTCAAGCACAAAGCAGCAAGTGAAATAACTAATAAAATGTAATACCTGTCCATGTGCATTGTATAGAACCTGATAGCAGGAGGACAGTTACTGTCAGCAGAATATATCTTCCAGGATATATTTTCCTTCAGAAAAGTTGCAGGCATGTGCTGGGTGATTTGATAGCACAATTTCTGAAGACTAAACCTACTACTATTAAACCTCCTGCAGCATCTGATTATTACATCTCCATCTGCTCTTGTGGCCAAATACATACCGTAGGAAAGAATCTTGCTCTGGCAGGTAGGTAAACTAGATGACCTAATAGGTCTTTTCCATCTCTAATTTCTGTAGTGCAAAGTACTCATGAAAGATACCAGACTGACAGCGTTGGAGCCTGAAAGGAAACACTGACAGTCTACATATAGCAGATCCATCCACTCTCTCTCCAGAGAGTTTTAACAGCTAGGAATGGCTTAACTCCAAATTTCAGTGTATATCCCCAGGCTCCCCAAATTCTTCTGTTACCTCCATGAGAAAAACTGGCTCTCATCCAAGGAAAGAACACTTGTCATTTGTCACTGAGGAGAGAGATCCATTCCCTGAAGATGGCCAGTGTTGTTCACCTTATCTGCAAAGCTCATTAAAAAACATCAGGAAGGAATATTCAACTCTTCAGCTAGAAGGAGCCAGCCTAGCTTAAACAGGGGATGATCTGTGTGAAACCACTGGTAGAGTGGAGGAAATCTTTTCCATTCTTACCCTAGAAGCACCTTATTAGAGAAACTTCAGGGTCAAATTCAGAACAGGAATTGCCAAAAATTCAAGTCTGATTGCCTGTCAGTTGGCCATCTCTTGGGAGGCTGGTGCCTGGGTCAGTGTGTTAGAGAGAATGACTTCCTGAGAAGTGTGAAGGTTCTCTTCTCTTCTATGTTCAAATGTGCTAAATTTTAAAGATACATAGGCATATAACTGCTTTTGAGATAGGTATTGAAATACCCGAGGTCATTAGGTTTTCTTTTCTCCCTGCAATTCATCTTCAGGACAGTGGGAATTTTTATTTTAAATTCATGCCTCAAAACCATCTGAAAATGATTTACAAGTTATGCTTTAAAGACATGTACATATTTGATTTAAAACTTTCTGGGCATGAAGAAGCACTTTTCTGTCAGCCCAGTGGCTGACTAATATATAATATTTGTTCTTGCTATAGGAGATCTGGAAGAGATTCCTAGCCTATCCATCCCTCAGTTATTTTGGTTTGGGGATAGCTTGATAGAAACAATAGAGAAGTGCAAGCAAATGTAAAGGAGGAAATAGAAATGGAATTATAGGGGAGAACAGGGAAATAATTCTTGATGCTCTATTTGTGATGTTAAGACTTATTTCATTCTCAGTAGGGAATTGATATTCATATCTAAAAATGTCCTTTCTGGTAAGGGGGAAGTCCTCCCTAAACCTGCAGAGAACAGATGTGTATTTTGCAGTTCATACTTGTATCTGAGCTTGGAATAAATATGCCACTGAATAGCTATAAAGAGAGAGGCAGTAACCTTTGGAATATCCCTTTTTTAAATGCAACAGTGGATTTAAATGCAAGGATGATGCAGGTATTTAAAAGAAAAAAGAAAAAAACTAATCAACTAATTCTAAATTAAAAAAAGCCCTGAACAAATGGGCTAAAAACAAACGCTGGTTTACAGCATTGCAGTAAATCAGCCACAACAGCAATGGTTTCATCCTCCCCTTATGTTCAGCAACTAAAATGTTTTTGGTCAGCAGTCTATTTCATGGCAGGACGTATGCCGTGATACAGCAAAGGTGAAGTATATAAAAGTTGGCAAGTGTTCCTGTGTGAGTACAATCACTTAAGGTTTTATACTCTGTATTAACAGTAACTGCTGACTTGCCTTTCTGATCAGATAGTTGGCAAGGATTAGTTAGATGGATCTTTCAAAACATATTGCAATCTATTTCAATCCATAAACAGAATCCACTCATGCTAACATGATCAGATGTTTTATTTATTATGTGAAGGGACTCTAATAAGTTTTCAATAGGTTACTGAAGCACTTTGAAGATTTTACTGTCTTTATAAAACTCTGCATAATGTTAAATACATGTAAACCTACCGTTATCTTCTTAGAGTTATATGAGTTTATTAATGATCCTAAAGTCAGCTGACTTGATTTTGGTGTGGTCTTCTGTCTGATGTAGCTACTAGATCCCATACAGTCTGGGGGCAACTGCCAAATTACAGTAGTAACAGGCATACAGTCTATGCTCCCTTTGGTATAAGAGAGTACCCAAACTGGAACACAGTGGAAAATTAGGATCTTATTTTCAAGAGGCATGTAATGAGGCATTTTGTGACTAACTTTTGCAGAGACATGGTAGAAAGTTTTCTCCTAGAGTTTTTTCTTAGACTTTCTTTAATCTTAAGCTAGATCAGCAGATCTAAATCAACAGATCTCCACTAACTTTACCAGAGCAATGCCATTTTGCACCAGCTGAGGACTGGTTCCTTATATTTTGTTACTCAGTGTCCTTCTTTTCTGTTTCCTAAGGTGTACTACTGTCGATCATTAGCCATTGCTTTTATTGAACAAACAGTCTTACAAAGATATCATGACTACACTCATGATCCCAACATACCACCTACCCTGCAGCCAGTGCTTAAGAATCTCAGTGCTTTGTATGGACTCTGGTCTTTAAGTAAACACCTGGCCGTGCTCTACCAAGGTGAGATCAGCTCCCTCAATACATTGCGCCTGTCACTTTCTAACAGTCCTAACTTGGCAGGGGTCGGAAATACTAATTAGAATTTAGATTAGAGCATTTTCTTATTGCCTGTGTAACATAAAAAAAAAAAAGTCGTTCTGGGCAAACTTTCAGGAGCAGGAATCTGGAGAGACAGATTAACCCAAAAGGCTCTGGTTTAGCTCAGAGATGATGGAGAGCTCACAAGTTTTGCTGTGGTCCAGTGCTTGGGGGAGAGGGTGGAGGATAGGCAGTAAGATGCTGTAGTGTAGCTTGTTAATGCAAAAGGCTCCAAATGTCTTAGATTAATGGTTTTGCAGTCAACTCATTAGTGAAAGACCGTCAGTCCAATTAATTACACAGGAGCACCTGTTTAGTCCTTTGAATACTGAACTGATAAACTCCTTTGTAAAAGGATTGTACCAGTGTAATCTTTACTGGTATAAGCTTCTTTGTGAATGTGTTTGCAGGTGGCTATGCTTCAGGTGAACAAGCTGGTAGATTTATTCAGAATGCTATTCTGGAGCTCTGCTACAGGGTAAGCCTTGAATATTATTTGTTGTGATTAAATAATAATATAATATACAAATACTAAAGAAGAGATATGTCAGTTATTCTGTGCTTCTGGGGGTAAATTAGCAGGATATTAGATTAATCATTTCTGAATAACTTCATGTAAAGTTTAGTAACTCATTGACCGTAAATCTAGTCCTAGTTTATTTACCAAAAATTGAAAACCAATATATCTTACAAAATCACACTCTATCCTTTGTGACCTTGCAGTCTTCAGTGGAAAGCTAGTGAAATGCTGCAGTCCAGTTCTATTTATTTCATTACTGTGTTAGCTCATGATTTTTTTTTTTTTTCAACACAAACACTTTTCAAACTGGATTATATTCTCTACAGGTAAGCAAAAGTTCAGAGAAGTTCTGGATGTTATGTTTTTCAAGTTCAGGAATAGGTGGTTTTATGTATGTAAATGGTGCCATCTTGGTTAAATTGTGTTTTAAAACTCATAAGCAAAGGTGGAAAACATTTAAAATACAGTGTCTTTTGGCAATTACCCTGGGAGGAAAAAAAGCAAAATAAATCTAGACTCCTTATTGTGGATTTCTCTTAAGTTACGAATAGCTGATACTTTATGAAAATAATCTCTATGCTGCTCTGTAGTTCACAGGTAGCCATAGACAGCTATAGAAGTTGCCAAATGTATGTCTTTTGTTTTTAAACAGTTGAAAGATGATGCAGTTGCCCTGGTTGATGTTTTTGCTCCTCCTGACTTCATTCTCAACTCTCCCATTGGTAAAGCTAGTGGAGAGGTAAGAAAACCCATTTTAAGATTTGTCAGTTTCATCATTAAGAAGGGTATTGCCCATAAATAACCATAACATATTCAAGATACTTCACAGCTACAAAAGAAGACACCATTTCAGTGGAAAGTGCCAGACTTAAACTGATGTCAGCAGAAAATTACATTTTGCATTTGCTGGAGACAGGCTTCAATGGGAAACTCATACAGTATTGCTCTAGTTTGCTCTTGTGGGTGTCTCTGCTGCTGAACACAAAAACATATAAACAATACCATTTCCTAAAATTCCTTCAGGAGTAACATGTCTTTAGTATATTGCTTAATACCTTGGAAAGGTAGTAAGGTATATTTCTTCTCTGCCTAAGGCTTTTACTACCTTTACTGGTATTCACATCACTAAGTCTGTCTGATGTGCATCTAAGTGGAGTAGAAATTATTTCTTTATTTTAATTCCTAATAAAATTTTTATTTTACTAAGATAAAAGAAAATGTAAAACTTGTTCCAGTTAAAAATTGTATCAGAAACTGCACATTTTTTTGAGAATTCTGTTTATCCAGTGGGAATTCTAGGATACGACAAGACTATCTTGTGTTAACCAGTGTAAGGTACAGCGTTACCCAAGCAATCTCAGAAATGTTAATACAGATTTGAAGGATGCTGTTATGTCAGCATCTCACCTTCCTTTAATGAATATATAATCCATCTTTGTTAAGGCTGAGAGATATTTTTTTGTGTAGTCTAAATTACACAAGGCAAGAGCTGAGTTAAGAGCATAAGAATGGCCGTACTGGATCCAGTTCACAGGATAATCTGTAACTGGCAGAGGAGGTTGGCCATGGAACACAGTTGTGTGTGAAACAGATGAAATATCAAGGTGTTCTTTCCCTAGTGTCTCAGCAGTTGGCAATTGGTGGTTTAAGTGGTATCTCATGCCATAGGCTGTATTTGTGTCATTCTGTTTAACAGCCACAGTTGTATCTATCCTCTATTATTTTTTCCCATTATTTTCAAATTCAGCTGTCTTTTGGCTTCCACGAATGACCTCATAATTTAATTATGAGTACTGTGAAAAAATGCTTCTTAGTCTTAGTCCATATACATTGACTGTCTGGGTAGTGCCATTTCGTTCCTCTCACAGGCCTTGTTTTCCTTCTCTGTATCTTTCCTGGTTCTGCATTATTCTTACTGAGGTGTCATAACCAGACCTACAAGCAGGATTCAGGATGTGGGTGCACCATGGATTTGGCTATACTAAGTCGTGGTTTGTCTCTGGTTTTTTTTTTTTTCCTTGACATATTTAAAGAGCTGTATTTCATTCCAGTCTCAGCAAACCAAAATTCTTGCTTGCTGGCCAACCCTACTCAGCAGGGCCAAGCTGTGGGATAACTATTATGTAGAGACTAGTGTCTTAGTACAGTAGTTTGTTTTAGTGTGGATAGACCCTGTAGAGAACCACTAGGGCCTGGGGAGACCGCCAGGAAGTTTGACAGGATTGCTGAGTCAAGTGTACTCGATGCTTTTCAATGTTCTCTGTGTCTTCATGTCTAAAGTCATCCATTGTTCCCATGGTGATCAAGCAATACAGAAGGCAGCCCAGATGTTTCTAACAAGACACTGATCTAAGAGAATGATTACTTTGGTAACACAGTCTCTACAAATAAAGGAGGAAAGGCTAGCTCTAGATACCCAGCCATCTCAACAATAGGATTATAATCATCACTAGAAACTTTGTTTCCATTTCTGTAGATTTTAGAGGATTAAATGAACGAAAGAGGTCATGGGAGGGAAGCTCCAAAGGTAACCCTAAGAGAAGGAACATCATCTGTGGGAACGTTAAGAATATCTGTATTGGCCAAAAGCCTATTTTCACCCATTATTCTGTCTCTAACAGACGCTGTGAGCAGATGCTATGGGCAGGAATATAAAATATGGTGCAAGTACACAGTGATCCGTTCCTAGAATACTACCCCCTTTATAGCAGTCAGCTGGAGATTTCTTAGCAGCTGATGAAACTGTCATGTAATGGATTTGGCTAGCTCTTCTTTGGCTAGCTTTTAGCTCACACAAATACTGAAGCCACAGAGGCTTATTAATATTAGAGATGAATGTTAGGAATATAGTCTGTGAGACATACAGATAAGACTAAGAACTACTGACTTCCTTGTGTACTAAATATTTGTTAAGGTTTTTGTAAATTCATTGAGTCATATTGAGAAAATAATTTCAAGCAGCGGTATCTAATCCATGTTCTGCAGAATTCAGGAAGGTTTTCTGAACTGCCTCTAAGTCTGTGGGTTTCAACTTGTGTAAATATTTTCAACTGAAATTTGAAAAAGGCTGCCAATCCCTCACTCAAAGAAAATAATTAATAAAGCTTTTCTGGCTGTCTATATTTAATTCTGTATTCATTGCTATCTTTGCGACTTCTAAAAACCAATGCAAACATTTTAGTAAAAATTACAGTATGGTAAAGCCTAGATTATCCAAGCAAAACAGGAAAATAAATTAAATTCAGGATAACCTGTGTTGTACTGCAGTGGAGTGCCTTGCACCATGAGCCACAGATCATAATCAGGGCAGAAGAAAAGTTTTCATAGTTGTTATGGGCAGTTTTAAGCCCTAAGTAAGAATTCAGATTCTCTTCAAAAGAAACTTTTATGATGTGGACATCATTTCCCCATACAAGCCTTGACAATGTCAGCTTAAGTATGCAAAGTTATTACCACATTTAATTTAAGATTGATTTATAATTGTTAGAAAATATTAAGGCATACTTGGAATGGAATAAATAACACTAACCCACGTAATCAAGGTAAAAATATATTTAGTATTAAATATATTATATTTCAATAGCTATTTAAATCATCACAAATATATAGGGCAAAGCCATCTTTTGATGTAGAGGAAAGGCTTTTCACTTTACATTGCTGACTGCTTTTATACTACATTAATATTGTATTACACTCTTCTCTAACTTACTGCTAAAAATATGGCCTTCCTTTCCTCATCTTTCTGTGTCATTTAAAGTTTTAAGCTTCAGTTAATTATGAACTGCCAAATATTGCTAAAATTATACTTTTGCAAAGTGTACTTCCCATGTACTTTTTTTTAAACTATTCCACATAAAATTGTACATTGATGAAGATAATGAATTAACAGTCTGCTTAGGAGAGAAGAATTTCTTATGCTCAGATTGAACAGCTCACATCTGGTAGAGAAGTTATGTTACTTTCCAGAAATGTGTTGAAATAAGGTAAAACCAGATATGCACAAGTTCTCTCAGACACAGTCTTCAGGTTTGGACAGAACAAAGATTAGCATAATATGACCTTGTTTCCATATTTCTACCTTTGATAATACAACTCAAACAATAAATTATAGAGGTTGCTGGTTTCCTGCTCTTAATGCCAAAGGTGGTCTAGATTATTTACACGGGTATCTGACATTTATGGTACTTTGACATTTTGTGATTTATCTATGTGTTTATTCTTGCCTGTTCATAATTATTCACATTTGTTACCTAGAAATTCAATCACAATCTCATTTCAACCAATAAGTTACATAATTTATCTTGCAGAACTTTGATTTATTTTGTGTATGAATTAATTATTTTTTATTATCATTTTGCAGTTATATAAAAATATGTGGGCAGAGATCCTTCAAGGCAGCAAAGCTCTGAACAGACCTTCATGGTGGGCAGAATTTTGTATTAATAAACCTGTTACATGCAGGCTGAAGTCAAGACTGTAAACCAAGCAACTTGTAAGAAGCTGGATGGGCCTGAGATGGATACTGTGTTTCAAACATCAGGAGGAAATGAGACCGTATGTCAAACACTGCAAATGAAAGAAATTTTCATAGAGAAGTGCCAAGTCTTAAAATAACTTTGAAATCAAGTCCAACTTGGTCTGAAGGACTGTTAACATAATGACAGGAGCAAAAGCAACACTTCTACACACTATTCATATTTACTCAATTATATACAAAATATGAAGATTTATTATGATCACTACAAAGTTTCTATAAAAGAAATGTTCCAATCAGTCTCTTGACTTTACTTGTCATATTACAGAAGTTAAATGATTAAAAAATATTTCCCACCAGGGGTTATGAATAATTTGAACAAAAGCAAAAACAATTTAGGACAGGCCAGACAGAAGCTTTATTAACTGTGATCATAGTGAGAGAACATTGAGAGAGTATCTCCCCCGCAGCTGGCCTGTTCTCAGCCAACTGTTTGCAAAGACCCAACCTGTATGCTGTTTGAGAAAAAAGAGGAAAAGGTGAGGAAAAGCATTCACTTCAATGTTATCAAAGCCAGGTATCCTTCCCTGGAGGCAAAGACTCCTTAGGTAGCTTGCTAACTGCCGCAGTTCTAAGGAATCAAACAGTAAATAACATTATGAAGAGATGGCTCTTGATGGAGCCTGTGTTAGTGGCACAGTGTTTTCTTGCCTCAGAAGTGGGAAGTTGGAACCAATCTAAAAGTTGTTAGCTTTTAGTCCAGAGGAATGTTCTTTTAGTAAAGATAATTTCTTAGTCAGACCTCTCAATCCTAAATTTTAATAATTTTACCACCACAAGTTCAAGGTCAATGAAAGATGATCACCCTCAACACACTTCAGTACAAAAAACTGAACAAGCAAACAAAACCCCCAAAATGCTAAAACTGTTGTTTATCATCCCATTGTAAAAATGGATAAAAACTATCTTGTTAAACCTTACCTGTATTTTTTTCCTCTGAACTTCATTTTCTTTGCCAGAGATAAGTGTTGCCTGTTCTTTTTCTGCCTCTCTTCTAATAAGCTATATGAATTATGGCATAATTCAGGATGCCCCAATAGAAGCTGTTTGTCTAGCTATTGAACTGTAGGCAACAGTCAAAACTTTAGCTGCCTTTGCTGAAAAAATCCCAGAATAAAGTGTTTATTTTCTTTGAACTGTTTTGCCTCTTTTAATAACGTCCAATAGGTGGCAACGTCCCGTGGAAAAAGAACAGATCAATGCAGCGAAATACCTATCATTGGATATTATGGAATCATGAAGTCTCATGATTATCTTCATCTATTTTCTAAATCAGTAGGGAACCCAGCAAGTGTCTCCTGCTTGTATTTGTGCAGACCTGAATGAAGTAGGCAGAGCACATTATGCCCAATATCCAGTGTGAACACCAGGATCTCTGACAGTGAAAAAGGCAAATGGGGAAGAGATGCCCCACTGCATAAAATGCAGACATCAGTAGCATTGATCTGTCAGTCCACATTCTGTACTATCAATTGATCATTGGCATTATTTCACTGTCCTACACACATGTGATTTCACCATCACCTTTGAATTCTTCCTAAGTGATGTGGTCTTTTCCTGCCTCCTTCCTCACAGCTGGCAAACAGCTGTATGTAAATCTTGCATATAAACTGTAAGTCTATTTATGAGACATTTGTAGCCTAGAAGAAAAAACGAAGGTGTTTGGTATGTATCTTAAGCCACCTTTGTGCAAAAAAGACCTCTGAGAAATCAGCTGTCACAGTAGAACAGAACCAAAGACAGCGAGCCCCAAAGTACCCACCAAACACGACAGGACAGTCAGACACTCTGTAGAAATATATCCCTAAACTATTCCTGCTAATCTTATTTATTTTGACTATTTAGTCAACATCCAAACTCCCTGATAAAAGCCGAGTCTCTCTGTGCTGATAAGGATTCTACAAACAGGCAGGAAAGTGTGCTGTGTGTTCTGAAAAGCTGCTAACTTTGAGTAGAGCAAGCACTGCAGAGTGCAGCAGCAAGAACGTGGTTATGGGCAGACAAAGTGGGATACTCGGTAAAATGTTGTGGTTATGGACTGTGTGTCACACAGCTTGCACTAAGCTTAGAGCTTCGTGGGATCCTCAGATACCCACACAGTCAATGGCAGGAGTTAGAGACCTAAGCACCAAAGCCAGAATAAGTAAAAGCAAAGCAGGGGCACCGTGAGGCTTTGGAAATTGATACTCATTACAACGCCACACATCTGTGCACCCCCAGCTGTGGGGTGATGGTGGCTGTTCACCAAGACTCTGCAAGCTGTGCAGGTGTTCAGCAGCTGTTGGGCTTTATATGCTGCCAGCAAAGGCTATCTCCTTTTACTCCCACACCCAGCGCAAAGCCACAGCACAGCAAAGGCAGGCTCAATCTGTGGGCCAGAGCCACTTTGCCCTCAATATTATCAAAACTAGTATTTTCTGTATGAATATCCGGGTAACAATTCTTTACTCAGTTATGACTATGAATTTCTGCCCTGTGTGTTAAGCCAGACCTGTGTAATCAAATGAGCAAAATACCCTTTTCCTCTGAAGTCGACAATAAGGTTTTAGATGTCTTCTACATCCTGCTCCTCAGAGCAGCAGAAATTTTAAGTATGAACTTGCAGAGCTGCGGCATGGAGAAAGATGTCATGAAATTTGGCATCCATTTATCTACTAAATCATAGGGCAATAATTCAACAACTACCACAAGATGTCATTATTATATGCAGTTTGTTCCTCTTCATAGGACATTAAATAGAAGAGGCCTCTGGCAGAACAGAAAGTCATTTCCCTCCGGGTTCAAATGCCAAATAAAGTTGGATATGTCATGTTAACTTTGTTGGGGAGCTGGGTCAAAGGCTGTCTAATAGCTTCAGTCCAAAACAGTTTGGCTCTGGGAATGCGTCCTTTCAATCTGCCATGTGAAGGCACCAGAAAGTTGAATCCAAGTAGGCCTGGAAAAGCCCCAACCCACGGCTTCCCCTGTGCCCTGTTGCCTGGATAGTGGCATTTTTCTTCTTTGAGACTTTGTCAGACCACCTACCTGCCAAGGGTATTTCAATCTTCTATGATGAGATGATTCTGCTGATGTGAGTTGGTTAAAGCAAAAAAGCTCTTTTGTAACAGGAAAGCAAGTTGTTCATGTGCATTAGGACGCTGAACGTACACACCTCCCTTGCTGATGTGGCAGGATAAATTAATGAATATTTCACATCAGCTTTTGTAGGAGTGCTGGTGTCAGGAGAAAGGCTTGGGTGAAAGCTTTACCACCTTCACAGCTGCAGTTCTGTGAATACAGGTTTCCCAGAGGTGCTTGCTTTTTGCAGAGGTAAGTAGAGTCATATGCTGCCATGTCCATCTGAAAGCCTCTTTCCCACTGTAATAAATGATTTATCATGTGTTCTGTCTGCAGAGTAGCAAGTTCCTCTTCTGTTTGCCTTTATTCATGTATTTTCTTCACTGACTTAATGTGTTTTCAAACCCAAGTGGTGGTTTAATGCTAGCACACGCTACCAGCATGACGGCGCTCTCAGATGCAGCCATATGGACATCGCAGAGGCCCGCGTGTCCTCTTGTAGCACTGTACCTGCACGGGCCTCCGCCGTCTTTTGTCATTCCCAGTGCTCATTAGCTTGAGATCAGGGTAAGGCTCCAGATCAGTTTAGCTCGGTTCAGTGGCCTAAGGAGGCCGTGAGCAAAGGGGAGCGCCCTGCATGAGGCACCCGTGATAGTGTAATCTGAGGCAGACAGACCCACCAGGCGAAGGTCAGCTGTGATCACCGCAGGCTGCCCACAGCGCTGCCAGGAGAAACAGGAGCATAAAGCTTCACTCTTCTCCAAGCAAGTCAAGTCACAGGTTTATCAAACACAAGTGGAGCCTTCCGCATCGTTTCCTTTCAGAAGCAGAAAGAGACGAATGCAGTTTTTGCTGAGAGCAACAGTTTGGCTGCCTACCTTGCCTCTTTCTTTCCCATTTTTTTTTTTTTTTTTTTTTGCAGTCTGGTTGTGTTTATTCAGGATTCCCCCAGCATGAACCTCTCCTGAATACGTGCTGTTTCCATCAGGATTTTCTTTGCTGTGTGTCAAAGAATAGACCAGCAAGTGCATGGCTAGAACAATTCCCAGTGGATTTCCTGAAGAAATTTTACACATTTTTTACATTTTTTGTTTGGGAACTATGGGCAACTTTAGTATCCAGCATCTGCTGAGATTTGCAGAAGACTCCAAAGACCCAGCATCAGTGGGCAATAGCCATCTTCACCCACCCATGTTCTTCCATCCATCTGCAGGGTGCCCTCCCCAACCCATTTCGCTTGATTGTCATCTTCCCTGTACTCATAGCTGTGCTAGAAACTCATTTTTGCCAAATCATTATATATCCATCTCTATTCCTCCTTTTATGCAAATAACATTTTTAAATTGTAAGTTCTTTGATAGAGAAAATGCCTGGATTCATAATGACAATTCTGTTTAGAAGGGCAATTGCTTGCAGTGTATTTGCCACAGGGAAACAATCAGGAGCTGGAAAACAGCCCGTGCAAAGACCAGCAAGGAGCTCTAGTTTGGTCAGACCTGTGACTGTGACAGACACGCGCCTCATGCTTTCAACAGGTGATCCATGGGCCAGGACACCTTCCAAGGAAAAGCAGCCCTACTGCCAGTATGCTGTACAGCAGCTACTGCACTGACCCTACCACCTCCACGAGGTCTTTTGGAGCAGCCTGTACGTAAGCAGTAGACAGCAATTGCCTGAGAATGAAACCTCTTTTAACGGTGTAATATGTTATCTTCGTAAAATGTAAGAATCAAACCAAGAATCTATAGACAGACATCATTCCCTACAGCAAAAATATGAGCTGTGATGATAAAATTGTTTATAATGAGGCAAAGAAAGTAGTCAACAAGTGGTTCTGCACTGTGTTTATGGGCTTTTATCACCAGGATGTGAAAAAATGCTTTCTAGTCCCTTAGTAACCCAGGAGGATGTTAAGCAACACATATTATGGTAAACACTTTAAAATCAGCAGACCCATATAACTGGCAACAAAAGTTTGTGAAGGCTTGACTAGGAAGACCTGACTGGCCTACTCGTACTCATTTCTGTTAGATTTAAGAGCATCAAAGAAATTCTACCAGATTAGAGTTTGCTGGATATCACATCAGTGTTTTAAAAGGACAAAAAAGTGGTGAACATGAGTCTATGACAAGCAAAATAATGGAAAACCTGAAGGAGGATTCAACTAATAAAATACTTAGCATATAGTAATACAATAAATATCAATCAGAAATTTTACAGAAAGTAGAATTTGCCAAACAAATCTGATTTCATACTTGGAGGAGTTCCCAGGTATTCTCAAACTCTATATATGTGACATGGTATGTGCACATTTACCTCTAAGACACCATAGTTATTCATGACACTGTGAATAACAAAATCAGCACTCTATCAGTAAAACACACTTTAATTGGATTAGGAACTTCCTGACTGACAAGATCTCAGAAAGCCATCAGTGGAGAAATCATTATGTGTTCTTTAGGGATGTTATTAAGGATAATCCTGGACCTGCCATTGCTTGTTTTCCTTGGCAAGCTGGAAGTAATTGTAAAATCCCTTATTAAAATGTGCAGAAACGGTGGACTGGTAAATAAAAGTAAAAACAGACCTGACATACAGCATAGCCTGAAATCATAAGTTTAAACCAGCCCGGTTTTGCTGACCCAAGTATACAACAGCTCCTTCAAAAATATAGGGATAGAGGTTATGTCAGTGTGGGTCAGAGGGAGCCGAGGCAAGGTGAATGCTTTCCTCTCTGCACAGGCTGATTGCTGTCATCAACAGCTGACCTGCACTGATGTATTTGGGGGAGAATCACAAGTTTTTTAAAGCGTACTGGAGAGTCACAGGAAGAGTAAGAAAATGTGAGATCCTTACAGCCTCCACATGATCAGGGGATTGTTTCTTGTCCAGCCCTGTTTTTTTAAAAAAGCCACATCCAAATGCCAGCCTGCCTGGAAAATAGAAACTTGTGGAAAAAAGAGAATTTCTACAAGTTATTCTGTCTCTGTGCTCACAGAAACCAGGGGCCAGACTACTGCTTCTCCAGGGCACAGACCAGAAAAGGATGCAAAAAAGAGCAACAGTATTGACTTCAAAGTCAGAGAAAACTGTGGTAAAACAGGAAACTGGGCAAACTCAATGTTTAGCATGTCAAAGAGGAGCTTAAAATATGATGCTATTACAGTATCGACAGCTTGTCCAAAAGTGGAAGAAAATGTTGAATGTCAAAACAAATCTAATTTGTGTCTGATCACTAGAGAGCGATTTAAGGAAATAGTTTACTGTGAAGGGAAGTGTGTGCATATACAGGCATTATTTGCGAGGACCAAACAACAGTCTATGGTTTTGTTAGATACTGCACCAAGATCCTTTAAATCTCCTTTTCAGAAGGTGCCATTTGAACTGCCCTCCAAAAACGTACTTCTCTGAGTGTCATTAGTTAAGGATTTTTTTTTAAGCCCACACAAAATTTAGCTTTTTCCATGTAGTTTATCAATGATGAGTGTTTGCAAAGTCCAGAGCTGAGCACTGGCTGTATTTCACTAGTGTGATGGAGGAGCCAGGAAAAATGTATCTCCTGGGGAGTATTCCCAGTTGTAAACTTATTTTTGACACATATAGGATGTAATTGGGTTTCTGTGCTTGTTTTGATCTCTTTACAAATTCTTATTAAAAGAATGTCTGCCAGCTCCACAGAAACTGCATATACTGTTCCAGTCCTAAAGCTGTGGGTAACTCCTCAGGTCAGTGGGAGAAACACACACAAGTGCCCAAGACACTGAGCAAGCAGCAGCCCAGTTCTTCACTCAACACATGAATACTTGTGCAGTTGAGCCATGTTCTATGGCAGATGAAAACCATATATTTTTTTTGCAGCACTGTTCATCCGAGGCACAACCCACCAGCCTGGATCCAATCAGAGCCACTCTGTGGTCTCACAGGTGGGCTCTGTTCCAGGGTGGCCCCCTGGCCATCACCATAAGACACTTTGGAGGTGGTGCAGTGCTATCCTGCTGTACTCTGAGCAGGAGACACCCACTCTTAGCCTGCATAATCTGTCTTGGTTATAGGGAGAGCATGTGCTCAGGGAATTTCCCTCTGTGTTTTTGCCTTACTTTTTGTTTGGGGTTTAATTTGTGTTTTTTTTGATGAGGAGGGAGAATTAAAGAAAATTTTACCTTTTTATCTATCAGGTTGTCTGTTTTGACAAGCAAGGACATAGGCACAGCATTACTTAGCCATGCTATAGTTTCTCCTCCTCAGTGTCCATTTTTCTGATGCCTCCCCATTATACTTCAGCTGTGAGGCCAGGTCCACAGCAAAAGTCGGAGCACTTGCAGTTTTATTTCTGTTGCCAGGTTCCCTGTTCATCGTGGGAGGATTCCATATGCAACTAGAGGATGATTTTCTTCTGTGTTAAGAAATAGTCCTGGCACTAAACTGTTTGAGTCATCTTTCTGTTTGCTTGACTTCTCCCATAATAATATTATCCAAAACTTGATTCACCAGCTAATCTCACAAGACAGGATTTTAGATTTTTAAAGGGAAAAATAATTGTTTTTTCATTTTTTTTAATTTCTTGAGAAAGCTGAGCTGAAAGAGTCACGCTGTATTTTGCTTCAGTTGGGGTTAAGGAGCAAAAATTTCTACAGAACAGTACATTCCTTAGATGTTCAATTTGCAACATGATTGATTATTGTTTGTTTTATTTGGGAGGAACATGGTAATATCATCATTAGTAGTGAGGTGTGTCTTACCACTTCTCAGAACCATCATGTTGCCTCTGAATTACCAGAATGATTCTCTCATATGTATTCAAATTCCCATTCAGAGATGCAACAGTAGTTAAAGAAAAACAATTAGAAGGTCCCATACAGACTCAGTCATAGATGTTCCTACATCGTATGAGTTGAGGTGACTCAAGATGTCATCTGGTCAAATGCTGATTAACTGTATCTGTGTTAGTCCTTAAATCTGACATTTCTTTGAATACAATGTTAAATTGTAATTTACATACTGGAACAGACAGGCATGGCTGTTTTTCTGGAGAGAGGAGGAGGGCTTACTTAATGCATGAAATTGGAAATCACAGACCAGGGTCCCACCATCCTAAGTGCTGTACAAAGCTCTCACAAATATATCTCCAAAACTTTTCAGTTTAAATAGAAGGCAAGAAAAGGTGCACTATGAACAAATCAATGTGTCAGTACTGGATAGCACTATGTACAGCTTGCCACTTTTACCCAATTTTTTTATAAACATGGTGTCAAGGGAGTTTAAAGGTGAGATGTAAGAGAAGCTAATGTGAAAATTGCCTGGAAATTTTCTGAGAGCTTCCTGATTTGGAAAGGAGGAAGCTTATGAGAAAATAGGTAGCCAGTACTTGGCATCAAGGATGGCATCATGGAGGCAGGAGTAAATATCCCACCAGCGCATGAAAGGTTTCAGAATTAGGATTGCACTATGATGAGTCTTGAGAGTAAGATGAAGGATTTACTCTTAATCTAATATAGAAGACAGTGGAAAGACATGGGAAGCGAGGGACAGTGCCAAGGTCCTGTGCTCAGAGAAGGTGCAAATAACCTCTTGTATTGGGCACAGACCTGATAAGGACAGAGGTACATTTGCCAGGGACAGAGAGGAGGAAATAAGAGGTACATACTTTTATGAGTAAGCTTTACTGTAAGAGAGAGAGTGTAGTCAATAGTTTTTGCAGAAAATTTGAAGGAGTTTTAAAATTTAGAGGCAGTTTGGACATAGGGAGCAGACTGGCTGACAGTAAGTGTTCATCCATGGTGAAAGTCTCTCCTTAAACCCCTACTTTAAGTAATTACATCTGTTGCATTTTTTGTTTATTTTGTGCTTCCATATGTATCCAGGCAACACCTGGAATAATATTATTCTCTAAAAACTTCTACAGTCCAGTGGTTCATTGCAACATGCTGCAACATTTTAATTTTAAAGATACAGATATCACACACATACACACAGAGACACAGACAGATACTTAGTTACAAAACTCAATACATGCATGTGTGTTCAGATGCAAAAATAAACAATTTTTAAGAATACTGAGTCAAATACTTTTCCCTCTGGGTGTTACTTCTTTTTATCAAAATTTTGCCAGAAATGATTGTGTAAAGCTAGGTGTATGTGTGTGTGTTTGTGTGCATTTTTTTTAACACAGAGTCATAACATTGCCACAGTAATCAACTCCTTATGAAAGCATCATGAATGTCCAAGAGACAATAAGGAACTATTTGTGGTATGTGATATTAATCAGAGTTATAATGAAGGTTAATAAGATCATTACCTCAAGAGTTGCATTGTAAAATGTGGGAGAGGGAATTCTCTTATTACAATCAAGAATTGCAGCAGAACTGTGAGCATATTTTGCATTTTAAGTTTATGAAAAAAAATGGATAATCTTTTGTCTAATGAAGTTGCAGTCATATTTTTGAGTAATAAAGTCACGTGGGGGAATTATTGTTACTTTAACAAATGCATCCTACAGAAGATATTATTGTTTTAATTTCTTCAAGATGTTTAGAGCTATTTCCTTTTAATTAAAAATCAAAGGACCTAATAGGAGTGGTATGTCTAAATAGCCCAGGGAAATCATTTGTTGATCTGTGGTTGCTATGAGAATATTCAGAACTATAGATTGTCTTTGAATTAACATATAGCTATGTGAACTATAAATGCTTTGAAAAGCTTGAAGGTTTAATGCAAACTACGTTTCTATGCATACACCCTCTCTAATTACTTAAGCAATGTGTTTTAAATAATTACATTGTACTTTTTTCACACTTCAAAGGCAAACTCTGGCTAAAGCCCTTCCTCATGCATTTCCCTACACAGTGCACCTACAATCTCTGCCATGTCTCAGGCAGGTTATTGTCCATGCATGTGGCAAAGCGAGCAAGTCAACATTTAAAGCACACAAAAACCCCCACCATTGAATAGTCTATAGTAAGCAGTGGCCCCTGAGCCGACGGTTCTCAGCTCATGAAGGGGCCAGGGACTTTAAGAAGTAGCAAGCAGCCCCTGGTGCATAGGGAGCTGCTGCCACAGCACCAGGCATTTGCACTGCTGACCCCATGCCTTGTGGGAACCTGGGGGCAGAAGACCCCGCAACAGCTCCATGAAAGCAGTTGCTTTGTTACCCTCTAGCTGAGCCATAGCGTACAGACAGGCCATAGGCACGTGCTGTCTGCTGGTCTAACAGATTGGGAAATGTCTTGTTTCTTTGTCCTGAAACTTCATGAACTATGTGAGTGATGGGGTGTAAAACCAGTTAAATCTGGCAAAGATCACAGGTATGGGTTAAATCTGTGCAGCAATGGTATGCATTTTGGAAGAGCCGCAAGAGGAGTACTAAAGAAGACACAGTTGTGGTTTTCCTCCTAGCAGCAAGCATGAGGCATGGCCAGAACCCAGTGCCTCTGGCCATGTGGTCTGACAGCACCTGCCCATCCCCAGTGGTCCAGACAAGAAGAGCATCTGCTGAGACTTGGGCTGAAACATCTGCACCATCACTCCATAAACACCGCTTACCATATGTTACCAAATTACTGAAGCAGCCTGTGATTCAAGAGGACTCCCAATGAAAGCAGAGGAAGAGCTTATGCGAAAAACCTTTTTGTCTATGCTACAGTGTGACCAGAAGCAGATTTATAATTGCATTAAATTGTGTACACAGCAAAGCAACAACTGACACAGCTGTTTTCTCCTCCCACTTGTCAAATTCCATTTTATTTTTGGCTATTTTGACATTTTGGTTATTTTGATGAAATACATTTTACCATATTGCTTTACTGCCTTCCCTGATTTGTCTCATTATTTAAAGATACTGTGAAACAATTAAAGTCCCAAATATGGATAAGTTGGCATGTGTACCATTATGTCTTCCTCAACAGTGAAAGAAACAGGGATTTATAGACAGAATTCAGCCCTTTCAGGGGGCTCTGCTAAATGCAGGAAGAAAGCTCTGTTTAGAGCTGCTGCTTTGTGAAAGTAAGCAAGCAGTGTCCTCTAATAACATTAAACCAGTGGCTCAGTATGATGAAGCAAAGTTCTGCCTTGCCTATCACCTCTCCTAAAAATATTCCTATCTCCAGGAAACAACATCTCAAAAACCACCATTGTGTTGCCAGCTGGCTTTTTTGGCTCAGTAGAAGAGCCAGAAGACAGCCACGAAGGCTGAAAAGATTTCTGGTTTGTGTGCAATTTTGATCCAATTTGAACAATTATGATGGGTTTATTTCTTTTTTAATTTCCCACAAACAACTCAGAAAATCAGTTGCAGAAATGCTGCTATGTGGTCTTCCAGAAACTACATTCCAGAATCCTCCTACTCCTTTGAAACTGGCTTACTGTTGTGTCACAGGATCTCAAAAGCTGTACCTCTGGGTGGACTGTGGACACTAGAGAACTTTATTCAATCCCTCTTGTCTCTTCTTTTCACCACTTGTATACCCCCACTTTTCTACAAGCTTGCCTTCCCGTCCTACAGCAATATAAAAGGCAGAGTTGCATCCATCGTTGTTGTTAGTGGACCATACTGGTGGGCCACCAGCTTTTGCAGCTTGGCTCCAGTCTTTCTTTCAGCCAGGTTCCTTCTTCTGTAACCTTAGTCTGCCCTGTCACACCCCCTTCCAACCCTATAAAATCCCAACATAAGGCATCTGTATAAAAAGTCACGTAATGAGGTGTCCCTGTGGGAACCTTATGCCTCAGATGAGGTGACAGATACACATCTATAAGCCTTCCTGGTCACAGGAGGCCAAGACATACTGGCTCATGTGATGGCAAAAATGGGAGCATGGAAGATTTGCAGTGCAGCACTGAGGGTGTCTGAGATGCACTCACCAGGATGCATGGCAATCTGAGCTAGTGTGTCACCCTGGTTTTCTGTCCCTGAACTTGTATTCTGGCTCAGGAGTTCTCACATCTGATGTAGGTGAAAAGGAAAAGCAAGAGGTTCAGTTGCAGAGTTACACCAGCACGTAACTGGTGTACAGAGCTACACAGATACACAGATGCCATAAAACCACTGGGAGGCAGGGAGCCGTGGCTCTTCAGTTACCAGCCTAGAGACCTGAGCATGTGACAGCAAGTAAAAGCCACTCCACATCTTGCCTTGCCTCATTTGCAGCTAAGTCTTCTCTTCAACCTGATGCAAACCCCTCAACCTCTCCCTCTCTGCTACCAAGCCAAGCCCAGCATGCCCACAGCTCCCCTCTTGTCCCAGTCTCCCTGTTCTCTCTACTCCACTATGTCCTAATTCTCCTCCCCACAAACACTGACATATATTATTCACTTTACTCTTGTGCCACTCTGTCTGAGTGCCACAATAGTTGTTGAGACAGTCAAATTAACATACTGGAAATCTTCCTTTGACTTAAGTGCAATTATAGCCAGAGGCTCCTTTTCTTTCTTTTCTGGCGCTGGGGTTTTGCCAGTGGGACAATTGACATTGATGCAAGCATGGCATTGGTAGGACTCCTGCTCGACTCCATGAGTATGATGTGAGCCATGCTCTTCCCAACTACTTGCCGTGTTAGCATTAAGCTGTCTGTACCTTAACTCTTTTTCTGGAAACTGTTTGATATAGTTTCCCTAAAGAGCCAGAGAGAACAGTAGCATTGTCCTGTACACATAAGTAAAAAATAAAAGGGAACTCATGAAGAAGCTATTGCTATTTTTCTTTCTACTTCCACCCACTGTGAGCAGCTAACCAAGGAAGGACCTCCTAAATGTCCCTCTGTGAAGACTGAGCAACTCTTACTGTATTACAGATCTTCTTCATATTAGGAGCTCTACAGGCACATTGAGTTGAAAATATGTACTCATGGTTGAAAAATCTAAGCACTCCCAAGTTAGGCAACTGTACTGAATGGCAATGGAAGCATAAGCATCAAAAGAGTTTTTTTTCAGCATCTTAAAGGGGCCGACGACTTGGGCTAAGAGTATATAAATTGATAGTTTCTATGGCAAGATGCTTTTTTATCCAAGATAAAGGTCAAGCACATCTGGAAGACATAATAGCTGCATCCTATAGAGACTACATCAACTATCTTGCTGCCAAAATATACTATAAACAAGCACAACGGGCCAATCTGCTGATTTTCCCAGCTGTCAATGGTTTATTTAAGGGGCTAAGTCAGTTTTCAATTATTGTTCTGTTAAGAAAAAACAAAATCTATTGTGTAAGCTCTGTGCCAAATTACCATTGCTGCATGCTACATTTACTTGAATCTTGAAAAGCTCATTTTCTGTTTTACTATTTATCTCCTTGGACTGTATATAATCATTAAATGGTCCTTAAAATCTTTTAGCCACTTCACAGAAGACAAACATATTTCCTTGAAATAGTTATAGCAAGAAATCTGCATTTCAGTGGGACAACCGTTTGCCGGCCCAAACTAAACCCTCTAGTACGCCTTTTAAACATGCCAATATTCATTCTGACTATTTTTGAAGTGCCAAACTAACTCACTCTAATCACACTACCCAAAACTGCATGGCACAGCTATGGGTGAAAAAGGCATCACATGCCAAGAGCACAAATATAAGAAGTTGTATGTATTATGAGCAGGAGAGGTGCAGGACTCGCACTTACATCCAAACCCCTGCTCCTCTCTGCAGCTCGGAGCTTCACTCAGGATGGCAGTTAACAGCCAGGACACTGCAGAGCTCCAGCCCTCCTCTATGGGCAAGGATGAGCCTTTAAAACTGTGCTACCAGTGAGGAGGTGGCACTTTTCTCTAAGTACTGATTCAGGGAAGGGGAGGAAAACATGCAGCTACCACCTTACCTTGAGATATCTGAAATGCTCTTCCCAGGGAAGTGTCTTTACTGTCCACTTCAGAATGGCTTTGGAGTCCCTGCTGTTGAAACTAGACCTACATGCATCCCAAGGTATCAGGAGCAGAGCTACAGCTCAACAACAGAAGTTTAGTCTTGGTCCGTGGGTCCCAGCCCCTTCTGTGCTCAGCAAAGCCCCCAGCACGTGAAGTTCAACCTTGAAGGTTGGCTTAAGCTGAGCAGGAGGAGCGTGGTCCACTGCATCATTGATTCACATTAGGCTATGGTTCTGGCCAGGGTTTCCACCAGTTTCTGCAATTGTAAGTGCTGTCAGTTGATATTCACCAGATTGGATACTTTTTATGTTTAAAAGTTAGAATAATCTCAGTCTAATACTGGTTTGTGCATTTCACTAATCACCTCTGAAGTAATACATTTCTGGAGATCTTAACAGTTAGCAAAGGAGCATTAAGTGCAGAGAAGCATTAAGATGGCGGGACTTGCCACAGCTGATTGGAATGTTTGAATGGACAGGCAGGACATGAAGGATCATCAGCATCATCAGCATCAGACTTTGGTTTGTCTTTAGTCCTACATCAGAGCAAGTGAGAAACTGCCATTGCAATTGCTTCTTTTGCAACAGTAATTTTATTCTTTGGAGAAGTAAGGAAATAGAGAAAAAGAATATGAAGAAACGAGTCAAATTAACTTTTACTTGTAATTTATTCTACTAATTAAATGAAGAGATAATGTTTGGTGAAAAAGCTACACCATAGAGAGTTTGCTAGGGATTTGCAGCACTCTTCTGTGCAGCAGCTGCCTTCATACTTACTTGCTCATGGCCTCAACTAAATTTTAGACTGCTGTGTCCTTAATTTCGCCCGTGGTGAACTTTTCCTTGCCCCCACACTTAACTGCTTGACCAGCAATGTAGGTACACAGAAGGCACGAACACACTAATACGTACAAGGAACAAACTTTCTTCGACCTACTGATGAGCACCTCTCTAGTCTTTGGCTTTGCAGGAAAGCTGGTCATGTACAGTATATTTATAAAAATCTTTTTCTACTCTCTTTTTTTGCAGACTATGTAGAGTTAAACCTTTGTGAAAATGATGATTCAGCTCCTTTATTTACCAGAACTCTGTAAATCAGATCACCAGAGGTGGAGGACTTTTAAATGCCTGTCTTATGAGGTGATTCACAAAGGGTGATTTGTTTTCCTGGGATGTGTGTGCTGTTAGAGATGATAGGACCTGGACCCAGTTACAGTACAAAAGGGAAGACGGCACCAGCATGCAGTGGGAGAGACTCTAATGAATCAGCACATCTGAAACAGCAGCAAACCCAGACCACAACCAGTATGTTGACTGGGACCTGTTTGAGCAGCAGGTGCACATTAGTCAGCATCTACCAGGAACATTCACAAACACAGTCCCCAGTGGATCCAATCACTGGGCACAACCCCAGCTCCCAAAAACCTGCCAAAACTGCCAATTCTCTAACATTAACAAGTAGGTCTTCCTCAGATACAAGTCAGGCAGGGTGGGAGGAAAACTTGGGCTTGGTCCACAAGCTGGACATTGGCCAAAGGGTGTTGAATACATTGTGGTGTGGAGGGTTATGCAGGAGAAATGGAAGATTTAATCTCAGGTTTTTACTCTGTGGATAGTACCTGAGTAAGGAAATCACTCACAATCCGTGATACTTCATCTAGCTGTGAGCTGAGCAACCCTCCATCTAGACCTACGTTTAGCCCAGGGGGTTGTCGTCTCAGCTTGCCTTTCTTGGCCTTAGATATTGACCAAATGGTGCAGCTGAGGTGATCGTCTTGAATCCCTTTATAATCCCTGAACAGACACAGGCACTTACAGTGTACGGTTCATAAAAGCTGTTCCAGAGGTCTGTGACGGGGTGCCACGAGCAGCATTCTCTGCTGACACTAACAGAAGTATTAATTTCCAGACTCGGGTATTTGTTAAGGAAGATACCCATAAGTATCCATTCACATGTCCCCAGATTTGCTTCACTTGCACCCAGCCATTCTGGTGAGATCCAGAAACAAGCCTGTGAATATCCCCCTACAGCCTCTGTCCTTGTCAGCCATCATGGGGGGAAGGAGGAGTACTGCACTGATGGACTGGTGGTCCCTCCACTCCTGAAGCACTGTTACAGAGAAAAAATATGACCATGAGACAGAGAAAGAAGAGGAAAGCCGTAACATTTCAGATTAGTTCATTTTTTATGTCTCAAGAAATGAAACCTTATTTGACATCTAAGATTGTTTGGGTGGAATGAAGCTGGGTTAATTAGCATTGATGAAATACAGCTGTGGGCTGGCTTCAGGGGTGGTGGGTTGGCTGATGTAGATAAGGGGCAGCTGTGGTTGGTTCTGTTAAGGGGTTGAGAGCCAATGAAGAGAGAGGAGCCCAAGAAGGAATGAGGAAGGAAGAAGCAAGAGGAGAGAGAACACGTGCCCTGGATGAGGTGAGATGAGGAGAAAGCAGCAGAGGGACTGTATGAAGAGTATGCTGATATGAGATGGTAAAAGACCTCATTGCAGCTGGATAGTTTGGAGCGTGCTGTGACAGGAGAGGTATTTATTTACTGAAGTCCTGTATTGGGTATTGCACACACCAGTTAAACTGCAAGTTCTGTAGGAAACAACCTGTTTATCCAGTCTAACACAAAGGGATGAAGCAATACCATTCCTCTTTAAGTGGTGTTATAGACAGAAGTAAAAAAAGGAACCCAACCTGTACCTGCCAGTGAAAGGTGCCTCTGCAGGCTCTGAGGTTAAGCCTCTACTGGTAAATTAAGCAAGTTCAAAAAGGTGGTCAAGCACTCCAGCCAGCTGGCGCAGGCAAGCCCTGCCCACTAGTGAGCTCGCCTCTCCTCCAGAGCAGGGCAGCTGCATGCAGCCAGCACCCCTGGGGAATGGCCCTGGGGACCGCTGGGGAGAGCTGGCTGCCCCTGGCCACCCCAGCCCAGCTGCTGCTCCACCAGCTCCATGCTGCAAACAGCCGATGGCTCCAGTGGCTGGGGGCATCACCTGGCCCTGCCTAAGCATTTGTAGGAATGTAACCGGTAGATGAAAATAGGCATTTAGGGAGAAAGAAACAAAAGTCATACTTTCACCTTTGCCTTAGACTAAGAAAAAAAAGATTTAAGCAGGAATTTTCAAAAAGTAAGCAATCAGTGGCATATTGGCTCAGTCTTTGAAAGCTGTGAAAAGTAAGGAAAATATCTTATCTATGAAAGTCTCTTAAATTCACTGGGATCATCAGAGAAGGAAGAAGGTAAAGAGGAATATTTTTAATAGTGTGCAAACGTGCCTTGGTTCCAGAGCTGGAAAAATACCCAGTACTCCAGATGGAAAGCAAATTGAAAAACATTCTTTGTTTATCCTTATTTATTCAATCTCATGGTGTCCTTGGTTGCCCAGAGGAGCTACTGAGAGTAGTTTCTACTGTGCTGGTGGTTAGAGTTAGGTTACACACACGTTTAGAAATTCAGCTGTCTGCCACTAATGAATTGTTCAGCATAGCTTGAGGGTAATGACGCAATTAACAAAAGTAAGCCAAATCCATCCCAGGTGAAACTCTACTGATGTCAATGGTTTTAATCTCAATGATGTGCTTGTTCCAGTGTGTGTAGAGACAACATGTAGAAAGCAGTCTTGCAAAAGGACTTACAAGGATTTTGTCTGTCTTATCTGATACTAATCCTATATTATGCTGAATAAAATGTAAAGCTGTAACATTTGCATTGACCGCAACAGTGCATTTCTGTGCACTGGCTCACAGGTTCAGTGCATTAATAATTATTTTAGATTTTTAACAGTGTTCTTTACAATTCTACCCACAAGCATATAAAATAATAGTTGTTCTGTTCCTTGACCACATGCTACATTTTTGGATTTGCAAAAGTAAAAAAAAATAATCTGAAAGTCTTTGTTGTCCCTGACTGGTTTGGGAATGAATTTTCTTCAGAGGATCCCACAGCTAGAGCATGACAGGCTAAAAGAAGGGTGAATTTTGTCTTCACTTCCCTCATGAGTAGGGCATTGTGTAAAACAAAGCAATAGGCTTTCCCTGCCCAAAAGGCTTCTAAAGTCTGTTCCATCAATTATTTAAAGATATGTTATATTGCAGTGAAGTTTCCGGGGCTTCATGACTGGTACCCTAATAGATAAGAAAGGCAAGTACGGATCAAAACTGAAAGCACAAACTAGCCATTTCACCCTGGTCATGCAAGAAGTCTGTCTCAGAGCTCCCAAACCATTCTGATTCAGGGTTGCTCAATTATTTTTTCCGGACTTTGCTGGAAAATTATGTCACTGTCCCCATGGTAGAAAGCAAAGCCTTCATGCAGGTCTTCCCGGCCAGAAGTGCTCTCCAAGCAGCATCTAGCATTTGCCTGCATTAGCATGGGAGACATCAATATCTGAGGCTGACAAAATCCAAGCAAATTGTGTTTCTGGTCAAGATTTTGTCCAAGAACCACCAGCCCTGGTTTGGGGTCTTGAATGAAGAGCCATCTTTCCACTTACTGCTTTCTAAACAATGACAGTAATGAGGGCAAATTTGTAACTGGCAGGGTACTCCACTTGATGCTAATGCAAAGAGCACAACCTATGGCCCCCAGTTTTATTATCCCTGTAGAAAGTGTGGGTCTGCTTAAGTGTGACCTCTTAAATTATCTCTGCTAGTGGGTTGTAGAAACAGTTCCCCAGCTGTGCTGTTATTCATCAGTAACCATAGAAATTAAAGTGCTGCCAAGTATGTGCTCTTTGGTTTTTTTTGAAGGCCTGAAAGATGATGCAGTGATGCCTTTGCCCCTCCTGACTTAATTCTGAACTCACTCACTGGCAGACCTGATGGAGAGGTAGACACAAAACTTGCTGTCATTGGAAAGCTCCCTCACCGACAAGTTCAGTCAACATCACCACTTCAGCGATGGGGCTGCTGGTGCATTTTCAAAAAGCCTACAGCTAGAAATAGAATGTGGTGGGAAGTCATATCCTGTTATTCAACAATTGCAGTTTTTAATGGAAGTTTTTTGTTTGTTTGTGTATTTCTGTTGAGATTGAACTGAAGCAGTGCTGGTATTTTTAGCCAAATTATTTGTTTTGGAAAAAAAAAAAAAAGGTTGCATAAAATCTCTCCTAAAGGGATGCCTTCAAGTTAATTATTGGCTCACATTGCTCTTTGAGTTTTTGTGGGTAATTCTGTGATTAGGATAGGATTCTTTGACTCTGAACTGGCATCCACACTTTTTCAGTAGTCAGTAGAGTCACACACTTCCAATGGGCAGCACTAGTCGTGATAAGATGCGATGAATCCTCTTTCTCCACAGTCGTAGAGGGATACAGTTAGCAGAGACCAGACTCCTAACTTCTAGGCAGCTACATTTAGCTACATCATGGTGGCTTACAGCCCATTTACTGGGCAATTTAAGGACTAAGAAACACTGGTATTTTGCTTTGTATTCCACTAGTTGCTTTTCTGCCACGCATTGTACTACCCAGTAACAGCCAGCTATCCATGGGCAATGCCTCACCCAAGAAGAAGGCGCTTCTGCTTTTTTGTTGGGTGTGTAACATCTGTCCTGCAGGAAAGAAGGTGCTTATCATTTGCCCAGGAGAACTTAGAGAACATCTGCAATGTGTGGGGAAGTGTGGTGCAGGGATTTCTGCAGGAGCTTTTGAAGAGGGAAATCACACAGCAGGACTTTATAGCTTGGCTTGGCAGCAATAAACAGTGCACGCCAGACTCAGGTGGGTGTCCCTGAGCACTTCTGGCTTGGGGTGAGTGTGGGAAGAACTAACTTGTGTATCTCTACAACCAGAGTGAAAGTGACACCACCCTGGACTTCTGCGTTAATGTTAAACAAAAAGAAGATTTGGCAAAAAAATATGGTTTCCCTCTGTCACTCTTTGAGGGTTCACTAACGCCCAGTTTGACAACTTCATAGGAACTTTGTCTAGGAGGGGAGAAAAACGATGTTAAATTTTGACTTGTAATTATCAGATATTCCATGCTGATGTGTACCAAAAATGTTGGATCATTGAAATGCTTGGAGTCTGAAAAAAAGATTCATATTGGTTCAAATAAGGAAATCAGTACAAATACCATAATGACAAAACTGCCAAATGCAGATTCGAAATGAATTTAAAAGTTTATATTTAGCTCCTATTATTTCTGTTTCAATTATAAAGCATTTCTTGTTAAATACACATCATCATCATCTTAATACTCCGCTCAACACAGTTGCTTAGAGCCCCATAATTCATCTCTATTTTTAGTTTGCACACAGATAAGCAAATGGCAAAGGACAGCAAGTAAATGATTCAGGCTGGTGGTTTTAAAGGACCTTCACAGTTGCTGCTTTAGGGATTGCTCTGGAAACAATCCAAACCCGGCCCAACTCCTGTCAAACAATTTCTCTTACAACGGTAATGTCGGATCTTAAGCAACCCTCTCCCTGCTTTTGGGAAGGGTAGAAGAAAAGGGTGCGTGAATCCTTGGTAGAGCAGAAGCAGCAGATTTTCTCAGTAGGCACCTGACATTAAATGCTGCTTCGTGGCTATGAAAAGGAGAGCGAGGAGGGTCACTCCTTGAAAGACAGAGATGTTTAACTTAAATGCCAGGCCTGGATGTTACAATGGGTATTAGGCTGTTGGAATTTTTTATCCCAACTATTTGGATTTTCATGAAAGATTTGCAATTCCCTAATTGCACATTAGAAACTTAAGTGTTTCCATCTTCTAATAAACTCTAAACTTCTTTCCAGAATCCCTTCAAAATGCTCAGTATATGTTGCATATGGCCTGCAACCTGGAAGACAGGATTCCAAATTTACCTGTAGCCTGGACTCAGGAAGTGAAACGGGGGAAGGGAAACACAGAAACAAGATTCAGTCCCAGTTGTCGTAAATAACAATGGGCTGAAAAACAGGTGGGGTTTTTTTTGTTTTATCTCTGTAAGCAGAAAAATCAGTTTTTTAACAGCTTGTACAGAGAATCAAATTGATGGAAAATCTGGATGGATAGTGGCAATGTGGTCCCAGGCCATCAGCTTTCACCGAGACTCATGCCCAGGTGTGGAGGTGTTCGGGTCTCAGGAAGCCCATCCAGCGCTGCTAGAGGAATGTCTTTGCTTTCCCACTCTGTCACATGCATGGTGCTTTTCCAAACTCAAGAGAAGTTAGATCCATCAAACTCGAACCTAGCCAATGTTGATTTGGCTGAAGCAGATTTGGCTCAGTTGTCTGGTATAATTAGAGGGGCTCTCATAGGAAGAAGTTAGGAAAAAGGAAAATTTAAACTGGAATACAATTTCTATCACTAAAGCAAAGTAGGATGTGGAGCAGTCCCATAAGGAAAGAAGCTGATTCTTGTGTCCAAAGTATTTCAAATCTGGACCACACAACATCTTAAGTACTTTTACCAGGAGCAATCACCCACTGGTGGGAAGATGGAAGGGATGATAGACATCAACCCCCAATCTGGGGTACAAGGAGGGAGGTATATATCCCCAGTACAGAGAAGGCGGCAGGCAGAGAGGTTAAAGGTTCAAGGTTAAAGGAGGTTCAAAAGAGTCAGCTATAATTGACAAATAATCTAAATTCATGAGTGTGATGTGGAAAACTCTTATTCAGCCGCTGTTAATCCTGGAAACAGCTAAGTTTCACTGGTAGCTCACTTCCTCTGTAAAGCCTCCCACATGCACATCCATGCTTGCCTCACCACAACAGCCTGAGGCAAAGCCCAGCCGGGGGAGCCCTCTTAGGTGCACGAATAGTTGGAAACCCTCAAACAACTAAAAAAAGAGATAATCTGCCCACTTTTCTCATTTCTGAGCCCAATTTGTAGTCATTAGGACATGACCTAAAAGGTTAGTATTGGCTTAACTTTCCCCATCTCCCAACTATTCTTTAAAAATCATCTTTCAGCTGAGTCTTTGAAAGAGTGAGTGTCTGTGCTCAAGACAGATCCTAATGGGATGACAGCACATCCAGGTGGCCCCGGCTCACATTGCCACTATCCGTCCAGATTTTCCATTAATCTTCCCAAGAAAGGCTGCCTGTGAGGGCTCCAAGTGTTTAGCAGCTCTCAGTTCCTGGCTACGGCACTGGGCACATCCCACCCACCATGAGCCCCACTCTGGTGCCAGCCAAGCGCACACCATCTCCAGCCCTGTCCTGGACACAAAGCCATTTAACTAACATGGTGATGCCTGCAAGGCAGGATTGCCAGAGGCTGGACCCCAGCCCCTAAGAGACAGGCAATGCCATACTTCTTTCTGTTGGCTATGGACAAAGTTTGATAAATTCATTAGGAAGTCTGTGATTTCAACCTTAATTTAGCTACTCTAATATGGGCTTGAATTTCCTATTAGAGCTACAGACAGGAGCAGGCACAGCATTGTCACATATCCAAAGTCAGTCCCAAACGTTAAAGTACTTAACTGTACTGGAACATGTATACACAAGCTGTCAAGATGCTCAAAGATATATGTTGGCATCTTCATGTTTATATGAGAGTAACAGCAGTTTCTTCATGCATGTAAAAATAGTTTCAAACTTACAATATAGAATAAAAATTATTACCGGTGTGATACTTTTTATTAAATATTTATAATCAGAAAGTTATCCAATTTGATGAGAAGGATTTTAGAAAGTAGAATTGGCTTGAAATAGCTGCACATCAAACAGCTACTCTCTCAAAATTAGTGATTAAAATAGAAAGCCTTATATACCATTATGTCACATATAGACTATGTTAATGAAAATGGTTCAGTGCTTCTATGCTAGAAAATAAATATAGAACTATATTTAAAAAAAATGTGAAGATTAAAAGAAGTTTGACACTAGGAGTTCATTTTGCACAGCAATATTTTCGCAGCAGCATATCTCTAGGGAATATCAAAGACCATTTAATAAAAGGAACTAACACAAAAAAAAAAAAAAAGAATGAGGGGAAAAAACCCCTGATTACTTCCTTGTGACCACAAGCTTTGACTGAATGCTGAATTTGCATTTGCAAAGACATTTGTTTTGCAAAGTAAAAAAATTACTGTAGGCTGTTTTGAACTGCCTGTGCCTAGCACATTTGTTTTATCAGTGTTCAAACAGCATCTAATGTTGCTGATCTCTTGGAAGATATTGGTTTTGTAGAGCTCATCCAAGTCCACACACCCAGTGACGTCTAGTAGGCTCCCTCTCCTCCTAGGACAGACTGATTTTTCATTTGTTGTAGCAAATTCCTGAAAACATACAGTGAACTGGAAACCATCCTAACTCAACTGCTTCTCCTTGGAATGACATGTGTTGACTGAATACATTAAGAAAAACTGAAAATATATAACTTCATTTTATGATAAGTTGTCCCAAATGGATTTGGACAAATTCTCTAATCATTTTTATTCTCCTCAAACTGATATCACACATTCATTCCATCTCAGTGTGAAATCTGAGCAATACAATGAGTCATGGAAGCACAGGCATCACACATACAGACTTACTAAGAGGCTGGGGAAATGACCATGAAAAATAACAAAGCATCCGTAGGTGTCAATAATCTTTGGGTCAGGCCTTGAAAAGTACTGCCTTTTTTTCTTCTCTAATGATCCACAAATTAAAAAGCAATTAGTTTGGTTCACATCTGAGTTGTGTTCGCTTCTGAGCAGAGAAGTAAGATCATTTGCTATATTGAGGGTAAAATTCCCACTGTTTTAGAAGATGTGTTTCTTCACCAATAGACACATTCACAGTCAAGTTCCCTTAAGTGGTAGTAGATGATCTGAGCTGCACATAATGCCATGGGTGGACATGCAATCAGCTCGACAGAGATTCTTCTGAGATTTCTCTGTTTCGCTTTTCTCCACTGTGTGTCTTTTCTAGTTTTGGCATGAAACTGTTGCTTCTGGTCCTAAATTACTTCCATGCATTAGTGAGAAGTACTACCACATTTTTATTGCCCCCTCATAGGATGGTAGTCCCCGACAGTGCAAGTGTGAGTTAGCCAGTCCATATCCAGGTTGTTGCTGTTTTTTATCTGAATGTCCTCAGCTTTCATTACTCTGCAGCTGAATATCTGACTGCATATAGAGGCTGCATATATGAGATAGAAAAGAGGATTCTTAGGCGAGGTTTGCTGTTGTTGTCTTTGCCCTGAAGTAATAAAGCATCAAGGATCTATCAAAGCATGGCAAAGCTTGTGTTATCCAAAATCAGATCACAAACAACACATTTCTAAGTGCTCATGTCCGACTACTGACATCAAACACCTGGCATACTTGACACAACTAGCTTTTGAAAGACACTGCAAAAAAATGTAATGTTTCCAATGCCTCTGTTGGAAGCATGACATCTCTTTAAACATGTTTGCTGAAGGACTATTCCCCAAATGCAGAGGAAAGCAATTTATAATTTGTTCACAAAAAAAGGTCAAATCTTTTAACATTAGGGTTGGTGCCATTTTGGCATATTCTGAAGAGATGAAGGACTTGGTCTCACCTAGACAAAAGGCTGTCCTGCTTCAACTGCACCTGGTAATGGTATAAGCATAGTTGAGTTTACATGCATATGCTTACGCTCGTATAGCTGACTGGCCAGGGAAGGAATTATACTGGTAAAGAACTTTTTATTAATATACATTCATAACTTTGTCCAAACCAGCATTATGCCAGCACTGGAAAAATAATAGCACTCTTAAACGATCCCATCTACATGATTATAAGTGCCACCTGTCTCCTTAAATAGCTACTTATCCCTCTTCTGAATGGTTACTTTAAGGATGAAGCATATAAAAGTAGATTGCACTCTACCTTTCCTGTGAAAAACAACACAGCGTATGGTCCATTTAATGTCTTGAAATAACATTAAGTGAAAACAAAAAGCCTGAAAGTTGGATTTGGCATGTGACATATTCATAAATCAGCTTTCCATTGCATCAAATCCTCCATTATTTTTAATAATGAAATTGATGCTGCAGCCTTTACCTAAGTAAAGCATTCACGTAGTATCATTAAATATTTAAAATGAGTATTCAAGGCAAGAGCTGGTCTGTTACACTGTATACGCTGTGTTTAGAAGCTGAGGAAAGTCTCAATCAAATGTAAGTCAGCAAGAGACTTCCCAGAGGAGTTTGGATGTATGGGCAGCTATTCTGCAGAGCAGGTGCCATCAGGAGTATGTGCCCCAGAGAATTCACAGGGACGAAGCAGTCAGAAAGATCCGTCTCACTCTTCTGTGCTTGCTCCATCCTCAGAAGTACCTTTGTATATGAAGATGATTCCATAATTTTTTTTTACTGGTTTTGAAAACTATTTTAAATTGTAAAATATCAAGTGCACACATATAGTTTAAACCATTAGTTACCATTGTTTGGAGGGTTATTTTCTAAGGGCTTTTGGCAAATTAGGAAATTCCTGCCACAGCTGTGAGTACTTCCATTTGAACATCTGAAATTCCACAGCTATCAGCACATTAGCTTGAGCCTTGGTGACTCGTAAATCTTTCTCAGCATCTTATTTCGTGAAGTTTAGTTCAAGCATTAGATGGATATTACATTTTGCAGAGACCATAATTGAACGGCATTACTTAAAGAGAAGCAAATGGATTTTTACTTTAGCAGTAGTCCAGGTAGATATTAGCGAGTGTTCAGAAAAGTGAAGATCCAGTTTGAGCCAGATAGCAGGTCTTTAACAGAAAAAAAAACCAAAACAACCAAACACAAAAAAACCAAACAAAGCAGAGACATTTTTATCATTATTAATGACGTGAAACATCAGGGATATCTCAAGATCTGAGACAAACACATTGTCTAAAAATGCAAACTGGAGGACAGGCGCAGCCCTGACACAGCACCTGCCTTGCCGAGAGCTGGTGACAGGCAGATCCGCCCACCTGAAGAATGCTGCTGCAAGTCCCGCTTCTCCAGCCTCGCTTGCAACATGCCCTGCAGACAGTAGAAGGGCTGCCTGCAGCATTTTGAAGTTACCAAGTGCTCTCTAAGCCTGCCTAAGAGCTTTCTAAACATCCAGCCTGGGCTGACCTATGATACAGGTAATGGTATACCTACTCAAGAAAAAAAGAAAACTGTTTCTATGATGTTCCTGCTGGGTTTCATGCGATTGCTGCCCAGGCATCCATTTTCCCTGATCATTAAAAGCCCTGGCCTGCTTGTGCCTGCTCAGAGACTTGGTTTTTCTCTGTGTCACAACCTATTGCATGGGTACTTTAATGTGGTCTAGCATAGCCCCTAGACCGGTAGTTAGGGACTCCTGCTCAGTCCCATGGATCTGAAACTTCCCAACCTTTAGAGAACCTAGATCAGATCTTCTGTTTTCTGTTCCATCATTGGCCTATAGATTTCTTGCCATGCTCCTGAAAATGTAGGGGTTTGATCCCCTTTCTTAGGACCCAGGAAAACTTTTGCCTAGAATTAGGCGCCAGCTTATCCCAGTACTTTTCTCACAAAGCACCTTAAACAAAGATCCTAATCCCTCTTGCTGCCAAATATCCACATGATCTGGGCACTGATCTAGGGAGGAGAGCTACGTTTGTGTTGCCTACACACTGGGCACAGTGCCTTACCAATGATAAGAGCGACTTCTCACCACTTTCCCCCACAACCCAGTATTTATTCAACAGCTAATGCACAGTGAAACAATCCATCAAGAAACCTCAAAGGCACCCAAGTCAGTCTGTCCACGAACAGCCCAATGGTTTGAATCCACTTCCAACAGACTGGTGAGCAATTAGACATGTGCTTGCTCTTCTATGGGTGGTGTTCACTAAAGAGTGATGGGAGCTACAGACGAGAGACACTTCATTGACCTACGTGAGAATATACAGATCTCAGTGAAAACGTCTGGGCCAGACTAGACACTGGAAGAATTTTCATCCTTGGAGTGTCTTAATCACTTCTCTGTCCAAGATTAAAGAGAAATTTCACCTCATCCTCCAAGCTTTGCTCTGGGCAGAATTGGAACTTGCCCTGAGAGTGTGCACCAGAGGGCAGGGGATGTCACAAGGAAGACAAAAACATGTGGAGCTCAAGAGCCCTGAGAGGACTTAGATACTGCTCTGCTATCAGGATTTTGAAAGAAATACATATTTCTGACACCAGAAATGCAGACATCTAGAAATCTGTACTGATAGGAATTCAGTTTCTTGGAAAGGTATGAAAAAGTTCCAAAGATCTCTGTTTTGGATTTAAGTACCTTTGCAGACCTTGGCCTTCCCTTTGTATCTCTGACACTGATGTTATTCATGGCTTGTGTATTTTTACGGGGCAAGTGACATAATAGTCTACTGCATCCACTCCATAAAAATCCAAATGGAGCTGCAAAAAGCAAAAGCCTGGTTTTTAATACCCTAAACAGGAATTCTGTGTTGTTTAAAGGACTACCTGCAGCGCAGGGAATTGCTCTGGGGCAACAGGAAACAGGGTCCAGAACTCCTGAATATATTCAAAGCAAATAGTTTCCAGACAATGACAAGGTTTTCAGGATTAATAGCACAGGTGATGTAGTGCAAGTAGGTAGCCTTCAGAGATACCAGTCCTCCACTCCTGCTTCCTGAAAGTCTACTCTGCTGCTTTTATTGACTGTGTGACTGTTTTTCCAGTGAATTTTGAGGCAGATGCTGCCATCAGCACATTATGTATTTCAGAATCAGCAAAATAAAGTCAGATGTGTGACACAGGTTGCTTAACTGCAGCGGTGACTGATGTCTCTGTTTTCTCCAGTAACTTAGGTACCCGGGTCAACACCAGTCACACATGCTCTAGCAATGACAACACAGAGAAGCCTAGCACATTGGTTACAGCCGAAGACAATGAATATTCTTCCCTCTCTCTTAAATAATAAAGATTTTTACAGAATGTCTACAGAGTTCTTCATGGAAATGCCAGCAAAGGTTTTGGCGGCTGTAGTGTTGGTTTGTCATCTATGAATGCAGAGGGAAGAGCACTCACACAGCCTGTGAAACACCTATTTCCAATTGTTTTCCTAGCCTAAGGAATATCAAATACACATGTCCCAGGAATGGTTCTAAACACTGAACTGCTGGAGGATGACTTCATACACCCTTCTAGACAGCCAACTTTTCCTGGAATTATAAAAGATTCACTAGGCCAAGAGGTAATCCTTCTTTTTTTGGTCTAAAGAATTGCTTTGCAAGAGTGGACTTAGGTTCCACTCCTTGCTGTAAGACCCGTTTAAATGTCTTGTCCAATTACCATGGATACTGCAGAAATAGGATGCACAGTTCCTAAATGCAGTAAAATTGGAAAAGCATGTTTGCACCTTTCAGGGAATGGACCCAACCACTGGATTAGAGTGTTGATTTCATTTCTTCTTCCGTACCATTCACTTTTCCTTGGGCAAGCCTTCAGAGTGTGATAGAAATTTACTACAGTACCATTGATAGCACTCTTTTCTCTGTCTTTAGAGTGGCACATTCATATTTCACTTCACTTCTAATTCACCCATGCCATAATTAGCACAAGAACACACTCCACAGCATGCTCTCATTGTTTTATACAAAATGTCAAAAATAATCAAACCAGCAACAAAAAAGCACAATTTTGATGTTATTTGGCTTCCATCATCTTTCTTGCAAAATATTTCAGTCTGAAGAAATTTTGTATTAAGCAATAATTTTAATATTCAGCTTATAGTTACACTGAGTTCATCCTCCTTACTCATGCCCCTTGGGCTATCACTCCCCTTGCTGTTTTTATCTTTAAATAAATACTTTTAGCAGGTTTTTCTTTTCCCTTTTAGTCATCATTTGGCCAAACTTGATTCTTTTGGTTTTTTAACTTTCAATATATGATTTGTTGAACTAACCCTTTGACTTCTCATTCAATACTGTTACTTTTCAAATACAACATACATTTATTTATTATTGTTGCAATTGAATTATTTAATACCTCTCTGAGCTTCACATGTGAAGCACTAAAACACTTGTCTCTGGAACTATTTAATGTTAAAAGCTGGTTTTTACTTCTTGATCTCTGTTAAAACTTTTTTATTGACACTAAGATTTCAAAACATCTTTCTCCAGATGTGCATCTCAGTCCAAAGCAAATCCAATAGGGAACATAATTTAACCTTTTCCCAGATTTATTTATTCATCCTGAAAGTACTTCAGTCATCTAACTACTACACTCATCTGGGCTTTTTCCAAATCTATAGAAGGGTGTTTCTAGACAGTACACCCTTCCTTCTAGCCTTGTCACTTCTTTTTGTGGTACCTTTTTTTCCAGTTTCTTTTTCTTTTTTTTTTCTTTTTTTTTTTTTTTTTTAAGGAGAATTTAGAAAACTAAAATTTTCTATGAAAGTAATACTCAGATAGCTGAAGCTAGGCAAGATGTCTTCTTCATCTTCCGTAAATTCTGGCAACTGCTTTGACTTCAGTGTTCTTTACTTTCCATTAACATAATAAATAATCGCTTTTAGTAAAGCTGGGCCTAGCACCAATTCTTGCAATACTCCTTATGTTCATCTTCCCTTCCAAATTGGTACATTGCCATTATCATTAACCTTGATTTATGGCTCCTTGTCTTCTTGCCAGCCTACTTGAAAGTGTACTTGTCCAAGTCTTTTTAAATTCATTTCTAACATGAGACTCTATGCCATGCTGTTATAAAGTCCAGATTAAGCAAATATTCTGAATTCCTGTTGTATATTAATCCTGCCACTCCATTTTACCAGAGATGTCATTTTGATAAGAATACAAAGCCTAAGGAGTGTTAAGAGCCAGCATTCCCAGCACAGTAAGAACAGGGGAAATAGGTCTGACAGGTTGAAGAGTTGACTTTAGATTTCAGGAATACTCATATGCCTTTCATGTGCAGCAGTACAGACCTATTTTATCATTATGCCAAGGAGCCAGCATGAAATTGCCTTTATTCATTTTCCTCAAGAATTCATAAGCCTGGGCTCCATTCATCCACATGATTAGAAACATAGTTAATTTCTATCAGTATTTGTCTTCTAAATACTTTCAGGAAAGTTGGCATTCTCAGGGGGAATTAGTTCAGTATTATTATCCTTGATTTATTCTATACAGTCCATTGTACTCTAAGGACTAAATCCTCCTCTTTTTTAAAAGTTTCTTTTAAAATAGTGTTTGTTCTCAAAAGGCTTACTCTGTGATAATCAGTGAGAGTGCTTCTCCACACTGACAATTCATCTACGCTTGATTTCTTTCCACCTTTGTTTTATTGGTAAGAGGAGTGGAGGCAGTTGAAAATCTGATTCCTACATGCAGGAATTCTGAATCTAGATAAGGAAAAGCCTCCTCTCTGCAGTGGGGCAAACAACCCATCACCCCAAAGAGCATCTAAAGTGCAACAAGTGGCAGAAATTATTTCCACTAAATCAATGGGACAAGGGACATATACAGAAGTGCTTCCTCTGTAAACCAGTAAGAAGGGGGAAGTTTTCTCCAACTTTTAGGAAGGAAAAGGAACCAGTGCCTGCTTTTGTGTTCCACTGATATGAAGAACTTGAACCAGAGTCCCAAATGCATTAACATGAACTTGGTGGTGTGCAGTGTTACAGCAAAAGCTCAGATAGCAGCCTGCTAGTCCTCTAGCAACAGCTGCTATTAGAAATCTCTTGTTATTCCTTAAAGACAGTAAAGACTATAAATAAGTATGAGAATAAACTACCAAGCAAAGCTTTCTACTTAATGGTATTCTTCTTTCCTTCTTCACTCAGCTCTTGTGAGTGTTGTAGAACAGAATAAGCAGTTCGACAGTCTTTTAGATAGCTTCTTCAGGGAACAAAATAGTTGTCAAAAAAGATTGGAGCTGGAGAGTTCTTGCATTTTCTAGCTCTGTGCAGAATAAACCCACACAGCTGCAAGAGGTAAGGAAGAACAGCTGTCTCAGTTGGTAACCCTAAGTTAGCACTCCAGGGCATCTTGGGCACAAAATTTCATCAGGCACACTTTGATCCAACAAAGTGATACTTCTGCTGTGACCTTATAGCTGGTGCTTAGAGCTGTCTCTGTGCAATAAGATAACAGAAATAGTATAAGAGCCATAGGCAGGCAAAAAAATATCTTAAAAAGCTACCAAAAATGTTATGCAAGGACATAAGGTAGAAAGGGAAAAGGTACACAAGAGAAGAAAAGACATTAAGAATTCAAGAGAGGGCTGGGGATTAGCCAAAGCTGGTAGAAGAAACAACTTTATATGGCTCCTTTAGGTCTGGGGCAATGAGAGGTGGGCGGGTATCTTGGTTGATCATGAAGTATCAAGAGGAAGCCGTGGTAGCTGTGAGAGCTGGGTTCAAATGGGGGCATTGCAAGATATGTAATTCTCTTTGTTCCATCTTTGGTTGTTTTTTTGGGGGTTTTGTTTTTGTTTGTTTGTTTTTTAGAATTCTAGATTTGAAGAAAGAGGGAGACAGAAAAAAAAAAAAAAGAGAGGGGAAGGAGGGGAGGAGAGAGAGAGAAGTCCATCCTTTCATTGGTTTGTCTACCAGCTTTATCTGCCAACTAAACCCCATTTTGATCCCTGACTTTTCCTTCCATTCTCCATTTGCTTGCCCACCACAGTTTCAATAGAAACTTTGGAAAACACTAGTAGACCTATTTGACAAAACCGTGCTCTTTCTTCTTTGTTTTCATCCTTTTAACAGCTGCTTTCCAGCAACTGAGAAAGAATTTAGGTCTGCTAGATGTTAATTATGACACTGCTTTTACTCCCACCTCCATATGTACTCCCCTATCCTGCTCTCCCTTATCATAAAAACATCACAGAAAACTACATTACATGGATAAAGTTACAGTACAAACGTTTCCATACACAGAGGTCCTTATTCAGTTATTGCTTAATACTCTCTTGGGGAAAATTTACTTCAGTGGGAGTTGGTCCATATAATGACTGAGCAGAGATTTCAGGGCATGAACTGCAGAGCACAGGAACTCCCATGGAAATTTTATTTAGCAGATCAAGGTAGTGAAGCTTCGCCAATATGCTGTTGTGGGAATACTGACACCACAACTGAAAAGCTTTGACTTCTGCTGCTGCTCAGGATGTATTGCAAGATCAGAACCTACATTTATATATCAGCTTAAGGCTGTAAAGCTTTTAATGGCATTTCAGGTTTGACAAAAACATGTTTGTTATTGGTTTAATATTACTTTTAGCATGATCTAATTTATAGACCTAATAGTAGATTTAAGAAATCCTATAGGTGGAGTTGGTAGCACTGCCTACTATTAAACTTCCCTAACACTTCCACTTACAAGACTCTGTGCTGAACAGTTTATAGCTTTGCCAGACCTGAATGGTTTAGGCTGAAATTTTACATGTTGCTCAGAAAATTTAGCCTTAGGCTGAATTTTACTGACAAGCATCAGCCAAGATTGTGCAACCATTCAGCTTTCTCCAAGAACAAAACTGGGAAAATTAAATATCTTTTGCAATGTTAAAAGTGTACAGACAATATTTTGGAGAAGTGAGAAGCTTATGCTATGACACATATTGGAAACACAGTGGAAATAATGTTTTCTTACAGGAAACATGCTTTCACTGTTTTCCACCAAATCCAGACAAAGTTTTACAAGATAAATTTTTATGAAATCACATATTAAATGGGCTCAGCAGAAACAGCTTCTGTTTTAAAGCTAAACAGCACCAATTCTGTCCTCACAGAACAGTCTTAAGCTTCTCACATCCGCTGTAGTGCTGGGCTTTCAGAATAAGAAATAGGGTAGCTGTCTCTTCCAGATTCCCCCCTTTTGGGGCACTGACGTTTTGCTACAGAAAATAATTGCAAATGGAGCTGAAACATGAACTGGGGTGTGAGGAAGCAGAGAGGAGAAATGGTCAACTAAGAATGGGAGAGGGGACAAAGACAGATCAGGGAAGGCAATGATGCTCCGAAAATGAGTTGAACAAAGTTTTAAACCTTTACTGGAGGGTAGGAACTGGGGTTAGCCGAATGACATGGAATAAGAAGCCCAGGAGAATCAGTGCAGTCATAGGAACGTGTTGGAGAAGGTGAGACACAAAATGACAAGTTGGGAGTCGTAACATATTTTTATTAGCCTGTAACGAATACCCAGCTTCCTAAGCCTCATCACTGGCTGTTGCCAGATAGTAGCTGTGAAACCCATTGGTGATCTATGTGCATTTTTCTCCTTCACAGCTGGTCTTTTTAAATTATGTCAATTTACTTCTGCTCTAAATTATTTAACTGCTTGACAGCACCCTGCTGTGTTCAGCAATGACATATGAAAATTTACCTCTACGTCTTTTACAGGAAAAGAAATCGGAAATCAAGCCTGGTCAGAAATGGGTACAGTAGTTTAAGATGGCACCACCCTCTATGCCAAAAAGATGACGATTGTTCCTCTGGTGGATTTAAGTGTCCCCATGGCTGCATCATCACCAGATGAAGTGTTTAAAAACGCCTCCTCCATATCAGTTCGAATTCTGCTGACTTTTTGCTGACAGATGGTCAGACTTGACTGATGTTGCACTGAACCAGACAAAAAGCATTCACACAATTTGGTCACCTAACTCACAAAGACAGTAACCTCCACCTAGGACATGGCCTAAAACACAATGAATAACTAAAGGATTTGAATAGTACATAGTCCAAAACTCAGAAGTCAGTGGAAAAATAATAAATAGACCTTTTTTTAATTCATTTTGTACCATGATGATTTAGTGGGTCTGTGGAAAATGCTGCATGATATCAATGGAAGCAAAATGCTTGTGTTCAAAGCATTATTTTCTAAGATTTCACTGCCTGGTTTTGGTCTCTAAGTTTCTGTGTGACATTTTAAAAGATTCTGCATGTACCCATACATACGATTCCCTAAAATATGAATCGTCCTTTGTGCATTATTTTTTTAATTACACCAGATTTCCTTATCTCTCTTCCCGCTATAAGAAACTTTATTCTGGGTACCAGCATTTATGCTGCCCAGAGTTCAGTTCAGTGTTCAGTTATTTATTTGTGAAATCAAAGCAGAAAATTATAAACCATCCTGGATACATTTTCTGAATTTTGTATACTAAACCAAAAAATAGAGATTTCTGACTTTTTGATTGGAAAAACCTAGGGTGCTATTTCACCTACAGCTGTGCTCAAGAAGAGTCAGTCACTGTTTTTTCCACTGTTTGGCTTGGCCTTTAACTTTGTACAGTTTTACTTTCTGTCTACCAGTGCCAGCAAAGCTTTACTTCTCATTCAGCATCAAACACAGAAAACTCAGCTCCATGGAAATAAATTCTTCCTCTTGTCCACAGCAGAAAGGTTGGAGCTTACTTGAGCTAAAGCAGCTTGTATTTTGTCTTTGCTCTCCGAAGCTCCATACTGCAAGGCTCAACAGAATGGTTTCGATGACTTGCTAGGATTCTAATCAAGCACTGTTGGTTTGGCATTTGCTTAGAAAAGCCTTTTCACCTTTCTGAAGTGGAAGAAATCTGAGAACAAGCAGAGGAGGAAATCATCTACAAATTTAAGAGCTCACAGGCTGCTTATTAAAGCAGTACCACGCATCTGAGGAGCAGTGGCTTTGAAGTAAGTCTGTAGGCTAGACTGAGGTTATCTGGGTTCAGTCTTTGTTTTAACCAATGTAGATTTAAGCAAGTCACTGAGAGCCAGTGAGGAACTTAGACCATGAAGAGAGGGTTTTTCATCTGTCTCAGGCTAGATGCTGCCTGCCCTGTGCCCATCTGGGGTACAGGAACAAACCATTCCTCCAGTTGTGCACAAAGAGGTCCAAGCAGCTAATTCACAGAGATTCTTAATCTCAAGAAAATCCTAATCCTGAAAAAGACAGAATACTGTTTGCATACATAGTACAAGTTTTTTTCCCATATTCTGCTCAAAGAATTTTCAGTGCAAATTTTGGCTGTGCTAGAACAGACCAAAACACCAGCCTCCCTGCTCCACACTAGCCGCAAGTTGCATACCCCTTCTGGCTTTGCTCTCTGCTGGACCTTGGATTCCTTTTGGCACAATGGAGAGGGAGAGCTCCAGTTCTCCCCACCACAGCCCAGGAAGCCAGGTCGCTGGTATCTAGTATGAACAACGCGGCTGAATGCTCTACATTCAGTGCCTGCCTGGACCAGCTCTTTTCCCAGTAAGTGCTTAAAGCGTAAGGCTCTTACGTAAAACAAGGGTACGGCTTTCACCTTCAGGAGTCCTATTTTTAAAGAAAAGCACGAACATTATTCTTTCAAAAAACAGATGCAAATGTCTAGCCGCAGAAGACCCTGGGCTCTAAAATGGATGGATACACCATTCCATAGGCTTGAATCCAGAGGCTATGCTCTAGAGAGGGATAGTGTTCATAACATATAGAATCCCCATTCCTAGTTTTTCCTATTGGTTAACATTAATCTTCTCCTTGCTTAATACACATGTTATGCATTTTCCAAGATGTCTCATTTCCCCCTGCTGTTCAAAGGGAGCCTATGTACTTCATACACACTTATTCTTTGCACTCAGAGGGTCAGTGAACTAAAAATGCTGGTGTCTAAAGGCATCAAAGTCGTCTTAGGAAACTAAGTCAGAGAACGATGGAATAGGTTCATATCATCAAATTTCTTGTCTGTGTATGTTACAAAATTTGGTACCAGTTTACTTGGCCTATCCAAAATATCCACAGCCCACAGACATACCCTCAAAACAGGAAAACAATTTATTAGTGTGACAAGTCAAATATTTACAAAACATATTACAGAATCTAACCACCGATTTTTTTGGACACAGAAATGGACGCATACAGGCCCTCTGCAGCAGAGTCGCAGCAAACCACCGGCTGGAGCACTGGCATTACAATTCCAGTTAAACACTTTTCTATCCAGCCACTGAAGCCATCCAGCGTGTGCTGCTGAAGTCTGTGCCACTGATTTGCTAATACAAGTGGGTGAACAGGCTCAATCTATAATCGCTTCTCCTTAATGTGAATGGAACTGCAAAGGCAAACACTATTACACTGGATTCATCCATATTTTCCAATTGCTGTCCTAAATGTTACAAATGCCTTACCACAAGAAATGAAATTTCTACTTCAGATTCCCTCAACCACATCAGTTATGACAGAATCAATAGAAATATCAACAGGTAAGGACATCCGGAGGTCATCTTGTCCAGCCTCCCACTGAATGCAGGATGGTCACCAATACTGGATAAGCCACCAGTAATTTTATCTACCCTGGTCTTGAGAACTCCAAGAATGAACACTGTACAATTGTGCTACTGTGAGTAAATCTAACCAAATCAGCCAAGCAATTTAAGGCTGAATGGAAGGCATCATCCCAAAGGGAGAACTAGCTCTGGATATGTAATCTAGCATTTTGCCTTTGAGAATACTCTGCGGATGCTTAGGAGTAGCATACTAAAACAGGGAGTATGTAGACTGATCCTCCTATAGCAACAAGATAAATTAATGAAAGGGAAGCCTTTTTAGGAATATGATTGCACACAAAAATGGAGATACAACCTGAAGCTTAAATTCCCCAAGTCACAGGGGAGTATTTTGCCAGGAAAATAATACAAGGACCACATATCACTGATTATTTGCCCTGTTCTTTCTTTCTTTATTAGATGTTACTGGCTACTCAAAAATACAGGATACTTGGCTAAAAAGACCTTTGCTCTTTCTGTACCCTCTAAAGTCCATCATCTGAGTCCTTGTTCTAAAAAAAAGATATTATCCCCCCACCCCCCACCCCCCCAGTATGGATCACAATCTTTAATCTCAAACTTTCTTGATAAAAGAGAGCTAAATGTTCCAAAGTATGAGATCTTAATCATATGGATCAAGACAGAAAAGAAGGCTTAGATGTTTAAGGGGGCTACATATTTTCTGGCTGTCATCAGCTTCAAGCTACTTCATTGTTGGATGTTCAGGGTTGTTTTTAAATTTCTCTGTGTCTGCTTCACAAATTCAGTAATAACACTGCTTAGACATGTCTCAAGAATATATACCTAATATATAGTTAAGACATTCATATATCATGTTAATAGATGTCATTAAAAGTATCGAGGTAAAAAATCAGAATTGCATCATCACACATTTGAGGTATACGTCTGAAAAACAGTTGCCCTGATCAATTTACGCAACAGAGAATTATAGAACAAAAATAAGATGCCTAATTTAACAGTATATTTACAATAGCATAACAGTAATTATTTCACCTCCAAGACTTTGAAAGGCAAATAACACCACTTTGATACTGAATATACTGAGTGTTCATGTAAAATTATGAAGACCACAAATTTCGGCAGATTCTCTTGCATCCTTTTCATCCTTCTGTGCTTGTATTGTTTATACACGCTTTGGTTTCTCTGTCACTGACTCAGACATGCATCATCTCAATTTCTGGGAAACTATTATTGACGTTTGTTCTTGGGTGTCTGTCACTGGTGGGGGGCAGGGCACGACTATCTAATGCATGGAATGTAGGTCATGAAAAGCTGAGGGCACTCAAGATGTTTTTGAACGAGAAAACAGGCTTTACTGGAATGGGAAAATAAGAAATTAGACAGCTTCATGTGATTTAATGTTAGATGCTTCACTGAAACACCACAACTGCTCTGCTGGTAACATCTTTTCTGGAGACAATGAGCTGGCTGTTCTAGCAATGGCTTAATGCTAGTAGGCAAACTGGGCAAAATTCAGCAATTAAACAGAACTTTTTTTTTCTCTGCAGAAATATTGGGAACACATCTTTCCTCTCCCCCAGTTTGGCTTGCACGTGCATGAAAGCTGCTAGGTACATGCTAAAGCTTAGATTAGACGCTACCTCACCACCTCCAGCCCCATCCAAGGCAATCAGTAAAGAGCACTTCTCATTACTGACAAAGGAATTTGGGACAGTTGGAAAGTGCTTCACAAGTTTTTTCCATTCCAATTCTTTCTGGGCGGTCCTTACCAGAGCCTGCTCTGGATTTTGGCTCTTTCCTACCCAAAGCTGGCCAGAATAATTTCAGTTATATAACATTTGCCAGGCACTCCTCTATTCTTCAGACCGTTCCTTTTCAACATGTTACCCCAGATTTCCAGTTTGCCTAATAGCATTTCCTCCCCTACATACTTTATCAAATTCTCCCCTCGGCTGTCATTAATTCTGTGGGAATCTCTACATAATATATAAAATTATTTCATATCCTTAACTCCTACTTTTGGACTTCAAAGTTAAAGCATAATTCTGCTCTGTCCCCAAGACCACTCAAATGGGTACCCAACAAGTTACAAAGGGCAATATTCATCTCCCAGCCATCAGCTCCTGTCTTAGGAAACTCCCATTTCCCATACAGTAAGTGGAGAATAATCCTTTTTCTAACTTGGGTACAGGTACTAGGCATAGTGAATATCCTTAAAAAGTACTAAATATGTGACACAGAGGCCCTAGAAGCATTCATGTAGGAAATGTGATTTCCTTCTAGGAAAGCAGAAACCTCTCTTTTGTGGTTCTGTATTCCAGCTAAATTTTTAAGGAACTAAAAGGAGTGATGGCTTGCAGGTGTAAATATACTGCCGTTGATCCTTGTTATTAGTCCTTATGATGTTCTGCTCCACTCCCTCTGCCCCTATCAAGTGATGTGTGCAGAGCATCCCTTTGGCTGCCAGCGGTCCTGCTAGCCCAGGTGTTAGTCACAGCCTGGGCACAATCCTGAACCCACATCTCCCAAGTGGTCACTCATGTGCTGAAGTTAGGCTTGCACATCTAATTTCTAACGGTAGCCAGGTGGTTACTGAGGATTTTGGCGACTACTGGACATAGTGATTTCCAAACCAATGTTTGCACACATGGGAGGCACAGGATGTTTAACGTCTGTCTGCTACACTTCAAGTGCAGTTACCAGAAACCATGCAGTCCTCTTTCATCAATATTTTATAGCTCATTGGAGAATAACAGGGTGATTCCTTTTTCAAGAGCTGTGGCCCAGAAAACACAAGATTACAGACCTTCGATCACCTATTGACAGCTTACAAGAGAGTAAGTTAAAAAGGTCTTTGAGGGGTTTGGAAGCAGTCTGCAGAAGCCTGATCTTAAAGCAGCATAAAACATTATCAGGAAAGAAGAGACATTCCTTCAGAGCTACAGGAAAATGTATATTGCAGGTAATTTCTCAGTAAAAATACCTACTAGGAATCCTCAAGTTTGTCTGCCAATGTAATAAAGTACAGGAGAGGAAGCACTGTCATAGATAAATGATGCAGAAGGATCTCTGCACTGAACTTGAGAAAAATGATACCAAGTATTCATTTGAAAATATGTGATGTTACTCCACCTGATTTTTAACAATAAAGGAAAAGAATGAAGAAGAACAAATTTTAGTGCCAATTCAGATGTACGTATGTTGCAGTAGATCTAATAAGCCCTTATAAGGACTTGGAGAGAAAAGTTGCAAAGGGTAGATCAAATTAGAATGTTATTAAAAAGGAGGAAGAAAAATTGCATATAAAAATCCCACCTGAAGATAGCATATCCAAGGCCTAGACATTGCAGATTTTGCTGTAATATCTGAAGTATAAGACAAGAGAATGTACTTAACTGACATTCAGCCCAAGGGAAAAAACTTGGATGAATGCACTCGTTGAACATAATGTAGCTCCTGATACGAGTGAGGCTGTCAGCATAAGTTTTCCTGGGTAATTAATCCACAGAGAAGGAAAGTTCAGAGGTAAAGCAATTAGGAATGACTGCACCAAACTGGAGAGACAAGTTAAATCAGATGTTTCAATTACTGACATGGCTGTATTTCATGTGTGCTTTATTGCTCGGCTTACTATCAATAAACAATCTAGTAAATGAAACAGCAAAGGCCAATACAGAATGTGAGATAAACCTGAGTTTAAAAAACAACAACACAAAAACAAAACCAAACATTAAATCCAATTCAGCTAAGGCATAAACTTAAAACTTTCAGACTGTCAACTTCTATCCCAGTTGTTCAGTTAGAGCCTGAACTGCAACCTTTGAAAATTAACAGACTCCCACAGGAATGCAGAATTTCAAAATAGAGTGCTGTTGCATGTCTTTTTCCACTCATCTACCTGATATAAAACTACTAGGTTAAAGTCAGATGGCATAGGAGTTTGAATGTTGAAACTCTGGATATGTTATTAAATGCAGACAATAAGCTGTAGCGAGCACACGGGGAAAATTCTACACTTCAAGCCATGATTTTTCTTTTCAATAACGTTTTTGCAGCTCTGCTCTTCATACAAACTGAGACTCCTCAAGTTCAGTCTGTCCCCTCTGTAATTCTCTGGTGATACAGTCTGTGAACATGTTAAGTACCAAAGCCCTCAAATATACCTACCAGTACTCCAAACCCTTTGAAAACCAAGCCTTTTTCAGCTTTTCCCTTGACAAGAGCTAGTGTGACAAAACACACCAGCTGCTCAGACCTGAGTAAGAGCTTTTCAAAGCAAAACACACGAACACACCAAACATTCAAAATGAGACCATAGCAGATACATACCACCTGAAAATTAGGGATAAGTTAGAGCTGTGCCACCTATAGTGGTATTTGTATTATGTAGGCAATATTGGTCATTGGCAGCATCTTGGTTTAAACAATAAATCAGCCATCTCTTTGACTTGGCTTACTATCCAAGAAAATAAGTGCCTGTGAGACTGAAAAGTTCTCAAAGGGGGAAAAGGTTTACAATTAAAACCATTTGATGCCAGATACTGCCACACTGAATGCTTGCAGTAAATAACATGCCCATCTGCCAGCAGCATATGTTATTCCTTGACTGTTTCAGTTTATAGTACACTCTCCTCTGAAGACAACAATCACAAATATTCAAAGCTTTATCTCTAGAAACTTTCCAGTGGTTTAATTTCTAAAGAAAACAGAAACCTGCTTTCCACTGGAGAGGAGGCAGATGGGATGTCAATGTATATCGAATGTGTGACTCTAGACAGGTATCAGCCCCGGCAGGTCTCTCCTGGTCAGTGCTGTAGTTTCTCTCCATTTTTACACATTTCCTCCATAACAAGGCTGAAAGGGGCTGAGAAGGTTTCTCCCTTGGTGCTTGCTGTATCTGTGCTGTGAAATTAATACATTCACTAGAGCAGTGAGATTGGTCATGGCTCTCATGCTCATAATAACGAGGTTCCTGGTATAATTTCCATACCCCCTCTAAGCTGATGCTATAAATAACAATCAATGCAGCCTTACATGGCTAAGTCTTGATAAAGTCTCTGATGGTGCCAAAATATCCTATTTCTCTGTGTGCCAGATGCTTTTAATAAAAGTGACTTCCATCTTATGGAACTGTTTGCATTACCCTCATCCCCCTTAACTGCTTATGGCGATGCTTACAGTTGGGTCAGCTTTTTCCCCCTGTCTTGCCCTTTTTGCCTCTGTATAAGAAACAGGATCATTATTCTCTGGAGCCACCCACCAAGAAGAAAGTATGTGCATGGACAACCTCTTTCTGAGAGTTTTTCACACTGATTTAAGACTTTGCTCCATTCAGGACTCACTTCCACTGCTTTTAGAGAAAGCTCTCTAAAACGGGCCAATAACTCAGCACAAAAAAACCCAAAACAAGCCAACAACAAAAAAAAAAAACAACCCAAAACAAAACAAAACAAAAAAAAGAAAGAAAAAGAAAAAAACAGTTGAAAAGAATTCTGAAGCTGACAATAAAACAGGGACTTAGTGTCTAGGTGACCTGCTGTGCAGTACCTGCTGCCTGAGCCAAACCAATAACTGTCCTAGATCTTAGGCACCTGAGGAGCATCCCATTATAAGTCTTTAGATAAAATCATTAAGAGCCAAAGACCAAGCCTAGGTCTCTCTGCTAACTAAGCTAAGGTCATGCTGGTTGCTACGCCCTTGTTCAGAAATGACAGTTCTTAAATCCATTTTTCCACAGAAGCACAGTTTTGCCATTTTTCCCTGACAGTGACTAAGTTAAGCCAATTTACTAGGAGATGAGAGATGGTAGTTTGAACTCCCTTAACCAATGAATGGAATCAAAGTCTGATTCCACATTTTCTGGTCAAGTCGCAGAGTCACAAGTGTACTGTATTGAAAGGGAATATTCCCAAACAAAAAAAAATACGGTTTGGTTTGTTTGTTTAAAGAAAAAGGAAATCACCACAAGGAGCCAGAAAATACCATAGCAGAGCACCCCTTCCAGAACACCTACAAGAGCAAGCTGTGGAGCCAAGACTCTGACATCATACACAGATTTTGGCTTAAGTACAATACATTGGGATAAGATCTTCAACAGAAGATCAGGGAAGCTGAGATGGAAATAATGGTTTCCATGCAAGTCATAGGACTGGTCCCAGAACTGCTCAGCCCATGACTACTTAACCTTCACTGATTTCTACCTCTGTGGCTCCACTGTTGCGCTCCGGTCTATGATAGAAAATTTCACAGATGAAGTCTTTTACTATTGATGAGGGAGAAGTAGAGAAAAATGTGTGTTCCCACACTTTTGCTTGTGTGTTAAGCCATATGCCAGGCACGCAAAACATCTCAGACTAAATTCTCGAAGCTTTTGGGAAATGTGTCAAACCACAAACCCAGGCTAAGTCAGAGTGAGTGTGTCAATGCACTTATTTAGACTTCAGTAGCAGCTGGGCTCTGACTATAAGCTTCAGGCTGTGTACGCACAGAGTGAAGTCAGTTGTTGCTCTGAAGAGGTTCCAGTCCGCAGCAGGAAAGGGGATCCAATTCACTGCAGTATATGCAGCAGTTAGAGGTCTAGATTGCAAAAGGGGAATTTGAATTCATTTATGACCCAGAAAGGAAAATCCTAATAACAGTCATATCAGAACTATGTCTACTTTATTTAGAACTGGAAAGTAGGGTTGTAAAGGTTATTTTCTGAGATCTGATAAGTCTTTACTAAAGGATACAATTTTATTACATGCTGTTGAGGATCAGATTAAAGCTATTCTATGGGAGTCATCTTAATCTTCCATTATTGGTCATATCACCTTCTGCATCACCATAAATGGATTTAGAAAAGTAACTGGAAAAGAGCTGATCTAATTGCAGAAGTAAGTACAGCCTCAAGATTCAAGGCAACAGTAAGAGCCTATGGGTTATTTTTTTCAGTTTTCAGCCAAAGATGTAAGCAGCCTTATTTAAAAAAGCGTTCTTACAAAAGGCAAGCACTAATTGGGAGTTTCTCCCAGGGGAGCAAAACATCTATTGTAAAAAAAAAACAGTTGCCACAATTTGTAGAGTTAAAAAGATACATCTATTTCATATTCAAATCCTGTTTGAACTACGATACTGTCGCAAGAGATGTCAGGAGGATAATTTCATTGGGTACCAAAAAATGTGTCTCCAGGCTAGAAGAGACTAAGGGCAATCACTAAAGTTGAATCTTTCTGTTAGTATACCCAGCTCCACAACAAGCATTGTGAAACTGCTTTCAGAGTTTATCCTGCTTCAGCATCAGTATTGAAAATACACTTTTGTTAGTTCTGTATTTAGACATCTAGGGTAGACCGACGAATGCTCACAATATTAGGGACCATAACAAGATTTTGATATTGCATCTTATTCTAATTATACACCAGATCTGGTATTTTGAATTGAAAGGTAATGATTTTTTAGTGATTACTGAGATAACCCTTAATCAACCTAGGAAAAAAGTAGGTGCCATTTAGGCTGTTTCTGTGGAACCATGTGTTCTGTTTCAAGTAATCAGTTCCTTATGCCTTTACAGTTCTCAGTTCAACAGCAGCAATGTTACCTATTTAGCCTAAAAGCTTTCATCATTTAAGAAACGTTAGTGCAAAACACTGTAGCCCACTTCTTCAGTGACAACTTGGGTACAACTCTGACTCACCACATACTTTAATAAAGCTCAAGGTCCCAATCCTTTACTCCAAAATGATCAATATCTAAGCTAGGTATATTGAAAGTGCAGGATACTCCTAAGGTGTTCTGTAATTCATCCTGATCAGAGTAAAAGTTGTCTGACTTGAGGGCAACATCTTCTTGGAGGTTAAGCTTACTTTGGTTTATTTAGCTCAAAACTACAGACCATTATACATAATCATGGTACTTTGACCAACTATATGCACTCCTTGGAAAGAGTACCAGAGAATAACACCTTGCAACTGCCGAGTCACTTTTTTATTTATTGCCATGTTAAGGTCAGGACAGGACAAGACAAGACATTAAAAAAGAATAGGATACAATACGAAAGGATAGGACTAGATTGTCCTCTATTTGGTTTGATGTATCTGCAATTTGATTCTTGCAATGTTTCAAAGTGATCTGAACACTTTTAGCTTGGTTTCTTCAGCAGGAGTCAACATAGCAATTTATACAGATCCTAAAACTGGCTATATATTTTCCAGCTGGCCACTTGGCTCAAATCCAGGTCACTCCTTCACATAAAATTATAGCTGTTTCATGACAAATGCAAAAGGACTTTGTTGCTTTTAGTCCAGTTCTCAGCAGCTTGTAACTGTAATCACAAAGGCTAGTACCTTGTCTGTATTTGCAACAAAGATGAAAGTCATTGACCAGTGTCTGGATTTACTCTTCACCTTCTTCATACTGCTTCCTAGTGTCACCACTGAAAATGAAGTTCATCAAGATTTATCAGATATTTTTTTTCTACAAAAATAAAAGTTTATTTTGAGGAAATTACTATTTGCCATCCTATAATGAAGATTTCTTATTTAGCTTCATTTCATGATAAGCTTATGAATAAATCTTGCCTCATTACACCCACCCTCCTCCCCTGACCCCTACCCCCACCCCCCCCACCCCCCCCCGATTTACAATATTGTATATCGGTAATAACCATGTAGGGAGTCTTGTTAAAAAGTTGTATTTTCTCAGACTTTTTCTGTTCATAATTCCTCCCTTTCTTTGCCTGACATTCCCCCAAGCTTGTCTGCTGCAACTATTTGGTAAATACAATTTAGCAAAAAGCAATGGGTGGGAGTGGAAAGACAGGGGTCACAAAGATAGAGGACATTTAACTTGCTGACCTAACCTAAGTGGTGAAGCACATAACATACAGCTCTAGTATGGTCCCTAATGAGTCTTCTGGATCCTTTAGTAATGGAAAGGCTGGATGCTTTCATGCAGCATGAGAAATCAAAGAAAATGGAATAAATCTTGTCTTTTGTTTTCCTCCTCACAACTGGGTTGCTCAAAAGTCTTGCCAGTATTGAAATAACTGCCTGATGAGTTTATACTCTATAATGTGCACAAATTACTGGCCTTATATTAAAGTCACCTGCTGCTCTATTATTCCATGCATAAAAATAGAGAATACCAGCCAGTCTATGCATATTCTGCTTTCTAACAGATTTATGAGGAGGCTGACAGGTGACTTGTCGCTAGTCACTTCTAGTTCACCTTAAAACCCTCCTCTGTTTTACATAGCACACACACTCCAGCCGCTCCCAGATGTTTCAGACCTTCCTGAATGAAACGCGTTGTTAAACTTGCAAAGAAGTTTATGGGGATTTTTCTGTTCCTGGTTGTTAAAATGTAGAGTTACTTTGCAGCTGGTGGGTAATGAAGGCTGTTTTCTGAAAAAAAAAAAAGACCTTTTCAGACAAATGTCTGCTGTCATCATGCAGATAAGGTCTGTCAACACAGGCACAATTTTTGCACAGTAACACATCACTCCACAGCATAGTCAGACAAGCCAGTTAGCTACTGACCACGGGCTGACTTCTACCTGGTTGATGTTTCCTTCTCTGGAGACATTCAAAATCTGCCTGGATGCGCAACCTGCTGTAGGAGAACCTGCTTTATCAAGGGGTCGGACTAGATGATCTCCAGAGGTGCCTTCCAACCCTGACCATTCCATGATTCTGTGAACACAATTTGGGGGATACATCACCCTTCAAGCACTGGGTACAGCTTATAGACATGAGTAATGCCATGAACTTCAAGACCCTGCCCTTACCTTTACCGTTTTTTTGGTTTTGGATGACAGCAGATCAAATTAATGAGCTTATATGTCTAAGTATTAATGTATAAATCTTTCATAACATACTTTTATGTTTTTCATACCATACAATTAAGAGACCAGAGGGTCACATTTTGCAGTGTTTCCCCTTGGAAGTAAACTGCGTTTGGGATTTTTTTCCCTCCAAACCCTATAAAAAATGGAAAGCATCCTTGCCCTTAAACTTCTCACAGTTTTGAAGCAGCACTGGACATTCCATCTCAAAAAGTTACAAGAAAATAGAAAATATTCTGGCAAAGCTGAATTTATCTTGTTTGACATACTAGCTTTGAGTTTTTCCTGTGATACAAAGAGTGGCATTAGTTTACAAAGGTTAAAATAGAAATGTTCTAAGGGACACTTCATTTTTATTTTTATTATTTTGTCTTTAAATTTTAAGAGCCTTAATACCCTATGACAATTTTCTAGTTGAGACTTGACACACAAAGGAAACCTATATAAAAGAATAAAATAAAGTAAAATAAAATAATAATAAAAAAATACACCACCAAAATTGATTCTTTCTGATAAAGGGGAAACATAGAGTATGAATTTGAGCCAGGAAAGCAAAACGTGTTGGAGAATGGATGGTGACTAATCAGGATTTTAAAAAAAAAATTAAAAATCATTGAAATTTAAACTTTCAGCTGAAACCCAGTCCAATTTAAACATTATGATGCTTAGAGACATCACCCTGAGTAACCGGGCATGTTGCCTTTACCCATCTGAGACACTTAATTCAGATATCTATAAAAGCACATATTCACAGCCATGAACTAAGGTTTCAGTGAAGAGACTGCACATGAGAAGAGGCAATGTCCATTTAGGCATCTATCTTCTTGCAGACCACACAGACTCATTGAGTCTTATATTTTTAATCACAGAGACAGCATTTGCAATTTGACAGTATAATCTTATTTGCCTGAGATTTCAGTGCTTCACGTTAGGCATTGCTACCAGTTACATCTAATGGATGTAGAAACTGAAGCAGAAGAGTTGAACAACTGGTCCAGCATCAGTCAGTCTGGAATAGATTTAAACTTCAAACCCTCTACTTTGCAGAAAACATTTCATCTGTATTAAGGTTAGAGGTTATTTACCACAGCCACCTCCTCCCTCGCCGTCTTAGTACCACGTGACTCTCATTCCTGTGGTCTGGACAATGCAATCAAAATCCTTTTTTTTTCCAGACATTTATCATTTCCAATTTCAGTTCATTTTATCAGCTGCAAAGTTATTAGTCTGACTTAAAAATCCCATCAAAATCTACCCTTTGATGCTTATTTATATGTTCATCAATTAGAAGCCCTTAAAAATGTCAGAGATCTTCCAGTCTCACTTGGAGCTATTCATGGAGCATCACCAGAGTTCTAAGGTTTACAGAAAGTTAACATGAACATTTAGACAGCTTAGACAGTTTCTAAAACAGCTACAAGTTATCTGAACCCGATGATAAAAAAAAAAAAGACAAGAAAAAAGAAAAAAAAAGCACAAAAAGAACAAAAAAAGCCTAGTTCTAGATGCAGCTGTCTAACTTCGTCTTGAGCTACTGTTAAACCAGAAAGTATTTCATCATTATCATGTGAATCGACTGCCACATTTGGTAATATCTGGATTGATAATACTCCTGTACTAATCACAGAAGGAAATACCTGTCAGACGACGCTTTCTCCATTAATGCCAATACTTCTGCCACAGTTTTTAACAGATAAAGGGTAAGGGCAGCTCTTTTAAAGTTCCCAGGATCAGATTTTTTTAATGTCTGCTAGCCACAGAATTCATCTTTCATCTTTGCATTTCCCTGGTGAATAGTTCTACAATTCTTATATTCTTATTTATTTTCATGTCTTCTTTTTGCATGTTATATTTGTATAGACATCATATGTGCATGCAAGATGAATACATGTGAATGCATTGCGTACGTTTTGCAGTGTGTACAACCTGGAGTTAATTAGGGGTGTGTGCTGTGTCTTTGTTGTTCACAAGATCAAGGCTCCTATGGACTGGCTACCAACAGCAGATGGAATACGTGTTGGACTGGCAAATTGTGATCATTCACTTGCAGGGATTTGGAAGAATGTTTTAATATTCACATCATGAGAATTCCAGTATGGACCAGATTTCAATGTTCACCTATTAATCATGTGCTTAACTTCATGCATATGTTTTCCTTCACAGATTTTAGGATCAGGCCCTAGATTTCTATGGTGTACTTGTGCTGGACCGACGGACAGTTTATTTGTTAAGCCGACCCAGCTCTGCAGACTGGAACTCTGATGAGTAGAGGAGTATTAATGTAATGGATAATTAATCTACCTGTTTTCTCTTTCAGGTTTTTGGTTGTATTACATTGTCAATCATTCCCCTGTTTCGCCTGAGCCAATGTGGTGTTCACCAAGGCTCTTGAGACTTAGCATGGAAAATGAGCTGAGTTATTTTGATTCATTGTTGTAACAGACTGTAAACCTCTCCTCTGTTTTTAGAAACATTTACCACGGCAGCTGAAAAATGATTTTTCAAAATACTATTGCTACAGCCATGGGATTAGATCTTGGGTTTAACCCAAAACACCCTCTATGCTGCTAAAACCCCCTTTTCTAATCCTCCTAATCTCTGCGTACACACACAAAAAAAGAAAGATAAATAGCACACTGACTGGGTTTTTCTTTTCTGTTTTTAGGGGAGAAGTTCAATCTAAACCAAACCTAACCTGTGTAGTACATTACAACCAATATGAATTTCTATTTGTTAATGTTGGCACAAATAGAAGTGAGGAATTATCACTGAGAATGAGTTAAAGTATTTTTTGTACTAACAGCAGAAAGACTTCTGCTGCACATCATTAAGCAGTAAGCTTTAATTTCATGCAGCTGTTTTCTATTTTGTATAAATTAAAAAACTGGACATAAAGCAGATTCTCAAAACAGTGTGGGTTCAGCTTAAGGTGCTTGGTACAAAGTGAAACATTTCCCCCCCTTATTATTATTGTATTTTAAAATAATATATTAATTAAATTAAAATTAAGTTTTTAATTGTAGAATTAAAATTAAAAATTTGACAAATTGTGTACAATGTTGAAATAGGCTTGTGGTGGTTGTCTTTTGATTGCCAGGTGTCGGGAAGATGTTTTTAACCTACTACTCATATAGAGCATGGGATTCAGATAGATCATCTACTTAATAACAAATTTCTGTGCTTTATAATATGTAAAATAAAAATCTCACCTCTCACCACCTTCTATCAAGGTTCCCTGTGTGCTCTGTGATGTAAATTATTTTCTTTCTGGCTGAGCTGCTGCTGTGTTTTTAGGGAGATAAATGAATATCAAAATGTGTCACCGTGATTGAAAACGTTGAGATGAACTTGCAAGAAATCTTTGCTCTGAGAAAGATGTTTACTTTCTGACTTTTTCATTCCTCAATCAGGACACAAACCAGTGCTGTGGTGTCAGATACTGCCACGCACATATAAATTTTGTCTTATGGTCAGTCTCTAGGAAATACAGTATCCGTGAGCCACACACAGCGAATCACATAATCTATAAGGTATTCATGGCATACCACCTACATCTTCTGGAGAATCTGGACCTCAAATGCCACGGGAATGGGACTGTATAAGGACATAGACAGGTAAATAAACCTCTGCATCATCCAGCCACTCCTAACACCAGGAACAGCTAGCTGACACTTCAGGCCACAATGGCCTTTCTCTTCTCCTTCTTCTTCCTCCATGCTAATAGAGAAAACGGGATGGTGAGCAGCTCATCTTTCACTCTTTGACTTCTTCCTTCCTTTTTTTTCTCTATTAAAAAAACCAAACAAACAACAAAACAAAAAAAGACCACAGAGGCTTGAATTCACAGAGGGTGCATCTTTGACCATAAACCCATGCTGCACATGAAAAATGAAAATGTGTCAAGAGTTCTTTTGTTAAAAATCTGAATTTTTTAACTGCAAACTCTGCTATCTCATTGACCTTCTGAAGCTCAAGCCTCCCCCCAAACTTCATTAATCTGAATAGGATGATAACTGTATCAAATTTTTACATGTTAGAAGACGAATATATGTGGCATTAAACAGGAATCAGAGCTTTCTGGAGAAAAGGAAACTCCATATTTTATGCTCATTTATCATCTACAGAAGCATGTTCTCAAGTCTAGTCAGATGGGGGTGGGTAAGGAAGGTCTTTGCTATCAGCAAGCTGGGGAAACAACTTCTCCCCAGCTGTTGTAATTAACAGCAATTGCTGCAAACTCTTACAGCCTTCACAGTTACACAGAGACAAATGTAAGCCTAACCTGCAGCAGCCAGCAGAATTACAGAAATCTACCCAAAGTCTATGGAAGGGCTGTGCTAGCTGATCAAGATAAATTTCAGAAATCTGTCATAGAGCCTCTATGCCTTATCTTTCTTTCAGAACCTGACTCCACACCAGTAGTGTGGACAGCATTAGCAATTGAGTGTTGGGTCAAATTTCCTCAGTACTATGCAAAATAAATGTTGTGTTATAAAAATACCATCCACCTAAAAAATAATTTTAGATAAGGTTCATATTTTTCTTAAGAAAATACTGCTTTTATTTAATTGCCTACCATGTTTTGGGCTAAAACAGTTTGAAAAGCAAGTTTTGCAAATACTGTTCCATACTAGGGCAAATATGTAATGCCTATCAGTGCAAAATGTGTAAAGATTACTGGTTTTCTTTTCAGCACAAATATTAAACTGCTTCACTGGTATAGTTAAGCTGTAGAAAAGCTTGCTTTATTCTAAAATGTGTTGGTGATTTACAGAAGTTTGCTGGGCTGCTTTCAGAGGCTGCTCTTTTTCAGTTTGCCAGTATTTACTCATGTCCCTTTTTTTTTCTGCAGCTGCCATTACAGATGTGAAGAGGAAAAAAAAAACCAAACAAACAACCAAAGCAGCTCCCTGAACTTTCATAGGACACTGGATTTCTGTTTGTGGTTGGTTTAGCCTCAGCACAGACGTGAGCAGCGGTTCTGGCCTCCTGGGGCCTCTTCGCAGGAAGGAGGCTTTGTAGTAAATTTTTTTAGGATACAGCTTTTTGGACCTGTTTTGAACCTCTGCTTTCTGAGAAAAGGGAAGCTGTTTCTTTCCCTTGATGCTATGAGATGTCAGCCAGATAGCGCAGGTGAAACAACCAGCAGTCTACGTGACACCAACCCAGAGGTGGAATTCTTCCCACAGATGGAGGACAGACCATTGGCACTACTGGTTTAGCACTGGACATCTTGATCAACCAAAAGTCATGTTCAAAAGCATTAGCACTGTACTCTCTAGCTTCCCTGTCTCTCTTTGACATTTAGGATCTTACTGAGAAGATAGTTGAAGGCTTCTTGCTTTCTTGTTGTGCATTGGGTTTGGGCTTTTTTTCCCCAAGCTGCAATCTGAGATTTCAAGCAGCAAACCATCATGCCTGGCTATTTATAGTTACGGAGGTAGATCATTTCATAGTGGGACACAACTTCAGATGAAGGCAGTCAAGAAGTCATTGAACTTAGCAGCTGTGCAGCTGCGTCACCAAACCCCTCATGCTGCCCAATTATTTTCCTTGGCGACCGCTTCCTCTAAGAACTTGTTTTTTCCTGACTATGCCTCAGTTGGCTATTTGCAAAGGCCTGGCCAGTGTTTGTTGAAGAAAAAACAGAGCAAGCAGTTGCTTCTGTTATTCTCCAGAGATCTTTAGAGGAAAAATGCTGTTTAATATTGACATATTCTCACAATCTCCGGGGGAGACTTTTGACAAGAAAGGGAGGGGAAAAGGAAGAGGGGGCCGGGGAGGAGAGACCTGCTCTCTCTGACCTTTCTCCCCAGAAGACAAAAATCAAAAGAGAAAAAATAAATACATTTTTCCTCTTTTTTTGTTTGTGACTGTTGCAGCCTGAAGCTCCACTCCTGTATCCATGCTCCCCATTGCTACTGAATATACTGGTTGCGCATTTTTCAGTAGAAAACTGCAATACAACATTGCCTGTCATGTTTGCCAGAAGACCGAGAACTGGACCAGCCAGCAAGGTCTAGATAACTTTGCCTTATCTGTTTGTGATTCTTCTTTCTGCCTCGGTTTACAGGCATCACCTGGAAAGCTCTTCTAGAGTACAGCCCCACCAAGCTGTGTCTGCTGACACAGGCACTGGGAAGACCTGGATAAAAGACAAAATCTACTATCTGCAGAACACCAAAGCTGCAAAAAGAATCTGCTACTGTGGGAAGAGGGATCAGAATAAACACAGATCTGGATGCTTTCCCCAGGCACATCCAGTTAAATGAAGATGTCAGAAACCCAAGTAAATAAAGGGAATAAAATAAAATAAACATGCTACACCCCCTCCCCCTTCCCTTTTTAAGCCTTCCTCCTACTTCAAAGCAAACCTCAGACTTCAGTTCTGTATGCGGGTACAGAAAGCAAACCCATACACACCCCCGCTGGGGTAAGCTCTCAACCTTGCATGTCTTTGAACATCGATTTCTGGGGCTGGTGGTGCCTAAAAAGAAGCAGCATCACCTTCTATATCCTGCAGTGGTCATGGTTAAATAAATTTTTAATCAACCCACTGCCCTCAAATTATGCTATGGACTTGAAATACTCAGAACAGCACTCCAGACTTCAGAGCTTGGGAAGAAAAAAGAAAATATTTCCTCTTTCTTCAGAATTTCTGCTAAACCAACAAAGCCTCAAGCAAAAAACAAGCAATTGAAACGAAATTAAAGGAGTGTGAGACTGCTATCTGGGATATATGGTGGTACGGAATAGCTCATGCAAAACAAGTGGAGAAAAGCAAACAGAGCAGCTGTTGCGGAGGGCAAAATGCAGAACTGCGAAACAGTCCCCGTGGAAGAAGCTGTGCAGAAGAGCTTTGCACAGGACTGCTGGTGCAGAGGCAGCCACAAGAGACGCACAGAAAGGAGGGACTGCTGCTTGGTATGTGGTTGTACAGAGTAGCTTGTGCAGAACATACAGAACAGCAAGCAAAGAACGGAGCTGCTGTCCACTGACTTTCTGCATGGCCACTGAAGCTCCTCAATAACTCAGATTTCTGCTGCCTTTTCAGATCTCCACGGGCCAAAATTCTGGAGCTGCACCTCCAGTACATGGCCCAGGTACAACTGCTGGACCATGACAGTGATCTGTGCAGCGTAGCAGCCACAGCCCACAAATCACTGACTTGGTTTGACACACAGGCAAGCCCCAAGACTCATGCACTTCTTGTGTCACATCCAGTTCCATGACGGACCTACAGGATCCCCTGTAAGGGAAGGAATTATCTTCATTTTTCCTTGCTTGCAAATAGAAAGTGCCTCTCTTTCCAGTGACATCATATTTTTTAATTGGTATCATAGGTACAAGTGTGATAGAGCACTTGGGGGTGGTGCAGACAGCCACAAATAATCAGCCATAGGAGCTGCTATGTGATGCTCAGGGAAGATGACAAGTGTGTGCCACACTGACTACAGTTTAAATGCTCTCTCCTTCCATTACTGGTTCCTCTTGGGGAGAGTCACTGATGTATTGGGATGATGTTACCCACCTCAAACTGCTCTGAAGGTACCGAGATGATATAAGATGCCATCTGTAGAAAGGGGTCTTCAAGTACCTGGCAGCTGTACAGCAGCCTTGCCCAGTGTTGTGACCATCTACTTATATAAAAAAAACAGATGTACCTTTTCTTTTTAAAGAATATTTCCTAAGAATATAATTATTTTCTTGTAATTCTGTGCTGTTTCTCTTTCTTGTTTTCTTCTTCGCCCATACCTTGTCTTCCTAACAGCAATCATCTATGTTTATGAATTGTATTTTATTATGTATGGTGTTATCTCATTCCTGTTTTCTACTGAACATTGAGCCTGAAAAGTTGTCTTCAAGTTGCTCAGCCCCACAGCAGGCACAGGTGAGCAGGACAGGCAAGAGTGAGCTGCCTTGCAGGCGTTAGCTTGCTGGCAGAGCTGCACAGCTCCCACTGTGGACTTCAATGGGCTGCAGCATAGAAGCACCCTGAAATGCTCATCTTTTGGATTGTCATGTGATGCCTCTTTCCTTATTTTGCTGATTAGGCCTTACAGAAATAATGAGATGGCTTTAGAAATCTTCATGGTAATAAGAGTGGTCAGACTAATGAGTATCAAAACCTTTCATCTTGTTGATCCAGCCTTGACTTGTAAAAAGCTGAAGCTGCCAGTCCAGTTTCTTTGAGAGATCAAGATCACACTCTTGCTCCTTCCCCCTGCTGCCCTGAGAGACACAGCCAGTAACGGCTTACAACAGGCTGCCTGAACATTTTGTTTTAAAGAGACACTGACTGCCCTTTCCCTTAACAAAGAAACAGATTGCAAGGTTGTGTCATTGACAACATTAACTGCTGGCATCAGTAGACGCTGACTCTATCTTAAGAAAGAGCAATTAAGCTTTGCAGCTCTGGCCAATGTCAGAGAGACGATTGGGAATTAATAAAGTCTACTCATATCTCAGCAGCTAAGGGTCACACCACAGCTGAACTGACACAGACGCTCCTGCAGCCAAAGGAGATGACAATGCTTTCTTCCTAGAAGAACCTCATCTGACCTTTATTCCCTCAGTGAAATCTGCTACTTCCAACCTGTTAGAAGTGCAAGCTCTAAAAGCTTTCAGAGAAAGCTTAGCAAAAAGCAACTGTTGGTAGAATGCAAGTTTTTGATGAGCAAGGAAACAGCCTTTCTCCCCTCCAGCATCATGATCAAAAGGCCAAGGCACTTGGCCAGTGCCAAAAGCAATGTATTGTTTCAGTTTTAATACTACTATGTCACTTCCAGGTTCTACTCAGAATTGTTGTAAGGAGACTTGTTATACAATTTATTTCAAAATCAGTACTGTGTTATCTGGAAGCCAAAAAGCTTCTCTTACAGTAAGAGAAGCTAGTCACTCTGTGGGTCTTCTTCCCAAACGATTTATTGGTCAAAAATCTGATAAATTAGCAACAAACTAATGGAAATAGTTTATCAATATTAATCAGTGGATGCAAACAAACTGATACCAGAGGAATTTTACCAATGTGCTTAACTGTAAATGTTGCAACTATGTATCCATGACATGGCTGAGCTGTACAATGCTGCATTACATAGAGTAGCTACTAGTATAACGCTGTATTGTATAGTTTAGCTACTAGGTAGATAAGAACTAGTCTGAAACCAAGACATGAGTCAAAAGTGTTGAAACAGGGCCGAAGGAAGAAAAAGTCATGAAAAGGATGAGAAGAAGAGGAATATGATGAAGAAGAGGATGAAGATGTCCCAAATGACCATCAGAGGACCCTCGGCCCATTAAGTCACATGTGTGTAGTAAGAATGTAGGTATGATTAGTAGTTCATGGAACTGTAATGAATATGCTAATAGTTTCTCAGAAATGTCATTAATATATATACACTCACCTATATAAATTTTTATATCAGCCATATAAAGATAAATAGCAAACTAGTATGTACGATGGGTGGAAATTATCCCGTGGGTATCTGGTGTCGAGACTAATGTCTGCTTTCTAAAACTCCAAACAGAGTATTAGAGAGTTTTGACTCCAATTTTTTGGTATCAAAACATCCCTCACAAACTGTAAAATGTTAGTCTCAATATGGCAGACATGTATGGATAGGCTTGACTTTAGCCGTGACAGTATCCTCCTGCACGCCACAGCTATCCTAACACCGACACTTTTTGAAAGACAACGCTAAGGTTGTATCCTAGTGGAAAGGAGTTGGAATATTTAACAGGTACAACTATCTTTTGTTGGAGGGGCAAAACCATCTGGGTTTTTTTAATGGCTTGACACCCATGCTGTCACTATTACAGGCATGGGTAATAACGTGATGAAATGAAACAGTATTAGTTTTTAAGAGGAATATACCCCATCCACCTTCCAGCTCTAATAGCTGCAGTCACAGCCAGCCAGCAAGTAATGAACAGATTGCTTTCTTCCATGTGTCTGGCATCACAGAAACCGAAAGATGCAAGGCTGGTCACAAACAAGTCAGCTGGAATAGCCAGAAAGTCTAGATGTGATGGCAGCCTACAAGGAAGGTCCCAAAGATACACTCTGATGCAAAAAGGAGTTAAACAAAGACACAAATAGCAAGTCTAGAAAGCACAGCTTGCTTTAGAAAGCGCTTGATAGAGATACTCTTCTGCCACTTCGGGAGCAGTAGCAACATTTGCCAAGAAAGAAGATAGTTGTGTGGTTTAGGGTACCGAAGAAATCTGGATTTAGCTCTTAGCAACTTCTGTCCTGGGTTTATTACATAAGCCTCACACACTCTAGCTGTAAACCAGGGTTAATAGTATTTCCTTTCTGCTTTTGTCATGCGCAGGCGGAATTGAAGACAACAGGATCCCAGCTAGATACTCTCTAAATGAAATCAAAGCACTATTCATAAATAAGAAAAAAACCCAGTATAAATAAACTACTTGTAGGCAAAGCAAGTCTAAACATAATCTAAATAAGGGCAGAATAATTACACCATAGGGCTGCAAAGGGTTTTCATAACATCAGGGCCCAATTTTCTGTAAGAAAACTTTCTCTTGGGAGAGTCTATTCCAGTCTGACAGAAGAGGGAGAGAAGACATACTTCTTTAAAAAGAGGTTTACACCAACAAATTATTTGTGTAAACTTTAATCTCCTTACAGTAGAAACATACACAGTACAAGCCAAAAGTAGTATAACAATTTTACAGCAAAGCTTACCAGTAAAATGCAAACCTGATTTGTATCAAATTCTTAAAAAACTGTGCACTTTCTCAAACGTAACTTTGTTCAGCACATCGTTTTGACATATATAATAAGGCATTAATTCTATAAGAATCATTTACTATATTCCAAAATCGCATGACCTAGGTGTAACACTCTAGAGCCTGATACCATTTTTGTTCCTGTTGACAATTACAGATTTAATCTACCTGCACTGACACGTAGCATAGAAGCACTAAGAACAAATACAAGCTTTCCCAATACTAGGTTCACATTGAAAAAGTTATACAAAAAAATCACTCAATTGTGCATTGCAATAGCTTGGTTCTGCTGCAGCCCTGACTGTAGTTTTAAGAATAATTTCCCCTTTCAACATGCTTCCTCACTTCCAGTAGTATTTTAGTCTTTTAAAATGCAGAACTGAATCTGCAGGAATTGGACCCCATTTCTACCAGCTACCCAAACCAGAACACAGCTCTTAAATTTCTTTCAAAGTTACATCTTCTATAAATGGCATAGTTGAATTCATTCTAGCTACTATGTACAGAAATGGCTCAGGCAATTAAGTTAGTCCACCTTGTCATTAGTCAACAGGAAGTATAATTACTGTAGCTGTAAAGGAGGTATCTAGTGTTCCAGAATAAGTGAGTTTAATTATGGTGAGAGCTTCCTCAACTCTATTTACATTACAACTTCAGGCTCAATGTTAAATAGCAAGTCATCATTTCCTCTTCGAACTTCAAGTAGTAGAGGTGATTCATTCATCACAGCCTCTTGCAGGTCACTGGAATTCATCAAAGGACGCCCATTGACTTTAACAATAATATCTCCATCTTGGATCCCTCCTCTGCAAAGACAAGAAGAAAAAGGCAGTAAGTATGCATTCTACGTGCAGCGAAAGTACAAAGACTATTCACCACCTCTTTGGCTGATGTGGTAAATTTTAACTTGTTTTAATTTCCACTGAAGTGAAATTCCACCCTTCCTACTGAAAGAGAATAACTGGTTTAACTCGCTAAATGCAAAATCAGGCTCGCATCAACTGAGGATTTTCTTCTAAAACAGAAAAAACAAGTAGCCCCGCTTTCTCTTTGTCTTCCACAAAACTACAGCAAGGGAGAAACAGAAAAGCCTGTTAGCCACAAGTGACTCACTCCACTCCATCCATTTGCAAGAACACGCTTTTCTCTCTCCAGTATGCATTTCAAGCACTGGAAATTAAACCACTCTCAAAATTTCAAGACAAGCAATGCGTACCAACTGAACTACAGGTAAATTATTTCTTTCTTGATGTTCAGATGTAATCCAGGATAGCTGCTTTTATTGCCTTTGTATCTTAGTAATTCCTAAAAAACATTTTTAGAAATATTTATTTTCCAACCGTTCTGTAAAGTAGTCTCTTCCTCTAAGATAAAGCACTGTCTCAGATAATAGCTCTGACAATTTCTTCTGTAAATGCTATCCTGTTTCCTGTTCAAATTTAATCCAAGTTTCTATTTATTAATATTCAACATACCTTTCAAAACCAAAATTTAATTAATTGTACTTGGGGTGTTCTTTATATTTGCACATTGTTAATGTTTCATAACATCATGAAAGGAGGTTATAGCAAGGTGGGTGTCAGTCTCTTCTCCCAAGTAAAAAGCGATTGGACAACAGGAAACAGCCTCAAGTTATGCCAGGGGACATTTAGATCAGATATTAGGAAAATTTTCTTCACCTTAAGGGTTGTCAAGCACTGGAACAGGCTGCCCAGGGAGGTGGTGGAGTCACCATTCCTGGAGGTATTTAAAAGATGTGTAGATGTGGCACTTAGGGACATGGTTTAGTGGTGGCCTTATAAGATTTTTTCCAACCTAAATGATTCTATGATTTAAAATAGTCTGCTATTGAAATATTTAACTTCTTTAGACATGAGTAGATTCTTAGCACAAATATCTTGACTATTCTTTTTTTTTTTTTTTTTTTTTTTTTTTACACGTAAAGGTACAATTTTTGTTTAAATACAAATCAAGGTTGGTATGAGGAAGTACTTGAATATAAACAGAAATATTACCTACTAGTATCTATCTGAAGATTTATTTATGGTGAAGAAGATTACGTGCTCTACATACCTATGAGAAGGTGAGTTTGGAACAACTTCATGTACATAAATTCCACTTCTGACATCAGGAAAATCAGCATTATTGTGTTTCAGTTCTTCCACCAAGCTAAAAGAACAAAGTTATACAGCATTTTATTCCACTACAAAAGCAGAAGCATTCAAAAATTCTTATTTATTCTCACATTTTTTTGTGACCAAAAATGAATGACTTAACTGTTTGCTTCTTGTTCTTGTGATGAGAACACAGGGGATTTGAAATTGGATTAAAAGCAGTAATACAGATTTTTAAGAGTTAGAACTACTTAACTGTGCAAAGCATACTGTATTTAATGGTCTTGTACATCTCCTGCAAGAACCTGACTTTTGCTATTTATGGCAGTAGCACAGATGGCACTGTAGAAGAGCACAGAGACAGTAGCACACTCTGTCCTAGGTGCTGTACAGGGATAAAAGACATTCCTGCTCCAAAAAAAATAATGCTGGTGGTGGGGCAGAAGTTTGCTAACTATTTTGATACTTTTATTTTGCAAGACATTCTTAGTTTGTCTTTATCTAGAACAGTAAAGCCTTTGATAACTTCAGTCATCAGATAGATGAGAACCGTGAGAGTTTTCCAAGGAAACCAGCTTCCTCAAATTTTCTTGAGGATTGTTTGTGCATCCCTTTCTAAAGAAAGACGACAGGAATCATCTGCAAAATAGCCTCTAAAAATATACCCCCGTTTCTGAGGGGATGACATCATTTCAGGTCTGTGTACAGTGTGGTTTAAAACCCATTTCTGGAAAGAAATGGTTTTAAACTAATGATGGATTACTCTGCTGTCTGCCACAAAAACTTGGGGTCCCTCAGATGGAAAGCAAGCCAAAATGGCTGCACATAGCCTCACTGCATTGATTTTGTAATGAGGAAGCTAACAATTAAATGACTAAAGCAAACACACTAGGGGAAGTAGTCCTTTCCTGGAAACGGGCCTGGAGACATCTTACACTGCTCCATTAGATGCCACAAAAGCAGTAAAATCTTAGCACGTTTACTTCACAATTATGCAGAGAAACATTCTGAGTTTCTCTCCATCAGTGGTGGCCCAGTGATGTTAATGCCATTACACCGATTCATTCCAGCTGAGGATCTGACCCTCTGGGGAGGACTGCAAGAGTGTAACTCAATAAATAAAAGATAGCTTTACTACAACCCCAGCTGGAAATTGTCTTGTTTAATTCTGTAGCCTACTGCCATGCTGGAAGTGTGCTTACTGCTGCACAAGAACCATAAGACTCCTCATTTGTTATCCCAGAATATATCCTCATAATGGGAAGACACAAAGCAACATGAGACAGAAAAGACAGTAAAGAACTGGAAGAGAGTGCCCATATTCTGGCTTTGTTAACATGGAGGCATTAAGCTTTACTTCTGCACTTTAGCAACTACTTTCTTCCCAGTTAATGGTTAGGCACTAAATCTCACATCATATGGCCTCCACTGGCACTGACAAAACTACCACCAAACCCTCAGGCAGCTAATCTGCCATTGGCACTCAGTCACCTGAAAAGAGCAGCTTGTTTAGATGTCACCTAAAACCTGGGTTAACTCCAGACATCCTCGTGAAGAACCAAAATCTCTGTTCAGGCTCTTCCTAACTTCCCTCAGCTATCAACAGAGCATCCACCGTTACCAGTATTTAGACAGTGACTGACAGTGATCTTCCAGGTCTCAGAACATGTATTTCACTAGCATCATTAAAATGTTCACAGATTTCATAGAAGCAAATGCACACTTCTGGATTTTCTGGAAATTTGTAATGAAAGCTGAATGATGAAGTTCTGAACCACTATTGATCACATGGTGTATGCACGATCATACAGACTACTTTTCTAAGATACTTACGCAGGTGTTATTGTCAGCATTCTGATGCCAATGAAACGCTTCTTCCCATCTGAAAGTAATACAAAGTATATTTAAGAAATTTTGGCAAACATTGACGAAGTAACTACTTTGAAACATCCCATTTTAATTGACATGTATTTTAAGTCATCAGCTTTTGATAAAACCAAGCAGAAGTCATACACATCTACACTGAGGTCATTTTTTATTTTGGTTAGCATTGGTGTACACAATGACAATCCCTCTCCCTGCAAATGAGAGTAAGAGAGAAGCTCATTTATACTCCACTAGTTTTCCTTCAGGAAATTCAGGAAGAATTCTGTGATCTACTAATCACATGACTTCAGTAAATGGAAAATTTCTTAACCAACTACCATTTCATCTGAAACTGGTCAAGACAATTCAATCATATGGTGTTCTCACCAAAATGTAGAAATGGGATTTAAAGAAATTAAAATTTCCACCTTTCAGGGAAAGGACAACCAAAAGACTCACACTGATTCTAATGCAAATGGCTTGTTATTTCTACCCCAAAGAATTAAAAGTAAAAAAACCCCATACACCTTAGCCAAAGTGATCACAAAAATGATCATAGGGATGGAACACCTTTCCTATGAAGAAACACAGAGAGTTGTGGTTGTTCAGCTTGGAGAAGATAAGGCTCCAGGGAGACTTTATTACAGCCTTTCAATACTTCGAGGGGGCTTATAAGAAAGATGGGAACAAACTTTTTAGCAAGGTCTGCTGCAATAGGACAAGGGGTAACTGTTTTAAACTCAAAGAAGGTAGATTTAGATGAGATATAAGGAAGAAAATTTTTATTATGAGGGTGATGAAACACTGGAACAGGTTGCCCAGAGAGGTCGGTGGTAGATGCCCCATTCCTGGAAATATTCAAGGTCAGACTGGACAGGGCTCTGACCAACCTGATCTAGCTGAAGATGTGCCTGCTCACTGCAGAGGGAGTTGGCCTAGATGACCTTAAACAGTCCCTTCCAATCCAAACTATTCTATGATTAGCCAAGACTGTAGAATTTTAAATGGTGAAAATTTACTCCTTTAGAAACAGCACCACACTTCTGCAGTTGGCTTTTAGTAATCATGATATTGCACAGCTGTCTTATGAAAAAAAAATGCAGTTTGATGACTTCCTGAAGTGACTGCTTCAGTAGTTAGTTATATCCAGTATGAAACAGCTTTTCCCCTTACTTGTGCCAGCATAACTACTTCACAATTTCTTTGAGCTTCTCCATGTTCTCATGTGAGGAAACAGTTTGAAAAGGAGATACACACAGTCTTCTCTAACTCTTATTCTTTCCAAGAAAAATAGTCCCAAGTAAAGGAATTGGTCCTGAATCTTATACATGTCCAATATTCCCATTAGTGTCAGTGAAAATGTTGGCTACTAAACTACTAAAAGTTGGATTTGCTACACACTGAATCTTACAACTGTAACTGTCACCCCTGTTATTCCCTGAACTGTTCTGGCTCTCTTCTGCTTTAAAGTGAAACTAATGCGATCAAAATCAGCTACAGTAAAAGTGTCTTGAAGAAGTCTAACTACTCAAAACCGAAGTCTCAAAAGCTTTGGGCATGGCCATGACCTAGTGTAATTCATAGTGCTTCTCTAGTCTACCTGGCATAAACATAGTTTTTCACTTTTTAAGAATATCCAAACATGATAATTCTCCACCTGAAAATAATCTCTCCATCCCTGTAAAGTGGACAGTTAAATGATCTAAGTTGTCTTCATGAAACACAGATGACAGACTCTCTGGTGACAGTTTACTGTTTGCATTAAACGGTTTGCTACTGGTCATCACCTGTGTGATGCAAAATATGCAGAAGCACAAAGCATATTCTGGGGCATGAGTTAGGAATGTTTCCATGAAAGAAAAATGAAAGAAGGGACAAGAGAAACCTATCTGGAAGAAATAAAGCAGCAAGGATGAGATTGGGCAAGAACAGAAAACCAAAGCAGAAATGCTGCTGATCAAAAAGGGCACTAATTCCCCAGTGGCTAATGATAAAATGAGGTTTGGGGGTGGGGGGTACAAATAAATCTGGTAACTACAGACTTTTTTAAAACTAGAAGTCTTATTCTACCATCATCTTTGGGCAGGTTGGGGTATCATTTCATTCATGTTCATGCATTAAAATTCAAAATGGCCTTCAGCCCTCTCTCCAAAATAAGTTTGCCACCCTGCAAACAGTGGTGCATACTGTAACAGTAGCAGGCTACTGTATAAAATAAAACTAATAGCTGTGATCTAATCATTATTTTAGCAGCAGAGACTAGATTACCCCCCTTCCCATCCTCCAGCCACTTCTGATGTCAGAATACAGGTTAAAAATATACATATATAAAAAATATTTGTCTTGTTTTGCAGAAGTCCATTCCATTCAGTTTAACTTAAGTCAAATATCTTGCACAAGAACCAAAGCTTTCATCAACAATGATTAAAGGGAATATAATTGTGCAGTCTATTGGAAGTATCAGCAGACACTGGACAGGCACAGACAAGCTATTACACTGTTTTACCATCCCCAAAGGATAGGCATTTTGATGTAAAGGTTAAGTCACATTAGCAGAACTGCGTGTGGCACCTTGAACTAACACTGTCATATTACATCTGTTCTGTGAATGAAAGTCTCAAAACCTGTCATTCAGGCAATTTGTGCAACCATGAGGCAGAAGAAAAAATAATTAGGAGAACTGGAATAAAGTGAGGCTGTAAATCTGAGAAGCACGTCACCAGGGTGAAGTCCCAGCAGCAGTCAAAAGAAGGCCAATACATAGGAACAATCAGCTTGAACAAATGGGAAACCACTTAAAGCTGGAGCATAGCACAGCAGAGAGATATTCAAATCTCATTTCATTTTTGTAAACAGCAGGCCAGACTGAATACTGATTCCAGTGGTACAAAGTAAAGCAAACCAGCTTCAACTACTAGTTTAAACTTAAATCTGTTTTGCATTAATACAAAGTCACAAGCAGCTGACCCCAAGTATCTAGAAGCAGCTCACTATGGAGATTTCTGTTCCACAGTAAGGAAAGCATTTGCTTTAGTGTGAAACCTTTCTGGTTTTACCGATGCTTATAACAGTAGAGATACTAGGTAACTAGAGAGGTAATCACAGGCTGAAGGTAGAAGTGTTTATGACTTATAAACTGTGGCAAAAAACCCCCTGATAAATCCAAATGAAGGGGTCAGGTACTCAGACTCTTACGGACATGAGTTAACTCTGGCACATGAGTATCCCCATTACAGTTGGTTTCAGTAGGGCCAGGATATTGCCAAGATTTCTGAGTGAAGAAACGAATCCTGCACTTTTTATTCAAGTGGCAGGCTAAATTCCTACTTCTCTGCTTGCTCCTTTTGCACTTAAGATGGTCTTGCAGATTGCATGAGCAGTCCTGAAAGTATTTAAGAAAATATTCCATTGCCAAACAGAAACCATGAAAACAGCTCAAATCTATAATGCCAAATAATGTGCATCATCACATATAAACGCATAGCTGAATTTAATCAGTATTCTGAATCTATACTTAGCAAGCCTCCTAAGCAGCCCTAATGTTTATTGGTAATAATTATCATTAATAATCATAAAAATACACAGGTAAGCATATAGTTTCAACACAACCAATTAAGTGTTCTGGGAACGTAAGAAGATTCATATAAATGAACTGGTGTGGCCAATGCAGAACTCCCCTATTTCTCCTTGCCCATCTGAAACAAGGTTTATTCACTTCTCTGCTAAAATAATATGAGAGCCCAGGCTGACCTCTTAGGCTGGATTTTCTCTTTAATATTTTGTCAAATTGCTAACTTACTGTCTTCCATTCTAGAGGATCCATGTTTGAACACTTTCTACTTTTACCATCCTTCTCAAGTGTAAACTAGAAATAGATGGCAGAGCCAAGACTGAAACCGAGAAATTCCTACAGGATACTAATAAAAGACACTGAAGTAAAAAGAAAAAACCAAAACACCAAACACCAACAACAAAAAACAACCCAGTCAAAACAGTCAATGCTTAAATATATCTATGACTTCTGGAGGTAAAGACAGAACACACAGATGGTTAAAAACTGAGATTAGATGGAGACACTTAACTTCATGCACCAGTTTAGTAATTCCTAACTATAAAAGGAGGTTAACACTATTACTGATAAATCTGAAATCAGTAAAGACTTTCAGATGATTCAAAAGATAAATATCTCTATGCAGAATGTGGTAAATCGTTGGTCAAAAATTATCTATTAGCTATTATCATGTATTACCCATGCATTAGGTAATATAGAATGCTTCGATAATCATAATCATTGCAGACACTGCATTCAGATACCGTCCTCTCCTTTTTCCTCCCCTTCTCCACTCCTGTACATCAGTAGATTATATATTTGCAGTTATATGCAATGGATGTGACTTCAAAAATATATGCCTTCTATATAAAACTGGTAGTTATCTGATCAACTCAGATTTAAAGACTAAGTTCAAGCTTACTCAAAATATTGTTTAATATCTCTTACACGCCAGAGTAAATCTGCGAAAATCAGTTTCCTAAGGGAGTTTTATTATCTTCAGGAAATATGTTAGTTAAAGCAAAATGTTAATACCCTTAAACTTATTTCTATGATTTAACTGTACCATAAGGGTGGATTCCACTGAAACTTCTGAAACTTAATTGGAGCAAAAGAAAACATGATAAAAACAGCCCAAAAGTTCTGCTTACATAAATTCCCTATATCAAGAAATAACGCCTATACAACAAACATGAAAATTCTATGTCTCAAATATGGTGAAAATATCTCCTAGAAATTCTCCTTCTCTATGCATCAAGGGCTCTAAATGACTGTGCTTCTGCCTGCAGCAAAAGTACAAAAGGTACTTCAGACAAGCAAAGAAAAAAAAAATTAAAAAAATAAAAACTGCCTGTACCCAGGGTTATACCAAGCACTAATGGTCACACTAATGCTATGAGTGAGTGTGAATCCTTCTCCTTTGATTAGGGGATAATGCAAATGATAAAAAAAAAAAAAAAATCAGTATGTTCCAATCTCAAGATTAAATTTCACCATGTTTTCTCTTAGGGTTCCACAGGCAAAGTTATCTCTAGGCCCTCTGTCTGGGCTCAGTGGATTCATCATTCTCTGGAGGCAAAGGTGCCTGAAGGAGCAAGGTGGCTGATTTCAGTGGCAACATCTCTAGCCTTCACTGACTTTCCAGCCCTAGTTTCCAGGAACTCACTGGCAGATGGTGGGCTTTCTGCACAAGCCTTGCATTCCTGCCCCTAGAGCCATGCCAGCAGAGCAAGCCATCGCTCCTCCCTGTTTTGAGATGAGCAGTTTGGTTCTGAAGGGGAACATCACTAATGATACAGACCTGCGTCTCTCAGAAGCCAACAAACAGTTAGTAACCTGGGTGAATAAATAGTTCTTTTGACTTGTTGGCTGAAACAAAACTATTTCAGCTAGTTTGAAATGTACTTTTCAGCACATAATTAACAACTTCTTTCACCGACTCCCCTCCCCCAAATCAACAAGTGAAAACAATCTGATTTGGGGAAGTCGGCAAAACACAGATGAGGGGACCCATCAGAATTGCGATGGTCTCAAATACACAAGCAGATGCATAACTTTAAGACCTCTGACTAAGGGAAGTTTCTGAAATAACAGTATCTGAGAGAACACTGAGCACAACAGTGTAGGGGAATAACCCTGGCATCAGCAATTAGGATGAACTCAGGAGAAGACAAGATTAATATCAAGAAGATTCAAGAGAAGCAGCAGCCAACAGTCATGATAAAAGACGAGTAGGGTGTAGACAGATAAATTGGCAAGCAAAAGAGAAAGGAAGGTTTGGCTTGGATGAAACATTACTAGATCAGCTTTGGCTGTGCAGCATGTAGAATGACACCTAATATAGTGTGACATATATGAGGCAGGCACATCAAAAAAGTCCAGAGTACTGCAATTGTCAGTTGCTGGTATATTCAGATTTATATGCTCTTTGGTGCAGAGGCTCTTCTTTTTTTCAGCCTCTCCCCCTGCTTGCCTTTGTATTTTTTCAGGAATTAGAACACAGCTCTATCTCCACGGGGGTCTGAGAATCTAGCACAATATCCAATTGTATAGCACTGACATAGATGACCATAGCAAAATAAAGATCATCCATTGATAGTGCACACACTATACTCCATCTATGGACAAGTGTTTTAAAAAGTTTTGACCTTATTCTCCACAATACATTTCAATCTCCTTTTTGTTTGGACAATATGTGAGGATAAGACTCCTTGACCAAGTCACCATTTGTTCTTAAGATCATTTGAGGCTGTGTCCTCACTGTTCTCAGAGGCTGTTTTCCCCAGATTTATACAGATACTGTCTACTCTTTGGGCGTTTGAGTAACACAATGTCTCTCCTGCTTCACTGAAGCTGTTTTCTATTTCCAAGTCTATAGTGTTTTATACTGTAAAAAAATGCTGCTCCTTTCAGTAACAGGTAGTGGAGTCACTACTACCACTACAGCCACAATTCACTGACCTGCAAAGACAACCCATGTCTTTTGGCACTTCAATGACAGATCAGGATAGTAACTCAAAGATGTCACTGTTTCTTGCAATCTTACCTTTACTTTGTTTGTCATGTGACTCTGTGAGAAACTGAGTGATACGGTCTGAAGGAATAGCAAAAGAAATTCCAGCTGTGACCTTCAAGGTGTTAATCCCAATAACTTCACCATCCTGTTGAGAGACAGCACCCAATTAATTTGCTCTTAAGTGCCAGGGTTCAGCTCATTGCTTAGCATTTCATGTTAAAAGCTGTTGTAAGAAATTTTAGAGTGTTGTAATCACTCAAGAAATAAACATTACTTGTAAGGGAGGACCTGGGCTCTGATTCACAATCCTTTTTGCATTTAACTGTGATGGCCAGAGAGATTACAGTACAGTTTGTTCATCCAAGGTCCATCCCACCACTTGGAAAGAGATTCACTCTGCTGAGTGGGCAGTGGAGTCACTACTACCACTACAGCCACAATTCACCGACCTCCAAAATCACTGCTGGCTTTAAGCAATCTATTTTAAAATCAGTTGTGCGGATTAATCAGGTCTCATCTTTGCCGTGCATCCCAGGTTTCATAGCGTGAATGAGCCTAACTGCTCCTTCCAGATCCCATTTTCCTCACTGCTGTGTAAAATTTCCTCTGCTTTATAATAAAATGTTTTTCCACGGTGTATGAACTGAGACCTAATTTGCAGAGCTTGTGTTAGCTTCAGGGTATCTGCCTATCATTAGCTTGAATGACTGTAAGCTGGTATGACCTATGAATCATTCCAAAAAAATATTCTTCCACTAATTTCAAAATAGCTCTTGAAACAAAACAAAAGCCAGGTCACATGGACTTACCAGATTAACTAGAGGTCCTCCAGAGTTGCCGTACTGTAAAAATGACATAAGGGAACAATAAATTGGTGCTTCACGGTAGGAAATGCAATTTTCGTTTCAAACAGTATTTTGTTTGTAAGTAAATGAAAGAGAGCAGGTCATTTCTTAGGCAGCATTGAAAGACGCAATATTGATCACTGATTACAGGTAGGTCCTACCCTACTCGTTCACAGTTCTTGTGGTAAAGGTATTTTTTTTCCAGAAACAGGCCTTAAGTTAGGAGTGGCAATTTACCACTCCAAATAGTTAGATCCTAAGTTTAAGAAGAATAATTAAATAGTTAAAATTAGTATTTTTATTCTTCTAAAGATTTTCAGAACTAAGTTTTGAAATAATTAACTGCTATTTAAAGCTATATTTCAGTGAGGTGCACATACCGTTCTTTAGTAGTTTTATTCATCACTTTGGTTTGTACCACTGTCAATCTCTCTTTACCAGAGAACACAGTGCTTTACATATTTAATCATAGCATATTGCTATGAGGTAGGTACTACATAAGGATTGATTTAGTAACCACAGACTGTCTGTAGAGAGGGCATATATAAGCAGCTCTGAGAAGCCTGAAATTGCCTAATACCTAATGACCGTCAAAGGAAACATCCAACAGTACTACGGGAAATGAGAGCTGGAGAAGTCTGGTCCATCTTCATGTTGGCCCAACATGTTTGTTTCCGAGTGAGGCCAGAGTTTTCAAGTAGGTCTACCGCACAGCCAAGAGCAGCAACTTACTACTCAAAAGAAACAAAAGCTAAGTGATGCATGATAGCAACACGAGCCATATGAACTGTTTATACTTAGATAGCACTGGGCAAACTTTATACAGTCTCAGAAGACTAAAAGAGACTTTAAAGTTTTTAAAACAGCTTTGAAGTTTGTGTTTAAACAGAGATCAGTTTCTTACATCGTATCAGCAATCACAGGCTACACACTTGATTTTTATGTCTGACACAAAGGAACCAAGGTAATGATTTTTCAGGCTTCCTCAGCATATCATCTTTCATTCACTTGTCTTCTGCTTGAAGAACACGATAATGAAAGAACTACAGCACATGTAGCATAGCTCCATTTAGGAACGTACGGCCTTGTTTTCTCCTGCCCCATGTTCCTGCTCTCCCAGCATTTCTCAGAAGGCAGCTGCATGCACATTCCTGCAGGAAAGTCTTGGCTGAGCCACAGGAATGCTCTGAACAGAGCAGCTCTCAAACTCCTCCCATTCTCAGGAGAAAACTAGTATATCAGCTAAGCACAAAGCATCCCTATGCCAGGGACTATCTTCATATTCTGTGGTCTCAGATGGCAAAGCATATAAATATATTGTCATTTTCCTTACCTCCTCTGCTATCACTATTCCATTTGGTCTAGCATTATCTGATACACTCTGCTATCCTTGTCTAAACTTGATCATTAGCTTCTGAGGACACTGAATGTCTAGTGTATACACAAGGAAGCAGTGTGATCTTGAGGAATGTGTATAGGCGTGAAGTCAAGAATCCCATGTTCTAATTCTGTCTCTGCCACCAATTCAGTGTGCACTCCCAAGTAACACATTTTGCATAAGTTCTCCTATTCTCCTTACACGACTGAAGAGAGTAATTCCAATTAAATGTCTTAAGAAGTCCAGCTCCTGATTCATATAGAAGCTTTTTGAAAAAGCTCACTTCCATGTAATACCTAGCATGAAAAGTAATTACCCTCTTTCTTCCCATACAGTTTCTCTCAACAAGTCTGTGACGATAAACATTTCTGAAGCGCTTTGCCTGTGTAAAAAGCTAAGACTTATGACTTGTTATGTCAAATTTGACTTTGAGGTTCAGCAAATAAATCCTGAAAATATATCCCTTTCAATGTATAACAGATTTATGCCATAAAATTTCAGGACATTTTCTACCTCAGATATGCAAGCAACACTTGTTTTAGAATCTGCACAAGTTATATACGCACACAAGGACTTTATTTAAGCTCTTTGGATCCCTCCAAGCTGCTCTAAAGGGACATTATTTTCGTGTATTTCTATAGAACATGCAGTGCTGGGACACTTAACTCCAAACTATCTCAAATTTTAGATATTTTACGTCTAGATTTTTACTTGGAGTATGTGATACGCAAAGGGAAAACAAGAACAACAAAAAAAACGGCCCCCTCCTTAAGTTCTTAGCTGGGTGTCCTGTCGTTAAATTTAAGCAGACACTATCAACTTGACTACTCCATCTGGTTCTAATGCATGGAGATGAATGAAACTTTGGCCCTATTCTACAGCTTGCTTGGCCAGGTCAGCTGAACAAGCAGAAAGAGAAATGTGCAGATTTACTGCTGGTCTGTACAATCACGTGTTACTGCACAAACTACTGAATGAGAGGGTCTGTCATATGTAACACCTCCACAGACAACCTCAAGGAGGGTAGTTTTATTTATTATACCTTTCACAACACTAAAGCCTGAATACAACTTACAGACACTGTATAGCTTTTATAAGAGCAGACTATTCCTGATATTAAACAAAGCTTTTATTTTAGTGGATTCATCTTTACAAGCACACACTTCCCTGCTGAATAGGTGGGGATTTCAAGGTCCCAGGACTGCAAAACTCAGCTCCTCGCATACCTAGTACTTACATTGATAATAGCATCTGTCTGAACATAATCCATATCAGAGTCCCGCAGGCCAAGTTCTTTGCCATCTCGCTGAGCAGTGCTGACAATACCTGTTGTCACGGTGTTCTGTAAGGCAAATGGACTTCCAATTGCCACCACAAATTCTCCTGGCCTCAGATCAGCAGAGTGTCCCAGTAACAATACTGGTAGTTTTTTCTTAAATAAACACAGAAAGAAAGAGGCAAACATTAGATTATACCTGAAAATAACCTGACTGGAAAGATCAAAAACTAGCAAAAAGTTAGGAACACACACTTTCCACTACATTAATGAAAGAGCCACTCACTATTGTTTACCCAAAACTTACATCAGGTAAAATTAGTATACTGCAGCACATTACTGCTTTAAACTGTCCCCAGAAACAAAGTGTTAGTTTTTGTACCTTGCAGTTTCATCCAGAAAAAAAAAAAAAAGCCAGCAAGATTCTGACACAGACTTCCCTGTTTTTCAGCAGATTGTTCCCTCCTCCTACAAACAGCACACAAACTAACTGTTCACCAGACTGCCATTCTCCCTACACTATGTACCACCTTGCCATCCATGTACTGGAACGAAGCTAGCAGGATTAGCCAAAATAGCCAGGGTCTTCAGGTAAAGATAGCAGAATCTGGCCATACATTAACTGAGCTGCATTTTTTTTTGTTGTTGTTTTTTAGCAGTTCCTAGCACAGAAGATAATTTAATTCTAAGAGGAAAAATTTCCAGGCCAAAATTTCAGTACATTGCTTTCCCCCAAATATACGCCCAAGGAATCCCTAAACACATATTTCATCCAGTCACTCTATACTAAATGAAACTGAAATAGGGTTCCCAAAGTAATTCACTCACCTGTTTATGCCACTCACCTTAGGGTGAATCTTTATTGTTGCAATGTCAGATTTCTTGTCAATGTCTTTGATGGTTGCTTCATAGGTGTCTCCATTCTGTAGCTGCACTTTCAATTGTTGTCTGCCTGATACAGCATTGGTGCTTGACACCACGTGGGCATTGGTCACGATTAAACCAGAATCAGACATAATAAACCCAGATCCACTGGAAAGCGGGACATTTCGACCAAAGAGAGGGTGCCTGTACAAAATGTAAGTAATTATAACTCAAAAGGGAAGCATAACCTAAGAGACAATTACATTAGGAATCATTTACCACCTTTCACCTTGAGAAACAACAAAGCATTTGATGACCAAAGTTACAACCCTTACAAAAATTAAATTTAAAATAATTGACAAAGAAAGGATCCTTTGCTGAAAATTATGATCTCTTTTAGTCATTCAGGGAGACAGGAACTGAGGTTTTCAGACAACCCGCAGGGCCCTTTTCCTTTGATTTCCAGTTCTATCTTTATAGGCTTCCTTGCAGGAGAGGCTAGGTGACAAAAAGGGAAGGAGGAGGAGCCCATCTGATCCCACCAGTTGCTGCTTCCATACGGGAATAAAACAACAACAGGAAATAGTAGGGCAGACAAATGGACTGGTCCTCTAAAGAGAAAAAGGGAAGAAGGAGGAACATTTGCAGCTGGACAGAGGAACAATGGAAGAGGTGACACCTCAGGGAATCATGAAACCCAAGTGTAGACTGGCAGGAAAAATCATGTCTGGAAACTGAAAGGACTGAGAAAACGTGAAAGAAATGAAAAACACTAGCAATGGGTAAAACTTGGAGGGAAACAAGATTTGCTGCAATATAGACAGTTAAAAGACTTTATAAACTGTTTAAAGTATTATGACTTGTCTCCATCAACAACTGCTGTAACAACCTTAGATTTGTTAGGGGAACAGAAAGTGCCTGGGCAGAAGATGAGAAAAGGTCCACAAATTCTTCTTTCTTCCAAGATGTGGTCCTTATTAGGAAATTGTTTGAAAGTTCTGGGCTATTCAGCAATAAAGAATTGGAGCCAATCCCAGGCAGAAGGCAGTATCACAATTAGTGCCCAGCAGGCTGCTGGAAAAACATTTACTTGCAGGGAAAGAAAAATCTTAACTATATATACGCAGATCTTAAACATCTTCAGCTGTAACACTCTCGAAAGACCAATCACCGTGTGCATAAAGCTATGTCTCAAAAATACTGATTATCTCAATTTTGGATATTAAAAAAACCCTATAAAAATTCTCAAGTATATGCAAAAATAGAGCACGCCGAGCAGCAAGGTATTCAGTTAATAGAGTACCTATAATATTTGCAGTAATTTGTTCTGACAGCAGGCTGGTTTGAACACTTGATGTTAAACCTGTCTCTCAGGTTCTTTTGAGCACTCAGTGTTAAACTTGCCACCTTAGCTCCAGCTTCAGTACACTGAATAATGGTATGTTTTGGTCAGCAAATTTAGTATATTTTTTTCCTATCAGAAATAGTTTTTGTGTTTAGATAGGTTACATCTGGTCAACATGCTACCTCTTAATGTTCTCCCTACCAAAATAAAAATCACCTCTCGTTGAAAGTAGAATAAGCAACAAGGAGCAATGTTTTTCCAGCTTACCTTCTGGACTAGTTTTTTTTAAACTCAGATAATAAACGTAATCCAACAAGCAACACATTTTAGTGAAGGCTGAAGAGATGTCCAAAGATGAGACATTTTATGGCAGACAATATATATTGTAAAGTACTGTAGACTGTAGCCAAATAAAATAAATCTACTAAACAGGAACAAAACACACAAATGGGTGGTTCTCTGGAACGAGTCTGCTGTAATGTTTCAGAGTATTCTGTGAACTTCAAGAACTCAAAATGAAGGTTACTACACTGGAAAACCTTTGTAGGCAGTTGTTAAACAATGCAATTAAAATACAAAGAATTCAAAGCGTTACCTGAGAAAAAGTTCTATGTGCACAACTGCAGGTGCAATCTTTTCCACCACATCTGCTATGAAGTTGAATTTGTATCTTGGGCTGCTGGACTGTAGGTGACCTATACTAGCAGAAAGAATTGGATATGTTAATAAGACAATACCCTTTTTTGCCAAGTAAGTGAGATAAAAATGCTTTGAATTGGTCTGTTTCTCCTACTGGGATAGTTTCCAAACAGGTATTGGAAAAGGAATCAAAATCACTAAGATGGTTCGAAACTTATCCAGCATTTTGGCAGATTCTGAGAAAATTAAATATCAGCATTACTTGGCTATAATTGGCTTTCTTGGAAGTCTACGAGGCTTGTCTGGAGTATTTTTCTCAGGACAGCTACTATTACCCAAAACACATAGGGCAGTAGGATGTCAGGCCAGAAAGGACTCAGGAGATCTCTAGTTCAACCTCCTGCTCAAAGCTGGGTCAGCTACAAAGGCATACCAGGTTGCTCAAAGGTTCTGTCCAGCTGGAACTTGCAAAACTCCAACGATGGAGACTCCAGAAACTCTCTGGACAGCTTGTCCCACTGCTTCACTGTCCTCCATGAGGTAAAAGTTTTTTTGTGTATCTAGTCTGGACCTCTCTTGTTGACACCCATTTCAAGTCATACCCGTTGTCTCTCATCCTCCTACTAAGCACCACTGTGAAAAGCCTGGCTCCATCTTCCTGGGAATTTCCTCATGAGCACAAGAAGGCTGCTGTTATGTCCTCCTGAAGCTTTCTGTTCCCCAGGCTGAACAAGCCCAGTTCCCTCAGCTTCTTCTCGCAGGAGATATGTCCAGCCCACACCCCACCCCAAACCCCATGATCTCCTGAACTCGCTCCAGTTTGTCAACACCATTCTCGTACTGAGGGGTCTAAAACCGGATGCAGCACTCTAGACGTGGTCTAACAAGTGCTAAGTAATATAGCCACAGCATTTGGGAACGGCATTTAGAACCCAAGTTAGGATTTTTCTGAAGTAGACACATTAGAAACCTGCTGTAAATGATAACCTTAGCACCTAAGAAGTTTTGCAAATTCACATTTTAGCTGTCACAAGCAGCTGGGCATAGCAACAGTTTACTAAATACTAAGTGTTCTGATAGAAGCCAGCATAGTACTACATTACACAGCACTATACACAGCATTTATGAATACTGAATATAATTCTGTGGAATTAAGATCTTGGAGAGGGAAAAAACCACAGCATCAGCATCTTGGTTTCTACTGTCACAACATCCTGGATTCTAACATCAAAACATCACAAAGTTGTAATATTGCTTGTGCTAGCATGTCATACTTTCTGCTGTCCCTAATACATGGGGACATATCAACACATATGTTAAACATATGCTAGGGGACATATCACCACACTCAAACAGCAATCTCTCATGTGTACAGCCTGATGCTTCAAAATTAACTAGGGGATCTAGGGAAGGGACTAAACAAGTTGTAATCAGATACAGCAATAACATTTTTGGCTTTTTTCAAATCTGGTGCAACAGCACACTGTTTATCCCCAGAGATATAATTCTTTTTCTGCCATTTAGTCAGGAGGGAGAAGCTCTAATTTCTAAACAATATCAGCTCTTCAGAAAGTGATGCTTTGCACCATCATGATTTGCTCTGAGTTCAACTCATGCTGAAGGATGAACTTTCTCCACAGTAGTTCCTGCATACCAAGACAACACCTGGGCTTAAGGGTTCTAGGTTTGCCTATTTATAGATCACATAACATAGCAATGAATTCAAATACAGAGCATGTCTTTTGAAAGCATATACTTTTTTTCCATCAGCTTCCTTTTAACCAAATCTTTAAAAGGAAAGGAGGTAGGAAGCATCACACAAAAAAGGAAAGAAACAGAAAAGAAAGAAGAGAGAAGTCCAAGAGAGTTCTCATGCATTTTGGTATTCTATGTAGTTCCTAGTTCAAAGATCGTTTTCACCAATCCTTATCTACAGATGTTTTACTGACCATTAAACCTTGTAACTTGTAAATTACTTTACAAAGATTACAGCACAAAGGAGTCTAACCTATTTACAGAAAAGATGTCTCACTGATCTGTCCTATTCTTTGAATGAATTCATAAGATAGTGAGTGGGTGACAGCGAACTAGTTGCTATAGTTCCTATAGTCTCTCAGAAAGCTTTCACAATAAAGTGTTAGAGGACCTAAAAAGTCAGAAAGTGAGAGGCTTTAAATTACCACAGAATCCAAAAGACCTGAAGCAAAGACAGGAACTTACAGAATGGATACTGGTACCAAGGAAGAAAATACTGAAGAAAACAGATAAAGACAATTTAGGCATTTCTCCATAGAAATCAGTGAGTTCTTTTTCCTGTTACTGGACATGGGATTTGCTTCTGAGGAGAAAGAAACCATGCTTACATTTAGCAAGCTAAATTTATACAATATGTTATAAACAGAAGGAACAAATTGGCAGGACTAGACTTGATCTATCATTTTTATGCACATTCTCACACACTGAAAAATCCCTCTAACCAATTGAATACGCTTGTTTTTGTACTTAGTTTAAAAGAGACACTGCAAACAGGAATCAGAGAGGACAGTCATATGTAAGCACAATATAATACTATTATTTTGTTTACTGGGTCACTGAAGATATATCTTACCTTCAGTTCACAAGCAGCTTGCCTGATTATGCAGTGTATCTTTTGAAGTCTACTAACATGACTTTGAATGCTTGCATACACAGCATTGTTCACTGACAGGATGTAACATTATCATCACATTTATTTTAATAGAAATTACTATGCATCTATGACAGTCAGTTGGCCAGACCCTCAGCTGACAAGCTATCATAGGGGAAAAAAGTATGGTGAATGCAGGCTTTCAGTTGGTGTAAATCAGCATAGCTCTATGTGACTCAGGGCAACTAAATGCCTTTGCATCTGCTGAGTGCTGAACTGTTGTGCCCATGCCAAATAGTCGCAGCACTGCACACGGCCAAAAGCAGAGGCGGACACCTGTCAAAGAACTCAGTTTTGCACCACTCCTGACTAGCCACCAGGGAAACATCATGGGTAGCAGTGGCTTTTCTGGTAAGATTTAGGGTAGGCAGAGAGAAAAAGTCTGAAAGAGGCAGCTGATGAATGTAAACATGGAAATAGCTGAAGAAAATAAAATGCAGCATTACAGAGAGGAGACTATAAAACAGAAGCAAAACTTGTCTTCTTCCCATATCATAGGGAAAGCATTTCTCAGTCTGAGCAGAAGTTCAGAAACTCTCTGCTGGGGTCAGAAGACAAGAATACTCATACCTGAAGATGAATCCAAATCTGCACTGTACATTAAAGGGAAATCTGAAACAAAGGAGGATCAAGAATAACAGATGTGCAAACGTTGTAAGAAAGGTATAGTTGAAGATCTACTGGCCTGATTAGAGATGAGCTCTTCTTACTATTGTCTCATGGGGACTAAATGCTGGTGAAAATCGACTTACAAAGTTGAAATGCCTTCATAGAAACTGATCTCTCTTGAATCATCTTCTGCAAGATGGGAGTGATGAGAACCTTTAAACACATTGTATGACATGCCAGGAACTCAAACTGCAGACTTGGAAGATGTAACTGCAAACTAGCATTTACTCTCACACATACAGCCCTCTTTAAGGGAACTGAAGTGTTACTTATTATCAATTAAATTTTATTGCATAAATATTACACTGCTGGTTTTCATCAGAAGTTCTCAATATACTTTAAAAGGGAGGAATTGCAGCCTGAGGAAAGGAAGAAGGAAGCAACAAAATTGTCTAAGGTCACCCCAAAGACAAGTGTTTTAACTGTAGTAGTAGAACCAGGGCTTTCTGTCAGACCTTCAATTTGCATTAGTTACTAGACACTAGCTGCTGCTACTGTTCTTACCGAAACATAAAAATTAAATGTCTTTCTCACACACCCCCTGCACCTTGCTGTCTTGCAGTTCCACACCACTCTCAGACCTCTGCTGGACTGAATGTAAAAGCTCGAGTTTCCAGCAGCTTTGTGTATTTTGACCAACAGACCTACTAAGATTTGTCACATATTTCTCCAAAGGTCTCTCAATAACATGCATTATTTTCCATGTTATTACTACAAGCTCAAAATCATCTCAAACTAACCAAAGCTAATTTATCTTGGCAAAAAGCCATCATTTAATCCAGTATCTGTTGTATAACCAAAATATCAAAGGTACTGCAACCAGGTTGTACTTGCAAGTAAAAACACATTTATACTGTGTGAGTCTTTAGCTGTCTACATATTTCATAATCAAAAGAGCTAGATATTCCCAATCTGTTCCATAGCCACAAATCCACCGTATTCTCAGCAGATCTGAACTCGCATCCTATCATTTCAATTAAATAATTAGATCTTCAGAAGCTCTCTAGCTTCTCTCACAAAACACTCAAAATCCAGATTTGGATGTAAGTGCATGGACTGGAGTTAAAGATGTTCAGCGTATTTCCTAAGAGGTGATCTTATGTTTCCAGTTCGATGGGCTCCAGCTACATTGGATTTACATGGCTAAAGCTAACGCCTGTCAGGTGGGAGTATCCTTATTACCAGTTTAAAGCTTTTCCTGGATAGTAGCATTTTCTACAGGCTATAAGCACTTTTAATGGTGTTTTATTTACTTTCTTGCAGAGACAATAGACCCACTCCAATCTCTTTAACACTGAGGTAAATCAGGAACAACTCCAACAAATTTGTAGAGTTAACATAGTAGGAAGAGAACTGGAAAAAAACTTCAGCAGAAATAAATGGTCATAATCCCACTGAAAACAATAAAGCTAGACCAATTTACATTTGCAAAAGACTGAAAGTTTCTAAGTATCTGCCAACTTACTCCCTGTAGAATTAAATCAAATCACATTCAATGCTTTCTTAAAGACAATACATTGTATTAAAATCCACGATTTTATATTCATTAAGAATTTGTGAGCCTGGGAAACTCATTCTTTTAAGGCTGTTCCCCCATCCCCCTTTTAAAAACCAGCTTCAGAAAATATCTCTGTGTTCAGCAAAATTATTATGTCTAAGGGAGGACTGCAACCTGGTAGATCTGATCACCAGGGATAAACACTGTCCCAACTGTGCTTTCATGGAAAGAAATGAAAGACAAATAAAAGATTATAATGTCTCTGCTTAAAAAACAGAAACATCTGCTGGAAACATAGGTTCATGGGCAGCTTTTCTGATGAATTCAGCATTAAGATCAAGTTGCATAGCTGTGCACTGACCATAAAGCCTTGGTGAGTTTAATGCCACATTATGGTTCAGACTTGTTTATCCAATGGATTGTCTACCGTGCACAGATTAAAACAATTTGGTGAACCAACACCAAAGTGGCTTTCTTGTGCAGTGCTGCAATCACAACAGCCAGACGGAGACAAACTGGCACAAGCCTTCCAGCACAGACACCTCACTGAGTTCAGATGCTTGTTATTTCTCCTTCCCAAGTGGCTCTTATAAGGAGACATGACGAGAACATCTTTCCCGTTAGCTATCCTATACAAAGCAGTGACGTGCCATACTCTTTATTTACTATATACCAAACATTGCACAATATTAATCCTCACCTACAGGAAATCAAAACAAACTCAGACATAAAGAAAACAATCAATAAAGGAACATGACTAGAATTTACATTTTCAGCCAATACCTTGTAGTAAATTTCCCTAAATACAGCTGGAGGCAGCTGTAAAGCTTTGATGACAATAATACCTGTAGGAGACTTCAGTATCTCTTACTGGGCCAATTTCTCATAAGTGCAAGTAAGGATATGCTCAATTGTTCCTCTGTATCTTCAAGGTTTTATTTACAGGTACTCTCCAAACACCCCACGTAGAACTGTGTGCAATGACTCTGCTCATGTATTAACCATATTTCAAACATTTCTTTCAGGGAACTGAACTTTTAGGCTCATACCTTGCAAAGATTTGACTGACATGGGTGAGGCTTAACATCATGACCACTTTCTGAGAGTGACTTCAGTTAAACAATGCAGCAGACAGACATTCTTAGGAAGAACCCTGCAAAGGATCAGTGTCAAAGCCAACATACTTGTTTTCTGGAACTTCTTTCCTCAAAGGTTTTCTAATCAATCTTTTAGTTTTCCTTGTTGCACTGACAAAATAGCACCTTTACTTAAAAAAAAAATAAGTAACATTTTGCTTCCACGTCCTAGGTGAGAAAATACAAACCTTTCAACATCTGAACTGTCTTCACAGAAGCTGTTAGCAACATAACATTACAGGGAATTATTAACAGTAGTAAGAAAGCTGTGCTTGAAGATTATAAACAGCCCTTTGTGCAAGATAGAGTCTGACATAAATTGGCCATGGATTGCAAATGACTCTGAATCCTTTGAGTGAGCAGTCTGACATTTTAATAGATTGATATGTGACATTGTTAAAACTTAAATTTGCTACAGTGAGAAACAGGACTCTGTAAGAACTGGTCTTTGATTACAGAAGTTGTCTTCCATAAACATTTATGCCATTATTTACACAATAGCTTGCAATAGCTTGTCTTTCTCACAGTAACAGAAGGCAGGAAAAATCTAGCTGTATCAGAAAATTCCCATATATTAAGGTATCTAGTGTTGAAGAGGGAAAAAAAAAAAAGTATTTGTAGCATACAGTTTAAATTTGCCTAGTTGTTCTGCAGAGAAGTCCATGGGTCTGCTCAGATGCATAATGCTAACTGTATGAGTAATAGTTTTCAAGGCACAGGCATATTGAAGAGCATCAATGATAGAGTTCCTGTATGGAACTATGCAATACACACACCCTTTAGTACACTGTATCTAGAACTTGCAATTTGACATGGTGTTCTTCAAGCTAATCCAGGCCTTCAACAAGAAAAAAGTATTTTAAATTATGTCAATTTTGGAATTACCACTCAGTCAACCAGGGCATCTATTTCCTCTCTTCCTTCCTGCATCCTTTATGATCCTTTACTACTCCTTTTCCATGCATCCTTGTTCACCAGACTTCTGTCACTAGAAAACCACACCTAAGTTTTCTCAGCCTGTCTTGGCTTATCACTGCCAGAATCTAACTTAGCATCAACACGAACAACTGGAAATGGACAGAAGTTGACATTTCAAAAGCTGTTCCTCAGGGTCATTGCATGTTCTGAAAATGACCTAAGCCACACTACATAAGGCTTTACCTGAGATTGTTTTTAATATATGTATGGTTAAGTAAAACTGGATTTACTTCATAACTAGCTTAGCCCTTCAAATTGAGTCATCTGAGGCCAGATTTCTTTCAAGAACAGGGAAAAAGAGAGAAACTCAACAATAATTTTAAACTGTCGACTTTCTTCTAAACCTCTCATTACATCCATTGCATGTTACTGTTTTAAAAAAAATACCATAATTGAGTTCTATTCCTGGCTCAACCGCCAACTCAGTCTGACCTTGGGCAAGACACTTGGTTTCTTTGAGCTTCAGTTTGTGCAGCTGTAGAATTGAATAAAACAAAAATAAAACTTAACAGAGAACCAGATGCTTCATCTAAGCCGAGGTTTTCTGGGACAAAAAATAAAGCCAAAATAAAGCAAACCCTTAAATAGTTGCTTGAAAAAAAAAAAAAAAGTTACTTCTACTTCACAGCTTCAAATTCCTAAGCCTATTAACAGTAGAGTCAGGAGGATTCCTTAAAGAAAATGTCATATATACCAAACCCCATGCACTCAGTAAGCCCTTAGACACAGGCTAGCTCACTCATTTTGGATAAACATTCTGATTATTTCACATGGATCAGTTCCAGCCTAGTATTAGCAGTACTAAAGCTAACGGATGCTGATGTGAAAAGGAACAGGCAAAGGGCAATTTACAACTACAAAATACTGGAGAGACTGATCAGTGCAGCCCCAGGCTGGCACCTGGAGCAATTCTTGACTCTGACAAGACACACCTAAAGGAACTCCAGGAATAGCATTTGACCTCCTCCCTCTCTGAACCAGAGTTTACCTTCTCTCAAGAGCGGGATATTTGAAAGGTCCACTATTCACAGAAAGGCTACAACAGTAGCCCTTTTCCCTCTGACCCCTCCCAATAATTTTGGCAAGTCTGCTATCTGTGAATAAACAGGACGGTTAGTGGTTCACCCGACATAATGGAAACACTAATGCATGACTTAAAACTCCACTGTGCATATGACTTTTCTTTCCAGGAACACTGCGAGAAAGGTACCAGAAGCAAACACTTAAAATAACATAGCAGTATGTGGTAAAATACTAGGCAGCACTAACACTTCCATAAAAGTAACCCATTTTAGCGCTTAAAAAAAATAAATTACTACTAACATAAGTGATTACTAAACTTTCTGAAGTTAAACCATTGAGCCTGAAGTTGCCATAGCACATCACAATATCCGAGGCAATGGTCTTAGTATGTTACTGCAAACAGAAGACTATTTGGTATCCTGAGTGTCAATATTTTAAACTGTAAAATTCTGCAGGCTTTTTTCCCCCACTTTAGACTCTAGAAGTAGGCTACAAAACCTCTTGTGAAAAGCAAAAAAAAACCCCACAAAACACCACCAAAAACCAGGAAAAAAGACCATGGTTTAGGGTGGTTTTATATAATACTTGGTGCTTCTTCTGCCCTGCTTGGCTTTAAGAGGCATTATTCTTTCTACAGATGCCTGTAGGTGATGCCTCCAGGTGATGCCTCCTATACGCCACCAGGGAAGCCCCCAAGGCCAAGCATTCCCAGCTCCTCGCTCTGCCTGTGCAGGCCATGGTGCAATGGATCTGCAGCGCAACCTGCATGGGCCACACCACTGAAACGCCTCAGCAGCAAGTGCCGACATTACGACAGTAACGTGGCGCTGGCAGGACAACAGCGAGCGCACACCGCTGCCCTGCCCTGAGCAGGGGCAAAGGCTGAGGACGCCACGGCGGCCCTGCCCCACCAGCCCAACGCCCTCCATCCACCAAGCTGGTGGCCATGCCGCCCATCCTGCCCACCGGGGCACCGCAGCAGCCACCTGCACAGCACCCAGGTGCCCACGGCCGTGCTGCCGAGGGGAGATCTTCCCAAACCTCTGCCCACGGCCCCCAGCCTGCACCAAAGACTGAGGAAGAGGATTTTTGCCATTCAGAAAGGACCTGGACGCCCCCTCCCCACACCGCAGTGACTGCTGGCAGCCAGGCGACGTGCCTTGACCTTGTAGCCTCCTACAGTCCCTGGAGCCACCCAGTCTCCCCAGGTGACTGGAAATCATGTTTTTTTTCTTAGCCTGGAAGCCGGCACGCCCCTGCAGCGCCCACCCGCCGCCCTCTGCCCCACGGGCAGGCCCCACCATGCTCCTACCCGATTCACAGGCTCCCTTCTGGACCTGGGCGACGGCGGGCAGGCCGTGCTGCAGCGCCTTGCGGCTCACCGCCTTCAGCTGGCAGATGTTGTCGTAGGTCCGGCCGTCGCTGCCGCACACCTGGGCGCTGAGCTTGCACTGGCAGACCCCCTTGGCGAAGCGCTTGCCCATGGGGTAGCGGCAGTCGAGGCTGTCCCCGCAGGGCGGGTCCTCTTTGCGGCCGCAGGAGTCCCCCTCGCCCGCGGCGCAGATGAGGCAGCAGTTGCAGCGGTCGGGGACGTAGCCGCTGGGGCAGCTGGGGCTGGGGCACTTGGAGACATCGCAGCGGCTCGGGCACTTGGCTCGGGCAGCCGAGAGCTCCGCAGCGCCTGGGCTGCAGCTGAGCGACAGCAGGAGCAACGGGCTCAGCAGCGACACCCGCATCCTCGGCGGGCTGCTGGCGGGGAGAGCGGCGGAGAAGGGGTGCGAGCCTGCCCGGCCCGAGGGGAGGAGGCGGGGAAGGTGCAATCGCGGTGCAGCGAGGGAAGGGAAGGGAAGGGAAGTCGGGCTTTATGCACACACGGACGGGAAAGTGTCTTCTGCCCCGAGCAGAGCTTCTGCAGGCGGGGCGGGAAAGAGCAGCAGATGGAAGGAAGGAGGCTGGAGTATAAAGCCGCGGCGTCAAGGCCCGTTTAGTCCGTCCGAGGTGCGGCAGCTCAGGGGCTCCGCGGGACTAGCTCGCAGGGCTGAGGCGCCGAGCCATGGCCAAGGTGCCGCGCAAGGTGAGCGCCGTCCCCAGGCGGCCGCGGGAAGCAGTGAGGCCGGCACCGAGCGCTGCGGCACGGTTATATGCGGGACGCGCCCGGGGCCGCCGCCGCCGCCTCTGGCAGCAGCCGCGGGAGCTCCGCAGCGACGGCCAGGCCCCACCCCGACCGGGGAGGGCGGGCTCCCCGCGGGCGGGCCGCCGGGCCGGGGAGGGCCTGGCTCAGGGGACGGGCTGGGCGGGCTCCCCGCAGCCCGGGCGCTGCGCGGGGGATGCCGCCCGTCTGCCGGTGGCTCACCGCCCCCGAGGCGGCAGGGCCCGGGCTGAGCCCGGCTGTGGCGAGCCACCCGACGCCAGCAGCAGTGGGTGCGCGACGTGGGCTAAAAAAATGCCGATATATGCATGTAAGAGAACATAGGTGAAGGGGGAGGTTGCGACCTCTGCGAGTGCGGGGGGCAGAAAGCCAGCAGCCGTTTTATCGCTATCATGCTTCTCTTGAATGCTGTCAGCGTTAGTAAGAACTTCCATCACCACTGCTACCAAAGGGTAATGAGCTTGGGCCCCTGCGGTGGTATGAAACACCATGGTGCTTGGTCATGGATCCCTTTTTGCAGGTGACGAAGCAGGGACACATGGAGCTGAATGTACCCCTCGTACGTGGCATTACAGCAAGTTGCACGAGACACTTTCCAAACAGCCAAAGGGGATCTGCTGGGCTTCCCACCATCGTGTACCTCAACAAAATATTTGGTAGCTTCTATAGGATAGTAAAAATGTGTTGGCAAAGCCTTAATTCTTGAGGGATTGGGCTTTTTAAAATCTGTCATTCATCACAAAGTATTCAGTAGCAAGCTTGGGTGGAACACAGCATCTGTGGAACTCTGCTAACTAGTCACCCACACGGTCTTCACAGCATGAAGACTAAACCTTGCCCACGCATGCTGTCTTTATCAAAAAAACCCACTCAATTCGCTCAAAGGGAGCGACTAGTCATAACTTTCAATTTAATTAATCTAGGTATGGGTTGAGCTGGCTTCCAGAAAAGTTAAGCTGACTTCAGGAGAAAGACCTCTGACATAGCTCACCCAGAAACTATACCAAACTTGGTAAATCTTGCTGTGTATGACACTTCCAACCTTGACTTCTGCCTGCAGTTCCCCCTTCCCTGTTTTTTGTGCAAGGGATAAAACTCATGCAATCCTGGAAGGTACTCCCTCAAGCTTTTTCCTGATGAGAAAGTGAGCCAGGTTTAAGTAGGCACAATTTACTGATCAGCTGCATCTGGCTATAGGTCATAAGAACAGAAAATTGATGATGCTGTCTTCTAATTAAGAACCTCTTGAATGCAGTAGGCAGCACCCAGAATCTCCTGCTACAGTTAGTGTTTTGTTGTTTCCTCTGCTACAGGGGCAGAGTTGGTCCAAGACTGGATTGTTCAAACAGCTGCAGTCTCATGGCAAAGGTATATGTGATAGCTAAAGACACTGCATGTCTTGTGAGGAGAAAACTGTAAAATTTTGCTGTAGAACACATCTTGCCACTTTTTGAAAAGGTAAGATTTCCTAAATTTTTATAGAGCGAGATCTAAAATACAAAAAATGGTGTGGTTTTGATATAAACTTGCCCTTTAAGGAAACAGGAGACTAATAAAAAGATCTGAAACATGAATCAGAAAGAAACAAGAGCTCCATGTGTAGGTAAAATAATGTCATTCATTATTTATGATGACAGTTACAAGGAAGAGGCTAGGGGAAATGTTTCAAATTACAAATAACAGTCTGAGATACTCTTGTTAGACTATAGCATCTTTAATAGTTGTATTCCTGTTCCTATTAGTTATCTCTTTCTGTAGTCACGCTTGGAGACTTGAAACAGGATATAGGAAAACAGGGTGAATATGGACAGATAAATACAGCAACTAGAGAGTCTGCAATCTAGGATGAGTGTGAGGATGCAGAGAGTAAGGCTAGAAAAAAATGGAAGTCACACCAAGTACTGGGTAAGGTTTCATGGCTCAGTGCTACTTGTTGAACACCTTTCACTAGAATTTGAATTTATTCAAATTCCCACGAAAAGTTTTTTAAATGATAACACATTCAGTAATAGTTCTCCAGAACATGGAAAAATGACCGTTTCATGGATTCTGAATCACCTCCGTCTGTTGGAAATGATGCTTACTGCATAGCTGGAAGGGAGGTGCCTCAAGACAAATCCAAAGCAATGTAGAAAATGTTACTGGTGACTCAGTGGGTATCTGTCTTCTCTCTCGAGGGCCAAACTGTGATTTTATGCAAGTCCCAAAGGACACTGAAGCATGTAGTCACCATGACCTTAAGAGAATACCAGGAGTTAGCTCTAAAACTCACCTACTGCATTCTAAACACTCTTCTTTCCTTTCTCACAATAGGAAAAAAAAGTCCTTGTTGGCTTTTAATGTAGTTGTCCAGTTTGCCTGCTTGTTTGCATCTCCTGGTGTACGTGCAGGGCACTTTTATGGTCCCCTGCTCTTCCTACTTCTGCCTGACTGCATATGTGTCATTGGAGCCATGGATGCTAATCTCTTCTGTGCTGTGTAGTCCACGTAGCCATGACAGACAAGTAGGGTGGCACATGACACTACACAGGATTAATAGTGAAATGATGTCTTAGTGCTGCACTGGAGATCTATATGATGCTGGTAAAGGAAGTGCTGTTTGAATGATACGTAAATCTAAATTTATGACCCTATAACCATTAAAATACATACTTATTTGCTTGAGTATAAGACTATTTTCCACTCTGTCTTGTTCTAGTCCAAACTTGGTAATTACATATCAGCTGATTTAATTCTCTCTGTCTCTCAATTTAAATCACAAAGTATTCTAATTCACACACTGTCCTAAATCCTATTATTCTAATTCATGTCTGTGTATTCATAGGTCTTGTAAGTTTATTTGGCATGAATTTATATGTAATTCAAATTTCTTGTTGTTGTTTCTTTAATACGGTTAAAATTCAGAAACATTCACTTCTGTTATAACCTCACTGTACAAATTGTGTAAGTTAAAGACCACTCTGCCCTCGCCATTGAGGTCTCTAAATTAGGACCACATGTTTAATATTCATCCTCAGTTCCTTGTAGGAGTATTTTGAAAAGAAATAGAAAGCACACTTTAAACTGGAGTAATAAACACTGTTTATTTATCAGATTGTCTGCATCTCATTTCCTGAACTAAACAGCTAAAGTCTGTTTGCACTCCTGACATTGCAAGTCTCACAAGCTGATCCAAGAGAACATCTGTCAGTTTGTTTTCAAGACTGGAAACTGCAGAAGAAAAGAAGAGGTGGGGGGAGAAATAAGACTTTCACAGACACATCAGATCAAACAAAGTGAAAACTTTCTTGGCTGCCTTCATTAGCCAGGCAAGCTATGCCTTAGCAATACACTTTTAAGACAATTTCTTTCTCTTTCTCCCATCCTCTAACAGTAGTCTGTAAGCAGGGGTCATTTTTCTTCTCTGTGTTCTGCTCAAACTGATGCCAATAAATAACTTTTGGAAGCATTAATGAGTCCAAAAATGTGTTCAAGATAAAATTTCAAAGTATACTGAAAACAAATCTAAAAATCAAGAACTTGTTCTCCTCTAAGATGACATACAGCTACTCTGAACTCCTTGCATTTGATGCAAGAGAGAAAAGGTAGGCTTTTTGGCACAGAGACAGGATGATTTGAAGGAAATGCCACAGCCTGCTCTGTTCTTCTCTGTTTCTAGCCAAAAGAACAGTTTGTGTTGGTATGTTTTAGGGGAGGAAATTCAGACCGTTAATAACAGAACTGGCCTAGAAAGCATATGCTTTAAATTCTGTCACAGTCTTAACAGGCATTTTTCTAGCTGTAGAAGGAGGAATTGTACCTCAAACTTTTTTGTTAAATATAAGGCCTGCAGTGAAAAGGTAAGTGTATATTTGAGCAGGTGTTTGGGAACAAAAAAAGCCCAAAACACCACATTTTTTTTATTAGAAAATACTGGTCATAAAAATGAAGGGAATCCATTGGAACAAAGCAAGACAACTTGAGTTTGGAAGTGCTGTTTTACGTGTGAGGATGTGTATAAGGAGACAAGGGCAGATCGGGTCAAAATGTGTGTTTGAAGAGGGAAGAATAGAAAATGAAAGAGGGAAAGTATAGACCCTTTTGTCCATTTGTTTTTCCCCTCCGCAAGATCCAAGAACCAAAATTTCAAGGTTTTTTTTTCTGAGCTGTAGAAGACGCAGATTCAATCTTCTGCTCTTTATGGTCAAGAGCAGGGACTTGGCTTTGATGTTTTGGTGTTGTTGCAGGTAAATACCCTATCTACTCTGGAAGATTCAGTTTTCTTACATAGAATTTTAGAAGCCTTAGTTTTATGCAGAAGCAAAAAGACAAAAAATATGAAACCCACTGTCATATGCAGATTTCCTGCTTTGCAGCCCACCTGTAGGGGCTCCCAGGCCATGCCATTAACAGGACACAAACATTGTGTGAAGGGCCATTTGGCAAGAGCTACCAGGTCTGAGGCTGCAACGTGCAAGCTCAGCTAGCTGGTGAGCGGTTAGGTGGACTAGGCAGACCTAAGGCCAAGTCAGTGCCCAGCAGGATACCCGAGTCTGTAGTTCTATAAAAATACTGCTGTACTGTTCCTTACCTCCTGTTAGCTCTCCAAAGAGATACAGTGACACCAGCTGCTGTCAGTTCAGTATGTGTGGGGCTATCTGAAAGAAAAGAGAAATTGCCTTCAATTCAAACCATGCTTTTGTGGGTTCTTCAGGCAAGACATGTTGCCAGACCCACACTGCATCTGCTTTAGCTGATAGATTTGTGTGTGATCCGAATTTGTGGAACCAACAGTCGCATGGAAATGATCATGAGTCATAGAGACTCCTTATTCTTGTAATAAATGGCTACAGTGAATCGAAGGAAAACATATAAGCATAAATGGGTTTTTGCTTCTCTCTGCTCCATACTCTGCTTTCCTGTTGAAAAGCTGCCTAGAATCTCAAATAACTTCATCCTAGCTGATGTGTCCCTGTGAATATATGTATCCAAGATCCTGCCACATGCAAAAAGGATACAGTGCGTTCAAGAAAGAGGAATGAATTTTAAAGGAATTCGTTAAAAGGAAAGAGGCATTTTTAGATGTATTCCACATGGCTTGCCCCAGTGTGTTTCACCTTAGGGTGCTCTTAATGAATTGTCAGAAGCAACCTAGAAGTGCAGTTCACAGTAGACTGAAAATAAAGTCACCTTATAAGCCTCCAGAAGATCATAAAGTAATAATTAAAAGAATTTATGATTAAGAATGTACCACATCTCACAAACCTAATTTCATCTATAACAGAATAATAGGGATTGAGACTCAGTAAAAGCTGTGGCTGTCATATAAATACATACTGACATTATTAATATTTTTTATACTGTCTTTGATAATACTTTTGTGAGCAAACAGTGAAATTAAAGTCTGGGTGAAACTTCATAATGTATAACTTCTTGGAATTCTGTTGTCCAAAAAGTCATCAGTCCTTCAAAGTCTTCCTGAAATTATGTTAGGCATTTCCACAGGAGCATATCTTGAGTCCAAAACTGTTCTTATTATAACTGCAGCTGACTGCAAGACAAAAGAATAAAAGAATTTAAAATTTAAAATTAAAAAAAAAATCCTGTAAATAAGATGCAATTCAGTAAGGACAAGTGCAAAGTTCTGCGCTTTGGGACAAGTAATGAGCAATCCAGTAAAGAGGCAGGGACTGACTGGTTCAATACAATTCCATATACAAGTTTTCAAGCTTATAAGACCATCAGCCTGTACTTTGAGGGGGAAAAAACACACCAAAACCACCAAAGCCTCCTCCCCTTGTTGAAACACATAGAACGTTTGTGTATCTTAGCAAAAAACCCAAACAAATAAACAAAAAAAACCAACCTAAAACCCAACCAACTCTTCATGTTCCTCTTTCCTGACTGCTGGTAAGGTCTCTGTTGGAATTCTATGCCTAGATTTTTATGTTCTGCTTCAGAAAATACATTAATTGATTGGAAAGAATCCACAAGACTACAAAATCATTCGAGATTTAGCAATATGCTGTAAAGCTAAACTTGAAAGGTCTGAAATTGTTTAGTCTGAAACAAAGGAAGACAGAAAAGGGACAAGATAAGAGTATTCAGACATGTAAAAGTTTGCAGAAAGAAGAGGGTAACTGTTCTCTGTGTTCACTGGGGTAGCTCAAGAAGGAAAAGTCTCAACATGCTGCTGGGGAACTTTAGGACTGTTGCTACGAAGATCTTTTTAAATATAAAGGGAGTGATATTTTAAAATGTAAATATAGCAAAGCACTGGAATTGAGTTTTGTGGAGAAAATGTGGAATTTCTGTTTTTTAAGGCCTTCTTTCCAAGAAAGCTTACATAGTTATTGTTCAGAAATTACACTAGAAAGAACTGATCTGCCTCGGGCAGGTAGAATCTTGAACTCCCTTCCTACTTTTTTTTTTTTTTTTTTTATTTTGTGACCATAATGCAGACAATCTGCCTGATTAAAGAGTATATAATAAGATAGAAGAAGTCCTAAAATGAATTGAGGAAGCTTACTCAGAATTTCAAGAGAAAAGAAAGGAAGGGATTAGAATTAGAGATAAAGAAGGATTCAGTTAAGGCTGTTGCAGACTAGTAGTTTCAGTAGTGTGATAAAATCACAAGGCAAAACCCAAATAGAAATGGCTGTACAAAGTGAAAATGGTTGTACAGCTAGAGTTTGAGGTCTAGGGATGATCAGAGGATAAAGTGGTGAGGGTGAGGAGATCAAAGAGAAATATATAACAGATGGGAGGGTGGGGGGAAGAGAAAAAGTCCCTCCAGATGGCATGTGTTATCTCCTGGAAAGATTGGCAAGATTAGAGAATCTTGCCAAGAGGAGGATGTACTGTGAATAGAGGTATACTAAGTGTATTAAATTCCATTCAACAAGTAAGAAAAGACTTCTTGTGGATTAGTTACTTTTTTAAACACGCAAATTCCATGTTTGAATCCAGCTTGCTCCCTTTGTACTGTCATTATTGGTATCACCAGGTGTTCAATATATAACCATGGATATCTCTAAAACATCACAAAATCCATCTCCTTCTGTTTTCCATCTCTTCCCCAATTTTTCTTGTTGATACTATCTCATTTTCTGTGACTGTTTTTTTCCTTGCTGGCAGAGTAACAAGGTTCAGGGGCCTGCAGATTTTATGAATCTTTTTATGGTGGCTTGGCGTTGTAGAAGGGTGGTGTGGATGTCGCTGGATATTAGCCAGTCTTTCTGTGAGAGGGTCTGCACAGTGGGTGCCAAGAGGGATGAGGATTGGATGGCTGAAGCAGAATTGTAGAATTAATTACAGAAACAAATATAGAATTAATTCTAGAAATCAGAGTAAAAAGTTTAAATTCATAAAGAAGACTTTATTCTGCTTAATCCATTAAAGGACAAATTATTCATTTTCAGTTGGAAAAGGTTAGGGGATTTACCATAAAAAATGGTGCCTGCCTAGGGTACACGGTGCTTTTCTCATCAAATATTTAAGCAATTAATCAAAAGGAAGACTGCTGAAGAAAGGTGGGTTTAGGAGTCTTGTCAGCCGCAAGTTTTCAAACTCATGAGCCTTTTCTTAGTTATTAATTTTAAAAATAATAATCTATATTTTGTTTCTTTTTATTGTCTTCTTTTTATAAGCCTGGGGGTTGTGGGTTTGAGCTTCCCTCCATGAAATGAGAGCTAGAAAATTATTTTATTATGGAATGGAGACTCAAATTACTGCAGTAGTTAATGTTTTAAGAAGAACAGCAAATTTTTAAGATTTTTCCATAAAATTTTAAGAGTTGGAAGCTTTCGTTTAAGTTAGAGGCCTAGAATTTGAAGGTAAGTAGAAGTACTTCTGAGGAATTAAAGAAAAAGACAACATAAGCACAATGAGGACAATTGTAACTGCCTGAATTTTCCCTGTGAAGGCTGAAGGGTGGCAGAAAACAGAAGGAGCTAGCAGAACTCAAAAGCCAGGGTAGGGAAGTTGATAGGATGAGTGAAACCATAAAGTGGAGAACAATGATCAAGTGTAGAGTCAGTAAGAACCTAATTATGTTCTGTCAGGGTCAGTCTGAAGGGCCTGTATCCTCTCATTTATGGTGGCTTAAAACAGGTCCTTGGAGGAGAATAGAGCAGGTTTCAACTGACACTTCTCATGCTAGATGGTGCTGCTGAATTTGGAAGCAGTGGTTTTCTCTCATCCTGCCATAATATTACATTTTAAACTGGAACTCTCTGCCATCTCTGTGACTCAGACTAACTTTGAGTGAAAGGGCTAGACTGTGAAGATGGTGGTTAGATCTTATCGTACAAGCTATGGGCATTTTTATCAGTTTAGCCCTGTGAAATAATTGGCCAAAGCAAGTCAAGAAGACAGGTGTTACAGTTAGACCAAGCTGTTTGCCATAGGGTTTTATTTGCTTACCCTGGCACATTTTATATGATGTCAGCACACAAGGAATGTTTCTGTAGATAAAGCAAACAGCAAATGATTTCATGAGCCTGTTTGTGACAGATGTGTGCAGTGTGAAGAAACATTGTAGCACAAACTACAGCACTCGTCAAGATCATGTTATTCCAGCTCATTAATCACATTTCTCTGGTTTGTCTCCACGGATGACTATCTGTGAAAACTCACCAGCAGTCATGACAAGTCTTTCTGCTTGCCACCCCCTCTACATAGATGCCTGTTGAAATTCTGTGTGTCATTATCGAAGCCACACTGAAAGACAGATGGGCGTTATGCCTCTTTCACGTCTGCTTCACACTCCTTTCCCATTCAGGGTCAAGAGCTGCCTTGTATATGAAATCTCCCACAGTATTTCATGATGAAAAAAATTGTTTTAATCCATATTCTCACCAAATTCTTTTTATCAATGCACTTTAACTAAACAGGTTAAAACTGTCATGGTTTTTTTTGTTGATGACTGGATAAAAGAAGAGCAAATAATAGGCGCTCTTAAATTAGAGGAATTTGCATAATGAAGTTACAGAATCATATTACTGCAGTGAAATCAGAGCATAAAATGTATTTAGAAACATGCAGACCTTAAGGGTAATTTTTTATGTGAGAGAGGAAAAAGAGGAGATGTTTGCCTTCTCTCAACTCCCAAGTACCCAAGGGAATGTATATTTACTGCTATCCCCAGGACTTCTGTGTGCTTCTGGCCCAGTCTTTGGAAAATTTTACTAGTCAAGGAGTCATGCATGCCTGTTTTCTCATCCTTTACTTGTCATGGAACAGCTGCATTTCAAAGTTTTTACGCAAGAGCAGTGGCTACATACGGAGGAGAACAAGATGAATATATCAGTATTTGCAGTTGTGATCAAATCTGAAAAGAAACTTAGCGTGATGTTCATTGTTACAAGAGAAAACAAAGATTAGAAAATTCCATCAGTAGCAGTGCACAAACTCATGAAGCTTGTTGACAGACAAACCTTTTAATTTTGGACATTTTTGCAGGATGAGTTGGAAAGACAGATTCTTTTATGGATCTGCCAGTTTCTTGGTATTCAGGAATAACAGCAGTGAACCAGTCAGGTCCCCAATGCCATTCAGTCAGCTCAGAGTCTCAAAGCTTTATGTTCCCGCCCCTCTCTCCCCAGCCCTTCTTACTCTTCTTATAGAAGGAAGAAAGCACTGCACTAACCCACAAATCCTCTGCTAGTAGGATTAGTATGAGTTGAAGTTTTCAAAGGCAGTAGAGGAGCTGCTTGGCATTACACAGTGTGACAAAAACATGAGCAACTGAGAGGAGATGGAAGTCCTCACAACCAGTAAGCTGGAAATTTTAGAAACAGGACAAGTGTGACATAGCTGGTTGGCACTCACTGCAGTGAAAAAAATTCAGGACTATAATTGCTTCTGCACTTAGGCATCTGGATGGCATCTTTGATTGCACATTTGCCTAATTCTTCTCTTCAGAAGATCCACTGAAGGAGAAGGTGGTTTGGTCATGTTTTATATAGCAATATACTGACTGTAGAACTCATCCTGGAAGCAAGAAACAGAATTCTGGACCATTCTTACCTGGAGGGAATTTCAGCCTGCATCTCCCCGATTATTTTTTTTTTTCCCAACAAGCTATTGGCAATTGTCTTTGAGAGCTCCTGCCATTTTCTCTGACCATAAAAATGCAGGGGTCCATCTAGTGTTTAGAATATGCAGCTCAGTGCGATAGGTCTAGTAAAGTCCTGTACATACTTACGCTTTTGCTGCTACACAATATTTGTGCTCAGCAGTCTAACAGGGCCAAACAACTTCAGAGACAGGATTGTTTTGAAAATAGGTAACTACCTACCAGCCCTTTCTGTGACATCCTATCTAGCAGATAAGTTCTAAAATCAACCTATACTATAAAATTCCACTATATTGGTAAATTTTTTTGTAAGAGGTAACAAGACAATGTTTTGCATTATGTATTTTTTCTGGTTTTGTTTTGTTTTGTTTTGTTTGTTTGTTTTTAATTGAAGAATTAGAATGCCATGATGCAAAATCATAACAAAAGGTTGAGTCCTCAGCACGATCAATGCTTGGGATTGATCTGTAGACCATGTATCACAGAGTAACATATAGCAATAATGGCTTAATTTCACTTACACGGAAAGGAATTGTTAAGGAGGAGATGATAGCTGTCATTTAGACTGTCTTCACATGGGATTACAGAGGTATTTGCTGCTGCCATTTTTGCAGTGTGTCTCCCTCATCTCCTTCCTCTGAATATTCCCAGGTAGGGCCACTGTTTGACTTTTCTCTACCACTGGCCCCTTGTTATACACTCATTCTCCTCACTTGACATTCAAACTTATCATTCCCATCCCAGTCTCTGGAAATAATTGTTATTTCTTTTTACCTCATCCACACCAGCTCCTCTTGGCTTCTCATCTAATCTGTCAGTAGTGGCTTCCACCATTTTTGAGAGGCTGTCTCATCAGAACTACTTTGTTTAACCTCACCTTTGTCTTATGTGGCTTCTTAAAGAATCTCTCTCCTCCTCTCTCTCCGTTCCCCCCCTGCCAACTTCTCACCCCCCTCCCCTTCCCCCACCCCACCCCCACCCCATTTCAAGAGGTGGCTCTTATCCCAGACATTTGACTTGGATGTGATGAACTTCACTCAAGTAAATTGTATGAGTTGTTGAAGTTAAGTGAGTCCTTTTTCAATCTATAGCTAACTTTCCCAAGGATTCTGTTTAAGGATCTCATTTTATAGTCTTTCATGTCAGGCTGAAAAGTTTTTTGAATGGCAAAATATTCCATGGAATAATGAAAAAACTATTCCTAAAGGTGTTTATCAGATAGCTTAGGGACAAGTTGTGCCTTTCAGTGCAAATTCACGCTAGTATTTCAGACACTTTTTGCAGTTATCCCAAAATTCTCATTTGCCAAACTAATCAGTCAAGCCTGTTTGTTGTATTGAGTCCCCAGAGTACAACCAACCCCTTGAATTGTGACAGTATTTGTCCCTACATATCATACTCAAGATATTTTCAAAATTTTTGTTTGTTCATATATAAAGCAACTTGTCCTCCCTTTTTCTCCCTCCTCTTAAGTGTTCTACATTTATCATGTTTAAATGTTTTTATCAACAAATGGCAACTCATCTGGTACCAATATTTAGTAACCAAATATGATTTAGCAACACTAAATTTTTTCCCCCATTTTCATAATGCTCTTTTCTCAAAATGTGCTAAGTGCCAACAATCTGTTTTTCAATTGTAATTGATGCTTTCATATACAGGCTGTTTAATTGCAGTGCTCTAAAAACATCTGCATGTGGACAGAATCTCCTGGGATTTAGGTTGCTTTTTGATTTCCACTTCTGTCTTTGGAGTTCAAATAACTCCCACTCACCTGACAGCATCAAAAGCAGACCAGAAGAAAAAGCCCATCTGCTTCTGGTGAATTTCCCAATGTACAGCTGACAGCACATTTAGAAAGGAACTGTTTCTAGGGTCAAATCTGGTGCAGCTTTTAGTTGGTAGTACTCATTTGAATTCAGAGGGCAGCAGGAGAGATCCTGGCACCCAACTCAGAGTGAGGAATGCAAAACTAGAGCCAAAATGTTCTAGACTTGTTTTTACCAATATTGTATAATCTTGCCAGGACACTGAGGTTAATGTCTTTCTGCTTGTGAAACGTTCCGTGAGATCTTTAATTGACCACAAGTCACCAAGTCAGGTTTATCTTCCTCAGCAGCACAGTGCCTCTTCGAAGCACATCGGAAACTGCTTTGGTGCTGACTTGGAGGGAAGGCTGCCATCTTTGGAATTGCTGCCATCAAAGTTTCACTGCAGCACTTGGCAGTTCTTCAAGATCACAGCTTCCACTCAGATTGTAGCCACTCTCAGCCTCCATTGCTTTACAAGATCTGGAGAGATCATAATGTAAGTTTGTACAGTGGCGGACTTCAAGAAAGTGCCTTACAATTTGAGAAACCTTTAATCAATAGCTGATAACTGGGTTCTTTATTATGCAGGCAGGCTAAAATTTCCAGAGTGCGTACAAGTTTCACAATACAAATACAGCTTTTCAAGACACAACTAGAAAGATCAAACCGAGTTAGCTAGTGAAAAGGCAAGATGCATAGGGAACTTAGATGTCTTACTAAGAAGTCTGTCTCTTCAGTCTGATAGCTCCCTCTTAGATATCTAAGTCTAGGGTTAAACTGAAACAGCTTTATTCAATTTGGGGGAAATACAGAAAATTATATGAGCTGGAGAGCCATAACAGTTCTCTGAGGATAGAAAATCCTTATGTATCAATCTGGAGACACTGGCAGAGAAACAAAAACTTCAACGCAGTGTCAGCGGCCAACCACAAAACAAAGACTTTAGCTATTTTTATTGTTATGGACTCTTGAGTTATAGAACAGCAGCATGTTTAGTTAATTTGATTAGTATCGTCAATGGAGTTTAAGGTGCAATTCATTTGGTAAAATGTGGGCATTTACTTTCAGATTAGACAAATAATTCTCTGTGTTTTACTGGTATATTAAATCTATTGATATTAAGATTAACCTGCACACCTGAGCTACATGTACACATGTACATTGCAACTGCTTAGGACTCAATTCAGTTGCCCACATATGAATCTACTGCCATTTGAGCTGCTCCAGGGTATTCCAACTGGTCTGCAAAAGGGCACTGACAGTCCAGAAGGGCATAGCTATCTCATGTGCCCTGTTGTTCCTGGCAGCCCTGTGTAGATGTCTTGAATCCATTAAGGTGTTAAAAATCACAGTCTATACTGATACAATTCAACTGACAGTTGAATTCAGTCCTTGAAGTTAGGTGAGAGAAATCATATGCATTGTGTCTTGTTTCATTTGAGAGCTTGAAAAAAGGATTAGTTCATCTTTCTCAGAACACACCAGCAGTCTTTCCATGGGTTTTGATGGGATGAATCCCATCAAATGGGATGAATGAGATGAATCTCAGCTATGTGTAATAAAGGTAACAGCTTGGGAGACTGAATAGCTCTCCAAACTGACACTCTCTGGACTGCCTTATTTCCTTTTAAATAAAAGTGAAGCTAGTCAGAATCTAACCTTACACTCATCTAATAACTGTTTGGTACCTCAGTCCTGTCAGTAGATATCTACATCCCCAATCAAACCAATTAAATTGATAGTAGATATTTATCCAAGACTCAGATTTTATAATACAATAAATTAAGTTTGATTCAACTTACTAGCTCCAAAGTTCTGTAGTGGGACACTACTTGGTAGTCCCAGTAGACCAAGGAAAGGCCAGACAGGCATGGCAATTACCCTAACAGCTGAGGGTCAAGGCATGGCAGTTACCCTAACAGTTACAGTTGAGGCATATTGTAAGGTGGGAAGATGTTGGAGTAATGAGTCCTGATGAACCTTTTCAGTAATTTCTGTCAGGGAATGACCATCCACACTGCTTTTCAAACACAGAGGAATTTGAGAGGGGCTACAGCATTTTTAAAACATACTGAACAATCCAACAAATCCATTCTCTCATTGACAGCGGTGGAGGCCTTCCCACTGGCTCCAGTGTGAACAGGAGTGGGACTCAAAAGCATACTTCTTCTGCCAGAACTCTCAGAGCACTTTACAACCAAAAAATTGCATTTATGAGTTGAAATGCAATACATGTCATCTTCCTGTTAAAATTTCCTTACGCATATAAAGTTGTGCTTCTTGGCACGCAAACAATTGTACTGTCCTTACCAAGCTGGATATCTAGCTGCCTGTTTCCTGATAAAGCCCCTTACAATTCACACTGTTGGTATCTTTACGGCAAATAGCTTTGATGAGTGTGTTTCACTAGGTGTGTTCATGTAGAAACTAAGAACAATGAACAGCAGGCACCATCACATTAATTCGTTAGTCCTAAATTCATGCAAAGACTCAAAAAGAATATACTTTTAAAAGGAGACCAATGTATTTTTTTGCTGTTGTAACTGTATTTCAAATTTGCCTTCTTTTTGACAGAAGAGAGTGTAGCAGAACATGTAAGGTTTATGAATTGTCCCTAGCAAACTTGTGTTTCAAATTTTAGCTACATTTTTACATTTGAAACTAACATCTGCTCCTTCCCTCTTACTCAGGAAGACTTTTTAGAAGAGATTAGATTCAACAATTTTCTAAAAGCCTAGTATAATGAAACAGCTGAAAGAGAAGCTTTAAAGAAGGCAACTGAAAAAGAAATGTATTCCCCACCATGACCATAACTCATAGCTTTATTTTGTGAGAACTTTAACAAGTTAATCCATCTGGTTTTGGTTTTCGGTCACAGATGAACTAATAGCCTCTTACTTAAGTTACTGCATGGAACCACTATGAGCTTAAAGAAGCATTCGTCATTTTATTTGCATTCAAAGGGTTGTGTTTTTTTAAATGTAAGGAGTATCTCTTCCCTTAAGAAAGGAACATAGCCTGCATAGCAAGGATTACCAGAGAGGCAGGAAAATCTGTGTTAGCTAGAAGATGATTACATAGACTCATTTGGGTTGGGCAAGGATCCTCCTGTGTCATCAATTCCATTCCACTGCACCAGTACCAAACTGATGATACCAATTGCATTATGGGAGGAAGAAAGTATAATTTCAGAAAGAAAGAACCTAAAATTATTTCATTGTATGTGTATGAAATTAAGGACCTCAGACTGTTCTGATCTCTCTCCTGTAGAAAACACTAGCAAGATTTGCATTATTTTCACCAACTTTCTCCTCAATATCCTATTTGATATTCAAATGATACATTTTAATTCTAAATATTTATTTTCTCTCTTCTGTTTATTTCAAGAATATTACTAAAAGCCCTTCAGCAAGTAGTTATGAGTAGATTAATTGAGATGTAGCAACCATGCTTTTGCCAGAGAACAAAGAAGGTAATGTAGGACCTTTAGTTTGTCAGCCTCATGAAGGTCTGCCGCAATTAATGTACCTCGCTTATGAGAACAGTTTTAATTGTGGAAGTATGCATCCATTCAATGAAACCCGTTCCATAAGGAAGCAACTTTATTCGCAACAGGCTTCCTCCTCCAAGGACTGTTTCAACTTTTACTCAAGGGTAATTGTTCTGTCCTAGTTTTTCCATTGCTTCCATTTGGCATTGGATCATGCCTCTTCACTGATGAGTTTGAAACCCTGATGAATAGGAGAATATTTATTCTGCGCAATAATAATTCAAAAAAATTACCATGTTACGGGGGAGCATAATGAAGAATTTTGCTGTAGTAGGAGTTCTGGTCTTTCATTTTGGTTTTGACCTAGAAATTATCTGACATGCTATAGACAGATAAATTGGTACCATTTTTTGATTGTATACGTAGTTTTAAACAAGCTCAAGCAGCTGTTTTTCAGTATGCTCTCTATTTTTTTCATATTAGGCACATTATCCTTTAGTCCAGTGCTATCATTAAGATTTCATAAAGCAGGGAAAATGTTAAAAAAAAAATAATTACACTATCCTAAACTTACCAACTATGTGTTCTCTATTTTAAAAAATGTTTTTTCTCTGAGGCTGATAAAGCAGCACTCAGCTAGGCTTGTGAGTGCATTACATTTTATTCAACACATATCCAAGTCAAAATGTATCTTGTTTTCTTGTAGGTAGAAAACCAGTCATATACCTATACCTGGCAATACATCCTTTTGTGTAATACATCCGTATGTGTCCCAGACTCTTACACCGTAAGACATTTAATTTCCCAAGAAACCATTGGAGGTAGCAGCTTTGTTCACAGTAAGCATGTTTATGATATCATTGTGTCTCAGGGAGAGAGACTGTGTGTGTCTGCCTTCTCAAAGAGCTCATGAAAAAGCTGCCTTATGCATAACTTATGTCAAAGATGTCCATACTGTTGAATGGAAGGACAGAATGAATCTGATTTTCTGTAGCCATAAAATTCTGAGGAACAGTGATTTCTCCAGCCCATGCTGATACTTATCATGGTCATTTGGGTTTTTTAAGGGCTTTTGTGGTTTGGGATTTTTGGTTTGTTTGGTTTTTTAATGGTACATTCCTTACTCATTCTGCTTTCACTGGTGGCTGTGTGACTTTTCTTAGAAGCTTCAGTACGGTGTGTCTTTTTCAGTGGCCCACATCTATCATTAGAATTGTTTCATATCATTATAATGTTTCTAATTCTTACTAGTTGTGTCACCTTTGCTGTTAGACTAGAACTATTTAGGGAAGGGGGTTACAGTCTTCATTCTACAGAGGTAATTTTGTGGGCATACCTAGGAGTACATAGACAAGTGTGTCAAGGAATTTCTTTTCAGAGCTCCTAGGGGCGATTTTTGGTTTTCTTAGTAGGCTTCAAGGATCTCTGCTCCATGTACTGTCTGCTCTGTAACAGCCTAGGTAATACTGGTAAAGATCTCAGAAACTGTTTATACGAGAGGTTGGAAACTCATTTACATAAGCTGTTCTTCTCACAACCAGCTTCATAGTTTTCTCCTACAGAAAATGGGTTTGTTTTGCTTTCCTTTAGGCCTCATTATGTAGGTCAAGATTTTCCATGGATAAATACAATCAGCACTGGTATCATTTTGTAACTCAAAATGGCTCATAAGTCCACATAAATTTTCCATTGGAGAGAGATCAAATTGTCCTCAGAAATCTGTTTTTATGAAACCCACAGATAAAATATTCTTGAAGCCGTCTCCTTTTATATGCATGGTAACAGCCATTTTGCCTGAGGGTGCAGTTGGAATTGTTGGATTTTCAGGTTACAACTTAATAAAAAAGAGTTAATTTTCAGTGAAAATAGAAGGGGAAAGAAAGGAATTTATCTATATTCCTTCCTCAGTCCTCACTAAGTGACCAGTTCTATAGAACAGCAAAAAATTTTAAATTATACTAAATACTTTATTTTACTAATATTTTATACACTTAACTTTTTCACCAAAAGGAAAGTAATTTTTAATAAAATAATATTTTCAATCTTCTCAGATCAAACATACTGCTTACAGTAATAGACTGGATTTTCTTAAGAGCAGCACCAGAACCACATTCTCCTTTAGGCCACATAACAGCAAACATGATGGTTGCAAACCATAGCCTCAGTGTCGTCTTTTCAGTCCACTAGTCTCAGGCATAAATACACATATCCATTAAAACTAAAGGAGCTCAGTAAGAGTATTCAAAAGATAGTAGTTAGGATCAAAGGCATATTTTATAAATAACAGCAAGAGAAATGAAAATTGAATGCAGTAGTTAAAAAAAATCTATTGCTAATTTATGTCTAGCACCTGTGGGAGATAGCAGTCAGCCACCCAGCCTATAAACTTAATATTTTTTTGTTCACATAAGGAAGTCTCAGTTCTTGCAGACTTGCTTCTGAGCTTTGCCATTACCTCACTGAGGATTTGTGCTCACGGGTGTGTTTGTGTTTGTGTAGCAGTGGAAATTTTTTTTCAACAAGTATGAAAATAAAGCCTGCGTGGTTTTCAATTTTGAAAATATTTCCCTTGGCAATGAAGGTGATAAACTCAGTGGCTAAAAATGGTGTACTTTCTAGGGTATATTTCTTGGTTTATATCTGAAACAGGACACCAAATTCAATGACAACAAATCTCTCAGCTGGCAAAATTAGTATGGTAGCAAGTACTCTACCAATTAAACATAACAAAGCTCTCATTAGTTTAGATTTTTAGAGTTATGCAGTGATACAGATAATTTGTTGCACATATTATTGATTTGATATATGGAATGCTTGATTATATTTTTGTAAACTTCACAGTAATACTGTAGCCACTGAAAAGCAGTTGTCTTTTAGTCTTGAGGGTGTTCGCCAGAGTTTTCATCAACTTCAAACCACAGTGCCCACAGCTGAAAGGCCAATGTAGGACAATCAACAAAGCCTACTGGATGTGTAATGGAAGTTCACAACACTGGGATCATTGTGCTTTTCATACAGCTGAGACCCAGCAAAGGTAGGCATGTGGTAATTGCCCTGCTGTTTTACTGTGTGACTTCTGCTTCTGAAAGAAAACTTTTTTTTCCCAATAAGAACCTAGTTTTGGAACTGCAAAGCCCTCATATGATTACTTGGGACCTTAGGATAAGTACGAAGATATTCAGTAGTAGTGCCCATCAGTTTATGGTAAACCACAAAGCCAGAGAGACTCTGTATGATTTCACAGTCTTATTTGTCTGTTAGGAACATACTGATAGAACTTCCTCTATTTTCTGTTACCTCTTCCCCAAAATTAACTGTCCCTGATGGTTAGGGAAAGCAGCCTCTTTCAGTTAATTCTTTTTAAAAAACTGATTTATTAAGCAAGTTCAAAACTACTTTCTGGATTAAGGCATCAACCAAAATAAGCAAAGGAATGTCTTGTTAGCAGATCCTGATGGGACTTAGATATGAGGTTTGAGCCACTCGTGATGTGGGAACTATGGTTATACCACAGGAAAAGAATACAGTGGCCAAAATTGCAAGTGTCTATGGACTTCAGACTGCTTTAAGCAGCTGATAAGCATGAGTTTAGAGGAGTGGAGCTTTGGTGTCAAGCACCTAATATCTGACCGATTCATCCATCTGCCTAGCCTACACAGTAATACTTTGAAGTATTTCCATTGAGGATGATGGATGGAAAGGAGATGTAAGCCAGTAGAAACACATAACAAGAAAAAATGCTGGAAAAGTTTCTGTCATCCTTGACCCACTATTGAAACTGATTCTTCCTGACAAATGTTGTAAAATTTTGAAAGTAGCTGCATTTTTCAGTTAAAATTAGGGAGTCTTACATGCAGGTGAAATAAAGTTATGCATATAAACCCATTCTGCTTATAAAAAATGTTTTAGTAGTGGAAATGGGTTGCTGAACAGATCAGTAACATGCAATGGATGTTACATTTCTGTTCTGAATTAGGAGTTTCAAGTCCAAGATGTCAGCGACAGCTGTTCTTTAGCCTACACTCTTCTCTCATTTCCTAGTGTGCAGGCACTTGTATCAGAACCATCAGTCTTGGTAAGTAATTGTTTCTGCATCAGCCTGAAGACTAAAGTATCCTTCCATAAACTGAGAAAGCATTTGAGCATCAGCATTGCCACTGTATTTCATGCTGTGTCTGTGTAGATAAAGAAATTGTGTCTGTCTCTTTTGCTGTCATATCTGCTTCCATTCACAAGCACTAAGCTTGTCTGAGCACAAGAATAATACAATGAAAAAGCTAAATCTTCCAAAAAGTTTTTTTTTATTGTTTAGCTTGGGTATACCAAAGCCCATTCAGTCACTGTAGGATATGGGATTCCTTACTAAGCATCTATCCAGTGTTTTGGTATAACCACCATTCAAAATCTGTTCTGAACAGATTCAGCCTGATTAAACCTCATGTACGCTTACAGCTTTGGCACTGGTCACATACACATCAGCACTGACAGTGCCAAAGAAACTGTTATAACCTTACAAAATTGAAAGAAAACAGGTTTCCCCTATCTCTCACTCCAGTGATGTAAGCATGGTTTGTCCCTACAGAATGCAACCAAGTGAAGTAATGCCCTTTTAGTTAGAGGTCGGACAGCTAGACATGAAAGAATCTGAATCACCATCTCCTTTGGCTTATATTCACTAGGCTCTGGGACATTTACAGATGGAGGTCTTTTGATCCCTCCATAGCTTAAGCTGTTCTATTTTGTCAAATGAAATCCTGAAAGCAAGCAAATGCAAGGAATCAGAAGGATCTCTAGGGATCCAGTGCACCCTTGGTGCCCTGAGGGACAGCAAATACAACTTAAAAATTTTTCTAACTTGTTTTTAAAAAGGAGACTCTCTTTATGTTACAGATCCTGGTACTTCATTACTCTACTGTTATGAAAATACACAATATAAATCTTATTTTCCTTTTCCCTGCAGATGAGAAGAGCTATCTTCTTCATAAAAGGCTTTTACAATGTGAAGACTATTATATCTGCCCTCAGTCTGTTCTAGACTAAACAAACATTGTTCCTTCAACCCTTCCTCAAAGTTCATATTTTCTAAACTTATAAGTCTCATTGTTCCTCTTTGTGCTCTAATTTGTCAACAGCTTTCTTGCGTTGCGCCTATAACTGGATACAGTTCTTCATCCAAGATCTCACTGGACAGAGAATAAATTTCTCTGTTGTCCATGACACCTCTACTAATTCGAAGCTTGCTGTTCCTGCACTACAGCCAAAATGTTTATTCTTGTCTGACTTGTCACCCATTACAATCCTTCATCCTCTTCTGTCACCCTGTCAGCTATTTCCCGTTCCACATTTATTCTCCATAACACAGGTCTTTAACACAAGTTTCCTTTCTCAAAGCGATTTGAATTCTGATCCTACACTCAGAAATGCATTTAGCCCTTTTCTGTTTGCCATCATTGGCAAATTACAGATATCCAGACTTCTTCAAAATATGTAAGCAGGCTCAAAATTATCTATTTGAAGGTTGCTGTTTGAAATCCTTTCTATTTTGGTAGTATGAAGTCCCAGGAACTTATTTTCAAATTTTCAGTAAATCACGTTTACTACGTTATGTTCTTGTACAAGACGATGTATGATAGGACAGTGTTTTACATAGCCTGGCATTTATTACTTCATCTTCATCCACTGTCCCATGAAAGTACTTATCCTGGCAAACTCTGACCTGTGAGCATTAAGACAGTTTAACATCATCTTGGTATTTCCTACTGTGTCTCTCACTAGTGGTGTGTATTATGTCTTTTATTAAATAAATCCCACTTCTGAGGGCCTTGAGGCTCCAGAAGAAAGGTGGCTACCTAAATTACCGCTACAGATTTCACCAAGTGTAAGAACAATGGTAATCTAGGAGTTGCAACGTTGTCAAATCCAAACCACAGAGACTTTGTGCTTTTCTAGTAGACTCTTTATAATAATAATAAAAAGTTCAGCCAAGAGTAGGCTCTTGGGACTGAACCAAATTTGTATGTTCTTTGGAAAAGGGTGTGTGAAATAAATTTGTAACGAGATCTTTTATTTTAAGAAGTTCAATTACAAGTACATAAACTATTTCTAAGGGAAGATTTAAGCCTCTATAATAATGAAACAGATTTATTTGAATGGTGAGTTCTTTCAGAGACTTTTATTAGTTTGCTTTTATTCATGAAAGATGGCATTAAAGAATGAACATGATTTTAATGTACAGTAGAGTGTAGACCAAATGAAAAGTAATACTTGACTGCACCCAGCAAAGAAGAGCCACCTCCCCTTAGTGGACTGAGCATTTGAAAGGAAAAAAAATAGCATCAGGTTATTTTCAGATCTTTTCTGCTTCCCACCATTTATTCAGAGGTATTGCCTCAGGATATGGATGATTTTAAACATTGACATTCCACCACACCCCATAATATGGGTTACAGCAACTAAACATGATAGTAAAAATTCAGACGCTGGCCAAGATTTATACTCAGCTGGCTGAACCTGTAGGCCTGGGGAACTCAAGGGTTGTAACTTTGGTGCTTTATTCCATGAGGTGTAACAATTATCTTTGTTTTCACATATCTTCTATAGTGTTCCAATCCTCCTTCTACTGCATGAAAATAAGTTTTGCAATCACATGAAGCAAAATAAAAATAGGGCTAAAATCTTAACATGAATTGTACGTTTGCAAAAATACAAAGACAAAGGACTTCTGAGCTGGAATAAAAGATCTTGAACATAGACATATTATACCAAATCTTGGTCAGCAATCTTCCATATTTTTGTAATTTTTTGTACCCTTTCTTGCACATTTTGTACTTTTTTTTAATCTGTGAAACTTTTTCCAAGATCTTCATATAGAAATATAGCTAATGAATGCTTGAATCTTATTGGCACGCACATTCTTCAGTTACCCATTTGAGCCTCTTCACTTAAACTGTTACTGGTAATACTGGAGTGGGTTTAACAGCTTTGTTCTTTAGTCTCTATGGCATAACTAATCAAGCCCATGAGAAAAAATTATACTACTTCTGAAAATGCAATGAAGATTGCTTTCCTGTGCTTGTTCAATGCACAGGTTTAATTTTTTCTGGAGTAGAAATGAAGTCATTAAAAGCAGTGTAGTAACACTGTATTAGATAGACATGGAAAAACAAACAAACAAAAAAAAAGAGGATCTCCAAGTGTCATGAGACTGTTTTTGTTATGTTTGAATTCTCCAAACTACTTTGACCACAATTGGGAAAACACCACTGAATATCCCACACATATTATTACTTTAATAAAACACCAAATGCATATTCTGTTAGATGGTCACAAGACCATTTTAAACAGATAGACATTGATAATATATGTGCTTGCTTAATCTGAACCCTTATATTAAGCTGTTTTTCAGCTTTAAATTAAAATTTCCGAAATTACAAAAGAATGTGTGAAAATATGCCTTGATACTGCTTTTAAGAAATAAAAACCATTTACAAATTTCTTTATATTTTCCCTTAATTCAGGGGAACTGAAGGCTCAATTTCAAAATTTCCTGTCTTCCTAATGTTCAATATTAAATGCAGGATAAAATTATCCTCTCATTGATAACCCTTCATATAGCCTGATAGACTAACTGTGCAAAGTTTCTGCATAAGATAACAAAAGAATTAAGGAAGAATCCAAGCAAAAATTGTCAAAATCACACTCCAATAAAATCAGCCAAGTGTTAGCCTCATGAAAATGCAAACAAAGCAGACTGTATCTTGGCTTATGAATTATGGAATAGGAGAGGACTCTAATTACAGAAATATGAATCAGACAAGGATTATAGATTTTTTTTCAGAAGACAAAAAGTTCCATAAGATCTTGAACTATAAGGAAAGTGAGAGACTTGTTTCAGAGCACACACTTGTGACCTTCTTCCAGAATCAGACCTCTCTAATGGGTCTTATAAACCAAATCCTGTAAAATGTGTCCTACTCTGCAGCCCTCTTTCCAGTAGAACCTCTAATATTTTGTAGAACAGTAAAGGGGAGAGGAAGGTCACTGAGAGGACAACCAAGAAAAAGGATGTGTAAGGAATATGCCAAAAAACTTCTACATCCTGCTGAGAAGTGCTCCTCATGGTTTAGTGCAAACACAATACTAAGGAACTCTCATCAGTTTGTCCATGCCCACATAACCTGCTCCTCCAGACTCTCACACGGGAAAACAGAGCCACACACCAGAGCTGCTCAGGAGTTATCATATGGGAGGGAGATTCAGTCAACTTGGGCCTTTATGCAGGACCTCAGCACTTTAGCTTTAATCTCCTGTGGCAAGGGAGTGTCATGTTAGATATAGAACTTTAGCCAAATCTCAAATTCTTAATTTCACCCAAATCTGGGGCTTTATTTTAATGGAGCTTAGCTGATCTATATAAACTGAGAATGTGGCTTATTGTTTAAATCAGATTTTCATGTCCAGCAACTGAGTAAAATAAAACCTGAACTTGTGAACATAGAGGTCCAAAGGCAGCAATCTAAATTTCTAAGTGCTCAACCTAAGTTTATATTAGATTTAACTTGTTATAAACCATATCCAGCATATTTAATACAGGATTAGTTTATCAAATTAATTTAAAAATATAAGAGGGTTCAGAAGAGATCAACAAATACATTTGGGTAATCCAAGTATAGATTTTAAAGTAAAGTTCAGAAGCACTAAACAAGCAGCTTGCAAAATTGTAGATATTTGCACATTACAAAGACCAAAATCATAGAGAAACCTAGTCAGTGCACTGCTTTAAGTTCTGCCGCTTGCCAATTAAAAAACATGGTTTGGGCTGTTTAACAAAAAGCAGCAGAAAATTCTGAATCTTCTAATATGATTACTGTGCGTATGGGAGACTGGATGTGATGCAGCAGTATATTCAAAAGCAGCTCCCCTCCCATTTTTCCTTATTTTCAGCAAAGGATAAGCTTTGTTCATACTTCTCAAAGCTATTCTCTTATTTTCTGCTGGAAGTCTCATAGGTTCATTTGCTTGACCCTTGTAACAGCATGAAGCATACGGATTGCAGAGCCTGCTTACCCCTACAAGCTGCAAGTAGCTCAAGCTTGCTCATAGGCATAGAATTTTGGTAGCATGTGTCAAAACATCTTTCCTACACAAGTTGCAATTTTTTAAAAGCTTATGACAGGAATACTTTTTAATAGGAGAAAGTCCACACTTCGCTGGTAAATCAGCGAATGGGCAACCAGACTTAATTTTGTTTAAAATAAACATTGACCAATTAGTTCACTTTTCTCTAGACTCATTCTTAGAAATAGGATTGATTTTTTCCCAACATTAACTGGTATGTGGCAGACACCCAGGATCCAGCAAGGGTGATGAAAAGCCTGGCAGACCTAAACCCAAGTAAAAATGGTATCTAAAAAAGGAAAGCAATAGAGTGAATGTAATTGGCAAAAGGTACAGTAAGGATGACTTTTCTCTGATTTAATAAGGAAGCGTTATCATCTGTTCAATGGCCCAGAAAATCACAGACATGCACAAAAAAAAAAAAAAAAAGAAAAAAAAAAAAAAGAAATACAAAATCTAACAAAGTCATTCCACCCAAAAATTCCACTTATCTCTGAAAGGAGAAAAAATATGTGAGAAACAAACACGTCCATTAAACATTAAAACCTGTTAGTAAAGGACAGATTATTAGGCTAAGATACTTGCTGACACACACCTTGATTTTCTTGAAACTTCTTGTAGTTACAGGTTTTCAAGATTTTAAGAAACCTATATTTATCTAGAAGTAAAATAAAATGGGAAACTTTCAGAATGACTGCTGTCTCAGAAAATAAAGGAAGAGTAATATTATAGTCCTATAATTATCATTACTTCATGGTGAACAACATATTTACTCAGCTGTAAGTTTGCATGTAAGATTATTGTTATCTCTGGTATGCAGGAAGAACAGAAAAGAACTTTTATACAGTGTATAATTGACAGACCTACAGCAGAGCATAAAAGAAAAACTTTTCAGATTACTTTGTAAGCAATTTACAAGTGTTTTCTCTTGAGTTCAATTCATTGGTACAAGATTGAATGAATTTTCACTAAGTCTTCTGAGCAATAAGAGACAAAGCTTCAAGATTTAAAGAAAATTGCACTGCGTATCACTTAAATTACCAAAGAAATAAGTACAGAATTATGCCAAAAATGAAAATTTTAGAAATAATAGTGCCTAGGGAATAGTTTCATAGATAGAGTGGATGTATTTATTTTACTGTCCTGTTTCTGTATAATTTGGATGCTTTTGCATAGTTAGTATTAATGTCAACTTTGAAAACATGAGAAAAAACATCCTGACTACATTTTACAATCATGTTTAGTAATTCAATTCTGAATTGAGAATAAAATTGCTTCAGTAAACCATAGGTTGTTCAAGGCTGAAAATAACTCCTTAAAAGGAAAATAGACTAAAAGTAATTAATTTACATTCAAATTTCAAGCAAATATGTATACTTTGCTGCATTGGCACTGAACAGCAACAACGTAACTGTATTTAGAATTTTTTTACATTATTAAATGGATATGAATTGCTAAAGAGAAATAATGGGAAAATGCAGAAATTAACTTGGGGGTTCACTACATCACTAGACGTAAGCCCCCAATTCTCCTAACATCCCCACCCACATACACACAATTATTCATGACCAAAGGCCAAAACGTACAAGAACTCCAGAAGAGACAGCAATATTTTGGTTCAAGGTCACTTTCAGTCATTTCTTCGGTTCTTGCTTGTATGTCCTAATACCCATATGCTGTTGCTTTCTGATACTGCAAAAAGTGCCCAGCTACACTGGTACTGTGCTAAATCTCCTTCTGAAGGGAGAGAAAGAAACGGGTGTGTGGCATCTCAGACACATGACTATGGCATATGTTAGTTAGAAAAGGCAGGCATCTAGAAATGTATCTGCACTTCAAGCAAATTATGAGCTGGTGAGTAATGGTCCATAATTCTTGATAAAGTCTTTCCCCAGTTTGGGAATGGATTGGCTCCTGAGAAGTTTCTCTCTCCCCCAGTTTATAACTTGACTGACAGAGCACAAGTATCTTAACACCAGCCAGTGGTGTTAGATATACTTCAGGAAACATTTGGAAAGAACCTGTGTTATTTTTAGAAAAGCAAAAATGCTCCATTTATCATACCCATTCTAACTTCCAAAAATTTAAATATTTTCCGTGCAATGGTGAAATTCCCTTCTGTTGACAGAATTTCCCTTTCTGTTGGCAAAGAAAGGGTACTTTGAGGGTACTTTGAGCAGATTTTGTACATCTGCTACATCAGGAAAAACACCTGCTGAAAATTTTCAAGTTTCCCAGCAAAATTACTCTCTAAAGTAATTCAGCATCTAAATGGCATATAAGTTTTATGATACTGTACGTCAGAATAATCTTGTTTCGTTTGCCTTTTCATGGAAAGATACAATCCGTTTAGTATGTCAGTGCACTGTTATGGCAACTTAGCCTGCCACTCAGTGATTGAAGTGCCAGATAGAGATAAACATTTTGGGAAATTAAACATCTTTTTTCTTCCCTTCATTATCTGAAATGGCAAAATGAAGGCAGAAAAGCATTAGAAGCAAAATATTTAGAGGAACATCTCCTTAACACTTCAGCAGGCAATAAAACCAGGCAGGCAATTTATATTAAGTGAGAAAACAGCTAGTAACTCTGCTAATCTCATTGGTATATTTTCAGAAAAAGCACTTTGTTCCGTAGGTTATTTTTAACATCACTGCATAGAATACTATAGCAGCAGGCTCATACAAAGGAATTCATATGGAATTTCTCTTGACAAAACAAGTAGCTGTCAAGAGTTGACCATTTTAAACTAGCACCAATATTTTTCAGCACATGCCTGCCTCTAACCTCGTTTACTACGTTTCTTCTCTGCCACAGTGTTCTGTATTTACACTCCACTTTTCTTGTTACCAAATAAAGCTGTGTACTACATCAAAGCAGTGAACTTTCTCTAGGTTGTCTGTGAACAGAACTTCAAGCATTTAAAATTAGCTTAGAATTATTATTTCAACTCTTCCTCCTACTCCCTGCAAGTGCTCCATTGCTTTCTTGGAGCAGATTTCCTTTGCAACAGAGCACACAGATGCTTGTCTGGGGAAGATCTGTCTTTTCACTTGTCCTGGAAAAGGGACTTGAAGACCTAGCTAGGCTTTAGGTCATCATTTTTGAAGGCATCAGTTTTAAGGGGGTTTTATGGGTGGGGTTTCAGGGTTCTTTTTTTTGGTTGGTTTGTTGGTTTTTAAAGAGATATTAGATTTTAGTTGGAAAGGAAGGGTGATGGAGGAACAACGTGTTACTTTCTCAGTTTTCTGAATCCCTTTCCGAACTTTCTGGACTGGAGGCCACTGATGTAAAGCTAGAGAGTGCCACCACGTGGCTAAAGGCTTTCTCGACTGGCAAACTCTATAGCTTGGTGATCCTGCAAAAAAATGAAGTGTTAAAACCGAATGGATTACACCCTGAAAAAACCCTGCATGAAGCAGGCTTAACTTCTCTGAGGAGGCCAAAGCTGCAAAAATGGGGACATGAGAAAGCAGTGGAGCTCTTACTCTAGCAAAAACCAAGACTAATGGATACCCAACGACCAGGAATCTTGTGTGCCAGTTTCCACTCCAAAGACAATTTTACGAAGAGATGCTTAATGCATGTCTTTCAGAGCATAGGTGATGAAGCTCAGCCTCCCTTTACTCTAAATTGAATGCCTTAACCACAAGAGGAAAGGGGTACACTCTCTTTTACAGACACCCAGAGAGTATGCAGTGTTGGGCATGTCTTTTTATCTGACCAGGAGAGACAGACAGGCCCCTAGCCTACTGAGTAGGTTATTCTGTATTTTCCTCTTCAGAAATGTGAGCTTCTACAGTTGGAGAAGAGCATGAGGGTTGAAGTCACTCAAGAAATTAAGTATTCCACACCATGATAGCATCACTACCATTCCCTTCTCTGTAATCCCATTTTAAAAATAAAGGAGTGTCACTTGGCAACGTATATCATTCCTGCATAAGAATACACCACAAATGTCTGGCACTGTATCTGACAAGGTTCTAGATATGTAGCTGTTTACAGGCACCAGTTCATACCTTCCTGGAAGTAGAACCTTGTTATTTCAAATCAAACAGAAATACCTACAGTGTCCGTGCCTGCAGAACTCTTAACAGCTCAGCAGGGCTTTTTTTTCTGGCTCATTAAGAGTATCAAACTTTTGCTACTGACTAGCTACACAACTAGTTCTAGGTAGAAGCTCTGAATCTACATATGCTTCCTATGTCTTTTTTATTTATCATTCAAACATCCCACACTCTGTCTTTTCTAACAAACAGACCCTGCAGATTTATGCTTTTTATACCCTATCTACAAGGCATCTAGACTCCATGCTGTTCTACCTTTTTGCTTCATTGAACTAGAAGAATGTTCTGCCAGTTACCTAGCCAAAATTTATTATTTACATAACAGCTATGTGAAAACAAGACATTTATATCTCAAATAAACAAGCTTCCATTTATAAAGACTTCAATCAGGAAGCACACAAGGTAAGATTCATGTCACCCACCTATAAAATTCTACATTGTAGAGAGTTGACCATTCTCCGATGTTAAAGAGAGTAGAGCCATCTAACAGGTGCTTGCTGGAGGGAAGATGAATCCTACTACTCCTGATCGAAGGGAACAGATCTTGACAGTAAATTCCTTTAGCTCATATTTAGTTCCTCCCAGAATGTGTAAATTCCAACTTTGCTGTTCAATTACAATTCTGTGATAAATTCAATGTAAAATGATGTTGTGCTTCCTGGAGAAAAATATATGTTTAAAAGTCTAACGGATTTTTTTAAACACGTTTTAAAAACCTAAAATGCCATTTATATATCCAATAGGAATACAGTTCTTTGAAATCCTATGCCTATGACTTGCACTAAGTAGGGAAACAATTCCTGTGCCATCAGAGCAAGGAGGGAAGTCAGGTACTGCTTTTTCAAAAGCTGGATACATTTTTGTATGCTGTTCAACTAGCTTGAAGGGAATGGCCAAGAAATTTAGTGTGTTATATGTTGTCCAAGCACAATTTAACATTAATGGATGAATTAATCATAAGGAACTGGATTGCTATGAAAGCAAAAATTATGTGGAATCAAGGCAACAAGATGAAGTAGCAATACAAGAAAAAAAGATAGGTCTTATCAGCAGAATTGAATTCCAGATTAGGAACTGCAGCTTCCCTTACCAGAGTACAAAGAGGCTGCCTGTGATTACAGCAATCAGAACCAGAGAGAGGTTATAAATTTATCTAGTCTGAAAGCCAAATGAGATGGAAAAATAGACTGCCAAGCACTGAAAAGCAAGTTAATGAACAGAGAGCAACATCTACAAATTTCCCAGCTCTGCAGAGATCGTGCAGGACTTATGTTGAGTTTTTTGATCAAAATAAGGAAGAGGATACGGAATTATTGATTTCCCATACTAGGGGGGGCAATACGACACCAATCTGAATCTGAGTCTTCAAAGTAGATTCCTAAGGCACCTGAACAGTGAAACTTTCAACTTTAATGCTTAGTTACAGTCTGATTGTGAGTGTCCAAAACCAAACAAACACAACCCAAAATTGTCTGCGGAATTGCTTTGAGCAGTACACACATTTCTACAATCAAGGCATTAGAAGTCTGATTCACTAACCAACATAAAACTTCATTTTTTAAAAGCAAAGTGCCAAGATATATTTAATAATGCTGCATATTTACAAGCAAGGCACTATCATGTTCATTATTTTTACCTATGTAATCCTCAGCATGAAATTGAACACGCATAAGTTCTCTTTACACCATTAAGAGAAAACAAAAAAGCAAAGCTTACTGTGTAAGGAGCCTTCTAGAAATATAAAATAAGACTTGTTTAAGCTCGAAGGTATAGGGCTGAAGCCTCACTTCACTTTCTGGACCTTTGAGCCAAGTACAGGACTGTGAAGTTACCTTGTCTACCTAAAGTCAAATCTCTTCACGGTAATTGAGAGGTCACGATTATCATGATAGTGGCAACTATCTGTTATATAGACCAGTGCTTACAACACACAGAGGAAGATTTACTTCCCACCTCCCTGGAGAGCATCCTAAGTGTCAGTCTATCTTGATGATAGATAACTATCCTCTCTTCCTGTAGGGAAGGTAAAAAGCTAATGAAGAATTCACAAGGTCAAAAAGATGACAGATGTCAGATACCCGAGTATAAATATGGAAAGTGTTCAAAATGTGCTGTGAATGACAGATTTTAGAGGGAAAAAAAAAAAAAAAAAAAAAGATTCTTAGACAAAGAACCAAAGCAATGAGATTACATATATACACAGACCAGAAAAAAGTTTGGTTTTTGCACCTTTCCCCAGGTTTGGCAGTTTAAGCAAATAAAATTAATATGTAGCAAACAGCTTCTAGCTGATTTCTGACACTGTGTGCGCATCTTCCAAAGACTCTTCCCTATTTCCATTCTTTGTAATGTCTCTTAAAAAAAATAAGCAGTTTCTGCATGAAGTTCTTACAGAAAATGAAAAGGCATAATTTCAAAATGTATCTGATTATTTAATCACAATATTATCAGACTTTTTTACAGACATTGGCATTTCTTCTCAAAATATACAGCATGATCTAATATGTCATTTCCACCATAGCTTTAGTATGAAAGTGTTTAGAGGCACAAAGATTTAGAACTACCAAAATCAACAATTTAGAATTTTCGCAACTAAAGTAGTACATTTTTCTGAACATAATGTAGTTACATGCAAGACAGTAGGAAATGCTGTAAAATTATTGCAGAGAACTGACAGTTCTGAAAAGAGTCAGTTAAAAACAGATAATTTGTCTTTGGAAAGAGGGACTTCACATGACCACTGAAATGCACAAAGTTACAGCTTACATGTTACTAGAGACTTCAGTTTTGGAAACCAGTTAGTTATTACAACATGTACAGAAGTATTTTCAGGGATTAGAAGATAAATCTTTACTACTGGCTGTAGGTGCTGCAGTAGATTAATCTGATAGGAAGCTAGGGGTGATGTCTGGGGAACTGGATCAAACCAGTTCTTGAATACCCCACCTAATGTGCTTGTGCAAATGTATTTACTTGATGTCATGAACGTAGTAGGGCTAGGTTATACAAGAGCTAGTTCATGCAAAGAAAGCCACAATTCATATGGAATGTTATTTCCTCTAAAACACTTCATTAAATGTTTTTCATTGCATCTATGCATTGATGATTTTCCAGTATCCAGCTAGGCAGAAACAGATAGCAAAGAAAAAAATAGTTTAAATAAAGACTGTTGGGATTTGGGTTTAGTTCATAGGCTGATCAAGACTGTATATATTGGAGAAAATAAAATGTTTTTCATGGTCATACAAACCGGTAATTTAGTCTGGGATGCTGAGCTCTGGCTTACAGCACATGCATAAGGAGACATGAATGCATTCTGCATCCTCCTACAAAGCCAGTGCAGTATTTTCCTAGATACTTATATAATTGTTAGACTGCATTTGCCAAATATACTTATGGACTCTTATAACACTGATCAGGAGCTAGATTTATCCTCCTAATCTTCAGCTCTGTTGCAAAGGCTCTTGCCTTTTGATAGAAAAAGAGAGACATTTCCCGATCCACAAGGAAGTTATGGTAGATTATTGCAAGTCTTGTGTAAATCTTCAGTTGAGCTTTTTTATTGCCCAGGTCCATGGCAGCAGCAAGTGCCAAATGGTAATAGCCTGCTGCATCAAAGGGATCCTGAAATAAGAGACACAAAGATAGTATCCTCTGTAGTATAACTGGTGGAAAAGAACATGCAAGCTCAGTTTATTAGGTATCAAATGAGAATATTGTAGATTCTGAACTTCCTACTTTATTATTTACGTTCTAAATGCGTAAACCCAAGATGTGGTAAAACCTGATGTTATGAAACATTACTCTGTGTAATTATTTTCTGCAGTCATTTTTAGTATTTCTTACCTTAAGGTCATAGAATATAATGTCTCCTAAGATCAAGTACACCTTGACGTAATACAGTGTTTCCTCCTCAAACTCCAGAGGAGAGGAACAAAGGGACAAGGCCTTTAAATAAAAGTGTTCAGCTAGTTCACAGTGACCCAAATGATGATGGATGGCAGCCAGCCGATGATAAGCTATTCGTTCATTTAGCTGATTTCCTAATGAGATAATATATGTCAGGATAAAACCAAAGAGACAAAATAGGCAAATTGTCTCAAATCAGAATACATCTATACTATTTTTTTTGATTTTATTTTTCTATATGGTATTTGCTGAACTTTTGTTGAATAAAACTAATTTTGCTAAAGAGATACATGGCCAAAACCTGCCCTTAAAGAAAAATCCCATAGAATTCCTGGATTTCCTGCCATAGGTTTTCAGGGTGTCTGGGATTTTAAGAAATAACTACATTTGTCTCTCATATATAGATATATACCCTTCACTAGTTACAAAGACCATAAATTATTATGAAAGTAATGAAAAAAAGAAAGCTAATGGGATTAAAGACTCCCTTGCCAGTACATACTTTACATCAAAAGTTATGACAAAAAATGATTTTCAGACTGATCAGTGACCTGTCTGTGGTTGTATGGAGGGGTGAGATGGTTCCCAATCAGCTGAACAGCTCCCAAACTCAAAGAATAGTCATTTTTTAAACCATCTCTCTCATTTTTGATTACTTCATCCTAGGTCTATTCACTAGCAAGGCTATGAGCAAATCTGAAAGTATGACACTCAAAAGCCTCTTGGGACAATAGTACTCATCAGTATTACATCTGAGTTATTAGAAGCACACTCAGTTTGGACTTGGAATTCCAAGTTTAATTCTGTGGTCTACCAAAGGTTTTTCCATATGAACTTGGAGTTAGAAGAGGCAGTAATAAACTTGTTCATTCTTGAACAGAGGCAAAAATAGCAATGACAGTATTGCTATGAAACCCTGACAAGAAATCTGACTGAACTCAAAGGAAGACAACTTTTTAGACTTCTGCTGTATTTAAAAATCAGTCATATTCTACTTTAATTCAGGTTGGTCTTACCTAATTTTACACTGAGCATGAGAGATGCTTTTGCATATTCCAGGCTTTCCTCATAAATTTTCAGATTCACCAGCAGTTCCACCAGTTTATTGCATAATCTGAGTTCAGTGGTTTTGTTCCCAGTCTGAACGGCAAGTGGAAGAGCCCTGTCCTGAAATGCAAAACACCATCTTAGGCTGAACCCCAACACGCACATTGACAGGTTTCCATTCATGTCATGTCAAGCAATTTCAGGTTTCTTTTTGCACCTTGCTTATAACATATCTTACACACAATAGATACAACTGTTTCAACTCCTAACACCATGATAAAGTACTCAGCTCCAATAGGTTATAAACTGCTGAGAGGTTCACCTTTTGGTTCAGCATTTGTAGAATACCTGCTACAGTAAGAAGGTACATAACTATCAATGAAGTAGAAAAACTGCACAAACCCTGTAGAAAGTCACTGCTTTCTCCTTTTCCCAAGTACCATTGAAAAATATGTCTCCGGCAGCTTCAAACAATTCCATTCCTAACTTTGGATCTCCTGTGTAAAGAGCAGCATCCTGAGCAACCTGAGAAGAACAGAAGGAACGGGGAAAGAAAGAATATAAATCTTGGTTACTTCTTGGTAAAAAAAAAAAATCATAAGCATTAGCAATTGAAAAAAAAATCATCTTATTAAGGCCTCTCTTATCATTATAAGATGGGAAAGGCTGTAGTTGATGGGCCCATGCTCTGTTTTTTGGTACCCTCTTTTCGAGCAAGCCAGTGGCAGCTACGAAAGAAGTAACAACCTGGGCACACATAGTATTACAGTTCTCCCTTTTTCTAGCAGTAATATCCTGCTACCTTTGTCAGTACATGGCACCCTAAAAACACAGCGTATTTGATACCTGCTATGTTAAATTTGAATTAGAGCAAACATCATAGAAATAAATTCCAATTGCAAGTTAGATATTACTAACAGTGCAGACTTAAAAGCCTGTGAATTCTGTAAATAAATACAGCTCCGCTATCCTGTTCTTCTGAAAAAAAAAAAATACAGCCCATGTTAGAAAAAAGGATTTCATGAGAGGCAGCATGCATCCTCCCCAAAGCAAGAATACAGGATACTCAGTTATTGATAGGATAAGTAGTAATGAGAAAGGGGACTTTTTACACAAAGCAAGATCGAGAATCTTGCGTTGGCTTTATGATATTTAGTTTTCAAATTGCATTCAATTAATACAAGTCCATCTCTCGACTTAAGCACAAAAGCAGTGAACCTTTTCCACCTATTTTGGCTTCAGGCACCTAAGGACTCCATTGCATCATATTGTAGCAATGTTGTTTTACATGCAAGTTAAGATATGATGACTTCCACAAATTACTGGCACAGTGGTCAACCTTTTAGTGGGCAGATTCCTGCTTTGAGACTTTCCTCATGGACAGGCACTGACTCCCTGCTCTAAATACTAAGTTTTATAGATGCACAGTATAGAATACATATGCGTGTCCCTGGCCTATTCTTTGTTTTGGTGGAAATAAAGCAGAGAAAATCATCCCACTTGCTAATTTGGCTTTTGTACCACCAGGTGACTGACTTGGGGGTATCAGCTAAAATGATTTAGTAAAAGAAAAAGAAATAACAGGCATATAGCACAGTCCCTTCTTGTAAACACATTTATTCCATTTTGCTGGTAAGTATTCAAAAATGTAATATAACTGAGAGAAAAATCAATCAAAGCAGCCCCATATATTGTGTGTCAGTACATTCTAAATATGAACTTGTTTCCTATGTTTTCCTGCTTTGTAGATTTTTTTAAAAATGTCTTAAACAGGTGTCTGATTATTTTATTTAGATGTTATATGTTGGTACCAGTCATATACCAGCCAAGACTCAGATCTTACTATATTAGGTTCTGCATATATCCTGCCCTTCAAGGCAGCACTCTCCCTTATAATGGTAAAGAAGTATTTTTAACTCCTTTACAAAACCAAGAAACAAATTTCCCAAATACTTCAGTGAATGCCTAGGAACCATATAGATGACAGTTATCTGGGCTGCAGTGCAGCTCTGAAAACACTCCAGATCATCCAGTTGCAGCAGCAGCAAGAGCTAGATCCCCACCACAGGTCATCTTTCAATCTGTGTTAGCACAGCAGTAGAAGCTGCAGCAGGTCCTAGCTAGTTGCAGGGGGTCTGAGGTGTGCAAGCCACATGCCTCTGGTGTCAGTGTTGCAAAGCCAGCAGCAGCTTGACCTGGCTCTGTGCCATGCTATCACAGGCACAGAAGGAAAGCTTTAGGTGCTTTGGAAATGCTTCCTGAAGAAGCTACGTTGTTTTCCTGGGGATCTGGCCCACAAGCCAGCATGCTAAGATTGTTATGTGTTATCCACCAGCGTATAGCATGCATATGTGGTTTGATTGCTGTGGTGCTGTAGAATTGGTAGACGATGATGAAGAAATACACAGAATAAAACAGAGCAGGCACTAAAAAAAGGTTGCTGCCCAAAATCTTTCCAGAGTCAAGCAACAGATGAAAATGGAGCACCAACGGAAAATGCTGAGACTTTTGACTGTTAAGCATTACATTAAGTGGTGTTACTGTATGTTCAGAACATCAGTTAGCAAAATCTCTGGGATTGTTCTATTGAATTACTTCTACTTACTCTCTTACCAAGCCACCTGCACCATGTTGACAACACGTGCGTGCCTGTAAGTGTTGACGACATACCTGAATATAAAGATCCACAAGCTCATTCTGCCTCAGAAAATAATATATCTTTCCTGCCCGTAGCCAAGCATATGCCTCTTTCTCTTTTTTCTGGAGATCTATAAATATTCCAAGGCTTCTTTTGGTATATTCCAGAGCTGACCTGTAAGCCCTGAAACAAGGAAAACTGCTAATCACAGAGTTTCTTCAGAATTACAAATTGTTTTCTTCATAGTCAGAAAAGCTTTATGTTAACGTAAAAAGACAATCTGTTTCTCCTATTCAAAGCACAATTATAATTTCCACAGCTGTATTACACTAGTAGCTAGCAAAGTCAGCTGCCTTCTTCCTTTTTTTGTTCAATCTGAGTTTCCTGTTAGATTGTTATCACATTATATTATTTCAGGATAGTTAAGTTTAATGTGTCCTTCCCCTGCCTCAAGGTAGCAACAGGTGTAAAAACTCTTTCCTCATCTTTAGCTCTTCTATCATTTATGGCTTTTCCCTAGAAATCTCAGAAAGGAATAGCATCTGTAGGTATTTTTTTTTTCTAAGATCACCTAGGAATCAGAGAAACTAGAGCAGACTAATCAGCAGTTGTAGAAAAACTTGGGGTGGGGCAAAGGGGAGGGGGGAAGAGAACAGGACACGACATAACTAGTTCTAGAAGCACCTAAATTATCATTGGGCAATCCAATCTACTTTAAGTGTAAGGGTACTGTGCTTTCAGAAGTGCAGTCATACTCTTCATTGGAAAGACCTGTCAGATTGATTGAGTTTATGCTGCATTATACCAGACACAGAAGCCCCAGACTTGGTTTGTCTTTCTCTGTCTTGTGTTAGACTCCCATTACTTTGACCTGATGCATTTTCCTCCAAGCAGAAGACCCAAACGTTGATATGTCATATGAACTGCAGTTACGGTGAATCCTTACACTGCATTTTTAGAACACCCTGCTTAGACCTCCAAAGAGATCCAAAGCAAATGTAAAAGTAATGTGCTCCCACATATTTCACTCTATCAAGATTTCAGTTCTGTCTCTATAATAAAGTATCTCATCTGAGAGAAAAAGAAGTTTTTACCACTTTCTGATTCTTACAGAAATTGAAGAGACCTGTCCCTCCTTTTGTACTCATGAAAGGAAGTAAAGATCCACGGAATAAGCCTGACATTTCAGTCCTCTCTCTGCTAACAAGATGTTAACATGAGGAAAGGCAAGGTAGGCGAAATAGTTCAGCTCAGCCCAATTACTGAATGCTACTTACATCCCTCCTACAGATTTTTTGCTTTTGCAGCAGGCAGAAGCATATAACAATTCATAACCCAGCACAGCAGCTGGAACAGGTCAGGCTGCATCTGCTGGCCTGGCCACAGTAATTTACAATGGAAGTGGTGACACCAAGGACATCGCTGTTTTCATTACTTCATCATAGACACATATCATTACTCAGGGCTATTAACTCAAAGAACACTGTGATACTATGGTCTAATACCATATTGAGTATGTGCTATTAGCCAGTAGTCTGCTAAGGTTACACAGCCAACATCTGGGAGCCAGGCTCCTGGGACATGTAAATTCTGTGTACTACGTGCACACAGAGCCACAGCTTCTCCAACTAGTAAAATCCTTCTGCAAAATCCAAAAAGTTAAAAATATTACGTAACTCCTTTGTCTTCAGCCTCTCCAAAGGATGTTCATCAACTATGTCATTAAACAGCAGTGAACAAAGCAAAATAAATTAGGTGACATACTAGGAAGCTAGATGCTGGGACTTCAGCTCCTTAAAAGTTAAAATAAGCATCTACTCTCTTTCCACAATTGAGGATATTGTTTCCATCCTTACTGAAGGATGCTTGAAAATACCTGAATCTAAAGTGACTCCCAGAAGTGACATGCAGTAAGAAAATATTCAAAGCTGCCTTAAAAAGAACTTTTTAAGTTGTCTAGCGAAACCTGTAAGTTTCCCCAGCACCTGTTAGTTACTATAAATTGACTTGTGCAGTCTGTTTTTTCAATAAAGCAAAACAAAAAAATTGATAGTCTGAAAATAAGAAATTGCTGGAAACTAACACTATGCAGTTTTACATAAGCACAAAGCCTATATGCAAATGTTGAAAAATGACATTTCCTCAAGGAGGGAAATTTACATAGAGACAATTTGATGTCTGATCTGTCATTTGGTTTCCAATAGAAAATTTTGTTTAAAAAAATATAAAATAATTGCAAACAAGTCACCTGCCAGCAATAATCCTAGAGCTATAGCAGTTGTCAAGACTTGCGTAACATATAATACTTCTTAAGACATATTTACATATATTTTAAAAAAATAATTTGGCTCTTGAAGTGGTGCTAATCGCTCCTGAACATCTTGTCTCCCTTGAAAGATGATTGCTGCTTGAAGACAAAAGTAGTCTCCATTAGCACAGGACCCTTCAATTCTGATGAAGCATGTTGGCAAAGCAGAGAGAAAACAGAATCAGTCATATTCTGCTGTTGCACAAACTGAGATCCTTTAGCATGGCAGGACAGTTACAATCAGAATAAAAGTGGAGTCATTCAGCGTGTCTTACCTTTCTGTTCCTAAAGACAAATACAGCTGACTAATGGTTTCCAAAATTTGTCCCTCCAGAACTTTGTTGGACATCTTTCTAGCTAAAGATAGTTGATATTCATTGTAGATGACACACTGAGCCTCATCAGGAACAACTGTACTGTAGAACTGACACAGCAGTTTGATTGCTTGTAGCTGACCTAGGATTTGAAATACTAACATGAATCTCTATTTTGAAATGAAAGTTAAGTTAGTTTTAAAATAATTCATTCTTACTGTTTCACAAATCACAGTACAGTCTATGAATATCAATATAAGTCATAACAAGGAGACTCCACGGCCAGTTTCTTTACAAGCAAAGTTAAGTTTGAAGTAACCTGTAGCCTTTTTTATCTCCTAAGTAAAATAATAAAACAGACACCTTACCTGTATGTATAAGCTGCTTTAATCATGGCAGAAAGAATAAATAAATAAAGCATGGGTCTTCTAAATACAACTGTTTTATGCAAAAGTAATCCAGATTGCTGATCTTTTTCATACCTTTAAATCTGAGTCTGGTGCTGTCTGTACTACCGATAATATCGTAACTACTGTAAATATTATTGAACATAGAAATCTCTGAACTTTTTACTAATTAAGTTATTTAGGGTTTTTTTAACATTTCGTTTTCTTTATTGTTTCTGACAAACCTAAGTAGCACCAGAAGAGCAAGCCAACATTTATTTGTTTCTCCACCATTATGGGACAGAGGAAAGCTTTCAATCACTTCAATAGCTGTCACATAACTGGACATAGAATGTTGTTTAAGGAACAACAATAATATACCTATAAAACAAACATTCCTAAAGGGTACATTTCCTAACTTTGAGAAAAAAATACTTACTTTCCAAATGACTTGTTTCCATTGCAACTAAAAAAGCCCATTCATAATAAAGCCTTCCTTTTTCTCTTTGAGTTCCACCAACATAGTAACATCCCAGCTGAAGGAGGACTTGGATAAAGTCTTGGCCACAATCCGTACTTGGAAGTTTTGAGAATAGCTTCACTGCCCTGATATAATAATGTTCTGCCAGCTTGCTGGCTGCTGCATGCAAGCAGAGTGCCCCAAAATTAGCCAGGGCTATAGCTTGGTTATGAGCTTTATCAGTCTCTTCGGAGAGACGCAGTGCTTTGTAGTAGCTTTCAGCAGCTTCTTTTGTATTGTTTGTTCTTTTCAAAGCAATAGCAAGCATATTATAAGCAACCCCTAGCTGTTGAGAATTGCTCCATGAAGACTCTACAACAGCATTTAAAACATCTAAAGCCACATCATATTGCCTATAAAGAATGTATAGCCAAGCAAGTGAGACCAAATAGTTAATAATTTCCTCTGGCTTAGCAGAAACAGAGTCCAGTGCTTTCATCATGTAAACAATGGCTTTTCCATACCGTTTGTGATGACTGTATAGTTTTGCTAAGCTAAGATAGATAGTGCTGCATAGTTCTTGCTGCTCATTAGTAAACACAGAGGAAAGTGCTTGTATGAGGTAAGGTGCAATTTGGGATGGGAGTATTTGTCTGAGTTTTCTCAGGCCACAGAGCTTGGGAGCATTTTTGATGACTAAATCAATCCTTTTCAAGGAATCCATTAAAGTATTGGAGCTCTGAGAAGAGGCAACCTTTATGCAACTTAATACAATGTGTGGCAAACACTTTTCATTGTAGGACTCTGCTAGTTTGAAGTAACAGTTGTTTGATAAGTTGTTTTGTAAACCCAAGTCATTAAGCAACAGTTGAAACCTTTCCAAGAATGGTAGTGCCTCTTCATGCTGTTTGTGCACATTGTAATGTTTTGCCAGTAGAAAGCATGCCCTTGCCTCTGCATGTTTGTTCTGGCTCAGAATTGTCCTTTTCAGAGCATATTTTAGAATATCTGACTCCAGGTCAGCACTGCAAATGTAGTTGGGAATTCCCATGAGAAGAGATGTAGCCTTGTCAAAAACATGAGCACATTTTTCTTTGTTCTTTTGTGTCAAGTAGATGACTGTTAGATTTGTATAAAGAGCAATTATAAAGTACAAATCACTAAATCCTCCAGCTACTGCTCTCAATGCTTCCTCAAAATACACCCGAGCTTGGGAAAATTTCAGCTTTTTGACACTGAGCCTGCCTAAGAGAAAGCATATCCTTGCCAGTGCCCAGGACATACCTGCCTTTTTTGCTGCTTCTCTTGCTAACCTGAAAAAACTAACCAGTTCTTCTTCTTCTGAAAACCCATAAAACATGCTATTGATAAATGGATAAGAGAAATCATACAGGCTTTTGAAGTTTTTCTCATACTCTTTCCTATTTAAGAAGAGTAACAATGACTCCAAGATGTCAGATGCTTGGACATCATCTTGACATATTTGGAAGCAAGGTCCTTCAGGTGGAGGAAAGAGTTCCTTATTTGGAGAGCCAGCAGAATCCTCTCCTTCAGTAGTTGCCTCTTCTGCTTCAGTGGCCTCCAAATTCTTGAAGTTCTTCAGGAATTCTTCTATCTTGCCATTCTTGCTAGTGGATCCTGTGTTAGAATGTGAATGTGGAATTTCTGAAATTCAAAAATAAATTACAGATCACAACTTCACTTGTGCATACACACAAAGATCTTTAATAGACTAACAAAAACATTTATCAGTAGAAGATGCTGTTAAAAAAACATGATATACATATACCGCACTTTCTTAGTATGTCTAGGAGACAAGCCAAAGGTGGAGAAAGAGGAAGATCAAGAAGGATCAGAGAGGAACAAGTGTGGGAAACTGGAGGAGTGGGGATAAACGGACCTTGCCACATGTAAGCAGGCTGCCAATCAGTACACCTGCTTAGCCAGGCTGTATGCCTAATCCATCGCTAATCCAAATGAAGTCCAATGTCAATTCAAATTGCTTTGTGTCTGAGTGTATACTCAAGAAGTATATTCTGAGTGTATATTCTCTATTCTCTCTGTGTATATATGACCAAAAGAAAACTGTCAATGAATTACAATTCAGACTAGCTGGAAAGCAGAAGACCAGGATCTGGAAGGACCCAAGGTCTGAACTGCAAGCTGGATAAAGAGCCCAAGGATGGGACATGGATATTGGATGGATTTAAGGTCTAAGGGAACTGTGAATTTGAGTAAGGGTATACCTATACCCTGATAGACAGCTAAGGCAGGTTGCTGGGGGATGGGAGGTGAGTAACTGAGTTAGAGGTGTTGAAGTCTTACATGGGTGCTGGGAGAGTGCCCGCAAAGGTCATGTTCTCCTGTTCACATTACGTCTGTATGGCCAGCCATGCCTGTGTAATATGTCACAAGATTTCTTCTTTCAAATACCAACCCTTATTCTCTGCTAGCACAGACTAACATTCTCAAAATTATCAAGTTTTTCATGAATGGTGTAGTCATTGATTTAAATTATCCTAGTACTGACAACATTGAATATCTTACCAGTATAAAAAAAGACAGACATGCCGTCATTTCTATAGTCTTCCCACTGATGCCCAGCCAATAAAATAGGGCAGGGACTAGGCATATATTTTGCCATCACAGTCAGTGTAAAGCTTACAGCTGCATATCAACAGGAACTTATTGAAGTTGCAGATTTAGAGCTCAGTTTTCTTAGAATCTCATTTCTGAAACTGTTCAGCAGAATCATAAATATAAAATCTGGTATTTAGAAAAATATAGTACAAGTAATGATAGTGACAGTTTAGCAAATAGATGTCAAAGGAAAATAATTCTGCATCCTCATCAAAATATCTCCTTTGGGAAATATATTTATGGGGCGAAGTTTTCTAGCAGATGGAAAATCTGCTGGAATTCAAAGTCAGCACTTGCCAGATGCCCCATAAACAGTATTTTGCTCTGTTAAGCAAGTAGGAGTGTTGAAGGGTGGTGGTGGGTGTGGGTGTGTCAGCAGTAGAAATAAGGCATACATTTTGCAATTGAATAGCAAGGTCCAAGAAAGAAATGTGATATCAGTGAAAACCCATAATGTCTTACAGCAAAATCTGGTGAGTAGGGGTTACAGCAAAACCTAGGAAAGCAAACAGTGAGAGAAGAAAGTTAGCATATGAAGACACATTAGAAGAAGAAAAGCTGGCAAAGATACCAAAAATATCAGAAGTCACATTAATTTTACGCAAAAATTGTATGCATATGAGGCATTACCATATTCATGAGCTTTCTGAAATTCTGGTTCTTCTAATTGGTCTGTAAGAAAGAAAAAAAGTCACATTAGTTATGGTATCTTAGTTCTTTCCCAGTTTTAAATTCCCTAAAACAAGGCTATTTTTTAGTTCAGAATTCTGTATGTCAGAAGAATTGGGTGTGTCTAGAAATTCAGAAGAGAAGCAATTTCTAAGTATGACCCAAAGCTAACAGATCCTAAGGACATAACCGCCTGCTGATACAATTCACTGCTTTCCACATGGCTATCATAATGCACCTACCACTGCACAGTAAGGTGGGGAGACATGTGCATAATGCAATTAGAATTAACGCCAAGCTGTTCTGCATGAGGGATGCATCACCACTGCATTAAAATATGTGGACAGTGTAGGTACAATCATTCCCCACAACCCGCCCCCAAAATGAGGTAACAAAAAGCCCTTAATATTAGTTAAATAAGTTTTAGCATCACTCACAGGGGGTGGGGGGAGGAGAGAATAATTATTTGGGTAGTTTTTATAGCCAAGTGTCAGACTTTTGTGGCCATTCCGATAGGACACAGATGAAAAATCCCTGTATCCATCTTTCCTTCTAAAAAAGCTATCTTTAAGTTCTGTAGACATGACTACTATAGAAATAACGCATCCATAGAACATTTAAGAATTACTATTTTGTGTAGAAGATATTTCTCAAAGTATTGCAGTTGTTATGGTGCATTTCAGGATTATATTCACTGTTTTTCATACACTAAGTACAATGTAAGCGGTACTGAGTGTATGAAGAATGTGTCTAAAAGGAGAGGTTCACAGAACTAGGTCTGTTTAAGCTGATGGAAAGACGTTTCGCTAGCCTTTAAGAATGACTTCTCACTGACTGTTTACTAGTTTCTGAATCTCTTGTCTTCAAATGTTTTCCTGACTATGGTGGACAAATGCCATAGATGTTTACAAATGCTTTAAATATCTAGCTGGGGAAGTACTCATAAGTAAATACTTCTCATTAGATGTGGATGGAAGGAATCAAAAACCCATTTACTCAGATCACACATCAAGTGAATATTGAAAACACGTGCTCTGGGTAAGTCATGTTATATTGATCAATTGTTCACTTTAAGAGAAAAAAGTGGCAAAGATAGTACCATTAGCTGGGGAAGATGTGAAAAGAAGGTGGCACTTATAAAGTTTAAAGAGGAGAGGAGATGTGGTGAAAAATGTGCAACAGGCAAAAACAGCAGTATGTCCATTACGCCCATGACATTGTTTTAGCACCTAACAGCTGTCTGAGCTTTTTTTCCCAGGCTTTTCATTCAAGCAAGGAAGGTGAGACATGGAGTTGTTTTGCCCATTGACATATGTTGCATTTTCCAACTCAGGTCTGACATGCTTTAGTTATTGTTCATAAGCACTCCGATTTGCAGAACTAAACTCAACCCCACACATCACCTTCTTTCAAACCACAGCCTACAGGTCTGTCTCTTAGGATGGCACTAATGGAGATAAAACTTTGTTAGATATTTGGCAAGCATACACATCACCTCAGGACAGCCTGTGATGGGATAAAAAATAGCTGATCCAGTTCAGCAAGATAATTCTATTACACTACCTTACACTAAGCCTGTAAAGGTGAAACCCCAATTATCCCTATTAGCTTATGTAAAGCATGAACACTTAGAAATAACAGCTCTTTCAGAGACTGTATAGCTAAAAGTATATGTTTTCTTTATATGAATAGATTTTGCTATTTTTCTATACCTTTAGAAAGTTAAATTAAGCATGAAAAGGTGTATGTTTGCATTAGCTGCCAATAATTATTATGCCACCTTTCTTAAGGCTAGTGAAAAGCCAGCAGTATTTGGGTTAGCATACCACCTTTTATAATGTGGTGCTGACATTGAAAAGCTTGAAGGTATGTTCAGCTCAATAACAGAGTTTTTAAAACCCTGCTATTTAATTCACTCAAAAAAAGGACAAAAGAGGATTTGTAAATGCTCTGCTGGGAAAAGTCTTGCATCAACAGGGAAGCAGCAAAGATGATAGCAAGATTTTTACAGCCATATGTATGATCAAACTGAAAACCAAGATATTACAAGCTAGATGTAAAGGCTAGAATCAAACTGAAACAAAAAAAATATTTTTTTTTTTAAAAAAGAGGCAGTTATAACAAGGATCTAGGAACTGCACCTGTATCTTGTGCACTAAAAAGGAGTAAAATTCATACGTACCTATTCTGTACACAGAGCAAACATCTGTGATGGAAGTTTGTTTTAACAAATGTATCACTTCTTCTAAATTTTTTTCTTTTGAAAAAAAAGATAGCTCTTCTGCTTCAAGAAAATCCAGGTCTTGTGTTCTAACAAAGAAAGGAACAACTCTGAAGGTGTCTGAAAGCAAATTTGGCTTGAGCTCACGGCATCAGTCAAATTGAAGCCCGCTAGAGAAACTAATACAATCTTTACATTATGCTGATGCTAATTTTGAAGACAACAATCATTTATAAACATACATACAAATGGATAGTAGCTATGCTTGCAGCTAACAGTTTCTGCCATATGCAAGTAATTTGTATGTCTATGTCATGGTATAGCATTTTATGAGAGAACATATTAAAAGCAAAAATCTAAGGACATTATGGCACCAATTTTCTAATATATGCTTCAAGTTACACATCAAATGGACCGGTGGAGAACATTCTAAGAAATCCTTGTTTCAGCATGTGAACAGTCCAGACATGTTAGTAAGAGCAGCCTATTTACATGGTGCCAAAGCATGCTGAAATGCACACTTTTTACAGGTTTCTGTCTGCATTATGAGCAATTATTTGTAAAAGGAGCCCCATTTGAAGCAAGTTAAGGCCTGTAACTGAGGGTACTAGCAAAAACAGAACTTGGATGCTTCAATGTAGGTCTTGTGACCAGCAAAAATAGTCTTCTGTGATCCAAAGAAGAGAGGCTGAACCAGATATAACAGTAAGAAACTTTTCCCAATAAAACTCTGGTACACGTGGACATTTTCCAACATTTAATCAGACTTCATATTTCAATTTCTTTGCATTTCTTTTGACTGATAGACACTATGACAATTCTCATTAAAAAAAACCTAAAACCCCTCAAATCTGAGTTTAATATTCAGTATATTTTAAAGCTCAAGAGACTGAGTCACTTTTTGTGTATGAGTGAAATATATGTCACTTACTTATTTCTAGATAAATCCAGTTTAACGTGACTTGTCTTTACAAAACCTATTTGGCCAGTAAACACATGTCTTCCAAGAAACCATGCCATGCATTCAATGAAGTAGCCAACGATCTCAATTTTGTCCCCTTCCTGGAAACTCATCTCTTCCAACACAATACTTTCATAATTCATCACAGCCAGACAGGATCCTGTTACTGTGTAATAAGGAGATAAATAATATTTTCAGATAAAGTAATTTAACAATACAAATACACTTAATAGAACAGCAACTCAGCAGAGCAACATATCTAGCAAGAGACATTCCTTGAACTTGTGAGTTGCACATCTGATCTGTCAAGATTTAAATCATCCAAACCCAATTTATTTGGTTTGAGCAATTAGAATTGTATATAACAGCATAAAAATCCTCATTTCCAGCCATGAGAAAGCAGAGTTTAAAATGTTTTCAAAGTTCTAGCAAATTCCTTCATGATGCAACAACAACAAAAAAGTTTTAAGTCCTTACTTTCCCTCTTATAAAGGGCTCCGAACTTGGGCCAGAGTGACCTCTGTATAAGTTTAATTTCTGAGGCAGTATTAGATAAAACAATACATGTATGAAAGATCCACAGTAATTACATTGGTGCACTTTCTTATTTTAAATTTTTTCATCAAATCTAGAGGCATTCTCAACTTAATTACTCTTTACTACTTTGTGCATCTACTTAATACAGTATTTAGACAAAAATAGAAGAGATAAGCCTTTAGAGTTTAACTCAACTTAGGCCGAGATTTATGCTTTCGCTAATTTTATTGTAATGAAATTTTGAAATCTGTCTTCCCATCCTAATATAATGGGGAAAATAGGCTTTAGAGTGTCTTAAAAGCATAGAATAAATTTGGGGTTCTTTTAATGCTGATGTTTGAATGGAATTTCTTACCAACTTTCTTGATGGATTTAGCTTCTGTTTTGTATGTAAAATCAATAGGATTAGAATACCTTTTAAGAAACCATCTGAAAGAGAGCTACAAGTTAGCGTATAAAACACTTCACAAAGTGTTGTGAAAATAACAGTAATATTTTTAAATCCATTTGAAAACAGATGCACCCCTCCCACAGTTCTTTCTATTTCAGCACTCTCCATACACTTCAGACACAGCTATGTTTTAGTAGTAAAGGAAGCATTACTTGAGTCAGACAAACCTGAGGAGGTCATGTTATTTCTCCCTGCCCAAGGTCAATAGAAAAAACACCAGCTTTTTAATTACTAAGAACACCAAGAATAAATTATTTTCTGGTGATTCCTGAAGTGAGTCCATTGATGTAATTTTGGCTTTATAGCAATTATGAGCTTGGATATGAATTTGGAACAAACTGCATTAAAGGAGGTGAATGGCTCCTGTCAATAGTTTTGAGTAAAAACACTGCTAGCCTGTGATCATCCTTGTTTCCAAGCATCCCACCTGTTACTATCCATATTCCCAAGCATCCTGAAAAAAAGAAAATTTTCACTTTATGTTATTTTAGAAGTGTTCATGGATTTTATTTCAGACTCAGGGAAAAAAAGCAGAAATATTTAACTCAAAAGATAGTAAACCATCTTTAAATGCTGCTCTGTAAGTATCTGGATTAATTTCAGTTGTGTAGTATGGAAGGAAATAGAGCATGCATTCTCAGTGTTAATGGAAGATGGATGTTCCATAACAAGCTACCATTTAGAGACACCTATGTCTAAGCACATGTGTACATACGAAACAGATGCATATGAAAGAGGTAGCTAGGGTCAGGTACCTACTGATGAAAAGGGATCAATGGCTCCAGAGAAGCATTACACAGCACGGTCATATCACCATCCACAGATCCATCTGTTACTTCTTCAGTAAAAGCCCCAGACTCACAATGAGTGTTTATTTCATTGTCTGGAGCAATTGCCTTTCTTATTAGATTGTCAGGACATAAAACAAAAAATGCCCCTAAAAAGAAAGCAGTGGAGCAGATGTCATTTTATGTAATGTTTTAGTGTCATACAAGCTTTAAAACTGGCTTCAAGAGCATTAGTAACATTCAATTAGAAAACAAAAATCTGAGATTTCATAGGAAATTTCTTTCTGATTGTCAGATATTCATACTTTGCTGTCTAGTTTCAGTTAAAAAAAAAAAAGCAGAGCTGAGCTGTTCAATGAAGTGTAGAGCCTTCTGCTGCTGCAACACTCTGCATGTTCCTGTTGCAGTAATCAACAATCCATCTAGCCCCACTCTGTCTCTGACAGTGGCAGCAGGTGATGCTATAGGGGAAGCACATGAGCCTGGCAGCTATCTGCAGTCCCTCTCTCCTGTATGTCTCCAGGCTCTGCAATAATATTAAGCAAGGTGGAATGTGCATCCCTCCCTAATTTTTTTCGTATCCATTTATGGACCGGTTGCACATGAATTTTTCTAATTTCCCTGTGATCCTACTGAACCCAATCTGTGTTTGTTCTCTTCTCTTCCTGGTGCATTAGTATTTGATTTGGGGATTTTAAAGAAAGGCGCTTCTCTAAATTTAGCCTTAGCATGTATAGTCTTCCTTACCTTCCTGTACTAGCAAGCTTCTGTACATCAACTCTAATGATTTTTCATTTATACAGACTTCAATGCCTGTTTCTTCTTCCTCTTGAGAATACAGCCAGAAAGATTGATCTAAGAATAAATTCTCCATGCAATGATTTATAAAACCTAGAAAAAAAAAAAAGAGACCCAACAATTTGTTTCCTTTACAGTTTTACAGTGTAGAAGAAAACACCCTTTCAGAAAGTCAGAGACTGGGGTGGGCATTCAGATGATTCCTTTATTGCTTAACCCACAGTGTATAACTAATTTTACTATATAGTATTAGCAAAGTTACATCAAGTCACATGCATTACATCTATTTTTAATGCTTAGCTCTCACAGACTACACCTAAAAGGCACACAACATTTCTGTGCCTAATCCTGCTGAGGAAGCAGACCATGTCCTCCCTTAACAAGGGATCCCCATAGCTTAGCTCTATTTGAAAGGTTTGGAGTCTGAAAGAGGCAACGACTAGGAAGCTTTGAGCAACGGGTGCTTAGCACCACTGAACAGAAGACTAGAAATAATCTGAAAAAATAATCTCTGTATAAATTTCTGTTGCCTGATTCAGCTGTACTGATTTATGCAGATACTGTGCCTGGGCATCAGACTCCTGGAACATTGGGACAGAGATGCTGCTGCATACCAGTCACGTAAATCAGGTGATAGTGCTTGATCTTGGAAGCTGGGGCTCCTTACATTAGGAGTTCCAGAGAGATCTGGATTGCTGTATCATAATCAGCATGGTAGAGAACTGGGTGGCTGTATCAATCAGTATGGGATAGATAGCAGGGTATTAATTAAAGGGCCAACATTAATACATCAGCAAAACCTTTGTGCAAAAAGTGGTGATGAAGAGGAAAGGTGGGCAGATCAGTGATTAGGGTGCTACTCTGCTCTTCAGAAGATGCTGAATCAATTCCCTATTAGCCACAGCCTTGCCTAAAAAGAAGCTTCATCATATTGTCTTTCCTCTGCAAAATTGGGTAAAACAGTATTTTTTCTAGTTATCTAAGGAACATTTAAAAATACAAAACAGCAAGTAAATAGCAAATGTGGAATTCAAAATAAAATTCATTATTTTAAATTAGTCTGACAGAAACAGGCAAATTCAATAATAATGCACACAAGCTCTCCATACACAGAAGAAAAAAAAATAAAAATCAGATAAAATGGAGACAAAGACCCAATTCACATTATATTCTTCAAGACAGACCTGGGAAGTTATAGCATATTAAAAATGTAACTCAAATCAATGGCATCATATTGTACACAAAAGGCAAGCTCAGATTTAGAAATAAAACTGAAGCATGCACCATATGAAGCAATTTTTGTTTTACTTGATATTTCCTCTGAAGCCTTACCAGCTCTGTCCAGTTTGCTCACTGCTATTTAGGAAAGTTGTGGAACAACCAGAAGAGTCCAGTGGGAAGCATGATAAGAGGTCTAGAAAATACACTCTGAAGAAGGCTTATAGGAATCAGGGTTGATTTTCCTAGTGAAAACAACACTGAGTGGAAGCATGGGTTAGAAGTCTCCAAATAGGTATTAGCATGATACAAAGAAAGAGGAGTGACTTCCACATGTCTACAGTGAGCAGAAAAACCTGTAAATGTATTTAAGTTGCAACACAGGTTAGACTTTAGGACAAAACCACCTGGATTGGAATAGATTGCTTAAAAAGAAGATATGGTCTGACTCTGGAGTGTCTAACTTTGACAGGAACAATAGCTGTTACCTGCTTTGGGAAAAAGGCAGGTTTCTCCTGGAGGTCAGAGGGTCTCTCCAACCCTATCACAAGTACCCAGTTCAGGAACATTACTTACAGCTAGTAGGAGTTAATACAAAAAAAATCTCAAAATCCTGTTCAACAAGTTCCCAGTCAATCAGAAGTTGTATGCAGAGGAATTTAAAAAAAGCATGTTGAACTGTTGTATGGTGAAACAGCTTTACCCAGTGAGTGGTAGGTTAGAAACTTCCATATTTCTTCAAAAGTTTTAAATGTCACCACTATTAGGTCTTGATCACTATGAATAGACAGCAGTCTAGCAGAGAGCTCCTAAAAAAAAAAATAAATAAACCCCAGTATTTTAATTACCATTATACTAGACCTGAGCACACTTTCACACTAGGTAATGCTTATGCTAAAATGCTCTGTATTAAGAAGGGTTTTACCCACGTGAGATATCTGTTATTTAACACATACCTACAACATATAGTCTGCCAAGTTTTAATCTGACTTTTTCTTACCAATTGTACCAACTGTTCCAGTAAGGTTAATTTACAGAGGAATTAAGACCTCAGGACTGATCACTGGGTAAGACTACAGGCTATCTGATTCATACACATCTATGTATAGCAGCCAGCATTCTCTATTTAGTGTGAAAGCCAGGCAAGCCTCTCGTGGTACTTTCCAAGAATACCCTCCCATCAGAGCTTTTTAAAGTTTGAGAACTGTCTTTGCCAGACATGTTGGTATTGATATTAAATTGTGGAAAGGGCTTCTTTGTTTGTTACTTTGGATTTTTTTTGTCTTAAAATTTCTCTAGGTCACTTGAACCACTGTAAAATTTTAGGATCCACAACACCCTGCTGTAGGTTAGCCTCAGAACTCTGTACACACATGAAAATGCGTGTCCTTTGATGCAACTTTGAACCTGCTACATGGCAACTTCAGTCTTGTTCCAGAGGAGGCATTGGATAGTCATTCCCTAGTTCACTCTTTCCATAGTTAAGACAATTAAATATACTGGAGGGTTTGTTTGGGGTGTTTTTTGTTTTTGTTTTTTTTAAGATGCAGTAAAAGCCTTTCCTTCTCATTTGTACTGGTTTGTGTTGCTAGAATAGCGTTAAATGGCACTTAAAGATGAGCAATGATAGTTGTAAATGATATTGATGGATTTTATATGGAATTTCAGAAATGCTAAAAAGGGAGAACTACATAAACCTTCAAATAAGTCAAAGAAATATACATTTTAACAGATTCTAGCCAAAAAGTGGTAATATACTGTCTGATTGCACTTCAGTTAGTAGCTTAAATACAGGGTTCACCAATGACACTGGCTACTCTCTTTCAGGGAAATACAAAGAACTGTGGCAATTTGTGAGACAAATATCTGAACCAGCATCTCAGAGGATAAATCAGATGCAAAGCTAACAGGTATAATGCTACTGTATCATTTCCCAGTACTGCACCTTCTACTCCCATCACATCTAAATTGAAATGCATCTTAAACCAATGCAAAGACTGAACAATAAACTGATTCTAACTCTGTGTGTGTAATAAAACTCCCTCACACATTTTCTGTAATTGAGCAAAATGAAGCTGATCTACTGTTTTTATTACTATTATGTCATGATTTAAAAAGACCTCTGAATTAATTCTGTTTAACTTCCATTTTTTCAATTCACACAACATGAACAAATTAAAACAGTAATTCCTTTTTGAAAAAGAGATATCCAACTTAAGCCTCATCACTGCTTTGATCTTCTACATGCCCCTTTCTACACTAGATTAAATATTAACAAGAGCCTGAAATCTATTAATAAATTGCCAACACATGCTAAAATATCTCAGCCCCAAGGGCTTTATGCACTGCTGAATATCAAAACAACATTCTAAGGAAACTTATCATTATAAATCTTGCTTCCTTCAAAGTCCTTTTCCCAGTCTGTTTCTAATAAGGCCACAAATCTAGTCTATTTGTATGCTGTTTTCCTTCTCCTACTGATCCTTTCTCCATCTCCCCCTAAACAAAAGCCAGAGCAGAGCAGCAGGAGTACAGACTGTTTTCACAGCCACAAAATCAGCAGGCTGGTGATGGAGAGTTCACAACACATGAGAGGGAAAATGTGTAGGAACACATGCATCCAAGATAGTCAAAGCCATAACTAATTAAGATCTCTGTGTTTGGCTTGCTAGCAACGGAGACTGGAACTCATGGCTTAGTCAAAAAAGGGACACCAAAAGTCAAATGGTATCATCCTGCTTTTCTATCAAGAGGGAAGAGGTGACTTGAAATCATACGTGTAGCAAACCTCATTGGTTGTAGAGGGAAACTTTCCTACATATGAACAAATGAAAGACAGCAATAAAAACTGGTCAACCCTCTTATGTGCTGTTTATAGCTATGGCCATCTAGCCCTAGGACATCAAATATTTATGCTGTTCTCCTTCAGACTTCCTCTTTGACTTAGAAGTGGGCTTCCTGGGTAACTTGCATGCCAAATGACTCAAAGTGACTGGAAACTTAAGTGAAAAGTCAATACGAGGGCAAATGAAAATAAAATATCAGAAAAGCATGATTTCCTTTGACATAAATCGAAGCAGAACATTTTTAAAACAAACCCCTTCAATGTGTTATTTAGCCAGGTTTATTTACTATATATCAATTTGGTGTTCCAGTCTTTTTCAATGGTTCAGTATTTCTAATGTCTATAGATGTTTTGTGCCATGGGAAGCTCTGATCACTCATTCAAGCATACAGCTTGTAAATGGAAATAGGACCCAAGTAACTCAGACTATTTCAGTAGCACAGGGTGGATTCTCTGAATCAATAAAACTATTCCCAAGCAATTGACTTACATTGAAAACTGCCATCACCTCCCTGCTGTCATTTTCCAGAAGACGGAGCTGCCCTCTGAGCTGTCTTTGGAGTCTGGGATCAGGACATTGACTCTTTCGTCTTACCATCATTAACTTCAAGGAGATATCTGTAGAAGGATATCCATTTAGAATGAGCTTCGGAGAACCAGAAAATCCCTCAAATTCATAGAATCCACATTAAGAAATATTTTTTTCAGCTTCAGAGACAGACACAGAAAACTGATGTACTGCATGTTTCTTTTTCATTTTTATTACCCAGTAGAGATAGTAGCCTAGCATGAAACACAAGATTTGTTTCACTTGCATAATAAAGGCTTCGACTATACAAAGGAGTGTGATGTGAAAGTCTGTAGAAATTCTGGGAGCCAACTGACACGCTTGGGGATGGAGAAGAGAGAAGAGGAAAAAGGCAAGCAGATTGGTAATTTGTCAAATTAGACAGCTCTACGGACATTGAGAACATGCCCAGATTTCCAAATATCCCATGCATATTTTAAAAATCGAGGCAAACAGATACTGGAATCACAAAAATAACTCTCACCCCAAAACCAAACAAAGCCAAAACCAACACGTAGATTGTTTGGCATGTTACCGCAACTCTTTATGCTAATCTTAAATTCACAGTTATCAGATATGTCACCCCCACTATTTCAGAAGGCTTCTATAAATTGCATATTGAAAAAGCTGTTTCTCCACTAAGCTGGCTGAGCAGTACCAGCCAAGATAAATGGTCCCACTAAAAGCTCACTTATGACTTCCTCAGTTTCAGCTAGCTGCTGTCAGATAAAGATCTTCGATAAACCTGCTTTCATTCTGCATATCTGTTAAATTAACTCAAGAACTCTAAATCAGACCCATAAATTTTCAGATACACAGATGGGTACATATAAGGCAATAATACCCATCCAGGAAGAATTCCAGTTGCAAGTGTGTAAACAGGTCATGCTTCCAGCAATAAATGGGATTATTGACCATCCCAAAATACTCCATCTCCTCTGAATTTCACCTTTGAATCAGGAAAAATAGATATTTCTCACATTCTGGTCTAACATGCTGCATCTTAATCTGTTTTCATAGGGCTTCCTATGTATGTCTTCAGGAGTTTTACGATGACTTGCACCTAAATTACTCATTACATTAAGGTCAAGAAGGGTGGGTCAGAAATACAAAGCAGTGTTACTGAATTACAAGCCCTCTCTGTTTAAGCTGTGGTCATGTAGTCAATTGTTAGTACAAAGAACACAAACTAGAATCTTTGAATCTTACTTAGATCACTGTTAAGTAACTGTATTGACATCTTCATTTTACCTGAAGCCATCAGAGATACTGACACAAGAGAAGACTATTACGTAAAAAATTTAAATTTTTGTTTTACATAATCAAATTGATTCCAAATTAAATATTTAATGATAGAAACACAATTTAAGTCTTATATAAAGTTAATATTACTGAAATAATAATTGCATTGAATTTAAACAACTGAAATAAGCTGCTTCTGCCAAAATAATTATTAATAAAGCCTTATGGAATTGAAACGTGGTCCAAAACCATTGCACCTATAATAGTCTTCCTGTCTGCTTCTGTGAGCTCTGCTCCATACTCCCAGTTAAGAACTACCCAAGCTCTATACGGAGTGAGACAAACAGGTGTGTATATAAGCACACATAGTTTAACTAGAAATAACTATATGCCTGGGGGAGACCTTCTACCACTGATGTGATATGTCAGGTCAAGCCAGAAAGCAGACCACATCCAACTGTTGTTCTTTGATGGTTATTACTCTTCCTCCACAAGCAAGAGAAGGGAAATGTGACTAGAACCTCAATTCACAGAGCAGGCCACAAGGACTCCAGAAGGGAATCCTGCTGCACCTACTTTACTGGAGAACTGCACTCAATTGCAACTTCATTGAAAATACAGCACTAAAAAAAAAATAAAGACTTGGAAAGGCCACAAACTTAAAAAACAGGACATTTCAAGAATTTTACATGTGGGTTTCAATAAGCAATGAACTTTATTTACCTTTTTTCTTAGCCACTACAATATAGTCCATACATTGTTTCTGGCTTTTATAGCAGTTCTCTCTTTTTATGAGAAATTCTTGACAAATCTTATGTAGAAGTTTGACATTTCACAGCCTCCATGAAGTATGTTATAAAGTTTACAGGAATTGCAACTGCAAATGTTGACGTAGTTGTCTCAAAAAAAAAAGTAAGCAATGAGAAAAGCATTATATTTACAAGGCATGATGGAAGCAAATACCTTACCAGTTGGAAAATTCTCTGCTTGTCTGGGAATGGTCCTGGAACTGACACTCATGCATTTTTCACTTTGAGAACACTCTGTTATGATAAATGAAAGGAATGGTTAAGAGCATTTTCTAAGTCCATATAAATCACACCAGAAAAACAAACAAACAAACCATCCCAGACTTTCAAAGCATTCGATGCATTGGATAATTACTAAAAGAAAATAACTATATTTTTTCCCCTTCCCAGTATATAATTTCCAAAACCCACAAAAATTATCTGCAGATCATTTCTCTCCTACTGGAGAGGAAGTTAAATATTTCATTATTTTGGTCTGAAGTTTCAAAATGATGGAGAATGGGTGGACACATAGCCTCTCAGGAAACTGAAGTCACATTTGGGAGAGAGCAAGAGTCAGACTTCATTTTCTCTTCCCTTGCACCTATACCAAAAAGTGGCCTCCACTGAAGCTGCAGTGGTATCAATTGGCAATGACACGAGTGCCCTGTACCAATTCAGACATGGAGAGAAGTAAACCTTCTCTTTATTTGTTACAAGCTTAATACTTGGGAGGGTGTAATGTAAAACCAAGAGATCTGAAGTTTTAGAAATAGAACACAAAATTACTATATTTTACATTAATAGTAATCTGTTTTTTTCTTTTTCAGCCCATATTTCTTGGGGTCTTTTTGGAAATTATACACTCTCATGCTGAAGAAGCACCCACTCCAAGTAATTCCAAGGTTCCCTTAGCAAAAATCATTGAAGACAAGGCTTGATATTTCCAAGTATAAAAATGGGAGAGATAGATCTTTAATTTTTCAAAGAAAACTCAGGCAATTTTCATGCATCCTAAGACATTCTCCTCTGCAGCTCTGCTTTTAAGAAAAATCTTGTAATATCATAGGACATGGTAATTTCCAAGTCTTCCGCATCTTCCCTTGAGTGCGCCTATTGATGTTGCATGAACAAAGTCACAAATACATAAGGATACATATACACAGTTTTCCTACATCAGAAAAGAAGCAGTAAGCAATAAAAACATCTTTAAGGTCAATTATTAATGTATACTAGAAATAGAAATTGCAGTTCCCAAGCACTTCAGTTTGGTTGGGGGTTTGACAGGGGTGTTGCGGGTTTTTTTTTAATCTGGACTCGATATTTATTTTTAAATAGAGAATTGATAGTAAGCTCACTGCAGCGTAGGCTGGCTGTGTTTAAGGAACTTCATGAATTTAAATTCTCGACAGCTTCTGGGACCATACTTAGAGTTCTGCTTTTTCTTGGTTTAGTCAGAAGTACTGTCACAAGTCTGCTTGCACACAGGAAGCAATGTTTAAAGAACACTGATTTCAATACAAAGTCAAGAGCAGAGTGATGAGGATATATTGATCGAAGTCTTACCTGTTTGTTCTTGCAACGTGTCCATTCTGACTCCACCCCTCACAGTGCTAATGGCAGCATTGGCCTCTGCATGTTTCCAGTGAGACCTGCACCTCCTCTGCTCCATTTCTTTCCTCCCCAAGTTCCTCTCTTGCTTTCCCTCCAGACCAGGGACGATGGCATTAGTACTAAGCATGGATGTGCTGCCTGCTGCTGCCAAGCTCTCCATATTTGTGATTGCTCACAGTGCTACAATTAACGTTATCAACAATCTGAGGGAGAAAAAAATTAATTAATAATATATTTTTTAAAAAACCATCAAAATACATGCACGTATTCAAGAGCTGTCCCTTGCCTGCAGGAATTATTTTTAATTCTAATATAAATTTAAGTATTTGCTTTAGGCTCCTTTCAGAAGAATTGTTGTGTAACACCCAGATTCACACCAGAAAAAGCTCCTGTAATCAGGTGGCATCACTGCTTTAGCAACATAACAACAGATTTGACTAATAGCAACAATCCAAGGCCTGAAGTGAAATGTACTTATGCCCATTGCTGATTATTCATTCTTGGCCAGCTTTAAAGCAGAGCCTGCAAGGGATAGCATCATTCACATTAAGAGAGGCAATGCAGAGGAGAAACATCATTTTCTAAAGGTGACAAGAATGGAACAGGTACTGTATGCTTAATTCAAACAAGCAGAAAGGTTTTTTTAAATTCAGCTAAAGAATAAATCCTCTGCAGGAACCCACAATACAGGAAGACTGGCATGCAAGGATCGCAAGGTTTCTTTGCAGTAAAGCAGAAGGGTGATTTACTGAAGCTATAGACCAAGCCTGGCAGCAAGACGTACTGGGAAGAACATCAGCGGAAAGGAATAGAAATGAAAGTAGAGCTCAAGTAGTTGCAAGCTTCACTGCTCCCTCTACAGTCACCGATGTGAGACACCCTGCAGTCCCAGTTCTTTAGGCACAAGCTACTTCAGCTTCAGAAAAGCGCTGCCAGACCATCAGCCAATGCATGTAGCCAGCACACGCCCCACTGATATTTAGAACCTTTTCTCAGTGGGCTCTCAATGCCTCTGATTTCATAAAGCCACAGGATAGATTTCTCATTAGTCCTGCCACTTGTACTTAATCCAGATTCCTCTGTATTTACTCCAGCCATACTCATCAACGAGCCACATTCATTATGAGTATACACACTTGTATTCTTTGTGAAATTTCCTCTCATTTGTTTTCCAGCAGAAATCGATTAAAATGGAGCTGTTGATGGAAGATTACTTTCACTGCCAAACCCTCAGACTAGTGGTGCATGGTCAGCTAGTATGCCCTTACAACTGGCCTTCAGACTGGTCAGAAAATTTCTCCCTTCCCCATTCACTATGCAATGGTGTATCCCAAAGCATGTTATTCTGGTTTGCTTCTTCACATAAATGCTTTCCAACACTTCTCAACCTCCAAGCTTCACATCACAGATCCTTAAACCTGAGCAAACTGAGCACCAATGTGAATGGTGCAACAGCTCCTAGATGTCTGCCATGGTAGGCAAGTAGATGGGATGAGGCAGTGCTCTGTCTGCCCAACTTTAATGCTTTTTTTTTGCAGTGATTGAAACCTTTAGCCCATAGAGCAACTTGAATAAGCAGTAAACTATATACAGATAGAAGCATGTTATGCAATTATAAAAAGATTAATGAGGCATACTTACAGGTGGCGTGACCAGCTCAGAGAATTAAACCATAGCCATATCTACCACAAGCACATAAGGTAATGAAGTATTAAGACATCTAGGATGGATGTTGTTTTAATGTTTCCATTGTCCCATTTTGCTATTTATTTGGAAGTGCTTATCAGAGTGGTGAGGCCAATTTTCAAACGGTGCTTTGTGGTGTAGCTTTGCAATTCTCCATATAAAGTTATGAGTATAAATTCATAAATACCTATGAAACACAGATAGTAACTCAAACAAGCAATTTTGATGCCTTTTCTCAGAAAAGGGTATTTCCACTAACATATTAGTTTACTGACTTCAGATCTGTTTCTCTTGGTAATTTCTCTGAAAAACTGCCTATTAGACTTGACGACTGACTCATACAAGATTAAAAATACAGGTCTGCCAGAGACCAAACTCACTTTGCTAGGAATATGCTTTTCCATTTATACAGTTGATCTTTTCCTTAAGGTAATGACAGTAGCTAACACCATTCTTTTCAGTACTATACCAGGATTATATGTAATGGATTGTAACCTTCACACTTAAGAATTAAACATTCTTTTGCATAGATTTTGTGAATACCGGTATCTCCTGTTGATGAGGATGTAAATATTGTGATATTAAGGATAATTTAATTCAAAAGATGGTTGTTTAAATTACATTGCTATGTGAATCCAAATCCAGTTATTATTTTTAGTTCAGGATTATCCTTGATCCCAGAAAGAGAATTCAGTGTTCAGAATATTAATTTTTCCATCAGCTCCTATCTTCAAACAGAAATGTCATCCTCATCAAAATTCAGGAAAACAAATATACTGTGACTTGAATTCTTAGAATTCAGACAAGTTGAAGAAGAGATATTGATTAACTTTTCATGTCTTCTGCATCAGTGCATGTTATTAAGGGTGACATACATACAGGCTTGTGAATGAATCTGTAAAGCTTGGTGCTGCAAGAGCAAGTAGGACATCTGAACAAATCAAAATTGATATGAACTGTTTAAGATTCAGTCATAGTATCCCAGAGCTTAAGTCAAGGAGAAAAAAAATCAGAATGAGAGAAAGGAAAGCAAAAATGGTATGTTCTTATCAATGTTTTCTCTTGGCTTTTCCAAGAATCACAGAATAAAAATTCAGTCTCAAAAACATTTTTAACACTCATGCTGTCCTCTAGAGATTCCTTTCCAGTCTTTAACATTTGCCCTAAGTATCAAACCTCAATCCATGTGACTCTGTATAAGAACTGTGAACAACATAGTAAATAACTTCCCTGTAGCTAGGCATCTAGTCTACTTAGGCCCTTTTGAATGTTTATTTAGCATCTAAATGCATCCCAAGCAACAAAGATTTCATACGATGTTGCACTACATCGCTGTCCTTTTACTATTCACCTTTGACTATAAGTACCCCAAGGAGCAAAACCGTAACACACAAGCAATGCTATGGTATAATCACCATATTTATTATGCTCATGATTTCTCATCAATTATTAACCATTCCAATCAAATTAAAACAGATTCAGAGGCACCAACCAGAGAAAAAAAAAAGCATTAATCCACAATGAAATAGATTTAGAGAATGTTAAAGTTCAGTGCTTGAGTCGCACTCATTAGAGATTTTTTCCTTAACCTGTAATGCTAACTTACCATTACACTTATTAGCAATTAGCCATTTGTTGATAGCAACGAATATGAGATGAAGAAATGGATTAAAGATCTAACACTCACCTTGTAAAGTCTGTCTTCTATAACTAGTTCTTACAATTTACATTTATGTGCACTGACAAAGCATTTTATTTGTAACTTAGACAAAATTATTTTACCTCATGCTCTTTGAGGCTTGACCAAAAAAAATTCATATTTGGTGCAAGACATTGGCCATAAAATTTAATGATCTTCCCATTTTTCCAAGCCAGAAGCCAACCTCTATCCAAAAGCCATGCAGGCAAGAGATGGCACTCCCTGCTGTTCTGGGGGAGTCTCACTTTCTAAAGCAGAAACTCATGGTGGGGATGAGCAGTGAGAGAGGCAGGTACTGGACAGCTCAACAATTCCTATAGGAGTGCTACTGGGTTCACTGGTATCATCCTTTTGCCTGGCCTGAGCTCACTGGACATGCCGCCCCATACAGAGCCATTGGTAGCACCTGCCCAGGCTTGTGAGGCTCAGAAGGTCACTCCACCTTTTCCTTGCTTTCCACAGCACACAGCAGGCTGGAAAGTTCTGTATTCAACAGCTGTTGAACATGAGATGGAAATAAGACACTTCTTTCCTATTGAAAGTTAAATAGAACAATTCCATTATCACACTTTCCCCTCTGTGGCTGCTCCCATTTCATTGAGAGCTTGTAACTCTGTTTTTGAAAACAGAGCTAGCTAACCAGAAGAAAAAACGTATAGCTTGACATTTTCCATTTCCCTAACTATGCAGGTTGAGGGTTACACACACACACCCTCACACCCCCAAGTTTTGTTGTTTTTTTAAGAGGAGTTGTAGATGACAGGAACACTTTCTCTCCCACCAATTCCTTCCCATTTAAAAGAGGGTTGAAGAAGATGACTAATAACATCCACTGTATAGGTTCCCTCTCTCTCTTTAAAGGTGTATTGCTAAGTAAGAGAATACGATCCAGTACGTAAGAATGGGTTATATTTGAACTGGTTGCCTAAAACCTGCATGCAATACAATATTTCTCTTTCATTCATCATCTTCTCTCTAGGAGGCTCAGGACAACTTACTAATTACTAGCTTGAAGTTACTATAATTGTTCAAGTCTTACAGAGATGGAAATCAAGACAAAGATTATTTGTGGTCATACAGGAGTGCTATAGAAGTGCTGGTAAAGTAGCCAGAGTCCAGAAGCAAGTGTAAAGTTGAATTAATTTAGATCAAGAGGATTATTCATACATATTAGAATTGTCCTGGAGGTACAAAGTTACTGCCATTGCTGCTCTGAGCATCAGTTCTTATCCAAAGAAAATGAGCACCAGCTATTGCTCATCTCACCTGAGCTGCCAGTGGATCAGGGGCAACTCTTCTAAATTCAAAGTCTCCAGGCTCTTCCAACCACTGCTGCTGTACCTTGAGACAACAGAACTCTGGTAGCCTCAAAATGTTTACTCATCTCATGGGGCATGTCTTGTTCCAAGGCTCCAAACCAGGCCAGACAGCTAGTGAAGCCTGCATTGCCTTAATTTATGGGACTTTTGACTGTGTGCACACACTTGATCTGCTTTCCATCTCCTGTACATCCCACAAGTCATGAAATACCTCAGTCTTGCAACTATACTGCTGTAAATTAATCTAGGTAATTTTCCCAAACTGATGCCAGAGTAGTTATTTTATGATTCCTTCTCCCCAGTTTCAACTCACATTTGTTTCACATCACCTGTATTAGGCTACAAGCATCTTACAGACAAGATCATTAAAATCTTTCTCCTCAGAGAGAGTAAATCACAGCTTTGATCTCTATGATAAATTCAGTTAAAGGCATGAATTAAAAAACATCCATAATATGTACTGTATAGGCAACACAACAGTTTTTCCTCCAGTGCTGCTATGTATTACACAGAAAGGTAAAGCAAATCTGTAATCAGGGTAAACAGACTTGGGAATCTGAGTACTCTACAAAAAAGGAAGATTGACTTCTTTATCACTGGAGTAACTTTAGGTTAGTCAGCCATTCTTAGCAAACAATGTTGCAAGCAGTATCATTGTTCACAGTTGGTCTATAAATAAAGCCCTAGGAAGCTTCAAAGATGCAGTAGATTCCTTTAAAAATTTTAACCCTCTTACGATTAAGTTTCACCATACCTCAATAGCACTGAAATATACTTTCCACCCACATCAAGCCCTGAAAGCACCCCAAGTCTAAAATTTCCAAGTTTAGATACTGAAAATTGTAGGCTACAATCCACATTTTCATAGCTGATTAAAAATAAGCATAAATCCTAGGGGTATTTAAAAAAGTTCAGGTCACTGTTAGAAAACCATAAAAGGCATCTGTGAATCTTGATACCTCATTTTGAGTGCTAGATTTGACAGAGTTCAGCCTGTGCCAGCTAACGCAGAGGAATAAGTAGGAGGAATGCTTTTGTTACTGAATAGCAGCTCAGCTCACACACCACCACCTAGAAGAGGGAAAACGGAGCAGCACAGGAACTCCCAGCAGGTTCTCATAGTCAGGACAGATCACATTTAAGTGTATTTTTCAATCATTTCATTATGGACACACCAAAGTATTGAACACCACTGAAATTATCCTGGTTTAACTGGCTGCAATTCTAACGTGTTGACAATACAGTCAAATACCAGACCACAGGTACCTAAATTAGAGTAAGAGACAGACATGCAGATACAGAGCACAGGACTTCTCCTACCTTTTCCAAGCCTGATCCGCTATAACATGCTGGTAAAGAGCAGGCAGATCTGCGCCTTCCTCAGCTCTGCTCAAAACTCACTCCAGCACAGCTCTTCCTGTTTGACCTTCTTATCTTTCCTGTTGATTGCACAGCCTGGCTTGCATGTGGCAAGTACAAAAAGTTGTCCATTAACTATTACTGTTAATTCAAAAACTGTGGGTTTTTTAACTTTTTTTTTTTTTTTAAAGAAACATTCATGAGCATGGACTTGAGCTACTAAAGTTCATTATGCAAAGCAGAAATGTATCAAATGTGCTGGGAGGTTCATTCACACCCCCCTGCTTTTCAAAGCAATAATTTATGTTGGCATTTTGCATTAGTGGCTAAAAGGCTCCATGGGATACATCCAGACCATTGTGCTAAGTGAGCACTGCTCAGACAAATTAACAAATAGCCCTTTAGATGGAGTACCAGGCTTTGTTGCCACTTTGCTTTTGATCACAGAATTAGATTTCTTTCTACCATTCCAACCACAAAGTTTGATGAAGACTTTGACAGTGAATTTGCTCTTATATGCTTGCGTTGAAATTGCAGAAGTATATAGTTTTGCAGATTTATCACGCACTATGCAGCTATGCAGCATTAAATACCAATTTTGGGAGTTAAGCAAGTCTGTTGTGGAGTACATGCAGAGTATATCCTCTGTGTCACAAGATTTCATCACTGATCCAGATGCCATACCCTAAACGGTCCACAAAGGCAAGGATGAGAGAAACTGAAAATAATCTATTCTATTTCAAATCTGCTAGCTTTTTGCCCTCCACACCTTGAGATGGTTTATATTCTTTTCCTCCCTAACATACTGTGAATTTCACACACAGTTAGTCAGAGTTACGCTACTGTTACAGGTAAGCACGGAGTACCCCACATGCCATGGGTCTGGGCTGCACTGCAGTGGGTGCTACCTGAGAACAGAACAATCGGACAGTGTCCACCACAAAGACCATACACCTGTTATCTCAGACATCTCTAGTCAGTAACATCCCAGCATTTAAGATATCAGGCCATTGATCAGTTGCGGGTACATGTTGGCAGAGGGGGTGCTGCCCTGAGGCACGCCAAACAGTCAGACAGAGCCTGTGGGGCTGGGCAGCTCCTGAAGAACATGGTTTGAGGTGATGGGTTGTGCTGCACAGCACTGCTGCCCTCCTACAGCTCTTGCCAGGGATAATAGAAAAAAAAATAACGACCCTTCAGATGCCTTAAAGATCTTAGTTACAACTCCTGCTAATCTGTCTCAACATAGAAGTGTCTCAAGCACTTAAAACTTGCTTTTAGACTTTATAAACTAAATATTAATTACAAATCATACTCTCACTTACCTTACTTCATCCCATCACACCATGTTAACATGAATTATAAATGCTACCTCACACTGATCAGCCAATCTGTTCCTGCAGTACGCTTGAGAACTCTCCATCTCTCCAGAAATTATGAAATTGGAAGGTATTCAAGTAATTGTATAAATCACAACTAACCAATCATCCCACAGGGCTCTCCTCCCACTGGAATTAATTTCATATTGCACTATAATGCAGTACACAAAGCATGCCACTTCAGGATTAATTAATTTATGTAGTAGCTATGCCAACAGCATGAAATGCCACATTTCTGTCACCATTTTACTGACTAATTTTCAATGAGTTTCTTAAACATCTAAATCTCTTAATCGCATTTTTTTTATTTGTATATTTAAGGATAATTTTTTGTTACATTTTATAACCTCAGTTCTTCACTAGTATTCCTATCACCTCTTCTTTTTTGTGTACTCAAGGTAGTTTTGAAAAAAACAATAATCATCTAACCCTGTAATTTTTCCAATGAATACAGGTCTTCCAGCCTCTATTTCTATGACCCAGTCACTGTAGAATCCACTACTGATGAGTGTATCCCTAAAATCTCAAATCCAACCAATTTTTATTTCAGAGAAGTAAAGTTAGGAGAGATGCAACTCACTTAACAAATCAAGTAACAAAATAGCAAACAACTGAACTCCAGGCTTTTTAACTTCCTTGTTAATAACTGCTTAGAATCATAGAACAGTTGGGGTTGGAAGGGACCTTTAAAGGTCGTGTAGTCCAACCGCCCCTGCAATGAGCGGGGACATCTTCAGCTTCCTCCATGATTTCACTCCAAAGCATGTTTCATCATGCCACACGCAGTACTTCAATTCTTGGGGGTGTATATTGACATGTAGTTTAAGTGGAAACAAGGTGGGGGAAAAGTTTTTGGCTTCAGGGTAATGACACCAGAAGTTGGCCCTGGACTTCCTGTTGTCTTATTAGAACAGCGCTGATCGGTATTACAGAACCGCAAGTGAATAGCCTTACTGAAGGTGGGAATAGCTGCTCTCGTGAAGTAACTCCAGAGACCAACATACTGTAGCAAACAGGAAAGACAAAGGTAGTACGGAGCAGTACTGTATTAGTCATCACATACCTTACACTAGGTTTTAGTCACAGAAATCATGCTACCTGTTCAGGTTTCCTTACGTTATAAAAGTTTGAGAACACTTCTTTAACTATTAAAATTACATGATGTCTTGATGGCCCTGTTTATGTGGGGCTGTCCCTGATCTTTTCAGGCTTATTAAAAAAAGTTGCCAGGAGGCCGAGGAGGACATCGTGTGTTGAAACAAGACACTTCCTCTGATTGTCTCTCTCTGGCATTGCTTTCCATCATCCTGTTTGTCTGCCCTTCTGCAGCTGCACGTTTGTCTGACCGCTTTTCACTACAACAGCTTGTTTTAGGAAAAATAACATATTTTAATATTTAGGCCAAGTTATACCTTCCAGTATAACTATTATTCCATCACAGCTGGGGCCATACCTATGAAAGACTAGTCCGCTGCCAAAGGGACTAACTTTAACGTTGAAATGTAACTTGTTTGACTATTCACTGATAACTGATAGCAAATACCAGATTTAGGCAAGAAGGGATCTTCCCACCCGCTTTACTAAATTCCTGTCTGATCTCTTTCATCTCAAGTCCACTAAATGTTACAAAGCTTATTTCCCTTTGCTGAACCCTATCATTAAAAGACCGTCTTTGTTTCATGTTTTGCTGAAATTAGCATTCTTCACTACTTACAGCTGGCATGACAAATCTGAAATCACACAAGATACTGCTTTCTTGGCTAAATTAATCTCTATTGGTTTCTAATTCATCCAGTGATTGAGGTATACTCACTTAAAAGTAATGTAATGCAATACAATCTGTACTGCAAAGATCACAAAGAAATATCACTTGAACGCCTAGATGTGAAGTCTATCCAGCTTGAAGTGTAAATTCACAGTGGCAACCTTCTACTTGGCAAACTTACCCAAATAATTATATTAATTTTAGCAGGATTAGCAGCATGCATGGATATTAGTTATGTTCACACTATGGTTACACAAAATTTCCACAGAAATAGGTTTAGCCATATGTTTCCTTTTGATTAGCACGTTACCTCTTCTCAGTAACTGCATATAGAGTTAGCTAAAGAGTTAAAGTGTTTTCTAATGGAGTCCTGTCATCTTTTTTTTCCTGCTTGTTTAGAACCCAGATAGCTTTACTTCCCCCAGGTCTTGAAAAAACCACCACCCCAGCTCCATAGTCTGGTTCAGAAAGGAAAAACAGAAAACATGAAAAGAAAAATATACTGCCATCCATCTGTACGGAAATGCTGTCGCCTTGTAGTCTGCAGGAAAATGCTGAGTCAAAACATCCAGCTGTTACTCCACTTAAACAGTTCCTAAGCTATTTACCCAGTTGGCTAAATAACAGCTAAGTTTGCTTACAATTACCAAATGTTAATAATAGACATTACTGAGCTTGTTATGCCTCAGCAGAAGCAATAATAATGGTACACACCTGATAGAGCTTCCTCCTAAGTTTAGCAGCTCCCCAGAGCCACTGTTACTTGCTTGAGGACATTTTTGGCCATGGACCAGAAGGCCAAAATGCTCCTACCAAGGGAACAATTTGGGCTCATATCCAAATCCCAGCAGGCAAGAAGGTCATGATTGGACTCCCTATTCTGTGTCAGCCATGACATGGACCATAAGCCTCCGTATATTATAGAAAGAGAAGCCTTCTGAAACAGTTTCATCAGCTCAGAATAATAAAAAAAAGAGATAATTAGCACTTACCACTTAGATGATTAATAATTTCCTTCCCTTACTCTCTGGGTCAGCAGGATTTATTTTCTGCCCCCTAGGAATAACAGCCTCCCCAAATGAGGCACAAACTGTTGAGTTACACATGGCACAGAAAACTTTTCCTTCTCAATGACCCCAAACCAAAAAGATTTGGAAAGTTTGTACTCACAAGCTTCAGTGTAGGGAAGAAGCTTTCTCTATTTTTGCTCCATTTGAAACTGAAATTAAATTCCCTATATCTTCTGTTACCTAGTGAGAGTAGCAGAAGTTAACAAAATACTTGGTAAATAAGGCTTCTAAAACACCCAACCAAGCCTTAAAAATGTGGGTAACACATGTTGATAGGGAAGCAATAATTCTCTTCTTCTCCATATCTCCAGCTACTAAAAGGCAGAAAAAAAGTGTTGACATACAATACAATTTATACTTAAACTCCCATAAAACACCTGTGGTTTTTAAATTATTTTTCCCCTTGACAGGTCTAACCCCCACCTTTTACAGCACTGCAGGTGATTTAAGGAAAATGGGTACTTCCTTTTATAATCAGGTGAATTGATTTTCTATTACAGGTTAGCTTTTCCTAGCTGCTTGAAATTTTCAGGTAGAAATAAGAATTTATTTTTAAGGAAAGATATATAACCTTCTTATAAATAGCTAGGAAATACTTAGATGGTGATATATTGAGTAGTGATTATTTATTGTGTTGTTCAAATGAATTTGGTGTCTCTTTTCTGTCAAAGAAATTTGAAATGTTGTGTTAGGTATTCAGAAAAGGGCACTTAGCAAGTTTTTTCCTCAAATGAGGTTTCTCACTGAGGTTGTCACAGTTTTTCTGCTAGCTTTTATAACAGAGAAAACTATGTCAGTATATATGAAATTGTTTGTCAGGAGTGGAGTAGAAAACCACGGCTCCTTGATTTTAAAAAAGAAGGGGGAGGAGTAGCAGCAGTAGCAATGAATATTTGGCTCTGCTTCAATTCCTTATCTTTTCTAAGGATTTGCATAAATGTATACTATTTGAAATATATTTTTATATTTCTATATGCATATTCATGTGGGTTTGGGGGTTTTTTTTGGTGGTTTCTTTTTTTTACTAGGGTGCTAAAGCACTTCTGAGATGGATAAAAAGACTTTCAGCAGAAAAGCACTTACAGTCCTTAGCTGTACACTGAAACACTTAATTTGCAGTACTGAAATTATACCCATCTGCTTGGTGATTCTGCTTAGTGCTAGAAAATGCAGGGTGAGGGAGCTTTATTTATGGAAGCTTGAATATACATGGAATACAGATATCTCCTGAGCTAGTTTTTGTATTGAGGAAGTAGATTTTGACTTAGGCATCCTAAGTGAAGGGAAATATTTCAATATGGATTCAGTAGAAACAAAGGCTCATTTTTGCCTCTGCTGATGCTCTGTGGAAGAACATGCCTGAAGGAGTACCTAGAGGATCGAAAATTATAGATAGCCACCAGGCTAGAAATGATCATAGAATTGTGATTTATGATCCTATAATCTCTGTACCACTCACGAGGTGCAACACAGTTTGGTGTCGGTAACTTCTGTTTAAAATGGAATGAATGCTGCTGGTAGGCATGCAATGTGAGGTTTTTCCTTTTGATCAAGGTAGCTGAAAATATTACCTCCTTACATATCCAGCCACCAAAATGTCTAGAGTATAGGAAATCATATATTGATAATTTTGACTTTGAGAAACAACTGTAAAAGTCTGCATCTGTGTAAAACTAGCAAAGTGATTGGGATGTTTTTGAAATTACTGCTGCCCACTGGTCGAGGCCTGAAGAAGGGCTGATGTGCAAAATGGAGTCCACATTTTGCAGCTTTATCTGTAGATCCAAGTTACAACTTCTAGTAACATCTTTCTTCTTACATGTATCTTTTTAGACCACTTGGCCACAGACAACACAACTAAGTATATAAAAACATGGTAATAAACATAACAAGCACCCAATTCCTATTTCTTAAGTATCCAGCCTTGGCATGCTTGAGGAAGCATTCTTAGAAGAAGAGTAAAATCTTTAAAAGGTATAGTGCAATCAATAGTCTTGAGAAATGTGAGGATTTTCTAATAAAGAAGATTTGAGGCATGGTGGAGCTTATGTCAATATAGATCTGAAGATCATCAAAACTCTAGATGCTTCCAGCCTGAATTTTGGCCTTGGAGCCATCCTTACAATTCTATTAATGGAAAACAGGCTTTCACTTGCTATCACAGACAATAACGAGGTTAAGGTGTGAATGTGTGGGGGCATGCTCTAAGGTTCTTAGTACATTTGAGGGTATGCAGCTAAACCCAGAAATTATAATAAACATTAACACATTCTGGGCCCACTCCATTAAATGCATGTCATGTCTCATGTCCATTCATTATATTCAGTAATATTTTTTCCACTTTTTCCTATGTTTGGGAAAAAAAAAAAGATTATGTTTCTATTCCTTCTTATTTTCTAGTTGACATCTGTGCATATGTTATTCACAAACCTCCCCTAAACCTTTAAGTTATCTTTTAGGCAGGCTTGGCTCAGGCCATTACATGAAGACTGGGACCTTCACCTTGTATCATTAAGCCTGGAAAGCCGTAATGATAGTACCAGGCAGCTTTGACGCAGCTGAGGACATAGAATTACTCGGTCACAGCTGCATTTTCCTAGGGACTGATGTCTGTAAACCCCAGGTATGTTCCCTGGTAGTGTGTGCCAAAAAGCTTCTGTAAACTGTCATGCATCTTACCAGGCAGACTCACTTGCAGATGGTGCTATGTGAGAATTTTATCACCCAGGAAGTCTAAATTCTGCTAGCATGATATTGGGTTTTTGTTTGGTTGTTGTTTGGGTTTTGTTGTTTTGTTTGGTTTTTTTTTTACATAAGAACAGCATTTGAGATGCAATGTAGGGTAAGCATACACCAGCCTGTACTGCAAAACAGAGTTAAATTGAGTCAGAGCCAATGGACCGTGATATCAGCTACTTCAGGTGAAAAGCTGTAGCTTCACATGAAGAGTAGTTTTGCAATGTCACAGTTGCAAGAGGTCACAATTTGCTTAATAAGTGTTAACCTCTCCGCAACAGGCACAAGAGGGACAGTATTATACTCCTCACTTGTTTACTACAGAAAGCACAATGTTATTTACATGTTTACAGTCAGGAGTACTGATATTACTCGTTACACAGACTGTGTAATGTTGCACTGAAATCCTCACAAGCTTCATCTGCTGTTCTCAAATTAAAATTAATTTTTTGCCAATATTTTTGCAAGCGTAGTGACTTTTATATTATTCATGCTTTGTCTTGGCTCTTCCTCTAAAACATCCTTTGCATTTGTATTTCTGCAACTCTCATTGCTGTAACCTGGGCAGTTGTCATTCTTGTGTATAAATTATATATTGATGCTAATCATTACCTGCTAGACTTCCTGTCATATGCAGCAGTCTGCGATACTAAAATTTATTTGTTCTGACCAACTTCCCAAAAGCTGACTGCTGACATGAGAGAACAGTCCTTGATTGTCTCACTGTAACAAAGATTTCTTTCATCCTCAGCCATTGTTCCCTTTGATGTTATTTCATTCTTTCTGTTTTCAAAGTTTGCCTGGGAGTTTTATTTGACCTGCTGATCATAATACATTTAGGTTTGTAATGGGTAATTGATGTCTATGTTATAACTGCTGAGACAATATTTATATTCTGCCCATGATGTGAGAGGAGCTTCGTATAAAAGTTGTTACAGACATCCTGATAGCGTGATGCAGGCATCTCAATATAGTGTATGTTATTATTTCATTACAGCTGCTTCATGCTAATTGATTATTTAGAAACACGTGTACTACTGGCTCAGTGAATACTTGGCAATTTATTTCCATACCCAGAATCTCATTTTAAGATCTCAGCCTGTTATTCTTCTGAAACTTCAGACTAGACTTATGTTTTATTTACTACCAATGTCGTATCAATACAACAAACACAGTAAGGTGGTAAAGAGGTAACTGCTGTCACAGGCACTAACAGGTTACAAACACAAGTGTAGCTTATTTTGGCAACTCTCCCAGAACCAGTAATTCCCTGATTAGTAGCTTTAATGTCAAAAAGTCATAACTTAAATTTGGGATTAGACATAAAAGTAGACTAGTTCAGATCTAGTTACAGGCCTGTAACCTAGGCGAAGTAGTCCAGCCCTGAATTCCTGAAAGACACGAATCAAAAAAACCCAACATTAGAAACATTTTTAACACATGTTTAGGGAGGCTTCTTCACACAAAAGAGAATCAGTAAAAAGCAAATGAGGGGTCATGACAGCAAGTCATGCCAGGTTCTTAGTCTTCTGTGATATGAAAGAATTGGGTTTTTTTAAGTAATAGGAAAATGGCACATTTCTGGAAATTTATAGAACACATCTGAGGGATAATTTGTCATTTAAAAATTAAGCACTTCAAAATAAATTACTATAAATTATAAACGTTCTTTTTTGTCTTCCAGAAGATATAATAGTTGTCAAAAGACAGCAGCTTGGAGTGAATATGAGCCTAATAATTCAATTTCAGGATAAAAAATATAGAAAACCCAAGGTTTCTTAGGAGCTTAAGCTCAGTTTTCAGGAAAACCTAACAGAATTTAAAGGTATGAAATACAGAGATGCACAGTAGAATTTAAAAAGGGATATCTAATTTATGTGGGTTTATCCTTTTTTTTTTTTTTTTTCCTCCATGAAATATCTATTCAGGAAATTTTTAGGAGGATTTGAACAATTAACAGTATTACTGGCACAAACTAATTATTCTTTTAAGTTCCACTCCAAGTTGCTATTTGACATGAATATCTTGTGATACTACGTCAGCTTTGAACATGAAGCCAAGGGCCAGCTTCAACAGGTTAAGCAGCTACTTGAATTTGTGGTCTTCTATATTCTGGATTAGCCTGTAAATAACTTCTGGCAACTGGCTGGATGATGGTTTTTTCACATGTGTCTTTTTTGCTGAAGAGACAAAAGTTTTGCTTCACTCCCCATGCAGAAGTTCTAGTTCCTCTCCCTTTTGCTGGACTCTCCATCACTGAGATACTTCTAAAATATAAGCTCTTTCATACTCAATTGGCAATGACCTAAAAAGCTTTGCAGACAAACGATTAAATAAAAGTAGTAATTTTATTTTGCTGGAAGCCCATCGTTCCCCATTGTTGGAAAGTTCAGAAATATTAGAAAAATCCTTTTAGCTTGCTTCAGCTGGACTTTTTCAAGAAAAGCACTAAATAAAAATATTGTATGACAACTTTGCTGTGAAACTGAATTTTAAAATACTGGTATTATTAATTGAATATTACCCCGACTGGATTCCTGAATTTTGAAGGTAACAAAAGGGGGAAAAACATGAAGAAAGGGAAGTACTTTTTCATGTGATTAACTTTACTTGAATACACAGGGGAAAAACTCAAACACCTTCCTGGCTGCTTGAGCTATATCAGCTTCTGCAAAAATGCGTATTTTGTCAGTCCATAAATCTGCAGTATACTTAAAATATATAAGCACAGAGTCAAGTGTAGTGCTAATACCTATTAATGAATATACATTATATAGATTGTTCTGTTTTGGTTTACATTTAAAGTACTCGATCTCTTTTTCCTTTACATGAAGCTGCAATCCCTTACTTGTCAAGGGAAGATATGTGAAGATATATTCCCTTACTTGATGAGGATGCATTTCTGATAACTGGGACAGTTAGGGATTCAATAGGTAATGATTTTTTTTTTTCCCCAGTACAGCTAATGTAATAGGGGAATATGTGTGAATGTACTTAAGAAACACATACAGTTTAAATACACGGGGTCAGTAAAATGCAATATAAGTTCTTCCATAACGCTGCCCAAATAACAGTAATGGAAAAATATCTGAAAACATTTGTATACTAAAACGTAAACTTTTTAACCTTGCATAGATTTTTCTAATCTATTCCAAAAAAATAATGGTGCTCTTAAAAATTCAGGATCACATTGAGGATCTGGAGGAAGGAAAAAGATCATCAGGATTGCCAAATGCCAATTCAATTTCCAGTAATGAAAGACGTGGTTCAAAGTGCTGACTGTTTAGAGGATGACCTTTCAGCCTCCTTTGCAGTGGCTGGACAGGCTGATGGCTTTTAAAAATGAAAATCAAGAGATGACTGCCTACTAGCCTGGGCTTTGGATTGGTAATGAGACTGAGTCTTGCAGTCTTGATGACTGTACCTGCCCATTCTCAGGATGGATCATTGTCCTGAAAGATCTCAGCTGTTTCTTCTGTGAGACTGGATGCTTGGTTTACATTGTTTAGTGTAAACCTTCTTGTAACTCTTTCTGAATGGTTTCATTTTAACTGTGAAGCCAACAATTGCACCACACTTTTGCTATCAACCCTTTCACAGCCAGCTTCCTCAGCAAAAGAGACAATGTCTTTCTGGAGAGCAAGGATAACCCAAATCCAACAGAATTCAGAATAAACGCTGGGAACTATTTTTGCCATAGATCACTCAAACATTGAACTTTGACCTCTTTCCAAGTAATGCTAGTGTCATCTATGCCATCCATGATATTAAACTATTGCAAAAAGCCATTTAGGCAGGGTTTTTCCTTACCTGTTGTCTCCTGGATGAGCTTGGAGATCTGTTTTAGACAGTAGGCCTTGAAAATGCTTCTTAACTCCCCAGTTCATTGGTTGGAGTAATGGGATCTTACCAGTGGCAGAACATGACTTTGCCATTGAGTCATGGGGTCTCCTAATTAAGCTTGTGGCAGGTGACATTGACCTAAACAAGGAGAATTTTGATGACCATGACCTGTTCCTCACAGTGCTCCCCAAAGTTTGGCACCATGTAGGCACTTCAGGCATTTGTATAGAAACCTGGACCTTTCTATGACTGGTAAAGAGAACTTCCAAAACCCTCTTGTGGGTTCTCACAGCAATGAATAAGCAAAGACTTAAGCATGCAGTCTCCTTCCGCACTGCTGCCCAGAGAAGGCTCAAACTATCTTTCAGCAGCCTTAAAGCCCAAGGCAGTTTCCTCTTCCTTACATCCATTATGGATTGCACGCCCACCACCTTCAATACAACAAGTTATGTCTAATTTAGCTTTTAAAGCAACACTTCTGCATAGCCACAGGCTTACTAGCATCACAGAAAAATTGCCTTGAACTCATGATGTTTACTATCTGCAAAGATAGTTCATGATCAAAACCACAAATCACAGTGATGCTGGAAGCCAGATCTCATTGGCATAAATGCAGAACAGACAAGATGGATGATGCTGCATAGCCACAACTGAGATGCTCTACACATTTCTGCTACTGTGATACGTAACATACATACATACATGGATATTCATGCATCACCTGCGTCTTAATGAACTTCTTCAAGGCCAACTGCAACTCAGCTAGCATGCTTCAGTGCAGCTAGCCAGCTTTCAATGGAAAATGGTTGGTAGAAGACCACAGGGTTGAAAAAAGGTAACAAAAGCGCTTAGCAAAACATGATGTTAAACAATCAACGATGCAACTCCAAAACAAATGACAGAAAGTGACAGACAGCAGCGTGGTACTGAAGTTACAAGTTGCCAGTTTTAAAGAATGACTGAGTAAAGTAGGAGTGAAGGATAGAATCTGATAGAGCAATATAAATTCGTGAATGACACAGAGAATGTGAATAGGGAATGATATGTTTGCCAACTCTTCTACTACAAGAAAGAGCAGATATCAAATAGCAAGCTCAAACCTAAAGCAGACAGTTCTTCACACCTCACATAGTTCAGCTGTGAAATCCCTTGCCCAGGATGCTGTAGCTGCGTGAAGTGTGCATAGGTTCAAACAACAACTGGACAAAACAATGGAGGAAAATCCACGGAAGGTTCTTTTAATACAAAGAATACACATCTGGCTTGGGAGGTCCCCTCAGCAGGGACATCGGATTGGATTGTCAGATCCTGTGCAGCTGCTCTGAGCACAGGTCCACATCCCTCCCGATGGCAGCAATATCTCTGGGAGTTCTCAGTGCACATCAGGGGAACAACACGAGAGCCACACTGTACTGCTATACTGACACAGAGGGTTGCAATGCCCTGTCAAACCCTGGCTCTTAAGCACTGCTACAGAGCTCACCTGGCTGCATTGCTGGTGCAGGGTGGGAAAGTTCTGTCGGTTTTTATGGTTACAACAATTGGTTAAGTTTTAACTTTTAGATAACTGTCGGTGGAAAAGAGCACAATAAGCACTGATACAAATGCAAAGCAAGTCTTCACACCCCTATTTCCTCATGCTGTTTCTGTAACCCCCAAGCTGCCCTGAACCCCGCCTGAAGTCAACACCAGCAGAGCTGTGCAATGCAACACCCTTACGTAACTACGCCCGGCTCCTGCTGGGTTTGTTAAAACATATTTTGGTGTTGTTTTGGTTTTTTTTTTTAAAAAAAAACATTATTTCTTCCAGAACTTTAGTAGATTTTTCAGAATGTTGAAACAATAAGCTGCCTTGAATAAACCATTGCCTTCTGCTTTCAAATACGAAGGATGGGTGACAGCTCCCCTGCTCCAGAGAGCAGCACCTGCCCCGCCCGAACAGCCGGACCCGCTGCCGAGCACCTGCGCGGCGCAGCCCGAGGACAGCGCGAACACCCTCAGCGACACTCCCGGGCGTTTTGGGGACACGCGAAAGCACCCGTGCACCAATGTGCTTTGCTTGGGCATCGCACAAACCGAGCGCAAGTCGGGCAGGAAAATGCGGAGGAAGAGCTCGCCCGCAGAGCACGGGGGGGCTGGATGCACAGCCGGCGGGGCCGGTGAGCGCAGGCTGCGGCCCCCGCCGCGGCAGCGGGGAACTTTCTGCGGGCGGCGGGGGGGCTGCAGCAGCTCTGCCCGCAGCAGCGGCGGGGCCGGAGCCTCCCCCCGGCCGCAGCAAGGCACGGAGGGGGTTGTAGTCCGCGGGGCGCGGAGCCGCCTACACTTCCCAAGGTGCCCGCCGCGCCGCGCCGGGGCTGTGGGTGCGCGGCACCTGCCGGCGGGGGCGGAGCGCGGCGGCGGCTGCCCCGCTGCGGGCTGCGCGGCGGCGGCGGGCGGGGATGGTGCCGCCCGCGGGGGCGCGGTGACGGGCGGCGGCGGCGGGAGCGGCGGGGAGCGGCGGCGGGCGCGGCCCCTTCTGCGCGCCATGAGCACCGGCACAGGTACGCGGGCGCGGGGGCAGCCGAGCCCCCCGGTATTCCGTTCAGGGGACGTTGCTGCTTCCCTGCCGGGGTCCGTCACGTTGCCGTGATGCTGCTTACCGGGGTGCGGGCAGGGGGAGCCGGCTGGAAATTGCTAACCTGAAAAAAAAGACCCCAAGCCACCCTATACAATATGCATATGTGGATGTGCGCGTATGTCGAGGGCAGCTGCCGCAGGCGCGGTCGGTCGGAGCTGCGGCGGTCGGGGCGGCGGGACCCTGCGCGGGGGCTCCGGCGGTGCCGCCCCGGGCGTCGCCCGCAGCCCCGGCGGGGAGCCCCGCGGGCCGGGCTGGGCCGCCTGCAGCGGGAGGCGCCCCCCCGTGCTGCCCCCGCCGCCGCCGGTACCCGCCGCACGGCTCGGGGGGCGCCTGGCCCAGGCCCCGCGGCTGGCATGTGGGTGAGGGGGCTGGCGGGCTGTTGCACCCCTCCGCGCCCGGCCTGCCGGGGGGTGTTCGGGCCAAAGGCTCTGCCTCTCCCGAGGTACCGTGGTGATAGAGGGGGGTGGCAGTCGCAGAGGTTCCATGGAGCCCTGGCTGGCATTGCCACCCGGAGGGATCCAGTTGCCCACGCCAATACAGAAGCGGTGTATCCTGCCATACGTGCAGATTTGGAGAACTGACTTGGAATTGTGTTTTCCAGCGATTCGGCGTTTATCTGCATTGTGTGGCAGTGGGGGGTGGTTACTTCAGGGTGCAGTCGATTGCAACATATTACAGTCTTTAAGGCAAATACAGGGTTGGGCATTTGTAAATTTGTACATTTCTCCCAGGGGAAAGGAGGAGGCTTCGGGAGTTGATTGTATATTTCATTTCTGAGGGTAACTAGCTGCTAAATATACCCTCTGCCACAACAACAGGGAGACGTGGAATAGCTACAATTACGTGGTGGCTCTGTATGTCAACATGCTTAATCATATCCCATCCTTGCAGCGAGCCGAGTGAGGGCAAACAAAGAGGGAGACCAGCTCCCCGTTAGAACAGTGCGAGACCTTGGGTCAAGGCACCTGCCGGAGGCTTGAACTAAAATCCTCCTTTAGCATTTCCTCATGTCTGTTGAAGGTGTGGGTATTTCCCCGTGTGCTGGTCATCTCCTCCTGGCATGCCGGTGCTCGCAGGGGAAGCGCCCTGGCCCAGGCGGGTGGCTGTGGTGCAGGTGAGAGCAGCGAGCGCATGTTGCAGGGCAATCTTGAGTCGTGTGCTAGAAATCCTGAGTCTGTTCCCTGTCTTTAAAGGGAATTGAGGTGCTTGACACAGGTAGTGACACCTGCACTGGAGATGATTAAACTCCACCACAGTATCCTGTCCTTGGTTACCTGTCTGTGATTTCAAACTGAAGAATATGAAATACTGTGAAACATTTAAATTCTGTAGTGGTAGAACTGAATCTGGTAGAGGGAATATTAGAGTCCAAAGTTGTGTATCTACAATATTTAAAACACCAATTAAAAAGATTGTAAAGTTATAAACCCGGTAGAAAAGTTAATAGATAACAGCCTAGCGCAGAGGAGACTTGACACAATTCTATCTCAGTAATTGCACCAAACATGGTATAAATGAAATGGCAAAAATGAACAGTGCCAAGATAAAAATAACATCCTGGGGAAAAAAAAAGAGTGGAAAAAACCCCCTGAGAGTTCTTAGCTCTCATTTGAACGAACAACTGGCACTTTTAACAGTATTGGTTTAGCTTTGATGTTTGATTTTGCATGTCTATGTGGACTATGTAAACAACTACAATCAACTTTTGTGGTAAATTAAATGTGAGGAGCCCACATCTCTGAAAAATCAATGACAATTTTCCATTAACATCAATGGGGCAAGTATTGTACAGCAAATTTAATGCCACAATTTGACTAAAACCACTGTTTCCAAAAGATTGCCACTAAAATTACTACGGAAAGGCTGTAATTCAGAGCTTGGTGCTTACTGTAACAGAAAAATGGTTTTGGTTCTGCAAAGGAAACAAGGGTGCAACGTGGTATTAAAATCAGCCCCACGTAAGGTTCAGGGAATTGCTGCTGCAGGGTTTGGTAATCGAGGAGAAGTTCCCGCTCTTCCTGTTACTCTTGAGATGAAGTAAACTGTTGCAGATCTGTGCTTGTTAGTCCAGAAACCTTCACGCAGTCTGGGTCCCCTCTTGTGCCAGTGCAACACGTCATTAGCTGCCTGTATCAAGAGGGTTTCAGTGTGTGATGCTGCCTTGCCATTTTAATCATAAGATTTGGTGTTAGATACAGAAATGCTTATATTTGGTAAACGTGATTTAGTTTGTAGTATATAGATGCAGTTAATATAACTTAAAGTGGCTCGGTAGTCCGTACTTTGAACCGTCATTCTGCAGACTTGTGCTATAATTTTAAATCTAGAAAGCATATGATTGTGGGACACAGTAAAACACAGCTCAAATACATTATTGTGTATGTTGTCATTAAATTTTTCCACATGTGATTTTCCTCAGCCACCTTCTATATATTTACTATTGATCATGGCTGAAACTTAGTTACAAGAGCAAGCCCATTCACTGCTTTTTATACCTATGAGATTTATATGGCATGGCTGTGACGTTAGGATTCTAAATGTACTTTTAAGAGTTTATGGTATGGTTATCAGTCCAGTTCTTTTCCATCTTGAAATCATAGCAAGAAGGACAGAGTAGGTTAAAAATTTGAGATTGAGAAAATGAGTTTCCCGTCAGTTCCCAGAAATAGGGTAACATGGTGTTTATTGTTTAAGTACAAAAAAAAGAAGGAATTGCAGAGCTAATTACATACTAGGTGAATTAGATTAGATTAGATTAAATTAAATGTCATGACACAAATTCACACAGCTATTTAGTCTTTAAACTATTATATTAGAGGGAAAATGTGATTGCGTGGATCAGAGAACAGCTAATGGAGTGTCACAGCCCAAATGGAGCAGGAACACAGTGATTCTGGTTACAATAGAGGTTATGCAGGTTGGTCATGCAGGGTCCTGCTCTGCCTGGGAGATGCGTAATTCCTTTTCAAAGTTCACGTGTAAATATGCTGGTAAGAATTGTCTCTGGAGACAGTAGTACAACTGTTTCAGACTGTAGTATATTTTTTAGTTAGAGTGTTTTACTTTCAGCCCTTCATTTTGAGCACTAGTAGAAGAGCACATTGAATTACTAGCTAGGAGCAGCGAGAGGCTGATTTGCTTTGGAGTTCTCCAGCTAATGAATGTGTGCAGATCATAACATGCAGTCCTCCAAGTTTTGTAATTAAACAGAAGTAGAACTATTTAATTCCATTGCCATTTTAACCATGTTTCCCTGAAAAAATAAGCAATCACATGTATTTCCTGATGGTATTTTCTTCCTGTGAAGCTGAATTTCATAGACTGTATATAATTTCTTAGACTGTAAAAAGGAGAAGGCCGTATCTTTAAGATTTTTGGTTGAAGATTCTTGTTTACTCTTTAGAAAAGCATTTCTAGCTCAACGGATGACATCTGTTAAATGGCATAATGCTCTTGGATTATAAGGACATATAGCACAGATATGAGAAGATGAAATAGGTCAGAAGAGATTAGCAGGTGATGGCACATCAGCTGGTAACTCCGGGCTGCCATGGGCCTTCGTGTGCTGCCTCAGCACTGTTGCAGATCTCTAGAAAGCTAGCTAGTTCTGCTTTTTCTGAGCGAGGTCTATTTCTTGCCAACTTGCCTGTTTGCAGTGCAGCATCTGTACAGTAATGAGTGTCCTTCGTGGCTAGTATCTATACACATCTGACTGCCATTTCAGTATGATGTTAAAGTCAGTATACTTTCAGTTTTCCTTCTCAAGATATTTAATGGCTTATGTACTTAATGCCCAATAGGGCTAATAAATGTAAAGAAAATTTAAAAATTAACCAAAGCAGGGCTACTCAGGACACCTTTTCCCTCTCTTACCTTCTTCTACTCAGTGGGCATGCCAGCTTCAAGAAGTGAGGAAACCCTGGTTTTAGATTTGCTTCATTTGACAAATCATTCCCCCTCTACACAAATTCAGCCTTTTAGCAATGGAAACGCATCTCTCTGGACTGTTGTTACTTCAAGCTCACTGCTGCATTTTCCCATCGTGCTAGGGGATTGCTGGTGCCATTAGCTCACCTTTGGACTGTGGGTTCTCAAACCAAGCATCCAGCACTCATAGTAATGAATTAAACATATTTGTGTGGAAATGGGCTGTGCTGCCTGGGGCTTTTGGAAGCAGAGCTCTGGAAGTGCCAGGATGAGAGGGGGCACAGCCAGCAGAGCTGTGCCTCTGCACAAGCCCAGCGTCAGATGCTGGGCAGCAGATCAGCCTTTGAGATTATTGGACGTTTTGCTGGCTCGCTGTTTGCATCCTTAAACATAACCTTAAGGCAAATATTTCTGAATTTAGATTATTCCCTGTGTCAGGATCCATTAGCAGTGTGTCAGGGTCCTTAGCTGCTATCATCTGAAATGTTGGAATGTTTTTTTCAACAGCTTATTAGTTGATGTTCGTGCTCTGAAATCTAGATGGAATATTGTTTTGCAATAAGCACGTTTATCTATTTTTCCATTTCAGAAAAGGAATGTGAGAGGAATATAAACTCCATTCAGTGAGTATTTCTGTCTGCTTTAGGAGCTGCTTTGTAAAAACAAATAATTCTTCCACTGCCATTAGTCAGATTGATCAATAACTCTATTTTGGAGATACTGCTGATCCTATTGGACAAGTTGCTTGATCTGTAGTCAAAGGAAAACAAAGTTTAAATGCAGTTGGCCATGAAAAATAAACATTCCTGAATTGTAGGAGATCACTAGTGATATTTTAAAAATGTTGCTGTTCTTGTATTACAGCTTTTTTAAAAAATAAAAACTTTTTTTTTTTTTTTGCTATTTAGAAACTGTTATTTTTAGATTTAAGTAGCATTGTTATTGTGAAACAGTAACAGACTGCAGTTGCTCCTTATGATGGATCTGTGGAACAAGTGTGGTATCTCTGTTGTTACTGTGTAGTAGTAGCTGCTCACAAATAAAGCATTCAGTTCTTGGGAAGCTTTCAAGTACCTTTTCTATCATTTTATTCCTAGCATGATGTACTCTGATACTTCAGAAGAGGATGAAGTGTGATTGTCCAACGTTCTTCCTCTTTCTTCTTGCCAAGTTCGTTTAAGCTTCAAGGAGAAAAAAAAATAATTCCTTACATTTACTGGTTTATGGAGTGAAATAACTGGATATGGTATAAATGTGGAGCGTACAGTACAGTAGTTATGTTCCTTCAAGTCTGTTTCAGAGGATGACAAAGTAAAATTGAATCTCTGTGCTATCGTTCCGATGGTGAAATCCTTGGTGAAGTAGGAGTTAAAGTTTGATGCATATCATATGAAGAAGCAGCCACAGAACCTGTTTTGCTCAGTGTGTCATGCAAGAGCTTTTGTCGCTTTAGAAAATAGGTCATATACCTTCTTCCCCTCACATATACGGGACTGGAGGTTTCATGGATAGCAGGGAATTTCAGAAGTAATACGTAAGGCAGTTTACTAGTTGATGTCTAAATACATGCTGGGAACTTTCCTGCTGGGCAACGCGAAGTGGGACTAAATGAATAGGCAGCCTTACATGCAGTGATTAATTTGGAGAGTTCTTATCACAGACCACTTGAGGTTTTTTTCTTGACTTATTTTTACCTCTGTCAAGAGAGTTTATTGAGGTATAGATCTGTAAGTCCCAGATTGCTCCAAATACTGCAGTTTAAAATGATGTGAATGCTCTAGAAGTCATGAAAAGTAATTTTACAGTTTCCTCTCTATTTTCATCTCAGTTACTTTCATTTACTTTGGTCTGTTTTCACATTCGTTACCTCTCTTCTCCTGCTGATCTAAGTATTCCTTAGCTGGGACCTGCAAATCAAAGGGGTATTTACCTTGTAACAGACTGCTAAGGATTTTTGATAAGAGTTCAGCTGACCAGTTTGGCTTTATGGAGTCTTGTAGGGTTTGCCTTGCTCCGGTGTTTCTTTTGGCTTTGCAATACCAGTGGCATTAAAGCAATCACTCGGTTACAATTTGAGATGCAGTACAGGTACAGAGGATCTAACCTTGAAGGTTGCATATAGAATTGTGTTGAGCACAGAGACCAAAGGAAATGGTAGAAACGGGCTGTGTTGCCACTCTTACCTTTGATGACAGGAAGATGGGAATAGAAAAGGGTTTGCAGCCAAATCCCTTAACCAGGATACAAGGCAATTGGGAACAGCTGGGGCTGCGTATGTCTGTACTGTGAGTTGTAGCAAGTGTCTGGCAGCGACTCCAGCACCTCACCCCTGTGACTTGCACATACGCTCTCCGTTCTGCTGCCTGTTAACCTGGCTATAAGTCAGGCTCAAAGAGTGCCAGTTGTAGGGTTTCTGCTTGTGGTCGGGGCCTCAGCGTACTCAGCGGCTTCTGTCCTGCTCAGACTAAATAAAACCCCTCGCTCTGCCGTTAGCCTTGGCACAGCGACAGAAGCGTGCCTGAGCGCACACAGTAGGTAGATACTGGTGATGAGAAGCAGCGCTGCTTTGCATGCCATCTCAAACCTCTCTGTGACTACTAGTGTATACTCAGGTGCAGTGTTTCCCCCTGCTTGGTCAACAAGAGTCCATCCCCAAATCCTACCGGGGTTTGTGCAGCAAGTGTCACGAGAGGCGCTTCAGTGTGCATCACTTGAGTGTGTGGTGTGGAAGGAGAGGTGAAGAGGTCTGCTTTTGTTCCACCTGGAGAGGAGAAGGCCAAGGGAAATTAACTTGTGGTCTTCATCCCGCTAATGGGTGGGTGGAGGAAAGGTGGAGCCAAGCTTCTCTCACAGATGCGTGGAAAAATGGCAAGAGGCCACAGTCAGGAGGTGTAGCAAGGGAAATGCCCACTGGTTGTAAGGAGAAGAAAAATTAACAGTGACAGTGCCTGAACCCTGGAGGAGGGTGCCCAGGCAGGCTGTGAAATCTCCAGCGTCAGAGATTTTGAAAATATGATTGGCAAATGCCTGAGCAACCTGACCTAACTTTGAAGATTTGCCCTGCTGTGAACTGGACCTCGGGGCATGTGATCCAGAATTTTCTGTGGGTATCTGAAGCCATCCATAACCGTGACTGCAGAGCTCCCATTGAGGTGCTACAGAGATCTACAGGCTGATTAATCTTGAATGTTTTGTGTGGCCATTTACCAACCAGTCTTCCTGGCCGTGTTTGGATGGTTCATTCCTGTCTCGGAAAATTGGAGAACAACTAGCGTCAGCTTCGTGTAGGAACACTTGTATGTTCTCCTGCACCAGGCCCTAGAGAGAAACAGGGTTTGTGTACCACTGTTGAACTATCTGTTGCCTAAAGATGCAACAGTTGCCTAAAGATGCAAATCTCTCTGGTACGTTATGTATGTGCAGCTCCAGAGCCCCTCCTGAACTGGGACAGAGAGTTTGGTGTGAACATCTGGCTTCTCCATCACTGCTGGCACTTCAAGAAGTGCTAAGCATCTACCACCCATGGGTGAAACCACTGTGAGCTGCAGTGTTTTGTCGCTCTGAACCCGGGGCATTTATTTATGTGCCTTAGTACAGAATTAGATGTGAACTTTATAACAGCTTTATTCTGATAGCCATGGCGTGAAAATGGTACAAAACTAAGATAGCAAGCATCTTGGAGATTGTCTTAGCATGCTGTTGGCTGTGAGAACAACCAATGTTCTTTAGCATCTTGAAGGCTTCTTTTCCTTACAAACCGGAAGACCTTTAGTAATAAGCATTTGTGTTTCAGTTTGCTGTATGCCACATTTATCTTCATTATTTAAGATCCTAACGCTGTCTGTACCAGCTCAGATTAAATGTTTGTGTAGCCCAGTAGCCTGTGTCCAGCTGCGTCCATTGTCCTGACTGGGGGACTAATGATAACGGTGGCTAATTTTGTCTACCTTGATCATGAATGTTTTTCAAGATGGTACTAAAGCGATGCATCACTTAGCACTGGATTTTAGCTCATTTTTTTGGTAGCGTGGCCTAAATTTTGTCTGCAGAAAGCCAGCCTAACAATAAACTTCTATTTATATCTTAGTAGAGCTTAATATTTTAACAGAGCTACCCAGTTACACTGCTGAAGATTTGATTGTGTCTGTATCATTAATTGGATTTGACTTAAGGCTCAAACATAGGTTGTGCTGAGGACCCTTAGCTCCTGTTATTTCTAAACTTTGGGGTTAAATAGTCTTTCTGGACTGAATTGATATGCTACATTTTCAGGAAAACTGCTGAAGCGATAGGCGTTTGTTTCACATGTCTTTCCATAGATCTGTAATTTTAACTTGTGATATGCCTGACCTTTTTTCCAAGGTCGAGGCTGATATTCCATGAGAACAACGTGGTCTGCGTCCTGTGAAGGGTATGAGTCTGATGCTGCCAGCTCTGAAGAAATGCTCGGCCGGGTGTTCTGTTTTGTCTCTGAAGCACATAAGGTCTATATAGATCTAGAAATGTGCCATAGTCATGCCTACTTTAGAGAGCAGCAAACAGCACGAGCTGCAAATTCAAGTCGGCAGAAGCAGCCTGGCTGTTAAGTTGAAGCTGTCAGAAGCTGCCATAACGTTGGTTGGGTAATTGCTTGATTTACCTGTCTTGTCGTGAATTAGAAAAAGGCAGCTTCTCGGAGCCTTTCTAAATATTTCTAAATAAATTTTGGAAATACATAGGAATGCTATATATTGGAGGCCGTCCTAGCTGCAGTCCTGGTAATTTTGATCACATACATGTTTCCTAAGGTTAGTAATTATGTATTTAATAGGGCGATTAATGCTTTCAGTATAGCTGTTTGCACTGTGGACATCAAAAGCTCACCGCTTTCAGTTCTGAAATTCATAATCAGTTCTAGTTGTTTAAATTATTTTTATGACATTGTCTGTGTTATAGGTCAAATTCCGTTGATAAACCATTTAATCTTCTACTACTCTGCATACCTGGTGGTTTTCACTCACATATCCCGATACTGAGTTGTTTGCAAAAGCAGAACTGTCTTCAGACAATAAAAGATAATGAACCTATTGCTTTTCCATTTTTGTACTAATCACTCTGCTTGCTTAGAAAATGCTGTACTTGTTTATACATATATATATATATATAATAAGAAAAATATTCTGTTTTCTGTAGTTGAACCTGTTTTTCATGAGTGAACCTGTGCATGTATTTTAAGGAGCTGCGATTCCGGTGTTGTTTACAGAGACCTCAGCAGTGGGTAAATAGCAAGCCCTGATGTCTTAAAGCAAGCTTCGTAGTCTTAGCCCACCCTGTGGCTCCGTGCTCTGGGTCTGGGAGGCAGGTCATGACTATTGTGCTGGAAGGCAAGGGACCAAAGTTTATCAGGTAGCCCTTATGAATTTTCTAGGGAAACTATGGTGATTATGCTGTTGCAGAATCTATGCTATGGGAAGTATTTCCGTTGCATTGATATTATGGTACTATGAAGAACTAAGAGTTACCAAAGAACCTATATTGGTCACAAGCTATTTGGCATTTCAACTTGACAGCTATGTATAGCACTTGAGCAGTAGGGAGGAGGGGACTTTGGATGGACACTAAGAGCTACACATCCAGGAGAGCTGTTGTACTGACCCCTAAACAAGTTGCCCTACGTGTTTCATTCCTTTTTGTCTCTAGGCTGCAATCTCTTCTGCTGCTTCTGAGATGACCATTGCATCTTGCTGTCAGTGTTAAAAGTCTCTTTATCAATGAATGTAGGCTTTTTGTGGCATACTTCTGTATAAGCATCCTAAAATGCTATGCCTTAAAGAAATTATTAATGCAATGAAAGATTTGAACTCATTTAAGTACAAATAATGTAATTAATGGGGTAATTGCTGTTATATTAATATATTTCCTGTATTTCATCTGACTGCAGTTTATGTTGTTTGGAAGCTTTTGGGAAGAGATGCTGTCTCTGGCTGTGTGTACTATATAAACAGCCATACTATTTTTAGTTCCAAGCTGAAAGATAACATCATCTCTTTAGGAAGATTCGCCATATATTGCAGGAACTCCTTCCTTTTTTTTGGTAGGATGTGTCACTCTTTACATATATGTTCTATGATGTCAGGGTTTCTTTTTGGTAGAATTTCATTATGGTATTGTTGATGCTGCGTATTTTTTCAAATACATTAACTTTTTAACAATATTTTTGGTCAATTGACTGCAAAATGCTCACAAGAGAGGGGAGTTTGCTTGTACACACAGGAGAGCTGAGAAGAGATTTGTGACTTTTCTTTGGTAGGATTAGTTAAGAGGAGAAGAATCTGAAATACCGAAGTCTGAATTAAATCTTGCATCCCTTAGGCCATTCTGACTTCGCATGTATAAGGCTTAATACTTTTGGGGTTATTGTTGTGATTGGCATGAGTGGCTGACATTTGTCTCCAGAAGTAAGAAAGGAAGCCGAAAACTTAATTTGATTGCCATCTTCTGCTAAGTTTTGAAAAATAATGTCCGGTCCTTAGCTTGTTCAGCAGCTCAGGGAGGGAAGGAGGGAAGGAAGAGTTAGGCTTGTAAAAACCAATTGCAACAAAGCTAGTTTCTTGCAGTTAACTCCATGCCCCAGGCAGCCTACATATTCCCCCCTTTGTTTTTTGTTTTTCTCTGGATCATGTCCATGAAGAGATTTCATTCAAAAAAAAAAAAAAAAATCAGGATTGCAACTGATGTCACCCATCAGATAAGACTGCACGTATAAAATGAAAGTAAAAATTCCCACAAGACCCTAACCATGGAAAATGCTTTCTTTTTTTTTTTATTATTTATTTTTACATGGTAGGAAAAGGCTGCATGTATTGGCACCCGAGCTACCAGCATGCAGCCCCACCAAGGAATCTGTGCAGCCCACAGTGACGCCTGTCCCAGCAGACCCCTGCCAGCAGCTGCCACTGTCACTTGCCAGTTGTTCAAAGCTCTTTAAAGGTGCTGTAACATGGCAAAGAGATAACATACAGCTCTTTCCTCTAGAGGCAGGCTTAAGTTAAGATTCCCCTGAAGGCCAGTGCTATAGATATGTGCAGAAAAGTGGAAAAGCCTCTGCTTTTCTCTCTGCTTGCCTGTCTCCCTTTCCCAGCTGGTTAGGGAAGCTGGGGATGGAGGCAACTTTCCAATTTTTCAATTTCTGCCGCTTTCATCAGTCATGGTCACATGAATACAATAGATAATTTGGAAAATATTTGTGATCCGTTCCAGATCAGACTGATAATGCATGTCAGCTTTTGTATCCCCTGGTGACTGAAAGCTTAGTTGTTGTGGTGAAGATTATTTCAGTCCTGGGGGCTTGTACTGAGTCAAGTGTGTTTACTGGGTACATTTGTCCGGATAAAGTGGACCTACTCCAAGCCACTCGGCACTTCTGTTCAAAATACATTGAAACAACCAAGTTCATCTTAAGAAAAATCTGGTTGAAGTGCACTACAGGGATTGTTCCATAATGCTCTCTGTATGCCAGCATCAAGTTCCTATATTCTTGTGTTTGTCGTCAGTTTTTGATCATGTCATCATTCCAAAAGAGTGTAACCACTGGTATAATTTAATGCTGGGGGAAAGAGCATCTGCATAACAAGAGCCATTCAGGCGAGCCATGGAGCAGACAGGTCACACGGGGGGGTGTCCATGCGGGGCCAAAGGCAGCACCGGCACAAGGTGGTTATGAAGAACTGCGTTTCTGAACAAAGTCATTTCAGCTTTTTGTGTTGTTTGAAGCCTTTTCCCAATGTTTGGCCTTGGCTCCAGAGGTGTCTCACAGTGGGTTGTGCCTGCGCCTGCCGTGCAGGTGGGTGGTTGCAGTCTTGCTGGTGAGGAGCGGTGGTTTGATCGTTGTCAAGCTGAATGGACCTGCTGTAAAGAAAAATGCAGCCCGGTGTTTCTTTGCAGGAAATCCTTAATATTGTACAATAGTGGGCTTTAACGTTCAAACCATAGGAGCCTGTTTCAGAAGCTATATTTTGAAAAGCACACTCCAAAATTTGTTAAAATTAATAGTTTATTTTGAGAAATTAATGAGGCTTATTTTCAGAGCTATTGACACAAAGCCTCCAATGAAACAGAAGCCAGGCCTGAAGCCTAAGCCCCTGTAGGGAATGCCTGTCAAAATACGCCATGGCAGAGCATCAGGGTAAGGCGCTGGCAAGTTAAATTTGTCTTATGTGTGCCCAGAGAGTCTCAAGAAACCAGGACTGCTAATGCTAGGGATGCTGACTTATCGAAGGAGTGCAGCTACATGCAAGAGGATTAATTTTACTAATACATGCTTATAGTTTGTCTAGCTAATAAGGCTCTGCAACATCTGATGCAAATCCACAGAAGAGTTAAATTTAGTAGGCATTATGTTGCACCTTTAGTTTGAAATGGACATTTGTGTTTACAGCTTGGAATTCCTCATTTGTAGTGCTCATAATAATGTTTTAATAGCTATTCTGAAATTGATTCCTTGCATGTTTTTGAGGTGAATCATTTTCAAGTTTGAGAGTAGATACACTCTTTGTCATGTATAATCCCTTTGAAGCGTAAGGAACTACACACTCATAAGAAAACTTCATGCTGCAGTTATTAAAAGCTACCCCACAGCTTGAGTTGAAAATTTGAAGAATCTTTTGTTTTTAAAAAAAGTTTGATTCAAATAAGAATATTTTAGATTTCAGATATTTTTTATTGATAATATTACTCAGAGACCAATTCCAAATCTAGCTTTGGTCAGCTTTCTTGTACAGACGTAGCTACTAAAATGTTATTCTGTAAAGTTCAACCCCCAGAGCCCCCTCATCTGTGAACTATTGTGCTGCAAATTATTGTCAGAATATGTTATCTGAAAGTTTGCATCTGTTTTATGTCACTTAATGCAAATTAATTGTAGATAAAATATGCTAGGACATTAGCTGTTTATTTGAGGTAATAGTTCTGTTTATTCAGCTTGAGGAAACTGAAGCTGAAGTTAAGAGCACACTTTAAAAAAGTAAGTAGGAAGCAAGAAAACAGGTTTTAATTATGATTTAAAATAAAATCAATAAGCAAATAGGGCTAGAATAGAATTAAAAAAGATTTCTGTAGGATGCTGTGGTGGTACATTAACATACTAAACTATGTGAAGTGTGACACATTTTCCATATTAGAATTAAACAAATAGCAGCTTAATGCGTTAAGTCATTTCGGTGACATCTGCTCCGTCAGTTGACTACGAGCTGGAGAATTAAGTATTATGGCAAAAGATGTGGATGGATCCAGCTGCTCAGGATTCACTCCAAGTGGTGGAGGACTGGGGGCCAGTTTTGAGTCCCTTTATACCAGTCTCGTTGGTGAGGTGCTTTTGGCCCCTGCCTTGGTTAGGCAGGAGTTGTTCAGCTGTGGGCATTGTCACCACCGTCCTGTTTCCCCTACTGCAGCAGTAAAATCAGTGAGTGGAATGAAAGGGGGCATTTCTGGTGCATCCCAGAAGAATATCACTTGCTGTAGGAGTATTTTTTCTCTTTTTTCATGTAATATTTTTCCCTTTCATTGGGGCTACACCAGTCAGTGAGCTGCCCGTCTTACTGCATCTGCTCTTTCCAACACGCTGAGAACGCATCTTCCCAATAAAACTTGTATGATTGGTGTTCTTGCTCTAAAGCAAGGTATTGTAGTGTATCTCTAGGACTTTAAATGATCTTATATTAATGTTTTGTGGTTGTTTTTTTTTTAATACTTGTAGTATCGTTAGTTTAGCAGATAATATACAAGCAGAAGCAAAAATCTTGTATCTATTAATTAGGCCATGTGCACACATTTGAATGGTTAAGGGAGAAATCACAAGCAATAGGGTCTGTAAACCAGAATGTAAGTTGGAGCCTCTTTTTTTACCATTTGGATTTCATGTTTTTCGTACAGGACACAGATGAGGGGACTTTATAAAATGTTAAAAACCTTTAATCTTTTTTCTGCAACAAAGACAGCTAGAACTGAATTAAAATAATATAAAGAACAGATTGCTGCATAATCAGTTATCTCCCAGTGATGGTACTTAATTTAAAATGTCAAGTATTTCAAGGCTGTGATAAAATTGTGAGACTTAACAATACTACTTATATTGCAGTCAAAATTCCCAGAGCTCCCGTGTCGAAGAGTGAGTCAAATTTCAAAATGCAGCCAGATTAGCAGTGTTAATCTCATTGCCTGTTCTTTAAATTGCAAAGAACCTGTGCAGAGTGTAGAGGCTGGAAACTGGATACCTGTGCAGTAACGCCTGTGACACATAGGCATGTGGTTAGGTGGCATTGGTATTTACTGTCACAACAAAATGCCTCCTTATTTCTAAGGCAAATTGCAATGTCAAATGGGTAACTTTGTAAACCAGGTTGGTTTCTTTGTATGTTTGATTTAGGCATAGATTTAAAAAGCTTGGCTTCTCTGTTTCACTGTGACTTTTTGATGGTGGGATTGCCAAGGTCATTGTGTGCCTAATGTTTGGTTTGTAGGGCTGTAATTAAATTCCTACTGAGTTCTCAGGGTTGGTCTTCGGGCCAGCCTGCTGCAAATCTGCATGTTCATAGTGATTGATAGCACTTTAGGAAAATAAATTTATTTTGAATTTGTCTAAAAAAAAAAAAAAAAAAAAAGTCATTCATTTAGCCATTTATACAGGAGTGTGCCTAAAATTAGCTTCTATTCTGTTAGAGTCCAATGATCTAAAGCTGCATGTTCAGATCGGAAATGTTGACCCACCCAGGACACTTGAAGTTCCTTATGGCAGATCCAGAGAGAAGAGTGTTGCTTTATTACTTACGGCATGTAGTATGATATGATGTAAGGTGGCCTTGAAAAAAAACACCTGGATGAGCAAAGATGGTGCAAGTTAAAGGTGTTCAATAGCACTGAACTCCAGGTGGCTTTTTGATAGATGCTAAATATGAGTTTGGAAGGCTAATTTTAATCATTCTGCTTTAAAGTGTGTGTCCTCACTCACTTGTGATGATGTTCATGTTAGAGAGGGATTTTAGACAAATCTGTTTTGCTGTCATGCCAGGGTCCTGCCACTGGGATGAAGTGGCAAAGGTCCATGAATGGGTTGCCTGGACCACCAGAGGCTGGGTGTACAAGAAGGGGCTGCAGGAGCCAGGCTCCTTCAGGAGGCTGAGGGAGAAGATCACAGTCTTCATGCTCCTCCTCGTGGGCTGTAGAGAAGATGGACCCAGACTCTTCTCAGAGGTGCATGGCAAAAGGCAAAACTCAACACCATGACAGCTTGCGACAAGGGAAGTTCTGATTAAAGGGGGAAAAAATTCCGAAGGAGGTGGTAAAGCACTGGAGCAGGTTGTCCAGGGAAGTGGTGGCCTTCCATCCTTGGAGATTTTCAGATCTGGATGGGATAAGGCCCCGAGCAACGTGATCTAGTGGGATCTGTGCTGAGCGGGAGGCTGGACTAGATGACCTCCAGAGGTGCCTTCCAACCTAAATTATTCTGTGGTTCTAAATATAGTGTGTAGGAGTGCTAAACTTGACTTTGCCGTGATTAAAATTACATTTAAAGCTACAGCAGGACAGCAAGGCAATGCTTCTGGGACTCTCAAGTAGCACTTCCAAAAAATACAGACATGTATATTTTCAGTGGAAACTCAATTATTCTGTAGCATAATGGCATACCAGCTGAGAGTTACATGACTTTTAAAACCATAGTTATGTTTTGGGGTGTGCGTGATGCTTTAATGTATTTTGTAAGGGGTCAGATTTAATTCTCCAGGTCATAAACTGAACAGCTGAATGGATTCAAGTTTTCTATTTCCCATTCTGTGACATAATTAAAAGATCTAATCTCTTGTGCAGCTGACCTGAGAATAAAGGCAATGCATTTCTAATATTCTGTAGATTTTCTGCATTGTAGAGTGTCCAGCTTCCAATTTTTAATTTAGTATGTCGTTACTACAACTAGGCCAATTTTAAGATAGTGTCTTGATTTAAAGTTGAATCTTGAGACCATTATTTTCTTGTGGACTGAATGTAAAATATGTAGGAAATTATAGGAGAGGTAGAATCTCATTAGTATAAAATTGTCTGTAAAATGATCGTAAAAGCTATTGCAGAAAAGATTTTTTTTTAAAAGATAGAGCAATTTCTAGTTTAAAAAAGCAAATTTTATTTTATTCCGTTTTCTAATTATGTCCATACCTCATCAGACAACTAATAAATGGATTGATACATAGCAGAGTTTAGGATTAGCATATAAGCATTAAAGCCTTTGAGGTCTGACTGTGTTTGAAAGGTTTTGGATCAGTGCTTTAAGTAAAATAATTAAATCTTACTGTGTGAGTAGAAGAATACACTTTAAAGTGATTGTTATAATTGTGCCTTTGTACAAGTGTAATCTTACTGGTTGAAAAGGGAACATACAGAATAAATGTCTCAGTAGCTTTCAGACTGATTATGATGTTTATTTTCTGTCTTTTCCTAGTTTCTGATAATTATTAACAGACCAAATACGGAAGGGGGAAATCTGTCAGTCAGCTGGAGGTTCCTCGGGGACTGCTGTTACAGTGCTGTAGTGTCAGACACATAGCCTGCCTATCTGGAGGAGAAAGAAATAGTTTACAGCAGTTTTCCTGCTGTAAAGTGGAATTCACAACCAGAATTGGCCTAATCATTTGTAAATAAGTGTTGATTACATCTTTATAGGTATAACCGTGCTAGCAGACTGTCAGTTGTTGGTCTGATGGTGTGAATTCAGTGATGGATTTGACCTGCAATTGGAAAGAAAGTTAAATGGAGGGTTAAAAGTAACAAATTATAATGCATAGCAGAAAATGCTCTTGAACTAGAGGTGCAGGGGTTCTGCCGCTTTCTCAGGTACCGTACTGAATGGCACTGCATTAGTGCTGTACTTATGAATAAGTAATATTATTACTATGCATATAGAAAACCTCCATGACACCCTCTTAAACAAAGAATACTTTATCAAAAAATCTTAGATTTTTAGATAATAGACAGTAATCATAGAATGATACAGTATTGCTCCTTTTTTCAGAAATGGTTAGCTACTGTTTGGGGTGGTACTTATTATTTTGGTTAAAAGGAAAAATTGACAACAAATGCAGGTATGCTTTGCAAAATTACATTTTCTTAAGTAAAGAACATGAAGAAAAGCCATTTCTGTTGCGAATTAACAGGGCCAAAGAACAGGAGGCAACCTCCTGATTGAGAAACACCCCTTTCAGCTGTTTCTCAACTCCAGAGAACCTGTTGCTCTTCTCTTCCTCTTGGGTTTAGTAATTGGTGAGTTTCTGGCCCTTCTTCTCTGTCCTCAGGGCAGTACCTGTGTTTGCCAGTGGTTCCCAGGTGTTTATATGCAGAGGTTTTCTATTGTTTTACAAACCTTCATCTAATAGAGGCATCTTTCATTTTCTTTCTGTCTTTTTCACTTAATCTGTAAAGTTGTGGTATGAGTTACCATTAAAGACAACAGTTTGTACATGCATTTAATGTTTGGTTATAACCTGGACTTATGTAATCAGAATTGGGAAATAAGAGTTTGTCACACTGTGGGAATACTGATTCAGAAAGAGACTTCTTCCCTTGCCTAATTTTAAAGCTTAGAAATTAAAAATGTTTCATTTTTATTACACGTTGCCACATATTGTTAATTCTTGCCCAAAAGCAATGCTTAAACCTTTATATAAAATATCTTTGATTTGAATACAATATGTTTGCCCAGTTTCATACACAGTGTTCTCGCTGAGTGATTTTGTTTGTGAATTACTAACTTCCTTCTGCTTAAACTTGCATTGGTATGGGCAGCAGCATTTCAGGAAACAAAAGCTGGCGTTGTATAGACATACAAAGTAATTATGATCCTTCCTCCGAAGATTCTATGTTATTACCTGCCAAACCCATCACTATAAATATCTATGGAGGTCTTTGAGTCTCTACATAGTATTTCAGTTGACCTCAATACAGCTGAAATGCTGCGCTAATATCTTTCATATTTTTTTAATGTTCGTACTAGTATACACTCTACCAGTATGAGCATCCAAAATGTGAACAATTGATAATGGATTCATGTCTACAGAGGAAAATCAAAGAAAGAGGCTAGAAAAAGACTAAATAGCCAATAAAATTGGAATAATTCACAATTACAAGTTCATAATTATGCAGAGGTACTTGGAGAATAGCACAAAAAGGTAGAAAATGGTACAGTGCATTGCTGGAGTAATGGATTGATACTTGGTACTGAAGTGTTGTTACTAGCATCCCCAAATTTTTTGAAAATCTAACTTCCAAAAAACATTAATTTTTGAGAATTGTGTATAATCATTAAAAAAATAATTTGGCGGGCTTAGGTTTAGAAAGTTGTATTTTTGTTTTCCTGATGAAGAATAAGCTTTTCATATGCTTACAGGGCTCCCTGTAATCACAAGAAGCATTGATGAGGAGGATCAGGAGAGGTGCCAGCTGAGTGACAGTGAGATCTAGGAGATTCGGACATAGGTTGCATAGGAAATAAACTCACAATCCCCAAAAGAATTTTAGACAAGCATAGAAAACAGTGAGCACTTATGCAGTCAGTTTTGGATTTATCTCATCTGACTAGAGATATCAGCGTTGGTTGTCTAGCCTGAGCTAGCCCAACACTGAGCGGAAAGAGGCACTTCCAGAGGATGTTCTGTGCCAGCCTGTGGTGGCAGTGGGAAACTTCATAGTGGGAAGTTTCTGTCTCTTTTATGATAGTGGGAACCTACTTTACCTACTTTCTGAATTTCTGGATGCCTGAAGTTAGCTGAGATGACTCTCCCTAGCAAACAAGGGAAGTCTGAAGTTTTACTCGATTTGTATTTGTATAAAGCTCGTGTTTTCATAGAGTGAAGAACTGAAAACTTGTTCCTTTGACAGTTAGAATTGCCATTGGAAAAGATGCCGTGTTAGTCTTCCTCATGGCGCTTTGGAAATATAAAGCTGTCTAAAAACATTGTCGTGAAATCAGTGATACAATGCACGGTGTTAAAACCCATCTGCCTTGGGTTGTCAGTGTGGTGTCAGGTGATGAAACTGTAACATGACGGGGCTCATCAAGCTGTATGGCTTGAGGCATTAAGCATGTATTGTTCCCATCTTCCAAACTGAAATTCAGACCAGACTTTTCAACTCCTGTTTCAGCTCAGTGTTAGAACAGGGACTAAAACTGAGATAGTGCTGGAATTTCTAATGCTTAGTGATACAGGAAAGTATTACTAGTAGAGTAGCTTAAAGAGGTGGGACTGGTTTGTGATTGATAATATGAAAAATATGTTGTTAGAATGACTGAGCTTGCAAGCTAGGTCAAATTAGGTTTCTGCAAGTCACAGCGGCTAATTTAAAGATTCTTTTGGCACCTAACGTCTCACTGGCTTGTGCAACTAAGTTGGTTAATCAGCAGAGAGAAGCACATCCAGAAGATATCTTATTTTGCACAGCCCCAATAGCAGTTGTAGCTAAAATGATTACCGATGTAAGGATTGGACTGCATTAAGGAATTGCTCCTAGTTCTCTGCTTATTTAACGTGTTAGCCCTTACTGTGTCCTTGTTCTAGCTGTTACGCAAGAAACTATTGCTGAGATAATTCAATTGCATCCTATCATTTTTCATACCCTGAGGACCTCATCGGTCTTTTCATGGAGTTCCATATCATGCTTTGAATGTGAAATTGATACTTACTTCTTCCAGCTTGATCAGATTAACTTCATTTGACTATGTTTTTCTTAGGTAGCTCACTTAGTGCTACGTTCTCATCTTTGTTTTAAGAAAGTACCCAGAAAAGCAAAATAACTTTTGGAAATTCAGGCCTGTTCCTACAGAAACACTATTAAAACCAAAAGGTTTTGAAGTACAGATACTGATAGTGCTTAGCAGTGCAGAAAAAACGAGTCATACTAGAGCAAATGTTGATTTCATTCATTACAAAGCAGAATTGTCCTTTTTTAATTCAGTGAGAGCAGGGCTGTCACTCTAAATGACAGAGAGAAATGGGATGCCATAGAAAGGGTATTTACTGCCCGAGTCGTCATTTACTTTATGAGTATTTGGACTGGGAGGTGAATTATCTTTGCTTGTATTCTGTTTTAGAAATAAATACTGGTAATGTGCTGCAGTAGCATGGATCACTTGTTCTTTCTGTGTGTGACATTAAAGTTGGGCTTCTCTCTCATTAAACCCAGTACTTTTCTGTGATACTTTGGGAGTAGAGCAGAGGCAGATTGTGTCCTGATGCTCCTTTGGTCTGCAGTGGGAAAGAGTAAAAAGAGCTCCCATGTTTCACAGCCCCGCAAAAACCAATAAGGGAGACTCGCCACCTCCGACGCCGTGGGGAGCCCCGGGGCTGGTGGAAGGACACCATGAAAGAACATGTGCGCCCAGGGGAAGAAACATGTCCAGGCAAAGGATCGAAGGTGGGGAAAGGAGGCATCAAGATGGGTCAGGGAGGAACATTTGTGGGAAAGTGAAGAGAAGTTAGGGATAAATGGGGCTGGTTACAAGCGTGTTGGCTGCTGATCAGTGTCCTTCTCTGGCTGAGCCCAGCACCTGATGGCCACAGCCTGTCCTGTAGTTGTCTTAAACTGTGTGTGGGTTTGGTTGTGTGTGGGCTTATTGGACACTGGCACCCACTGTCCTTGCTGTCTGCATGTGGGATGTATCCCCACATCCCATGGTCTCCCAGATTTGGCTATGCATAGTTTATACTGCTACATCATGCCAACTGGCCAAACAGGAGTCATCAATGCATAGCTCGTATAAGCGGTCATCCCTTGTGGGGAAGCGGAAGGGAGCTTGAAGTGGTTAAGGAGGAATGACTGTGAATACAAACAGCCTCAGAGCCACGCATGCAGCAAGAAGGGGATGTGGTAAAACATGTAGTGTCACGAGCTGAGTCCATGAACCAGGACAGTTGTGTCAATGATGGCCCAACAGACTGAGTTTCGTTTCAGCGGCATGTAGGTCAAGCAACAGCATCCTGCGTAATTGTCATCTTAGTAGTTTGTTATTAAATACTTGAATTGATAGGATTATTGGCAATTGGAGCAGCTTGCAGCCAGATGAAAAGTCCCTGTTTCCTTCCCGTTGCATGGAGGAGGAGTGACCTACATCTGCCCAGCGGGGCGTGCAGTGGGGCTGCCAGCCCCCACGTCACAGCAGCTTGGTAGGCTTTTCTGTGTTAGGGACAGACATAAAGGCTTCTCTTGAGGCAGAGGAAGATAAAGGTTTTCCTAACGCTTTTGCAAAGGTAGTTGGTGTTCACCAGGCCTTGGCTACAATTATAGATTAATTGTATATTTTGCATAGAATGTAAGGACTTAGAAGGTTCGGTCCCAGTGAAAATAAGAGCAAATTTAGATTAAGAAAGTAACTCAAGATGATGTCTTTTGCTTTCTCTCATTTTGACTTGAAAAGTATTCTTTGGTGTTTTCCTCCAGCCATATTTTACAGTTTCCCCCCTTGGTGAACAGAAAGGAATTTATGAACCTCCCTTTTTGTCATGCAGGGCTACACCTATTCACAGAATCATAGAACAACTCAGGTTGGAAAAGACCTCGAAAGGTCACCTGGTTCAACCTGTCACGGGAAAGGGAGCCTAGGTGAGATTATCTAGCACCCTCTCCAATTGCATATGGCAAACCTCCAACACTGGGATGCCACCACGTCCCTGAGGAAGTTGTTCCAGGGCATGGTTGTTCTCACTGTGAGAAATTTCTTTCTTGTGTCAAGATAAAACCTCTCCCGGTGCAGCTTGTACCTCTTGTCCCTTGTCTTCTCGGTGTGGCTCCTTGTGAAGGGAGAACCTCCATGCTTTTTGTCGCTGCTCTTCAAATACTGCAATAGTGTGACGAGGTCCCCCCCGAGCCCGCTGCTCTTCCTTCTTTTCCAGTGGGTTGGACTAAGTAAATACAGGCAATGTGAAGACTGGCAGCTCTTGTTTGTGCTTGCCACAGCCTCACCTTGACATAGCACTGGGACCAGAACTTGGCCACCAGTTTCTCTCACCTCCTAAACTATGGTCTCCATGCAAAAGCAGCCTGGGTACAGAGGTTGGATGGGAACTAGCGGGCTCCAGCATCTTCTGCCCCTTGCCCACACATATCCCACTATTGTTCCCTCAGCACAATGAACGTACTTTGTTTGTGTTTCTACCCTGTTGAAATCAGGAGAGTGAGGCTAACGTGGTATTTGGCATTGCATTTTCATCTGTACTTCACCGAATTGCATTACCTAGAACAAATGGTGTGCAATATCTTTATTTTTTAAAAAGACACAATTTTATCAGATGATGTTGCTTCTTTCCCTTCTGTCTGCAAAAGGTGAATCTAAAGCTTCAGACCAAAATACTCAATTTCACGTAAAACTCATTTGCTGTCTGAATAAGGTGGCAGGTTGCAAATTAGGCAATCCAAAACTCAGTCAAAAGCCATGTAGTTTACATAGCTCAAAAATGTATCCGTGGTAGTAGAAGTGTTAGTTGCAGAACTGTGCATGTCACAGCATGTCACATGGTGACAACTTCACCAAAGTTAACAAATTTGCACCTGTGTAAGGTCATGTGACTTTAGTACCAGCACTTCAATAATGTTAATACCTGTATATATTTGCAGTAACAGTCTGATTGGAATAAAACAGTAGCTAATCCCTTCTTAATGCCAAATTAAGCAGAGCAAATAAAACCAGGAGTTTAGTTTTGTATTTCAGAGTAATTATTTAAGACCTTTTTGTATGCTGTAGAATACAACATAAAAAAGAACCTTTGAAAAGGTCCTTAAATTATTGTTTGTAATCCTTTTAGAAACACCATTTCATATAGCATTAGTGGAAAGTTAGTAAATTATGATTTAATTAATGATTGGGGTGATTCATTGTGGCTTGGCTAGCAAAAGTAATTTTCTACATTATTTTATCTTGCTTTTGCTTTTTGATGTTGCTACAACAAGCAGGCATTGTTATTATTCTGTTTGTACCAGGGAATGGAAAGAGAAATGAGCCATGGAAATTCCTTCTAAACTGTTTTTCCCCAGTTCCAAACATTTGCTCATTTCCGAGCCAGGGAATGTGCTTGCTCGCCTCCCCCATTTGATGACACAGATTGAGTAGATACCAGTGTGAGGTGTGATGCTCAGCAGGGATGCAGCCCGGATGGTGCTACAGACCTGGGGGATGGAAACAGCACCAAAATGGCAGTTTCTGACCAACGGTCCATGGCTCTCTAGCTTTATAGCCCTAAAGATGAGGGGACGGGCAGGAATATGGCTTGAGTGGAGGTGCTAGAAGTGATTATCAGACAGCCAGGGAGCTGCAGAGCAATAATAGCCATAAAGTGCAATGACTTTTTTTTTTTTTTTTTAATTGATTCTTAAAGTTTCAGAGCTACTTATGCTGGAACTGAGCAATAAGGAATATAAATTAATTTAGACACACTCCAAGAAAAAAACCCACCACCTACCTTTCTGCTTTGTTTCACTGTATTAATGTGAGCTCAGACACATAATTTCACTTCAGGTGTTACTGATGAGAAATTGTAACCTTAGGCAAAAAGGAGAAAGGCTGAACTTTCTGGAAGTGATGAATAAATTGCTAAAATCAAAACTCAGCTGAATTCAGATCAGAAATTAATGCTATTGAAAGTCTTCCACTCAGATCAATAACAGTTTTATTGGCGGGCTTCACTGGGAACAGGGGGAAGTCTGACAGCATCGCATTTCCAATGATAACTTATTTTGTATCTTTTTACTTTCAAAACAGCACTCCACTTTGCTGACAAATTCCTCAGTGATCATCAACAAAATGAGTGTATTTAAGTAGGCTTTGGACTTGACTGCTGCTTTGCAGCTATATCCCTTTATAGAGAATGGGATTTGGAAAGCAGGCAGAAAAATGTGTTCTGTCATGGTCACTGTGGGCTAAATGCAAGGATTAAAGCACTGGGAATCGGGTGCATGCACACGAGATGCAGAGAGCTGAAGATGAGGATGTGTCTGAAACGCCCTCTGCTCTCTGGGGCAGGTTTCTTGTCCAGGGCTTTACAGTTGGGATTCACAGTCTGCATCCTGAACCTGATTTCAGTGGTTCTCTCCTCAGCTTTGTAAACCTGAACAAAGTGGTCTGTGCAAAGGCTGGAGCTACTCACAGCTACTCGAGCCCCTGAGCAAGTAGAATTTGCAGCTGTGGTTCCCCGTTGGATCCATTGGGGTTAACCCCCCTTGCCACTTTTTCAGATGTCCCTAATCTGGAGACTACAGCCTATTTTTTGCAAAGAGTGGTTTCTGCACTCTTGTGTATTTGGCCATGTATGCCTGTCCTGGTACTGCCATGCATCAGAGGTGGGCTGAGCTGCACTGTCTTGCAGCAAGGCAGCCTAGGCTCGGGGGAGAAGTGTCTCTTTGGGTTTCCTCCAGCAAGAGCCCCCATCATAAAAAGGACATGGACCTGTTGGAGGGAGTCCAGAGGAGGGACACCGAGGTGATCAGAGGGCTGGAGCACCTCTCCTATGAAGACAGGCTGAGAGAGTTGGGGCTGTTCAGCCTGGAGAAGGGAAGGCTCCAGGGGGACCTTACAGCAGCCTGCCAGTGCCTAAAGGGGGCTTGTAGGAAAGGTGGGGACAGACTTTTTAGTAGGACCTGTAGCAATAGGACAAGGGATAATAGCTTTAAACTAAGAGAGGCCAGGTTTAGATTAGATATTAGGGAGACATTCCTTACTGTGAGGGTGGCGAGACATTGGCACAGGATGGCTGGAGCAGCTGTGGATGCCCCATCCCCGGAAGTGTTCAAGGCCAGGCTGGATGGGGCTTGGAGCAACCTGGTCTAGTGGAAGGTGTCCCTGCCCATGGCAGGGGGGTTGGAACTGGGTGATCTTGAAGGTCCCTTCCAACCCAAACCATTCTGATTCCGTGAAATGTGCCAAGGATCTGGAAAGGTCTCTATAGTCATGTTTTCTTGGAAAACAAAAGAAGTAACTCTTCAAATGGAAGATTCTCCTGTTTTCTGGGTGACACTGAGGAATGCATTCAGTACCATACGCTCACGCAAAGGGTATGTATAAGCTACAAACTAGGATATATAGCCACTTTACTATCCACTACGTGTAGAAAGGACGGGGGAAGCCAAAGAGCCAAAGGCACATTCTTGCAGTCCTCCATGGACAGTTGGGATAGTGGGAAGTGGCAAATCAGTGTACTCTGCCTTTGGACGAGCTGAGGAGCAGACATGAGAAGGGAGTTTTCAGCCTTCCAGCTTTGGACTTGCACGTGTGGCATTTCAAACACGAGTCTTTCCTTAGACCTAGTCCCGGGCCTCTTTTAAAATCTTCAGTTTTTTTCCGGGGTTTTATATGCATTCATTGCTTTTTCTTTTTCTTTGTAAGACACCTCCAAAGTTAAATTTCTGAATTCTAATTAAAACACATGAGAGCTTGAATCTTTTTTCTAAATAGCACCAACCCACATTATCATTTGATAATTTTCTACAATGGGTATCTGGTGATTGCAGAATTATGGCAATGTCCATGTAACTTTTCAGGAGAGAGCAAAGCCATGAAGATCCTTTAAGACAATCTAATTACTTAGTTAATACTTCAGTTTATTCTCTGTTTAAGCACTTGAAATTTCCATTGATTAAAAATCCAGACAATTTAAATGGTAATTTTGTATGTAAAACAATGCTAAATTAACGTTTAGTGATCTCTTTCTCTCTTTGTGTGTGTGTAGCATCAGCCCACACAGAAAAATCCTTCATTAAAAACCTGCTCCATGCATTAATTTACTCCCAGAAGAAATACCCAAAAATGATCTTGGCGTCTTTGCAATGCCTGTCATCTTTCTTGCACGATTCACAATCCCTTAAATGTCAAATTCATATTGTAATTTAATTCCTCCTGTATTAAAGGATGTAAATGAGCTTTTCTAACTTTCATGCCTATTATGTGCAATTTTTGGCCACACTAGTTGACATTTATTGCCTCGTTCTGCTGCTTTGATTTCTGTCCCATAAACGACCGGGCTCAGATTCTAGTTTTTATCTCAGCGGTTCTTGTTACAGTCCTGTTCCTATTGCGGCCAGGATGCCTTCCCTTAATACAACACATCCCATTATCCTGTTCACTTTCCCAGCTTACTGCTAGGTATTCAGCAGACAGTTTAAGTTTCCTTCTTGCACTCTCAAGTCCTTTCTCCAATTAGTGCCTTGTAGTGCCTGACCTTTCAGAAACCAATACCTTTTGTTCATTGCTTGCCATATCCTTATTACATAAAGTTTTTCCGCAGTGAATGGTAGCCTATGACCTCTAGTTAAGCAGATCTTTTCTTATCTAACATCTACCCCATTTGTTACTGGCCATCCCTATCAGTTTCATGAGGTCAGCAGATTCCCTGTGCGGCAGGTTCATTTCTGAAGGCGTGTGACCTGTGGTATCACCGCTGTGGCTCTCGTTCTCCCTTCACTGCTAACCAGACCGTACCCCTTTACCCTCTGGCCTGTGTCACTTTGCAAACCACTTGCTCAGTGTGCCAGTACTCTGTCACCTCGTTATGAGACAGGTGTGGGGGTTTTTTTCAGTCCTCCAAGTTTTTTCTTGCACCCTATTTATGGGTTTGATGTACCACTTTTTCCCATTATAAAATCTTTGCTAAAGGCTTTGCGAGGCTCTGTGTTTGATTTCTGCTCGCTATTTCATGTGTACGGTTTTCTGAAGAATATTAGATGGTGCATTTATTGCTTTTATTGTAGTTGGAGGTAGGAGTAAAAGGGAATAATGCACCTTTAGGTCTGGACCTAGATCTGCTGCAGAGAGGTCCCCACTGGGAAGAAGGAGCTGGGAGTGGGAGAAGTTCTGGTTTCATTCACCCGACTTGCTGGCCAGCAGACAAGGGCTGTCATCACAAATTTCAGGGCCGAAGGAAGCTCTTTATTCACAAGAGATAGCAGGGAGCGGAGAAGGACTCATGACCCAGTTACCTCTGGAGCAAGCACAGCTGCCTGCTCTCTGTTATGCAGAGCTTGGAGTGGATTCTCAGCCCGATTTCATATTTTAAGTTTTCCTGCTTCATAAATCTCTGCAGCGTCGTCAGTGTCTTAGACTTCAGTGCCGTGCACCAAGAGCCCCCAGATCGTTATTTTCAGCTGACTTGCTTGCGTGTGTGTTTCCGTTAAAGATGACCGTGTATGCAGCTCATTGCTGTGCAGGGGGTGAGGGATGTTTTGTCATGCATGGACTTGAGGATGGAGGTGTTAGAGCGAGAAGTTTAAACTCGGGCTGCTTCTGAGCAGGAAAAGTTTTGTAGGATGCGACTGGTCACCGAGGTGAAGGCATGGTTGGGTGACTGCAAGTTCATTCCCAGCAGGAATGGGATTGACACAAGAGAGGCTGGGCATAAAGTTGGAAGACATGAGTTTAGTTGTAGAGACACCCTTTATGCAACCCTTATCTTGTTAAACCTTTACCTTTTTACTGTTTATTTTCGCTTCTGCCATGGCTTTGTCCTCTTTGTTTAAATCATAGGTGCTTGAGGGCAAGGACCGTTCAGCTACAGTGCTGACTTTTAACACAACCACTAAGGAATACATCAGTTCAGCTAAAAAATGAAGATAGTTCAAAGGAAACATCTGCTTTGTAATTTTATTTTTGTCATAGTGATAAGGCATTGCCAAAATCTGTATCATTACAGAGAAATACTTAATTGTACTGCATTTTTGTTTGTTTGTTTGGTATCATAAATAGAAAATACAAATAAATGCTAATCACTGTAAGGCAAAAAGAATGTGAAGCAGTACTGCAGTCAGTTTTTGCAACTTAGAAGGAAAGATACCTTGAAGCATACTGAGAAGAATCTGTGAAATGTGATGATTTCTTGTATTTTCCCACATTGTCAAAGTAAAATTAATTAATTCTAGACTTCTTAATGAAAATTAAATTTCATACCCTGTATTGAGACTGGACTTTGTAGTCTCCATTTGCTATTGAACAGTCATATGTGCTTATTCTAACATAAGTTAGAAACTTAGTGAGCAACTTGAAGTACAGGGACATAGATTCATAAAATTATAGAAGATCCTGAGTTGGAACGACCCATGGGGATCATCAGGTCCAATTCCTGCCTCCGTACAGGGCAACCTGAAATTGAAACCACTATGCAAATCCCAAGCAGCCTAAGAATTGGTGTATGCAGGCAGGTACATACATGTAGTATATTACGAAGTCCCTGAATTTCAGTTGGTTTAGCTCTGATTTTTATTTTAAAAATCTTGATTTGAACGTACTTCATATTTTACAGTAAAGAAAAACATCAACATTCTTCCATATTTTTAAAAAAATGAATACTTGTTTCTAAATATTTTCAAAGACAGGCAGTGAATAAAGCTCAAAATGGGTCTAGTGAGGTGCTGTGAGCGTGCAAGAACAGGAACAGGCTTAGGCTTTATACTGTTACCCTCAGTTACTATTGATATTCATGTTAACTTTTACTGGGAAGAGGGAAGCGATTACAGAAAAAAAACCATGAGTTAATTACGAATGGATCTGAAATCTTTTAAAAATGCCATTTACAACCAATGGTGCCATAGGCTATAAAGAGTTTGCAGCCAACTAATCCATTTCAGAGTGGCCTAAATTCGTTGCTAAGCTGTCTGGCTGCTGTTTGCAAAGACATCAGTGAAGGCATCGACCTCAGTAAAGTAACCTTGGTGAAAGGAAACTTGAAACAGAGGATGGGAAAGGGCATTGCTGTGGCTTCCAGAACTTCACTTGAAGTCGCAAGAGGAGCCAAATGCCTCATCCTTTTCCTATAGCAAGGGTAGTGTACTGTTATTACCTTTGGAACAGGGGCGTTCCAGGTGCTTGGCTTGTGTTGACTTGAGAAATAAGGTTAAAGCTATACTGCTTTCTGGATCATTTGCAGCAGGAGTGTCAGCAGGCAGTTGGTGTCTGAGCTGTCTCGCCTGTGCTGCTGTCACTGCGGTCTCTTGTCACGCTCCCTCAAGTCAGCCCATCACACTAATGAAGTGCAATGGGCTTGTGCTTTGTGCTCGTGAAGCCCATGAGTGGTGCTGGAATTTCACAGAAACGCCATCAAAAACCCTCTGAGCTCTTCCGAGTGTGATTTCTGCTTGCTGTAGCCAAGCAGGGAGGCCACAGGGGAGGCTCGAGGATTACACCTAGAATTGTAAATACAAATTAGTACACTATGTGACTGCATTATGGTCATATAATGTCAAAATGCAAGTTATATAGCATTTAGCCTTGAAAAAGACAAAGTCTGGTGAGCAGAGGAAAGGCTGTGTTGGAGTGAAAGCACTTTTACTTTTCCTGCCTATTAATTTATGTTCCTTCAGAGCGCTGCTATTTAGCAAAGTGCCTTCTGTGTTTCTGCCAAGCTGAAGTAGCCGCTGGGAAAAAAATAAGTAGGCCAAATCCTGCAAATATCTGGAGAGCTCAGACAGGGTGGCTGATGGTGATCCAAAGAGTGCAGGGACAGATTTGGCCTCAAACAGACAGCATAACAGTACTGAACAAAATAAAATACTGCCGTGAGGTTTTAATGCCAGAAGTCAGTTGCTGCAAGATAGCATGTATATAAGAATTTTTAAAAATGGAATAATTCATAGTTTTAATTCAATGTGTAGAACCTGGATCTTCAGTTCTGCTCTTTGGGTCTCTGGTCTTGCCAGCTGGGGGCTGTTTGAAGTCATGGACTATGTCTGGCATGGCCCAGGACAGTTCTGTACTCACTGTATAGATTTCTGAAGTCAGAGCTCCTCAACTGTCCTTATAGCAGTGCTCGTTCTGTTCCCAGGAGTCAATATTGGACAAAAATTGTTTTGTTTCATATCCATTACAAAACGTAAAGACATTTTCTGTAAGTAATAAACCAAAGGGAAGGATTCTGAAACTCAGGGGATTTCTTGATTTCTGCTTTAGGTGATGGGCATTTCTGCAGGATCTACAAACTATCAGCTGTTTCTGGGTTCTCATTATGAAATACTTTCAAACTTGATCGTGTTTGCATATAGATGCTTTTGTGGCATTGATGCCTTTTCAAAAAAAAAACAGCTTCCACCCCCTTTGTGTAGTGTTTATAACAATTAATCTACAGTGAGCTGGTAAGAGGTTAAAAAAGTTCCTATGAGCTTCACTAATGCATAAAAATTGAAATTCATTTTGCACAAATGACACCCCCCCCTTTTTTTTTTTTTTTTTTAAATGGTGAAAAAAAAGCAATATTTCAGGTTTTAAACAGTAGTTTGTTCTTTGATGGAAATTGGAACGTATTGAACTTTCTGTGAAATGGTTGGGCATCGACTGTTGAGGTCGATGGAGACTCACCCTGCAACATACATGTAGATTGGATCAGTTCAACACATTTTAATGATTCAGTGCAAACTATTCTTCAACCTGCATAGCAGAGTGAACTTTCTGTGCTTTTTGTGCTACACAGGCTGTGTTGCTTCACAGCCTTCCCGCAGCAGCATCAGACACTGTGAAGACCTGTTTTCACATTTACACGCCTGCCTAGTTTTTGTTTGCTGAAGGAGAGAAAAAGCTGTTTTGTAATCAAGTAGGCAATGAGTGGGGTGAAGGATGGTGAGTGATGGAGGGGCGAGAGTGTTTTGGATTTTGTGAAGCCTGGAGGAAACAAAAAAGATCATTGTGAAAAAGAGAGGTGCAATCCTGTTCCTATCCCAGCCCTTTACTCCAGGTTTAGCCAGATTGTTCTCCAAGCCATCAGTCCCCTTTGCAGTGCACAAGCCACGTTATTACCTTCATACAAATTTAGTCCAAAGCAAGTAAGAACTACAGATTTTAATCCTTGTGGACTATTCACGTGATAATTGGGCAAGCAAGTATTGCTTTAAATAGCTCAAATCATTGCTGTTATTCTAGTCAACTCCATATAGTCAATCAGGGGAGAGATTTTTGTCTGCCAGGTGTCTCACTGACCACCTTCAGGAGAGAGACGAGCTTATGGCATCTCCTTCCGACATTGGTGCTGTGCCCCCCTGCACCAGGGGGAAGGGACCGCCTGGACTAGGGGGGAGGCTAGAAGGATTCCCCAGCTACCTCAGACTATATTCTTGATTTGTGGTTGGGCAGTTTGCAGGTTTTACTTTCTTTAAGCCTTTCCCCCCAGGTGCCCAGCACCACCCTGCAGTGGCTATGGAAGGTGGCATCACCTGATGCAAAGACAACCATTGCTGGCACGTCCTGCGTCCGGTCCCTCTGGGACCCTGCCAGCGGTGGCCTGCCCCGTGGACATGACAATATTTAGGCTTCTGCAGGACGCTATTTTTACACGGCAGCAAAGTGTTGGCTCGCCTCCCACTTGTGCGTGGGTGCTGCAGGAGTCATCTGACCCCTGGGCGCGTTGGTGCCGGAGCAGCGGCTGCTGTGTCGGCACGCGGCTGCAGCTCCCGCTCCGCTCCCCGGCTGCTCCGGCCGAGCTCCTTGCTGCAGGCTGGCCACCCAGCAGCGGTGCTTCTCCTCGCCCTTCCCGACTCGCAGGGTGTTAATGCAAGAATGCCGGAAGATACAGGTACAGTGCAATGATTCCCAAGTTTTGGAGAGCCTCGACCTGAGATGACTTGTTTTTCATCTGGAGCTGTGGTAGCTGAATCACTGATACTGTTACGAGAGTAATTATTCTGTGTTTACGTGGAAGCGCAGCAGAGTGGAGAAAGATGGTTAAACATTTATTTTAAATTATGCTTCATATTCTTTTGATTATGTGAATGATGATTTGGAAATTATAATCATACTGGCACTTAACTGACAGCTCAATTTGAAAACTGTCCTTATTTATTTAATTTAAATTGACTTTAGGCTTTATATTAGATTGTAATGAAAAAACCCCCAGTGATTGCTTTATGCAGATATATTGGAGCGCTGCTCCTATATCCTTTCTCACTGCAGTCGTGCTAAACCCATACAAAAATAGCCTTTATGTTGCTGCAGTAATGGTTCTTAAAATTCAGCAGAGATTTTTCTAACTGCCTTTGGATTTGGTAAATATTTCATTATGATAATGGGGGCAGGAGGTTAGCTCATGCTGGGCTTGTTTATGTGATGTGAATATTGCACTGAGTAAACGGTAGGATTTGGAGCTCCTGTGGGCTGAGTACTTGTGCTGTGTTGCGTCTCTTCGGTATGGTTGTATCCATATCCTGCTGGATAACACCTCTCCTTTGCCTCTGGTCCCATAAACTTTGTAATCAGCAGTAAAAGCAGAGGTTCCTTCAGTTGTGCTGTCTGCCTGCTGTCCTGCATCAGCTATAGGTCTCTGTTCTGATTATGATCCATAGGAAGTGCTGGAAAAGGTATGCAATCCTTTCCTTCGTGCCGATGGAAAAGCACTGTAAAAGCTGTTGTTTCTAAGTAGTAGAAGCAGATGAACATTTCAAAAAGGACCGTGATTCTTGAATTCTTGAACCATGTTATTTTGTGGTTTTAGGCTGTACAAATTAATTCAATTAAAGAGATTTATTGATGTAAGATTTATTGAATGTGCTGGATTGCCTGTCTGATGGTATAGGAGCTAAGGGGAGAAGCAGCCACAGTGCTTTGCTGGAGGAGCCACAGCAGAGGTATTAGGAAAGAGCAGCAAGCATTGCTGGGGGAGCGGCTGGAGCTGCTTGGTGCAGTAAAGCCCGCTGGGGAAGCTAATGAGCTCGCGTGTGCTGGCGTGGGGACAGGTGAGCCCTCTGTACAGCCAGCGGGAGGGCTTGAGAGACTATGTGATATGGACATTCAAGGCAAAACTTCTCTAACTTTCCCTTTATCCTAGTGATCTGCTTTTTTTTTGTGAGATGTATGCAAGAAAAGGAATTGTGTTATAATGAAAAGACATCGTAAGCATGCAAATACATTTGTGACAGCCTTTAACATGAGCTGCTAGTTGAGAAATAAGGTAAACCAGGTTACCACTAGTTACTGTTGCAGGACATCTAACATGTCTGCTCCTTGGGCAGGTTTGGTGCCCGTCCATTTGGGTACACTGTGCTCCTTCTTGCCCCGGTGCCTGGACCACCGGAGTGCACGGCTGGGCACGGCTGGGGCTGGAGAATTGCTCTTCCCTGCTCCCGAGCACAGCTGGAAGGATGGATGGGGAAAGCTTGTAGAGCTCCTATTTCAAAACCACTCTTTTTCTCATCCTTTTCTGTGGAATGGACCGTTGAGGTCTCAGGCCCCCCACAAGGCTTTATAATGAATCATCATCGGTTCTTGGAGAAAAAAAACCCACCAAAACAACCCCCTTATCTAACGTAAATTTATAGCTCACACCGTGTAGTTCTCTGAACACTGCATGTGTTACTGTATTACTTATTCCTGTGTTATGTTGTTGTTACCCCATCGCCAGCGCTGGAAGAACTCCTAGTCACCCCATTTTACGCACGGATACAAGACAGGGAGGGAGCAGGGGCCAGCTTTAGGCACTTAAACCCATGAATAATGCTTCATGGGATATTTAGAGGCACTTAAAAGCTTGTTTCGTTTACTTTCATCTGGGTGTTTTTAAATCCAACCTTGAGTGTTTTGACTAAGGCCGCGCAAGTAGGGTTTGGCAAAAAAACAACTTGAACTTCAATCTTTAATTCCAGCCGGGTGCTGCTGCACTCATCTGCTTCTCCTTTAATCCTGCTCACAGAGGACTGCAAATTTAATTCCCCTCTGGGCTGCTGTGAACGACACCCACCCCAAATCACTTGGCACAGCATTTCGGCAATCAGTACTTATGCCCTGTTTCTCAAATACTTAGTGAGTAAATGGCATTTGGGTCGCATATTCATTTATTTTGATTTTCAGTAACCACCTCTAGCTATAGAGATGAAAGGTTTCAGTGTCAAAACAGAGAATTTTCTGCTAATTTATGCAGAATAATACCAGTTGTCAGAGCTGTGCATTTTTGGTTCAGAGTTGGAATGTGGCCTTTGCCTTTGTTGAAAAAGCTGAACATTTTTTATGAACTAAACAGCTGATATAGATAATTTTAAGTATTAATGTCTTTCTGATATTTGTATTTTTCTCAAACAAATGTTTTCATCTCATGAAGTGAATGTAATGGGTTGTGAAGAAGGGACATTCCTGGTGAATTTATAGAGGAGCCAGTAATACAGATAGTTGCTAAAGAAAATTGAAGTAGCTTTTCTGCTTCTGGAAGGGTGCTGTTGAAGGCAAATGAGACTATATTTGTATGAGCCTGAAATGAAACACTTACACTTTTTTAACCCAAACCCCCAGAACAGGATGAAAAAAACCAAAACACAACGCACAAAATGAACAGGGGAGGTCACACAGGCACAGAGCCCAATTCTTTTCCTTTTACTGTGTCCTTTAGGCTCTGGTTCTCCCCTATCCACCGGGGAACCTTGGTGAGGAATTAACACTTTCCTTGCATCGAGTGGTAATTGTTTGGATTACAAAACCTTGTTCTTCAGAAACAAAATATTTATTCACATATATGTTGTCTCTCCATTCAAATTACACCTTAGTTTAGTTCACAGTCCTCTTTAAAACGTCCATACTAAATATCAAAGACAGCCAGGCTGGATGGGGCTTTGAGCAGCCTGGTCTAGTGGAAGGTGTCCCTGCCCGTGGCAGGGGGGTTGGAACTGGGTGATCTTGAAGGTCCCCTCCAACCCAAACCGTTCTAGGATTCTGTGATTCTGTTATTAAATTGTCATTTGGCCCTTTGTCATTTCAGGCTTCTGTAATCACCAAGAAAAGTAAATCTAATAAATGTTTTTTAGAGCATGGTTAAGTAATGTGGAGTAAATGGGGTATGTGGCCTTATTTGTATCCATCTATTGAACAAAGCAGGTGAAAGTCTTCATTATTAAACTTTGTATTTGAGGTTTGATCCAAGATTGAATGCATGTCCTTAAGCATGGCACTTCCTGACTTTTCAGTACGTGCTTTCTAAGCTCCGTGATGGCTTCTATGGATTCTTACACTATGTTAAAATTAAATACGCTGATTTGGAAAAAGCATTAGGACTGTGTCAAATTCTGCAGTTTCTGGCCATATCAGGCTTGTAATCTGCCATGAAGATTTCTCTCATTTGGCTGTCAGCCTGATAGCAAAGGGGTTTGTCATCCTCCACGTGGACTGGTCCTAGATGGGATCTTTTACCAAGGATTTGATCTCTCTCATCAGTTTGCTCACAGCAGAATGAAGGTGATATTTTCCATGCCGGTCTCTGGAGTGGAGCGTGACCAGGGACTTGCAAACATTCTCCCATCTACCACTGCCATCAGCTTGTCTTGTGCTGCTTGCAAAACACTCCTGTCTCAGCCAAATCTCATCCTCATCGCTGGCACCTCATCCTGGTCCCCGCTGCTGTTAAATCCTACTTAGTCTAGCAATTCTGAAGGAGCTGTGCTTATTCAAAGGGAGTGGTTTTTTGACCACATATTGTGGATTTTCATGGATCAAATGTATCTGTCACAGCGCCCATCTCTGTCAGGCTTCAGCCTTTACTCCAAATATTTCCAAAACCAAGATGTTAATGCTTTGCTTTTAACATTGAAAAAAAATACATTGTACCCTGTCCTTTTTTCTTACCTTTAGAAAAAGCTAAAACAGTTTGTCTGAAATTTTCCCTGAATAAATGAGCTCAAGAACACCAAATGTGAATAATGTATGTGTAAAGGTTTAAGTTTGGTGAAGTTACAAGCACACTGAAAACATCTTTGCTGTGAGTCTGGTGAGGCACTGGCACAGGTTGCCCAGAGCAGCTGTGGGTGCCCCATCCCTGGCAATGTTCAAGGCCAGGCTGGATGGGGCTTGGAGCAACCTGGTCTAGTGGGAGGTGTCCCTGCCCATGGCAGGGGGGTTGGAACTGGGTGATCTTTAAGGTCCCTGCCAACCCAGATCATTCTATGAGTCTATGATCACTTTATAGTTGCCATAAATTGTGTAGTGCAGCTTTGATAACAAGTGATACCACACTGTCCCCTCTTGCCTGTGATACTTAACACAAGTGCATGTGTCTCAAGCAAGCAGTATAGAAGTAAATCTGAGGAATGCTTCTTGACAACTTTTTTAACAAACCATTGCTAATTCAAGAAACCCTCTTGATCCAGAACTGCAGAATTACATACTGTGTAACCTGTTGGAGAGAGTCTGAGTCTTGACATCAGGAATATGTGAGCACTGAACATTACATTCAACAAGATTATTGGAAGTGATGTCCCCAGCAGACAGGTCTTGCACACCAAAGATGTGCTGTGGAAAGTGTTTGCTAGTTCGTTTCTTGCCATTTTTTGCCCTTGTCAAAAAGTAAGTGCAGTCAGATCTTTTTAAGGTTTAAGAATTGTGGAGATATCTCTGCTAGAGCAGAATGCAGTCTGGGAGAGAGGGAAATTTGGAGAATCGGGCATTCATTTGTATTTATTTTAGGAAGAAGTAATTTAGAGTTAAAAAGGAAATTTCTGTTTTCATTAAATTCTGCAAATCGGGGTATAATGTAAGCATGTAAGTTTTAATGAGCTCTTTAGTTATGAGCTGATGAGTAGACTCAGGTCTTTACACTCCATCAGTAATTCAATGTTTCACTCATTAAATATGCTGATTGTACCTTCTGCTGCTTCAAAGACTGGTTCTGATACATAAAGGTGTAAAAGTAGAATGCTGAAAACTATCATGTAAACATGTTTCCTTAATATGATTTGAAATGTGAGTTAAAATGTGAAGTTCGCTAATACAGTTGATTTCTCAAAATTGTCAGCAGTTGCAATTTCAACAAAAAGCAGAATATGTTTTAAAATGTTGGAACTTCAGATATCATTAATCACATCATTTTGTTGTGCTAGATGAAGGAATAAGTATTTAAAACTGTCTTCAGAAGCACAGCTCTATAATGAGCCCAAAGGCACTGTATTCCCACTGGGGTTTTCTGTGAAATACTGAGTAGCTTAGTTCTGAACTGAGAGAAGAGCAAAACTTTTCATCTGACAACCACGCATATTTTTAAATATGATTTGTGTTTCTTCAAGATTAATGGAAGAATTCCAACAGAAATACTACATCTTTTCATTTTAAATTATTTTTTAGCTGAGTTGTTGGGGTTTTTTTTGAATTATAAACCTTGATCCAGAGACCTGAAGAGAAGGAAACGTGTGATGTCATCCTGCCCTGTAGCTGTGAATGCTGAGACTTCATCCATTGTGAAAAGCAGAACTTTCTGTTTTCTGCCACTTTGCAGCAATTTTCAGTTAGCAACAATTTTCTGCAGCTTTGCAGTAAGTGCAGCATGGAACTCCCAGGTGCAAGAAAGCAAACAGAAAAATGAAATATTCTCTAGAAATTTGACAATATTTTCACTTTAGGACAATGAGATATGTTTGGTGTGGAGGGCTGCCCTTGGGGCTCTGCAGCAGTGCCCCTGGGTCCGTCCAGCACATGCTCTGGGCTGCAACTGGGACTCCTGGGCCAGGTTACTGCCCTGCCCGTGCAACACACCATGGCACGAGATGGTGGCCACCTGCATGCCTCTGCACTGGCCAGGAGCTGATGCTTCTGTTCAGAAAGCCTTGGACATGGGAAGAGTTGAGCATGAAAGAGAGTAAAACATTTAATCACTCAAATCAGAATTTTGTATTTCAAATGTAACTTTTTTTCTGGGTGTGGTCAGCTCTTTTAAAGTCAAGTCTTCCATGAATTAAGTGCTACAGATGGTGATGCATGTTAATAATTCTGGAGGGGGCAAACCTTCTTTATCCAGAGTTAAAAACTTTTAGCAGCTGCTCTACTAATTAACTCAGGAAAACAATCTGTTTCAGATTCTTACAGCATTGATTCTTTTTCAGGGTAGGTAGTTTGTTTTGGGAGGGTTACAGTAAAGAGAAATTCTCATGTCAAAAGTTAAGTATTGCAAAGTTCAGAGTTTCATCTGTTTCCTTTTGAGGAATAAGTCAGACCCTCATATTGGCTTAAACCATGTGTGCAACTTGCTCTGTGTCAATTTGGGCATCTGCCTTTCTATAAACTTCTAATGGCCTGTCATGCTGTGATGTTTTTATTGGAGATGTACTTAATTATAACCAGAGCCTCAGTAATAGCTCCAAAGTTCGCATTGCCTTGAGCAGGACTTTTTTGACAATCCCAGAATGTGTAATTTCAGCAGACAAGGCAGAATGCTTGTGGGCAGCTTTATCCCATGTAACTACTTGGGGAAAACGCCCACTTTACTTACAGGAGTAGGAAGTGCTGGTTTGGGCAAAACTTGCAGAAACTCCCCTGGAAGTCTGGGTGCGAGGCTCTGTATCTCACTGAAATACTGACCCCTTAAAGTCAGTGGATGTGGAAAGGCCTTTTAGGCTATCACCACAGGGTGCCTGCGGTGGGGATGAGGTGAGAATAGAGGAGGAAGAGCAGCAGGATCAGTTATTGGAGAACAAGAGCTGGATGATGCTCAATTGCTGATTTTGGTATCATCTGTTATCACATGTGTTCATAGTGACAGTACCATCACTGCCTCTCTATATCATCCCTACCTATGGTAAAAGTAACATTACTGTTGTTTTGTTGTTTTAATTAAAATCAATTTTGCGGGGTACCCCCTCCCCCTTTTTTTCTTTCAGAACCTTTTTTTCTGAAATAACAGCTCTGATACTGCAATAGGAATAGTAATGAAAGATTTTGGCCAGTCTGAGTTTAACCCTGACTGGCCAAAGTTACTTCCCAATTATATTTTTTTTTTAATGTGAATGAAAGAAAATGGTTACACAGCAGTGGCATTATCCCTTGACTAAACCCTAAAGGGAAACAATTCTGGTTCCCATTCATACTTAAAGTATTGGCCTGTGAGAGGTTGCTTCATCTTGACTGGTTGATTAATAAGTTTATTTTGAAGCTTTTTTTTTTTTTAAAATCCATCACTTTGAAATAAGCAATCCAACCTTAGAGTAAGCATGCCACATCACAGAAGAATGTCGTTAAATGCTTAAAATGCTTGATAATTTTCCTGTTATTAGTCCTTTTTCACATAGGAAAAAGCCAAGTCTATTGAGTTATGGTACAGCTCCTTTATAATTAACTGCCTTGATGTTTGCTGTCTAGACTCCTAAGTACACTGCAATAAAAAAATGATGCAAGTACTGCAGCAGAATTGCAAGAACATCATATCTCACCTGTTACACATAACACATTGGCATGCCAATTTATATTGCCCAATAAATGCAATTTCTAATTTACATCACAAGATGGCAGCAAATTTTTAAATCACTTAATATTTCGCTAACCCGGATAAACCTAATCTCTTGAAATCATGGTTTTCTAACAAAATGACAGCAACCTTTGTTTAATGATCAGATGTATGTGGTATTTACAGAGAAGTCAATGTTTCAGAAGTATGAACTCAAAACATCTACAGAAGTGTATTTCTATCTTAAAATCAGTTAAAAAGGTAATTGCTTTGAACTTTAAAGATCAGTAGCTCACAGCGTACTGGTTACTAAATCCCATAACAGGTATTTTGGATGAAAACAATAGCTTTTATCTATAGTCTTTGACTTACTGAAGAGAAAATGCAACAAATCATTATTTGAAATTCTTGACTTGATCATGTGGATTCTTTCCTTTATAAGCAATTCTGATTTATGTTTGAAATCTGCAGGCATGAGCTTTTCAAGTTCTGAAATGAGAAGCTTGGCTCAGATGGTCCTTTAGCAGATCTTTTCTCCTGTGCTGGCCGATACCAGAAGTTAAAACCGTTTTATCTGTTTGAATTGTTTTGCCCAAGGTGTTAATTGTCATTATTTGTAGGTCTCGCAGAATATGCACATGATGGCCTTTAAAAGGTTCTACCTTTTGTTTTCCCTTGCAGTTTCACAACCACAGGCTGTACATAGCCAACTGGAGAAGCCATCAAGTACTGCAATTCTCTGCAATAACTGTGGAAACCCATGCAAAGGAGAAGTTTTGAGAGTTCAGAACAAATATTTCCATATTAAGTGCTTTGTTTGCAAAGGTAAGTGTTTGTGACAGCTGTTCCTGTGAGTAGAGTGGTTTATTAATCCTTGTAGCACAGCCTAGAAGCACGAGCGTGGCTGTGGTCCCAGCTGTGTTAATGTGACTATTTCCTCCAGTTTGGAGGAAACTATCAGAAAGAAAACTGTCATTTTCTGTCAGCTACACTGATATTTTTATAAATCCCATGGGATTAAGTATATATTATTCAATACCTGAGTCAGTCTTTAATGAGTTAGATAGACAGGATTCAATGTTCAGCTCAATAATTGTGTTCTTTGCAAAATAACACAGCAAGAAAAACAAGCATAGTGCACTATCCTAAATAGCAAATATTTCAGTCATCTATTCAGAAGCAGAATGGTATTTAAAGCAGAACACAGCCTGTACGTACATTTTTCAAACTCTTTTAAAGCCATTTGGTTTTATGTTTTTATGGCAAATTTTATTATCAAATTAGTTTTTCAGACCTAACTTGGGAAGAGAGCAGCTAATTTTTTACTCAGCAGTCTTGTCTCCTGCATGAAGTCTCAGCAACATACCAGTATGCGCTCCATATAATTATATTGATGAAATCCAAGCCACCTTTTATACAGATCAGCTATGAGAAAACACTGGCGAGTCCTACGGAATGACAAGACACAATTATACATCCATGTTGTCACTTCATAGGGCATCTCCTTTTAGAGGTTTTAAGGCCACCTGCAAATGCAGCAAGCGGATTCTGAAACTATTCACTGATCCCAAATTTAGGCAGCGCAGAGGCTTTTTTTTTCCCATGCCCATGCAGAAGAAGGTGATGAATATACTGTAGAAGCTGCATTGCCTCTACCTGTCTGTAAGAGATAAGGAGGAGTTTGTTTGCTTCAAGCAGATCTTGGATAAAATGAGGAAAAAACCCCACTGTTAACAAGGAAGAGCAGGGTAGCATCTGTCAGCTATGCATCAGACTCTCAGCTGGCATGGGAGATAGTGTCAGAGATGGGTGGTTAAACTGCTTCTCAGTGTCAGGGCTCTTGGAGTACTTCTTTCTTAGTAACGATTTTGCTAAGTGCTAATTTTGCACACATGGTTGGGTTGTTCCCCCTCCCCCCCCCCCCCCTTTTATTTAAATGCCATCATTTTTTCTATCACTTTTCAAGGGTTTCCATCAATTTGCTGGCATCCTTCTGGGATCTGGTTTTGTTTTGTTTATGGGGTTTACTTGTTACTTAAGAACCGTAAGTTGCTTTGTCGCGTGGTTTTACCGTGTTGTTACATGAGAAGGATTTAGGAACAGAACAGAGCACTGAACATACATTTCACTAACTAAAATTAAAGGGGGGAAAGAAATCAGGATCAGGTTAGGCAAATGTGATTGGCATTTTTAACCGTGTGCTCAAATCAGTGGATTAAAAATACAGTTATTGTGTTAGCATTTAGTAAAAAAATGATACTGAGTTCTCCTGGTCAGTCGACCACTTACCTCCTTTCAGCCCTGGAGGAGAGTTTTGTGCCATGACCCCTGTTCTGAACCCCTTTTCTTGTCGTGCTGCTGGACTGTTGCGCATGGCCAGGGTGATGATCCTGGGAATATATTTACCATACAGTTGACTCCTCCCTGTGGTGCATTGATTTTGATGGTACTCAGCGGTGCAATTTGCCCCCTCTCACCTCATCTGCCAAAGATAGTGCCTTGAAAGATGCCGTGTGTCCAGCGTCTAGTGCAGCAAGACAGTCCAAGGACAGATAATCCTGTGTGTGGGCTGGCTGCATTGCCCTGCAAGGCTGCCTGCCTGCTTAGGTTGAATGCCTCTGTGTGAATTCATCTCAAAGCCTTCATCAGAAAACCTTAAATATTTGTAAAAGTGCAGAAAATTATGTTCCTTCTCACAGTATTTACAGATGTATGATGATGGAGACCACAAACTGATAATGAGCCCATAAAGAATGTATAGAGGGTCTAGAGAGGGAGTCTAGAGGTATTTGAAGTCTGTTTGAATGACTTGAACAGTGACAGATGATAGTACAGTGGAGGAATTCACATTTTTTGAATACGTGTGCGATATGAAACCATTTCCTTGGTAGTGTTGGATAAATTATGAAGTTTCAGGGGGCAGAGACATTTCATGTTTTCTTTTTTCTTTTTTTTTTTAGGGTAGAAAGGTAGTTTTATATATTACCATACTGCTTTCTGATTATTCCTATGGGGACTGTGAGTTTCATAATGGTAACAGCATATATGTAGGTGCCTTTTATATTTATATTAAATTATATAACCAGGGAAAGTTAGTATAAATCACTTATTCCTATCCAGTTCTTACATTCTCCAGGTAATGATTCTAAACAATTCTAAGAAAAGTTTTAAAAATAGAATTTTATTCAATTATTCAGAATTGAGACACACATCTAGATTAAAATTTTTAATAGCAATGCTGTGAACTTCTGCTAGTTTTGCTCAGTATCAGAGTTTAATAGGACTTACAGAGGTGTGTGGGAGTTATAAATAAGGTTTATACTCATATCTGTTTGTTTATATTATTTCCTGTTAAGGTGCTCATCTAATCTGCTAGTAGAAGGCTGTAGGGAACGTACCATCTAGCCTCACTTCAAATTTTTACTCAATCTTTACTTCAAAATATCTCCCATTTTAATCGGATTTAATAAAAATGCAGTTATAATAGAAATAGATGCCTTTGAAATAATATGGTAAAGATTTTATTCGTTAAAATTCAAGGTCTTCAGTTCCCATGTTTGCAAATTCTCTTACTATCTTTTACCGCTGTAATGGAAGCACCAAGGGAAATAACAAAAGGTGATAAAATATTGATGACTCACATGATCAAATTAACACAAACTGTGTTGTCTAGTTCCTTCTGAGGCTGTCTGTCAGGTCAGGACTGCTGCTCATACAGGGTATGGTGTTAGGCGAACACTCACTTGGAGCTTAATTACAACAGCGTAATTTAGTGAGCCAGCAGACAGACAGACTAATGCAGAATTGTAGATAGGAGAGATGTAGATGCTGTGTTTATGTTATCCTGGGTAGCCTCTTTGATCTTTCGTAAAGAGAGAAATTACCTTGTTTTAGGAGCGTTGGGCAGTATTTCTTTTTCTGTGATGTGATAGCATCCTGGCGTTTCCAAAGTAGCAGTAACCTATGTCAAATGCAGCATTTAGGAAATACTGGAAGTGTGCTTCAAAGCCCAATGTTTCTAGGCGCTGATATAAAATCAGAAAGTACACTTTGCAGTGTTTTATGTAGTCACTGTAGCAGATCAAATAAGGGACAATCTATAGTGCATTTGCAAATTTGCAAATAGTGCGTGCAAAAGTCCTTCAGCCTCCACCCTACTTAATGGGGAAATCCATGCAAGCCTGCAAAAAGCTGTTCTTTGTGCAAGATTACTTATATGCGAGAAGAACTGTAACTCATATCTATGGCGTTTACTGGTTTGGTAGTGATGAAATAAAGTAAGCTTGCAGTCGGAGCCACAGATTTAAAAACAAGACCACTGTGCTATATCAGCTTTGCTATGTATGTGTCTGTCTTGTTTTACCCCTAATCAAAATTCCCTGAATTGCTGTCTTGCTACGGATGCAGCACATGCAGTCTTCCATGCCAGCACGGCTAGCAGTTTCAAGTATATTCTTTTCCCTGTGATTTTTCACCTATTTGTTTAATTAACCTGTGAGAACATATCACATCTCCAGCGTAGAGCTGGGTATGTGGTTCTGTGGGTCAATGTTTCTGATTCCTGTGGCACTGCAGGTTCCTGGGAATTGTGAAAAAGCCCTGGGATGGATATATCACTTCTATACCTTCTGGTTTTTTTCAGTAGAACATACAACACAACCCAGAGGTATATAATTTATTGTGAAGCCATATTAATGGGATGGGCGAAAACACAGTATTTGGTGAAAAGGTTAAAAACATCAAGTAACTTGGTAATAGGAGTGATTTGTTTGTTAGATCAAATGCATCTGCTAGGATATAAATATGTTAAAAGCTTCACTGAGTAATCTGAGGGACTCGCGTTTGAACATAGTTAAGAGGTTTCACATTTCAGAATGGGAGTCATTTACGGGAAGCTCACTAGTAAGGTTTCTGAGTCCCAGCTTTTGGCCAAGTAGTAGCAGTTGATGGCATGTGTGGTATCTTAGCCACTGGGGATGAACACAGGGGCTCTGGTTCAGCAGACGCTCACTCTCAGCAGCATGCCCATCACTTCTCCAGTCCTTCAGGAGGCAACAATCCCAGATCATGTTAACTCAGTATAGTAGGGAAAACTATGCTTCTGACGCAATGCTCGCAGAGTCTAGCTTGGACACTATGGTGGGTTTGGGGCTGACTAACCAAAGTCATGGTAGCTTAATCATTTATTTTGCTGAAATAATGAGGTTGATGATAATAATCATAGTAATCGCTTTTGTCTGTGCAAAAGTAATTTAACAGTGGCTAATGGCTCTGTGTTGCAGTTTTAGTATTTTTGAACTTAAATTTTTAAAATAATTAATCACTAACTTTCTGAAAACAACTCAATAGTTAAAGCATGAAAAAAATTCTGGTCAGTTAGTGAACTACCGTAATCACAAAGTAATTGCTAATTTTTCTTTTGTTTTAATCACGTTCTTGTTTCAACCTTTTTTTGTATTCATAAAGCACATTCTGCAGCCCCTCATTGTCTTGGTCATATACCAGCCACATCAGAAAGCTTTATTTCATGGCATATATTTCATTCGGAGTCCAATGAATTATTTTTTTTAAGAGTATCTTTCATTAATTTACATAATATTAGTAAAGTGTTGTGGAAAGGACAGGGGAGAAATCACAGTTACAAGTACTGGTAAAGGGATATCTTCCTAATAATTCCCTTCAATGAAGGTTCACTAACTGTCCACCACAGGAAGCCAAGATTCTGTTAATTTTGTTTTCCAACTTGATTTATTTCATTTAAAGCACAAAGATTCTGGGGTTTAGGTTTTTAGGGTATAGTAAAGCTATACATGCTTACTGCTGTGTTTATACCAAAGATATTACATAATACTCTTGCTTTATTTTCTTACTAATTATATTTTTCTTTAGTCTTTTCATTGCCTTGGTTGTCTCCATATTTGCATCCCTCTAGTCCCAAGACTGAGAGGTTATACTAGAAAATGAAGTGCTCATTAAAAACCTGGAGAGGGTTTTCGATGAAGTAATTGCTGAAATTTGTGAGGAATGATCCAAACAGCAGATACGGCCGCGTGCAGAAGATGTTTGCGTTGCAGGAGGGTGGTTCCTAGCTGGGAAGAGAGAGGTGCCTGGGCGAGGTGCTTAACCATGCTGGGAATGCTGAGGTAGATTTAGACAAAGACACCAAACAGCTGGAGAGTACTAAAGATCACAGTGGTTGAAAGCAAACTAGAACTGAGATAAAACCGAATGCATTTAAAAATTATGCCTGATGTTCATTAAGTAAAGTTTTGGATGGTAACGTAATCTTTGTAGGCAGTAAAGATATTGTTCATGTAAAGGTTTGAGAGTACATAATTTCAGCCCGCAGTAGAGGAAGTCATGCCCATGAAGAGCCTGTAATTCTTTTAGGGTAAAGCTTTTCCCCGCATGAAAAATACCAGTGCAAGGATGCCTTTATGCAGGGGGGCTCTCTGTCCATATTGTGGTCTTTCACACAGGGGCACAGGAGGGATACAGCCAGCCTGCTGGAGTAGTTACTGGGTGTTTCCGTGCACTAAGGTGGTGTGAAGCCTGCGTGGAGACCCAGAAGGAGTTGTTGAATAAAATTCATCATTGCCCCAGTGGTGTTATTCCACCTCCTGCTTTCTGAGACTCATTAACATGACACCATCTGCCATATCTATGTGTAGTCAGAGCAAGCACGCTTAATTTGCAAACCTGTAACTGACACTCAAAGCACCATTATGAAAAATCAGAAAATATTTAATGTTGTTGCTTTACATGTTTAAAAAAAAGGCAAAAAAGCGCAAACTTTTAATTAGTCTGGCAAATAAAATCTGTATTCTGTGTTAAACACTGAAGATGCTATTAGGTTGAAAATGGATTAAAGCACATTGCTCTGTTTCTTAAATCTTTTTAGCATGCTTGTAAATTTTAAATAACCAGATCTATTCCTTGAAATAATAAATCAATATAAAAGAGATGACTTTTCCAGTTTTTCTGAGGGTTGTTTCGGTAGCATGGAATAGGCACGTACATAGTGTTGTGAGGAATCTCTCTTATCCTTAATACTATAGGAGAGCTTTTATAGGGCAGTAACACTGTCTTTAACCTACTGGGAATTGCAGTTTTCCAGAAGAGAAATGGAAAATGGAATTGCACTTTCTGATGCAGAAATTACTAGATGTGTAGCTCTCATTACTTAGAGGAATCAAGTTACATAGTGCACAGGAAACTCCCCAAACTCTCCTTTATTTTAATTAGTATACCTGAGTTGTTGATGTTTTGTGAGTCTCATAAGAGCATTCTGAATCTCTTAAGGGTTTTCCTGCACTGAAGTCTGTACTCCACAGATTAATTTATGGGTATCATGGCCAGTCTAGCCTGAGAGTTTATTAGATGTGCTGTACCCTGTGTCCTTTACAGATTTATCAATGCTACACATGCATGGTCAAGTGTTGTACAATGTATATGATATATTCCCACGGTTCTCTGTGTCTATTCCGCTCTGGAAAGTTGCTGGTTTTCCTTTGGTTGACCTGTCTGCCTTCCTGCAGTTCCTGGTTGGGAGCTGGGGAAGGGGCCAGCAGGTCTGGCCCACACTTCTCTGGTACTGCATACTGCTTTTGTTTGCCCTGGACTGTAACATAAACGAGGTGAGATTCCAGTCCTTGAGGTTATAGCTGGTATTTCAGATATTATAGATAAAACACTGCTGGTGACTGATAGGCTTGAGTATTCTTGATTTCTCAGACATCTGCTTGGAAAGACTTAGATATGGTTGCTTCTGCCTAGGAAGAGTGATTGGATTATATGGATCATATATCATTGCTGTCTTGCTGCTGACTTACCTATAGACAGAAGCTTCAGGTGTGAATTGACTAAGAGGGCGAGTGAGATGTTATTCCCATACAGACTTTGCATGGCCAGCAAACTTCCAGCTGGGGAAGACTTCCCCAAAACCATCATGAAAAGCTTGCCTGGACTCATCTGCACCAGACCATGCAACAGAAGGAGTATCACAGTCACAGCTGTCTTCTGGACATGGGCTTAGACTGCTTCAAATCAGTAGCAGTGGAAGTTTGCCAGATGGTTGCTATTGCTTCTCACAGCATAGGCATAGTGGCGAGGAGAAATGCTCCAGATATAGTCATAGGCTTTCAGAGAATGGGGTCCCAGGCTGCAGCAATGGCATATGGAGACATGCAATTTAGTTGCCAAAAGAGAATTGTGTCAGCAGCAGGCTATGTGTCATTCTTGGGATTTTAGTGACCACCAGCATTCATCTCAGGGATGGAGGAAAATACTAGAAATGAACATTAAGTCGCAGTGCTGAGGATGTAGCTCTAAGCAAGCAGCAATCTTTTTCTTGATTTCTCTGTAACAACATTATGAATGGATCTTTGTTCCTTCTTTTATATTCAGGGTCTCTGCCTCTCTCCTGTGTTGGATTTATGCCTGGTTGCTTGCATCAGGCAACAAATGGGAGAAAAAAAATAGACTTCATACATGCAATCACATGTAAGCAAACCACCTGATTGTCTGGCAGGCTGAAAGCAAAACAGCAGTGTTTGGATAACAAGAAGACCAGTGCATTTTACTGTTACAGCTTGCTGTAGTGTACAGCAGCACAGCAAACATAGCATCTCCTGGGCCTCTCAGGACACAGCTGATTTTCAGGTCTAGTATGCAGCCAAAAAATTAGTCTACTTCAGCAGGCTCATTTGCCAGCAAGAAAACCTGAGATGCATTTTATATTCATACAGTGCAGATGGAATACTGATGACATACAGTAGTGGGATAGCAACATGCTTAAAGTGCCTTGATTAATTGCTGTTGCTGCTGTTTATTTTCGTAGAATCATAGAATAGTTGGGGTTGGAAGGGATCTTTAAAGGTTGTCCAGTCCAAGCCCCCTGCAGTGAGCAGGCACATTTTCAGCTAGATCAGGTTGGTCAGAGCTCTGTCCAGCCTGACCTTCAGTGTTCCCAGGAATGGGGCATCTACCACCCACCTCTCTGGGCAACCTGTTCCAGTGTTTCACCACCCTCATCATAAAAATTTCCTTATATCTCATCTAAATCTACCCTCTTGTAGTTTAAAACAATTACCCCTAGTCCTGTTGCTACAGCCCCTACTAAAAAGTTTGTCCCTATCTTTCCTATAAGCCCCCTTGAAGTACTGAAAAGCTGCAATAAGGTCTCCCTGGAGCCTTCGCTTCTCCAGGCTGAACAATCCCAACTCTCTCAGCCTTTGTTCATTGGAGAGGTGTTCCAACCCTCTGATCATCTTGGTGGCCCTCCTCTGGACTTGCTCCAACAGGTCCATGTCTTTCCTGTGCTGTGGGTTCCAGAGCTGGACGCAGCACACCAGATGGGGTCTCATGACTGTGGAGTAGAAAGGCAGATTCACCTCCCTTGACCTGCTGGCCATGCTTCTTTTGGTGCAGCCTAGGATATGGCTGTCCTTCTGGGCTGTGAGTGTACATTGCCAGCTCATGTCCCACTTTTCATCCACCAGTACCCCCAAGTCCTTCTCTGCAGGGCTGCTCACAATTTCTTCATCCCTCAGCCTGTATTGATACTGGGAATTGCCCCAGTGCAGGTGCAGGACCTTGCACTTGGCCTTGTTGAACCTCATCAGGTTCACATGGGCCTACTTCTGGAGCTTGTGCAGGTCCTTCTGGATGGCATCCCTTCCCCTCCGGTGTGTTGGTCACACTACACAGCTTAATGTCATTGGCACACCTGCTGAGGGTGCACTCAGGCCCACTGTCTATGGTATTGATGAACTGCTAAGCAGTACTGGTCCCAGTATGGACCCCTGCGGGACAGCACTTGTCACGGATCTCTGGACATTGAGCCATTGAACACTACCATCTGGATGTGACCACCCAATCAATTCCTAATCCACCAAACAGTCCACCCATCAAATCCATAGCTCTCCAATTTAGAGAGAAGGATGTTGTGGGGGACCATGTCAGAGGCCTTACAGAAGTCCAGATGGATGACATCTGTAGCTCTGCCCTTGTCAACTGATGTAGTCATTCCATCATAGAAGGCCACAAGCTGGTCAGGCAGGACGTGCCCTTAGTGAAGCCGTGCTGGCTGACTCACATCACCTCCCTGTCCTCCGTGTGCCTTAGCATAGCTTCTAGGAGGATCTGTTCCATGATTTTCCCAGACACAGAAGTGAGACTGGCAGGGTGGTAGTTCCCAGGTTCCTCCTTTTTACCCTTTTAAAAATGGGTGAAGTGTTTCCCTTTTTCCAGCCACCAGGAACTTTACCCAACTGCTGTGACTTTTCAAGTATCATGGAGAGTGGTTTGGCAACTACATCAACCAGTTCCCTCGGGGCTCTGGGAAGCATCTTGTCAGGTCCTATAGACTTTACTTATATTCACGTTCATCAGGTGGTCACATTTTTATAGGCTGTAGGCACCAAAGAATTATGAAGTTAGACTGACTGTGAAATCACACAGTGTTCCAGGTGCTGTTACAGGCACAGGGATGGGGGAAAAAAGTAGCCTGTTTCTGAGCAAGCAGAGGTACTCCTAAGATTTATATGAATTAGTTTGGTGTCAGGCAAACCAGCTTTGAGTGGAATTGGTGAATTGTCAGAGAAGCCAGCCTGAGGTACACTCTCCTCAGAAAAGGTGTGGATAATCTTCCATCTCATGTCCCATAGTAAGTCCAGGTACTGGGTTGCTGTGAAATGGCATAAGAGAAGAAGAACACTTATTTGTTCATGCCTTAAAAATTACCTTTACAGCCTGTAACAGTTCAGGGTAGGGCATTGCCTTGGTATTCAGGGTAATACCAAGACAAGCAGCTGAGTTAGTGTTAGTCCCTTCGTTACCATAAGTGCTATGTTTGCAATGATTTTCTTGCTTCACTAAGGTGAACGTCAGTAATGGTTGGAAACTGTTTCTAGCTTTTAATAACCCTACCTTCAGATACTTGTTTTGGATGACAGGTGTTGAGTAGGAGTGGGTCTGTGACACAATGCTGATTTTCTTCCTGTCCTGGGAGAGTAAGATCTGGTAGTTGCTTTCAAACATGCTGCCTAGACTTTCTCCAGCTTTCGTTTCCCTGGTCACTTGTTTCTGCAGGTGTGCAGGATCATCCCAGCTGGGCAGTGTCTCTGTCCACGTGAGCAGCAGGCAAGGGGCACAGCATCTCACCGAGGGATGGCTAATGGGTCTGTTTTCAGAGCTACTCTTCTCAGCTTTAAGTTGGGACTGTTTTAATATCCAAGATGGTATTTAACTGGAATCCCTCTGTTCTCCTCTGGTGAGCTGGATGTTGAGTTAAATCATATCAGATGGTTCAAAGAGTGCGGGAGCATGCGGGGGTTCATGACTCAGGTTGTGGATGGTGGAGCATAGCTGCTGGTGAAATGATGTGTGAAGAACAGAGGAGGAATATTTGGCTTGTGGAAAAGCCCCATTCTGCAGCGTCAGTGGTTAGGAAGGAGAGTATAACCATGAAGACTTCCTCCTGTGCTCCAGATTCACTTATGAGCTAGATTTTTCTCCATTCATGAATAAATATAAAGACTTTGCAGAGGGTGGCACCTCTGTGAACTGTCACGTACGTGGTCTCTGTCATGAGCATGTGCCAAAACAAGATGCAAAGAAAGGGCACAAAGCCTACCCTGCTCATTTTTCTGTGCCAAAAAATGCATTAACGGACTCTTTTTCTTAGGAGTTTTTCTTATTGCTGATCAGTTTGGAGGGAACTCTAGAAGAATTTATGACTGTTGACGAGAATTGAGATTAGGGGGCCAGATGTGGCATCAAGGTTTGATACAAATGATTTTTGAAACCTCTTGGAATGCTAAAACACTGAAAACCTTTGTCAAAATAGATACCACTGATCCAGGTAACAACTCGTGTGATGGCTATGCCTGTCTGAAATCTTTTCATTTTTCTCTGAAGAAATATTTTACAGTGTAGCTAATGTTTTTGCATGAAAAGCCCGTTTTCATTTAAAAACTGTAATGGAAAAAATATTTTTCTTTAATATGGCACATGTAAAATTGCTTCAGCTAAAACCTTCACAAGTTATGTTTTTAGCAACATAGAAGGGGCTGGCTTTGTAAAAGAAATATTCAAGAAAACTAAAATCCTGTGCCATAAAAATATTTTTGCGCTAAACTGAATCAGTAGTCATACTGATGTGCATCAGGAGATGTAATAGCCTTGCTGAGTGGAAGAGGTTTTCAGATCTCTGAAGAAGCAGCACCATGGCAGCCACTAGTCTCATTCAATTTATTACAAATCTAACTGGTTCCAAATAAATGTATACTATGATCTATCTATATGTAAGTTTATTTCTACTCCTGTATTACACAGAAAGTAGCATTAGCAGTGAAAAATAAGGAGCTTCTTTCCTTGTTTCCCCTGCATTTTGTGCTGTAACCAGAGAATTCAAGGACTTGAAATTCCGTGTGGTATCAGGGAATCGCTGAATAAAACTATTCAGGTATTTGTTATATTGTAATGATTGCTAAGCACTGATCTTGTGGAGGATGACAGATGCATCTGCTTAATTAATCAGAAGCATTAATCAGAAAAACTGTTTTTTTGAATGTTGATATTTATATTTTATGGATGGTATTTGATTTAAGGTACCCAAACCCTAAGAAATTTAAAAATGAATATATTTTTTTCTGAATTTCATCCAAAGTTGTCTCACATTTGATGCTTTTTATGGTTCTATGTTCTCTCTCTCATTAGCCTTTAAAAGAGAGTCTCTTTAGGTTAATATTTTAACCTCATCTCAATCCGGTTTTAATATTGCTCTGACTTCATTCCAAAGCTATAGAGATCTGAGGCCTTTATTCCATCTTTTTTCATTCTTGCTGAGATGCTGTTCCACAGCCTTTTTCTGTGATGGTTAGAAACACTTCTGTTAATTTGCAGCCTCCATTTATTTGTGGCCAGTTTCCTCACTTGTTCTTGTGACAGCATTCTCATTGCATTTGACGAATTCGTCATCTTTTCTTTAACTCTCTGTTTAAACCTCAGATGTATGTTTCAATATCTGTTGTTTCCTAAGGCGGGGTGGTTTGTGGGTTTTGTTTGGAGTTTTTTTTGTTTGTTTGTTTATTGTTAGGCTAGACAAGCCAAGTTCTGCTTGTGTCTTAAAGCAGGCTTTCTTTCTGTAGGTCATCCTGGTAGCCCTGCTCTGCCGTGAATCGGTTTCTTGTGGAAGTAACTGTCAGGTTATACCCTGTGCACTAGAAGGGTGCTCACAAGGTTTACTGTCTTTAGTACTAGCTAGCTCTGTGGGACCTGCTTGGCCCAGTGCATCCTTTCTTATTACTTAAAAAGCATTAACGACTTGCAGTTGTTCTGTGATTGCTAATATTTGCAGGCCTGACTTTCCTTCTGCCACTCAGAAGGGAGGTTTTTTTTTGTTGCTCTTGTTTGAATGGAAGGCATTTCACCTTGTGCATTTAAAGGAAATCCCTTCTCTATGTCTCAAGGTATCCAGATGCCCCTCTGCACAGATAGTGCCTATGGGCCTTGGGTCATTGGCACACTTCATTGCCATGGGTCTACTCTGTTGTAGCAAGGACGTTATTCCTGTTGCTGTTTCCCTTAGTCATTAACCAACTGTACTAATATAATAGTCTTCCTTGGTGCTGTGCTTCCCCCTTCTTCACCTCCTTCTTGGTCAGTTGCCTAATTACAATCTCATCCTGTTAAATTTTTCAATCTTATCTATTGCTCTAAAGCTACAGGTAGGTGAGATTTACAGCACTGTTTATCTAGAAAGTAATATATCTTGAAATAGCTCTTTGCAGGAATGAAGTAATTGAGTCTGTATTGTGGAGCAGGTACGCTGGTAAGTTGTTTTTCCTTCTCACAGCCCATTTCATTTCTTGTATGAATGCCACCGTAGTGTGGTGTGCAGAAAAAGTCACTACAAGAACCCATGACTTTGGCATGGAGTTCACTTGTGCTGGGCCTGTTATGACTGTCAGGCTGTTTATATTAATTGAAAAGTATAGTAGCAGGTATTAGAACAACTTAGGTAGAAAACAATTCTCAATCTTCGTTCTGCTGTTCAAATGAATGTGGAGCAATCTGTGTTCCTCCTTACGGAGTTCAGCCACTCTTCACGTACAGGGAGGCTGAAGTGATGGCAATGCAGAAAGGGGCCTGGTTAGAGGATGCCAAGCTTAGCATTCATTTTGCAGTCCAGATATCTTGTATTTCTGTCTCTCTCTGGGTGATCAGTTTGACTGCAGGTTTTCCTGAGAAGCCAGGATTAAGTGCATTAGTGCAAACTGCTGTGGAGTGATGCACAACAAGCCATAGCAATTGTAACCTGGGTGACAGCAGAGAGAAAGGCAGATGCCTTCAAGGTGAGGAGTGTCACCAAATGCCGGTGGCAGGGCTGTTGCCAAACCTCACATTTGAGGTCCTGTTAGCAGCAGTGAGACTGGACCTGCCTGGCCTCCCGTAAGGACCCATGCCAGCGGTAGAAACGTACAGGTTTGCTTGTGTTTACCACTCATTTTAGCAGGTGAATAGTGGCATGAGTGCGTGACAGCAGTGGCAGGTAATTTATGGGTACATTCTAAACTCCTTGTCTCACTCTTGTTAGGGAAGCCCAGCTCTGAGTCCCTCTGGGATGGCAGAGACCAAAATGCATAGGGTGGTGCCTGCCTTGTAGCTCATAGTGGTTCTTGGTGGCTTTGTTCAGCTGCACTGCAGTAAGATGCGCCACTTACTGGTATAAAGAAATATCCCATAGGGACATAACCCCTCCCTGCTCAAAAACCTAATTATGTCCTTTAACTTTTTTCTCTTACGATTCACTCTGCAAGTTAAACCACTGTATGATACAATTAAGTGCTCTAGTGCATCATTAGTATCAGCTCAGTATGCTGGTCAGCATCATCTTAAATCCATAGCTACTTTGTCCTTCTGTCACACCAGTACATGCCTACATGAAATACATAGACTGAAAGAAACTCATTCAGCAAGTCATGCTGGATTTTTTAAAAGTCTGTTCAAAAAACATGTCCTTGGCAGTAATTAGAGCAAGGGTGAGGAAGAAAAATGTTAAAGTGAAAGTGTTAAGCCTGTGAGATAAAGCACATGAATAATGTATTGCAAGGTAAGTCAACTAATCCATAGTTGTTGTCCATGACAAATGCAATATGATTGGAATTATTTTGACTTACAAGAAAGGTTAATTATCCCATGGTTCTTCAGTTCTTGGTCATACACTAATACAGTTTCAGCATGATTGCTGCTGGTTTTTGTCACTTAGTGTTTGGGGCCACCTCCAGGGAGAAAGATCAGGATTTAAATGTCCACTCAGGGTTTAAAGAGGACTTTGAGGCCAGGCCTCCCTCCTGTGCTGTGGTCTCCAGCTGGTGAGAAAGGTGATAAAAAAAGGATGGGTGATTGGATGTGTGTTTGAATGAATGCTTAGGATCCTGTGCTTGCCTGGGGTTTCTGTGCTGCGAGTATGTATTATTTTGTGCCTTGAGGATGCCTCCTGGAATCATTTCTCATAGTTTATAAGCTAGCTGACTGATTCTGGCATTGCAGACAGGCTTTGGTGTGAGTTGCGAGGCTTTATGTTCAAAACCCAAAGTGCCTGTGGACTCTCAGGTTCCTAAGCAAAAATCTCAGTGTTGAACTTTAAACACTTAGGTACCTCTGCTATTTTTAGACCAAGGCACTGTGGAGCTCTGCAGTGTTTTGTAAATACAACCCAAATTTGATAGCAAAATTCCCGCTCTTCTGTGTGCTGCATGCAAGTAGTGACACTGCCGCAGTCATCTGTTCAGTGTTGTTTGACTGGAAGCACCATTTGCTACTGGAAGTGCTTCCCTAGCTGCACAACCCCAGGAGCAGAAGTACATAATAACAAGTGTGGTGCTATGACTTAAAGTAGTAGTCAGCACAGCAGCAGAATCACCGTTTTGAATTCCAGTTCTTACAAATCAATTCAAGTCTGTTTTCAAAGATCCTGGTCAACATGGGTGAGGATCATCTTGTACATCTCTGTCTACTCCTGTATGACTTCAGCCATACGTAGTGTTGTATCTCTCCTTTCCCATCTTATGTGTTCTCAAAATGCCAGCCTAGCTTTATCCCTGCTTTAGTGGAGAAAGCCCCTGAAAAATCTCACAAGCCTGTGGTTAATCAACTTAAACCCTTTCCTACAGATTTCATTTAACATATACAAATGACAGATAAGATTAAAAACTCTACTTTTGATAGGAGCAAGTGGTTCTGGAGATCCCTCCAGTTCATGCTTGGTGAGTGATGTTAATCAGGTCAATGTAAGATCTGATTTAAAAAAAGGATCTTGTAAACTTGTGGAAGTTTACAGCAGTTGCCATGCACATCGGACCACACGTTTAGAGGGAGCAGTATTTTAACCACTTTTGTGTCCAGGAGAAGTATCAGACAATTGTAATCTGTCAGAGATGTTTCTTAGTAATGTTGGTGCTTTAGATTTTGAAGGTTTATACCCTTTATGCATTTCATTTAACTTAGTAAATATGATGGATGTTGTGTGTGATAGCCCTGAACTCAAGTCCTAAAGATGTATCTGTGCTAGCAGCCTCTGCACTGAGGTTAATATTTTTCATGGAATAAATCCAAACTATTAGTGTATAAAATACATCACTAATGTAATTTACTATAAAAGTGTTTTTCAGAAGTGCTTAAATACTCCACTAGGAGCCATACTGGTCATAGGTTGAAAAATCAGCATTGTCTTAGAGAGTGAGCCTTGCTTTTCCAGCCTTCTGAATCTGCCTTTTCTCTTCCTGCAGCTTGTGGATGTGACCTGGCTCAAGGAGGATTTTTCGTGAGACAGGGAGACTACATCTGTACTTTGGACTACCAGAGACTCTATGGCACACGGTGCTTCAGTTGTGATGAATTCATTGAGGGAGAAGTGGTCTCAGCACTGGGCAAAACCTATCACCCAGACTGTTTTGTGTGTGCTGTCTGCAGGTATGTTTTCTACATGAAGCTGTGTTTCAATTAGACTCATAGCCTATAGATGGAAAAAAAAAAAAAAAAAGAAAAAGTAGTTCTGTCCTCTACTATCCACTCCTTAAAAAGTAGCAGAATTAAAAAAATAGAAAAAAAGACAAGCGAATTCTGAGTGAACGACTAAACTATTTATTAAGTATCTAACAATTCAGGTAAGCTGAATTGCAATACAGTGAAAATACTCACTAGAATATGCTACAAATGTAATGTGTACTGAAGACAAGCTAAAGCTTTTCAAAATTAAGTTCCTGGTACAATAGTATTTCATATTAAAAAAAAAAAAAAAAAAAAGAGACGGTCCCTAACCTTCTGTATAGCTAAATAGTTGGATTAAAAGCTATTTCACTGTTTCTAATTGCCATTATCTAAAACTTCAGTAGAGAGACCCTCATTTGCTTCTGTTACTTTCCTTAGAAGGACACACACAAATTCATGTTGTCTTCATCAGAGCCAACTAATGGCCTGCTGACTAGCAGGATTCAATTAGTGTCTCCCAGGGGGGTTGTAACACTGACTTGTAGTGCAGAACAACAGAAGAATCCTGTCATCTGTTTGTAGTGAAAACACTGGGGCAGGTCCTCAATGGCTTTAAATCAGCACTGCTTCAACTACCCCAGTTTTTGCAAGCCAGATATAATTTATGTTTTTTATGGGAAATTGTGTCCTATCTAAACATCATCAGCATTTATTTCCTGGAGTGATATCTTCAGTAAAAATAAGGTGGATTGACTATAAATAGATGTGGTTTAAGAAGAAAAAGAACTTGTTTATTTGCTTAAAAAAATAATATTATTAAAAGGCAAAAAAATATAGCAGTTTGGTTTCAGGTACAGGATTGTAAAGCCCTCTACCTTGGCATTTTCTTTGGTGGGAAGAGTCAGGAGTACCATTTCTGTCCTTATTTCTTACAGACGGACAGAAACCTTAAATAATTGGCCAAAGCACACAGTCCGAGGCAGTCGGCTGGTCATGCAAACTGCATTTGATACTGCCTTTTATAGCCAGATTTTAATCTGACTTCTAGAGCAGTGTGAACTTGAGAGGTGGTGACTGCCTGACAGTGGGGCTGATCCTGCTCCCATGGAAATCCAGCAAGGCTCTTACCAGCTTCAGCAGGCAATCACTAGCAGGCTTTGCACCCATGACACGGGTCTCCAGGATGCTGCAGAATCATCAGGTGCTTTAAGTAAGCACTTCTATAACCAGTATTTCTATGGCTGCTGAAGTAAGATTTTTAAACTGTTTGTACATTGAATAGTAAACCATTGACAGTAGCAACTCGTTTTTTTTCTTTCTTTGAGAGAAGACAAGATTTGAATAGAAGCTGGTGGGAAGTGTACATTGCTTCATATGGTAAAATCAGTGGAAAATCTAATGTGCATACAGCTAGCTGGAGCAGTGGGAAAATGCCAGTACTGCAAGCCCAGTCATTTTCTGGAGCTCCTCATACTGCTACTTTTGAATGCCATGTGGCCCAGTGTCACAGAAAAGAGCTGTATTCCCTGGTGCCCTCTGCACTGCATTGATAAACTGCTGCCCTCCTCTCTGAAAAAGCTTGTGTGTCAGAAATCCAGCTCATCCTTGGGCATCCCTTGGGACTCAGATGCTATTGTCCAGGGCTGCCACAGGTCAAAGTGCAAAAAAAAATGAATTAGTATTCAGAGAAAAACTATTAAAAGTACAGTATACTATATTGTCCTATGTGATTGTTTTGCTCTGTCTTTCATTGACCAGGTGGTTCTTAAACAAAATCAAGTTTTAATTGCATGTTTGCTCTGCTGGCATAAGGATTGAGGGCTTAGTCCCATCTTCCAGTGCTGTTCATAGTCCAGTGAAACTTGTTTTCTGCTGTTGGGTTTTGGGATGATAATGCCTAGAACTAGGAATGAGTAGAAGAACAACAAAATAGATTGAAAAATGGTGCAGATTAACTGCTTAGTCTGAATTCCCAGGAAGTAAATGAGCAATCTTATTCTTGCAGCTTCATTAATTGGAAGGGGCTGTGTCCTCCGGGGCGCTGCCAAAGGCATTTCCTCCAAAAGGTTCATGTGTTTGTATAAGTCAAATAGGGAGAGGGAGAAAATTAAGGCTACCTGTAGCAATAGAAGCTGAGTTTTATTAAAATTGTGCACATAGTTCTTGTGTGGGTGTCGGGGACAAGACTGTGTGCCTTTATGCAGGGTGGGCAAGGGCAGGAAACTGAGTCTTTCAGAAAGACATGGGTAATCATCATACCTGTGATAGTGTTAATAAGTTATATAAATGTATTAAGCATATGTCAGATGTATGCTCCACGTAATGTTCAACTGTACATAGACTCTGTGATTTCAATGTTACTGATGGGCTGTGTGTGCATAGGGTATCAAAAATCTGGGGTTTGGTTTTATGGGTTAATATAAAAATTGCTTAAGTGTGTGGGGTTGTTTATTCACCGGGTTGGAGGAATGCTTATAATCGTTATCCCTTTAATTTCATTATTCTTTTAATTAAAAGTTGAAAAAATACAGCTTCTTGTGACACATACGTGATGAAGAGAGAACGGCAGTTTGACTCTTACCTGGGGGATAGATTCGCACATATGTTCTGAGTTAATAACTAAACAGGTTCATCTATGCATTACAGAATTTGGATATCTAAGTTCTATGTTTTGTCTGAACTTAGGAAATTGAAACAGTGTATTGACAGAACTTGAGTATGTGCCACATAGAAGTGGATAATGTAACTGCCTCTTGCCCCTGCACACTTGTTCTTCAAGTGGTTTTGTGCCAAACCCAGATCTAAAACTTCTCTCAATCCACTTGTATTTCTCTTACCTTCAAGAAGCTAATTAACTGTGTCCAGGCAGTTTAATATAAAAATGCAGAAAACGGATTTTTTTTGTTTGTTTCAGCAAAGGACTTTATAGTTGTATGTGTAACACTGCTATTTCTAGAAAGAACCTGAGAGCTTTTGTTTATGTATGCCATGAGAAATTAAGATAATACTGGAAATTAGATGTTGAAATTCAGTTAACTCTGAAATGTAGCAATTGTGTCAGACTTTTCAAATATCCTAAACCTTTTAAATTGCTTTTTTTAGTGCTGCTGAATTTTGAAAGAATTTGGTTCCCACTTAGGCAGCACTGAGTACTTCTTGAAGCATCTCACGAAGCAGCCTTCATCTGGATGTTAAGGCCAAAGTTTTGAAATCAGAATGAAATGAGTTTTTCTTGGCATTTTGATTCTAAACTAAATATATTTATCAATATATGGTGCTCCCTGAACAAAGGAGCCTTGCTGTGATGCTCTTCAGGTTTACATATGGAGTATACCTATACCCTAGAGTCATGTAAGATGGAAGGGATCTGTGGGGTTCCTGTGGTCCAGCTCCTGGCTCAAAGCAATTCCAGTTTGAGCAGGCTGCTGACAGCATTAATTTAAAATATTTCCAAGGATGGAGATCCCACAGATTCTCTGGACAGCCTGTTCCAGCATTTGAGCACGCTCATGGTAATGTTTTTTTTCCTTGTATTCAGTTGACATTTCCCATGTTCCAGTTTATGTCTGCTGCCTCTTGTCCTTTCACTCTGTACCTTTGAAAAGTCCATGGCTCCAATTTCATATACATGTCATCGAGTAGTTTTAGATGTCAGTAAGATCTCCCCTGAGCATTTTGAGACTGAACAAGTCCATCTCTTTTGTACCCTGACTGTGCGTCCTGTGGTCTGTCCAGTTCTGGACCTAACAACCACCACTGGTCTCCCTCCAGTAAACCTTGTCCAGAGGAACCCAAAATAGTACACACTGCTCCAGATGTGGTCTCTCAAACAATGAACAGAGGGGAAGATCACACCCCTGGACCTGCTGTCTACACTAATGCAGCCCAGGATGCAGTTGGCTGCCTCTGTCGCAGGGACGCCGCTGACTCATGTTCAACATGGTGTCCACCAGGACTGCTACATCTTTTTATGCTTTCCAGCTGATTGACCTCCAAGGTGCACTGGTGCACGGGGTTATTCCTCCCTGGGTGCAGGACTTGGCATTTGTCCTTACTGAAATTCATGTAATCATTAGATAGCAAGTAATGTCTACTTTGTATTATCAGGTTTAACACCCTGGGTCAAATTTGTTCCTATGGAGCAACCTTGAGGGATGTGATTGTACGAGGTACAAGTTAGAGCAGAATTTGATCCTGTAGGTCCTTAGGTTGCAGTCTGATATTACAACTGACCCAGTGTAACTGCATTCTGCTACTGAAATGAATAGCTTTGCGCTCCCCACAACCCTGACCATATGCTTCTGTTAATTTTCTTGTATGAAATTTAGTTGACTGTTCAGCCACAGTCAGGTCAGCAACAGAAGGCGATCCATCTGTTCTGAAAAAAATGGAATATTTTCTTTTGGCCCAGAAAGCTTGAATGTCTTGCCCACAGCTGCACAGGTTGAGGCATGGTGCAGAGAGGGACAAGAACAGGACCAGACCTTTTAGTGTCAACACACAGTTCCCCTGGTTTAGGCTGATAATGGTTTGATGTTTTACAATATAATTTTGTTGGTGAGCTCCAGTCATTTCTGGGTTTACAAATATTCTAGGCAGATGGATAAAACAAAATTCATTGGGAAATGAATCACAGAAGTATTAAAATCCTACAAGTCATTTCAGAGAGTTGCTTTAAAGATGCTCTTAATTCTCATTTTAAAAATAGATTATCCAACTGTGAAAATCACGCTGAATATTTTTAAAAGGATTAGCAGTTAATTAAAACCCATACCTAGCAATGTTCAGTGGGTGACTGGTGGTGAGATGTCATTGTATTCAAAGGCAGATATGCTGCTTTTAGCCTACAATGCTATATATAGTCCTGCTCACAAGTTAAAGATCTCAGAAACTGAAACCTTGTTAGCTGACTGTTACCACCTTCTGTTGTGCCTTCACTTGTACTGGCAGCGTTGAAATCCTTCAGCACGGCTGCTTGTGAAAAGGAGAGGTCAGATGTTACAGAAATACTGGCAAATGTGCTGTGTACAAATTCTGGATTCCCAGTGAATAAGATAGTGAAGCAAACTCCGAGACCTGATTGTCTCCAGCGAGGGAAGGAAATGTCTGCCTATGCCTTTGGGTGAACCGCTTCCAAGGAGGATTTCCCTGTTTTTTTAGAGCAAGGTATCTTGCGGATGTGGAAAACTTAACAGAGAATTGAACTTGTTGCCCTCTCCCCTCCAAATGGAAGGGCCTGAAATTAATTACTAAGCTCTTAACAAATAAACCAAGTAAGATATGTTTACGGGCTCATGTGGCCCTTCCCTCTGAGGCTCAATGGCATGGTGTGGTGCCTATGAGCTTTGGTATGTTTTGTGGCTGTCATCTACCCAGCTCTGTCTTTGTGCCATAGGAGATCAATTATCCTATTCTTCTGTTCGAGTATCAACTTATTTTCTTTCATATTGGCTAATTGCCTAGTGTAGATGAGCAAATTCAAAGTGATCAGTCCCTCCTTCTACTTCACTTGATGCTCCGTGCATCTGTTTGAGATGGGCTTCTGTATTCGGCTGGAAGTTCAGCTGGATTTTTGTTATTTTGCTATCAAGTCAAAAAAATACATTAACCATCCCTCTGGCTATTCCTGCTTATATACTAGATACAAGAATGTTCTGTAGTTGAGGTCATTCTTCAGAGCAGTGTATCTGTCATTCATGGCTTCTAGTACATCATCATCTCCAGGATTATGAACAGCTCAAAGACTGCCATTTTACCGAGACACCTCATGAGAGTGCAGCTGGGTCGTTAGTCAAGTCCCAGTCTTGGTCTCAAGAAAGACTATGGCAAAACATCTCTGATGGTAATATCCTGCCAGGGCATGCAACCATGCTTAACAGCGAACGATGTCAGGGTATTGTATGGCTGTGTAGTTGTGTGGTTGTATCTGTGGAGCAGGTTACCATTTTTGGGGGGGTTTAATTTGGAGCAGATTACCGGTGGTCATAATAAGTCTATCAGTGTAAATGAAGATGAGATGTCTTCTTAAAAACACATAGGAGATCAACTACAAGTTCTTATCTCAGTTCTGGAACAGGTGAAATTCCTTGGCTTGTACTGTTCCAGGTCAATCAATAGTGCTAAGTTCTAGACTTGATTTTGTAAGATTTTGTTAAAATGAAAACAGGATTAAATGGTTTCTTTCACATTGGCACTAGAAAACTAGGACAGTGTTTAAAGTATGTCACCCCATTTTTGAGACAGTTTTTGGTAATTAGCCATACATATTAATTATCTATATAGATGTGTATCACATCACATTTACTAAGTTGTATTCAAATGTACATTTGAATAAACTTCTGGGCTGGACAAGATGACCTCCAGAGGTCCTTTCCAACCTCACCTGTTCTGTGATGTTCATGAAACTCTTTATTCCATACATTAAAAGGCTTCATGACTTCGAGCAGTGTAAAAATCTGTTGTAAATAACAGTTACAACCTAAAAAGAACATTTTTGGGGTTTTTGATATGTAACACAGGAGATTGCTGCAAGATGGGACAGACCTGCCGCTCACTGGAGCGTGGCTCCATCATGTCCTCTCTGTTATACCAGACAGTGTTGTCGTCTTCTGATCAGTTTATTGAGTAAAACTCATGGTAGAAAATCCTGTTTGAACAGATGGAAATTTAGGACTCCTGGATCTGTACTAACATGGTGTTGGGCCTGTTCGTACCAGAATCACACATGGAGCATTTACTTGTGTCAAAGAGCAAGACAATTTTAAAGGCTATTTGCCTAAAATATTTTTCCTTATCTTAACTTTAGGTAAGTAAGAGGGTAGCCGGCAAGTATTTGGAGTATAAAGTCATTAGTGAAGGGAAAAAAGGAAAGGTGAAAAGCAGAATTCATTATTGGATATTCAAAGATCCTAAAATATTTGAAGTCTCTGTTGTCCTCATGATTTTTAAAGTATTGCCTATGATCCAAAATGGATTGAACACTTATAGCTGGTTTAAAATAGATTTTAGTAGCATTATTTAGAAACAAGGGACAGCGTTGCTTTTGTTCTCATTTTAAGTAATTAAAGTTTTCTTTTAAATGCAACACCTGTAGACTAAGCCACTCGGGTGGCTTAGGGAAGAAAATAACGTTTGTGCTTAGCCAGAGGTATCTGTGCAGCTTTTGTAGTGAAGACAACCTCTAAACCTGGTATGAATCTGATAGTGTTTGTGGGGGCATGTCATGCAGAGTTTTGATGAAATGTTAATGAGATTATTTAATCACATGGAAATCACCACGAGGCAGAAGGCCTGTGTTACGTTTCTGCCCCACTTAGCCATATTTTGATAGCTTACTTGGGATTTAGGTGGACATGAGCTTTAGGTGGAGTGAAATGTGTTTCTACATCCTCATCATCCTTTGCTGAATTATGAAGTGATTTGCCCTTCTGCTCAGCCTAGAGAAAAAAACCAACATCAGCAGTTTCTGTGCCCAGACAAGAAAGTTCACTGCACAAAGTTTGTTGTTTTAAGGACATTGATAAAAAGGAAGGATTTAATTAAGTGTAAGGAGAGCTGTTGAGTAGAACAAACAAGTAATGTAGACGCTTTGAGTTTTATAACTGGGATAGATTTTCTCATATGAGACTTCACCAGCTCTTCCTTTCTGAGCATGTAAATTAAGAGGAGAACTTTGATACGATCAAAGTTGGGAGGACAAGTGCTGTTTTTTTAATGTGTAAAAGTCATCATACATGCAGCATTTTCAGAACATAAAAGCAGCTGCATTTGCCTGTAACTTATCCCTCTAATGTGACTTTTATTTTCATTCTGTAACTGATCCTGTTCATGATCAACCCTTGCTAATACTACATTTCTTAAATACACAAGGATCTGGACTTGAGTGCTCAGTGTGGTTTTGTATCTTGAGATTATTTTTTTTTTCCTAAGTAGCTGTAACATCTGCTTTTGCAATTGTCTGTTTGATATGTCCCTTTGATACTTTAGCCTCCAAGTAGCTGAAAAATCATGAATGAGAAGTGGGCAAGCAAAGAAAAAGAAACCAGAGTAATGATCAGTTCCTTTATGGAAAGATACTCCATTTTGATAAAGGTGTGAGACTGTAACCTGTTCACTTTTATTTCCTCTGTTGTAGGCTGCCTTTCCCTGCAGGCGACCGGGTGACTTTCAATGGGAAGGAGTGCATCTGCCAGAAATGTTCCCTGCCCCCTTCCAGCAGCACCAGCTCTTTCCCTGTACAGAACCTGCGAAGTAAGTAGGGGTTTCTACCCTTTGCTGTGGTACTTCTTAGTCTGTGCGAGTTTAAAGAGCAAAATTTTACAGCAGTACTTGTAACTGGTACTTCTACCACTATGCTGCATAGAAGGTGTTGAGAAATACAATGTAGTCATGTGAAAAAGTATGTGGTAGTTCTCTGAGAAAGTCTGATACTAAGAAACACAAATGGTGCCATTATCGGGTTAACAATACGAAGAAACTCTCAAAACATTTGACTAATACTGGAGTAAATTGAATTATTTGGAGAAAGGTGTGATATAGATGTTAATATTTTTGAGGACATAGTCCAATTCCAGCTAAAATAAAATCCAACGTGAAATTTAATATTTTGTGAGTGTTCCAGTATTGCTTCAGAAAATATCAGTAACATGACTATGTGGCGAAATACTACACAGGAAGGGTTAATGTATGCAATGTGACCAGGGGGTTATTTGCCTTGACCTCAGTACCATAGTGTACAAACATAGATACAAACACTGCAGAGAAGAAATGTGGTCTTTTCATACCGCCTTTTTTGTAGCGGGTCATAGAGTGGCATTGCGGCTCTGAATTCTGTTCCTCGGCTGGTTTGTTCCCAAGGAGCTGCCATGCTTTGAGAGTCAACCACTATCTTTATGTAATTACACAGCCACAGCAATTCAGTTAAACAGCAAAGACGGAAATACTTGTAGTGACTACCACACTGTCGCATTGCATCGGGCTGGATTCAGCATGGCTGAGGAAGGGCCCCATAGACTGCTTGTCTTTGTATATAAGGAATCCAGCCCACTTCAGGGAGAAATCTCTCCTTTTTTTGGTGTTTTTTCCCCCCAGCCCTCCCTCTAGAGAAGTTTTCACCATCTGCTTTCTCCAGTTTGTCAGCAAAAGCTGCTGTGGGAATGTAGTGAGAGAAGCTATGCTGGTTCCTCTCTTCCCAAAAGAGAATGGCATTGGGAAGGGGACGGCCCTTTCTCTTAGGTGCATCTTCTCATCATGAAGATGATCCATCTCTCCATTTCAGAGATGGATCATCTTCAGCCATCTTGGCTGGCTGCATTTGCAGATCCATATTTTAATGGCCTATCATCCTATCATCTCTTTGTCCCCTGTCATATGGGAAAAGTGCCTTTGCTTTTAATGGACATTATTTGCCTCATAGAGTGCGGACAGAACTTCATTTGATTACCTGTGATTACATAATCCTTTTATGTATTTACATCCCCTTTCTCTGTACACACCAACCCACCATGGAGAGTTTTTCTTATATTGCATTTCCCCAGAACTTTCAGGTCACTGTGCCAAGTCTCCGCAGTGCACAGGTACCTGCAAACCTCAGCAAACCACTTGTCTCAAAGGGAAACAGTACTGGAAGCATATCTTTGTGGCAAAACCTGAGCTTGGAAAACAGAAGTTTAGCTTTTCTCCGAAAAAAAGTCTCAAACGTATTTAAACCTCAAACACAGGTCTGCTTTAAATTGATGAAGTCTGTAGGTTTCAGTGGAATTGGTCACGAGTCTGGGTTCAAACGTGGGTGATATCTGCCACACTGTAGACTTCTAAAGGAATTTGATCTCACCTTCACCTGAGACTATAGCCAGCTCTGCTTTTCAAACTATGTCGTGATGGGGTTGAGCTGATAGACAAAATGGCTTCTCAAAGGGCAAACTCAAGTCCATACCTGGCCTGCAAGTAAATTGTGCCATGATGTTGCAAGGATCCCAGACAAACATACCTGTGTAGACTATAGTCTCTTACCTCTTCCTTACTCCATTTCCCCATGGCTTGCAGTCCAGCTGCAGGCCAGCATCTTCTGATTTCATAGTGATGTGCAGCACCCAGCTGGCCTGGAGCTGTGGAGGTCATGGAACTCAGGAAATTGGATAGCAATGGTATAATCCCTCCTTGGTGTGGGAAATAGAGCTTTGATGGGTCAACGGCAAGCGCTGCAGCCACAAATACGTGGAAGTGCGTGCATGTATACATAGTGGGATATGTAAGAGCCTGACCAATGCCAATTCAGAGAAAATTAATGAAATATCTAAAAAGGTAATAAAGAATTTGGGAAACATTCAGATTAATATGTACTTTGTGAAAGAGCAATATGTAATTGCAGCTGCTTTCTAAGCATCTCATCCTCAGGCTAGAACCAGTGTTTCAGGAATGAACAAGCAGAGACATCTTGGTTGAACTGGAAAATTGAAAATCCAGGCTGGCTGGCTGTAGCTATGCTACATATTACACAAAGCAATACATGGAGTGTCTCCTTGTTTTAGCAACAGTCTTCTTAGAAAAGACCTTAATGTTTTAAACGAACAATTCTTTTTATTAGAGAACAGTAGTGCACAAAAATATGTGACTCCAAGTAAGCTGAGTCAAGGACCAAGTAATACATAATAATAACCTGCTGTTATGCTGGTTATGCTCCTGGCTCAGAACTGCCTGATACGTACTATGTGTGTTGTTTGTTGGCCCATTTATCTCTGACTTGAGCTCAAGAATGCTTTCAAGAGATCTCATGGGACTCACTGAGCTCCCAACACCGCTGTCCCCTCTGAGCCAGTTCTATTTTCATACTCCAGCTTCAGTTCTGATCTCCTTTATGTATTACATTTGGAAGAAAGGAAGAATGTCAAATATTTGCTCTTTGCCTGAGTCCTTGATTTTTTTATTATTATATAAATACCTCTACCTACTCGTTTTATTTCATTTATAAAATACTAGCTTTGAAAACCTCTTGTGGCAGTGTTGATGTGGAAAGAGAGCACTCAGGGAAGAATTTCAACATGTAGCAGCAAATTGATGGGTTCTGCAGAGTTATTGGTTGAAATCAGGTGAGTCACCAAAGGATGCTGCATCCAAGACAGGAAGACAAGGACGTCACATCAGTAGGCACTGTTGGCATAGCAACCACAATGTTTGTTTTTAATTATCTGGAATTTAGCAGCGAAAACAGCAGTTGGGAACAGAAAAGTAGCTCGCCAAATGCTGCATTTCTGCCCACCCAAGCTTAAACCAGATGAAAGGTGAATGACATCTGAGCAGAAAGTGTTGTATTGAGTTTGCAAAAGAAACCCTCAACCAGTGAGATTAAATTAGATTACCAGATGAACCCCTGGTGCAGAGGAGATCACAAATTTCTGATTGCAGTTGAAGAATAGATACTGCAGAATACTGCAACATTTCTTCTCTTGTGGGACTAAATCCAGGCACACACACAAATGTTCTTTTTTGTTAGCAAAACTCAAATGTTCTGATCTGTGGTGCACGTGCTTTTGTGCTGGGCTTGTTTCCACATATTGGTGCTTTACTGGCGACATTAGAGAGACATATTATTACTCCCTTAATCCATTCCAAATCCACTAAAGGAAAATAAGAACTGTTCTTTATTGTTGTGTGCTCAGAAATGAGGCATTTAAAATTGCACTAACAGAGTGTCTCATTAGGGTCATGTAACCAACTAAATAGTCTTAAATCAGAGTTTTTAAGAGAACTGTTTAACTGTTTTAATGAGATCCTGTGTTTGGAGTTCTTAATAACTAGATGTATCTTTTTTATGGTTTTGTGTATCTTTCTCTTCCATGCAAGACATCAGGTTTTTTTTTTCTCTTCTGACATCTTTAAATGACTCTTCAAGTGCCTTTCAGAGTTTGTCTTTTCCTAGCAGATTGTTGGTATACATGAAGAATTCCTAAAAAAAAATATATATGATTTCACGTAAGATGGAAGATCTAATGATATTAGATTAGAAGGGTTACTGAGAGATTGATACTAGAATCAGTTTATTACTGATACTTATACCTATTTTTCCACATATTCTGACTATTTTAACTTTTTGTAAGAAAATTATACATAGGCATGGATCTACAGTGAAGAATGAAAGAGAGCCGGACCTTGTAGGGTATGAGAGGATTCATTTAGGACACAGAGAGCCACATTCAAATCCCTTGTCTATGTAGCATCTCTAAACAAGGTACTTGCTGGTGGACTGTTGGTGTGGAAATGAGACTAGATCTGGCTTTTACTAGCATAGTCAAAAGCATCCGTGATTAAAAAAAAACATATAATCAAAAAGCAACCAAATCCCCTCAAAAGTCTTGTCCTTAATTATTTTTTCTGGGGAGTGTAGCTAGTTCACGTATAGCCTATTTAACCAACATAGCCTAGCCTATGTTACCTAGTTATGACGTGTTTTGCGTTTAATTTTTGTTACCACTTTTTGGATCTTCATATATGTGAATTTCTATAAATAATAAATATGTAGCCTGAATTTCTATAAATAATAAATATGTAGCCAGCCATCACTTTCACATACTGCAGTGTCACTACTACTCAGGAATTAGTAATGCCTCTTAAGTAGTGGTGTATTTTTCCTGTTACAGAATTTCATGTCAAAATTTGAGCTTAGTTTTTTTCATAGTTGCAAAAAGAATTTTGGAATAATAAGGAAAGCTTTCAGACCCAGAAACAACATCTAATATGAAGAATCAGTTACTTGCTTTCATCTCATGACTTTTAGGACTTTTTAATCAGTTTTATTGGCCCAATTTGCAATTCTTGAAAGCTTAATCAGCAAAACTTTGTATCTTCTAACCAAAGTGTAAATTAATAAAGATAAAACCTAGAGGCACTAGGAGACCTAAGTTACTAGTTTTTTTCTTTGAATGATTCTTATCTTCCAGCAATGTTAGGGCAATATTAGGGCAGCACCACCTGTCATCCTGCAGTGAGCAGCCAGCAGTGAGCTGTTAGTAGGACACAGGTGAATCCTTGTACTGCAGTAACCAGTATTGTTGTGTGACCATCTAAAGCGTGTGATTCACTCGTATTGGATTTTTCTCTTGCAGATTGTGGGGGCTGTGGTTCAGAAATAAAAAATGGGCAGTCATTGGTTGCCTTGGACAAACACTGGCACTTGGGCTGTTTTAAGTGCGATACATGCGGCAAGCTACTGAATGCAGAGTACATCAGCAAGTAAGTTGAGGAGCATTTTCACTTGTTTTCAGCATTCTTTTAATACAAAGTAATTCCTTTAGCATTGCATATCCATTAGCTTTTGTTTATGTATAGTTGGGGGATACATAAAAGATTAGAGATTATTATCTAAATTATCGCCTAAATTGTATTAAAAGATTTAAAGCAGAAAAAAATCAAATTAACAAAAGTAGAAGTTGAATTTTTCCGTTTAGCTGGAGTGGGACTTGACAAATCAGCTATGCTATAGAAATGCAATGGTGGAATATGCTTCAAAGCCCCGTAGACCCGCCCTGAGTTGTCTGTGTTTGATTTTTCTGTATGTGATGCTGTAATGTGAACAAGCAGATGTTATCCTTTCCATGTGCTTCACATAAGCAAAAATGTTCTGAAGAAGTTCATTAAGGGGGTACATACCATGCTTTTGCGCTGATCCAGACCCTCATGCTCTCAGATTTGGACTGAATGTGATGACAGCAATAAGAGACAGCACAAAGCACACACACAGACCAAGTCCCATGTCAACACTCATATCAGTTGGGTGAGATACAGGGCTTTCACCAGCCAAGGCACCTGGGAGTAATTTCTGCTTCAGAGAAGTGTGTTGATATGATGAAATTTTCCTAAACAGCTAAGTAACTCAATCATCAGTGCCCAGAGATGATGGAGTTTCAGAGCTGGTGTCCCACTGACTTTCAGCAATTCTCTGAATTTAGATTAACACAAGTATAACATTTAATTTCACAGCTTGCACTGCAGAAACAATATTTAATAAAAGGGTGTTCTTAAGTAAGGTTTTGCATTATCTCAGATGTTGTGCTACTCTGCTACATGTTTGGTACAGTGCATTTTTTCCTTGTTATTTAATAATGAAATACCCATAAATTGTAAAGATATAGCTGTTGTGAAATCCTCTCTTTAAAAAAGCTAAATGCCAAACAAAATAACTCAAGAGAAGAAACATCCTGGCTTCAATTAATTAAATTAATTGTTGTGATAACTTACAGGTTCGTTTCTGAGCAATCCAACTTGTATGCTATAAAATTAATTTTTGTGTTTCTGCAGGGAAATGTCCAATAAAATCATGCCCCTGCTAATAAATCTGTCTGTTCATAGGCTGTTTTAACATAGCACATTAAACATTTAACTGTGTTTAACTTGCACTTTGAAACAGAAGTAGTCTCTCCAGCTTCTTCTAGAGCAATTTATTTTTGTTCATCGGTTTAATGGTCTAAGTGTAAAACTCCATAAAATTGTGATCTGCATGTAAAACAAATAGGTTCATTTCAGAGCAATGGCCCAAGTGTACTGGTTGTGACCAGTAAAGCTGAGACTCCTGGTTTTATCCTTCATATTTTTAAATTGTACCTTATCTTAAATCACTTGTGGTGGTGAAATAACTGTTCACGTCATGCAGGAACATACTGCGAGATCTCTTTTGCTGCTGGGGCTGAGGTCTCACAGTCATTACTGACTTCTGTGGAGCAGGTTCCCAAGACTGTCTGTAAGCAAGTCCAGTCCACAATGTCAGTAGATTTAAATGTTAATCAAAACTTGGTTTACAGTCAAGATACTCATTTGAGAAATTACTCTGTGCAGTTTAAGCTAAAAGATCAGATTATATATATATATATATATATATATTTGATTATACATACATTAGATTAATTAGATTATAAGTAAAGAGGAGGGAAAGAATAATATGTAGGAATAACTGTTTTTTTTTTAAAAGAGGGAAATGTGGAAGAAGTTAATGAGTAACACTGTCAAAACAAATGGTGTGTGTGAGTGTCTCAGAAACCAGGTGTTGCAACAAGGGGAGAGGCGATGGCTGAATTCGGTGACAAAGCAGGAAAGTGGGATTGTGGTAGACTCGGAAGGGCCAGAATAGTTCATTAACTATTCAGTTCTTTACAAAATTAATAAATACAGGTATTTGGGAGGTGGGAAAGCCTGTAAATGCTTTATGAAGTGTTGAAGCATTAAGAAATTCTAGCTGTATAATCTCCCATTAAACCTGTAAGCCTATGTAAAGTATCTGTATGGCCTGTTGTTTTTCCCTAGGGATGGCATTCCATACTGTGAAACAGACTATCATGCAAAGTTTGGTATCAGATGTGACAATTGTGAAAAGTATATCACAGGAAGAGTGCTAGAGGTAAGGAGAACTTGTCATTCAAACATCTCAAGGTATACAAAGAGACTTGCTCTTTTGGGTACAGTCGTATGCTCACAAATGAGTGTTAATGCAACAGTTTGATGTTACTTTTATGAAATACTAGGAACTTTATAATTCTTTTTTTTTTTTTCTTCTGTTAATGACTTGATAATACACACACTCCCTAAAAAATTGTATTAATACTTAGCAAAATGTCTTTGTGATTTCTGCTTTTTGATTCTGTGTTATGTTCCCCAGAGTTAGGATGAAGCTGTTGAAAAAGTAAAGTGAATCATTTGAAATGTATTTTTGCACCCAGAAATGGGCTATGTTGCAGGGATATATTTTTTTTAGTTTGTTCTAAAAAGCAAGGGGGTTGTTTAGTGTAGGTGCATGTTTATGCTTTATGAAAAAGAGTTTTCCACATAACTGAGCCAGGGTTGGAAATTAATATATTTCCTTTGATCTGAATGGAATTTATCCTTGGATCTATGTGTATTGTTACCTTATCGATGACATCTATTAGTCACTTTTTTCTTTCTGCCTTTTCCCTGTATTTTGTGAAGCCTTAGCAGTACTGCAGTTAGGAAGAGGTTCCCCAGGTTGCTCAGTTCACTTCTTTCTCTTCATCAGTTAAAAAAGCCAGGAGAAGTCCCAAAGGACTTCCACCAGACAAAGATCTGCTAGGGGTTGTACAAAGACTTAACTGTCCAAATGGTGGACAATTATAGCTAGGTAAGAACTGAGAAGCAAGCGGAAAGAAACTTGGGTCCATACTAGATGACATGATATGGTGTTAAGGTTAGGCATGGGATGCTTTTCTGTTATCAGATGTTTTTACAGACATCTCAGAAAACAGACTTCTAATGAGGGATTTGAAAGAGCATAAAGACAGCTTTCTCACTTCTATAGGCGGCTCTCAAGTGGGAGAGGCAAAACAGAAGAAAACATTAAAAACTTTTCAGAAATGTAGGAGGGACAAGTGGAAGCTGTTACATGTTTTCAGAGATGTCAGCCTTTGAGACTGAATGAAAGGTAGTAAGAGCATGTGGGCTTTGAAGGTGAAACTAACTTAGGTTTGATGTGATTAAGAAAGAGGTGAATGCAGAGAGGAGTGCCATGGTCAAAAATATAGCAAATTTTGGGTGCACTTACTCATAGCAGGTTACAGGGATTGATTGATACATGGGGGAAGAACAGCCTCCAGTTTCTGTACTGGCTGTTGGCTTCACAATATTGTGGTTTTCTGTTCTGGTTCTTGCCTTGAAATATCTGTACAAAAATACTCTTTTTATTTGGTAGTATTTTACTCACGGTATGGTTAAATGATAGCATGTGGTGTGATGTGATTAAGAACTGGGTCCTTAATATCTCTATGGATGATGAAAAGGAAAAAAAAATAGCATAGTAACAGTACTGAGTTGGATTTGTGGGACCTGAGGGCACGAAAGGCTGTATCTGTTTCTTCTAACTGCTTTAGTGAAAGCGTACTGAACTAAAAAAGGAGGAGAGTTCCTTGTTTTTATTATAGGTGGACCAATAGCAAACTTGAGAAAAGTTAATTCTTTAAAGCTGTTGTAGGAATTTTACGTACGTCGTTGTAGTTCTAGATGACATTTTTGGTTAGTGTATGTGTGCTACCCTCCTCTCCTGCAGTGTTGCTCTGCTGACAGTGCTGTAGCACTCATTTGTCTCTTAATTTGGTACTTATGCAGGCTGGGAGTGACTTTGATGTCTGTGGCATTTAACTGTGGAAAAAATACTGATGCAAGATTCTGAATTCTTTTAAAAAAAAAAATGAGGAGAAAGGATTTTTTGCAATCTGTAAAAGTCCAGCAACTTCAGATAGTGTAAAACAGAAAAGATATGACTAAGTTTGAAGCAGGCAATGAATTTGAACAGGTGCAATGGTATTTCATGTCTGGAAGCTTGTTACAACAACCTGGAAACTTACGATCTATAACCTTCTTTCCATAAGATTGTATAAAACAATTCTTTGTTTTGTGTGCAACAAAACTGATGAAGCTTGAATATGTGTGCATGTCCAGTGTCCTAGCATCCTGCTGCCATGCTAAGTCTTGTTCCTCATGAAGTCTCCCCAAACACCGGCTCCCATCCCCTCTGTTTAACCATTGAGTGTCTCAAAAGCTTTCTTTACATTTCCACTGCCTGTTTGCATGGTCAAGAGGTGACGCACAGCATGAGGCTCCTTCCATGGTTATCAGCCTGTGGTTTCCGTGAGCCTTTGGACCTCTGGGAGGGATCAGTTTAAATAGCTGTTGAGTTCCAGTGCTGACTGTGGAGAGCAGTCAGATGAGGAGGCAGCAGGCACACCTCGTTCCATTAGGAAGCTAGACTCAAAGTCATGACCTAAGCAGACAGATCTGAAAGAACGCAGAGACTGTATCTGTAGCTAACGTAGCTAAGTAATTTGTTGTTTGTCTGCAGCAAAAGGACTCGTTTGAAAGACTTGGAATTGGGGCTGATCTTTTCCATCTGTCTGGTATAGGACTTGGTGTGTGTTTGTCATGGGCCAGCTTGTTGATATGTTTGTATATCTCCTGACAAGTGCAACAGTAAAAAAAAAAAAAAAAAAAAAGGGTGGGTTTTGTTTTAGGATGTATTTTTTTTGTGCAATTGTCTAGAATCCTGAAACATTTTTCAAAACTTCTGTATTTCTTTTTACCATCTTGGATATAATCTAGAGATACACAGAAATGATAGGAAAAATTGCTGTTACAGTGGGGAAAGTCTCGACAGCAATACTTACTAGGCAGAGGAATAATCTCCCAAGGGAGCTGCTGGAAGCTATCACTTAGATAGTATTAAAACAAGATTGGACAAGGCACTGGAAAATCTACGTTAGGGAACAGGCCTGCAATGACAAAGGGAGGGACTATATGACCTAATAGGATTTTTTCCATCTCTGATTTCTGTGATAATGTCAGGAGGACAGCTGCTTCTACAATTACTCCCTGCCCAGATTTTATAATATTGTCTCCCTTTCCAACACTTGTTTGTTTAAAGTGTTTATTCAGCAGAGGAGGAAGGGAGAGTCAACTGGTGTGACTTACTGATAACTTACAAAAATATGGCTGTTTTTGTAAGTTGCCAGCCAAATACAATGATGATTTAGTTACTTAAATTCTTCCTTCAGCCCATTTTCTGAGGGCCAAATTCATTCCATGTAGTAAATGGGCTTAAACATAGGACAGCTCTGTTTATAATTCTTTTCTTGTTTCTTTTTCTCCAGTCCACCTTGGCTTGCCCCCAGTCTCCCAGGGAACTTGTACTGGAAAAGCTACAAAAGGGGCTGAGCAGCTAATTGGAGACCATGAACTCTTCTATTGCTTTTAAAGGCAACAATTTTGCTGTTCTCTGCAAAAAGCCTGCCCACCAGTGCTTTTGTGGGCAAGGTTTGCTTTGCTCATGAAGCATACAGAGGACTGTTTGTTGCAGTATCAGTTCTCTCCTAGAAATTGCTGTGTTTTATTCCTGGCCATATATATTGATAATCCTACCATCCTCAATGGGGAGCATAAGGTGGCTGGAGTTTACTTTATAGTTTAACTTATAACGCAGTGCTATTAAAATCTTCTAGGGAGAAAAAGGGTTTATTTCAGTGGTTATGCTGTAGCTCTGTGGCCAATCCATCAATAGCTAAAATCTTGCAATAACACAGAGAATAAACACATTTTAAAATAACAAGCTGTTGATTTTTATACCAGCCATCTCCCTTTTGTCATGTTGCAATCTATTTCTCTGCATTTGGCACTAAAAATATTTTTTCTCTCTTTTTCTATCACAAGCAGTTATTTATTAATTAAAACTTCAATTTGTGCTAATAAGGGTGTCATAAAAATAGAAAAAATAAGTGTAATTGCTTTTTTTCTAAAATATACTATATTTCACATCATAATTCAGAGCCTAATACAGACCCTTTCTATCAAGAAAACACTTTGCATTTGTTTTGTGATTTTTTCATCAGTTTTCTAGCTGTGTTTTGCTTGGAGGAGGCAGAGATGTGTTGTCTGCCTTCTGGTCCTTCCCTCATGAAAGGCCACACAGAGGCTTGGAAGGCTGTTGAGGTGCATGGAGGAGCTATGAGACAGCCAGTGATGACTCCTTGTCCCCTCCTGGATTTCCTTAAGATCTGATATTTAGAAACTTCATGTCAATTTCAGCACCTCTCTATTTTAAAGCGGTCTGTTTATAGTGACTAATTCTTTGAATACACATTGATTTTTAGCTTTTTTTTTAATATTCTCCCCTTTAATTAATGAACTCTAAGGAAAAATTATAGAGAACAGTCAGTTCCTCTCAACTTCTGTTTTGCAAAACTAAACAAACCAAATTCTTCTCTGCTTATAAAGTCAGCTGCAGGCTCTTCTGGTGATGCAGGTGGACCTTCTCACTGTCTATTCCCAGCTGGAGCCACCTTCTCTCAGCGTGGATGAGCATTGTACTCCAGATGATGCCCTACCACTAGCTTGTGCAGTGGTAGTAACCCCTTCCACTGTTTCCAAAGAGAGTATTTTCCCTGGGGTGGGTTTCTTCTTGCCTGCTGTTCCAGCTGATGATTTCCTATGTTGTTAAAGGGTGTCTTCATATTCAGAGATAACGTCCTGGGGGTGTTCTGAAGGCAAATGCAGTGTAGGCTGTGAGGGTGTCAAGTGTAGTTGCTTGGATAGGCAACTGCAGCCCAGTGATGGCCAGGCTGAGCTGCATCATAGCAGGCTTCCACGACCAACCATACTGGTAGCTGATGAACAAGCTGGATCTCTGCCACTGCTAGCTGGTGTTTTGAATTTCATGTGAATAAAAGTTGTCAGTGTAGCACATTGGAAGTTATGCTTTTGGAAGAGTCTCTTGGGGCTTATTTACATGTAACCCAACAGCTTCTGGAAGCGCTGAGGGGTATTTTCAGCACCTGACGAAACTTCTGTCTGCAACTGTCCCATGATTTACAGCTATGTGGCTGTGGTGTAAATGGGTCATTCAGGTGCTGCTGAAAGCAGCTGTATCACTTACTGAACATAATGATGGGTCTGACTCCTGGATCTGACATCCTAACATGACAGCATAGCACTCACTGTATGTGGTGGAAGAAAGAGTTAACATTTTTCTGGTTTACATGTATGTGTGAATGTCTAGAAAATCATAATCAATATATTTTAAAAAAAATCTATTAGTTGAAACCACATGTTACGTTAAAATGAGGGAACAAATGCAGTAGGCAGTAGACAGGAATTAGACAAAAAATATCAATAATTTATATGTCAATTAACTACCACTTATACCTCAGTGACTTATTAATTAAAACATGAATCTTATTTTTCTTTTTTAGTTTGTTTTTTGCTTTGCCCTCGGGTTGAGCTGCTTTTGTTTGCAGCCACATCTACTTTGCAAATCTTGCCTTTCCCTTTGCAAAAGTCTCGGTATAGCAGAGACGAGACTAATTCTTTACAGCAGGGTGGACAGATTTCTGCCTGCAGTGTGGAAGAATGGTTCATTCTGAAATGTCTGTTACCCTGCTGTTTCACTAACAACAAAACCTAGTGATGTGTGAAAGGTACTTGAGCAGCTTATAATATAGGTATTAATGCTGAAACATGCAATGAAAGCGGCTCCGTCTATACGAACGAAGGGTTTCCTGTAGCATGGGCAGCCTTGCAAAGTCTGTCAGAGCAGCAAAAGGATCCAAGTTCAGTACTAATCTTTGGTTAGAAACTGCTCTCTACGCCAGTTTTCTCCCATCACCAGAGAAGAAGGAAAACTGTTGGAAAAGATACATGTAATAAACCAGCGTTAGCTCTTGCAAAAGGAAACCATCTAAGGTAGGAAACATTAACTAGCACTTTCAATGCATAGTGTTTGCTGAGATGCAAGGTATTTTGCTGCTTGAGAGCAGTCTCTTGTTTTGGTGCTACCTGCAATTTGTCTGTGGCTGCTGGTTTCAAAATCAGGGTAATCATCAGTGCACAGCGTCTGAACTTGGCTGGGTAAGTCTTAATTGGCAGTTGACTTAGACTTTCTGCTTTTAAACAGGCATCATTAAAAATACTATTGACAAGCATATAAATAGCAATGCAAGTGTTTTTGAACTTAGCTTTTAGCCTTTTCTATAGCCCAGTTATATTGTTTTAGATGCATTCACCTTATCTTTCTCTCATCTTCATCCTTTCCTTTTTTCAACCACCTCTTCTCTCCAGCAAGATACAGAGAGCTACACCTATCCATATTTATTCTCTGAACTGTTAAAAACTCACAGTTGTTAGCATGTCAGGAAAAAACAGTACATATTAAAAGAAACTGTTTGCGTAGGTTTTACTCTGTAAATCAGTTTTTAGGTTTATTGAAGAAGAGCACTGAGTAGCATTTGGTGATAGCTTAAGCCTGTTACATATTTACCAAAGTAAGGGGTTCTGCAAACTATTTCTGAATAACACAAAAGTTTAGAATTTGGGGAAAACTGGGTTGAAACTGAGGAGAAAGAATGACTGTTGCAGGTTTGGGTATTTTTTTTTTTTCAGTTTTCAGTTGCTTGCTTGCTTGCTTTTCTGTTGAGGATTTCTCTTGTATATATGGGAGAAGTCCCCGGTAGTGCTGCTGTGCATTTGTGCCTGCGTGGGTTTCTACGTGTTAGTTTTAGTGCGTAGTTTGACTCCTGAGCCTGGCAAACAGGTGAATGGTGCCCACTGCCTTTTGCCATTATGCAAAAACGTAGTAGCAGTTAACTGTCTTAAACTGTCTTAATTAATTAAAGCATCAAAGCAGTGATTCCTATAGTCACCTTGATACCTTCTGAGCCTCAGACACAAACAGCGTACTGTATGCCAGCTGTGATGCCTCTCCAAACGATGTGTTGCTGTGGTGATGCGTTACTATCTGGTACTATTTGCCAGCATTTGAATATTTTGATAATGTGACAACATTGCACTTTTCGGATGTCTTCAGTTCCTCATCCTTTTACTTTGTGTAATGTCTTTCATTTCTGATGGTCTTCTGACTCACCTGGGGCATGCTGGGGTCGGCCAGACCGCTGCTTCGCAGTGCCCTGTACCTGCCCATGATCCAGCCAGCAGCACAAGCGCCTCCCTCCAGCTCTCTCCCGTAACCATGACAGTGGTGCTGCATGCAGTAAGTGCACTTAGTGACAATTGGCTTTGTTGATAAAATGTCTCCAGGATGCTCTGGCCCATGTGACAACAGTTCAGTGTGTCCTGCTAATAGCAGGAAAGCAGCCTGTGTGACTCATTTCTTGTATCTTTTAAGGTTTTTCATCCTGCCAGTCTTCAGCATTTTTTGTGCTGCTTCAGATTTCTTTTTTTCCCCCCAAAGAAAGAACTTCTGAGTGGTACCTTGAACTGGCAATGTGTGGATGAATCTGAAAGTAGCCACATCCTACTTCCAGGAAGGACTGTTAATGTCAGTTCTGCGTATGACAGCAGCATTTTCAGTCCCAGCTAAATTTAGGGGATCTAAAATATCAGTCCTTATTCAGGCACAGAATGAGAGACTGCTTCTGTCCTCAGATGTTTGCAGCCTGTATCATGTGAGCAACATGAAAAGAGCTGTGCTGGCTTCATCCGATAAACCATGCTGCCTCTCCAGGGCTGTTCAGTGTTGGTTGCAGCTTCGTTCTTCTCATCTGAAAGGGGTGGGCTAAATGCACAGCTGCCAGGTCGAAAATGAAGGGGAGTAGGTCTGCAAGTCATCTCTCTCCTTCTTTGTTTCCTCTCCCCGATCAAGAGATGGTAGAAGTGAGAGCCAGCTGCAGCTTGTACTGGCCTGTGAGTGGGTTTTAGGGAGTGGGAGAGGAAAGTGGAAAAGAAATTAAGGAGATGGTTAAGCAAACGGAAAACAGAAGCCTCTTCCAGTCTCAGTGGGTGGCAAGAAAAATTTGCAGAGCTGAGCAGAAAAAGACAAAAGGCGCAGATCACTCGTTGCATAACAAAAGCAACTGAGTGCAAAATCAGTGGTTTTAGGCATGACAGACTATTTTGGTTTACAAGATCATGTACCAAATTCTGTAGAAAAAAAATGCCCTATTGACCTTTCCCAGCTTTTGCCTGACTGCGGCAGGGCTGAATTTACTCCTGAGTCAGAACTTGTTTGCAGATGTCACAGAATGAGATTACAGTCATAATAGTGCTGATTTTTCTTTCTATTCTTTCATTTCCTGAATTATTCCCTTTAGGGGGGGTTAATTATTTTTTTTTTCTCTCCTGCAAGCATTAGAAACTTCTCCTTCAGAGAGTCCAGTATATAGTAAGTTACTATCATCCTAAGATAAATGTCCCTGTTGGTACATTCAATCTCCACTTTATACCTGGAAGAATAAAAAGTGTGTGGGAGGCAGTAAAAATGACTCAGATGTGGGCGGGAAGTCTCAAGGCTCTGCAGAGTACAGCAGGATGAGCCAGAACCAAGACAATACGAAATAACCGTATATGTGAGACAGCTAAAGCTGTAAGCAATGCTGCAGGTGCATGTATTGAACATTTCACATGACTGTTTCTTGGCATCTAGTGGGATGATAAATTAATCCAGTAAGGAGAAGATGAGGAAAAGGATTAATTCAAAACATTACGCTACATTTATGCTGGTGTAAAGGTTTTACATCTTTGGTTGGAAATGGCTCATTTGCCCTGGCACACTGCTGCAGTGACTCAGTGGTGAGTCAGGTCCACTGTGACTAATAAAATTAGTAAGAGTTTTCCTCCACATAATTCTGTCTTTGTCTCCTGGCTCTCACACTTTTCTCTCCTCAGCACTGCTGTATAACATAAGCAATAGATATTTTGCCAAATCCTTCTGCCTTGATAATGTTGCCTGACCCTGTTGCATACTGTACATACATGTAGATGATGTGATAGCAGTTTACTAACTTAACCATTATTGTATACAACTGTTACTGAGTAATCCTTAAAGTTCTTCTGTAGCACATGCAAAACTCTGGCTTTGCTAGAAGTGTGAATGGGGATTTTATGTGGTTACACTTAAAGCTGGTAACTGAGCACAGTATTCTGCTCCAAGCAGCAAAGTTTATCTGATTTTCTGAATAGCATCACTCTGATGTGAAAATACGCTGTAGAATCCAGTTTATGGAGCCAGTACAGTCCACGTAATATGCAACTGTGGGGGTGCAATGGCAGAGTTAGGAGCGTGTGGCCATTAGACAACACTTGATGGTGCAGTGCTGTGCACCTCCTCCAGCAGGAACTAGCTCAGCCAAAGTCAGGGAACCACATTTGCTTAGAGATGCTGAATTTGCCTCCATAAATCAATGCAGTGATTGGCTGGGACATCTAATGTCAAAGTGGTATATCTCATTCAAAAACTTTATTAGATTTCATAAAGATAAAAACTTGGAGTTCCTTTTTATAACTATATTTTGTTATCAGTTTCCTGTACATTTCTGGCACCGAAGAAGAAGAACAGTTCATTCACATAATAGTTTAATATCCCAGTTTGGTGGATGACCACCATGATAGTTGAGGGGCTGGAGGACATAGTCTGTGAGGAGATGCTCAGGAAGCTGGACTTGTTTAGCCTGGGGAAGGGATGGCTTTAGGGGGACCTAATAGCAGTGTTCCCATACCTATGAGGAGGCCCTCAAGGATGTGGAAGCAAACTCCTTACTGAGGTGCGAGGTAGGAAAGCAGGAGGCCAGTGTCATAAATTGAAAGAGGGGAAGCTCTGACTGGGTAAAAAGAGAAAAAATGTGCAGTGTTAATGAAACGTTCACTTGGAGTCATCTCCTCAGAGGTTGTGCACTCTCCATCCTTGGAGGTTTTCAATATCTGACTGGACAAATTCCTGAGCAGGCTGATCTGAGTTGAGCATCAACCATGCTTTGAGCAGGAGGTTGGATTAGATGGCCTCCTGGGGTCCTTTCCAACCTGAATTAGTCTGTCATTCTATGGTGCAGTTTCACACTTCCTGACTTTAAATTGAATTATATTTCTAGTGTTAGCTGTATTACAAAGCGCACTTGAATATATCTCGGTGCCCTTTAATGAATGAATGTAAATGTCTGTGTGAATGAAAATTATTTAGGAAGTGGAGTTAGAGTATAGAAAGAACAATTTATTGTCTAATTGAAGTTTTAAACTTCAGCCAATTACTACAGTACCTTAGTCTTTTTCCTGTTCCAATCCCAAATAAATAGTAACTCAATTCCACTTAAACAGATAGCAGCAGTTGATTCATGTATGTTTTTTATAAGAGCTTTAATCATTTCAGGTTGAGAAGCTGTCTTGATGGAAAGGCTGATTGATTGTCGGCAGTTTTGTGCTTTATCTTTTTCCTTTTGCTTGAGCAGGTGGTTGGTCTGGTGATGACCCAACTCTCCAACAAATTTGTTCCATGTGAAAAGCTTTTAACTAAGAATGCTTTATACCAGTCTTCTGTGGGCTTTGTTTCTGGGTCATGCAACTGCACCATGCCTTGGCATACCAGCAGGCTCAGTGTTTTGTAGCCTGACTTCCACTATCTTTGTTCAGGATAGGATACAGTTAGGACTTCGTTTGGAGATTTTAGAGTATGAGGATGGCGGGATGTGGACCTACCTCAATAGATAGCACTCAGTGGTAATACTGCACTATTACAGCAACCTATTATTGTATAATTGTATTATACACTTAAAATGGAAAATATGCTTTGATATGATTGAATCATTGCAGCAGTATAAACTTTTCTCACTTCTGCAAACTCTCTACTCCCAGCAGTAAAAGGTGTGAGTTACCACTGTGCATTTTGGTAAGACAGATTTTTTTATTATTATTATTTTTTATTCTTACAGGAAAAAGTTTACTAAAAACTTCTCATTTTCAGGGAAGGAAACAAATAGTTATGAGTTTAACACATTAAATGATTTTGCTTTCTTTCTTCCCTTTACTAGCTACTTTACTGAGTAATGCATTGAGATGGTATGTAATTAGACTTCACTGGTGAGAGTCATCAGAAATCTGGAGTCTGCTTTCCAGGACTCAGCTCGTGCTTTGAGCTTTGGGCTGCTCTAATTCAATCCCTCATGTGTCAATCCACAAGCAGTTGTTGCTCCAACTGCAGTAAAAAAATTGTATCAGTCACACTCCTAGCAATGGCCTGAGAGGCCACAGGAGCAATGTGTGATAGAGTTACGGTTATTATACATATCATCTTTTATATATTCTACCATTTCATCAGTTATTGCAGCCATAGACAGAGAATGAGCAGTGATTTTCGCTGAGCTGTCTGTGGTAATGTACTATCTTTTTCCAGAGCGATGACAGCTAATTTAAACCCCAGCCTTAACTAGATAAGGTTATTCCTTCCGGTATGAATTACTCTGGTTTTGCTAGCATTGCATGCTTCCCAGACCTGGTGTTCATATTGCTCTGCGGACTTTAGGGTACCACCCCTTACCATCTTCAAGTTGTGCTTTAATTGTGGTTCACATTTGTCGCATCAGGTTCATGCTTTTATCTGGTTCAGGCCCTGAAGTTATGAGAAATGAGAAAAGACGTCAGCATGTACTTCACTGCAGAGCTTTCTGTTCCTGTTTTAGGTGAAGCATAGGTTTACTTGGCGATGTGCTGTGGTACAGGTAGCAATGCTGCAGGGCTGCCCATACTTAGGGGCAGAGAGTGTGGGGAGGTCCTCGGCTCCACTGGGAGGACGTCCCTCACATGGACCCAGCCCAGAAGGCTCTGTCTTCTGTGCAGAGGAGATTTACCATTCAAAATGCTCCCTTGTATCCAAAGGGAATGAAGTAATTCATAATACTTTGTCTCAGAGTGTTAAGGACTGTTTTGACTCCACCTTGAAATTATACACCAAGACTTTGACTCAGGGGTTGTAGAAAGCTGGTGCAGTCACTTGAGAAATTAAACTGTTGGTAGTGTACTGTGTTGCTCAGGACATGGTTTGCTTTTCAGGTTTGAGGAAATCTCAGTCGAGAATCTTTAAATTTATCTTCATGCTACTATCTTCACATCTGGATGCCTGGGCACAAAGACCTGGTGCAGTCTTGAAGCAAATGTAGGGTATTAGAAAGGTTTCTTACAGTCTGCTACTTGAACCATAAGAGAACTCTCAGAGATCAAAGTTGCTTCTTCTTGTGCTATGTGTGTGTTGATATTTTATGAAACACTGAGACAACAATCTGTCAAACTAAGCTTTCAAACTGTGCAAAGAAGTAGTAACCATATGGTTAGGAATTTGTTTGCTGTATTAAACTCCCTCACATCAATACAACCAAGAAAAGAAAAAATAATGAGGCCATCATCACATCTAAACTGAAAACATAAAACAGTTGCTGCTCTAAGCTTGTAAAATTTCTGGGTGTTTGTGGAACTGATTGTTCATCTGAGGCATCTGAAATGGTCTGGAGAGAGAGGAGGAAGGGGCACTGATAGAAGCCTCCTTGGCATGTACCTAAGTGAGATTATGATTCATGTTCAGACCCAGCACTCCCAGATCCTAGGTTTGAATAAAATTTATGGTATCTCATCAGGCTAACTGTAGAAGCATATCAGGGAATATCGTTAGTTAATTCCTGCATCAAGTCCCTAGCCTCAGATTCAGCTGTCTCTTCTCATTTAGAAACATGGTGTGATCTGTTTTAAATTGTAATGATGATTTGCCATGTCTTGTCTTCTGTGCTTTGGTTAGAAGAGGGACAAAATAAAAAATTTGAAAGAAAGGGGAACAAAACCCACTTTCAGCACTGACAGTTATATGAAAAGTTTGTGTATGTCCCGTTTTAATTCAGAAGTAATTATAGAAAATCCATTGGAGTTACACTGGTGTTGAGCATCAGCAAAAGGATCACTACACCTTTATCCCCTGATTTTTCTGTTATAATTTTATCTGAGTTAAAAAGAGGTCTCTCTGTCCAATTCTACAGCTAGTTGATATTACTTACTATAGAGAGTGAATTAAAATGATGTATTTGGTTTTACTGTTAAATTTGGGAAAATAGATTTTATTCTGTGATGTATCCAGGTTAACTGAGAATGTGTTCAGACAGTTTATTTTAGCAAAGAAATAATAATTGAATTTCCCTAGAGTGTGTTAGCCTGGGAATTGTATCAGCTGTACTAAATCAGTTGAATTATTGAGGCTATGGATTGCATTAGCAATGCTTGTGCAGTACAAATCTTCCAAGGGAAATTATATTTCTTTTCAGCTTGATATTCCAAACCTAAGCTTATCTGGTGATAGTTAAATATCCTTCTGTGTTTAAACACCTGCACTCAGGCAAGCAATTTTAAACATGAGGTTTAAAGCCCGGTACTGTTACTTCATGGTCTAATACTTTAAGGTGTTGACACAGTTAGTAGTGACCATCTTCCATGTGTAAAGTTGCAAAAATCACTCAGCTGTCTGCACAAATAACACCATAAGAAGAAGGATGAACTGGAACAAAGCTCTTTTCAAAATGGCAATTCTGATGTGATGCATTGCTCTTCCTTACTGCTGATTTAAAATGCAGCAACATTAAAGTGCAGCAAGGTTTTCAGGGGTGAATCAAGTTAACATTGATGAAGTAAAACCAGAGAGTCTTCAACCTAAATTTACCACACTCCCATGTTTGATATTGTGAACAGCAAAATAGTCCCCAGACACAGATTATGTTCTTCAGTATAAGTACATCTGAAAGCTTTGACATTTGGTCAATGAAAAAGAGGAAGATAAGTCATCCTTGTAGTAGTAGTGTTAAATTTCTAGATTAATAGAAGGAGGATTTACAGTACAGTGCTGTGAGAGCATATTTACATGCTGAAGACAGTGTAGCGGTACTTGATAGTAATTTCTTAAAGGCACATACAATCCTAGTAGCACTTTAAACCTTTTTCAGATAAACAGGTTATGAGACATTCTACATATATCAAGATTTGCTTATCTTCAACTCCAGCAGAATTTCTGCTGAAATCAGAAGTTAAACTTACTTTAATTTAGCTCAAAGCTTTAGAATTACTTGGTCTCCTGGGTTTTGTTCGTAATGGAAGTGGCATTGACCTTAAGCCACTTAAACCATGGGCTGTTCTGCTTAGCACAGAAGAGTGTGGGCTCAAAGAGGAGGAAGGACATGCCAAGATTTGGCTTTCAGTTCTGTAGGGGTTTTGAAGAGTGAGGAGTGCTGGGAGCATGTGCAGGAGCTGGCTTTGGGCTGTTGGACTCTGTGAGTCTCATCTGAAAGACGGGGTAGGTGTGCAGTTTGGGGGGCCTGGCCCACATCATTCGCTCAGAAGAGCATAACTGTCTGAGTGCTATTTTTGTCACTGGATCAATCCAATGCTCCCTTGTAGTGCTGCTGTCCTTGCCTGTGAGAATCAGAGCCAACAAGTTTGCCCACAGTCAGCCACAGAATTGAATTTTGGCCAAGCTACCAAAATTGAGTCCTGCATAAATCCATTTGCCCAAGCGTCTTGGCTTTTTTTTCTTATAGTCATTTGAGGTTAATTTCGCCCTTATCTCTGTTACACATTGATGTTCTTACATAGGCAAGCCCTTGTTTCTGTAGAGCAGATAGATGTCTCCTCTTGAAAAACACACTGAGGTCAATGGTGAAAGAGTTCAAATGAATGGGATTATAAGGTAATTGAAAATTTAAATTTATGAAAACTGATGAGTTACTAAGTTGTTCTGAGCAAATTTAGGGCTCAGTCCTATTCTTATTGCAGTCAATGAAAATGATGGTATTAAATTATGTGGATTAGTCTCAGAGCAATTGGCAAAGTTCCTGGCTTATCTGCGTGAGGGAGTTAGTGCACAGTACCCAAGTGTCAGCTCTGAACTTACAGTCCTGGGAACCCTTTAGTACCCATTACCTGCAAGGCACTTTCAATGCGGATACAAACATTCCTTGCATAAGATAGTTCTTGCTGTGCATTAAGATTTTATATTCAGTGGGATCATGATGAATGTACAGTTGAGTTGCAAATCCATGCTAAAGGTTATGACCTCCCAACTTCCTTGTGCAGGTAAATCCTAAGATATCTTGCACTTGGTGCACAATAGGTTGTTTAGAGGAAAAATGTGTTCACTATATAGAAATGTTTCCAGTCTGTAAATTCAGAAACTTAACTATTGAACATTAACTTTTTGTGTGTAGGCAAGACCGTAATTACATGTTAGATCATGAATTGTTTATAATCAGAAATTGGCCTTGTGGTTGTAGGAGATTGTTGAACTAATTTGCATTAACTAATTTACTCTAATTAGTCATATTTTAGGAGATGAAAGAAAAACTCCTCATAGCAAAGCAGCTAAATTGATCAGTATATTTAATCATCTGTACTTTTTTTTTTCCCAAACAGGCAGGAGAAAAACATTATCACCCAACCTGCGCACGATGTGTCAGGTGCAGTCAGATGTTTGCAGAAGGAGAAGAAATGTATCTTCAAGGTAAAAACAAACGAACAAAAAAAAAAGACAAAACATTGCACTTGGCAGCACTTGGCCACCTTGCCAATACCTGCTAGCATGGCTGAGCTGTTTTGCATGTATTCTGTTTTCATAACTACCAAAGAAAGTGAAGAGTGCAATGCGTAAGCTGAGGAAAAGCAAAAACCAAACTCTTGTTGCTTCTTGCTCATCTGTTACTTCTCTCTCAGTTCAAATTCAATAGCAGGTGTGAATCACAGAAAGGATGAGTGGCAGCAGTTATTTCCTGCAGATGGAAGTACGCGACAGTGAAGATTGTAAAATTTTCCATTTACTAAAAAAAATGTGATTTTTCTGTGGTGATGAATGGTCCAGATGAAAACTAATGTGCATGGGAGACAGCAGCTTCCCTAAAGCTGCTGTTGCAGTCCTAAGACGAGTTGTGTACCCATTGCCCATTTGGGTGTGAGGAGAAGATTTGAAGGTCCTTACCTGAATTCCCCTCAGTCAGACTTAAGTGCTCCTGGGGGGTGGAGAAGAGGATGCCGTGGAGCTGAAGCTCTTACCACACAATATATATATATACCTTACACATCCATAGGCTTGCACAGGAGAAATTCAATGTTTCTAGTCAGGGGATTTCAGTGGTAATAGGCAAGGACTTGCACAATAATATTTTCAATAGAAAAAAAAAAAGTTAGCCAGATATGAGCTAAAATCTGTATTTCATATGTAGTAACTTTCAGCTGTACTAATCTGATCAAAGAAAATAATGTTTACATAGTTAAATACAGGGTCAGGTGCCAGAGAAAATGAAGGGGTTTGCCTATGTCTTTGACTGGCAATATCTTTTCAAAGGAAAATGGAAAAGAGGAACTCAGTAGGGTGTGGGAACTGCAAGGTTGGTGTGTTATCCTAAAATCACATGCTTGCCCAGATCTGTATTACAACTTTGCAATTGTCCACAGTTTTCTAGAAGCATACTTTGAAGTCATTCATCAAGCTGGAAAAGCTAGACTTTATTTAAAACACAACAGTGGTCTCAGTAAGATCTAATTATAATTTAGTATGTTATTTAAAATGACAATTTTATTGTCACTTTGGTTTGCAACAAGAACTAGCTCATTAAAGGACATAATGATCCTTGTCTACGCTCATGTATTCTCCCTGAGGAGCCAGAAAACGCTGTGGTTCTTTCAATTGCAAAGTAGCTTAGCAGTACTAAAATCCCCATGGAAATCAATGCTTTAAAAAGAGATACCAAACTACAAATTTGTTTCTGTATTTCAAACTCTCTGAAACTGGGTTGCAAGTGAATCTTCTTTTTAAGTTCAGTTATAAGGGTGGATATTTGTGCTGAATGTTAGTTCAAGTAATTGCAAAGTATCATAGATTCATAGAATGATTTGAGTTGGAAGGGACCTTCAAGATCCCCTAGTTCCAACCCCCCTGCCATGGGCAGGGACACCTTCCACTAGACCAGGTTGCTCCAAGCCCCATCCAGCCTGGCCTTGAACATTGGCAGGGATGGGGCATCCACAGCTGCTCCGGGCAACCTGTGCCAGTGTCTCGCCACCCTCACAGTAAGGAATGTCTCCCTAATATCTAATCTAAACCTGGCCTCTCTTAGTTTAAAGCTATTATCCCTTGTCCTATTGCTACAGGTCCTACTAAAAAGTCTGTCCCCACCTTTCCTACAAGCCCCCTTTAGGCACTGGCAGGCTGCTGTAAGGTCCCCCTGGAGCCTTCCCTTCTCCAGGCTGAACAGCCCCAACTCTCTCAGCCTGTCTTCATAGGAGAGGTGCTCCAGCCCTCTGATCACCTTGGTGTCCCTCCTCTGGACTCCCTCCAACAGGTCGATGACCTTCTTTTGTTGAGGGCCTCAGAGCTGAGTGCAGTACTCCAGGTGGGGTCTCACCAGAGCAGAGTGAAGGGGAAGAATCACCTCCCTGGACCTGCTGCCCACACTTCTTTTGATGCAGCCCAGGATCCTGTTGACTTTCTGGGCTGCAGGTGCACACTGCTGGGCCATGTTGAGCTTCTCATCCACCAACACTCCCAAGTTTTTCTCCTCTGGGCTGCCCTCAATCCATTCTCTGCCCAGGCTGTATTTGTGCTTGGGATTGCCCTGACCCACATGCAGAACCTTGCACTTGGCCTTGCTGAACTTCATGAAGTTCACATAGGCCCACCTCTCAAGCTTGTCTTGGTCCCTCTGGATGGCAGCCCTTCCCTCAGGAAGGCAACCCTTCCCTCCAGCGGGTCGACCGCACCACTTTGTCATTGGAAAACTTGCTGAGGGTGCACTCAATCCCACTATCTATGTCACTGACAAAGATGTTGAACAGTTGTGGTCCCAGTACTTTCCTCAGAGGACATCCATGTGTCACTGGTCTCGACTTGGATATCAAGTTGTTGACCACAACTCTTTGGTTGCAACCATCCAGCCAATTCCTTATCTACCGACTGGTCCATCTGTCAAATCCATGTCTCTCCAATTTAGAAACAAGAATATCATGTGGGACAGTGTCAGATGCTTTGCCCAAGTCCAGGTAGGTGACATCAGCTGCTCTTTCCTTTTCCACCAGTGCTGTAACCCCGTGCAGCACTGCACCTCTCTTTGTTGGCTCCTCTAGCACTTGGAGAAGGAAATTATCATCAGTGCATTCCAGGAACCTCCTGGATTGCTTATGCCCTGCTGTGTTGTTTCTCCAACAGATATCAGGGTGGTTGAAGTCCCCCATGAGGACCAGGGCTTGTGAATGTGAGGATGCTCCTGTCTGTCTATAGAGGGCCTCATCTGCTTGCTCTTCTTGGTCAGGTGGCCTATGGCAGACCCCCACTATAATGTCACCTGTCCCTGTCCTCCCTTTGATCCTGACCTATAAGCTCTTGGTTAGCTCCTGATCCACCCCAGGTGGAGCTGCACGCACTCCAGCTGGTCATTGACATAGGGGGTGACACTGCCTCCTTGTCTCCCATGCCTGTCCTTCCTAAAGAGCCTGTATCCTTCCACCCCAACACTCTGGTTATAGGAACAATCCCACCATGTCTCTGTGATACCAGTAAGATCACAGCCCTGCAGGCATGTGCACATCTCTAACTCCTGTTTTTTCCCCATGCTACATGCATTCACATAGAGACACCCAAGTATGCTCTGGTCCAGTTAACTGTACCCATCTTACTCACTTTATTGTCTGATGCATGAAATACTCATACCAGCTTGCTATCTTAAAATTTTTGTCTTCACATGAAGAGCAATTTCCATTAGAAACTGGAGTTAAGTTTGTGAAATATCTGTGGTTAGGTATTTGGACTGCCTGACCTGATGCGTTAGATAATAAAAAATGTCAGAGCCCAGGGTTTTATAACTTGTTCTTCATCCTCTTAATAAACTCTGTGAAGCTCCTTTAGGTGTTGCCTGTTCCTTAGTAGAAATCGCATCATCAGTGGTCACCCAGCAGATGACTTTGGGGTGAAAGGACTCTTTTGGGGTGAAAGGATTTTTTTTTTTTCTTCTGTGTGAAAAAGTTTCCCAGCCACTTTTGTTTGACCACAGAATGGGAGTAATTTAAACAAAAAAAAAATATCTAAATACTTCTTAAAACCATTGAGAAGATTTACATCAACTTATGCAGCAGTTGGGACAAACACTTTCAGTGGGAAACCTCAGATCCACTCATAATTAGAAGATAAATTAGCATTGAATGTAAAGGTGCTATAAAGATGTTTCTTAGTAGTTCAGTCCCAAAAAACTTCAGTAACTTTGTAATCATAATTTATCCAGTCTGTACTTACAGGTAGTCTTTTGCTGTTTGAGTCTGGGTTCAGCTGGGTTATTTTTGTGAAATAAATTCTAATGATCTCAGTCTGTCTTCTGAGAACTAGACTTTCTGTTTCTATCTTGTTTCCAAAATCCACTGGTTAGAAAACTATCAAACTGCTGTGAAAACAAAGCATTTCCAATAACTCTTCTTGGTGCTCTCCACCCAGTATAAACATTAAATATTTGTAACACAAAAGTTCTCAACTTCCCATTTAGTTAGGCAGAAGTTGCAGTGCACTGACGTTGTTTAAGGGGGGGGGCTTTAGTTTCTGACTTGTCCAAGCTCAGATCGACATAAAAATAAAAGTTCCTTTTTACTATTAAAATTTACAAATAATTACTTTCTTTTATATAGATACACACATTCCACTTCCATTGAACACTGAGTATTGAATATTGTGTTCAACTTGTTAAAAGATTTTTTTTTTTATCTGTTGCAACTAATGCAAAACTAAGAAACTAAGTTTCTTTCTCACACTTAATGTTTACTGATATCTCTGAAGTTCATGATTCTTTCTTTGTTACTTACATGCAGTAGAGAATTGGTTCATTATGTATTTCCTGCTTCCTCCAGGATGGATATTCCCCCAAATTTATGCAGTTCCTTGGTATTTCACTTGTGAGAGTCAAACTTATACGAAGTGCAAGATCAGTACAGTGATTAATTCAGAAAGAAAGACTGGATTATCGGCTAGTGTTAAATGCCACAATGCTATTCCATCCCATCACAGTGTGCTACTTAGTGTGACCTGGGCCAGACTATTGCAACAACATGTAGGAGAGTATAGGAAATTCTAACTGCATAGAAGGAAAAAAAAAAATACCATGATGGTGGAAGAGGTTGCCCAGACATGCTGTGGGATCTCCATCCTTGGAGATATGCAGAACGCAACTGGGCACAACCCTGAGCTGCCTGCTGTAATGGGACCTGCTGCGAGCAGGAGGTTGGGCTGGAGGGGCTGGGGGAGCTGCAGAGATCCCTTAGCACACTCCTTAGGACTCAGGTTTTGATATTGATCCAGCATATTGAAGTATGTGTAGTTTTGTGAAGTTCACCTACTCTTTAAAATGCATGTGATCAGGCTTAATGATAGTGAGAAGTTGTCAGTTTTAGCTTTGTCAGTATCCATGAAATGGTGGCTGCAGCGGCATCCATCGGTATGCTGTGTCTTGTAAAACCTTATAGGAAGGTTTAATAAAGTTCTTACTTTAAAACTTTTAAGGTTCTTATTGGGTAACTGAATTAAGCAGAACTTTAAATTTACTTTCTAGGTACATCCATTTGGCATCCAGTTTGTAGACAGGCTGCAAAGGCTGAAGAAAAAAACAAGGTAAAACCCCTGTATATTTACCCAGTGTTATTCCATTGTTACATTATTCTCTATCCCTTTTTTTTTGCAGTGGGCACGGAGGGAAGGAGGTGGAATTTTTGCACTACTGTAATTTTAAATGACAGAAATCTAGTAGGTTTATGGACTGTAATAATGTAATATAAATATTCTGGTTTTACTTCGTGATTAAAGCTACAACTTCAGGAGAATGCTGGCCTAAGAGTTATATGTATAAGCTGAATAAGGAAAAATGTGAAAATATCAATAAGAAAAAAAACAGTTATTTTTTTAACTTCTGTCTGCTTATGATGTGATCAGTGCACGACCTCTTCTCTTTTTATGTGGCTCTGCGCTTAAAGGATCAGAGGACTTTCACTTTATTTGTTTTTACAATAAAAATCTCTCCTTGGAATTTCTTTTTTATTATTTGTTTGTAAAATGTCGGCAAGCCAGCCCCAATTTAATTTAATCTCTGGCTTTAAGTACCTCCTTAAATGGATGATTTGTGCATCTGCCTGTATGCAAGGGAAAGAAGGGGGGAGTTCTGGCAACTTTAATAATTACAAGGATAGCAGATGAATAAGCTGCACCTAGAAAATGAAGAATTAATCTGTAGCTGAGGAAATGACCTCTCTGAAGTGGTGAGGCTGAGGTACAATTATCTCATCTATTGTAGAGGCCAAGTATGTTTTTTTCAGTTCCAGTGTTCTCTGATGCTCAAAGTGGTACCCTTGGTATCCTTGTTTAAAAAACCTCTGCTTTGATTCATCGAGGCTTGGACGGAAGGCACATGGGACAAGTCAGAACAGCAGGGAGTAGCTATAAAAAGAGTGTTTACAAAACTGGTGTGTTAGCCAGTGCAACTTTGACTAAATTGCAGTAAAAAAAAAAAAAAAAAATGGTTTGTGCTTTACCCTGAAGGATCTTGGCTGTAATTTTTGTACCCATGTGTTTGGGAAGCAATTTTTCTGGTATTCTTCTTGGTGAGCTCTGAATATCAAATAAGTAGTGTTTCAGCATAAAAGGCGTTGTTTAATACAGGTAGATTTATAATTGTCAAAATACTTTAATAAGCACTGCTGATTCAGCTTAATACTATTAAGCAGTATTTCAGGCTTCCTAAGGATTTTATTCTGGCTGAGTAACTGAAATTGCAAGGCTAAAAACCCATGCAATTTATTGAAAAAGAGTAGAGTTTGGGTTTTTTTCTCTTCCTTCAAAGAAATCAGCGGATAAGGATTTACTGGGTTCCTACTTGGCTGCCTTTTCCCCACAAAGGCAGGTGTACTTGTAAGATATTGTGTGAAGTCTGACTCATTCACCTACCCCCTGAGTGCTGGGAGTTTGCCCCTTCCTCTGCGGAGATGAAAACATCTGCGTCTGAAAGTCAGTGGGAGCTTTGCCTGAGTAGGACAAGAAACCAGATCAGTGCTCAAAGATCCTAAGTCTAGTCATTTTTCCTCTTGTGTTTTTCCTCTTTTTTTGGTCTTTACCTTCATTATTGAGAAAACAAAGAGGAAAGGATGCCATTTCAAAGAGGCTAGTAATGGACTTTTCAACATAACTTGTAAAGTGGGGAATGGGATATACTGGTTGACTTTTCTGGTCAACCATTGTGGCTTGTTGTTCTAATTCAAAGGTTATCGTTCTATGTATTTATAGAGATATATGCACAGCATGTAGTGAAAGTAGGTGACAAAGACAGAAGTAACAAGTGGCAGCACACTCCGAAACTTTGGAGATGGAGTGGAAGGGAGGAAGAAGCTGTGAAAGAGAGTGACAGGAAAAAGAAAAATGGTGGGAGTGTGATACTGTAAGCAGAAGGGGTGAAGCTGGAAAAGACTGAAGAAATGAAAGTAGCAGGAGAAAGGATAAGGCTTATGAAAAGGCATAAAGAAAAAAGAGGTAGGTGGAGGAGGTATAGAAGTGCATTGGGCCTCCTGTAGAGACATCATGAAAGAGAAGTATGGTTTGCATATGGCATCATGTCCCATGCTTGTCCCCTTGAATCTTCTGAGTGTCTACGGAGCCTCAGTGTAAGACAAATGAATATGAGGGAGAAAATTCTAAAATCCCAGTCAGACATGCCAAAACAGTTAAATGGAATCTATTTTATATGGGTAACTATCTCCACATATTGTCTTAGAGAAGCCACAGGACTGTTTGGGCTAAAGAAGGTCAGTGGAAGGGTAGCTGTGATCATTCAGTTTGTTTGCTCTGCTAACACAGTATGGTACAGATATATTCACATACTGCTTCTAAAAGCTAGTAAATACTTCAAGACTGGAGTAATAGGGAGGATGCTGCCTTGACCTAACAGATAAAATCCTTTTAAGGGTTTGAATAGTTATAACCTCAAGCTAAGAAGTGTCAGCCTTCATGAGACAGTAGATGATGGTCATTCTTCTAAGCACATGGAAAAATATGTACTTTTTGCAATCAGGGACCGTTTTTTTTCCATAGGTGGGAAAGAATATTTACCCAGAATGAATATATCTGGGTAAAATGGGGTATAAATCCATTGACTTCATACTAATATTTGTTTAAACTTCAATTATGGATGTCAGGTCTGTTTACTCATGGTTAATATAATTGTGTCTCACAACTCTTTGTTATTTAAAAATAATTATATTTTTCATTATAAAGGAATCTACCAAAAATAAAGCGGTAAAAAGTCTGTCACTCTGAATGCCAGAATGATTGCAAACACAGCAAAAGCAATTGAGTATTAAAATTAACCTGGTAGTTTTATGATCAGAGAGGGGGGTGATAATAGGCTATTATTGGATGTCTGATTCGGGATGCTCTGCCGGATGTCATGCTGGTTGCTCTGAGTGCATGGCACGGTAGTGTGACACGTTCCAGAAGCAATGGTAGACGGGTTTGGTGGTGTCACCTTAGAGTAAAAATGCTGCCACTGTATCATCTTGTTAATTTGACCTGTCCCTAATAGTGCCCAAAGGCTGTCCTGCCAGCCCAGAAGTGCCCCAGGCCATTCTGTTCTGAAGGGAGGGGAAAAGAAAGTCATATGTAAAATGACTTTTGCATTTTGAAAAAGGTTAATTTCATTGACTAAAAGTGGTCTTATATTTTTAACTCCTTGGTATGCCGGTATGTTTTGAACTCACTGTAATATGCCATTTTTGAGTGCTAAAGGTTAAATTAAATTAAATGTCTTGCACATTCTTTTTGAAGTAACAGTTACATTTTCTCTCCCTCTCCTCTGATTCTTATCCATTTCACTTCTCCTGCGGTAGGAAACAAGGACTTCCTCTGAGAGTATTATTTCTGTACCTGCTTCAAGTACGTCAGGTTCCCCAAGCCGTGTGATCTATGTGAGTATTTCACGGTGAAACTCGTTCTGTGAGATGGGGAAACCCCTGTGCTTCCTCCTGCAGTTTAGTGCATTGGCTGAAAAGTTATTGTCTTCAAAACCACTGCAGCTGGTGATTCCCCTAAAATGGATTTTTTTTTTCTCACGTTTAAAATGTTTGAATACTGCATTTGCCATAACAGAATTCTAACAGTTTCCTTTTATATTTTTTGATGTATTTATAACACTTACAACTACAGCTTATACTGAAGCCTGCAAAATACCACTATGCTTTCTAAAAAGAAAAGTTTAAGTAAACAGTACAGTGCGCAGGTAGATTACAAGTTTAGATTTGAAAGCAGCTTGTCTAAATTGAGCTCTTGAGCCTGCATCTGATTGTTATGAAAACACTTGTGTGTGATTGCAGGACTTGTTTTACCTTGACAAAAGCATATCAAAGGACCTTTGACAATGTTTGACAAAGGACCTTCAAAGTGTTTATGGTTTAAGAAGTACTAGCTTTGGAAGGCTTATAGAGAGGATTTGAAATAACAAATATGATAAAATCTTATGCTGAGTATTTTTTCAATATGAGGTGTGCCTTGCTTGTCATAATTGCTGTAGCTAATGTTCATGGCCAAATTCTCAAGACTATCACCAATAGGCAAGAAATATCCACAGTGTGGGATGATCCATACAGACATCTCTCAGAGCGTTTCAGTATTCCTGGGGCTATTCTTTGTCCTGTCCAGGTATCCCTCAGGTAGACAAGTCATTCTCATCGGATAGGACTGTATGCAGAGGAAATTGACTGCTGGCAAAGTTGTTACAGAAAGATTAAGGGCTTTTATCTACTACACTGTGAAAAGCAAAAAGAGAGCGCCTTGGAGCGAAAATTGTCTTTTTTCTTCAAGTAAAAATTATGTTGAACACAATATACTCTTTATCTGAGTAAGACTGAACTAGAAGTGGAGGAACCGCCCCTTATCTAAATGCTCATTGGTGTTTCTGAGTTCTCCTTCCAGTAGAGCTCCATGCTGGTGGATACCAGTGGTATATTCCAAGTAAAAAAAACGTTGTTGCCTTAGCTCCTGCAAAGACAATTCATTGTACTAGGAGCCTATTATCATGTAAGCACTTTGTTTGGCCAGATGGTCTCTATCTCTGCAGCCATGCACTACTTCATTGGTTTTATAAGCATGAGTGTTCTTCGAAGATACATGTTTTTAGTGACATTTATCTAACTGTTGGACGATACTGTTTTCTTGATGTTTGTGAGTACAGCTTTAAATGTGCTTCACAGGCTGTTAAAGTCAAGGTCAAACCTCTGTTCTCTTCTTCTGTTTCTTTCAAAGGATATCATTAAATCAGTGCACAGCTCTAATATTTGTTTCTGTAATACACTTTAGAGGCAGCTGGGACTGTGAAGAATAAAGTTGTCTAGCAAATATGAGTCAATTAGGAAAAAAGATTCCCCAGAGGCATGCAAGTTGTTGCTTTATCTGTCTCATCTCTGACTGCTTAATTTTCAAAGCTGTGAGATTGATTAAATCCTATTTTGGCTTTCACAAACAGGAAAGTAGAAAATTTAAAACATGTTACTGGACTTCTACATTATCAAAACGATTCTTTGGCTATCTTTTCCATCTGTTTTCTATTATGGGAGTGTTATGACAAACAGGCAGGGTCAAGATGTGTCTTGGGTGCTTTCATTGTCAGTTTTACCAAACCTAAATTCATGCTGCCACTGAAAGGAAGGTCCCACCCACGTGTAGCCCTGTCCCTCTCTGGCCATGTCTTCTCATCTTCGCTTTGGTGCTAGTACTGGTGGTTACGCAGAGGATATGATCAGTCAGTTTTGAGACCAGATTCAGCTACAAAATAACCTACAGAAAACCTCCAGCCAACCAAAGAGGCAAAAAAAGACCCAGAAATCTGCATGTGTTCTAATGCTAACGTAGAAGGCAGAGTAGAGTGGGAAGGCCCGCACAGGACAGCTGCTTTCGGCAGTAGCGTGGATTCAGATCATTAAAACCAATAGTAAAACTGTACCTTAACAGCTGGTGAGCTCTGTGAAGTATAATTCTAAAAGAATTTAGAGAAGATGGTTAAAGCATAGCAACCGTGTATTTGTGGCACCCATACTTTCAAAGGAATAAAGTCAGAGCAATGCAGTCCTTCTGGGCAATGTGCCATCTCATGAGAGGCATGTTTCTGCATCTTGGTCGAGTGGTCAGCTAGGGAAAGATGAGGAAAGCATGTTTTGACTAAACCTGAATGTGGTTTGTACAGTTGGTTTACCGAAGCCATCTGTTGATAACGGACTTTGGTGTCTTCTTGCTCTGGGAGAGGGCACAGGCCAACAGCCTTTGAAGTTAATGGGCATCTTTTCATGATCTTTAGTGATGGCTTCATTATATCCAGACTGAAGTTTACCCTGGTGCTAATATGCCTTCACAGTCCCTAAATACCACTTAAAAATTAAGTTTATTTCTAAATTAAGCCATTAAATAAGGCTTAAATAAAACTCATCCTTTATACTCAGCTAAATTTTATGAAGAGAGAATTAGGTGCTCCATTCTAATACATCCAGCTGGAAGGTTTAGGTTAGGTTACATAGCTGTGTTGTATGTTCTCATACTAGGAATAGAAATCACGTTATATTTTTATGCAGATTGTATTTGCAATTATACAATTGTAAAATTATATATTCCAAGTGAAATAGATACTCTAAATTTAGAGCATGGTTTTAACAGAATCCAAAATGCCACATTATTGAAGCCTCTTGGCTGTAATATGAGCCTTCCCTGAATATCTGAATTCCACTTACGTATTTGAAAGTAGATGAAACAAATAGAAAACAACGTAGGCTGAATGTTTGTAGAATTGAGTGTTTAGGAAGCAATTGTATCTCTAAGGTGTCTTTTCATCCAAATTTGCCTACATTTTGATATTTAAACTGAAGTTAACTAGGTACGTTTTACTCCTGACAGTTCTGAAGTCTAGTGGGACAATCTCAAGTTGCAAATCTGTGTGAAAAGACAGAGGCTAAAACTACCATAATTCACATTTAAATATACCCAATGATGAATTTCTTTGGGTTGACTAGAATAATCTCCACAACCATGGATACCTTAAAAAAGAAATTGTCACAGCCTCTTTGGCCCTCCTTGTGGGCACATACAATTCCTCCTTACCTTTGCTTGACATTCTCTGCATCAGAGCTTGCCACTGGCTTCTCAGTAGGGAGGGATCTATTTTCATTAAGGGGCAATTTCATTGCTATTTAGCTTCTTAAAGTATCTGCAAAGAAGGTGAGATCTGTAGATCACTGAAGAATGACATGTTTGATTAAAACACATTTTTTAATTAGTTTTGAGGATGAGAATACAGGATGACTGTGGCAGCTTTGTTCCACTTTCTTAGGGAAGAGGAATCTCTTTCTGTGGTGCTTGCTTTTGCACAGATTGACACATTGTTTTAGAAAAAGGAATAACTGAAAGTTGTCACATGAAATTTTTCCTGTATGATTAACCAAATAGAAAACTTCCCTGGAAAATCTATTGAAATTTTCTTAGCTCATACTAAGAAAAAATACAATCACTGCACACATGAATCCTGGATGCTTTCATATTTTTGCATGTGGAAGACATTAGTACAGTTTTATAGATGATCATACTGAGATTTGCGGAGAATAGCAAGATTCATTCCTCATTTTGTTGCCGGCAAAAAGCTTATCATTCTGCAGAGCCTGAACTGGGAGTGAGACAATTATGCTGCCCATTTCTCCACTCTCAGTGTGGCCAACTTGTCATCGTATGTACAAGACAGTACGTGCTGGATACAGTTTTGCTGTAAGGTACCATTATCCTAAGGATAATTTGTGCAACTGTGGCATTTTGATAATGATACTTTTGGAATAAGTGTAGTAAGAGGAGAATGGGGAGCAACACATCCCTTGCCATCCGTTGGCTGTGTGAGTCTTGTGAAAGGATTTGAACTTCCTTAAGTGGCATCTGTGATCTTCCAACTAATCCACCATGGTGCAAATCCATCATCTGCTGGTTTGTCACCCGTAATTAAGGGCTACTTAGACATAGTCAAGAAAGGAGGTGGAGCTGTGGGACACCGCTAAATGGGAAAAATTAAAGACCTGACTGATTTTTTTCACCATCTGGAGAGTATATGTTGCAATATGTATTTGGTTGTTCACTACTGTTTATGGTAGGGGAACCCTTCACACCGAAACCACTTTAAAATGGAAGGGTGTTTTGCCTGAAAGAGACTGCAGCATCTGTCTCCCATGTCTTTTTGTGCAGCTAGTGGTAAGTGGGAGGTAACCAGGGGAGCTGGACTTGATGCCGTGCTACTCCTAGTAGCCAAATGGGAGCACCAAAGTAGAAAGCCCCAGTATATAAAAAGGAAACAGCACTAATATGTAGCATTGTGTAATAAATAGATTTCAATGTGCAAAAACAGAGGAAGTGGTTTATTATGATGATGACTTTTCTACCTACATTCATCTGTCCTTTTCTGATTGCATCCTGATCGTAGTCTTTCTTATTCTCACTGCTTTCTTTCCTCCTTTTCTTAGGCAAAGCTTGGAGATGAGATTCTTGACTACAGGGATTTGGCTGCTCTTCCTAAAAATAAAGCCATCTATAACATTGACCGCCCAGATATGATCTCCTATTCTCCATATATCAGTTACTCTTCAGATGACAGGCATAGTTACGGGGAGGTACTGAAACATGGGTATTTTTCATACTAAGAATTTGAGATTTTATGTGTATCATTAAACATGTTGATGAACACTCTTAAACATGCATAATTAAAAAAAACCCAAACAACTAATTTTTATCGGTTCAGCTAATCGAGTCATGTAATCCATTCATTCACAAGGCCTTACAAAAAACAAGCGAGATGTTCATTTCACTTTTTAGTTTGTGGAAATTAAAGAATTGTTTTCTGTGATCATTTTTTAAACAGATGACATGTAATTAAAGTATGTTTTCCTGAGAGGAGTTCTGCATGCATGTGGTAGGAAACAGGAGCCATTGCTAATTATAATGCAAAAATCAGAAGCGAAGCCAAATGTCTTTCATGATTTTTTTAATTTTTTTTTTTAAGTGTACCATGTTATTCTGGTAACACAAAAATGGTATCACTTTCCTATGCACAAATTTCTTTCAACTATCCCTTACTAAAGTTCATGCTCATGTCATGCATGCATTTCAACCTATTCATATGCAGAGCTAATATTACACAGTTTGTGCTAATGAAATCTAATTTAACGTAATCTTAATACTAATTCTTTTTTTTGTGAAACGTATTTGTATATAACTCCTGTCATGCAAGTTAGCTTTTCTTCCCTAACCATATTAACCTTTCGTTTGCATTTCTAATTTCTTTTATAATTTTAGATATGTTTTTACAAATCAATCCTCTCAGGTATACTAGGTGTATTAGCCAGAAATATACAGTCTAGAATGGAAGTCTCTTTGTTCTCTGTAGGTGTAAATGAATGGGTAGAAATAAATGCTATAAATAATAGCCATACTCTTTATAATGGCCTTACTCCTGCTATCACACCTTTTACACTTCATCAGTCCCACTAAAATCTCTGCACTCCTCTGAGGTGAAGCACAGCACATATCTTAGGTTTTGCAGACTGTTTTCCAGACTTCTTTCTGTACAATGCTGAACCACAGCAGCTCCATTATAATGCTTTCTAGAAGATTTTAAGATTGTATCTGGTAAAGGGTTCAAGTGGTATTTAGCTTTCTGATTTCACAAAAGTGAAAGCAGTTGCCTAGCCCTGAACCTATGGAGTATAAACACTTCCCTTCTATGTCAAAGTCCCTGGGTGCTGATAACGTTTGTGGTCCTCTTCAACTGCCCACTCACATCTAGGCTTGGCAGAGGTGCATAGATTAAATAACCTTCTGCCCAGCTCGGCTCCTGTGAGGACACGTGCATTGCATCCCTTCCGAGGTGATTCTGAGCTGTGCTTGCAATCCAACATGTGCATTGTCATGGTGCTGCAAATATTTATACCCTTGCTGCTGCCGGGGGGAAAAAACTCAAATGCTGTCTTCCACATTTCAGCACCCAGGCTGCTACCTCCAGCTGCAATCATTTCAGTAGATCTGCTCAACTGAGCAGATAGAGCATTTAATTTTGAAAGGAAAATGAGTGAACAGCAAATTATCAGATTTCATTGTTTAATTAAAAATTAAATGGTACAGATATTTTGCCAGCCCTGAACAACAAAGTTCTACTCCACATTTTGGAGGTGCTTCGATGCAGATTTAGCTAGGGCTTGAGTGTAGTTTCAAGCAGTTGCTTTACATGGGAGCTTCCCTACTAGCAGCACTTTCTGTGGCACTGGATTTACTCCAGGATTTTGTAGCACAGAAATCAACAAAAGCTTCATATGAATCTATTTATATCTTATTCCTTATTTACTTATTTAAAAACAAATAAAAAGAAAGATTGCCCTAACTTAATTGACAGGTGTTTTTCCTAACTGTATCATGTATTATACATGGATATTGATATTTTTAGAGTAGTTCTCACAAGTAACATCATGCATGAATTTGTATCACTAATTTGTTGTGTGTTGCTGTTTGCAGTCACCTCAGTTGCTCTCTCCAACACCTACTGAGGTAATCCCCAGTGCCTTTGTTCTCCTGTTCTGACCCATTTTGTGATGGTAAACCTGGTCATATTGATAACCAGCAGTGTCTGAAATATGGGGTTTGCCTCCTGCCTCTACAGTGCATGGGGTTTTATAATTCATGTTTTTCACAGTGTTACTTGTGTTGAATACATGCTCTGCTTCTGGATTGTCATCTGTATGCATCTAGCTCCACTGTCATCCATGTTTATGCTTTCCAAAATAAAGGTTATACGATGGTCACTTCTTCAAGCTCTACTAAATAAATTATATTGGGAAATACAATTTATGTTTATATGTGAAGCTGCCAGCGTGAGTTGACTTGCATTAATTCTCGGCATAGTTTTCTCTTCTTTTTTTTCTGTTTATTTTTTTATTCCACAAATAGTTTAAATTCCTTACATTATTTGCACACACATAACTGTTAAATCATTTGCACATATCTGAACTTCTGGGTCTGTACGTTGATGTGTATTAATGATCAAAGCCAGTCATTGTTTGAAGACACATCACCTTGGAAGCAATGATAGCATTTCACATGGTTTCCCATACAGTAACTCAATTACATATTGCAGGCCTGCCTAATTTGTCCACTATCCAAATTTTGTGTATTGCAAAATTTTGGTAATAGTGGAGGATTTCAAATTTCCGTTAAGGACTGTAAATGACAAACTGTCACTATAAGTGCTGGTTAAACAGAGAAGTTAACCAATAGAGTTGTAATTTAATAGGTAGTTTAAAAATAAAAACATGCTTTATTTAATATTGGATTTCATGAACTTGATTGACTGTTCCTTACAGAGATGCAAAGGTAAACAAAAGGTAAGGTCTGAAACAGTCAATATGAAATCTTGGTGTTTTGGAAGATTATAAGAATTTCCTTTAAAGTAGCTACCAGTTATCAAACTGTCAATACTGTTAAATACCAAAAGTGACACTGGTGTGGAGGTTGGTGCTGCCATGATTTGTGTTATGTGACTGCTCCCATGTTACCCAGCTTTGCCATGCTTGCAGTCTTTCTCTAAAGAGTCTGTGATCAGGTGCTCAGGCATGATCGTCTGCAAACTTGTCACCAGTTTTGTTGCCGGGATTTTTATTAGAGGAGAATCCCACTGTATCGTGCAATTGGACGCATCATAGACCATTAGCTAACGCTCATATGATATTTAAGTATCGTCACAAGACTTTCTAGAGACATTGCTGTACTGCTTGTAACTGTCTTCACTAGGCTTAGAGTAGATATTAAATAACGTAGCTACTTTGGGAGGGAAACATCTCAAGCTGGGCACAGAGGAGTTGGTGGCAGGCAGGAGGCCTGTGGAATGCTGCATGCTTGGGAAGGCATCAATTGTTCTCTGTTTTTTTGTATAATTTCTTCTGAAACTGATACTAAAGCAATAATGCTACTTACCACTATACAAAACTGGGTGGGTTTTTTTTCATTTTTGAAGGTGCAGTCAGTGAGTCTGGGGTGGGGTGGAAGGGACAGAGCACCCCTGAACCAGAGGAGAAAACTGATGATGCGAGGACGTTGTACTTCTCTATAGAGTCAAAGATAATCCCAGGGAAACCAAATTCATCTAAAGATGAATGGATGGATATGATTAAGTTGTCCTGACAGGGACCATGGAGAGAGGGATGGGGCGAAGCAGGATCTCCAGAGTGTTTAAATGATGTGTGGGAGTCACACAGATGCCTAAAGATGTCCCAGTATTCATGAGAAGTGACTGACACCTGCTATGGTATAGTATATCCTCACTCACTCCTACTGGAATAGGAGAGGGGAAACATTTTTTTCGAGTGTGACTTTCCATAAGGGAGCATCTGCAGGTTACATTGTTTTGTTCTAATTTGAAGTTAACTCAAGCTAATTCTTGCTTGTCTTAAAAGAAACAAGAAACTTGATTTTGCTAGTTTACAAAAAGTCAATTCCACGTCTAATTCACTCAGTAATGGTTTTACTGTTAAGAAGGCACTATATGCAAATGGCAATTGTAATTTTACTAGCTATAGGGTGAGGGCTTTGAAATGGGTGTACATGGTTTTAAGTGGTTGAAGCCAAGGATTTAGTGGGAAATGGGTTTTGCTTTGCACGATGCTGCAGTATTAATGCTAATGCTATACATGACTGTATCAGTTACTTAGTAATCACCATGTTGTATTATGGTGTGCTGGGCAATTTATACAGCAGACACAGTCATTTCTGTAATGCAGTGAAGCCAACAAATGCTGATTTTTGTGTTGCCTGTAACCATTATGCATCCATTCATATGGGTACAAAGTTATTATAGTGCTATCACGCTAACCTGACCTTGTCTTCCACCCACCCACATATGCCCAGGGATTTATACTGTCCTGAGACAACACTTCTACAGTGTTATGTTCTTTTCAAATTATATTGTCATTTTAAATTCATGTATGTGCTACCTTTCCTGGGAACACGGCCGTTCTCTGATTCTTGGCAGAGCTGTTTCAGTCACACTGCAGCGGAGGTACTTACGGCTGAAAGCCACCTCATTTCATTGGGATTGCATGGAGTGTTACAACAGCATTGACTTCCATCTACACAGCACGGACACGTGCAAAATGGCATGTTCTTTCCCTGATAACATACATTTCCTCGCTTCCTCTCAGGGTGACCAAGATGACAGATCTTTCAAGCAGTACAGGACATCAAGTCCTAGCTCTGCTGGCTCGCTGGGCTATGGTCGCTACACTCCAACGTCACATTCTCCTCAGCATTACAGCAGACCAGGTAATTGAAAAGCAGCCTTTTTCATTCTCCAGATTTTTCTTCTACTTTGTTTTATGTCATAAGTAGGGTAGACTCTGGTAGACAGGGGTTTAAGGAGGAGTAGCTGTTCATTGCAGTGGTTTATTTACAGTGAAACAGCAAGTCCCATGGGAAGAAAGGAAACAAGTGCTTCAGGAATGAGTATCTAAGAAAATGAAAACAGGCATCTAGAAAGATTGATTTTATGTATCTGTAAATGGAAGATAAAACAGTTTAAAGGACTTAATCCTAGTCCCATCCTGCCTGAAGCTATGCATTCAATCCACACCTCTTTTCAAGGAATGGCATGGTAGCAGTGAATGCACACAATGCCCAGAGTATGATCCAGTGACTTCATATCCCTTCTTGTACCGCAGGGTTATTGCCCGTGTCTCCTCTCCACAGTGTAAGAGCTGGAGGAGTGACTAGGGGTTCTAATGGCTGGATTTTGAAGGCCAAGTTGCTATAGCTGAGAAGCTTACAGCAATGTTTATTGCCACTTTGGGCTGTAGTAGCAGCTGTGTTGGTGCTCTTGTTGCACAGAGAGGAGGGATCCTCCTTTTGATCTTTACATGGGAGTCCCTTACAAAAGCCCGTCCGTATTTAGGCAATGTGCAGAGTTTTATCCTTGGAAATAATCAACTAAATTGCTCAAAAACAATTCTGATTTTTCTCCACTCCATTATTTGGGTGGAGAACGCAGAGCATTATTTCCTTGGTGTCTTTTAATTTCGTTGGAGATACATTATAATTATAAAGTGGTTTGGAAAATTGAGAGTTCTTAATCGTTCCAGTGGAAATGAAAATTTTATGGGTAACAGAAACAGATTTTACAGGAATTGAATATTTGTGTTACATAGAGTCTTTGACAAAGTGGAAATGAGATTGAGTATTAAAAATCTATTTGAGAGAGGAAAGATTAGTCTCTGCCGAAGGTCTGCCAGCTGTGTCATGCTTAAGCTTAGCTGCACACTGTTAAAGCAAGGAGGAAAGATGAAAGAAATTCCAAATTAATTCTAACGTTTTACAGCTTCATTGAAAATTTATTAGATAGTCATCCTAACTGCCGCATTTAATAATTGTCATTAGTCCTCCAAAATATGTTATCAGGACGTAATTACAACAAAGCAGAGATTACTTTGAGAATGTTTTTCAAGGTACTTAATCACATGTCTAACTTTCGTAGCTCAAATAACTTCAGGACGTTTCTTCAAATGCTTAAATTAGCCATGCATCTGAGTGCCCTGGTGTGTTGTGAACTAAATCCTACCAGAGTGCACCAACGGCAGTGAGAACTGGACCCACTCGTAGCGCAGTTCTCTGCAGAGACAAGGCTCTCCCCATTTCATTTCATTAGATCCATTATGAGCATATATCATTCCCTCTTTCAGCTTTTGAATATGCAGATTTTCCCCTGAGTGCAGCTATGCTTTTTGTGGTGCCTTTTCTGGAATATTTTCTGATGCGTTACATTATAAGCATTTTATACGATGCTCTTTCTGTTGCGGAAAGCGCGTGTCCCTTGGTCGAGCACGTAGTATGGCCACTGTGATGTTTTTAGCACTAACCAGAGAAGGATGAAATCTGAAATATAAACTATATGTTTTTAAGCATCAGGAGGAAAACGTTCCTGAAAAAAACGGTGGCATTGTAATTTGTGGCTTTCAGTAAGTGAACTAAATAGTTTATTTTCACTTACTCTCTGTTGCCCCCAGCTGGTACTCAGAGTCTTGGTACCAGTAGCTGCATCTCCCTGCCCCAACACCCAAGCCCTACATCTACATTCAGACATCATTACATCCCTTTCTTCAAAGGTAAGGTCCAGGAATGCAAAACCGTGCTGTGATACTGTAGACTTACTCAGATGTGTTTCACTTTTATGTCTGTGCAAGCATGGCTTCCACTTGGATAAGATTTGTCTTAATTTTGTGCAAGTGCTTTCTTGATGTAACGTGTAAGTTTTAAGAACTGAGGGGGTATGGGTTATTTTATTTTTGCTTTTTTTCAGTGAGTGTTAAGTGTCTTTCAGAAGGGTAGAGGGAAGGAATTAGCTTTTGTAAGTAAAATGAGGGACAGAGTAATTTGAAAGTCTTTTTGTTCTAAAATCCAGGTTTACCTTTACCCTGTGGGTGATGTTAAATAGCGTAACAAGCTTATACGTTGGATCCAACATTGGATGATCTGTTACCTAATGTTCTAACCTACATTTAGGTATTCTTCATATTATTTGTAGCATTACCAAAAATTATGCCAGATAAGGTGGTTAAATCAATATAACTGCACTGATTAGCAATAGTCTGTGCTGTGTATTATAAAACAGAGTAACAGAATCGATTCTCCTTGCCCTTAATTCTTTTTGCAGTGGATATTAACATTTAATGACCTCCATGTTGCGGATGTGAGACAATGCCAAGGAATATGAAGAACCTTTGAGGCAAAAGCTTATTTTTTCTAGCTGGTTAGTTAAATGTCAGAAAGAGAAGACATTCAGCTACCACATGTGTCTTCCCCGGAGTCTGTCCTCTCTCGTAACAATGTAAATGGGGAGGAGACACGAATGGCAAACATTTTCAATGCCTGTTCCTTGACTCTCACGTACTGTTTGATTTAATAAAGCAAAACTGTTCTTCCTGCTGTCATAACCATTACAGAAAAGGAAGTGACCCTCTGCAGGAACCAGACTTGCAAACTCAAGTGAACAGCAGGCACTCATTGAGTTTGGAAGAATAATTAATGCATCTTCACTGGGCTCTAATGCATCCAGAAACAGTTCTGCCCAAAGTCAGCGGAATTTCACTGGTATAAACAGGAACAGAATCAGACTTGAGTCTTCTAAATAACGATTCCCAAGAGAAAAATTTGGAGGGAAAAGCTGATGAGATGAAATTTTGCTGCCATTTTAAAGTCTACCTGCAAAACTCCTTCCCACAAGTAGTCACACCCCCACACACATATTTTTTGAAAGGCTGGCACACACTGGTATTCTCTGCAGTGCTGCTTGAACAGTTTTTTGATCTGTCCCCTAAATTTGGATGATATTATCCAACCTGATGTACTAAGAAAAACCTCTTTCATGTGCTGCAGTGCATGTATTCACTGTATGGAAAGCTCTTATTTGAAAGCCCGCTTGCAATTGCTTAGCAGCGCTCCCGTTACATTGAGTTTCTGTTCAGCGCTACCTGCTGTTGCCCAGAGCAGCAGCAATTACTTACTGCTGCTGTTTAGAGGAAGAAATCCTCAAGTGGCAGCTCCTTGTGCCCGAACACTTATTAGTAAAGTGATGAAAAAATATAATATTTTGCAATTCTGCAGCACTTTTATCAAGGAGCCAAAATATTTTGCAAGCAGTAGTTCACAGTGCCTCACAGTGCTCCTGTGAGGCAGAAAAGCTTGTTTATAATTTCCCTGTACAGGCAGTTGTGAGCCCTGCAGCAGTTGTATAGATTCTCTGCTGGTTTACACAGAGTTAACATCTCAGTCCAAAAGGAGTCAGAGTATTTGCCCCCATCCTCTTTAAGGTCTCTGAATTATTTTCTCTGAGTTGCAGACTGTACTTTCACCTTATCTGGAGAAACCTTTTGAGGATGTGAATATGCTGGTTTTTTCTCTTCAAAGTGGTTACTCAGGGAAGATTATGATTGTACCAATAATTGCTTTTTATCCAGACCAAGATTAATGTTACTACTTTGGTTTTAGAAAAGTGAAATCACACTAATTTAATTTTTTTTTATAAAATTGAAATATAAGACACCAATTAATAATAATAAAAGACATACTCTTTGTAAAGCCAGCACTCCACAATCATCATAAAAAATACTTCTCTAAGATTCTAGGAGACAGAAACATTATTACTGGCAGAATCTTCCTTATGACCTCACAGAGTCTGCATCATTTTTCTCCTAAGAATGACATGATTCATCATTCTTCCAGCAAAAAATACGGTTACTGAGTTTCTGCTCGCTCTTCGGTATACTGTAGTCTTGCTCTCATGAAGTGTAATAGGATGAGCTTTAGTGTACAGATGAATTATTTGATTGTGCTCTTTTAAGGATTTTTGTCTTCAGAATGTCTTCGAAATAAATCCTGTGACAGCCTCACATCCTCACATCAAGAAAACTTCACAGGTCATGCACCTGTGAATGACGGGGTGTGATATTCCAAGTACCTACACTTGGTGTGACTCTTCTTCTCGGGGTGATGGAGTCAGTGAGTGCACTGGCCATGCTGAGCCCTGCTGAATAAGTGCTTTCTTAAAACGTGGTAGAAAGTATCTTTCCTTTCTAGTACAGGAGCACAGCTTCCAAAGTCCATTTTATTCGACATTGAAAGCTTGAAAAGCATTAGTCATCAAACCTGAAAAACAAAAACCTTTTTCTAGCTTAATGCAACATGTGCAGAGATATTAAAGCATCCAGTTTCATGAGTATAAGCTCTGACATCTCCCTCTTTAGGCCAGTTGTTTGTTGCTCAATCCCAAACTTAGACAGCTCTCACTGTAACTCATTATCGAATTTCCCATACTCTCAGATAAGATAAAAGCTGACTAGGAAGGAGCTATAAACAATATACTTTTCATGACAATCCCTTGAAAAGGGGGCATGGTCTGAGCTGTGGTCAGTTGGCTCCACGGACACGAGGTTAAAAGAGCAGCCTACTCTATCAGCAGCCAAAAGACACAGGGAAGTTTTTGTGGTTGACACTCAAGTTCAAAGTAAACCTTTCCAGATTCTTTCCAAGTTAAATAAAATGCAGGGAACAGTTCACGATTCTGGTTTTTTTTTTTTGCTCTGTGCTGACCAGTAGAGCAGATCACAGCCTGCAGCTGCTTGTGGCAGAAGACAAAACCAAAAGATTGGAAAATTGCTCCTCTGGTACTTGTGTTTTCTGAGACCTTATTTGAAGTTCTTCAGTGTATACCAGGCAAACCTTAAAAGAGACGAATTCTTGGCAAAGTCTCATTTTAAAGATTTTAATTACAGACCAGATTAAATGACTGTCTGTAGTTCCTACACATAAGTTTTTTCTACATGGGTCTTGAGTTTGCTTTATTAAATACTTATTTTTGTATGCAAAATGAGAAATACAGCTACTCTTGTGTATTTGTCCCAATCAGTGGCAGAATTTAAATTTAAATGTGCATCAGCTTGTACAAGTGGGCTGCAAGAAGAACCTTTTCCCTCATTTAATCCTTAATTCTCCCCTTTTGATCAAGATAGAGGTGATGGCCTTGCAAACTGCTCCACAGAGATGGTCCTTACATCGAGCAGTTTGCAGATCTGCTGTCCCCTGGTACTTGTGCTTGCATCCTGTTTCCTTACAAGTTTATTCCTCTTAATCAATGCTTCCTCCTGATTCCTTGATGACACTTTACCTTATCCCTGAAGAATTACTCTCTGTGTGTGTATGATACCACCTCCTTGGGGTCACTGCTCAATGAGGTGATTATTCATGCAGTGCAGGTCATATATGAATAATATGGGTTTAATAATATGCTATTTTTTAAGTAATTGAGGAATTAATACTCTGTTAAAATCACTTGAAAATGTTCCTGTTCTTTTTAAATTAAAAAATTTCAGTAGTAACACCACATGTAAATGAATGGCATTACAAGATTTTTAAGGTTTTTGGAGTTATAAGAACCTTACTTAAATGAGTATCTACCACAGCTCTTTGCATTCAAACTGGGAGTGACATTGAGTTTCTTCCATTTAGTAGAGATGACCAAGCATCTGGGCAGCAAGCAGCAAAGAAAGAGGGAATTAATAAATGTATGGTGAAGACCTGTCACCACCTCTTTCTTTCCAAAAGCAAAGTGGGAATCAAAAAACTGAATAACTATCCGGTTCCCTGTCCAAGGACATCTTGACTACAAGCTGGTGGTGATGCACCAGATTTTTAGTAATTCCATAATTCTTCTCTTACTTTTTGGAAGGACCGTAATCTATCAGCATGTGCAGTTGCGATTTCAGTTTCTCAAATGCTCAGGTTACATTTTTTCCACTAGAAATCACAGTGACTGACTACACAGTGGTAAGAGCTGAATTGGTTTTAAGTTTTAATTTTTCACCAACTGTGAAAATAAGACATAAAATTCGGAACAGGTTAGTTAGTGTATTGTCTGTCATGAGATGCACAGCATGCTTTTCTGACCTTGTCTGGCCTGGTTTTGCTCCTGTGGAACTCAGTAGTGCCACCCAGTTGGCCTCAGTGGTTTGTGTCAAGGCTGGCTTTGGTGACAGACCCATGACCACACATCCACTTCTTGTCAGCAGAGGCCGAGACCACCTCCATGGGCATGGCCTAGGCAGTTACGGTAGCCCTATAGTTTTATGGCTATAAAACATGTCTCCCTGAAGGCAGAAGTAACTCAGTTACAAGTCTAGTGTCCTGAGCTACTGCACTTACTTTACCCCCCAAAAAACTTGCTATAATTTCATTGTTACTAGCCATTAAATTTGTGCTCCATCCACACTAAAACAATAACGGCGAATTAACAACCATTTTATGTTAGAATAAATGTCATGTTTGGCTTCCAGTTGCTTAACAGTGCTGTAAGTTAATAGGATTTTACAAGTCCCAAAAAAGTAGAGCTTTACTTTTTTGTTTGCCAAGCAGCACTATAATGCCATAGAGTGTGCTTCGGGGAAATAAGCTGAGAGGAAATGAATGGCACCTAATAAGCATTTGACAAAACAAATGAAAACATGAATACGGATCAATCCACTGTATATCTTGAAATTTGGTGAAGTGACTATGGCATTATAGATCCATGACTTGATAATCCAACCTTGTTTTTGCGTAAATAAAAAATGCTGTGGCATGTTACATGTGGGAAAAGTTTGCAATTAAGAAACAAATTGCACTGGTTTTGTCATGGATATACACAGGAATATTTGACTTAACTGAAACATCTGTTTTTTGGTTTAGTCCTGCTTTGAGATAATTTAAACACTACTGAATGATTTCATTACTGGTTGCAGGGGCAGGCCATCAGCCATAGCATTAAACTTTTAAAAAACTTGATTGATAGATTGTTCAGTTAAGGCTGTTCAAAACACATTACAGGATTGTGGATGTTCTTATCCTTTTATTTTCTTCATTAAAGTGTTGTTAAAAAAGAAGCTTTAGTTTCAAAGTGGGGCAGTTTAATCTGGTATTATCTATCAGATACTTGTTATTGATGAGATGTTTGGAGACTGAGCCAATATGCTGTACTGAAAAATAATGGGTTTTAAAAAACCATAGATTTAAAACTGTTGGATTAACAAGTCATTCTGATCAAGCTTTTATGCTTGAAATACTCTACTTTGCTTTCCATTTTTTTCTTTTATCTGCTTTCTTTGCTCTTCCCCTTGGAGGCAGTGAAAGTGGTCGGAGCACTCCAAGCTTATCCATGTACTCCGACAGCAAATCTTCACCTTCTGTCTATCAGCAGGCTCCTAGGCATTTCCATATTCCAGGTAGGCATTCACTGCTTAGCTTTTGATCTTCAATTGCTGGCACCTGTTTATTCTCTTCTGAATGTTTGGTTGGTTTTGTTGGGTTTTTTTGCATTGATTTGTGAATTCTGAACTGCAAGAGAAGAACATGTCTGATAAATGCAAAACTTTTACCTGTTAAACTTCATCTTAGAAATAAAGGAGTTAGAGAGCTGTGTGCTTATGTGTGTGTATATATATATGTAAACATGTTAGAGGAAGGAGGCACACAGTGACAAATGTTATTAAGCCTACAGAGATAAAAATCTTTATAGTGCCATGGCTGCATAGGTCTGTTGAATTTGTGTGCAGGAGGGAATGCTGAAGGGGGTTTTGATTTTGGTTTTCTCCATATCCATCTACTTTCTGAATTAGAAAGTCATCTTAACATAGACTTTAAAAACAGCTGGAAGACTTTAGAACTCTAGGAAGCTCCCTGTGGCTGTGCCTTTGCATATGTGGTATACTGTTTTCAAGTTCCCATTCAGTCAACAGGCACATTAAATTTATGTCCACACTTGTTTAGCTTTTTGACTGCTAAGCACATCTACCTGCTCAGTAGAAGTTCTTTTATTCTAGTGTTTAGCTTCTGGGGTTAATGTTTCTGTAAACACACTGTGATTAGGAGTTGTGTCTGCTCGGGCCTGTAGTACTAAGTAAATCTGATGTCTGTACAACATGATATGGGAACCCTGGACTGTGGTTCTGGGGCCTTTCAGAAATTTCCTGGAAGGCCAAGTTATCTGTGTAATTCAAAATGTAGACAAACTATTGAATTTTCTATAAGAATATTGGACATTTCCAGTATAAACATCTATATCTGAACATGTACACTTTGTTCATCATTAACGGAAGAAGTCCCTTTTCAAGCATAACTATTATAGTAGTCTATTGTACCTGTGTATGAATTTTATTTTGAATAGTGACAAGTGCTCCCAGTTTGTTGCCTAAGTATACATAGGTAGTGCAGATGTAACCACCTACGTTTCAGCAAATGGGTGCCATTCAAAGTGCCTTAAAGCATTTTGAGGGACTTGAAGAGGGATTGTGGTGCATAGGTAGGTATAGCCAATATTTTAAATATATAAAGGTGATGAATAAAGCTTCATCCTCCTGTAATAACCAGTGAACGACAAACCACTGAATGAATGTGTAGTCTTTGCTGAAGTGTGTGCATTTTTGGTGTTGCGAGGAGACAAAAGCAGCATGGTCTGAACTGCGTGCTTACTCTTTTATTCTTTCCTTTCTCTTTCCTCTTTCTCAGACACTGGCGTAAAAGATAACATCTATAGGAAACCTCCTATCTACAAACAGCATGGTACAGTCTGCTTTTGTCAGTTGCAGTTTTATCTACGTGTCTTTGTAAAGAAATGCATGTTGACTTCCAAATTAGTCTGCTGTAGTCTTTGCAGGAAAAAAGTAACATGAAAATTAAATAGCATTTTGTATAACATGTTGTCCAAGGATTCAGTAAGTTCTCTGAAACTGAGGTAACGATATTTTGATTTGTCTTGGTAATTCAAAGCTGGCACTAACTTCAAAGCAGTTTTCTTATTTATATAATGATAGAAAACAGGTAAATGTTGAAGGTTGCTTTTCTGTTTCCAGACCATGCCTTGGGTTATCTGGCTTTTGTAAATAATTCTGACTGCTATGTTGCTGGGGAAAAAAATACTCATTGATAATGCTGTATCTGAAATCTACTTTTCATTGGCAAGTTCTTCAAGCTGTAAAATATCAAGAACAAATGTAGTCACACCATGGTAGTTAGGAACAAATTCCGTAGCTGATGACCTTGGCAAGATGTGATAGGAAAAGCTTTGGTAGACCCAGCTACAAGATTACTGAGTTTCTGAACAACAGTAAGAAATGTGATGTTTTATACCACAGAGATTCTGACTTAAGACCCTCATAAATATGAAAAATAGAAATACAAAGTCTGCATTCTTCTGTTACTACTTTCGCTGTACGTTTCACCAATTAACATTAGTGCAGTTTCCATGTTGTTGTCAGTGCCTGCTGTGTTCTCAGTGGTGTTGACAATGATCTTGGTTCATGATACAGGTTTAGTAATAGGGAATTAATTTTTCTAAACTGAATTCCACTATCAGTCTTTGGCAAAAATACGTGGGGATTCTGCTGCAATAAGTGTGCCTGAAAAGTGCAGAAGTACATTTCTGATTTTTTAAGAGAGTCATGACTGGGGTACTCCGGTAGTCAGAAGCAGAGGTCAAAAATAAAAATAAAATACCTGATATAAATCAGTCTCACAGCAATAACTTTATTTTAATCATGATTGTATCCCTGCTTGGGAACGAATGAGAGAATAAAATAAACATGAGAGATGTTCATCACAACGTGAGCTAAGGCACTTTGGAGATGAAGGCAAGTATTTTCAGACATACAGGTGGGAGAATGAAGCTGCGCCACTCTTCATGGCAGGGGAAGGTCCAAGCTGTGCCTGTGAGCAGTGTTTCTGTTGGAGCAGCTCCTCCCATCCTCTCGCCTTCTGCTGCACTGTCTGCACAGAGGTGACTTCCCACGTTGTACGTAAGAGTGAGAAAGCTCCGTGTGTCTGCTCTCCCATACTTTGGCTTTAGCTGATTGCTGACAACTTTCCCTGAGTGAAAGGTTAGGGACTGCAGATACATCACTGCCTTCATGGTTAGAACAAGGAAAACACATTTTACCTATTTTTCTTTTGTGGTAACAGAGTGCTTTAACTGATGTTAAAATACCCAGTTAACAGTTTTTAAAATGACGGGTTATGTAGTTATCAATTTTGTACTGCCTTTCATGGAAAACTGCAGTTATTTCTTTTTTGGATTAAACTCTAGTTTGGATCTGGTACAGTAATAGGAGAAAGAAAATAGTCAACTGATGTCTCCCGAGTGAGTCAGCCTTGCACGTTCACTGTAACTGGCACTTCATGCTAAAGTAACTGCACATTCAGATATTTAGATAACCTCTGTGGTTTTTCTGGGTATGGTTTTGAGCAAAGTCAGACTTGCTGACATTTCAGCATACTTTAGGTGTTGGTCTTTGATAGACGTTTTCTGCTCACAGTATCCTAATCTTGGACAAACTAATATTACCTCTCAGGCAAAAAGATAGTATCTGTTTGGTTTAGTGCTTGCTTTAATGTAATCTGCCAACTTTATAATCTGCCCAAGCTCTCTAATTCCTTCTTGTCTTTAGATATACAAACTTTGAAGCAACTACTCAGGCTGTGCAAAAAAAGCTACTGACGAAGGAAGAAGTTGATTAGTGCGGTGGTGTTTGGAAGGATCATGAGCAAATGCAAAGTTACAGTAATCTGGTGTAAATGAGCATAGCTTTGTGGATTTACACAAGCTGAGGATATGGCTCCAATGTCCTGTCTGTGTCATTTAATTTTATAGATACTTTCGGTTGCAAAGAGGATTCTAAGCAGCAGCTCTTTTTCTTCCAGGCCAGGCATTTTTATATCAATTTTCCATCCATCAGATATGCAGTCGAAGTCTGGATTATGTCAGTTTTGCACTGCTGTATGGAGTTTTTCCTCATAATCACTGGAGTGAGTGGAGAATTAAATTAGTGAGTCAGATGTCTCTATAGGTTAACAAGGATATATGTTTTGAACTTTCTTTTATAGATTATAGATGTTCTGAAAGGTTGTGTTGAAAATACATGCTTGTTGTTTTTCTAACGTATGAAGAGCAAAACATAATTTACTCTTAACTCAGAAAGCCAAAAAAAAAAAAAAATCAATGCACTTCCCTTCCAATAATTGTTTTTAAATAAAAAAAATAAATGAAATTTACCTTTTGTTCTGGAAGAACTCCTGACTAAACGCATGAGGAGTTGATGATCCAGCTCCTCAAGCTAACGGACAGTGAGCTAATACATGCTGAAAAGGAGCCAGAGAACATTCCTTCACTGAAGAGACCAAGTTTGAACAAACAAGCACAAAAATGTTCTTTAAAACAAGAAGTGCAAAAGCTCTTCCAAAACATTTAGCTTTAAAAAGGTTTCAGTTGCAGCAGTGCCCAACAGATTTGCTGTAGCTACAGCTTCTGTGTTTCTATTACGAACACCCAACTTCAGAATGAGGAAAAGGTGGTGATAGAATGGGACATATGAGAGATCAGGCTGGGAGCTGGGGACAGAAAGTGAGGAGTGCAGGAGCCTGCGTGGTCATTCTTTTGTGTGTGTGCTCATGTTTAAGAAATATTTTAACATCATTTAGAGTTTAAAAAGAAATTTAAGAGGTTTGCTTTTTGGCAATATTAGCACTGGTCCATGTGCAACATGCAGTTCACATTGGGTTCACAGCAGAACCAAGTATCCCTTGTAGTGGTGAAGCTGATGCTCAGTACTGATGAAATTCTGGTTACTTGGATTTATCTGCCAAGGATTTGTTGTATGAAGCCCCCTCAGGAACTTGGGAGGCGCAGGCCTTCATGGCCCCCATTGATTTTGATTGTACTCCTCTGCATGTCTTTGAAGTCAGATGCTCTCAAGATCCCGTGGAAAATTTGAAATCTCTGAATAATGCTTTGGATTGTTTTTTTTGCTTTGCAAACATCAACGGCTTGAAACAAAAACAATTTCCAAAAATGCAGCTGATTCCCTATATGGATTTCTGATTTAGTGAGAGCAAGATCCGTACATATAACATGGAACAACTTGTTTAATTGTCCTTCTTGCAATGTAGGGATTTTATTCTTCATCTGTCATATGTGGATATTTCTTTCTATTTATTTCTCAGAGAAGCAGCTTGCCATCTTGAGGAAATACCCTCATCAGGGTGCTATTAGCTAACTATGAAAACCTTGAGATTTTTCATGATACTGTTTTTACTTTATGACCTGGCTTTGTTCCATAACATTAAATTGAAAAAACACCAAAACCTCTACAGTTAAGTTTTTCACCTCTAACCCATAGATTTTTTTTTCTTGCTGCAATTTGTCATTTTTTAACCATGTCCTCAATAAAAATAGTTAAGGTCTGCCTGTGAGCTGTGTGATGGCAAATGAAACAGAATAGCACTGAAGTGCTAGTGGTAGTGCCTGTGTTCACATGCGGGGCAGATCCTCTGCAAACATGCTGGCTGGGGAAATGGAGAGGGCAGCGTTGTTCCCAGCTTTCTAGGGAGTGTTGCAGCACTTCTAATGGTGCAACTTAATCTCCTCCCCACCTCTGTCTCTGATAATCTAATCCGTGCGTTAACTTTTCTATTGCATACTATTTTTATTATTAATATATTTTCTGGGTACATTGTGTTGCATGGAGCTCTTGTGTTGCCCTTTTACTCAGGCATTGCAGGCAGTCCCCTTATGATAACTTCTCATGGGCTTAAAATGATGCTAGGTGCATTACATAATGTGGTATTCCAGTTTTGTACTGTATAAACTTTCCCCAAAACAACACAGACTGATACTAAGGCAAGTAGGACTCAAATTTTGGAATTTTACCTGCAATTATGTGAAATTTGGTGCAAAATCTTTCTGTAAGAATCTGAGGTGTAACTCAATGTCTGCAACAATACTCTGGGACATAAAAGACAAGGTAAAGCACACTTGATGGTTTGGAACTATCTAATGAGTAGGTTTTATGGTTTGGGTTTTCCATTTCTGGTTTTCGTCTCAGCAATTTGAGAAGTTGCAAGACAGTAAACCAACAGTAAAATATCAGCAATATTTTTTTGTTGTTGTTGTTATTAAATAATTCTGTAAGAGCGATATAGTCAGAAAAGTGGTTGGTCGAGGAATTGTGAATTTCAGTCTGACCCAGCCTCTCTTGCTGATTTCATGAAGAGGTGATACCGCATTTGTTCCTATCTACTTTACTGGCATTGCTGAACCTTTTTGGGAATGTAGGAGGCCCAGGTGCGCAGGCCACAGAATACCTGTGCAACCGAATGTGTCTTCATGGTCATGGTAACACAGAATGGGGAAATGACCACACTGTGCACAGTGACCGTATAAATCTGTTCCTAAATTATGATATAGGTTTTTTTCCCACCAATCATTCCTTAAATGTAGTTTCTTCCTAAAAAGAGGGGGTCACAATCCAGCAGGAATAGATTATCTAAATACACTGTATACCTGAAGGGTTAGTATTACTGTAAGAATTTCAGAATGATTTGGAATCATAGCTCTACACGTTGAATTTCCTACCCAACTCTGAGGGGGTTTTATTGGGTCCCCCCCACACATCAGCACCACTTAAAAAGATTGGTAACATAACCACAGCCAAAACAGAAAACAAAAAAAGATGTAATTGCTCTAATTTTTAAAATTAAATTAATCTTACAGCAGCAAGAAGATCAGAAGGGGAGGATGGAAGCTTGGATCAGGACAGTAAGAAGGTAATGATCACAAAGAACAAAAGGGAGTATATTGATCTTTCTTGAAGCAACTGTTTTTCAAAACATGTTCATATGTAAAGGTATTATTTCATATAGCTGAAATAATCATTGCTATGTTTAGGTCTTTCCAAGAAGATATAGCAAATCTCTCACTCAGGTGGTTTAGAATCTACATTCTACAGTAAAGAAAGAAGTAGGCATATTGAAATTAAGAGCAGTAAGCACATGAATTTTCACTCAGTCTCAATATATACAAAGGTGGTCCAGCTAGGCCTCTGGACTTTTACTTAGGCTGCATATTAACATAAAAAAAATGTTAACGGTAGATTAATTAACAGCAAGAAAATGACACAGTGCATCTTCTAAAGTGGGGCACAGTAGGCAGCTTAATCAACAGAGAAACTATCCTCAGCCCAGCTGAAAGTTAAAAGTTTTTGGTACCTGTGATGTCTAAGTCATGATGTAGTCACTTTTATAATTTGATAAAGAATGGTGGAAGTTGCAATGAGCATAAACATACAATCAGTTCACAAGGCTTCCTAGACAGACGAAGCAGAACTGTATTCAGATATTAAATACTGAATCTTGTAACAGGCTTTTACTCTCTCCAGCTGAAGACCAGTTGGCTCATTCTGAAAGGGGATATGGACACCAGAACTAATTCCCCGGATTCGGACACACGATCCCTGTCTCTTACTGCCGGAACTGACAGAGAAAACTTCCCAAGGGCGCAAGAGGGCATGACTGCTGGCTACTCCCGTGAGTACTGCATCCGCGGGCCTGCCGGAGCTGTTGAGTAGGAGTGTGGCAAAGGAAGGTGGCCCTGCTTCAGGCTTGTCCACATAGCTCTCTAGTTGGCTTTATGCTTTGTTTCTCTGTTGTAATTACACCTATTTGTCTGTTTTCCTATGGCTTGTAAGCATTCAATGCCTTGAGATTTGTCTTGTGAAACTACTTACAGTTTCACATTAGTAAAAGAAGAAGCATTGCTTGTATAAAGAAACGGTGTTGTCTCTTTGGAGAGTAGAAGTTCCTTACCACAAAAACGTGCCCCTCATTCATACATAAAACTGGCTATTAATTATATGCGGTGTGTTTTCAACAGACAGGATAGTAGTATCAGGGAGATTTTTGACTTGGGCCGATTACTCCTTGATACAAACCATGAGAGCCATTTCTTCTGTATCACAGTAAGCATAAAGAACACTTTGCTCCAAAAATTAAAAGTAGGCATTTTTTGCTGTTGCTCACAGTTATACCTGTAAGTTCACAGAAATCTTCCAGATGGAATAATGGGGTAATTTTGTTACTAAATACTGGTCTGAAGAGCATATGCCCGTGCTACCTTTCAGTACCAAAAGCACATTCTGCACATTTCTTCCTCCGCAGTTCAGCAAGTCCAGAGAGGAAGGAGATGGTCATCAGAATCAGGTCTGAATTTTACTTTTAGATTACATAGATGACAAAAAATACTTTAAATGAATTTTAACAGATAACTGGGACATTCCTCTCCCTGCCTTCTTCCCTTCATACCATACAGCAGTACCAGGTCATCTGGGGTAAACAAGTTGGGGAAGCAGTTTTCCAAAAGAATGAATCCAATGCGAGGCATGTCTGGAAGCAGGGCTAGGATGTCAGTCTTGTGGGCATTTTGGTAATGTGATAGCTGGCTCCATCAACGTATATTAAGGAAATTATGGCTTAGCTCTGCAAGGAAGAGGAAAAACAGATGCTACAAAGTCTGTCACAAGGCTGTAACAAGATAAAGAAGAAAAGTTATTTTGGGTCATCAGTCTCATGGGTCTGACTTGGAGGGATTTGATTCCTTAGTCCTCACCAGACATGACATACATGCACAAGGTGTATTGTAGGATTCCCTGTGCAGGGGAAACTGAGCCCGACCACCTCACACATCTAACATCTGTAAGCCATTGCCCAAAAATGAACACCTAAACCTTTCCTTGTAATGTGTCATTGGTTATGGTTGGAAGCTTTCTGGAGTTGATCTGATACTTTCTACATATGTATTGAGAGAATAGTCCCTGTGTGCAAATTTTAAGTACAAGGATGTAGCACACCAAGAACTGTGTTACACAGGAACAACATACGGTGTCAAGTTTTTTCATGAGAATATTGCTGGACTTGTCACTCTTCTATACCAGCATTTCTTTTATGGTTTTTTTATTATCTTGGGAACATGGAGCTATTAAAACTAGAAATTCAGAAGATGGTTCACACCTCTGTCAGAGGCAGTGTCCCCTCCACACCAATGCACTGCAGGTTGTGTAAGCAATTTCCCGTGGGGTTTTGTTAGCTTTTCGCTGTCCCTTGTGAAAGTTAGCCCTGCTACACAATTATCAGCTACACAGAACTGATGCTCGGGCAAGTTTTCTTTCCCTGACATTTCCATTCTTCCCCACCCCACCCCCCACCCCTTTCTTTATGATTTTATTCAGCCACTAGAATGTTTTAGTACCCATGGACATACTAAAGTAATTCCTTCTGTAATCAGCGTTTCCCTATTTAGTTCTGAATATTTGTGGTCTGTCACATGCCCCGCTGGCCATGGAAGAGTAGCTTCTCTGCCTCTTGCACTTATGATTAAGAACTCTGACATTCAGCCCCGTGTCTGTGGCATAGTCAGTGAGTATCAGAGAAAATAAACTTTTCAGGTATAGGTTTGGTGCCAAGTTGTTATATACAAAGTGGAGAGGATTAGTAGACGTAAGACTGTGAATCTCTGGGGATGTGTCCAAACATACTGTGTAAACAGCCCTGCGTTCATCTGTCCAGCCTCTAGGCAAACCAGAGAAGGATTATTCTGCTCTAGACGATATTTAGCCACGTTGTGTTAGGTATACACCCAGAAGAATACGTCTAACAACAAAGCGCATCAGCGTGAAGCTTGTGTAATTTGGCATCTAGAGTGGACCTTGCATCTGCTTACATCCTGTGTAAATGTCTTTTTTCTGTATATGTAGATGTTTAGTAGTTAATAATTTACCATAATTCATGATTTTAAGTGTCACATACTTAGGAAAGCAGTCGTCAAAGTATGTAACCCTGGCTCTACATGTATTCCTGATGTGCTGAGAGGCAGCCTCAGAATGTCCAGGTAGAGTGAATGTCATAGTGCAAAAAACAGGAGCTGTAGCCAGGCAGAAAGTAGCTGATGCTCAGTGCCTAATTAGAGAGAGAGACTGCTTTGTCTTGGCCAGTTACTTCAGAAATCTTACTGTAACAGTACAGCTGCAGTTGGATACGACAATGAGCAGTACGTGGCTGTTGGCTTTTAGTGCTATATTTTTCCTTTATATTTAAAAAAACAAAAAGAAGCAAAACAAAACGTGTTTAACTGTGTAACTGAGTTCATGGGAAACAGAAGCTAAGTGAGATACCGTTCCCACTGGGCCTTGCTAACTGCTTTCGGGCCGTTTCGGCGTCATTCGGCTCTTGGGTTTTCCCAGCCGGCCACAGGGTGGCGCTGGTGCCCGCGGCCGCGTCTCGGTCCCGGCGGTCCCGGTCCCGCCTCGGTCCCGGCTTGGTCCCAGCTGCCCCGGCCGCGGCTCGGTCCCGGCTGTCCCAGTCCCAGCTCGGTCCTGGTGCCTGCTCAGTCCCGGCTCGGTCCCGGCTGTCCCGGTCCCGGGTCAGTCTCGCCTCAGTCCCTGTCCCGGCTCGGTCCCGGTCCCGGCTCCGTCCCGGTGCCCGGGCGGCAGCTCCTCCGCCGCTGCCAGCTGCGCGAACTGTGTCTGGTTTCAAACTGGTCCTTACCTTATTGCTTTTTTCCTTGGCGACTGGTGACAGAACAGTTATCTCACCCATCCTCTCTGTAGCCAAGAGGCCAGGAAACTGAACTCTGCACTGATGTGCAGCACCAGCATCTTTTTCCAGGCAGGAGCAGGGGTGACAGTTGTGTGGCAGATAGATTCATCCTGTCTCACTGGTATGACACTCTTTGCCCTCTGGCGTCACTGCCGGTCAGGTCACAGGCAATGGTAAGTTTCTGGTTTCTAAACTGGAATAGCTGTGATCTAATTCAGTATTCGTCACTACATCCCTGTATCAGGCCTGGAAACCCCATGGGGCTGAACACGTAAGTTCTGCTCGTAGTTTATACCACTTCTCAGATGGTAATTGATTACGTTTCTGAAACAACTCTTGCTTTGATAGATCATTTTACTAGCTTAAATAAGCAAAGTTTATCAAGCCTTCTCTCCTGTTATGAGCTTTCATTGCCCCAGTTATCCTGTAGACCATGGGTCTTCTGGGGTTAATTTAACCCATGCGAACAGGGATGAACAAGAGCAGCACAAAGGAATCCTCCAAGATCTCCTGTCACTGCTATTGTTTCCACATTTTATATGTATCAGGACATGCATATCTAGTTTCTGCCTTTTTTTATGCTTGTCCTAGCAACTCAAGGTTATTTGTGATTGAGCTGTATATCTAAGCTTCTCTCCTTCCCTATTATTTCCAAGTTATGAGCTCTCAGCTTGAATTATAGAAGTTTGGTGTATTTATTAGTCCCTAAGTGCATGGTTTTCCCATGAATTATTAAATTTTATGCCATTTCTATTATTCTAATGTTCGAGGTTATCCCCATTCTTTATGATATCCCAGTGCTCCTCTGTATCGGCAGTACTTTATTACTTTGTGTAGACAGCAAAGTTTGTTAGTCCATTACTATTTTTGGTGTCCAGATTATTAGTGAAAACTTGAGGCAATTTCAGCTCAACACCAGTCCATGCTGACACTTTTCTTTAGCAGCCTTGCTCCGTTCTCACTACCCATTTCTTACATTTTGTTATTTCCTTACAGACTTTATAATTCCTCTGATAAACTCCCATCTTTTCCAGATTTGCATTTAATTTCAAGTGTGGCCAAATACCAGTCACTGTAATAATATCACATTAGATGAGATCCAATAAAATTTGTCTTGTGCAGAAGTAATTTCTCTTAACAAAGAAAGCAAGCCTGGCACTGTGTCCTTAACTTATGTCAAACCAATTAAAATCTATGTGAATGTAATTGATTTTCTGTTTACATTGATGGTTTTGTTCAGTCTTTCCTTAAGTTTTCTGTTGGAAGCAAGCTGGTAGCTCCTGATTAGCTTTCCCCCCTCTTAAATATAAGAACTATAGTTGCTCTTCTCCAGTGGTAAGAGGTATTGGACTTGCAATTTGATGTGAGCTTATCGCTCCCTATTTAAGTACATTAAGTGCTTTTTCATTATGGCTGTGATTCATCAATGTTCCCTTATCCCGCTAGCTTTCATTCCTTACTCAGTGCTCTATCTTTTGTTCCTAAAAACAGCGATGAAATGCTGCTGTTGGAGCCCTGTCTAGGTTACCTTTCACCTCTGCTGTATACTGTCAGCGTAGCTCCCAGTGATCCCATTTCTTCGTTCCTTGTTCTCTTTTTATTTGGATAGCTGGGGAACCTTTCTCTATTTGTTTTAGTATCGTTTTTCAGTGTTTAACTCAGCTTGACTTCTGGCAGTTCTCACTTTATCTCGGCACATCACGAGCTCTTTGCTGATCCATCTTTTGTTTTTTCTTTCTGTATGCTTATTCCTAATCATCTCCTCAGGGTATTTATTAATCCAGTGAGGTCTGGATTCCCCCCTCCTGCATTCCCCTTTGGACACAGATTGCTAAGATTTTTGACAGAAAGAAGCATTGTATGTCCAGTTCTTTGAGCTAACTGACTTCTCTAACTCTTTGCAGTTATCAAAGTTTCCTGTACTGGAATCAAGAATGTTTATTACACACTTGTTTGTTCATCTTTTGTTTCTTTTAAACTGATTCAACTTGTTGCTGCTTATAATACAGCATTATCTTAATTAACCAAAAAATAATCTGAAACACTTTTTGTCCTTTCACTGACAAAAGGAACTTCCAAACTTTCTTATTAGATTCTCAGTATTAAAAGTAAGACTTCTCAGTTGTTTCATAGTGGCTGCACACAGTTTCATCACCATATTACATACAGTTTGTTCATGGTAACACTGCTTTGCTGATTTTGTCTATTTTTTTAACTTTCTCATGAGTGTTTATACTCTCACTGATTTACTTTATCTATTGCCATATCTTCTTTTATGCTTTTTTCCACTTGAAACAGTAGAAGTTTTAAAGAAAGCAAAAACATTTTTGTGGGTTTTTTTTAAGTGGTAGGCTACAAATCCTTCCTTTTGAAGAGACAAAACCAAAACCACATACATCCTGATCAGAAGTGATGTAACTCTAAAATGATGGTACCTTTAATCCCATTTTCAAGTCATGGTTTACACAAAGTTGGAGGGCAGAGATTTCACGAGCTCTCAAATCTGCTTTGCATCACGTAGCTGCATAAGGCTTCCGTAACATGAGTCCCACAGCTCTGTTCATGTCATGCCCGGTAAGGTGAGCGCCTACTGGCATGCTGTTATTTATAGACATTGTTACACATGTTCATGTACATTAAATATGGAGAAGAGGTGAGCATTGCTCAGTTATATGTCATCCCATTAATAGAATGTACATATTGATCTTGTAATTTCTGTTTCTGGATGTTTTCTTGAATTCTGTGTTTCAGTAGGCTGTAAAGGGTTTACAAAACATACAGTTGTATGTTGTGTCTTTTACAGGATTTCCATATTCTAAATCTGCTTCTCTGCCTGGCTATGGAAAGAATGGCTTACATCAGGTAGGTATACATTTAAATGCATTCTCCAAGCAATAGTGTATCATAAACAGGCAGCTTAGTAAGTAGTTGAAAATCTACACAGTAGACACTTCAAAGGTGTTTTGGCTGCCAGCCTTGTCTGACAGATTCATACCCTATGTGGGTTACAGTTTGTCTGTCTGCAAGAGTAAGACAGACTGAGGCTTCTCCTTTTAATTGTGTACATCATGAGCATTAGAAATCTTGATTCTCCTCCCAAAACAAACGAAGGTCGAAAATGCACAGGCTATTAATCTATATTAATAGATCACAGTATAGCTTGAATTAATGATAGAGTGAGTTAGGCCTATAATTACGCAAGTAATGATCTTAGAGCAAAGGTGGAGCAGCCCACATCCATTCCATTTCTTGAACCATCTGTCTGGTTTTTTTCTAGTATGCATGTGTGTATATGTGTATGTATATACACGCACAGTCATCGTACTTTTAAGGCAGGGAGGGAGCAATATAGAGAGAATGGCAGACAGCAATCTAGAAAGCAAAATACGTAACAATTATGATCAGATCAGACTAGTTGTTCTTTTTCTAATCTTTTTTTATTATTTTTGTAAGTCTAGGGAAAAGGCATCTTTGACCCTATGGTCTCTCTTACTCTCTGGCATCTAGCATTACGGGTTCTCAGTTCATGGCTTACCGTTTTTAGGTACAAATCCATTATGCTTAATAGCAATAAGCTGGCCATACATACATGCACACGTGCACTTAAATTTATAAGACTGATTTGTGTCTAAACTACATGGACAGGACCTCATTCAGATTCCCTCCTTTCTCCAAAGGAAGATGTGAAAGCTACAAAAGCACGAGTGGGATTTTACTTTACAGTGATACATGTCAAACTGCAGGTCATTGGGAGGACAACAAGAAAGCAACTGTCAAAAGAGTAGCTAAATTATTTTTTCAGTAGCTACTGAAATGTCCATCCCTTTGAGTTAATCTTGCAGGGCTAATTGTGCCTGCATTGCTTCAATACCTGACTGCCTGAATTCCTCTGTGAAGGAACCAGTGGCACTGCAACTTGATCAAATGTGACTTCGGAAACTAAAAGGGTCTGGAGAAACCTGTCCCCACCTGTGAGTCAACGGGGTCTTTTTCTGACTTTTCACAATAACTGTTACCAGTAACTTTGAAGCGAGGGACTGACTGGCGCCCAGCCACTGTACTGGTGAGGTACCAAAGCCATCGGGAGGCTTGACAGAGGCAGGCGGACACCAGCCGCATCAGCCGTGCGCTGGCCGCGCGCGCCGGCTGGAGCCGTGCAGTGCAGCGTGGAAGCGGCGGGTGGCAGCAGCTGTCCCACCTAAAGGCTCCAACCTTAGCTGAAAACGGTAGGGAGGTTGGAAAGGTTGCTTGCACGTGGTCAAATCCTTGAGGCCAAAATTCCTCTCGCAGTGGATGTCCTCTGTTTGGACCGCTGGTTCATACCAGCTTCTGCGGTTTGTTATTTTTAATCAGCCATCCCAGTGCTGCATAACAAAATAAACTGAAACCAAACGACAAGGAACCTTGCAGGTTATTGTGAGCATAGCTGTGCACACCGTTCGTACCTTAACAGGCAAAAATGAGACTCAGGGGAAAAAAACCCATATAATAGTGCTTTTCTGTTCTCCTGTAATGTTTTTTCATCATACCATTTGCCGGCAAAGGAAGAATAACAACGAGTCAGACAAAGCTATGGCACACATGCACAGTTCTTCCTGGTCTTAATGGCATCAGCAGTGTGAAGCAGAAAGCAGAGTGAGAGATGTTTTAGTGCTGCATAAGTGATTTGTGACAGTGGCAGTAAGATGTCTGCTTGGCATGGAAAGGCATGTGACAATTTCAGTCCTACCTTGCTTACTTGAGCAATTAGGTTGAGTTCAAATGAAACTCTGTATTCTCATTCTGTCTTGCCAGGATCTGTGTTTTGATTGTCTGGTACCAACTGGTTTTCTTTTTTCTCTTGTCAACATGCAGAGTGGTTTAGTAGTGTATTTTGCTGCTACATTGCTTCTGTCTTTCTCTTTCAGCCTGAAAATATGGGCCAATATGAAATGGACCAGGAGGCAAGCTGGGGGATGAAAGGTACGTTGCAATTTCATTTTCACTTCACTTCATGTTTTCTTCCTTTGAGGATGCTCATTAATACATTGCCAGAAAGGTTTCTATTCTGAGATCTCCCCATAGTTCATGTAGTAATGACTAGACAGAGATCCACCTCAGTATCATGTTCATCACAGAGAATCTTCTTTTCATCTAACTGAACATAAAGCCTGACTGAAGTCCTGTATCATAAAGTGGTACAACTAGGCTGAGTCAATCCCAGTATCCTCAATATGTGGCAACAGTCTCTGGGATGGTGGTCTTATATCAAAGGCAGGAAGAAATTTAAGATAATCACTGCTTCAAGGCATATCTCATTTTTTAAAAGATGTCCATTGTGCTTCTTGTTTGTGCTACAGTGTGGTTAAAATATACAGAATTCAAAAAGCAGAATTCATTTGCATTATTTGTTTTTGTTACAGTTTAAATGGACTGTGAACTTAATATGGAACTTGTGTTGAAATTTTCAAAAGAGCAGAGCAATTTAGGAATATGCATCTACTCATGGGGAAGAGTAGGATTTTGTTTCCAAGACGCTTGAGCTCATTTTGAAAATCTTACTCTGATGCTTCACTTCATGCTTCTGTATTGATGCAAACATTTTTCTCTATGTTTGAACAAAGTACAGATTTTGAAAAGTAGGCTTATCTCTGATTTCATTTCAGACCATAAAAAGGTCTATGAAAATGTATTGGCTCTCCTGATTGCATTTAATCATGGTTGTGGACAGGTGACGTTGTGGTAGTCATAGCATATATAGTCATGTAGTGACCTAACTAGAATACTCCTGTGCTAGTTTAGATCCAGGAGTCATTGTCCCCACACCCCTAAATCATCTTCTCTTCACTGTTGTTATTCCTTCTGCGGTGAGCCCAAGTGCAGGATGTTGGCATCTTGAAATATTGTATTAACATAATGGTTTTCATGTATGTTCCCAAGCTGACATGCCTGTAATAATCCATATATTTTAACTGTTTCCAGTAAAGAACAATAAGGGCAGGACTTTTGGATGACAGACTGACTTAACTCTGCACAAAAGCATCCTGTAAAGAGAAATTCCCAATTTTGCCAGAATACTCACTGTGTAACCCAATAGCATCAAGAGATGGACTTTCTGTAATAAGCGTTTAATTTCAAGGACTACTGCTTCAGTGATAGACAGCGTTATAGGCATTCAGAGCATGGGGGTCAAATGCATACTATACGTGCAGTTGTCCAACAGCTATTGAGAAGACAGAAATGTAGTAGCGCAACAAATCGCTGACGTACCTAAATGTTCGTTGCAGTGTCTCCAAAAGAAGCCTATAAATTCTAAACTGTGAACCTGTTCTTATTCTCTTGCAGAATACAAGGTAAGAAGGGCTTTTCCAACACTGGAAGAACAATCAGATTCAGCACTTCCTAGCAAGGTTACATATGTTCCTTTTTTTTTTATTTTGTTAATTTTTGTCCCAGTGAAATATTTGTCAAATCAAGATGCAAGTATGTACCGTTTAAATTAGTAAGTTCTCCACACTGTCACATCCGCACATAAGAATCAGATTTGGCTGGAGTTCATATGCTCTTGTCTTTTTAACAGATTTATCCTTATGAAACACTTATTGTAACAAACCGAGTTCGTGTGAAACTGCCTAAGGATGTGGACAGGACCAGGCTGGAGGTAGGAATGATGTTTGCTTGATGGCTTTGCAAGTCTTTGTTCTGTTTGTTTACCATTGTAGGTATTCCTGTGACCAAGTAATAGCAATGAAAGAAGAGAGGAATAACATTATATATTATGTTTTATTGCAAAACACTAGTACGTGGGCAATTTAACTAAAAAAGAGTAGCCAAAAACCTGGTAAATATCTGAGCAAATGGTGTTTTACAAAGATACCGATGAAACATGTTAGTTTTGGATGATGATACAGGATATTGAAAGTTGGAATGGAACAGGTGGAAGCTTGTGTTTTTAACTCCTGTAAAAAACATCCTCCTAGAATAACCTGAGTATTATAAAATACCTCCTTTTATCCTGCAAATATGTAGACCTATGTCTGGTCCATTGTCTTATTCAGCCTTGCCTTGGGCTCTGTGATCCATGATCACTGTGCCACAGATTTGCTGTAGCATCCATCTCTCTCAAAAAGTAGCAGTGTATGCTGGAGAAATGCAGATATAATTTCTTGTAAAGGAAACCTTAGTTTCCAAAGGCCAAAGATAGCTCAGTAAAAAATATGTGATAACAATATTGCACTTTCGGGAAGATTTATATTTAAATAAATATATTGGGTTTTTATCTTGATAATGTGACAAGAAAAGAAAAAACTTAAATCTTAAAGCAAAAAAAGAAGAAAAACTGTGAAGAGGCAGAAAGGTCTTCATTAAAGATCAATTAAAAAAATATCATTTACCAAGTTTTTATATACATAGTATATTTTGGAAATGGTATTACATTCTTAAATAGTTCAATGTGCTTGTTGCTTGATTACCCAGCAAATGGTATTGATTTGATTGTAAGGAAAAAGCCTCAAACGTGCTGTTTTAAGCCTGGGGTATAGCAAGGCATGATAGCAATAATAAAAAGCATAATGAGTCCAGAAAAAGGAGCAGGGAGTTGGAGGGATACTCATCTGGACACATCCTATAAAGGATTCTTTTATATATACACATATATGTGTGTGTGTATATTAAAGAACAGAGTCTTTATTTAAATACATCAGACTGGTCTGAATAGCAAATGCAGCTCCATGTTACTTTTTTTAAGACAACACGTAGTTTGCTTCGGGTGGATCGTGCCTGTCCTGGCTGCCATTATCCGTAACTCATATACTGTCCTCGGCTGGGTTTGCTGTTTGTATAATGTTGGAGTTGCTCCGTCTGCCTTGCGGCAGGTGCAGCCCAGTGCATCATAGCTCAAGGAGCCTGACGACTTCAAACATCTCGCAGAGGTTTGCAGAAAGAACAGTCAATAAGATCTGCTTCAGACCTGCACCAGAGAAGCAATAAGGGGACCGGGCTGGTCCTGCTGATTGCTGCACTATGTTAAACACATGTGTTGGCAGGAAGGACTCCTTTGGAAACCATCTTACGTTTATTAGGGATTGGTAGTTTTTTAAACAGTTAAATTAGCAGCATTTTAATAGGATTTTGACTACTGGAAGAACAGAGGCAGCAGCTCATCTACACATTCAAACCATATGCAGAGAGCTGAGTGACAGGCACAAGCTGTTGCCTTCCCTGCCAGCTGCTTTCCTTCCTCCCTGTCCCTTCTTTCTGCATTACGGAATTGCTGGAAATAAGTTTCTCTAAGCTTTATATAGAGAAGAAGTTTATCGTTATTTCCTCTTGTGGCAGAAGAAGAAGATTGCAACTTAGTTGCTGGCTTGTGTATTCAGCAGCTTTCAGTCTTGAGCCAGACACAGGGCGAGGTGGGTGTACGGGTTTGCACAGGAACGGATCAGGATTAGGCACATACCCCCGCCGTCTGTTAGTAGGGGACCCACTTAGAGTATCTTGGTATCTTCACGCTGGAAGCAGGTGCCAAGGTTGGATTTCACCTTCACCTGAGCTCCATTTCACAATTCTGGAAGGTAAGATTCGATGCTCACAGATCTCTAGGAGGCAGGTGCTCACTCCAAGCAGAACTGGTTGCCAGTTGATCTGTTTTCATCCTGCATAGCCAGTGTCACTTGTGGAAGGGCTGGCTTGTGCCTACAGAACTGCTAAAGGTGATAGCACTGCTAAGCCCATCCAAACTGTAGTGTGATTTACCTAGGAAAATACTTAAATAAAACAAAAATCTTATAATATTAGAGTTTTATTCTGATCAGTTTTGTGAGCTGAAGCCTTGCATTGCTCTCGCTGCTGCAAATCAGAACAAGCTCCTGGGTGTGATGGCTGTGGACAGGGTACAGGTGGTGTCCGTGAGAGGAGACCTAGAACTGTTGTGTTTTGTATCAACTGTCAAACCTGAAAGCGGTCTTACTGTGTCCAGTATGACTAGAACATCTCGTACATGATGTTTGATTTCCTTCTCTACTTAGGAGCAATAAGGTGACTAAATCTGCGTAAGCTAGATTTATTTAGCAGCATTCTCGCAAGCTGACTTGAAGCGGGCTCCTGTTTGTGAACTCTGAATGATCTGGCACAGAAGTCATGGAACGGGCACTGTTGTTTGTCTCTGATTCCCTCTTCCAAGGGGTGTCTCTGATACTGAGTGTTCCTGTCATGAAAAGTGAACTCAAGTAAAACAGTATTAGCTCCTTGGGTCAGATTAAGGGAGGCTGCAGTGAAGACCTCAGCTGATGGTCAAGGACCGCAGGAGGGTGGGGTTTTAATGGGTGGTAGTGTTTTCCTAGCTTTGCTCCCATTGTGAGTATTTTTTAGATTACACTGTTCTGTAAGAAATTTATTTTAAGGGTTCTAAAAAATATTTTCCTGTAGGAATGCATATTTTTCTAAGCCCAAGAGGTATCTAGAGATTAGGAAGGCTCAACTGGTAATAAACGCATTCAAATAATAGGAATTCTTTCTTTCAAAAGCATAGAAACACTCAGCATGTTTTTGTTTGCTTGTTCTAACTCAGCAGTGAGGCAGAAGCGCCCAATTCCTGGTGCTCCTCCAGGAGATACTTATGCCAACAGTGAACTAATACATAGAGCATTGAGAATTCGTTATAATAAATGGTCTGCTGATGTTTAAATACATTACTGGCACACAGGCTTTTGAATGGATAGCCTGGATCTTCATTTAGTATAAGCTGATTAGAAATGCAAGGAATTTACACTGAATAAGGATTTAACCCAGGATGGTTTTTTAGAAGTTTCTCTCTACCACAGTGCTCTTATCTAACATTAGATGAATGGAGCAGCATTCCCGTGAGCTATTCTAACAGGGAATGGTGAAGAACAAGTTAATGCAGATAATGTTGCAGGACAACAGAGCAGTAGCACAGGGTTGGATTACATGGTCTGGGTGAAGAGGAACTGCACCCTGGCTGCATCTGCAGATACACAGACTTGGGGAACAGCAGCTGATGCTCAGGTGGGCAGAGCCTCCAGTCAGAGGGACTGGGCCAGGCTACAGGAATGTGTCAACAGGGACTTCATGAAGTTCAGTGAAGGTAAATCCAGTTTCCTGCACCTGTGACAGAGTAACACCAGTCATCAGTGCAAGGAGGGGGGAACAGCTCTGCGGAAAAGTATCTGATGGTCCTGATGGAAAACAAGCTGAATGTGAGGCAGCAACTCACCTTTGCAGTAGAGAGGTTCTGGAAGAAAATACACCCTTCTCAGAAGCAAACACTGGAAGGCCAAGAGGCAACAGTCACAAGTTGCAGGAAGGGAAATACAATTAGATACAAGGGAAAAATTCCTCCCTGGGAGAACAGTGCACTGGAACAGGCTGCCCAGGAGGCGATGGAGACTCCATCTCTGGATGCATGCAAAAAGCAGCTGAACAAGGCCTTGAGGAACATGGTCTAATTTTAAAGTTGGCCCTGTTTTGAAGACCTCTGTGAATCCCTAATTTGCTTAGGTTGGTATATTCTGTGAAGACATAGCCTTAACATAATTACAAAATAGGCTTATTTGGTGCTCTTGCTGCAGTAGCCTTTGAAAAAATATGTATTTTAGTCTACTTTGGAACGTTTTATGAAAAGGATCGTTTTATTGTTATGCAGAGGCTTAAATATAAGTGTCCTGGAACAAATTTCCCAAATTTGGACAACTTAAGTCCTGAGTTTCCAGGCACAAAGACATCACCTTTGGGTGGTACACATTAGGACATTACTCACCTGCTGGTTTCCCAATGATGTTCCACATGGCCTGTTGTGGGTTTTTTTCCAGAGGAAGCTGGGCTTATGAACACTTTTGAAATTCTTGATACCCCTTTTAAGTACTTGAATACCTTTTATGGTTTAGGCTTTTGTCTCCTAAAAGCACGCACTTGGTACTTTTAGCTTACATTGGGTATTGTTTGCCTTTTGTACAGTCACAGCAGTGTGGTTCAGTGCTTGCTCATCCAGATTGATGGTTCATGTGCAGCTGCATAGATTTACTGGGGGTTTTTTTCCTCTTGAAGTTGCTTTTGTCACAGAGTATAAGATTTCTTTTGTGGTCACAGGCTGGTAGCTTTGAAAGCCAACATAGTCAGAGTCTTCCATTTGGAAACCATCTTCTAGTGTTTTCATTTGATTTTTTTTTTATCTTAATGTATCTTAGTTTCTTTAGCCTTTTCTTTTGGATGTCAGAGAGTTAAAAGCGTTATTCATTTATGCCTATCAAATGCAGTAGAAGGGAAATTATACCACTTTTGTTCAAACAAAAAAAAAGCCTGTTCATTCTTTGTTTAACAAGTATACGCTGAAACAACTGCTAAGGAAAAAAGTGTTCTGGAATGTCAAGTAGCAAACCTTCATCTGCCACCTTGTTCTCTTGTAAACAGAAATAAGAGATTTAATCATGGGTGCGGTCTTGTTTGAACAGAGTACTCACTTAATTCAAACATGCTTTTCCTCCTGAAACTGCTTGTCTGGACTCATTTTAGGGATGACATTTTTTCCACTTGGTTTTATTCAACAGCCACCCTGGGTTCTAACCATTTGGGCTGCAACCATTTTGGGACTGGTTTCCAGTAACTGAGGCTGAATTTGTAACAGCCCCAGCTCCTCAGTGTCATTCATACAAGCAATGTTGTGTGTCCCACCTCCTCTGGAGCTCAGATGGAGAAAATCAGAGCAAAACTGGAATGCTGTGTGTTTTAACAACAGAGAAGTGCATTTTGTAGTTTGGGGCTGGATTTGAGGTTACGGGGTCACTTCACGATGAAGCTCATAACCTGGAGTGACAAAGTGCAGGTCACTGACTTCAGTGGAGCTTTGCACTGTTTATCTTGAAAAACGTTTGTATGGTGTTTCTTATTTTAGGCATATGCTTGTGTTTTGATCAGTGCTGGATGTCTATGTTAAGTTTTCAAATCCATTACGAAAGGAGCTGTTGTAAAATGAAATATGCATTACAAATTATGTGATATGTATGAAGGCTAAATCCTATCTGAGTGGAAACACTGTGGGAGTGAACAGAGATTCAATGTGGAGCATTCATATTACAGGTGCACTAAAGCCCAAACTAAGGGAAACTGGAAAATCTGCTCTAAGAATAGTTTGTACCTAAATCGAATGCAATTTGTGAAACTCAAAATCTTCTATATATTTTCATATTCATTATGGATTTGTAGTTTTAGTTTTATTTATTAATTATTTTCTTAATTACATAGTGGTTTTTATCATCAGTCTGCTGAAGGCAAATACTTATGTCAATGTCAGTATGAAAAAGCTGATTTGTTTGGATGAGAGAAAGATGGCCCAGGTTATCCTCAGAGATGTTCCATGTGTACCACTGTGTAGGTATTATATTGCTATCCCTAAAAGAAATACTTTTATCTGTTTGGCTTCTTGCATATTTATGGATGACTCAGCTGGTAGAAAATTCAGAACGTACAGTGCTACTGCAGAATATTTTGTGTGCGCCTTGTGGTGTTCCACAAGAAGTGGGATTGCAGGTACCCCACAGTAGTAGTGCTGACCAGAATGCAGCTTCTCTGTGAAGTTTCACGGTACCCTGAAATACTAAACGAGGTATATCCACAGATCCAGCAGCCTTGTATAGACACTTGGGGTGACGCCAGCATGGGGAAGGGTTTCAGACTCCTTTCCTTGCTGCTTCTATTACACTACTTTTCCTGGGAGCGTTTTTGGGTCCCACATGGCTATGTGGAAGCAGCACACCTCCTGCCAAGGCTCAGTTGCACAAGTGCTTCAGCGGTTCCCTCTTCTAAGTGTTTTCATCTAGTGTCACTGCATTCGTAGTGCCTGCTGCCTCATCCCCTAATCAACTGAGCTGCTCTAGCTATCTTTTGAAGTTCATTAGGTGGCAACTCATGCTATTTCTTAACTTTCCCTCCCCTATCACATAATTACTAAATAATTTGAAATATTTATTGAGCATGAAGCTTAATTATTCCGTAGATGAGCGTAACATTCAATACTCCCTTGGGAATGTGGCACATGGCTAATTACAGCTTGGTAATGAGCCATGCAGTAGGCTTAGAAGAAACCTCTGAAATGCCTGCTGAGCCCCAGCAGTGCACCAGAAAGAAGGGTGAAGAGTGCAAACCTTGTGAAAGCAAAATGAGGATTTGAATTTCAATAGATAAAAGAGAAAATTTTCCAGAAAATTATGATTGGGCATCCAGAAGTAATATTTGGGCTAACTTTGGGAGGCACAGGAAAAGGGAATGGAGGGGGAGTGGAAAGAAATAAAACTGGGGGGGGAGGACGCTGTTACTGTTCCAAATGTTGAGGTAGGTTTAATATCCTAAGCCTTAATACAGGAAGAGACTGTGTCCCACCAGTAAAGCCTCTGTGCTACCCTAAAGATCTGAGATTCCATTATTTATATCAATGCTTGCCTACCTGTGAATAAACGCTTCCCAGTAGATCCCAGTTTACTTTGAATATTTTGCATTTTGAAGATTCTGGAAAAGATCCTATAGCTTTTACTTCTGGATTTTGTGGGTCAGACGTTGTAAGTGTTACAAGGACTCCGAACAAAAATGAATTTGAGTGGATGACTATTTGAAATGCACTCTAAAACAGAGTGCACAGTAGTGCTTCAGAGAAAGACTAGCTGAAGGATTCACTATGGATTCAAGCAAAGGTGATGTAATGCTCAGCCATCATTTCATATGAACATAATGTAACAAAAAGCAAAAGAGAAATAAACCTGAAGTTTTAAATGACCTCTAGGCGTTAGGACTTCGATTTTTCTAGTCTTCCAACTCATCACCTCCTGCCATCTACTGTGTTGCTTCATGGGTTCAATATCGACTCATGAAAAAGTATGGTGTCCTCTGAATTTCCTGCATCAGTGGGTTTTTATGTGAGGACTCCCATCCAATTACTGACACAGAGTAACCGTGCTTGTGCAGCATGACCTGGGCACAGCTTACTGTAGTACGGCTGTCGGTTAATTGCAATTTTCCCTTCCTGCGACTTATTCACACTAATGCCATGTTCCTAGGTATTAGTTTTGAACGTCTGAATTTCAGTAAAAGCACTATTATTCTCCAGGAAAAGAAATCTCATTGAATTAAATAAACATTGTAACTCTATTTCAAATGATTAGTGACTTTTTAGCAGGCCACAAAAAAAAAAGAGACGAGCCTCATTAATTTACAGCAAAAAACATCACTTCTTTCTGAGATAACACTGTGGACCAAGTATCTGAATGTGCGATTAATTACTTTTGTTCTCAGAGACTCAAAAATGAGCATGTATCTGTACCGTGCATTTTAATGACGGTGTTTTGCAGAGCATGAGAATTTTCCATTATAGCGGTTGCATTGCAGTAGAGGGGTTTAGCTCAGCCCTTGCTTAGTTCTGTGTATCTTCATAAGAAACATTTGTGGTTTAATCCTTCGGTTGTGCATTTGCATGTTTTAGGAGAGCTAGCTACATAATGGCAGCAAGGTGTGGTACCCTTCTCGCACAGTGCTGTGCCCTATAGGTAACATGCGGGTGAGGAATTAGAGCAGCAGCATTCAGCTTCCAAGCTGCAGGCCACCTTCAGGCTTCCCAGAGTGTGATCCCAAGGTTGTGATCCTGTATCTCTAATCCAAAATGCTGTTAGTGCAGGTGAGAGATTGTGGTTCTGCAGACATGACTCTCCTCTTCATACAAATCCACTGCTGTGACTCGTGGATGCATCTGGTGGATCCTCAGCACTTTACTAAACTTGAGCCTCACTTTCTTTTTCTAATTTCCCATGCAAGCTGACACAAAACGCTATTCAGAACAAAAGATTGAGCACTATTGACTTTACAAGCCTCAGATTAATACAATTTTATCAAAATAATACAATGTCCTTCCTAGCGTGGCAATTGCATACTTGAATATATCCAAAATGCTGATGTTCTGATGCTGCAAGCTCCAGTATGGCAGACTTTTTAAGAAGATTAAGAACCATCTAAACTCTTTACCTTATTTTTAGCAAGGTTTTCAGGTAGCATGATGTTGACATCACTATGTAGCTTCTGAACTGAGCTCACTTAAATGCAGTCAGTTCAGAGCGTGGGCAGAAGGGGACCTTAAGCTGGTCCTCTGCACTCAGCATCAGCAATGTGCCCAGCTTTGCAGTTGATGCAGAGCAGAGAAGCAGGTTGAATTAAGCTGCCTGAATATGACCAAATTGTCACAAAGGGAATTAAGAATTGGTTACTAGCACACTGTAAAACACCCAGACTTCCTATGTAAACAAGGCCAACACTAGTAAAAAAAAAAAAGGAATGAATATTACTTTTACTAATAACTCTGGCCATTCATTTAATGGCCCAATGATGCACTGTTAACATAGCTGGATGTTTTAAGTTGATCCAATCCTAAAAAAAAAAAAAAAAAAAAAAAAAGTAACCACGTTCATGGCCTTGTAAGGCATAGCTTTACACACACATCTTCTCTCACACCTCAAGATGAATATCCTCTCTATTCCCTATGCATCATTTTCAATTTCCCTTCTTTTGTTTGATTAATGAGACAAAATAACGCTTCAGTTAAAACAAATTAATATTCCAATAGCTGAGAAGAAAGATAAATCAATCTAAGATTCTTGTGTGTTTTCTCTGCCTTTATTTGGGAAGAGCTCTAGGTCTTAAAGCTATAAGGTTTAGTGAAGTCCCAGCAATAGTGCAGGCAAAATTTAACAACACACATACAAAGAAAAGTATGAACATAAACTTCTCACACTGGCCTATTCCCATGGTGTTTAGACCCTTCAAATACTTGTAGACATTTACCATATTTTCCCTTAGTCATCATCTGGCTACACTTGTACATACTTAGGCCTTTTAGTCTTTCCTCATAAATCAAACTCTGCAACCCCTGATTACTTTTGTTACTTTCATCTGAAGCCCTGCCAGTTTGATGACATCTTCCTGGGATCAAGGCTTATTCCAAAATCTGCAGACAGAACTGTAATCATTGCTGCTTCTAGGGTCAGTCCCGAAGCTAGAGCCCATGATGCTTAAGAAGGGGATAGTGAAAGCTTCTGTGGTGCAGGGAGAATGGTGGGAGTGACGCTACACTGGGCACAGGCTGGTGTCCTCAGAGAGGGTTCAGACCAGAGGGGAGGTGTTCCCTTCTACTAGAATTAATTTTGCATGTGGGTAATTCATTGAGGGAGTAAGAAACTTTGCTAATATTGTGGTATGGTTGTTAGTCCTTGAGATGACAGACAGTATGCGGAGGAAAATTAAAAGCAAAGAAACTGTCTAGTGGAATGGGCGGTGGAAATAAGTGAGCTGGTGCTTTCCCCATCTCAGTCTCTGCTGCTGCATCCCTAGGCTGGAAATTCTCAACTGCTTTTGGACCAGGTGGCACCAACCGAGAGCTTCTGTGAGGAAAAAAAATAATAATTGTGCTTATGTAAACCAGAACTTAAGTATAATTAGAAAACAAGTGCATGCAAGGAATGAAGGTGATATCTGGATACTAGCAGAGGAGCAGGCTGCACATCTGATTCATACTGGCTTGGATAGATGCATGCAGATTGAATGCTCACTAAGCCTTGAGGGCAAAGCAAAATGATAAATGACAATGTACGGCCTTGGCAAGGAAAGGGGGAATTGCAGAGCTTGGTGTCACAACGGAGGTTGGTGACAAGCTTCACTGTGGGGCAAAGGTGCAGCAAGTGTTGGCACCCCGGAGAAGAGGCCCGATGGATGATGTGGGGCTTCCTGACTCCCCCCCTGTTGATCTTCAGTATTGAAACAGATCTGATGAGACCACAACAGTTTCTAGGAAGACATGGGGTAATTTACCTCAAGGAAAAAAATAATGTGAAAACATTCCTTTTAAAGTTTCACATTTCCTGTGGCTTTGGGTGATTGGCAAAGTGGATTTACTTGCGGGCTATAGGCTTTCTGATTTTCTCTTTGAGTATGAACTACAGTTTGTCACTGCCTTCTCCTGAGCAAGGTGACATCTGAAGTCTTACCCACAGTCTAGAAAGTAAGATAAACCAAAATATGATACGCTTTGCTCATCCAGACTTCTTTTTTAATCCCACAGTTTACAGACATGTTCCTTGCTGTGAGAAATGACTGAAGTTAAGCTTGCTCACATTTATCCACTAGATTACCAGGAAAATATTTTTCAAAATCAATACAGAGAGAAGTTACTTTTTCTTTCCAAACCCAGGAGAATTAAATTCTGTCGGTGAGAGGTTGTTTCTAAAATACGTGGTCAGATGTTGCTTGTTCCCATGCAAAACAAGATCTCCTTTGCCAAATATGCATGGCGTGTTTGTTCCGTGCTATGCATAGTGCTTATGGTGGGTTGCTATCAGTGGTCAAATGAAAAATGAAGGCTCAGTTCCAAGCTCTTAGTCACTGTTGTTCTCAATATGTGGAATCTCAAGGGAAAAAACCTAAAGCTGTCTTTTTTTAAGAAACCACAAGGGCCCATGATGACCATTCAAGGTATTTAAATGTAGTGATTTCTTACAAACACTTTCATCAGTTTTCCTTGAGTAATTTACATTACAAAGATCAACTGATTGTTAATAAAGGGAAAGTAAACTTTTGCTTTCAAATTTGTCAAAAAAATAGCTTTGTAAGGTAGGGCCAATGGGGCTGTGTCTGTCCTGGTTGGGTAAACCGCTGTGGGATTACCAGGGCTGCTTAGCATGCTCCTGCCACGATTTTGGCTCCTAGTGGCAAGCTGTCATCCAGACAGTGCTGGAACCTGATTCAAATGCAAGACAGCCTTGGCCTATTTTAAATACTGGTAAAAGCATAGTCTAAAGGAGCCAGTGGCTCCCCTTCCCCTGGGGAGCACTATGTTTCCCCCTACCTTCAGCATCTTGCACTTGACATTTTCTGGTAGCATAATTCACATTTGTGAGGACTGTATCTCTTTTAAAATTACCTTCCTGTCTGGTTGCCGATGTGCATCTTTAGAGTGGGTAATGTGGACTAGATGGTGGGTTTGAGCCTTTTCCAAGTGATGAGGATGTTGAACCCAGGTTTCTTACCTCCCGGGAAATTCTGGCACCAGGAGGCAGTGAGATGAAAAGGGACAATATCCTTCCTTTGAAATTATGCACTTGTTTAATGTGTGATGAGCCTGATTCTGCTGTGTGAGGCATGTCCAAGTGTTTCTTGCACTCAGCAGCTTTGAGGGACCTAATTTTTGGATATAAGTGGTACTTAAGTAGGTGCCAAGGTACTCAGGCTGGGGCTGCCCAGCTGTGCCCAGAAGGACAGATGCATCTGGGGAGCTTCCAATCAAAAGCTTGGTTGGGGAGGAGAGGGTTAGATCGCAGGGCTGGTCCCAGGTTTCAAGGAAATCTTTGTGGAAGAGGAGAGTCCATGTTTAAAAATTGTAATTTATAATTCTCATTGAATCTATCCCCTTCAGAGAGTGTGTGCTTAACACATCAGAAACAGAACCATAACTGATACTACTGAAATGGTTGAGCAAGAGTTAGTCCACAGTTACTAGAATAATTTTATATGATACTCATTTCTAATTCACACATTTCTCTTTCCTGCCTTTTCTGTGTGTATACCAATAATTGTTAGGCGATTGTTATCTTACCTCCTTCCAGTTCTTTATGTTTTTATTCTTCCCTTTCTCTCTCTCTCCTTTTAAAAAAATACTGAATCATGAAAACATCAAACAGAAGCATAGTTCTTGGCATTTAAAAAAAAAAAAACAAAACAAAAAAACACTTTATCCAACTTGGACTTCTGATATGAGTCCAACCCTGTGGATAAGCACATTTTGGATTTAAGAATTTAGGTGTGCTCTCTCCTTTGTTACAAGGCTGGTGTTAGTGGACCAGTGTGGTGTCCACCGCTCTCATTAAAGATCAAGGCAAAACAAATCCAATCTGAAATTACACCATCTGTTTAAAGTCCTGGAATAGCTTACATTTGTCTCAGTGTGCTCTGTCATCAAGTACTGTGTGTAAACACTCTTTTTCCCAAAGTCCATAGCTTCTGTGCAGTTAGAGCTATATTGAAAAGATTTTTTTTTTCATTTCCCAACTAGTCTGAACTTACTTGGATTTGATGCAGGTTTTTTTCCAGAACTAATTTGGGAATTTAAATGGAAATTCTAATGCATTATTTTTGCAATGTGTTTTAAAACTTAGGAAGGGCAGAAATATTCCTGTGCACAGACGAGCTTAATGATACCTTTTGTGTTTTCATTTTCAAGAGGCATTTGTCCCCTGAAGAGTTCCAGGAAGTCTTCAAAATGAGCATTGAGGAATTTGATCGTCTGGCACTTTGGAAGCGGAATGACTTGAAGAAAAAGGCCCTGCTTTTCTAGCCCCTCCCGGATAAAATATGTGCTTAATCAAAACAAAAATAGTCTTGCCAGAACTATCACATGCACTTGCTGTTGAACCATTGTCCAGCTTCATTGTGTTAGTATGTGTCAGGGGAAACAGGACAGATTAGATGGCAATGCGTTGGAATACAGAGAATTTGCTAATCTTGCATGACCAGCTGGTTTTGTCAGTAACTCCTGGTCCTACCCAGTTTACAACGTGCAAAAAATCTAGCTTGAAAATTATTGTTGCTTGCAGTTATTGCTTGATGCAAATGGAAATTCTGAAAGGAAGAGAAAAAAGTGTAGCTGTGACAAAGGAAAGACATCCAACATTTTGTTCCATTAAGTTTTACAACACAATTTTTACAAAATCAAGTAAGTAATATAAAATTCTCCAACAGGGGATCACATGCTATTAAAAACATGGTAAAAGCCAAAGAAAAGCATGTCTGCAAGCAATTATTGCAATTGTTTATGTGTGGTACTTTTTAAGAATGAAAGCAAAAATATGGAAGCACCTTAATTCTACTTCTTATATTTAGACACAGCCTACTCTCTAAAAGGTCATATTTGTCTAGAAGGTAACTAGCTATCTTTAATTACAACACAAGAGTTTTTATTTTATTAAGTATATATTGTGACATAAAACAGTTATAATGACTAAAATGTATACAGAACTACTTAAGAATTTAGTCCCATTCATCAGGAAAACTGAAGCCTTATACAAAACTGGTTTAAGAGTGTATTGTGCCAGTTGACTATGTTTTCCTACTGGTTTGGGGTGTTTGGAAAACTTTTTTTTTTACATTTCGTGCTGATAAAAATACCATGTAATCTTAATTATATGTAGATAGATATATCTATCTATAAAATAATTATTTTCATTAATACATGTCCTAAGTAAAGACATTCTTACTTTCTCCACTTTCTGGCTTTACACAGTAAGCCATGACAACTGTGATGGCAATTGGTAGGTGTGGAAATGGAACAGTTCAGCATAAAATGTAACAAAAAAAGCTTGGTGTGCTCTATCAATAATACATCCAATTATAATCAAATATATAAAACCCTCATGCATTACTATTTGCATGTTTTCTGTACAAGTCAATTTAAAAAAAACAAACCTATGTGATACTGGTGCAGTACCTTGAAACTATCTTAAATAACAAGCAAAGCTAACAAAATCTGAGCATTTGATATGAGCGTTAGACCTTGATCTCTCTTCCAGCTGAAAGACTGTATTAAATTTAATAATTTCATATGGTCGAAAGTATGGTTGCTGACAAAGAATGTTTTAAAGTGAGTTGCTAGTTTTGTGTGATACTAAAAGAGCATTACAAAAAGTACATTTTTCAGCCATGTGTCAGTATTCTGCATTTTTACTGCCTTGAATGTTTGTTACTCACTTCCTACTTCACTATGTCTCTTTGCATTTCCTTAAAGTAACTGGTTAATATACGCACTACAACACACTATTTCAGCTGACCCAGCATTGGAAAAATCAGAGCATTGAACATGCCTTCTTCCAACTAACTTTCAAAGTCCATGCTGTTGGAAACAAGTATTTTCTCATGACCTTAATGTTTTGTCTGATGATACAAATGTTTAAAAAATTCATTAAAACAAAGACATAACCGAATGAGTTTTCTAATGTGTGTATAATTTTTAGATTGTAGTGCTGCTCCGGATAGGGTCTTCCCATGATATTACTGTAAATAAGATGTAACTTGCACTGGATTTGCTCGCTGAGGAGAGCATTAAGTGTACCTCAGAATGTCAAGTTACTGTGAAGTTGGTCATGATTTAAACAATCCATCAAGCAACTGTCACATCCGACCAAGCACAAGCTGCTTCACTGGTGATGTCCAGTGTACAGAACCATTAGCCAGTCTTAATTGAGAGCTCCTGACCACCTGAGACCTCATCTGTAATGCTCTTCAACCTCAGGATAATGTGTTACATTTTGCCTACATGTCAAAGCTGGCAGGCACTGAGATGGGCCAGTGCAGAACGTGATCAGCACGGTCTGTTGGTGCTACGAAAATCTAAATCCAGGAGAACAACTGGCTGGAGGGTGCTGATGAGTAAATTTGATGTTGGTGAAGACCACTTTTCTCATCTACACCTTCCTGGGACATCAGGTTGATTACAGGCATTTTATCAGTGAGTAAAAAAATTGCATGTTGATCAAAGAAATCCCTATACTGGTGCAGATCAGGTTCAATATCAGTCTTCATATATAATTTGAAAATTGCTTAACCACAGCAGCTATTGTACCAGTTTAGAAACCAACCTATGCTGTAAGGAAAATGTGCCAATAAGCCATGACAACTGTGATGGCAATTGGCAGGTGTGGAAATGGAACAGTTCAGCATAAAATGTAACTAACAAAGCTTGGTGTGCTCTATCCATAATAAGTCAAATTATAATTAGATATATAAACCCCTCATGCATTACTATTTGCATGTTTCTATACAAGTCAATTTAAAAACCCCAAACCTATGTGATACTGGTGCTGTACCTTGAAACTATTAAGTAACAAGCAAAGCTAACAAAATAACAAAAGCTAAGAAGCTGAGCAACACCTGTGAACAACAGCTCCATGCTGCTGTGCTGTATTATGCAGATGTATGGCTGATGGCAAGCAAGGACAGTGAGAGCATTTGAGCTCTGTTTGACTCATTTACGTTGTTTTGAGCCAGTTAGTCTTACAATGTCAAAAGCCTTAAAAGTGTCTCCTGAAGGACCTTGTCCTACCTGATCTAAATCAGATACAACTTTTTTTACATACCCCCATGTAGACATTTTAGCTCGTGAGCATCAGTTCTTACCACAACTCACAACTGTACCTAGGAGTGGTACCCTATCATCTACTTATGTTGGCTTACAAGTCAGTTTGTCATTCTGTGCTCCCTTTTATGGTCAGTGAAGAGAGAAAAATCACTTCAGTTACATCCTAATGTTCAAATCTAGTTATATGAATTGCACCCATCATGTCCGTGGACTATAAAGAAAGCCAGCCCAACTGCAGAAGTATGCATTGCAAGCTACCTAATCTCAGATAAAATTAATTCTGTGCCTACAGTCTAGAAGTGAAAATAATAAGCCAGATTTTACCCAGTTGGTGGAATATCAGTCTTGCAACCATTGGTCGTTCCTAAGCCATGTTATCAAATCACTTTCAAACTATCGGGACGGTACTTTGAATTGCACAGGTCTCACAAAACCCCTTAACACAGTAATTCTTTGTGTTCATTATGCTATTCACCAAACAGACACGTATTTGGTGCCAAACACGCAAAAATGTTTTAGAAGACAGTCAGTTTATCAACTTAGGTTCCTACTACCAGCCAAAACCCAAAAGGAATTTGGCTTCCGTACACAAAACCTTTGCTGATGTTAGATGAACAAGTACTCTTGTGTGTCCTTCTAACTTCGTTTTCCTGAAAGTTTGAAAAGGTCTGTGGATGTCAGTTCTGTGCAAAGGTGGCATAACTCAATAAGCTGTTCTGTTTTTCAGACCATACATGTCGGTGTATCACTCTATATTTAAAGTATCTACTGTCATATGGTGTGCTGACCTATTTAGTTATGCTTTATAGCCTAACTAAATTCTCATTTACAGTATGATATTGTATGCTGGATTTGGCACCAGCCAAATATACCAGTGTAAAAGGGCCATAAAGCGAGTAGTGTTGTCGTTCACTTCACTGCTAAGTTTTCTGTACATCACCTAAACTCTGTAAAGCAGAACATGGCATACCAGAGTATACATTTCTTTTTCCAAAAATTTATCACAGTTTCCCCGTTTGGAAACTGCAAATTTAAATTTTAGTCACGTAGTCTTCTTTCGGGAACTTAAAGTGTGTCTTATTAAACATGAACAGACTAACATGCATAATCAATATTCTGGTTTATTTCTGGAGTTCCATATGTTAATCTTAAATACCATTATGAAAAGGAAAACACATTTCAGAGTAATGAGATAAATCTTTGCCAGAATATTCCATCTAATACTGTGGTTCAGCATTGGCAGTAACATACTCGGAGTCTCAACAGATCGTCGGCTGTTTATTAGGTAATGCTCTTTATGGTTATTCAGATAGCATTCCATAGTCCTGTTTTCAAGGAAATGCTGTCTGTCAGCATTTTGGTAAGTATGGATATAGCTGTGCAGCTCAAGATCAGTATACCTCTTGAAGGAAACTATCTTGACATGTATACAAGAAGCAAGGGAATTCTGTCAGAGATTTCACTTTTGTACTTGGATCTGAGTTGTGTGTCTCAGCTGTTCATGACAACCCTGATGTATGACCTAATTCTCACCTCATGTGTTTTAAACAAGGTATGTCTCAAGCATAGCAATGAAAGAGCCAACTTATTTTATCATTATAGTCTTTGAGACAAAGGAACACTTGGATTTTTGTGGTTGCTGAAGAATAGCTGACCAACAATTCCAGATAGGAAACCAGGCATGCCAGGTTATCGTTACAGCTGTCTGAGAGGGCTGGACATTTTCGTCTGACCTTTTGCTATTTCTTTTCCTTGTGGTTCAGGGGAGAACTCTGAAAACTGAAATTGCAGAAACAAGAAAATACATGGTTCTGAGAAGCTACCTGGAATCTAATAACCCTCTGAGACAAGGCTAGTTTTACATGAACAAAAAAGACGCAGTTCAGAACAAGAGAGATGCCTTGTCTTACATTTGTCATTTTGATGTGGAACCAGCTAACGTTTCCCAAGCAGGACCAAGCCAGATCGTTAATTATATCAGCTGTTTCACAGATCTGCAGGAAGGTGCCATCCTGCTGTTTGCGGATGAACTGGGTGAGGTCCCTGGGGCCGCTGTGTGTATGGTGCATGGGTGTCACAGCGTCCTCGTCTTCTCCTGCCCCTTTGACTTGTGTGTGAGGACAAGGGTCATGTTTTAAGCAACGTAAGATCCAGACTGTACTTTGACCAATCTGATTACTTGATAGGGCACTGGAGTAGCTACCTTTTTTCAGATATCTTGAGTATCTATAAAAAAAAAATAATATCACAATGACAGACGACAATTCTCTTGTGCATATAGAATTAAACCAGAGGCTTGCATTTCTTCTTGATATCGAGGCCACCTCTGAGCTGTGGCGAAATCCTGAGGCTCACGGGAGGTGCCTCCTCAGGCTGTTGGAGTCTTTGTATCCCGTCTTACTTCTGTTCTGTGAAAAGCCATGTTAGCAAAGGTGATAAAAATGCATGCCTTTGAGACACTAGATCTCAACTGTTTACTTCTCTGGTAATGAAGCACACACAGCAAGCTGAAGTTTGTTGGGTTATTGCAGCTGGTTACTATTCCCTCCTCACAACCCCCGGCTCAGTGAGTAACAGCTAAGAGAGGTAAGTAGGTTTGTGTTTTACCAAGTGCTTTTACTTTCATGATTTAGCAGGTTTTCTGCCTACCACTGTGTTTGACGTGTTGACTACTGTGCACACAGGTATTTGTAAGTAGGTAGGTTCTAGGTTTTTTTTAAATGGTTGAACAAATCTGCGCAGCACTGGAGCAGTCTGGAGCAGCCATAGTTCTTCTGTGCCCCGTGCAGCAGCACCAGAGTCAACAGCAGGAAACCGAAAACGGACAAAAGCAACATGTCCCATGTAACTACATGTATAATGTTTCAAGGCTATAAGGAAGAAGTTTACTGTCTCAGCTATGATATATTTACTATTTGTTAGAAGCAGCCTGGATATCCTTGATTTCTGTTTCCAAATCTTGTTACATTTGTGTTCTGGATGATTTGGTGTTGACCCATTTTCTCCACTTCCTATGATGCACTGCTTTATTACATTGTCTAACTCATCTCTCCCCTAAAAACTGGAAATTTTATGGAGACTTTTTTGAGAAGTTTTCAGTTTCTTTTGTGATTAAAACCTTTCTTTGCCCTTGATAATTCTTCTGCAAGCTCCCATCAGCATGCTGTAACTTGTGCTCAGGAGGTGATCTGACAGAAGAAAGGCATTACAGGATTTGCTTTATATTTACTATGGACATTATAACATTTTTTTTTTTTTCATGGGAAGAAGAAAGGTAAGAATCACTTTAACTTTTTACTACAAATGGACATTATTCTGGAGCCGTGCTTGAGGTAGTCTCACTATTGCAAGTTGATTTTTTTTCCCCCTGAGCAAACACATTTCTGAACTCTGACATGAGTAATTTTCATTTTTTACGCTACTATCTATATTTTTTTTTCTATTGACTGATAATTAAATAAGTACCATGACTGACAGCAAATTAATACAATTGCCATTGTTAATGGTCTGTCAGAATTTCCTTGCAGTTCTCTGGCCTGGGATAATTCAGCTGGGGAACCAGGTTAATACTCTTCATGTCACTTGACAACTATGCTAGTCAGACTTGAAAACAAAATTCTCCCAAGTTAAGGATGTGAAGTATAGACACTTCGGGCTCCCCAGGTTTTGCCAATTTTATACTAGATATTTTTTGTTTCCCAGCTAATTTCTCATAGATGGAAGTGCCTGCAGGACTTTATGAGTCACTGTATAAGCATCAAATTGTTAAAATTGCATTTTTTTCCTTAATCCTTTTTTCACTGTAATAACTGGATATTCTTATAGTGCAATAAAAATAACATACTAATCAAAGGATATGGAAATCCTGTATTACATTTTAAATGGGACAGAAGAGAATACAAATATAGAATAGAAGCTGAAATGTATCTTCTATCTTCTTTCCTTTTTTTTTTTTTTTTTTTAAGTAGGGTCTAAAGTTAAAGGGCTGTACGGAAGAATGTTCTCCTGTTGTCATCAGTGGGAGGACTGCACTGCTCTAGGCCATTACGAGGTGCTGCATTTCAAGCCAGACAACTTTCTCCAGGGCCTATAAATGTTTTTGAAAATATTCCATAAAAATATAAATACCCGATTATGTGTTTTCACGTCTCCTTTATCTTTGTACCTCTGAAATAGTCTCACATATAAATCAGCATACTTTGGGCCTTCTATGCTCATGAAAGGACTAAAATCAGTATTTCTATACTAATATCAGTTTGGCAACACTGCTGTTACTCTGAAACTAGAAGTATTTATGAAAATTTTCTTGAACCCTATCTTGCTTACTGAAAACTGGTGAAATGTCTGCTGTAAAAAGTTTAGTAAGTAGAGGCCTAATACTTGCAAAACAAACCTTACAAAGATATTTACATTATCAGACCTTGATTTCAATATACTGTGCAGAAGGTAAGCATTAAAGTAGCAGTGCCCAACCATAAATTAGGTCTTTCTCTTTCAAAATCCTTCTAATTCATTGGCTTAAATGGAAAATTTGGAAAGAGTTTTTGGAGCAGAAGTATGTATTTATTATTTTTAAAGGTCTCATTAGAGGCAAACCTGGCCAAGCTTTCTGGAAGGAACAAGAAAATTACTCATGTAAAAGAAGAGATGTTGTATACCAGTGAGTCGACTCAACAGTAAATAAGGTGTAAATAAAGGGTAACTTCAATTAGCTTTTCTAGTGCTTACAAAAAAGTGTTCTTCTGTAGGAAAAATGTGCAAAGTAATCATATCGTGAAACAACACAGTGGGTTTATCTGAATAGTTGAGATTTTCAACAGAATTACACAGGCATTCTTTTGACAGGTGGCAAGTTTAAGAGCTGGCTCTTCCCTGATCTTGATGGTGAAGAAGAAGGAAGGTAGTGGGTTTCGTACCTTGTTGAACATTGAGGGGGAAAAGAGGCAGGGAAGGGCAGAGATTCCATTTTTAGCCCAATCTTGCTTGCATTCAAAGAAAGCAGGGACAAGGAGACAAGATTTACATGAAATCTCCCAATGTGTTCAACCTTGATATGAAAATATAAAATAACAAGACTAAGATTTTTAATTTTTTAAAAAAGGTTTGTACTACCCAAAGGTAAAGCTCCTTTTCAGTGATGCTGGGGATTTAATATGCAATTAATCAAAGGATGTTAGCCTAGCATTTTGAAAATGTCAGGTGCTAAATGCTAAGCCCACTGAAATCACTGGCAGTCTTAGCTACACAAGGCTGCAAAGGTCAGGTTATATAGAATTTCTTTTTAAGCTGAAATCAGAAGGAGGAATTGTTTGCTTATGTTTAGCTCCAGCAGAAGAATATGAATGGGAAGTAACCATTTTTAGCTGCACATTAAGATTCTATAAAGTATATATTATACCTTTGTATGTATTCCTGTCTTCACCCTGATTCAAAAATCAATTAGCAGTGGAATAAAGAACCTAATTTAAGATATTTTTTTTCCCATTGAAGAGAAGATAGTTGCAAATAGCTTTGTTATGCAGGAGAAGACCTGTCTGTGTAGGGTAAGAAGAGGCCTGTGCATTATATAAAAGCTGCATAATCCCTCTTCTTGATGTTTCTGTGATGTACACTTTTTCAGATTTGCTTTCTGCAGAAAGGTGAATGGGATTTCTGTAAAAGTAAGTTTTACCTGTATAAGGAGTCCTTTTGGGACACAGATGTACCCAGCACTGTGAGACTCCTGAACTAAATTTTAAAAGTATATATAAAATATGATAGGTGGGGGTTTTTTCCCTGAGTAAACCTGGAAAGTATGTGGGACCCACAAAAAAAAACAAAAACCAAAACAACTCGTTGAAGGGATGCTTCAAAAGGACACTTTTTAAAAAAAAAAATCAGAATGATGCTGAGTATTAGAGTTTTAATAAGTCAATTCTGCCATAATAGGATCACAGTATATAAGAAAGGGAAAAAAAACACCTTTATTGAGAGCTTTCTGCTGTGCATAAAAGACATTTATTTCTACTTTGTAAATGCCTCAAGCATCTGAGACAGCTGTAGAAACACTGATGTTTTCCTTACAGAAAAATCACAAGGTAACTGAAGAAGATTTTTGTTCTAAAAAGCCATAACTTGCCTTCTGTTTTTGAAATCGTGCCATCATTATGTTTTACTGTGGCAATTACTGTAATGTCACTCCATCTCTTGACAGCCCAGATTGCACAATATTTTTGCTTGCTTTTCACTGTTGGGGACCATCCGTTCCCCTGTGCCAGCACAGTGCCAGGGCAGGAGGCAGCGGCAGCAAGGCTGGCTCCAGGCAGCCCTCATCTCCCCTGCCCGACACCAGCATCTTCTGCACGGGCCAGTGTCTGAGCTCTACGTGAAGTCAGTGTTTTGCCAATTGTATTTATTTTATGTCTGCTCAAACAACAAAAATCCCTCAACCACCCCCCAAAAAACCCCAACCAAACAAAAAAACCCCACCAAATCCCAAACAACGCAAAGAGGCAGAGTTTTTTGACAGCCTTTCCAGTACCAAAGGACAAGAACATACAGGCTCTTTCTTACCGCTAGGATTTCACTTGAAGATCCTGAAAAAAAACCCCATATTCTTGTAGAGGCACCTTGAAAGGTTTTACTGAAAAGTATTGAGCAGGCTTTCAGGGGATACCAATCATCACTTACATCATCCAATAGCTTTGCTTATACTTGTTTTCTCTCCATGATGTTGCTGAGGTTTTGGGGCCTCTAACACTATTGAGTTGTCTGCTTATGGACTCAGTCCAAGGCAGATTTGAAGTGTAATTGAGTGTATCTTTTTTAAAAAACTGACCCATGCTTTTAAATGCTCAAAGTACTGTTTTTCTGCCTTTTTACATTATTTGAGTGAGCCAATTCCAAATTGCTTGGAGTCCCTTACAAGGCATTAAATCACAACAAATGGTTGGAGATTTTTTTTCTCATGCCTGTGTTTCTCAGATTTCATCCAATGTTGATTTTCCAAGGGAAAAAAATATCTTAAAACATGCATAATAACTGTTCTAAGCACATCCTAAAGATAATAAACATGGCCTGTCATTGTCATGGCTTTTCTCCTTCAGCACACTAGGGATTATCTGATGGTTAAAGTCCCAGTCTTGTAAACAACTATATCGGGATACCTTACTGCTGGGACTGTTGGATTATTTTTCTTTTTTTTTGTGATAACCAGTGCTGAGAAGATTACAGGAAGATATGGGCATCCCTATGACTAAGCTTCATCAAGTCATGCCTAAAGCTTGTGAAGACTTTCTACATTAATGAATTTACCCTTGATAGAGCAGAAATGTATTGTGAACTATTGAGAACAAAGACAGTATTTGGAACGTGCATGAGTGTTTGGTCTTAAAGCTAGAAGGCACTTTTTCAAGCACGGAGGATGTGTGTTTCAAATACAGTGTTTTATACAAATTTGCCTTCTACTACTTTGTGTTAGAAGATCATTAGTTTAAGAAGTTTATTGGGTGCAAAGTATGACGTACAGTCACTGTGAACCACAGATTTCCTATAAATGACGTGACTTCAGTTTCCATGCAAGAAACTCCATAGTAATCAGTTGATTTATTTTGATGATACTGTGTTTGAGGTGAGTTACATGCTGTTCCTTTTAATTCTATAAAATAGAATTTGTATTTAAATATTGTCATTGAAGACTCACGAGAAAGAAATTCACTGAATCATAAGGTCTATTTTGCAGCTGAAGTAGATTGTGGAATGCACATGGCTGCACTCAGAAGTGGGGGGACACACACAATTTTAAAATGCATCATTGTGGGAACTAAGAATTCAAATAAGAAAAAAGTTCTTTTGAGCCCTTCAGCTTTAGAGAGAATTTGTCTTCAAGAGGAACTGTTTGTGCTGCCTGATGTTTGCCTCTGTGGCAGATGGTCTGTTCTTTAGCCCCTATGGAGTTACCACTAGAAGACAAGACGTTCTTACCAATCAGCCTAAAGACAAACCACTTGTTATCTCACTTTCTCATCTGGCATAGGCCATAAAGTGCTTATTTTCTTGCCAGTGTTGTGATGACTTTTTCTCGTCATTGTGCCTTTGCTGACCAACTTCCTAACATCTTCAGGACATTTCTGTGAAAGAAACACTGCAGTGTTGCTAGAACCAGGCAACCTTCTTACAGACTGCAGAGGTGCTACACGATGTCTTGGGGAAGGCAGAGGCTATTACTTAATGTAAGGTGTGCATTAAAATTTATCAAACCACAGGCAGTAAAGTCACTGAATCCTGAAAGCATTCACTGCAAGCATACAGACCAGTGGTACTATGCACAGATTACACTGCATGCACCACAGCAGCCAAGGGCTGTGCTTTTACAAGCAAAGTTGTGGATTGTTCTCACTAGCAATCATGTTTTACAGGTCACAATACAAATCAAGTAGCTATAAGACAGCAATAGGTGAAAGCAATTGAACTGTGGAGAAGAGGAGCTACAGTTTAATTTTTCAAGGCCGACTAAGCCCTTTAATATTGCCAGAAAAATGACTACTTATAACTACTCCAAATCCCACTCCTGCCAGCTCCCAACAAGCAGAATGAAAAAAGGGCAGGTAGGAGCAGGCTGCTGCTCTCAGAAGAGCTCATGCAGTAGGCGAGTCCTTTCCTGCCCATACCCAAAGGCGTACAAGAGAGAGAACAGCTGAAAGTGAGAATTTAGGCTAGGTAATTTGTCCTGACAAGGTTGGATTGTGAATTCAGCACTCCTGGTTTAGGCTACAGAGATTTCATGTGTTTCCTAGATGGCCATGCAGTGTAAATGCTGAATAAACAGAATTTTCCCTGGTTGAACCTGTTACTTTGGGTATCACCTTGCCAGGATGACTGAGTATGATGAAACAGGGCAGAAGACCACATTAAACTTGTCCAGATCAAAGAATATTTTATTCACCAAAATTTAAGATGCTTAATGAGTTGTGTACTCTTAAGATGTGTGACAGCATAAGATACAACCTTGTACAGAATGATGAACTTGCATGCAGAATGTTACACAAATGCGTCTTACAAGAAACCATTTGTGCATCCAACTGTTGCACTTGAAGAAGAGATGCTCTAGCACACAGCTGGACTAAAAATGAAGAAATATGTTGCCTTAACTAATGTTCTTGCTTTTGTAACATTCCTCTGTGACCTGAATTTTCCATTCTTTATGGACAGAGAAAAAAAACAAATATGTGAACTTGTCAAAGTCGGAACATGTTTACCCACTTTGTCCATATGTAAGTTTGCACTGGTCCAACGTGGATTTTTGTTAAAAACCTGAAGCCTGCTTTTAAGCTCTTGAAGGACACTTTTAGTCAATATAAACTTTAATCAACATCTGGCTTGTATCAAGCTAAACTGAGATGACAGAACTCATTTCTATACCCATGTTGGGTCTATGTGTGGTTTTACACCATCTTAAACTGTGACTTCAGATAAATGGCAACATGCTCAGTGGGCTCCTGTTCCACATTTGGGTTCTTGCCCCGCAGCCGAATTGCAGTAACAGCATCTCCTGGGCACGAATGGGACAGGGACGTGCTGCACTGAAGCTCCAGTTACGATACCGCAATATTCCAGCATTTTCTTCTTGGGAAAGCCTCCATCCTCCAAGGATGCTTCATCGGGGGCAGGAAACCCGTGTCTGCACTGCCAGCGCCAGCCTCGCAGGGAGCACTGGGGCTCATCTGCCTCTGCCCGGGGAAGCTGCGCCCACCGGGACCCCCTGCCCGGGGGCTGCCGCACCCCCGGCCGCTGCCGCACCCCCGGCCCCTCCCGCCCTGAGCCCGGGGGCTGCCGCGCATCCCTCCTGCCCTGTACCCCCGGCCCCGAGTCTGGGGGCTGCCGCGCATCCCTCCTGCCCTGTGCCCCCGACCCCTCCGGCCCCGTACCCGGGGGCTGCCGCACCCCGCTCCCCACCCCCCGCCTTTGTTCCGCTCGCCCCGCCTCGCCCTGCCCCCTCCCCGCGGGGCGGGGGAGCCGCGGACCGGGCTGTAGGAGAGGGCGGGCCGCCCCCCCCGCGGCCCCGCCCCCACCCCGCCCCCGCGGCCCCGCCCCCGCCCCGCCCCTCCGCCCCCGGCGCGGCGCGGTGCTGGCTGCGCGGCGCGGCGCTGGGCTGCGCGGCCGGAGCTGCGGCCGGAGCTGCGCCCGCTCCCGCTGCTGCGTGGAGCCCGCTTTGTGCCGGCAGCCGCGGCAGGACGGCCGGAAAGGTAGGAGGGCTCCCGCCCGCTGCTCCCGGCAGCATCTCTCCCCCGAGCTCCGCGGGCGGGAAGGGAAAAGAGGAGGAAAAAGGAGGGAGGGGAAGGGCTGGATTCAGAAAAGGGCTTTTTCTGCCGAGGCTCCGCGGCTGCTCCAGGCAGCCCCGTGCTAGGACAGCCGGAGGCTCACTGGGGAAAAGCCTGAAAAAAACTCCCAACAAAATCTCGCTCGTTTTCTTGTCCGGGAGAAGCACATGGAGAACGCGGCGAGGGAGCCCGAGCATCAGGCTGCGGCAGCCCCGGCAGCCGCCGTCCCCCTGGGCTCCCCGCCGGGCCCCGGCACCGCTGCACCGTGCGGGCCGTGCCTGGGCTGGCACCCAGCAGGAATCCGGCTGGGAGCCTCGGCAACGAACCCGCTGTCTGCCATCCCGAAACTCGCATCCTTTCCCGGGGAAAGGCACCAGCCTGGCAACCCCGCTGCTGCTTTGTACAGCTGGGAGTTGCGTTATTTTCCGCCTTTTAGGGTGGGAGGAGGTGGTCTCTCTTCCAGCCTTTGCCATTTGAACCCGTTTCATCATCGCCGAGAGATTGCATCATGTTACAGTCCTGGATTCAGTCAGGGCAAAGGCGAAGCGAACCATCCTTCCAGATCTATCCCATTGGCTTCCCCACCCGACTCCCTCCTTTTTATTTCCTGTTTAACAGAGGTTAAAACTAAAAAGCAGCCGGCGATTGGCAGGCGGCGGTTTGGTTCACAGCGACGTATTTTGATTTCTTCCACTGAGGGTTTTTTTGGAAACTCACTTGTAACGTTGTTGGTTCTGTGTGAGTTTATGTGCCTTGTGTGTGTCGGGGGGGATGGAGGAAACTTGCCAAAGTTTTAGCTGGTAGGAAAATAATAAGGCGGCAAAAAAGTCGGATAAACAGTCAGGAGCAGCCGTTGCTGTATAAGCTGCAAGCTCTGGAGTCACAGAAGGTGAATGGATCCAGGCAGGCATCACTCGGAAACAGACGTTCACCTGCCCAGAAGGGCCATGTAACGAATGCACACACTTAGGAAAGGCAAGACAAGACAGAAGTCAGGAGCAGAGACGTCTTTAGCAGATCTCCCCTCTGGATCCCATATGACCATTTTGATGCAAACGCCTGGTGCGTCTGCGCCTGTTTTATTTATCGTACCTTTGCAATGACTGATCTTTTCAGCTCAGATCTGACTGTAAAATAAAAGCCAAAAAGATCTAATTAAATATTGTACTGCAGTCCGGGGCTTCCTAAGCCGACAGATTCTGCTCTCGTGCAGTTCTTTGTTTTGCTCCATAGGGAAAAAAATGTCACAGCATGGCTTGGTGCAGCTCTTGGAGGTATTTTCCGTAACTAGTATCTCGCCCTTGCAGGTGCTCTGCCACTGCTTGCTCCGAGTGTTACGGGACTGCTCTTTTCTTTCATGAAAATAGCAGTATTATGAAGTTCTTTTTCTCTGCTTCTCTGGGAAGGGTCCGTGCAGGGGCGCAAGGAAACAGCTTGGCAGCCAGATGGATCCATCCATCAGTGCTCTCCTATATGGGCATTTGATGCCCTTCAGTCATCCCTTATGCCTCCTGGTGGTTTCCATAGGAAAAGCTGCACATTTGCTTTCTTCTTTTGAACATTCCATTTTTCCTTTTGGAACTGGGGTGGAAGAGGAGCGAATCCTGCATTAGAGCCAGGGGCACAGCCATTCTGTCTTTCTGGGGCTATAGGGCACCAGGTGGATTTAAGAAGAATTTGAAATAGGTTCTGAAAAGAAGCATCTGCAGATTTCTTTGTTTGTCTGGGTACCCAGCGATTGTGGTGACAAGCCTGCGCACAGAACAATGAGCAGATACTCACTGCGTTTGGTGATATGTGGTGCTGTTTGGTGTTTCCTAGGAAATATGTCAGCAGATTTCAAAGTCTTGTGATGTGTTCCTAGGTCTTAGGTAGAATTTTAGATGAAGGGATTTGGAAGGTCTGAGTTGTTGAAATTATGGTGTTTCTTGAAGCAGTGGCAACAAGGAGGGGTAAAATGCAGGAGGGGTAAAATGCAAAGACACTTCAATAGGTCAGCCACTCACGCTATTTTAAAATCGTATAATTGTAGTGGAGAGGTTTTACATTTTCAGCTCCTGAGGCTCTCAGAATGGAAGGGATGCTGTCAGAAACATAAAAGAAAATAATACTGAGATCTCAATGGGGGCAGGCTGCATTTGGTATGCATATGTCTAATTGTGCTGCTTCTTTCAGTAGTGCAAAGAGAACCCGCTGTAAGGTCAGATCAGGAATTGTCTTGCCCCGCTGCTTGCCTGCAGACTTCCTTGAGACATTGCCCTAGGACAAAGAGCCAGAGGTTTGGGGCTGGTTTATGCAGTCTGGAGCCCACCGATTTAATTTCTGTCCATTTTCAGAAGTTTCGTATCTGGTATGTCAGTCAATGGGAGCATGGTATCCAGAAGCCCGCCTGGTTAACTGCATTGTTCAAGGCTGCGCTCTTTGTTTTGCGAGGAGGGGGCCAGGAGGGGAATGGATGTGCTTTATATTCATTTGCAAGAGGTCTCCTGCTGAAGTGGGAGGGTGGGATGCAAGGACCTACACTTCCAAGCTCCCATACAGATCAGTTGATTGTGTGCTGTTAGGGTTTTAGTCACAATTCAGCTTGTTTTAGATGTGAATGACACTTGGCTGCTGGTATGACCCTGAATTTCCTCTGATTCATCAGTTCATTAACAAATACAGTGTTTCATCTGGCACAGGAACTGTTTGTCTGGGCTGGGCAGGTGAGTGTGTTGCACACTCAGTATGACATTATTCCATGTTAATATACTCTAATATAAAATGTTCTTAGGCTTCCAGATGAACTCTGATAGTCAAACCCAACAAAAATAATAGAAAAATGGGAATTCAACCAAAGGGCTACAGTTACTGTGAACTCTGAAGCAGGACTGAAAAAGCTAAGCCTCAAATGTACTCCTATGTCTATTAATATTAAGGTTATCTATTGAAATTCAGGAGGAGTGAGCTTTCATACTATAAGCATCCTAAGCTGACCTTAGACCAAATTCAAGTTTTTAATATTACATCAGATACCTTTTTGGGGAGTGTCTGCATAGAGTAGTACTGAGAATAGTCTGTCAAAGCTATGAGCAGGTAGGAAAACATGTAGCTGCAATGGCACAGGGGTGACCCTGAGTGCAGTGTGCAGGGGTTACACCAGAGCAAGTGTTGCACTGCACCTACTCATCTGTGTATATGTGAAGGCTGTGTATTTGTATTGCATCTGCAACAGCACTGTAAAATACTGTATATTTTTTATCTAGTGTGTGTATATATATCTATGTATATATATATATATATATATATATACACACTATATAAATTGTTCTTACTCTCTAGAAGCTGCCTCGTGACTCTCCAGGTCATGAAACACGTGTTGATGCTAGTGAATATTATTGCAGAAACATAATTGGGGTGTGTGGAAAGAGGGATATCTCATAGCAGATAATAAATGAACTTTTTCAGACATAAGCCCTATTTTCCAAGGTTACAGTAAGAAAAGAAACACTGAATGTCATAAATAGAGTTGTCTGTTGTCCATTACCCTTCTGCCACCTTAACAGAAATTTGGTCATGACATACAGTGACTAGTAAGGTCTGACTACTCAAGGTGCTGAGCACCCTTAGCACACAACAATGTCCAAATAAGCGGATGGTGATCACCTTTCTTAGAGTAGCCATGGGAGAATACACTAGGCTGTGAAAAGGATGATTCAATATCTGCTGAATATTTTACCAGTGTCCATCAAGGAATCTAGAAAAGAAACTCCTAAGAGGGCTTGTAATAGGTTTGATTTTGTATAGATACTGCCTTTTGAATGTAGCAGTATCTTAAAAGATGGTGTACGTTTAGCAGTAAAATAAGCAAAACTGCATAGGATTGTCATCTTTAAATCTCTTTCCTAAACTGAAGAAGAAAAAAAATATTAAAAAAAAATCAGTGCATTATTCCTTTCATGATGACATAGTAGTGTGAGTTTTTGGACTGACTGGGGGATTTCTGTTGCCAACCTATCTCTGCTATCGTGTATTTTTGAGCTGGGTGATAAAGGCTTTCTCTAGGACAGATGTTGGTAACGGCCTTATTGTGCCAAAACCTTCATGAGTACAAAATGCTGAATAAAAATATTTCCATCCATTAATAGTAAGTGTCAGAACGGAGTACACCAGTGGTTTCAAATTTAATCTGTAATGTAGCTGATGTCTCAAAGATAACAACATTTTACCCCCAAGAAATATAGCACTTTGTGTGAGGTAATTGCTATGTGAGTTGCACTAAATATATATTATTCATTAGGGGACTGTCATTATATCATGTTTGTGAATTCCCAAAAGTCTCTTAACACTGTCCTGATCACATCTAAACATTTATGGTGTCTAAAGATTTTGGTGTCCTACTTGACTGACTGGTGTTCTGCCTTGCTGAATTTATTCTGATAGCCACTTTTAATGAGCATGCTGGCTTCCTTCATTTAAAAGGAGTGGATTTTGGGTTGGGAAAGGAGCTTAATTCATCTATTTACGTTATAAGAGGTAGCAGTCCTTCACAGAGAGTATGTAGTGGTATGTTATCTCAGTTTTGCAGAGAAGCGAATAGTAAAAGCTCTTGAATATTCCTATGCTAAACTACCATGCGCTGTCTTCAAATGTATAAAGGCTCAATATCTGGCCAGTTGCTGTGGGTGGATTTCCCCTTCCTTGCCCCCCCCCTCCTTGAAGTATGTTTAAGTATCTCTTTGAAACTTATCTGGTCTCTCATCAGTTACACATGCCTATGGTATTCCTGTTCAAAACTGGAAGAGGCGAGGAGACAAGGTAAGGAGGGAATTTCCCTGTTATTAGCAATTAGCAGATCCAGTTTTTATTTTGCTATACCATTTCTTACCAGGAGCAGCTGCAAAGAGAGAATTACAGTGTGACCTTCGCAGCATTTCCTAGTGCCGTCATCAATCAGATCTGGCAGGAGCTTTATCGTATCTATCAGAGTGGCTCATAAGCCACATGCTGTCTAGTCTGGGGGGGGAAAAACAAACAATGGGAGCTGCTGTAGGTTTTGTTTAAAATAAAACAACCAGGAGTGAGCTTTTCCCATATGTGCCAGCTTTGTAGACAGATTCCAATATTTACCGTGTACTGTTGGACTGATTAATAAAATATGATGTTTATAAAGCAGTGGAAGAGAATTCCACTACGTCTCAATGGCATTGGCAAGCCATTCACAAGCTGTTACAACTTCAGGCTTTCGCAGTCAATGCTCTCCAGTCTCATTCTAATCTTCAGCATTATTTTTACTGAGTTGATGCAGTTATATTAATTTTGGTGTTTTTTGCAAACATAAAAGTTAGGGAGTAAAGATGTGTTTTCAGACTTCTCTGATTCTTACATGAAATAATGTAGCTTTCTCAGATTAAGCTGTTTGCTGTTTTTTGTGGGAACATGCATGCCTTTGCAGCTTGTTCTAGGGCTCTTTTGGAGCCAAGGTTATAATGTGGTAGCCAAGGTCAGCTGATCGGCTACAACAACCCGCTTCTAAGCATGCAAAAGCTTATTAACACTTCGTCAGCGTTTTGTTTGTTTGTTTTCTATTTGCTTGGTTGGTTTTCCATTTCGGGTTCTTCAATTTTTCTCATTGTAACACCAGGTTCACTGCCATTTTCAGATTCCTTTGCTCACCTTTTCTTGCCAGCTGCAGTAAGTGCAACTTTCTTGCCTTCCTTTCCAAGGCTCAGTACAGTGACAGGTAGTCACTTCATGCCTGGCTTCCTTCCAGGCAAGGTCATGGAATCACAGAATTGTTAAGGTTGGAACAGATCTTTAAGATCATTGAGTCCAACCATTAACCAGCACTGCTAAGGCCACCACTAAACCATGTCCCTAAGTGCCACATCTACATGTCTTTTAAATATCTCTGGGGATGGTGACACCACCACCTCCCTGGGCAGCCTGTTCCAGTGCTTGACGACCGTTCTGGTGAAGGAAGTTTTTTCTACTATTCAGTCTAAACCTTCCCTGGTGCAGCTGGAGGCTGTTTCCTCTTGCCCTGTTTCCTGTTACCTGGGAGAAGAGATACTTCATACCTATTAAAAAAAGTCTTGGCTAACAGGTAGATGGAGGGGCAAGAAGCAATGGGAACAGGCAGAATTGCTAGTGTATAATTCTGACTTCATGGGCACATGTTTGCTTCTATATATGATATATACAGATATATATTTAGATGTATATAGATAGATATATAGAAAGTGTGTGTATATATAGGTGATATATGTTAGAGCTGCCTTTGCCACACCTGTGGCATATCACATCTGAGAAAAATGGCTAATTGCTAATAAATATATATATTTACTGTTACAATGTCAATTAAAAGGTTAAGGCCCTGATCTTCAGATTGGTAAGGTTGATGGCCAACAGCAGAGTATGATCTATAATTCTTGTGTTTTTTTAACTAGCCAATTCTTGGTAGAAACTACCTCTGTAGCAGAATTGGGCAAGGAAGCTTGAAATGCTGTAAGAAACGTGCAATAGCAGGTGCAAGGAAAATGCTCATAAAATGTGAAATACATTTAGCAAGATAGTTATCTGCTCTGTCAGGGAAAAAATCATGTGAATTGGCTAGCTGGCTATAGAATGAATGACTTCTGTGGTTTTCCCCTGTGTGTGCCATGTTAGTGGGACAGGTTTTATGGCCCCAGCTGCTGAACTGGCACTAGGCAGGGCAGCAGCTGCAGCTGCGTCCCCTGCCCCAGGGACCTGCACACCCAAGTGAAAAGGGGTCTGCTCAAAACAGTGCTGCACATCGTCCTTCTTCAAGGGCTGGGGCTGTCCCTGAGCATTTGGGCGGCTGAGGGGAAGGGTCTGATGGACAGACACCCTTGGGTGGCTTCAGATGGTACTGTCAGCCACCGCGTGCCGGTGGTGCCCATCCTCACGGCTGAGCTGGCATCAGCCCCTGGGTCCCAGCATCTCCGCCCAAGCAGGGGATGGGGCCAGGAGAGGCTGACACTCCGAGCTATGACCTCCAGCAGCCAGGCACCATGGCTGCACAACCACTTCCTAGAGGACTTTTAAGAGTCCAAAGCCATAAGCAGTCCCGTTCCAGCAGGAAGATGAGGAGAGGGGAAGCTGCCAGCAGGAATCAGCCTCAGGAGCTGAGTCCCATGTCATTGTTTGGGGGCTGCTGCTGCTCCATAAGCATGCAGCAGAGTAGCCGGCTGCCCGCTGTGGTGCAGACTGAACGAACAGACATTGTTTCAGCCCTGCAAGCAGGGTAGGCTGCAGTGAGGAAATGCTAAAATGGTAGGAGCTGAAAATAAGATAGATAATGTAAAAGGCAGTCATTAGATAAGAAGCAGCGCTGCTGAGTGTCACCAAGGCAGCGGTGGCCAGGAGCTGAGCTGCAGAGGGGCCACTCTTTGATGCTGTTCTGCCGCTGGGACTTAGAATAGATCAAACCAAAAGAAATTGCCCTTGTGGAGAGTGGGATTGATTGTTGTTAGCAAGTCCACGCTAGGGAATAGAGTGAAATACTTAATGGATTATGTTGCTGGCTGTAAGAGATAGAGACAGAAGAAAATAAATACCTGAAAATGTTGGAAGCTACCTGATTTTCAACTCTGCTAACGCACAACATTATCAAAGAATACCCTTTGGAAAATGAAAAGATTGGCTTCTCAGGGCGGGGTGTGTGGGTTATTCAGGCTGAGGAGCTTCTGTGAATACACCAAGCTGTTCTCCTTGCCTGATTCCTCTGTCTGCACCATGTGTTTGCCATTAGGACTACGAAAAGCTGCGAGTCTCCTTGGACAGGGCATGATGGGTGCTTGGTGGGTCTTTCAGGAAGAACCAGGAGAGCTGAAAGGAGACAGAGGCTAGGTCAGGCCACAGCATTTTGTTTTGAGCTTAACGGGAATGAAATCCACCCTGAAGAGTCTTGGGGAAAATTCTGGATGAGGGCCAGTATGAATAATGCTGAGTGCAGATGGGTGGGACCCCACCTGGTTACAAAAACAATCCTATTTCCAAGGTTAGTTAATTCTGCTGAAAAAAGGGATATTTAACAATTAAGGTCTCATTTAAAAGGGGGAAAAAAAACCCCAACAGCTGGAGACCTTAACAAAATAAATAAATAAACCTAAAAGTCTCTCACTTCAGAAATTAATGAAAACAAGCCCCCAAACATGCAGACAGCTGAAAGCACACACCAAAAACCTCAGATTAAAAAAAAACAAGTGTCCTCTGGGGAAAGGAAGAGCTGTTCCCTCTCTGGGAAAGTTTGTCTGTTCCTGTAGCTGTGAACTTTTGATCTTCTCTGGGACTTTCTGCTGTCCTTGGTTCACTCTGCAGCTTCTTGGTCTCTTGCACTTCTTTCCCCGGAGCTCAGAGAAGTGTTTATGCAAGCACTCGGCTTTAAATAAATGAATCATCTTATTTGATGTTGGTGAGATTAGTGCTTGGGGTTGCGTGTATGTTTACGCTGGTCTGCTGAGCAGGAGGTGCCGCGGCCGGCAGTCAGCAGGGGAGGTGTGTGAGTGTGCCCCCCCAGAAGGAGCCCTCCCACCTGCCCCCACTGCTGCGCCTCGGGGCCACCAAGGCACCGTCTCCTTTGTGACCACCACATCCGTAGCCTGATCTGGATCAAACTCTATCCAGCAATCCAAAAAGATGCAACAGTTAATTTTAACCTGACGCAAGTCCCAATTAGTCTCTTGGTGACTGCTCTTCCCGTCTGTCTGTCTGCAATGACTGAGCCTCACAAGCCTCTCAGCACTGCAATTTCCTTCACATCCCTTTGGATCTTCTCTTTTATTGTTGTTTACAAAACACTGAGTCTAGATTTTGCATATGTGGAAACTCTTGCTGAGAGCTGTCACCCCTTTGACCTCGAGGACCTTCTCCAGATCTCTCATTTTTGTGTCCTCTTGCTTGTAGTCCAACTGTGTAACCTCTGAAACTAATTTAAGTGTAAAATACAGGCTGTACTGGAAACTTCCCTGTAAACAGTAGCTCTCTCTGCAACTTAAGGGCAATTACAGGTGCACATAGAAGGCCCACATGACTGTCTTCCCCAAAGAAACAACTGAAATATCAATTAAATTACAGGGAAAGCAAAAGCTGTCTTGAAGAGGTATGATGTTTGGGGATTTTTAAACTTCTTCAACCCTTTTCAACTCCTTCAGCTTCTTTTTCCTACCACAGTAATATCTTTTTAAGCGTTAGGGGACTAGCCCTGCTGTGCTTGCACTTCAGGATTCCTTTCTGGTTTTTGGTCAGCACATCTACAGGCTCCAAGATCTAAGTGCAAACTGAGATTGCCCTGAAGTTTATTGTGCTTTATGAGAGCAAAGGGTGAAATCTGTCTTTGAGACTTGGGGTCGTTTGGGCTAGGTTTCCTGACGTACCAGGCCTTACAAAAAACCAGCTGTTCTGGGGTTGTCATTCTGCCAGCTTTAAGGAAAAACAACCAAATAAAGTAAAAATACACTGCCAAAGAGGGATCAAACCTTAGCTTGGTTTGAGTGTTCTTTAAGTAGTCTCAGTCTTTGCATTTACACCAGTTAAGTTCTTCTTTCCATTCAGGGAGGTGACTTGGAGGCAGTATTTATGTGAGAGTCCAGCCCTTTCCCTGTACATCTCTGTAGGGAAGGGCCGCTTCCTACTGACGTCTAAGTGCTTTACTCCATCAGTTAGGATCTGGGCAACCCAGAGCAAGATTTAAATGTAAATGGGTGAAAGTAAAGACACATGAAATGAACTTACGCAGCTTTCCTAGGTGTGGTTGCAGAGCTGTTGTTGGCCAGGAGGCATCACCTGGATGTTCCCGTCACCTGGCTGAGCCAGGAGCAAGGTTGCCCAGAGACAGCAGAGCAGGAATGCGCCCTTGTTCAAGCTATAGCTTGGGCTCTATATATAGCCAAAGAAGTCTGTGCCCTTCTAGTAAGTGACTTGCAGAGCACTTGGTGCCCTAGAGCAGCTCTTTACATGTTAATAACTCATAAAAAACCCTAATGACTTCATGAGATGGGATGGGGAGTAGGAACTGGAAATGGCAGATGCTCAGTGTGCAGAGGGAAAGAGAGAACTGACTTAGTCTGCCCAAATGCTTGAAAGAAATGCATAATAATATTGAAAGGATTTTGGTATACTAGTTGTCTTTCTTATCAGCCTGCTAGTGCCTCAGCGCTCCTGAAATTTCCATACAAGCCCGTAAACTTCACTTTAATTGATGCATAGGAGGGAGAGAAGCACGTAAGAATCCGGTAATATCTTTTCCCTTTTTTGCTGTAGTCACCTCTGGTTTATAAGCTTTCATCTTAACTCCTGCAACTCAAGTGAGTTTAGGAACACTCCTGAACTCTGGGATAAACAAATGTTTATCTACTTTACCTGGGAAACTACATTTTTGGAGCAATGCTGGTTGCTATATCTATAAGACTGTGTGTCACGCCACTTTTGAACTACAGTTTACAGGCGTTAGCTGACCTGCCCCTTCTGTCAAGCAGTCGATGGAGCAAACATCTCACCTGCCCTGTACTCCTTACGTGAGCAGTGGCATGTAATGCTGTACTATTTGCTATTAAAATTACAGACTGAGCTTTCCTCCCAGTGAGCCACTGGAGAAGAGCCGTGCAAGTTATCTCACTGATGTGCAACGTGCCGGGACTCGCCACACAGACGTGCCCTTTTCTTTGATTGCATTCGCTAGGGTCAGCTATAGGGGATCATGACTATTCCAGATCAGTTCACTCCATTACAGTACTCTGACAAAATAATCCTTCCCCTATCCAGTTCAGCTGCACTCAGTGCAGTGAAGCAACTAAAAGTATGTGTATGATTCTAGAAAGCTCTTAGCACTTCTGGAAGGGGCAGAACGAAGCGTGGCTCTGTGTGTACCATAGCACTTCAGAGGGTGGCTTTGCTACGGGCAATAATAAAGAGCATTTTTACATAGCTCAGAAAGGCACAAAATAATATTGAGCAACTGTGCCCTGTGATAACAGAGTATCAGGGGATAACTACATGAAAGCAGACAAAGGGCATGACAAGAAGATTTTTCCTTGGGTTGGAGAATTCATTATTAGCGGCATTATTCTCGAAAATGGTAGGCATTGGACATTTTCTGAGGTAGGCCTGCCTAGGAAAATCTTACATTCCTTTTGTCATTGTTTCTTTATTGAAGTGAGAATTTCTTCCCAAATCGGATTTTTGTAAGGAGGAAACAGATACTTCACATTCACCAGTGGAAGTTGTCCAAAGCAGAAGGGGAAAATGCCATTTGAAACTGTTAAGAACAGAATGATAAAAGCCACCTGGAAAAATAAATGTTCAGTGGTTGCTGATTTCACATGTAAAGTGTGTTTTCCTATGGAATTATTATTTATAGTGTAGTAAACAGAATACAGATTTTAATAATTCTATATTTTTTTTTTTAGTTTGGCATTATAATCAGTGATGCCTCTTTCTTCCTGTGCTTAAGAAGTAGCATCCATGCCTATAATGACTCTTCCTTTGCCTGTAGGCAAGTGAATTTTTGTCATTGGCTAATAAGAGAAGGATCAGGGGCTTGGGACCCTAATAACAGACTGCTGGGAAATCACTGAATGCCAGCAGAGAGCCCTTTGAGTGAGAATTTTCATTGCCTGTGCCCTTATCATGTTATACATTCAGCTTGTCTGCCAGCTTGTGACTAGTAGTGAAGATTATTAGAATCTGGGCTTTTGAGGATACCATTATTTTCCTTTCTTTATCTGATCACACCATGGAATTATGTCAGTGAATTAAAATTCTGATAATGGTAGACTCTGTGTCCTGGATGATTAAAACCTTTGTCAGCATAAAGTTGCATGTTCTTTAATTTAAGGATTAGAGGACTACCTCCCATTTTTTCCAAGTGTAAGGGTTAAGAAATGGCATTATTAAGCTAGCTAAACAACTGTAAAATGTATATTAGGACTAGCAAAGGCATTGATTTGGGTAGTTTGTATTGCCCTAGCTGCTTCATCTTCCCAGAGTTTCTTTCCTACCTTCTTCATATGTGCATCCACTTTCAGAGTCTTTAAAGGCAAGAACTGTGTATTCTTCAAGATAAATAATGTGCCACCACTCTTTTGCTCTATTGTTACTGTAGGATTTGTACTAAGATACTTGTTAGGTCAGATTGCTGTCAGTTTCCAGATTAAAACTATCAGCTTCTGAAGGGAAAGTCTGAAGTGGTGTATTGATTGTGACTGAAAGCCGCTTTTCCAAACCGTCATCTATCTATCAGCATCTGCTCCCACAGGGCACTTCACTATGTAGGATGAACTAACTGCATTTTCCAAGTCAGTAGTATGTCTGCTGGACTTGGAAAATAAACTGGTTTGTCTCCATAGTGAAATCACTTCACTTAGAAGTATCCTACCCCAAAATAATCATACTAATTATTTATCTTTGTCCTTTCTCTTAAGCAAAAGCCTGCCCCATACTGGAGATTTTTTTGGCATACGTTCATGACTGAATGGTACCCTATCCTCTGTGTAATTGTCTGCCATCCTTCTTTTTTTTTTGCCTTGCCTTACTCTGTATTTGGTTAAATACCTGCATCTGTTGTAAATTTTCATGTGAGAGGTGATTATGATCAGATTAGTATCCTGACAAACTGCTTTACAAGGTAAATGGTGAGAAAGACCCCCTGTGCAAGAGATGAGACTGAGGTGCTCCAGCATGGTGATTTTCAGTCCCACAATACACAGTCTTGCCAATGGGAATTTATCTGGGTCTGCTTTCTTATCGAAAGATAATGGGTAGAAGTTATGTAGGGGATTTAATTTCAGATATTTTCAGTCACTGTCCTTCAAGTACAGAATGCAACTTGACATGTGCAACCAAAGGCAAAATGCAGCAGAGGACAGCCAACTTGGACATTGACTGAATAGGAGAACAATTTCAAATAGTAACAATATTTGTAAAATAAATGCATCAATGCTTACCTACATCAGGTGTAGAAGAGTAGTAACGGGATATAGGAGAGTAGTGGCAGGATATGTAACTGCATTATTCAGGGTGCTATGGGGGCTGGAGCTAAAGCGTCGTGGCTGGGCTGGTGTTGATAGATCAGGAAGAGCGAGGGAACCGAGTGTGGTGCAATCCCTTACCCTGCTTGTCCATGGGACTTGAGGGGATAGGTGTGCTGTCTGTTAAAATGATTTTTATCATATTTGTGGTGGCTTGTCACACTGGCTGTTTTTGGTACACGAGTGGCAGCTATGACACAGAAGTGCTTTCTTTCCCTCCTCCCTCCTCTTGGGGCAGTGCAATGAAATCTTTCATCTGTGCCTCAAATCGGTTACATTTTTCACGCCAGAGTTTTGAGGTTGGGAGAAAAAGAGTTGTGATGAGGCTGTGACAGGAGGAAGCCAAAGTTAGAGTGAAATGAGAATGCATTTTTATGAAATAATGTTACATTCACTAGTCTTGAAGATTAACATTTGGGAGTGTGCTAACTGAGAATAAACTTTTTTAATCTATGCACTTTTAAATTAGGATTCAGCTATTGGTACTTGCAAGGCACTAAGAAAAGCACTCGCTGGGACCATCTGTATTCAAAAAGTGGGAATAGGAAGTGGAGTGTCATCATATGTTCACGAGTCTTGCCAGTCCCTGGTCTTTGTAACAGAAGCTTCACGTGCATGCTGAGTGAGTCAGAAACCAAGGAGACTCCATGTGAGCTCCTGTGTGGCTCCCAGTGGTGCCAGTTAACGTGTAATTAATGTAAGTCTAGATATTTCCCTTACTTCTGTTCTCGGTAAAACTGGTTAAGCACAGTTAAAATGTTACAGAAAACTGTAAGTAGTAACAGCACTATTTAATATGTCTGTGCATATAACACATGACTAAACAACTTTCTAACTATATTTAAATAGCTTTACTATAATTAGAAAGCTCTTTTTTTTCACTTTCATTGTGGTAAACATGGGATCAGATTTTTGAATTAAAGGGATGTGAAAGCTGATAGGCACTTAGAGCGGGATACATCCTGCCAGGCTTGAGACACACACGGGAGAGCAGGTCTGCAGCTGAGCTCATTCCCCGTAGTCTTTCTTTACAATCAGGGGATAGAAATCCGCTTCTCAAGGATGTAATTAATCTCATCTGTTCTAGATGTCTATTTTAGGAAGCGTACATTTCTCCATTGACTGTGCGTTGAGCCTAGGGCAACTAGCCAAGATACAGATGACTATGTTGTAAGCGTTGGCATTTAGTCAGAGGAATGTCACCTCTAAAGCTCAAATGGTTTGCCTCCCTACTTTCAACCCTATAAAATGAGTAATTCTTCTGAACTAAAATAATTTATTCAGGAGGCTTGAAACAAGATGATCATTCTTTGTATTTACATGTATAGGTGGGTTATTTTTGCTCTTAATTTGGGTTTACTCTGTACTTACAAAAAAGTTTGTTACGGCATCTTGGTGTGGCTACTTCAGTGCTTTGAAGGCTCATGGCACTCTATGAAAACATCCTTGAAAAGAGACTGGAAATGTCAAAGTGATGACCGAGACAGATTCTTGGAAAATGAGTTTTGTGATATAACATTCTTGGTAATATATTTCTGGGCATTGCTGCATAATTTTAGTTCTCTGCTTTAGTAGTTTGCCATATTGATCTCATATAAGATCATTTGTATAGCAAACATTCCGTTCATTCAGCTGTGAGATTTTTATTTAGATTGCTGTGCTCAGTGCCTTACTAATTAAGATGTTTTGCATTTGGGTGACTGAGTTTCTTAATCTTAAATAAACAACAAAAAAAAATCAGCTTTATTACCCCTGTTTAAAATAAAAAAAGAAAAAAATGTGCTGATCACAGAAAAATCACAGAAAAACATGTTGTGAAGACAGGAAAAGTGAAACTGATTGTCTGGTGGCTTGGGAGTCACCACATGGAAAACTATAGCTAGACTGGGAAAATTTTGTTGCTTGTGCCCTTGGAAGAGGTACACATTAGATGCCATCATTTCTGGGAACTGGAAGCATCCAGTTTTAACCAATAATTTACTAATCCATTTAAGCATGAATCCTACATCTGAGTAATGTCAGGGATTTGGGATTTTGAAAAGAAGTCCAGGGAGAAACAGTGGCTTGAATTAATTACCAAAATCTGTTTTTTTTCTAAGTATATTTCAGATTTGGAAATGAAGTATGAATATACATGACTGAGAAATATGGCTTTCTTTAGCAGAAATCCATATATAAAGTATTGTATTACAAGCTTATCTACTTAAAGGCAGTTTTTAAACCAAACTTTTATATGTTTTGGTTTTCATTATGTACTATTTTATATTGCATATTAAATATATATTATATACACTTACCATTCTCAGGTAGTTTACTTGAGTAATAATTTTCACAGAATTAAGCGAGGAGATTTACATAGAGCTGGCTGGAAACAGTAAACATGCAACAGAACTCAAGTGACTCCAGTAGGAAATGAACGCCTATAAAAATAGGGTTTTATTCACAGTACCAAATCAGGCAAAGCTCTTTACTACATGTGTGCGTGTTTGCACTGAAGCCAATGGGAAAACTCAGACTTAAATATGTCTACTAACACACCAGAAGGTCAAATAAAACTGCAGGCCTAGAAGATGCAGAGCACCTTGTGAAGCTCCTTCATCCTGGGGTTAACTTCACCCCTAGGGCAGACAGTGCATGTAAACCATGTTCTGTATTTCTTTTCCTGTTGACATTTGTTTACTGGTATCAGCCTTTGTCTGACTTTTTGTTGCCATTTAAGTCTTAAAAATAGTTCAAAGACTTAGAAGTTTAAGCTATTTTTATAAAGAATGTAGGTTTTCCATCACTGCTTCAGGCTGAATAATTGCTATCTGGCTACGTCATGCTTATATTACCTATTGTGGGTGACCTCCCAGAAAGATTAATTATTGTTTGAAACGTGGTGATTATTGCTGTATTATTTTACCTAAATAATTTTTATTGAAAGGAGGCGGTAAGTTAAGTATTATTAAGAGCTGGATAGGTAGAGCATTTATTAGAAAGTGCCATGCATAAACACATCACGTTAACTCAAGTGCAGACCACCACATGGTTGCTGTTTAGTCAAGCATGCATTTACATGTTCTTTACGAGAGTTTATGATATGCTGAGCAGCTGGAGTTTACGTTAACATTCTGTATTAACCAGAGGGGTGAGACAGAGCTAAATGAGGGCATAGAGCCTTTGTAGGTATTTCTGTGCTTTCCCCAAAACTGTATCCAGATCCGTAGAAAAACACCACAAGTTGCTACAGGCATTGATAGGAAAAGATCTGTCGTGGATATTCATACAACCCTCCTTACCTCACTATCCAGAAAACTGCTGCTATCTCTTACACATAAAGACCTTAGATGCATCAAATTTTAAAGAACTGGGCAGGGATTAAGAATTTAAGTTCAAGGAACAACCTTCTGAAGATGCCTCCCTTTCACTATTGACCGTGATTTGGAAGAAACTGGTTTGTACCTGCAACCATATAGTGCATAGGTGCTCAGACCACTTCATAAGGATATTAATAAATACTACTTTGGATAGGATTTCTTGACTTAAATCCAATTTGCAACTAGTCTTCTCCCGTGGGAAGTAATGAGGTCTGACTTGGTAACCTAGTAGAGTGTATTGCAAGTGTAGTTTTGAATAAAACCATATTCTGTTCAAAAAGCCCACATCAAGAGAGCACAGGCTCTCAGTTTTAAAAGGGTGGAAACATCCATTTTTTTTTTTTCTTCAAGAAGCCTCATTTGCTGACTATTAGTATTATGGGGGAGAATTAGCCCCAGCTTCTTAATAGATGACTAACTGGTACCCATCACTCCTCCCCTTTCTGTTGCCATTCCACTACTAATGTCCTACAGAAAAAAAATATTATATATATATAGGATATATACATATTATGTAATATTATATATGTGTATATATGTATAAATACATAGATATTTTATACTTGTATAAAAATATGTATATATACTCCAGGTGCTCTTGGGTCAATGGAGGATGGCTGAGAGCAGCTGCGCTGTGAAATGACACTTAGATCTAGGTCTGCCCTTGCGCTTTCACTGCACTAGCTCATCCCTGGCACTGAGATTTCTGAGTAGCGGATATGCCCTGGGTCTTTGCAGTGGACCTGATTCTTTTCCTCTTAATTTAGGCAAGCTTGCCCACTTTTTATGAGTCCATCATGGGCCTGTGGGATTTTGCTGCAGAAACAGGAGTACTGAGTAAAGCTGGATAGTGCTTCCAGTTGGCGAACTGGTTTAGCTGTGGGATAGGATAGATACTTAAACTGTTACGAACTGCTGGTCTTACATATGAATGCATGTGTGTGTAGTCACTTGCATTAAAACTTCTGCATGCGTTTATACTGTGTAACAGACATCCATAGGTAAGTAACTAGAAATACAATATACGTAACCCATTGCAGGGGAATTCTGAAAGCCTTCAGGAGAGATTTCTTCCTGTCATGACAGATACATTTCCATTTTCTCGTATACTAGAAGCATCAAAGCTTTTCACCTTTCCATATGCCATGGGTTGGTTTTTTATTTTTTCTTTTTTATTTTTATTTATTGCATGTGTTTGCCAAGCTGCTTGTAGATTCCAAAATCTTGCCAGGAGGTATTTTAAAAATTGCTGAATTCTCATGGTTGTTACATATCAGCCCAAATCAAAATACTTTCAAAATCAACTATTTTTCCAATAAATAGTTTTATTAAATTCATCTTACAATGTAGGAATATGTATGCATTTTCTATTATTATTACTGCTTCTGTAAGGGTTGAATGATATGGCTGAACCATACTTCTAGGGAAAAGAGTGTAGAGGAAACTGTATTGTACTCAATTTCACCTGGAGAACAGTGTCCTGAGAGTTAAAATACATCAAAAAATTAAGTAAGTCCCCTTGAAATGTAAGATGTGAGTAACTGTATGCATTCCTCCATTATAACATTTGCTTAACCCAGTTTCAGTCTCCTGTTTTATTACCAGCTAGAAGCACAAAGTAAAAAGGATAAAAATTAAAGAGTAGGTGTGGTAGCTCACTGGTTTATTATTTTTTTGGGGAAAAAAATAAAATCTCTACTGATGTATTTATTGACCTAAAGCCAAATTTCAGAAGGGAAAATAAACAATGTTGCCAAATTTCAGAAGGGAAAATAAACAATGTCCCTAGTGTAAAACATGAAATACCACTGGACTGTTTTTTAATTCTCACAGAAATATTCAGAATGAACTTTACTACTCTTTGCAGGATTGCTTTGTTGTGTTTAAAAAGCACAGAGCTGCATTGTTATCAGAGCAGCTAATGCTTTCCACAGATCGGCAGGAGAACACCCCTGGTAGGAATGCACTGCCCCAGGGAGGGGAAAGCTAAATGTGAGTCTACTTGCAGCTATTGCTTGCCTTTGAAAATAATTATAACATTTGGGTTGTTGGTGACATTGCCTCTGGTAATTTCAGCAGTTTAGAGTGTCTGAGTGTATTTCACATATAATACAGAGATCTATTTTGCATATGTGTTTAATAAATACCATTTTTTACCTTCGGGTGCTTTGTTACAATCTGGTCTATGCAGCCCAAACTGTCTATGTCCAAGTCATGCATGCTCCAAGAAGCTGAGTATACTGCATAATGAAAACATCCTTATTTTTGCTTCCGCATGGCTACTGAGTCGTAGAGATAAACAAACGAAACCCCACAGGAACAGGGACTCTTCTCTGAGGAGCTCGGGGTGAGCTGCAGCCTTCCTACCATACCCCGAGTGCCTGACCCAGGGGACAGAGATGTTTTCTCCCACCACTTGCCTCCCAACAGCTGTCATCCTTCCACCCACAGCAGCACGAGGGAAGTCACGTACGTACGTGTATATTTGTGTGTGCATGTATATATATACACATAGATATCTAAGCACATATATAGGAGTAGACCATGTGTGGAGGTTCCTTCTGACATTAACCACTGTGTGACATCTACACCAGACTGTTGGTTCACAGTAGCTTTGAATCTAAATGTAGGCTGCTGCCAAGAGAGGATCCAGCGCATCATCCTCCCTTCTGTGCTCCTGGCCTGGGCAGCAGCAGGAGCTCCTGGAGGCTCGCGGTGGGCTGGCTCTGTGCCCTCCTCGGGCTCACCCCGTGGCCCAGAAGTGTTCTCGTTGGCCCAAAGGCAGGTATGGGAATGAGGGACTAGAGACCAGATCAGGTGCTCTCAGCAGCAGCCCAGACCCAGGTTAATTTAAAGTTTTTGTAAAAACACAGCTTGCAGGAAAGGCATGGAGGAAAAAAAGCAGAAGTAACTATCTAATTTGAAATACAAACATTTGCACGCTTGTACATGTACTTCTCTTGTACAGACTGCACTGAAAGTCATCTCAGTATCTCAGAAAGTGACTCTCCACTGACTTTTCTGAGAGCATAGGTAATTAACTCATTTTAAGGGGAACATCCAGCCTGGCCTAAGGATCACAGGTTCTTTAATTAGGAAATAGTTAAACTGAAAGCACTCGGTGAGCATCTTGGAAGGGAGGGGGGGAAGTGGAGAGAGCATCAACAGGAGTTTTTTATTTATGCTCAGTTGCACGTATCATCCTCTCACAGAGCATATTGTTTATCTGATGCCACTCTAAAGAGGAGTAGATTATACCTTTTGAATTTAAATCCTTAGCAATGTCAAAATTACCTTTTCCTGCCTTTTCTGGGTATATTATTTGGATGATATGTTACAGCTAATGTCTAAACAACTGTTACTCCTTGCCAGGCATCAGACAGATTCCTTAAGACCTTGACTTCTTTCCTACTTAAACAGGAATCAGCATGATTCGTTCTAAATCATTAATGAGAAACACTGATTTCCTCCAAAAATCATGTCATGTGATAAATCGACAAGAAAGAAGAGAAGGGTCTTACGAAAAAAATCAGTTACTTGTAGCTCTGTGTAGGTTTCTTGACTAGTGTCTGTAAAACACTACTGGGTTAAGAGCTCTGGCATGCCCTTCATGGCCAACTGAAGTTAATGCTGCCCGTGCATGGCTGAACTACTTGTGATGCAGCTGCTGAACTGCTGTGGCATTTAAATACTGACCATAAACAGGGATCTTTTGCATTAATGTGACTCTTCCAGCCACAGTGGCTCATCAGCTGGAATAAAACAGTTACAGCTTCCATGTGTGGGGAAGAGGGAGAGGGATATCCTTGGCAGCTCAGGTACATCCAAACCTTTAGAGATCCATGTCATTCTTTTGAGATGAGCTGAATTTGAAGGGCCCTTATAGTGTCTCATCCTGTAAATATTCTGCCTCTTCTTCCTCCTGTCCAAACTTTTGTAACAATTCAGGACAGACAGAAAGCAGCCTATAAACTATTATCTCCACTCCGTAATTAGGCTTTGTCGTGTGTCCACTTTACAACCAACTAATTTGTATTAGGAAAGCAATGTTTTCTTGTCATAACCTTTTATTATCATGAAAGGATAAGGTCAGCTGGGTTTTATATATATTGTCACTGTTAATACCTCAGGCAGACACGGGCTGTTTCTCTGATTAAAATGATGAGCGGTAGTTTCAGGAGGTGATAGATTATGTCATGTTCTGTCCCCCAGTGCTGACACTGTTACTCAAACATCGCTTAAGCAGAAAAGTAGCAAGTCCAGGCTGAAGGCTGTTCCTGGACTCCTGAGCACCTCATTTGCACCATCCATTTGCAATCCTTCCTCTTTCCATCATTTTGCTTCTCATAAAACTGACTTTTATAATACGGAGGAGGAATTAGCAGGTCTTTTCCAAAATCTTGGCATGGGGGAAGGGGTCTCTCAACCTGGAGCAAAGCGATTTCCACAGCCAGCTGCATTTGCAGCCAGCTGGGACATTTGCAGATCTTTTGTCATCTTGTCTCATGCCCAGATGACAAAAAGATTTATTATTCTCAGCAATTAGGGTGGGTTTTCCCCACTTGTTTTTCATCTTTGGTATGACAAATTTAGTGATGAAACCCTGAAGACATTTTTTTTGTGTTGCTTATGCAGAGGCTGAAGGCCAGTATTGTTATAAAATACCAACCCTGCCCTTCCCCTCCCTGTGTTTCAGTAGTAGAAGTAATTTAAGGTAAAAATAAGTGGTATCTTTCATTTTGTTGTATTATGTATAGCAAGAATAAAACAGCTGTATGCACTTCAGGATGTGTAGATGTGACAGCCATGGCTTGGCCAATTCTGAAGGACTGATACCATGCCTTTGCCAGAAAAACAGGCAAACGTTTTACTGGGAGTGTTGTCTGAAAGAAATGTGAAATAGTCCCACGAGCCCAAATAACCTTGGGAAGGCCTCAGATGGAACAGCGTGTCATGTGGGCTGCTGTACGTCAGGGGGGATAGGGACCATTGAAGGGATTTCGGAAGAAAGCCACAGGAATAATCAGAAGGCTGGAAGATGCAACCTGTGAGAGACTGGTGATGGGGTTTCACTTGCTTGGCAGAAAGAAAACTGAGGAGAGGCATGATAACAGTCTTCAGACATGTTAAGGCTGCTGCAAAGATAAAGGGAGTATGTTCCCCATGTCTTCTGTGGACAGAACCAGAAAAAATGGGCTTAAAACTCCTCAAAGGAGATGGGTCGTGCATGTTAGAAACACTTTCTTATGTTCACAATGGTTGAAGGTTGGACTTGATTGCCAGCAGAGGTCAAAGGTTGGACTGACTTCTATGAGGAATGAGATAGGTATAGCTGATCTCACCTTGATGAGAACAGCATCACTTCCTTAATGGTTCTTTGAGCCGTATTCTTTGAATGAACAAGAGCTATTTATGTTGTGTGCATTCTTGTATTTTTGTAACCCTCTCCCACCCAAAAGGTTGACTTTTCCTCTCTCTTTCAGGAATGGCTTTCCTCAGGCTAATGCTTAATGATGTATTACGAAGTAAACTTAAACACAGTAAAGAACATTTTTCATGAGAATAGCTTGGATTTCCTGGCTGCTTTCTTCAGACAATGACCTGATAGCTTCTGTTTCTCCATCTTAAATAGAGTGTGATGATCATACAGTAACCAATATGAGATGGTTTTGGCATCTTGGAGGAAACTAGCTGCTGAATACCACTGCTTCACTTTCATATCCATTGCTTCACTTTCATATCCTTAGTTCTGTCTTTTCTGATCACAGTTTAATATTCACCCAAAGCTTTTCCATATATAACTTTGTATTTGGACTCACGCTGCCTTTTTTTCCCTTCCATTGTTGTGTTGAAAATGAATTCTGCAATTCTTAGCAAAACTGACATGGACTCTTCACCTTTGATAGCAACTGCAGGATTAGTTGCTTTGTCACCTCTTTGCAACAGCAATACCTTTCCTTTCTCTCCCTCCCTTTTGCCTCTGAAATGGGTAGAAAATGAAGAAAACTATCGGATGAAGCTGCTGTCATGATGGGACGAGCTTACTGTCTCCTTCTTTCGGTTTTTAGTGGCTGGCATTTGTCATTCCCAGATGAGCACATCATTACACTGAGTCAGCCCACCACTCGTCCCTGCGAGTTGCAGCCTCTGACGGATATGACTTGCAAAAGGCAATCTACTCAAAGTAACATAGAAGCCTGTGATTATTAAAGCCTAACCTTTTAGGATGAAAATATCCGCCTGAGCATTTAAAGGAATGAACGCTGGAGAGGCTCTGATGGAGCAGACATCTCATTCTGGTGTTACAGTTTGTCCTTTCCTCCCCCTGCTTCTTTTCCTCTGATTGCTGCTGCTCTAGAAGTGGCTTTGGTACAGAAAAGGTTTTCTTTGAAGTATTGTGGAAATACTATTTCTAAGAAAACACGACCAGCAAATGTCCAGCTTTCTTTTTTGAGCTGTCTTGTTAGAATACAGCACCGGTATCTGTGTTTCTTCCCCTCTGGTGTACCATGAAAACTTTCAGTGACTTTATGGTTCAGTTACTTTTGGCAGACTTTGGTTCTCCAGGTTAGACCCATGCCCTTGTATAAACATAACTGGCTTCAAGCTGTGTTAAATACAATCTTTTGGCTACAAAAACAAAAACCCAGAGATAATGATTAAGATTCCACTTTTTATAAACATTTGTGGGCTGAAAATAGTGATTCTGAGGGGCAATCACATCCTGCTTGGTAGTATTTTTCCCTATTTGGTTCTTCAGCTCTTAAATCTTTCCCTATTGTCATCCTCTTTGTCTTTGCTACAAGTGCATTTTTCATACTCTGAACCTCACAGAAATAGATTCTGCCTAAATTGTGTCTTAAAAAACACATGGAGACACGTCAACGGGAAATATAAAGCAAAAGCTGAAATATGACACTGGCACTCCTTAGGGAGAGGAATACTGAATATTAATCGGAATCCTGAAGTTCCTTGTGCTGCTGCCTAAAAACAGCTTGGTAGGAGTGGTAAGCATTAAAAAACAAAATATGTTTTGGAAGGGTCAAATTCAGCAAGAAAATTCAAACAATACATTGGCTTTATGGAGGTGTTTGAGAGTACACATTTGTGCTACAGTACAGTGAAGTAAGAAAAAAAGAAACTAGAAAATAATTAAAAAAAAAAATCAGTATGCAGGCAAAAAGCCCCATAAGCAATGGGAGAGAAGACATTGCAGGTCTTATTTTTAAAGAGGATCTTGGGATGTTTGTTTAAAAAACACTTCCTTTCCATACAGTCCTCCAAAGCAATGGATCAGTTTAGTCCTTGTTTGGAAGTTAAAAAAATCACCCACCCAAAAAAAAGCAACCCCACACATCAGCTTTTTTTGAAAACTGTCACTGAAAGCATGGAGATGTGTTCCCTTACAAATGAGGTCAGAACAGCCCCATGATGTTCATGTAATGTGCAATTGGTTTTTCTGAATTTCAGGAAGCAAGTTTTAGAGAATTCAGGTCTGGGCAGTACCAGGGGAGTGACGGGGCTGTTCTGACATATGTATATGTCAGAGCTGTAATAAGAATTTAACTTGCTTTATATCTGTGTTTGTAATTCCAGCCTTTAGTTTAGACAAAAAAAAAAAAAAAAAATAGTTGTGCCAAACGGTAATATTAATGAGCCTCATGTTACCTCCCATTAAGCTGCAGCTCTGGGACTGCTCGGACTCCAAGAGGGACTGATGGACATGAGTTAGCTGCTGCTGCTTCTGCAGTCTAGTTCACTTCCCAAACATACTTTAAAATCTCTGAACAGAGCTTGGTGCTGCTTTCAGTGTAGACAAGCGGGCTGACACTGGCAGGTAAAGTAATAGTTGAGTGGGATGTTGATGTGGGCTGCTATTCTTGCTGCTTCCCAGCGAGGATGGAGCCAAGCTATAGATGAGTTGTTACTCTTGCTGTGCATTCCCAGAATTTCCTATATGTGCCTGAAAGTATAGGCCTCCCACACCTGAACTGGGTTAGTCAGTTGAGCAGTAAAGCAGATGTGCTTGTAGCAAAAGACATGTTTTAGCAGATATTTAAGTATGACTTTCATGATGATTGGTTGGTTGATTGTATTGAAGGTATTAGCTGCTGAACAGCCTCTAACGATTTGTTTAAACTGCCAAACTCAGAGAGCTTCACTGAAACAATCTGAATAAGACTAAAAAAAATACTATTTGAGGATCCTTTCTAGCTGTTCATAAACCTCAGTATAAATTCAGTTGTAAGTTACGTTATTGTCATCTTAAAGGATAAAAATACTCCAATTCATAGTGATATAGCTGAATTTTTGAGGAGTCCAAGAGGTCATTTTCTCTGACCTTTTTTTGATGTTATTACATTCCCACAGTTTCCAGGGAGCAATATATACCTCCCTGACCCTTATATTAAACATAAACTCTTATCCTACACTGTCTCTCAGTTACTTCCTGAAAAACTAAGTAAAACATCAGATATTTTTTTTTTGCTTTTGCTCTGTTGATGAAGAAGAAAGGTTGTGGTTAATATTACTAGAGAAAGTACACGCTTCTATTGATGGCACTGCTTTAGTTTACTTGGTTTTGGGAGACATGGATTTACTTAGGGAAAATCCAGATGCAGATGATTAGATGAAAGGGAAAACTACCAAAAACAATAGGATGACACTAAATCTATGGAGCCACCATAATATATCTGCGTATCTGGATTGCTATTTTCTTATAATGAGTAACAGGACCCGGAAACCCTTTAACATATGTTACATTCACAGTGAATCAACTCATGGTTTTACTCATATCCTTTTTATACTTTCATAAAACAAAATTTGGATCTGGTTCCAGCAACTTAGAAGCATTTATGGCAACTGAGTCAAAGAATTTGGCAGGTTTTGCAGTTTGGAAGGCCACTGGAATGTTTTGCAAAAGTCATGCTAATGTCTTAGTAATTATGAGGTAAGAGTAATAAATTTTTCTGTGTTGCAAAAAGTAGTATTCTTTCTAATTTTATTTTAATATTTAGAGGCTATTCACTCTCTAGGAGATTCCTGTAGTTTTTCCCTTTCAAATGATAGTTGCTCTGAAAGGGTAATGGTGGAGAAGTCCATGGGGAGTCTTCTTACTTTTTCTTATATTTACATGGAGATGGATGGTTTGATTTGATTTGGCAGAGATTGATTGCACTGGTTTTATAATATTGGTGTTTAGAAAAGGCTGCAAAAATGTGTGGTCTCTTCACTTATAAAATTAGAAAAAAAATAATGATGAGTATGTAATGATTTTCTAATCCCAAACCTAGTTTTTCAGGAAGTAACTGAGAGACAGCGTAGGATAAGAGTTTGTGTGTTTAATATAAAGGTCAGGAAGATACATAGTGCTCCCTGGAAACTGTGAGAGTGTAGTAACATCAAAAAAATGTCAGCACTCTTCCTTAAATATTTAAAAGCAATGTGAGCTACCACATCCAAATGTTTAATGTGGCCTACATGACTCTGGCATAAATAACACGATGTTTATTCTATTAAATTTGCTCCCTAGCTTTTTTTGGTATGTGTGTTTTTTGGCAGTGGGTATTAACGGTTCCCGACAAGCAGAATCTGTCACTGATGCTGCACTTCTCCAGCAGCGTCGAGATGAGGAATGAAGGGACACACAAATGCAAAGAACAAGGAACTGGCTTCTTGCTGCCACTGTAATGTGCTAAGGCTTTTAGGAATATAGCTGGATTTTCTCATAGATGGGAGTAAAGCAAGGAGTATGTGCATCAATGTTAACAATATGTTAATACGTGTTTAAAGGCGGTGTGTTAGGAGCGCTGGTTTATTTACTCTGTGGTATCAGCTGCTGTGGCACGAGGGCCTATTTGTACATGAGCTGTTGGATAATGTTGTATCTGCAGAAGTTGTATTATTAGCTGGTCGGCTCTGGTGGTGTTTCTGAGAAGCAGACTGTGTTACACAGAATGTTCGTTGTGATGGTTCAGAGGGCATGTCAGCTGTCTGACCACTTCTGCTGCTTGAATCAGAGGACTTCAGCGCATTGCAGTGTTTGTGAAAAAGTGGCAATGCCCTAATCTTTTGAGAAACCTTAAATAATGTCAACATAGGCTGTACTGGAAGACAGTGAAGAACCTGAAACTAAAATGTTACAATCTAAATTTCCAGCCTCCCCTATTAGATCATTGAAACCACTGGTTCCTGATTTACAGAGGAAGGAATCTTGAAAACCACTAGGAACGCAGCAGTGTTATTCCATCTTTAGATCAGCTTAAGTGGAGCTGGGGTTCCACTGAATTCTTGCCTTGTGCCCACTCTGAGAGGCACTCCTTACCAACCAGTAGAGAAATGATCCTTTATTGCCTCTCTCAGACCTTGACACTCAACAAAACCGTGATTTCCTTGTGGTCTGGTATCTCTCTGGTATGTATGCCACTGGGACACGTACAAGATGTCTCTAGGGGTTTAATATACCTTCCCATATACTGCTGTGATTAAAATACACTTGTGGCATTCTGCTGTGCATAGCAGGTGTCCCATCTGCCAGGGACAGCGAAGGCAGGCAACAGGGGCTTTGCTTCATCACCGACTATGCACAAACACAGCTATGCAATGAGGAGGAGGTGTTTCTCCTTTGTGTTAGAATTGACAGAACGTTAGGGAAACCCAATGTTTGTTCAGCCTATTCATACTTCGTCATAAGCTGTTAACTCCTTTAGTCTGGTTATGGTGATAAATGATTAATTTATCACTTTTTTTGCACTCTTCTGTATCTTTGCAGTGTGTGTTTATTTGCAGGATGGGAAGCACATTCGTACCGGAGCATTAAGAAAGGAATAGGTCTGGTAATAGCAACAGACTTCCATACGTTTGAAACAAAGAAGCTAGGGAAAAGAGAAGAGCAAGCAGTCTTAGACTAACCTTTAGTGTTTAAAGAAAGCTGTATTTACTTCAAAACCTATCATTTAAAATATATAATAATAGATCTTCATCTCTTTGTTTTTGTAATGTTCTTAGTTTTGATTACTCTGGTTTTGGTGCCATATAATCTGCAGTTATTTTAACTAGCACTCACATCACAAACAATCTCTACAGTCTCTAATTGTTGCAATTCATATCTACCAAATGCTGCTTTTTCTATTAAAGCAGTTTACACCTAAATTATTTACTTGTATCAAAACAGATGTGAATGTGAACTTGTGTACTTTTTCAGTAGATACTAAAGAACAAGAAAGGAAAGCTGGACCACACAGTCATCACTGTTATGATTATTATCCTCTATTACAACTTGCTTTTACTGAATATCTTTTTGATCGGCCACCAAGACTTTCCTGGACTTTTAAGGTTTGAAAATTGAGTCAGGCATGTCATTTGAAAGATGATAGTAGAAATTTGGAATAAGATTGCAATTTTATTTGTGTTTGAGTTCATGGCAATTCTAATCTTTAAACCAGTAAATCTACTATGTAGTTTGGACAATTGCCAAATAAATGGTTTCTGCCAGCCTGGCTATGATTTTTTTCCTTTGTTTCTCTCTGAATACAAACATGAGTATCCAGTTAGCGTCCATTTGAAGGGACTCAGTAACTGGATATGTAGGATCATTCATCTTTAGGTTATTAGTTGAAATGCAGCCAACCTCAAAGTCATTAATATGGCTGAGGCTCTTTCTAGCTAGTGTGAAATGAGCTGAAAGTCTCATCCAGTTGTTGATAGGCATCTGTAGTAAAAGGCTTTTGCTGCAGCTGGTGCAGAAAATTTATTTCTAGTGGGTGTAATTAAGTACATAAATAACAAAATAATGCATCTTCCTAGGATGTGAATAATTTGCTACCTAGACTATTTCTTCTCTGTACCATGTTTGAGGTCTGTTAGAGGAGCATCCTCTGGACTTTTCCGTTACGTTGTCATTCTATATCTGCTGGGCTTTTAGAAAGAGGATTTCTTTTTTGACAACTGAGGTGTATTTCAGATACAGTAGAACACTCGTCACTATAATTACAGTGTCTAAATGAAACCTTGAGATGAATGTAACCTTGATCCAGAATGGAAAGGATGTAAGAACTGACTCTGTCGTAACACTAAAATAAATACTAGGGGCAGATAAGATTATACGTGGAAAAACCAACCTGAGCATCCAGTCCTGCAAGTGGTGGTGCTATTTTCTTAGCTATAATAAAACCTCAGCTAATGTAACCCCATTTGCATTTTTTTGGGGTATGGGTGTAATGAATGTAATAAAAGTTTTGTCAATATGCTATAGCTGTCAGCAAATGTTACTGAGGCTTGCGGCTCTTCATCAGAAGGCTTGTTCTGAGGACTTGAGCCTTCTGCAGAAAGATCTCTGGTGTAATTCACAGCCTATCACTGGCATTTGGTTGCAAAAATGTAGAATTAAATGTCTTCTGAAGTTTAGACCAACTGACAGGATGAGATCTTTTACAACCATAGATGGTAGAGGCAAAATTGATTTAGAAATTGGATGTGTCTTTCATTCAACTTATAGAGAATTAGACCATACAGATATGGTATAATAGCAGTGATGTAGAGTGCATTAAGCGGAGGACAGGCAGTGGCATGGGATGGGAAGAGTGAACCAAGTGAAGGAGTCTTGCAGCAGTTTTCCACCACAAAGACCAGAGACAGGGAAAACCTGTGGCATCAGGCACTGCCTCCTACCTTGACTGCGCAGGAGCAGTGCTGGGGCAGCAGAGAAAGGTTCCAGGTCCCCAGCTTCACCCTTTTCCTGGACTTTGAGTGAGAGGGAGTCCATGTAGCCCAGGTCAGTTTAGTCCTGGGATGGGGAGGGGAGGATGGGGAGTTTTGCCTGGCTCCAACTCTAGGCAACATCTGATGGCCTTAGACTCTCTGGGCCAGCACTTCCTACTCCCAGGGAGGGGGAGAAGTATAGATGTGATGGATTTGCTTAAGATGTGAGTACTGTGCTGATGTATTTGGTGCATTAGTGTCCTGAGGGGGAGCAGGGTGATAACAGGAAAGAATAGGAAGGAAGCTCTGTCGGTATGTGTCCTGCTGCACTTGGATGGAAGGATGCCTTGGATGGAAGGCCAGAAGAAGCATGTGCTGAAGCAAGTGATTAATCCCGTGAATTCAGACAATTATGCATGTAACTGGAATATTTTCCTTAGTACCTTGTAAGAGCAAACAGAGTAGAAGGCTCCCCAGCTGCCATCCACCCTCCAGCAGTTCTCCCCCAAAACATGTCAGGTTTTTGCTGTGTCTAATTTGAAACTGTTTTCCACTTATAGAAACCTTTTTTTTTTTCTTCTTCTTTGTTTCCTTCTTCCTCAAGTACTACAGCAGCACTATTAAAAAAGCAAGCCCTGGCCCTGTGGTGGGAAGGGTGTTTTCAAGGCATGGCTTTGACATAGGTTTATGGACACACATGCAGCAAGTGCTCAGGGTCTGTAGGAGGGGGGCTCAGACCCTGGCAGGGTTGTTTTGTGCCTCAGGAGATGCAGCCTGTACCAGGATCAGGCCTGCAGTTTCCAAGAGACGGTGGCATAATATAAAACTGCCAGCAGGAAATATTTAGTAAAAAATTAGAAATCAGTTCCGTGAAGACACCTCCTAATTTTCTCTATCTCCGTGTTAGCAAAACATTCTCTCAAAGTAAGCGTGACCTGCTGAACTGCTGCTGGCACAGAATTTAACTGCCCTCTTCATTATCTAATGAAATTCAGGGCAGTACAACTGAACAAATATTGGAGGAATGCACTTTTTAACTCTAAGTGGGTTTTGTGATTAAACCCGACTGCCGAAAGATTGCATTCTCAATGTCAGAGTAAGATGTTAGCAAGCGAACAAAAAGCAGTTGGGAAATTGAGTAGCTGCAGAGTCATTGTAAAATTAAAGTCAGCAGCCCTGAAGGTTACAGCACCTGACTGGATTACTTTACCATTGACTTGGTAGGATTTGTGATGGATGCACCAGATCTAACAGTTCTGCAGCTGTAGGGGGAGATGGCTCTTACTCAAGGGAAAGGAATCCTTCATTTTGCACTGAATTGAGGCACTCTGCAACTGCTCAGTCTAGTCCTTGATGCAGGGAAAAGCCAGAAACCCACAGCAAAAAAGTGGGGGGCAGAGGAGCTCCATCCGTTCCCAGCAGCCCACGGTCACACTGGAGCAGGAACAACAAGGAGTTGCATTTCTAGCTAGATGTGCCGCAGGAGGATGATTCAAGGTAACTTCTAGGTTTGCTATAGGTTCTGCAAGTCTTTCAGACATTTCCTACATGCCTGAAAGCGAAGGCTCTTTAGGGCTGCATCTTTTATTATAATTGTCTCTTTGATGTAGTGGGGATTTTTATTTTCATATTAAACCATATAGAAGTAGTGTAGTATGGTATTGGCACTCATACTATGTCCAAATTAATGTTTTTATTTTATTTAGAAAATGTTCCAAGCCAAAAGCCAAATGCCACAAATTAGCTTAAAAAAAGATACAACCCAAAGAAAAAAATTGTCCCCTGGATAAAGTCCAGCTCTGGGAACGGAGAGAATTAGATGATCACTCTAACTGGCACCAGCTCCTGCACAGCATTTGACAGATTACTTAGGTCAGACTTCAGCTGTAACATTTATGATTGAGTGGAGAGGCTCTGGTTTCCAAACAGGTTAAAGTATAATGATATTTTAACTGATATTAGGGGCCAGTTCTTAGAAGTGCTGAAAACTTTAAACTTTTGGGGAATTTAAAAATTAATCAGTGAGATTAGTTTTTAAAAAGACATATAAAATAATGATGTAAAGACACAAGCTTCAGTATCGTTCTAGTTACAAAATTACCTAAAAGTATTGTAATGCCAAAAATTAATAGGCATTCAAAAAGAATGATATGCATTGCTGTTAAAAAGGCACAAAACAGCCAAAACCAATACTAGAATGTTCATTTTTTACCCTCCAAAAATAAATAATTCCTGTTCATTATAAACACTACAATTAGGGAGGTAGTGCAAGTAACAATCTTTTATTTATTTTGTTTTGAAGTACAATTGAAATAAATTTCTGCTTCAGAACAAAAGTTTAGAGGAGGAAAAAAAGAGTTTCTTATGACAGACGATTTTAATTTACTTCTAATGAATCTGACTCGTAGCATACTCATTCTTCTGGGCTTTTATTGGAAACTGCCTGAGCAGAAAGTTCATTTTTCCTGAAAAGTCACACTTCCTTCTGGATGTGAGTAATAATGTGTAGATGTTTATTTAGTAAAAAAATATTTTCTTTTTTTTAAAAAAAACTAAATAAAAGACCTCTCCAAAGACACAGGGCTTCCAAGAAGTGGATATTTGCTGGTAACCTACATGGTAAGTTTCCAGAGCATCTATTTCTAACATTTAATACTGTATGATTCTGAGGTGAAATAAAACGTTCTTGTGCCTTGAAGGCATGAAGAAACGGCTCTGGAGCACTGGCTATAAATGAGGAAGCCTTCTGACTTTCTCAGTACCTCAGCTTGGTGGGGCCTTATATTTTGTCCCGATAAAAGAATTCTGAACAGGTCTTTGTTTCTCGGAGGGGGCCTCTTACCACCTGGCATGATCCTGCCTTTTATGCTGGGCATGCTGCAGATTGTTCCTCTTGGAGTGGCTGCTTCTCATACTCTTGAGGAGCAAAGAGGATGGTTGAGGAAGTGCAGATTACCTGCTTCTCATCACAGCATGAATTCCCACAGAGAAAATAGTCATGTAACCCTTCGTAGTCTTGTCCTTCTAGTGCACCAAGTTGTACTTCCATCAGAGTGCGATGTGAGGTTGAGCTAAAGTGATTCTGAAGCTGCTAAAGATGCATTGGCAGTGATCTCATATGGGTGTGCTTATATACAACTGTCTTTCACTGTAGAGTCTCACAGCTGCTCAGTTAACAGGAATGTGGTTACAAACTGGGAAACTGTTTCTGGGATGGGGTTCCTTTTCTTCAATCCCTGTTGCTGCCCTGGTGAAGCTGGTGGCTATCACACATGGTTCTGCATCTCTTTTTTGTGAAGAGCATAGCTGAACAGCTGCACTCCAACCAGGCCACTATGTAAATGTTTGTCAAATTACACTTTACCTGCTTTCATGTACCTAAATCCCACTATAGAGGAGACTTCTGTTTTCAGGAACACAGCATATTCTTTTACAATGCCAAAATAAATAGTGGGTGAGAGACAGGGATGAAACGGAGCTAACGAGGATTTTCTGCTGAGTGAATGTTTGGATTGTAAACTCTGCGGGGGTTTGGACTGTGTCCACACTTGTGTTCTGAGGAGGCTGATCTCACTACCAGTGTCCAACAATAAATAAGATTTTGCAAAGAGAATAAATAAAGTTTCACAAAGAGAGATAAGGCTGCAGTCTATCCCAAGCCAGAAGGCAGTGAAGAGGCTTGTTAAGAGGTGCAGAATCTACAAGAAAACACAAAGAGGCAATGCCTTTGGAAAAAATCTACAAATCAGAAAATAATTTCATAGAATTAAGTGAAACACAAAATAATAAATGAGCTATGACCCAGGCTGTTCTTTGCAGTGAGCTTCCTCCTTGTGTTCTTTGCTGATTCACTGGTGCCAGGGCGTGCTCCAAGTGTAGGGGCAGCAATAGGGACAATTAGTGATGATGGAATCAAATATTGCTACAATGCTCCCAATGCAAACGCAACACTTTCCTCCTATCTGCCCTATCTGTTGCCAGGGATCCCCCTCATCTATCAAAAGCACAAAAAGAGGATGCCTCACCCCATCTGTTTGGTGATCTTGGCATAACTGGTCCTTCTGGGGAGTTTCTTCTTAACCCCTGAGAAACTGATAACCCTTTTTGGTCTTTGACCTACCCGGTGATCCAGAGTTAGTAGCAAAAAAAAATATTCTTTGCATCCTTGCTGATATTTTATATTCATACTTTTCACATGACAATTTTGTATAATTTCCTTTTATCTGTTTGTTGTCTTTCAGTTTTGCCACTTTTTTGCTGTTTAAATATTGAAAGGAGTAATAGAATCCCAGTGTCCTCTTTTATATCATTATCTTTACACTTTTTTCCTTTCCTAAGACATAGATTATGTTTTTTCGTTTTCTCTGAAGCCAGTCTGCCTGATGTTTTAAGCATTTTAACCATCTATACATGGGTTCTGTGAGCAGCATGTAGCATTATAAGAATCAATGTTGTTTCTGTCCCACTGTTTATACATTCCCTGTTCTGTTGCTGGTCATGGTGTATGGAGAAGGTGTGTTTACTCAGTCTTCCTTTTTGTCACACAGGAAGGAGTGTGGAATCAAGATGGGAGGGACAGAAGGAGACTGGGGAGGTGCTATAGGGCACCACGGGAGTTGCTGGGTTGTCACTAAGAAGTGATATGGTTCTCTTTCCTCCAAGTGGGCCATGCTGGGGAAGAGCAGGAGGGAACAGCGGGGGAGCATGCAGCCCAGCAGAGCTGGTGGGAGTGGGCATTTCTTGGTTTCTGCGTCAGCTTGTCAGTGAATGATGGCAGTGGCCTTTCCCAGCAGCATCAGGCAAGCCCACAGTTAAGGCACCCTGTATGAAAATGTGGTGTAGAGAGTAGCTTTTCAGAGCTCCTTCCTAAAATCTTCTTCCCAATTTTCCCCTCCTCCAACTTAACGTTTTTCAGGTTTCTACCATCTGTATTGCCTCAATCTTTTCTTCGCTTTGTTTTTACTCTCCTTAAAGTTCTTATGTTACTTAGCTTCGTATTATTTACTTTTAAGTGGGAAAGGCTTGAAGAGCTATGTTTATTTGTTCATTTGGGAAAACTTCACCATTACTTTAGACCACCTAGAAGATTAAACCCTGCCAAGGTACCAATGACCCTTCCTGTGTCCTTTACTCAAAGGAATATATTTAGGATATATTCCTAATTATATCCTAATTAGGATAAATTGCAACTTCTTTTCTTCTACTGCAGCGAAAGTTAGAAACAACTGAACAAATAAGACTTGTTAGGTTGCTTGCTGGCAGACCTTTGGGATCATACTCTGGTTAGCTACTCTTGCAGCACTTTTTTTTTCTTGTCATACTTTCAGATTTGTATGGTTGCAAAACCATTAAACTGTTAGATGGCATATGCAAGAATTCTTGTGCTGCTTTCATACGTGTGTTTTAAAAAACATGATGTAGTGTTCTCTAACTCTAACACAGTGTCATTAGTGGATATCAAGGCTCAAAACAAAAGGGATTAGAATTATTACCTTTATCTCCAATGATGGGGAACCCGGAGGACAGAGAGGAGATCTCAGTTGCTTCAGTGCGTCTCACTGTCTATGAAGACCTAGAAGTAGGTCTACTGAGTCCTCTAGTATCTTCCTTTTAGGCTGCTACTTTTTGGGGAGCAAAGGTGTTGGGGCACAGCATATCCTTTGACTACTTCATAGGCTTTCCACGCTGACTTTGCAGCCAGGGTTGTTTCTTCTCCAAGTAGGTTTTTGAGGTGTTATTGAAACTTCTTGAAGCAAAACTGTTTGCCCCAGTATTTGACTGAAGGATGCGGATTCTCTAATTTACACTTAAATAGGCACCCTGCTCTAACTTATATTTTGGGAGGAGTTTGCTGTGGTTCTTCTCAGCTGCACATCAGTATATATGGGGCTTGCAAGACACTCCCTGATGAACTGTTACTTTCCAAACAAAGTATTTTCTGAAAAATGCCATCTGACTGTGCCAATTGCCAAAGAGCAGTGTTTTTGAGGCGCTGTTGCTGAACCTAAAATTTATGTCAAAAGCTCAATGAACCCATTCCTTTTAGCTTTTAAGTCAAAGCTCTGCTGACAGCACTGCTCCATTGATCAGCTGCATGGATCATTGAACTGTGGCCTCACAGAGCAGGCTTCGGGAAACTGCTACCAGAGCTGGAAAGAGTGATATTATTAGCTCATGATTTGCTACACTTAAGTAGTGTTCCCAAAGGACCAGGATACTGGACTGAGTTTTCAGAGCTCAGAATTCATCTCTGGCTTTGCCATTTATTTTTGTCGTGGTCTTAGGCAATGACTTTTCTCCAGAGCCACTTAGTTGCTGCTCTTTTTACCTTAAAGAAAGTTAATTGGGAAAGGACTTGGTGAGGCTGTGGAGAAACTACAGTCCTCAAGTTCCGCATAGCTGTCTGAAGCTGGGCTTCTATGCCTTGTTTTTTCTTCCATAAAGGGAAGATATCAACACTCCAACCTGAAACCTCCTAAGCTGGGAGGCTTAATGAATATTCATGCAGTGCACTGAAGAATAAGTGCTTAAGAATTTTCCAAATAATAATCATACCTGCTGACTTTTATTCCAAGCCCCCTTCCACCCTTGCTCTTTCATTGTTTAAAAATATAGTCTCACTGTGCCACAGAACTGAGACCATCGCTTGGAATTTTATAATGAACATTTCAGAGTTGTGCATGTGGTTTGCTTGAATACGATGACAGTTTTCACCTCTCGTTTTACTTCTCCATGTTCTTCTTGTTTCAGACTTGTAGGCTAAGCTGATACAGTGGGATGCAGTTTCTCTTTAGCCTGTGAAATAATTTTTGTCGGTGTGATGGTGCCAGAGAACTGTGCTAGTGGCATATGGCCAGGCTGCGCCCTGGCACGTGCAGCCATCACTCGGTGGCACTGGTGGGAGAGATGTATTGGCATGTCTGAGCATTTTTATTCTGAAGCGTTTATTCTTTTGCAGTATGGGAGGGTAAAAAGTGAAATCTGAGTAGTTTTAATTAATCTGTGCTACAAATAATCTCTGCCTTGGCTAGAAATCCAATCCTCTTCCTCACTACTCTTGGATTTAGGTAAGCTGTTTGCCTGAGGGCTAGTGCAAGCCAGGAATGTAGATGTGGGGGCCCATCCTGACCCGTGAGTGTCCTCCCAGGCCAGATTACTTGGGCTCGGTGTGAAGCATCTTATGCTGGACTCTGGTGTCCCTCTGAGCCCGCACCTCCCAGTTTGGCAGCGGCACAGCATCCTTCTGCTCCGTGTCGGGCTAATTAGGTGAGGGGCCCAGGGGCTGAGAGCCCTGCCAGGATGGCTGTCAGCCTCTGACTTCTTGCCAGCCATCTGAGGCGGTTTGGCATTCTAGATTGAGGAGAGGCTGGAAGCTCAAAAATCATGAATGCTTACATGGTTCTCCCATCATCATCTTTGTCACTATTATTTATTAGCATCTGCACATCTAGACTAGCTATGCTGCAGCATGGGCAGGGGCAGCTCCTGCCGGCGGGGTCTGCCCCCAGTCACAGGGCTGTGGCCCTGGGACAGCCCAGCAACAGCAGGGAAACCTGAAAAATGGTGTTGAAATTTATTCATAAAATTAAATACTATTGAAGTTTTTAATAGCTTAATAGTAAATTCTGTGTTCTTTGAAATATTTTTTTTCTGATTCTGCACTGCAAATATCTGATCATTTACCGTACTGGCATTTGGGCTTTTTTAAGGTTTAAGGAAAACTTGGCTCTTCTTCAGAAAGTCCTTAAGGACTTTCCACTGCATCCAGGTCACATGATTTAGATCTACATTTTAATTGCAAAAGCCAAAGACAAAAATAGACAACACTGTCAAAAAAGGCTAAAATTAGTCACATTATCTGGAGAGGGCCACAGCTTGATTTGGATTTGCAGATGTGCTAAGGGTTAGATTATCTCAGCAGCTGTTGACATTGGGAGAACTTTGCCATTAATGGGAATTGTTAGACAAATGCTATTTGGATCTGAGATTTTGCCTCAGCATTCAGTGTTACACATTCAACTTGGATATATTTGGGCTGCTTGGAGTTAGAGCACAGAAATGATGTTGACACCAAATTTGTGGATTTAGAGAACTGCAGAACACGCAATTTTCCCCATCTTTTGCTGGCCTTCCCAGGAGGGAAATACCAGGTATTCCTGCTTTAGAATGTGCACAGAACTGCTGCAGCTTGCAGTGTGGATGGGACACCAATCCTCAATGGATCCTTTCTGTGATTTGTCAGGAAATGGGACACAGAGGACAACCAGATACTTTCATACTGATGTCCCCTACTGTTGCCTGATCCTAGTATAGAAGGGATTTCTAAACAGCCTGAATTTGGGACGATAGATCTACGGTGGTGTTCCACCATAACGTTACTCTAGCATAACTAGGTATTGCACCTAAAAGCTGTATCCGTGCCCTGCTCTGGTCCATGCTGTGGCTGCACGTGCACTTGTGCCAGCCCAGCGAAGAGACAGAAAGTACAGCCTGGGTTCGGGAAGGGTACGTATGGCTGCTCCTTTTGGTGCCAACACTGAGTTATGCTCTGTGAAGGTCTTTGTGGTTCTAAGCCTGCCCCAGTTTCCCATCTATAAACCAGAGAGAGTGCTACTCTGTAATCCAAAAGGGTGGTAGGAAAATGAATAGTTAATGGGTCTACAGTGCCTTGAGAATTTAAATTACTTTCTAAAAGTTGCATGATGATACTTGCTGTCCTTCTTTTCTCACTTCAAAAATTACAAAGTTTTTTTTTAGAACCCCTGCCTTCATCATAATTAAGATCTTGATTTGGCTATTAGTAAATTTTCATAAGTTTGCCATCTGGAATGAAAAGAAAGCATAAGCTGATTTGCCTTTCTTTTTATGTCTCTTAAGAAAAAATGGGGGCAAAAAAGTTTCATCATGGAAAAACAGTTTAAAGCAGCGTAGAAGAGAAGAAATCTCTTTACAAGTGCATGTTTGCATCTTTCCTGTAAAGAAACTATTTAACTGAGATAAACCTTTTTATTTTTCTTCAAGGAATACTGTTAAGGTTCATGGACTTTGAATGACCCATCTCTCATTTTTTTTTCTCATGCTCCTTCCTATTCAGAGGACAGCCTGCCCTTTTTGAAGCACCTTTTTGCCATTCTCAAATGCTCCAAAGCAAAGACTTATTTAAATAGTTTCCATTTTTACACTGGCCATTTCTGCCTTTGCTGATTGTTGTCTTGCTGCTAGGAGAGGCAAAGGAGGCCATCTTGCATTATTTTATTGCTAATGTGTATATATGTGGTGAGCCTCTGGAAAGGCTCACTGGAAAGGACGAGGACATGATAGAGCAATTTGTCCTTTTTTATTTTATTTTTTTTTAGTTTTCACAGCTCATTCACTTTAAATACGGTGCTCAAACTATAGTTTATGAAAAAAATGGTTGAAAACTTTCTTGTTAGAAGTTTCTTCACTGCATTATCAAACTGCTTTGAATAGGAGGGAAGGGTGTTTTTGAATATATAGATTTCTCTAGAATTCCCCTAAAAACTATCAAAGTGGATTTGACTGCTTTCTTTCTTTTTATAAATAACTTCTGACTCTAATGATGAAAAGTACATGTAGGGTAAAATCTTTTTTACTGGGAGGCTTTTAAAAATATTCAGTTTGATAATGTTCCTAGTAAGCAGTTTCCAGCATGTTTTACATGGGAAAGAAGAGAACAGATTTCTGTCTCAGAGGTTTTCCCCCGAAGCCTGTGAAATTAGTCCTTCTCTAAAACCAGTATGTTGCAATTTATATATAAGGAATACCTCTTTGAGACTTTGTCTGGATTAAAGGCCACAAAATTAAGGTTTGTATAGAGTATGCCAACCTCAAGGACTTAATGGGACTATATACTTGATTCTTCTCACGTTTCTGCTTTTCTTCATGCAGTGCAAATCAGATGCAAGTAGGAAACTGTTAGGAGTAAACGATCGAGATGATAAAATGCAATTTGTTCCCTTAATGTCCATAATTGGGAAAGAGACCCTAGAAATTGAGCTAGGAGATGTAATTTATTCAAGCAAGACAGGCCCTGAGTTTTCTGTACATTTGCTTGTGAAAGACCTTTTTATGTTCTTTGAAAAGGATTCACACTTTACTAATTTACTTTTTAGCTTTGATGAAAGTGTATGGGGGAAGAAAGAGGAGGGAGAGTGAGGGAGCACAGACTAGGAGGTGGAAGATGCAGTCCAATTTGTTTCAGGGTCTGCAATTGCAAATGAAGCATTTTGTTTGGTCTCTCTTGATCGAGGACAGATCCCGTCAGATTAGAGACCACTGTCACCCCATTTGAGTTGCCAAAAGGGTTGCATGCATAGTCTAATAATTATATGTAACGCTAAGGAAGACAGATGTAGCATTAGCTTCTGATTCAAGCAACTACCGTATTAATTTTCAAGTGAGCAGCAGCAGAAGCAGATGGTGAGATGAGGCAAGGATGCAAATGTTTGCCATCGATAGCTTTTACCTTTGTGTAATTGCTGTGGCTGATGTGGGGCCAAGCCGACGGGTCCCAGTGGCTGCCTGGTGGCACCAGCTGGTCCTTCCCCAGCCTGGCTGCCGAGGGATGCTGCGCAGGGCTCGCCTGGGCACGGCTACAGGCGTGACACACGTTGTTTGTGCTATGATGCAATGGGATAACTTTCATATAGAGTCAGCACATTTTGGATAATAACTGAGACCAACAGATGCAGCAGTCTGTGGTTTCCTAGTTAGGTTATGAGTCTGTGTAAAAACAAAGCATATAAGACAAGGAAAATATGCAACCTTGCTATAAACTGAAATCCTTGCTGTTTTTTTTTTTTTTTTTTTATTTCTTGGGGGAGGGTGCTGGGTTCGCCTTAGAGATCTCAGTGGGAGGACATTTGGCAGTGCATCTTCTTTGTTACTCAGGAATAGAGGAAGAACTGGGAAGCGCCTATTGGCAAGTACTGTTAAACAAGCCATCCAGGACCTTATCCAGCAATATAAGACATGAGATCGATGGCACACCCAAACCTTGATGAAGCTCATTTTGATCAGGATATTTCTCTCAGCTGTGACAAAATCTGGTGAGGACAAATGGAGTCACAGTGATTTTCCTAGTCATGAAATGTGGCTTCCTTGCTCAAGCAATATTGCTGAAGTATGCTCAGAGATAGCTGCGTAATTGGAATAGAGGGTTTTGTTCTGTATCCCATGGTCCATTTTTATCTGTATAGTATCCATCAGTGACACGTGTGGGCAGTCATGGAAAGAATATGCTGAGGATACGTGTAAAGTGCATTTTTTTTCTCTCCCATAGCCAGATAGGAAGTTTTTAGATGCTGTAACAGTGAGAAGCTGGTGTTCCTTGTGCTGTTCAGTTCTGTGACAGCACATTTTACAAGCAGTGAATTAGCTCATTGACCTCAAAAAATGCACTTGGACTCAGGGTGAGTGAGAGCCTCTGGTAATAACATTTTGGACATACGTCCTCAGAGATTTAAAATATTCTTGTATGGATTTTTCTTTTTTTTTTTTTTTTTAATACAACCTCCCTGTTGGAAAAGACCAGCTGTGATGGAGGCGGATGGAGCAGGCGCAGCCGAACGGGCAGTGCCCGTGCCAGTACCAGGGTATGTCCCAGCAGCTGCCCTGTTCTCCCATCTTCAGTGCTGCATCCTCCCGTCACTGCTGCCAGGAGGAGCAGACATCCGACTGTTCGCCTACTTTGCTCCTGTTGCACAGGAATGAAATTACTGCCTTTTAGATGTTAATAACTAAAACACAGATATTTTTTCTCTCTGAACTCATCCTGTTGTTGTGGTTAGTGAAACCGATCAGAAGGACTGGGACATTTCTTTTTCTTACCATGGGAAAATGTTTGCAAGGTCTGGCCTAAAGGTAGATAAAAAAACCAGCTGCATGACGAGACACGGTGCAACTGTTAGGCAAGGGGGAATGTGAGGATTATTGTTGAAGGGACTGCTGAAAGAAAGAGGGATTTCATGGGAGGGAGGGAGGTTGCTTGGCAGGGAGGAGGGAGGCTGTTCCAAACATATGGGGCAGTGTAACCAGATGTAGAAAAACTGGATAATGTGCAGAAAACAGAAAGCAGCCAAGAGGAGTGAAAACCGGGGAGCAGCCTGAGAGAAAGGTGTTGGCAGCAGTTTATTACTGTTTATTAAACATATGTTTTCTGGTTTCATGATAAATTCAAAGCACCTCTATAATTAAAATGAAATCTCTGTAACATACAAGTATTAGCTGCATATCCTGGGTTACAATGAATTAGTTGAGCATGACTGAAACCATGAGAACTACACCAGATAAGGACCCAAAGGTTTTAATGTTTCTTTTCCTATTTTGTTGTGGGAGGAATTAGCTTATTTATTTATTTTATTCTGTATCCTTGGAATATAAATAGAGATTAATGTTAATTTTGTTTGATGAGGGAAGTTCAATTTTAAGTCCAAGTTTTGTATTCAGGCGGATCATACATACAGCCCACCCCACTCCCAAACATTAGTTAAATAAATTTGTCAGAATCTGCATTTTTTCAGGCAAAGGTTCCTGCTAGAACTTTGTACTCTAAAGAAACATCCCATCAAACAGAACTGAGACTGCTGTAGTCCACTTCGGTGTCCAGCCTTCTGCAGATCTAGCTCATCATAAGTCGTCAGAATAACTGTTGGTAGTACAAGAAAGATGGAGTTCTCTTTGAAAGCTTGTGCAGTATCCAGTGTTTAATGTTTTAGTGATCAGACTGTGCGTTTTGAAAGCTGCCATGAAGAAGTAACTTCAGTGATTTCAGCGGTTCTGTCCCTCTTGTGACACACTATACAGTCAGTAATTAAAATGATGTATCACTGAGTTTTGAAGGAGTTCATGGTTGGCATTCATGTCATGAAACGCTCAAGTCTTTTGACAGGTAATGGTCTGATGCCTTGGTTCCTGCCTGATCAGGGCTCGAAACAAAAGCCACCGCCTGTCAGTGTTCTGGTTATTGGAAATATTTGGCTTTAGAATTAGTGTCTTTCGTATGGTTCATTCAGTGGCTGTTGGTGACAACTTCTTACATAAGACTGTGGAGTCGAAATCCTTTCATGAAAATTGTTCTGGTTTGTTTGGGATCATTCCTCTACAGCATGCTCAGTTTCAGGACTCATCACAGTGATACCACCTGTGTCTTGCCAGGGCAGTGGACCTGACATTCGAATTCCAGTATAGTCCTTAGCTCAGCTGGCACAATTTCTGTTGACTTATTGACCTAGCTTATTATTAGCGTATTCTTTAGGGCCTCTTGTTTTCTAGCAAATACATAAAAATACACTTTTTTGATTTCTTATTTCCCTATCTTAAGGAAATATAGTGTAGTTTCTGGGACCTGAATTTTCATAGATTTCTAAAAGGTAACTTGCTGACTTTATCTGCTTCTAGAAAGAAAGTGTAACCTTCACTTGTAAACACATTAACAGACAAAAAAGGGGCCTTGAAGGTTGCTCTGTGGAGCTCCATTAGCAAGTGTGAATTCCACTCTTGGCTGATCCCTGAGCTCTAGTCAGTGTGCTTGCTGTGGCCCTCCTTTGGACCAGCCTGTCCAAGGCCAGAGGCACCTGGACCAAATCCAGTCGAGACAGTAAGGTTACACAGAGACCCTTTGGTCAGTCTTGTTTTGCAGGCTGTAGAGGTGTGCTGAGTGAAGGAACTGAAAGGGATAATTTATCTCTGGATTGCTGAGATCCACACACACACACGCCCACCCACCTCCCTTTTTTTTTTTTTTTTGTCAGAAACTATAAAATTAAGTTTACTTCATTTTCCTGTCCACGTACTAATCATGAAGGAGAACCAGAAAGAGAAGAAATCACAGAAACATTGATGTATTTTCAGGGAATTTACTTGAGGGCTACAAGAGGCGAAGGGGATTGAAATTCCCCATTTCAGAATTACAGCTTTCCTGCTTTATCACAGCTAGCTGCATCCACTGTTGAAATGCATATATTGCTGTTTTCAATAGAGAATTATTTCATGGTTATATTTATGGATCATGTATGTCAGAGTATGTGTGAGTGGCACAGCAAAGAAGCTCAGCAAAGTGTTGTAAGTTGTGTGTACGGATGCTGGAGAAAAAGCTTTGAAGGCATAGCTTAGGACGAGAGCTGTTCCACCTGCTGATGGATTTGGTTAGCAGATACAGAGGCTCTGCCACCAGCCCTACCTGTGTGTCACCAGTCAGTGCTTTCATTACCTGCCTGGTGCCTCAAACCCTGCCTTCTGTTTTTCACTGCGGACTGGTGTCAGATCTGGTACTAAAAAAATTCACCATTGGTACCACTCAGTTCCAGTGGAAGGGGCTACCTAACACATACAAGATAATGATGATAATAATGATGATGATGATGATGACAACGACATTATATGTGCTTCTTTGTGCACACTTCATTTACTGTTATCATCTTGACTGTGTATTGGTTTATCAGCTGGTTTCAACGTGTCGATTTTTAGTTCTCCATAAACCCATGAATGTCCTTGGGACAACTTGTCTAAGACATCATTCTTTTTTTAGCGTCAGACTGTAAAAAGCTGTTTCAGGTGGGTGATTGTGAGGGAGGGTCGGTGTTATGAAAAAAGATGCTTATTGCAGGATGTATTCCCTTAAGGTCCCATATATTTCCAGCTGCTTCTCCCTTTGGTCTTTAAAAGTCTGTGCTGGAGATGTAGCAAAGCTCATCTTTCTAGCCTGAAAGGTATGTCTAAGGATAAAGACTAATTCACTGGGAGGTTTTATAGTGATATTTATCACAAGGGTGGGATTTTATGAAATTTTGGGTGCGTTTATGTCCTTATGTAGAGCAGAGGCCTAGGAATAAATCAAGATGCATAGACATGAATATATCCATGATATTTTCAGGGTTCAAGCATTACTATGGAGGACTTGTTGAAACGTTGTGGAGCATTCTCTATTTTTCTCTATTCTCTGGTTTTTTTAAATACTAAGATTTCCATTTTTGTGTTAATGGTTCTTCACCTATGGGGCTTGAGTTTCAAAGCTACCTTAAGCTCTAATGCTTTTTTTCCTGTTGACTGTGATCTACCTCTCACATAATGAAATCCTCCAGAATAAGAATAAGGGGTGACACTAAAGGACACAAGTTTCTTAGGGCACATGTGTAAGGTGGGAAATTATGTATTTTCCACATGAGAGATTTGAGCTCTTACAATTATACTTTATATCAGTGCAAAGTATGCTTCTTTGATCTTATTTTCTTAACAGAAATCTGTGTTAATGTGTACATCTATTTAAAGTAATTTTCAAAAACCTGACAGAAAAAGCAGAACATGCTTCTCTCCTTGGGAAAAGTGTCAGAAATGCAGCCGTACATGGTAGAAGTTACTCATTGCAGAATGGACCCAGCAGCGAGGTCTGTGGTATAAAAAGGTGCTGTGGAATGGAAAAAAAAAATATTATTTTTTTCCATCCTCACATACAAATGTGAGGACTTCTGGATCTGTTCTTATAAAATGCAGTATTATCTCATTTCTGGCTTGGAATTACCTGCAAACTGGAAGCCTAGAGCACCAGGTTCACCGAGTGCAAACTATTCTTGGATTGTACTGCATGTATGGCTGACATGGTCAGTCTCATGGCTTCTTGAACAATTTTTAAGTGTGGTATTTGACATGTATAATGAAAATTGCTGAATACAAAAATACCAAATTATGTGCAGTTCCTACCATTGCCATATTTGTGTTTCTTTGTCATTGTTTTGCTATTCTGTTTCTCCATTCCATTAACTTCACTAATTGTCTCACATTTCTTCTGGATATGTAATTGTTCGTAACTTTGAAAGAAATCCTAACATCAAAAGGGATCTGTGTGCAGCTGAGGACCCGAATGAAGAACTCAAAAAGATGTGCTGCAGCATTTTGCTTCCTTTTGTGCTGCCACAGGGTATCTGCTTCTGTGTGTCTCAACCTTAACTGAGCCCCATCTCCTCCTGGGACTTTGAGGCTGGGGCAGACATTCACCTCCTACCACAGAGGTTTTGTCTCCTTTTTACATCATGAGGGAAGTGCTTTTCTTTTGTAGAATTGGAGCCCATTTCTTAATTCTGTAGTGGCTGCTTATCTTTTGTGGTTTGGAGTAATGGAGGAGTTGAGCTAATGCAGGAGCCAGAGGCAAGACCTGGAATGTCTTGTCCTGATTAGATGATGCCAGCTGATACATTTGGAAATGGTTAAATGCAAGAAATTTCCATTTTCTGCCCTAGTAGGGTAATGGGAGTCTGAGAAGAAAACTCAACCTGAATGCCCACAGTGAGCACAGAGGCGGGAGGTGGGACTCTTGCCCAGCCTGCTGGGCGTGCAGTTGGAGTGAAACCCCGTTCATTTGCTTTACAAGGTATGTTACATTTATTTGGGGAACAAAAGAAACCTCATGTAGAGAATGCAATTCTAGAGAAAGCCTTCAGCAACTTGATAAAGACCACTGTAAGCTTCTGTAGTTAGTTATCAGCATGTTGGGGCTTTTTTGTATTTTTTTGGGGGGGCTAGCATATTATGAATTCAAGGTAGATAATTAGTGCTTAAATAAAAATAAATGCCTGTAATGTGATTACTTTCTATTTTCTTCTTTCTTTGTCATTTCTTCTTTTGTTTTGTCTCTTGCTTTTTTGTTGTTGTTGTTTTTTCTTCTTTTTTCTTTTCTCTTCTTTTTTACTTTTCCCTTTTGTATTTTCTTCTGTGAGTTTAGAAGGAGGCATTCCTCTCCAGAGTCTGTGGCAGTGCTTAAACACTGGTCTGGACTTCAAAAAATAAACTCTTTATCCATCTACCTTATGTTAATGGATTACACTCCTGCATTGCTGTCACTCATTGCATGGCTGTAGCTTCTTGCCCAGACATTCCTTAATGCTTTCCCACCTCTTGTTTTATCACCCAAGTATTGCAACAGCAGCATTTGGAGCACTCATAGCATTTTGGGAAAACTGGTTTTCTAAATGCCTATTCCTTGAAAACTGAAGCAGATGGAAGAAAGAAAAAGTGGAATACATGCGGGTTATGGCTGAAATGATCCCTTGACACTCATTGAGGTTGATCATAAATATGCATGAGACAGGAGGAGTTTTAGTAGCTGTGTTTTGCCTCTCTTGCCCCAAGCTGTCTGGAAAGAGAGTTTGTGACAGTCTGGGGAGCTCCAAATTTTAAACAAAAGATGATTGTTAGGAGTTTTTAGAGAGCTTTAAATATAATTATTTTTGTGTTAAAATACTCTGATGATAATCCCTGTGCCTGTTTTACTTGCTCCGTGCTAATTCTTCGTCTTTTAGGCTCTATCTACTATTAAGGGTTCACCTCTCTCTCATACACTTTTACCATTCTTCCCTGTAATGCCATGTACCCCCAAAATGATCATCTCTACTTTCTGAAGCAGGTTTTTAACATGCTTAACAGTTAGAGTTTCTCACAACTTGTACACTATTATTATTAGGACAGTAAAGAAGGGCCAGTGCAACCAAGAGAAAATTCTTGAAACATCTTTTCACCCTGTGTTCTTCAAACAGCATGCCCTTTCATTTTTTTGTGGATAGGATTCTGATATAGTTTCCAAATATGTCATCTAGTTTCTGGTAGCATATTGGAAAAAACAAAACTTTTTCCTAGTGCTAAATATGCTATCACTGCCTGCTTAGGAATTTTGTGTATTTCTGAGTGAAATTCTTTTCCTGGATAATGATAATGTAGCCATGAAAGGAACTTTTTCCTCAGTTACTGGATTTTTGTAACTGCATTATAGGGTTGAGTGGAAGCGACTCAAAGTGATTTGGGGTTTTTCTTCGTAAAGATTTTTGTATCCTGTGGCTCTGTATTCTTCACAGTGTCTCTGATATTTATATCTTTATAAAATACAGACATGATTTCCCCAGCGGTATTCTGTTACGAGCTTTTTAATAAAATATTCAAATGACGACACCCAAAATTAAGGATGATAACACTATTTCAGTGACACATTTCAATAGAAAAGGGCATAAACATGCAGCTCACACTCTGGTTTTGATTCAAAACTAGACCATATGTCTGCTTTCTCCACTGCTTGCTTGTGTACCCAAGTGCCAGTGAGGCTTTTTTGGCAGGGTGGGAGAGTCTCTGTGTTTCAAGGTTTTAATCATTGGATCTTAGTAGGCTTTAATCACGTTTTGAAACAGAGTAATTTTTAATCGTTCAGCCAACCAGCCATTGCCAAATTTAACTTTTCTTCTGAAGAAAGTCCTGAAGTATCATGCTGCTAACAGAATATGGAGGCTTAGATTTTTAAGAGGTGAAAAGACAGAAGCATTGAAATTGGCCCATGTGGTGTATGAGTTAGAGAACTTCTTTATGTAGTACAAAACTGCAGCGTGAACATTTTTCAGAGTCTAAATACTATTATGGGATCAGATATGCATTTCATTTAATATAGCCTTGCAATAAGTGATCATAAAGGCAAGGTTGAGGCTGAGACATCCACTTTGAAAACCTCTTAGTGGTAACTAAATACATTGCATGTGTGTGTGTGCTTGTATGGGGTTGTAGTTGGACTGAAGTGCACCTATTCTTGATAACCTGATTTTCATATGTAGCTTGAAGATTGGCATCAATATTATCCATAAATCCAATCAAATTTGTTTCAGTTAAATGGGATCCCCTCCCCCAAAGCATAGGGTTCAAAATGCTGACATAGATTTTTTGGTTTTTTGGAAGGTGTCCTAAATACAAGTCTCTTCTCTATCAGAGGAGTAGCTAGGTGAAAGTCTCTGGCCTGTATTGTACAGAAAGTCGGATTAGGTGATCTCTAGTGGATCTCATTGAAATTGTCTGTTCTGGCCATTAACGCATGTAAATGTCAAACTAGGCAGAAAGCTGAAGATTTAAGCCCAGAGAAATTTGACTCAGTAATGTGCAAGGAACTGATCAAGAGTATCTTCTAAAAGTCTGAAGCTAAATTTTAATTCATATTTCTATGATAGATGTGTATACTGACATATTTGTATGCACGCATTTATAATAGACACATGGGCATGGAAGTCCATTTACTTTGTGTAGGGTTTGTATTGTATGGACAAGGCAATATTTAATAAAAATACATGTCATCCTTCCTGGATTTGTATTTATTTTGCTTAAAAGTTCTTCAGCATATAATAGTCAACTGGGAAACAGTTCTGGGTCATTTGTGGTATGGCAAGGTTAAGAGATACTCTTAAAGGCTGTGAGTGACAAAAACCAATCTGACTGTTCTTTTAATGAGCTCATCCTTGTCTTTTCTTCTAGTTTAAGCAACTGTGAAATCATGTGTGTGATACAGCACTGCTCCTATGATCTCTTTTTAATCAATTGGAAGTGAAAACTTTATATTCTATAAAAATGGTTATAGGCTAGTACCCATAAACGTAGATTTGGAATAATTTCATCATCATGGTCTTTCAGTCCCAGTTGGTTTTAGTTCTGGTTTGGAACAAAAACTACAGTGTGATGTAATTGCCTTCCTCTGATTATTTTTACCTTGGTGTATTCCGTTGCTGGCTTGTGTGTATAGTTTTTATGTGCTGTCATTTGAAAAAACTTTAAAACTCTTGAGAGCCAGTCTTGGAAACTCTTCTGGATGTATCATTGTTTTTTTTATTTGTGCATGGCAATTGCAGCAGCCCATTGGGGACCTATAATTCCTATTGAGCATAGAACGGACTTCTCATCATTTAATATGGAATGTGATTTTGCTCCTCATTTGAACTAAAATCTGCTTACTGTTGTGATTACCATCCCTGGGCTCCACCCTGCCTTTCACCACCTGCCACTTACAAGTAATTCCTTTGGCAATGAGAATACAGCCAAAACTGTCAAATAAATTGGTCCCTTTTTGAGTGCCTTCTGATTATTATTCTTATTTTGTGGTGATGTCAGATTTCCAAGGGTAATCTCTCACTGGAGGAGTACGTTTTTCTTTGGGACTTGCATCACCCTCTCATTTTTAGTCTCCATTTCAGAAGTAATGATTGCTTACTGAAAATATGCATTATGTGGATTTTCTATTATTCAGTTCCATTACTTTTTTGTGAGCACATCATTACGTTTCTAGGAAGGAGAAAAGAAGGTGTTTGGGGTTTTTTTAATCCAGAAAATAAACCAAGGATTGACAACAGGCAAACTTGTTTTTTCCCCAAGTATATACAGGTATATTTGTTGCTGTCTTAGAAAACAGTTTTCAGTTCCTTATTACTTTAAATGCATTCCATGGCAGTATTTCTGTTCTCTGCTTTAAGCAGCAAAACTATTAGAAAAGTGCACTTTTAAGATGGGTGGAAAGAGTGCTTTTTACTAGCTGGGAACAGTGTTTCCTTTCTTTTGTTTTGGAGTTTTGACACTATTGCATATATATAAAGTGAAAATTCAGAACTCACTTGCTTAACACTTTGATGTTTGTGATGCTGTTAAGTCCCACCGAAGAAAATACAACCCCAATGTAATCCTGGTAGGAAAACACGAGAAGTGATGTCTTAAGTGTTCATGCCTAGCATTTTACAACAGCTGCTAACAATTTTATTCTGCTGTCATCCTAAAATTTTAAACCAGCATTTACGATTGCTTTTTTTAAGTCAGTGTCATATACCTGTAGGCTTGCAAAGCCGGGGGGGGGGGGGGGGGGGGGGGGGGGGGCGGCGGGAGCCATTCTTCTCAGGTGCTGTCCTCCTTTACAATGCACTGTTAAAAGATTTGACCCACAGTGCTGGACACCATGCCAAATGTAAACGCAGTTATGGTGAATGTGTTACTAGGGCACTTTGGGATTTTTTAAGTAGTGTCTCACTGGTATCAGCTTCATCTTGTCATCCTCTATCAGTCCCAGCCAAGGCTTTTTTTTAAAGCCTCTGCTGGGGGTGGTGAAACTGCTTCCAGTAACTTAGGTGGCTTGCTCACTGTAGGTCAGTGGATGGTGGTCACCAGTGACTGCCATGCATATTTCCTCCAAGGACACATTGGAAGGCCACATGTGCATGGGCTGAGGCCTCAGGAGAGCTTTGGGCTGATGCCAGCTCCCTGCAGCCTCTCCAGCAGTGGTTTCCTATCACCTCTTCTCTTGTTTCCCTGTCTCGTAACTCCCTCTTGCTCTGTTTTCATTTCTGATTTTACAGTCCGTCTGTTCATGGTAGATTGTAAGCTCCTCAGTACAAGGTTCTTACAATTTTTAATAAGTGAAAACAGTTATGCACACTGTGCACACCAATGGTGTCTGTTGCTTTCCTCCTTTTTGGTCTTCCTTCCTGGAAGCAAAGGTTCTCAGCAAAGAAACGGGGTTGTGGTGGCACAGGGTGTGCACTGGTGAAGAGGGGAAAGGAGAGCTCCCTTCCAGCCTGTTTACAGCCCCTTGCCTTAAAGACTCCAGGAAACATGCCATCGCAAAGAAATTTTACTGCAGTAATATATGCGATTCCTGACAGTAATTTATATGTGTGGAGCTACTTAAAAAAATATATATTCCTTGTACTGTATTAGTGATTAATTTCACAATGACTGCCTAGATTCTGTGTTAATGATAGCCTTTGAAATGCCTGTATTTATAATATAAGTAAATATTGAAAGATTCATTTATTCCGTAATTAAAATAGGGCTTGTAACAACAGTAGCAATACATCTTACATTCAAAGCATACTTAAAAGCAAGAGACCACTAGACCCTTAATGGAATATACATGTTATTTCTAAAGTGTATCATTTGAGAAAAAAACAAAACAAAGAACTGATTTTTGGGGTATTATTATTTGGTTTAGGTCACATGTCCTCTTTATTCCTCCTTGAGTCTTGTGATCAATTACTGCTTTGCAGATCTGAACCTATAACTTTTTGCTTCAAAGCTGTATGCTGTAAGTATATATGTTGTTGTTCCATAATGTGAATGACACTGGAAGTAATAGGGTTGTTGTGAAATACTTTGGATTTCTGACGGATTTCAAGACAGCTTAGACAGCTACAAGTGTGATGGCAAAAAAATGACCTGTAGCCATGGAATGTTTTTTGTGAGCTGCGTTGTGATATAGACAGTTCTGCTGTCACTTTGGGTACTCTCTTTCTGCCTATATATTGTAACATATATTGAAACATATTTCCTGAAAATGTGGATGGTTGATATAATGGCAGTGCTACTGCTCAGTTGAATAGAAGAATGTATTCACCAAGAAAAAAATTGGGCAGGATGGATATGTATGTGCAAATTAATGGTGTTTTCCGGAAAATATTTGCCCAAGTGTACTTCTTCAGGGATTTCTTTGTTAAGACTTTATCGTGCCTTGGTACTGCAAACTGGCGTGTCTTCTGTGCCTCCTAGGAGTATGTCCGGTTTGCTAGAACATCCTGATTGTACTTGCAGGTGCAATCTTCAAATAAATGGGAAATTCTGCATCCACTGGAGACAAGAGGGGGCCAACAGTCCCTCCCTCGTAGGGGTGTAACTGACATCTGCAGGTTTCCCCGCACACTCCTGTTTTCAAGTGTAGGATAAAACAAATGCATCTTGACCAAGGGTTGTTTAAACATCCAGACACCTTCTGAGAAATGGAAGAAAGGATTCCAGGTTCATCTGGGTAGACAACTGCAGCAGAAAAGGTTTTAGGAGTAGGGAAGAGGTGGTAAGGGAGTAGGCAGCAAATAATGTACTTTTTAGAGGTCTGAAGAGGCTTAGCAGTGGTTGCCTTCTTAAGCCTTGAAGTCTATAAAACCAAATGTGATTAAGTAGGGATGGGGATAGGACTGAGATTAATTGTAGGTGCAGCCCTGAAATGAAATGGAGGTTTCTCCTCACCTTTCAATAAGTATAGTGTCATCAGATACAGAAAGTATGGGAATATGAACTGTTCTATCAAAGATGAAACCGAAACTAAAAAGAGAGTCCACTTAAGTGAAGGGACCAGAGAATCTCAGAATTATGACAGAATTGAAACATGAAAAGCAGGTTTAATACTATGGGCTTCTCATAAACCTGCTTACTAGATATCATATGATCAGGCTGTAACAACTGTGTTTATAGGTATGGTCTGAGCTACTGCAGTAATTAAGACAATGCAAGGCTTTAGAGGTAATTTGCAAGGAGAAAAATAGAAATGTGCTTATAAAGTTTGTTGATAAAAAATTTGAGAAGCATTGGGAATACAGAGAAGAAATGTAATTTTTTTCTAGAATGAATTGGAAAGCCTTCAAATCTGGGATATTAGAAATAGGATGAAATATGAAGTGCATCATCAAGAATCTGAGGAGTAATAAGAGATTACGCCACGGGTTGGGAGCTTGTCTTTGGAAATGATAAGAAAGACAAATCACTGGAAGAAAGGAAAATCTGCTTTTTTTACCACAGCAAACAGAAGAAATAATATGAGGGAAAGAAACTTTCCCTAAAGATCTACGAAAACATCAATGTGTCTAGAGCTTTACCGAACTTTAAATTTGTTCTGCAGTTAGAAATTGTTTGGTAACGGGAGAGGATCCAGAGTGGCACTGTCAGAAAGGCAAATGGTCACCACTTCTGCACTTACTTTTGTCTAGTGCTGGCTTGATGATGTGATATGTGAAAAGAACTGGGTTTTTCTGCATCTATTTTGTGATAAGCACTACAGATGCCAGTAGTGCTCACTGATGGGCTGCTCTGTTGGTTTCACTAATAAATAGTCTGTTTCCAGCCAGGAGGACCATACATTTTTAAGAAATGCTAGAAAATAACTATATGAATAAATGAGAATTAACTCTGTCTTTTTTTTTAATGGGATGTTTTTAGAAGAAGTAATTTTCTTTTTTGTCTTTCAGCCATGGAAGAGTTAATAGTTGAGCTGCGCCTGTTTCTTGAACTTCTGGACCATGAATATCTAACTTCAACTGTCAGGGAGAAGAAGGCAGTAATAACTAACATTCTCCTGAGGATACAGTCATCAAAAGGTCAGTGTCAGGGTGAGTTTTATTGCTTGCAGAATGTAGAGAATATGTCTGTGCTCAGTGAAATAGTTTTAAGAGGTAAAGACAAGCCTTAAATTGAAGCAAGACAGAAAGACAGGGTGAAGCCAAAGTGTAACTTTCCTGAATGCTTTCCTTCATGTTCAGCAGTAAAATACAGCAAAAGGCATACTGGAAGTATCTTGGGTTCACATCAGTGAAACCAGCCACAAAATTACGTGCTAGATAGAATGTTTTCACTTCTGCTGATAGAGAGGCTATTTCATTTTATTTGTGGTATCAGTGCTATTTATGAGTTTTGATGGAAAAGTAATACTGCATCAGGGAGTGCTGGCCACCACATCATTTTGTGAATGCATGGGTGCTGCGTGCTGCCTCACTGTCAAATGATCCAAATCTATCAAAAGCTTTGACATTGAGGTGGTTTCTTATGCGTGGCTGATACAGGAGTGCCAAGCCAAAGATATGAAATGGCTGTCAGCATGTTTGGTTTGCATTTTGCAATTAGAGTTATAGTCACTTTCCCCTTTTCTACTTATCTAAAACCATTTTGATTGCACAGTCTCTTTTGTCTCCATCAAGATTATGGAACTGAATGCAATATAAATGATTCACTGTGTACAGCAATCTTTCCACAGAGCTTATATGAAGAATATTCCTCACTGTTTTTTCTAACAGTACTCGTATTTCCTTACAACTTTTTCTGTATGCAGTGTGCTTCTTTCCTTTTCTGTATGAAGTGGGCTATAAGACCTCTGCCTGTCCTACATTTGACAGAAATACTGTCAAGTGTAAACCCACAGTGTTTAGATTTTTGAAAAATACCAGAGCTTGTTGAAGAAAAATGCCACATTGTGAGCAGCTGCATTTCTCATAATCTTTTTCATCTCCAGTGCTAAAAAAATACAGGCTTATTTGATGCAGGGTTTCCCCCCATCAGTAAAGAAATCGTTTTTGTCACAGGATTCAAGTTCAAGGAGAGCAGCTTGAAAATAATGATTTCCATTTTGACATGCTTGAAGACACATTGCTATTTTTACTTTGCTTCTGAGAGAAGGAAGCAGGTACCAAGTTCACATATTCTGGAAGGAGGCTTCATGCCCCAAAAGCCAATCAAAAGACACCAAACTCCCCCAAAACCAAAATCTGTAGGCGAGAACCTGCAATTTGGTGTGCTTAGAAACAGTAGTGTTTTACAAGAGTTCGGAATAACCTCAGCAAGCTGGTCTGACTCTCCATGTTCTTCTCGTAATCTTTTCAACTAGATTTAGTAAGATAAATATTTGACTTCTTCAAGAAGTCAGATGAAACACAGGGAAGGGTTATCATATCTGTTCCTTCAAGACTGTGGATGGTGTTTCAGGACACAAAAGCTACAGCTCTTCTAGTAAATTAAACAGTGCTGGGTATGTTTCTGGACCCTAGAACTCAATTACCTATGCTCCTGAATTATGGAATGATCCTTGGCATGGGTTTGGTCTGAGCTGACTCATCTCCTCCGTCAGTTCTAGGCATGATTTGGGAGTCAGCCCTGGCAAAGATCAGTTCCCAACAGTTCAAAAACATCACCCTCCACCTTGATTTTAAGGGGTGAGAGATTTTAACTGTATGGATATCAATTTCTCTAGCACCTTCCTAGGCATGTTGAATTTATGACTCTAGATGTGGCCAAAGATAAAAAGACCCAAGGACCATAGCTTTCTACCTTTAAGCACCTACCATTTAGGTTTTAAAACCTATTATGGGATCTATAACAAGATCCATTACATCCTATTACAGGATCCATCCATTAGCAAGATCCATATGAGATCCATATATTAAGTGGTAGAGCTTAGCTCAGTCCAGTTGTTAATGACAGTGTCTACATTCAAGGAGATAAAATGTAGACATTTCAAAGAAAATTCATGGAAGTGATTAAAAGATCCAGAAATATGCCTTCAAATTGTCTGAAATGAGGTATCATCATCTCAATGTAGAAAAGGAATGACTGAGAATGAGTTCTTAGATGTACACAACAGTAAGTGCCATGGCTGAATGTTTGTTTCAAAGTGCTAAAACACATGTTTTGAGCATTGAAGCTGTGAACTAATGGAAGGACTTTGTAAAGTCTGCATGCCATTGCTGGCATTTTATTAAGATGGAATATTTTGGGAAAAGATATGCTCTAGTACAAACAAGAATTAATTCAAGGAAATCCCATAGATCAGTTAAGCAAGGGGTCATAGAACCATGCGTATATGTCTATAAACTCTAGTTTATGGAACTGCAGTTTAGAGTTTCAGCCAGCATGACCTCTAAAAAAAGCATCCTGTTTTTCTCCCCAAGCTACTCATTCTTGCTCATCATGTATTGCATCTTCCTTTCTGCTAGCACAAGCATTATTTGCTTTTTTTTTTTTTTTTTGCTGTTTTACCGTATCACTTCCCTGCTCTGGTTCAACCCGAGGCCGCACACGTGCTTATGCTGGCACAGAGAAGAGGTTGGTGCAGGGAGAGGAATGAGGCAGGGAAGGGAGAGGAGCTGCCTCTTTGGGAGCTCTGCCATCCCCTGCTGGCTTCCAGTGTGTGTGAAACTACCCGGGGAGTCGTATACTTTACTGGAGCTGACCCTGCTGCTTTTTTTATCAGTTAAAACATCCACTACACCCATCCTTTTGAAACTATTCATCTCTTTATTAAAATTAAAAGCAATAAAAGATGCATAAACCCACAGTACTCTGTTAACTAAGCTGAACTGTCATTCGGAGTCTTGTTTTTCAAAATGTTGTTTTACTCCACCCACATAACTCCACAAGAACTCTTGTGTTGCTGGCACAGTTTGAGAGGCCTGAGGACTATGCTGAGTGCAGACTCTTTATATGCATTTGCAAAAAACTGTGGGAATCCAACAGGATATTTTGATTGCTGGCACAAACCATTTAAGATCAATGGGGAATGGTAAATGAAGGATCTGGGCAACTGGAAACTGGCTGGGTTCTTCAACATCTGGAAATGGACAATTATGTTTTTCTTTGTAAAGGTGTGGAAATTATTATAATGGACGGGTTGGCTTTTAGTAAAACAATTTTAAAGTCATTAAGTTCTTACTTGGGGAATTCTTCAGAAATCTTTTGCCTTGTTTTGTTCCATCTCCAAAATGCACGCTGTTTTCTTCGTTTCATATCTGTGAAGCAGAGAGAACGGGGCTCGGCGGATGCTCTTCAGGTCATAGCTGCCTGGCCTCAACCTGTCCCACGCCCAAACCAGTGGTTACCCTGAATAGCTGGCAGAAATAGAAACTTTATTTTCCTTCCTGAACCTTGGCATGCCCAATGGATTGTAGGTCTGAAGAAAACACTTGGCATTTCCTTCTGGAACTCAGACTTTCTTCTAAAAAACAAAGACACAAACAGTTTATTTTGGAGTAAGAACTGTTGCTGGATTTAGGCATTTAATATGACTGTCAACATTACCTGTTTTCCTTAAAGGGACCTGATGCTGTAAACCTATAGTGCTCACTGCTTGGCTGTGTAATTTGGTAGAAGAAAATAAATGTTAGAGCAGGTTCTTGCTTAAACATATAGTTTAAAACTGGGGGAAAACTAGTTTTACAGTGTCAATAGAATTAACTTGAAACACTTCCCCCCCCCCCCCCCCCCCCCCCCCCTTAAAATGACCTTCATACTTGACTTCTGGTTGTTATGGATAGCATGGGAGACTTGGACATATATAGCACTCACAATATGGATTCAGCCTACACAAAGAGGAAAAAGTGAAAGTCATACTGAAAAAAAAAAAGAAAAAAAAAAGGAGTGCTTCCCAAGACTAATCCCCTTCTTGATTTGTAGGAAGAAAGAAGAATCTGTGGCCCTTTGAGCCAGTTTATTTTATCAGTGTTGTTTTTTAATCCATGACTTCACAGCCAGTGGGACTGGGGTATTATGACAAGAAATATTTTATCCTTGATTACATTTTTGGGAATTACATGATCTTAACCAAACGACATCCATTTGACTTTGTAAATATGTATTTTAAAAACTAAACTAAACACCAGGAGCTAAATTCAGTCTAGGGCTAAGCAGAGTACAATCCATTGACTGAATTTTTGCCAGAACATTGAGGAGATGCACCCTAATCTCCCTTTTGATATTGAGAAAAATAAACAATATCATGTTCCTATGCAGTGAGTTCAACTGTGATTAAAATTATTGTGCCAAAACCTCAGAATGAGTGTGTCACGTCTTTTCCCCTGGGAGGGAGATGCAATAGTGATACAAAGGACCCTCAAAGCAGCTTTTACGTTTGGCTCCTTCTCCCTTTTCAAATTCACCTGGAAAACTATGGGATTAATTTAAAAAAAAATGAGAGGAAGAAGGAAATGTTAGAGGGAAATGGTAGGAAAACATGGTCAGTGTGCAGTTCTGTTCATGGTGGGTTGGTTGGGGCAATGTCCACCCAGCAGCAGCATGCTCCGGGCTGGGGTATCGCAGCATCTCCCAGGCCTTGTGCAGACGCGCACCACGGGTCTGTGATTGGAGTTGGTGCTGCCAGCAGGGAGCCCATGGAACATGGGCGCTGTGAGCTTGGGCAAATAGCTGTCACCATCGCTGCCAGGAAGAGAGGCAGGCCAGGTCTCTCTTTCTGCCCTCACTTTTGGCTTGATAGGTGGCTTTGGTTTCTGCGTGATGCCCTGGCCTGTCCAAAATGTGCCATGGGAACAATTGTTGTTTGTCTCCACGGGTAAGGGCAGCCAGTCACATACTGCCCTCAGGCTGACCTTGTTTCATGCACTGTATGGTGCCATTGGGACATTCACAAGTGTGGTATCTTCCCCCCATATATACTTTTATCTGTATAGTAGGCACCTGGCAACGGTGTTTGAACTTTAGCTGTTCAAGTCTTCCAGTTCCAGATGGATAGGCAGTTCAGAATGATTTCCTGTAATTTTTTTCTATGTCTGGTATTTGTTGATCCAGATAGTGTATATGTCATTATCATATAGAGTAAGTATGTGTTTATTCTGCTTGATTAAATTCCTGAATTCCCAGCATTCTTCCAGTCCTGCCTCAGTAACTGTGCTTGGGAAGTAGGCTGTGAGCAGCACTGTGTGCCAGATTTTGGTGTGTGTCAGTCAAGATGTGGTGTCCACATGTGGAAAAACTGTCCCATTTGCACTCACCAAGGTGTTAAATGACGTCTGTTCCTCTTCCACAGGTTTTGAAATAAAAGAACATGTGCAGAAGCAAGAAGTCGCCAACAGTTTGCCGGCGCCTCCTCAAATGCCTCTGCCAGAAATACCTCAGCAGTGGCTGGTAAGTGTTAATTTAAACATGTAAATATATAAAAGAGAAAATACTTGTGATAAGCACTGACAGAAATGGTTACAAGGGGACCAGAGCCTACAGGTCCAGGGAAATTATAATTCCTCTCATCTCCACTCTGGTTGAGGGAATCGGGTTCAACTTTCAGAAGAGAAGGCAAAAAATTTGTTCTGGTGAAATACGCCTGGGAAAAGGCCACTTGCAGAGGCTGTGGAATCAGACTCTCTGGCAGTTTTCACAACTGAAGTGGCAAAAGCTGAGCAACTTAAAATTAACTTCAAGGGTTGACTTGCCCTGTGTTGGAGGTTGCCCTGGCCAAGCCCACAGGTCCCAGTTTCTTACAGTTTTAATGATCCGCTTTTCCTGGAGCAAGCCTTATGAGAAGATGCCCTCTTGATAGCTGAGAAATGGCGGTGCAGAGTTTTAAAATGAAGGAAGAATACCTCCTTTTTTTAAACAAAGTTTTTAGTGCCCTTCTGTGCTTGGTCTCTGGGTAGGAAATTCCCTGCAGAACAAGTAGAAGTGCATGGTCTTGGAGGTGTTAATAGCAAAGATACTGATTGAGATCTGTAATTCAATTCCTCCAGTTGGGAGCAGCTGTCTTGATGCAGAATAAACTGTAAACATGTTTTAATGTTCCTCTGTTACTGACTTTACAGTAGATTTTAAGAAAACATTTCAACATTTTTTTAGAAAAGCGTCAACAGACCATGATATAGTGTGTTGAAAGGTAAACATGGTCTTAACCCTAATACTGATAAATTAACCATCTTTTTATTCACTTGTGGAAAATTTTGTGCATGGTGATAAGGGCAATCCGTGGAGCATTCATTGGCTGAAGCAGGAGGTACAGATGCAGTACAGGGGCAAAACAGCTGCATGGCTGATGTTCTGCTTAATTTTTGTGTTACTCCATATCGCATTTGTGCCCAATTCTAAGAGATATATAAGCCAGTAGTATCTTATGAACGTAAGAACTAATTTATCAGATCAAACTCTTGGCCAGTCTTCTGTAATAACCCATTATTTGATGGTGAATAACGCTGTGTGCTGCAGAACAAACTAAAACCACTCATCAAACATGTATTATGTAGAATACCTTAATCACAGTTTCTCCCTAAGCACTGCCAGCTTTTGGTTTATGACCTGAAAAAGGGTTTTGAATTATTTTTTTATTCAATTTTAATTCTACCTAATGTAATGAGATATGCCAAAGTCATTATAGGAGGAGAATGTTTGTGCTAGAAACATTCATTTCCAGAGTTGATATATATACTGTAGCAAAAGTCAACTAAAAGGGATGCTGTAAATTAATTATACATAGGTTGGGATGGATGCAAAAGTGGTCTTACTAATATGCAGTGAAACCTGGAGAATATGTTTCAGGGTCAACAGTGCCTGAAAATTATTATTTTTCTTTAATTCAAGATGCATATAGCATAAATTACAAGGGAAGGGGTTGATGAGAGGCAGGAAAATTATGCAAAATGCACATGCCTTTGAAATGTAGACTTCAGTTGCTAGCTTCATAAACTGAAACCAATTGAGATCCTCATTCTTTCATATTTATGCAGGTTCAGTTTAATAAATTGGCTTTGAAGATTCAAGCTGTTTTTCTAAAGAAAACTGACCTACTTTTCCTGTCTCATACACTAATGTGTAAATTCCCTTAAAGTTGGTACAGCTGCAGCAAGTGAAATAGTGTGAAGTATGAATTGGGTCCAGGAGGTCAGCACTGTTTTTTGCAGTAGTTCAGTTTGGATTTTTGAGTAACAAAAACATTTCTCTGAGATACAGTGGGAATTACCGTGGAAGCTGAAACAGTTAGAGCTGGCTGGTGTGGAGCGCGGTCATCCCATGTTGAGCCTGGCAAAGCGGAGCCATGGTCCTCCCCTCTGACCTGCCCGTAACACTGCAGACACTTTCATCTGGGTGAAGTCACCATGCTGAGCTGGTTTTTCCATAGTGGCGGAAGCTGATTTTTGCCAGTTTTTCTGGGGTTCTGTTGCTGCTGTCAGGCAGTGGTGGTTTTCACCTCTCTTTCTGGTTTCACTGCCACTTTGAGATCAGCCAGGAAATGTCCCAGGCCTCTCGTTGTCTTACGTTATCCAAACACAGGTTATGTGGTGCTTTTTTAAGATGGTAGCACATCGTAATTTGTGAAAAAGATGACAGACTGCCGCTGTCCTGCAAAAGACCAGGTGCAGTCAAAAGGGAGGGACAAAACAATCAGCTGTTTGACCTTTGAACACTGGGGCAAGCTCAGACCCCAGTCTGACTGTTTAAAAATTTCTCCTGTAGTTGGACTAACGGAATTAATTGTTAGCTGCTTTTTGGAAACCTTTCTCTATTATGCATCTCTTTGTTAGCCCCTCATTATTACTACATGTGATCGGAGACTGTCATATAATCTTTCTTCTTACCTCAGGCTGGACATCAGTGACAGTGGCCAAGATCTAATTTTCCCTTCCAGTAGTGCTCCTACTGGAAATCATGGTGATTTTCAACATACTCTGAATCAATAGACTCTTAAAAATTTGCAGCTGATTATGCCAATCTATGGAAACTGTACATAATTCCATTGCTCTGTGACACAAATACCAAGCTGCCTTTCCAAGCCACTTTTCATAGACCATCCTCTCGCAGTCGAGTGGAAGAAATCCCCTGGGCCCACCAGAGGGTAGGAAATTCTGCCCCAGGTTGCCCTTCTTCACACGGCACGTTGGAAGTCATGTTGTATGGCACCTCTTTCGTTCAGCCATTTAGGACAGAAACCTTTTTTCCACTTGCTGGATAACATCTAGTGGTGGTCTCAGCCTCCAGTGGAAACACAGCATGCTGCTGGAACATAGGAATTTACTGGAAGTGGGAATCAATAACTTTAAATAGACTATGCACTGTTTTAAAAATCGATGTTTTTAGCACATCAGTTATTGCACATGATGGAAATTAAAGTTTCATCTACACCACTGTTTCTTGTTACAGCACTCAAGGGATCCTGCATTCAAAAATGTTTAGTCTGAATTGATGTTTAAGCTTTTACTTATGTAAAGATGTGTGGGTGGGAAGGAATTCAGTACTCCTTAAAGTAGTGCCAGGAGCCAGAATTATGTGTGGGCAGGTGGTGTGCAAGGTTTCCTTTGTAAATCTGTAAATAGACCTGCATATTTGCTCAGGCCAAATCTTGTATCAGTTTTGTTATTCATCAGCCCATGAACAAAGCACATAAAATGCATTTTATTTAGAGACATGCTGTTAATAGTTTAAATTAAGTCTCCTGTTACTAAAACATTTTAAAGCCCAGAGAGTCTTCCTGGACTCAGTGGGCTTTGGACAAGGTCTTAAAACTGAGGGACAAAGTTGAACCTTGCATATATTTGAACAAAGCAAATCACTAAGCATGAACTCTCTTAGTACTTCTTCTGCATACGTTCCCTTGCCTACATCTGGTCTAGCAGATTTTGTGTCAGGCTTAGAAAGCACAAATCATCACTTACCTCAGCCTGTGCCTACAGCTCCTTCAGATGGCCAGCAAAGTAAAAGCTGCAGATAGAGGATGTGACTTAAGGGCAACTTGGAGTCCTGCTGCAGAACTGAAACACCACTTGCCTGGGTGTGTTAATATGTTAATATGCCAGCATGAATACAGTGCCAGCAGCAAGGGAAGCTTTGCCTGGGTCAGCAGCAGAGGAGGAGATCACTGCATTTGAAACAGTTTTGGTTCTCCCCTCTTGAAGCTGCTGACTGTGAAGGCTTGTGGCTTTTAGCCTGCCTTCTCCATCTCTACATCAGCAGCTACCTTTATAGTATTTCCCTGCTCTTGACAGGCAAGAAGCAGTGCTAGATGACGGGTATGGAAGAATAACAGAGCCAATGCTCTGTGCGTACCTCAAAGTGCCGATGGTGGTTTGACACCTGGGATCCCATCATTGCACTGTCACCAAGCTGCCTAGAAGTACCTTCTCCACCGAGGCAGTAAGATAAAATCCAATGTGTCCTGCTGCTCAGATGCGCCTGAGGATTACTGGCATAAATCATCCACAGCATGACAGTGACAGAATACTTCTAGCCTCCAAGCATTTGGTTGTCATATTACATCTGACAGTTACTGATTTCAGTGCACTGTGCAGTCCAACAAAATCAAATACAAACAGCACACAGCTATTCTGCGTGATTTTCACAGTAAAATTGGGTATATGTGCTGCTTTTCTTGGAATATTGTCAATTTAATAATTATTTAACCGCAACAAGTGTCCAGCAAGATGCCAGAACCCCTGTAGATATAAATCAAAAGGATAGGTCATCTTCCTCCAACCCTTTCCTGCAACGTACACAGTCACTCTGTAGGAGTGTTTCATATAAATGGGTTTCCTATTGTGGAGAAGTGATTTGACAGCCTCCCTTTATCTGGCTGCCTGTCAGGTATACTCTTAGATATTTATTAGAAAATGCTGAAAGGAGACAGTGTCCTTGGAGAAGAAAAAAAAAATCATCCTGAAATCAAAAGGATTTTTGAGGTGATATATCAGCAGTTACATTAATCATTCTTTGAACAACAACCAAAAAAGTGCAAATCTTAAAGCTTCTTCTAAAGTGTGCAGTGAGACTAGTGCTGTAACAAAAGCAAGGGTTCTTTTTTTCATATGCCAGGTGGGTTCTTATGAATCTTTATTTCATCTTGCTTTTTCTTCTAAAGCTGAAAAGAATGCGCTACTCTCTGTTCTACGTAAAAGATAATCTTGAGATAGTACTAGCCTTGGAGTTTTTCCCTTGCAGAAAATTTGTAAAAGCCACAAAAATAAATTCAACAAAAATGCAGTTGTTTCACTTAGAGCTGGCTAATAGCTTCAGTTTGAACAGATCTCAACAAGTTCTTCCATGATGAAGGAACAAATAAAGGGGCCTTTTTGATTATTAAGTGCAGTTGCTTTTACTGCAGGCAATTATAAAATATTAACCATTTCAGAAACATACCAAAATCTATTTACTAGCATTCAGGTTTCTTTAACCCACTATTTCAATTTGAAGGCTGTCTCACCATCCCAGTGTTCACTGCCAGCCTTTGTCCTTGTGTTTAAGTAGCTTTTTTTCCATCACTTTCATGCCTGTGCCACAGATGTCCTTTGAAATTGCAATCATACACCTCTTGGGTTTCATTTCCCTCCATTGTGTATGAGAAAGGCTCTAACAGTTTCATTTTGAGCTATGGTTTGATTCTAGTGAACTGTATCAGTATTTTTGTGATGCACCTGCAGTAAGGCTTGTGTTCTAGTTTGATTGCAAGTGACCAGAACAGCAGAGTGTCCTGGACACAGAATCATTTAGGTTGGAAAAAGACCCTTAAAATAATCGGGTCCAACTGTTAAGCAGCACTGCCAACTCCACCACTAAACCATGTCCATAAGCACCACATCTACACGTCTTTTTAAATACCTCCAGGGATGGTGACTCTACCACTTCCCTGGGCAGCCTGTTCCAGTGCTTGATAACTCTTTTGGTGCAGAAGTATTTCTGAACACCCAATCTAAACCTCCCCTGGTACAACCCGAGGCTGTTTCCTCTTGTCTTGTCACTTGTTACTTGGGAGAAGAGACCGACCCCCACCTTGCCACAACCTGCTGTCAAGCAGCTGTAGGGAACAGTAAGGTCCCCCCCTGAGCCTCCGTTTCTCCAGGCTAAACACCCCCAGTTCCCTCAGCCACTCCGTGTAAGACTTGTGCTCCAGACCCTTCACCAGCTTCATTGCCTGTCTCTGGACACGCTCCAGCACCTCAATGTCCGACCCAGGATTCCAGGTGCAGCCTCACCAGTGCCGAGTGCGCCGGGAGTTCCTGTGCTCATCCCTAATCCTGCTGGCTGCATTATTTTTGATACAAACCAGGATGCTATTGGCCTTCTTGGCCCCCTGAGCACACTGTGGTTGTGGAACACTTTCAGTCATCACATGTGATTGCATAAGGAATAAGGTTAAAGGAAAGTTTGCAGCCTCCTTTTTTGTGTTGGTCGTGTCCTGCAGGACACTGTAGTTGCCATTCCCGTTTGTCCTGGGTTGGGTTGGTGCGTTATTATTGGTGATTTATTTCACATTTGGAAATGGTATCACAGAAAAGCTTTAAAGTAATTTCCTTCTCAGTTCTTTTGTAGTATACCTTTATAATGATGCACATCACCGTATTTCAAAGCTTTCTTCATGTCCAAGCTTCCAGAATGAGCTGTTCCTGACTGCCTTTAACTGGAATTTGCATTTAAACTGGATGAGCTCAGGTCAGGTTTCAAGTAGAATTGAACTGCTTTACCAGATTCTTTCTATGATCATAGTGAAGCTATATGCCCTCTTTTCTGTCTTTGCTTACTGATTCTCTTTGACCTTCATATAAGAAAGCTATTAAATTACTAATGCCACAGATTTGGTAGGATATTGTCCCACCATTTTTCATAACATGCTCACACTTTTGGCCTCAGGTGTTTCATGTCTTGTTTCTATGCTGTACACGTCCATAAAACACCCTCCCTGTGCTCATAGTTAGGGACCTGCCTATTTTCTTTCCTAACCCTGCTCATTAAAGTTCTGTGTGCAAACACATGGGAAAGGAATTAGGGCAGTAAGTACCAAGGCTCCTCTTGTTTTTTTTGTGTGGTGCTCAGGCCCTTAGAGACTGTTGTTCCAGCGAAAATGGTGTTGCGCACACTTTGTTCACTGTACTGCCTGGTCTTGTCCTTACTGTCACGTTGTGTACCTGGATGAGCCTGGAAGAGGAAGGTGATTTTGTCTTTGCTGGGGAACATAGGCACAGATTGAGCCCAGTTACAATAACCACCACCGACTGAGGACCCCATACTGCTTAAAACTCAGGTTCATCTTTCTCTTGTAATATGCATGAAAGTGTTGCCTAGCCTTTTTTTTATTATTATTTCTTGGTACACCCAGACCCTTTTCTTGATATGAGTCAACTCTGTTGTTTTTTCCAAGTGATGCTTCCAACTGGCTGTGTAATAATCTTTTATTATAAAATCTGAATGATGCAGAAATACCATGGTTTTGTTTCTGCCTTATTCTTTTTCACTTTTGACTTTTTTTTTTTTTTTCTCTTTTGTTACTTCCATGGGGTCTGGAATTTATTTGCACCCCTGTCTTCCACAGAGTTTGGGTGTAACTTCCTCCAGCTATCTGTCTTTTCAGTGGTGCATTCTGTGCTCCAGTCTTTTCAGTTTTATTTAATATCTCAGACATTAATTAAATACAATGGCAAGAACAGAGATTTGAGCTTGTGCCTGGGTTCTGCTGCAGGCTGACATTGCTGTAAAGGACATGCAAGAACTGCTGGGTGCTATACTCAGTCAGTATTCTGTGTTGGTTTCTTACTGTTTCCATTTGGTCCTCATCACTGCCATCTTTACCTTCCTGTTGCTTAGCTAAAGGGGTTATTGGGTTATCTAAGTAGAAGTCAGATGTGTTGCATTTTCTGGGATGGTAACCCAGTTCCTGGTGAGGTTTCTGTGTCAGTGCTCTGCAGACAATCTTCAGATCAAACTGTGGAGCCATAGTATGCCCTGATTCATTCTTTAAATGCAAGCAAGTCTGTTCATATCCCTTTCCCATCATCAGGCTGTGCTTTCTGAGGCTGTGATCTTTTTGTAGTCACTATACTCTACATACTAAGCACTTTTCCAGCGATACCTTTAATTAGATACTCAACCCTGAGTCAGCAGGCACACTTTTAGGCTGTGTCAGCTGTATCTCCACTCCCTGGAGGACAGCATGCGAAGCGTGTACCTTGTTTTGTTCTTAGTGTTAGACCCGCTGGAGTCACTGTTCAGGATCACCCTAAGGAAGCACTTTGCTTATGCTTATCCTCATCCTCCACCTGATAATCACTTCCACTAGCGCTTCATGCTGGCCCCCCATCTGTTCGGCACTGCCATGGGAGCTGGTGGGTTACCAGTTCAGCTCTTTGTAGGATTGCCAGGGGTTGCTGGGCCTCCAGTCATGTCTGACTGGCTGTTGATTTCTTGGGCAATTCCTTTTGGTTGTTTTCCTGCTAACAGTGGTGACCCAGAGGCGTGTGCTGGAATTGCATGGGTACACTCACAGATGGTTGGGTGGGACTGTACCAACAGCCTGTCATGCAGCCATTACCCACCTTGAGGTGGGACTGACAGGGTTATTCTTGTCCAAAAAGCTGAGTTTGATGGCTGGCTGGCTGGTATGCTGTCTTTTGTCAGAGGTGCTCAGAAGCTGAAAAGAGAAGTTGTTAGAGTTCTTTCACATTATTTGGCTCCTGGTTTTATAGGGTCCAGCTGACAAGCCGAGAAGTTAATAACCTTAAAGTACAGAGCTGAGGTCAAATGAAGAATTCTCCGTTTCTGCTTGTCTACACTCAGGCTAATATATCCCTCCTGTACAGCCCAGTATAGTCTTAACATCCCATATGGTCAGTGCTTTTGTCCTGAATAAATCTAAGGTCCATCTAGGTCCTCAACTGCTGGCAATAAATGGTGATTTCTCTTTAGTGCCTTACCGATTTGGAGTTTATCTACAGAGCTTCCATACCAAGTGCATGGCAAGTACTTGTCATGGTTTAACCTTAGCCAGTAACTAAGTACCATGCAGCTGCCTGCTCACTGTGCTGCCCCCCGCCCCAGGTAGGATGGGAAGGAGAACTGGGAAACAGTAAAACCCATGGGTTGAGATAAGAACAGTTCAATAACTGAAATAAAGTAAAATGTAATAATAATTATTATTACTATTAATAATATTAATGAAAAGGAAAAAGAGAGAGAGAGGAATAAAACCCAAGAGAAACAAGCGGTGCACAATGCAGTTGCTCACCACCTGCTGACCGATGCCCAGCCGGTCCCCGAGCAGTGATCGGTGGCTCCTGGCCACCTCCCCCCAGTTTCTACACTGAGCGTGGCGCTCTATGGTATGGAATATCCCTTTGGCCAGTTTGGGTCACCTGTCCTGGCTCTGACCCCTCCCGGCTTCTTGTGCACCTGCTCACTGGCAGAGCACGGGGAACTGAATTCAAAGTCCTTCATTTAGAGTAAGCACTACATGGCAACAACTAAAACATCAGTGTGTTATCAACATAATTCTTATACTAAATCTGAAACACAGCACTGTACAAGCTATTAGGAATAAAATTAACTCTGTCCCAGCCTAAACCAGGACAGTACTAATGCCCAATTTCCAGCCTTTACAGTGGTACAGCGAAGCTTGGATGAAATGTGTGGTCAGTAATTTTGCCAATCGTATTGATACTCAGTTTGTTGATTCATCGTGCTTTCTGGGCATCCGTTTTTTACGTGTGGGGAAAAGGATCATAAACATGTAAGCACCCTTCACCCTTCAGGCTGAGGATGCACTGGGGTTGTACAGAGGTCATGGCTGAGCTTGCTGCGAAGCAAATGGCACGTGCATGTGTCAAGGTTTCTTCTTGACAGCCCACATTTGCCTGCTGGCTTCTGAATAGCTTTATTATGCAGTGTGTGACCACTTTTCCAGTCTCATGTTGCTGCTTTCAGTGTTGAGGGGTTACGTAGCAGCTGGCTCCACAGTCCGGCTGGATCCGAACTGGTGGTTGATCTAGTAACACACACGCGAGCATGGCCCTGGAATTGCTGGCAGCCTCTGCCTGCCGCACAGCCGTACTGACAGCCTCTGCTACAGCCACTGCTTGGCGCTGGAAATCTCCACATCCTAAATCATTGCATAAAGGGAGTTGTTTCTTTCTATTTCCTACAGAATGTAAGTCTTCCTTGGGGTGTAAAGTGATTTTATATCCTCAGGCCCCTAAACGATGACATTTATTTTCCTCTGTCTTTCATACTGCTTTCCACGCTATATAATTCCGTATCATCAGCAGGTATCAGCTAGTCAGTGTTACTGTCTACCTGCTCGGTACCCTCGCACAGAAGGGGGAGAAAAATTACTTTATCTGCTAGAATAACGAAAGAGAGAGATTATTTGTGCTGTCTGGAACACAGAGAGGCAGGTGGAAGGGAAGACCTTAATATGCCATAAAATCAGTATTTCCACTAAGTTTGTTTCATAGTGTCCAGTAGAATAGTGAGTTTTACGATGTAGGTAAATATTGCTTGTTATTTGGAGACACTTGTTTCTTTCTCTCAGCAATCCATCTTGTAAACTCCTGTAAGCTGGAGTTGGGCATCCCTTGCACAATCCAGTCTTCACTGTCTTCAGAGATCTCAGCTCTGTAGTGTAATTATCACCTTGTCCGCCTCTTGGTTCCAAATAAAGCATCTCTCATTTGGTCTCAGACCCAGCACCTGCCAAAGCCCTTCATCAGTATTACTGGTATTATTCTGGGCAACAATATCTCACTCATCTTTGTCTCTTTTTTTTTTTTTTTTTTTTTTTTTTTGCTCTCTCTGATGAGATAAAAATAACGGTTGTGGGGCTTTTTCTGACTCAGTTCTTATTCCTGTAATTGAGCAAGGCCATTTGTCTGGAAAGACAGCATTCTCTAGTTTTCTTCCCTCTTGCCTGAAAGCAGAAATTTGTGCTAATGCCTTCTTTGCAGGTTGCCAGGTCTTTCCTCCTGCTACCCCTCAAACTACACATGGTCTAAGGTTTTTTGAGATTTAATCCTTTTATAGAATATGTGAATAGTTTTGCGGGTCTTACAGCCTTTTTATCTTTCATGTAAACTAATTAAAAGTTATTGAATCAAGAGTTATTTCAGTTTGTAATTTTTAACTTCATCAAAATTATTCCACTAAAAATTGCTAAGTTGAAAGAATCAAACAATACAACTAGCAATCATTAAAAAAAGTCTTGTAAATATTAGTAAGTAATACCAGAATACTCAGATGTACTTCTTACATTTCTTGATGCTCAAACTCTTACATATTCCATAGCTCCCAAAAGATGTAGATGTTTGTGGTACAGATTTGACTGAGATATTTTTATTTGTATTTAATCAGTTGAATTTTCTTTCACTATTAAAACATCCTTGCTTTAATCAGAAAGTATTTAATGTTGGATGTTCCTGTTTCTCCTAATTATTTTTTTTAAAAAAATCTTTTTTATAATTCTTTTCAACTTTGTGATGGCAAGCACTGCAAAACGCATTTCAGAGAGGAGGGCTGGGTTAATTCAGCAATGGATTCCATCTGTGTTGACGTTGGCTGCACAGACCAGCCCGCCCCAGCTGTATGAAGTAACTGGTGCTCCAGCAGGGTCAAATTCAGACAAGCACCATTTGTGTTTCATTTCCTTTTTTCTTTCTTTCTGAATAACATTTTGTCTAAAAACAAGGATTCCCCCCCACCCCACCCCCCACTTCCCGATCTGTATTGGAACCTCTTATTTGTTTCTGGATAAAAGATAGCTTTGAAACCTTGGTGCTGTGTCAAGGCAAAATTGGAATGCCTCTTGGGACGGGTATTTCCTGGGTGAATTAGGTTTAATAATGATAGGAATTTCATATATTGTATATACACCTGACGGGAAAAATAGTTTAAGGCTAGACCAAGATATTAATGTATCTGTCTAATGAAAGGGATGGTATGAATCTGCACTGCCCCAGGAACAAACCTTGACCCCAACTCACTTGAGCAAGGCTCTACCCAGCTGCATGAAGGGAGAAAATACTAACTCTTTGAAGGCAGTTTCCTCTGTTGTATCTAGCATTTCATGCCACACGGAGCTGGTGTGTGCAGGTTTGTAGGGCAAAATTAATAATTTCTGCAATTTTTCCAATATTAACAAACAGGTAATATTTTTTTAATGTCCCTTTATGCCTGTTGCACAGCAGCAAACCTTGAAAGACTCATTTGTTTTGCTGTGATGTGCAGATTTGTAATTTGGGGTTTTTTTCAGCAGAATGACAGGGACACTACACTTGAAGTTGTATTTTTCCATTATTTTGCTTCTCGGTCTGATAATTTCTCTAGCAAAACTGGTCTGTGAGGAAAACTCATTTGGTTCACATTGTAGATAACAGTAATTGCCATCTCTTATCTGTAATTGAGTGTGACACATGAAATTGGCTGTATCATTTCATGTAGAAGTAGTATTAGTGTAAATCTCAATCTGACCAAGAACCTCTGTGTTCAGTCATGAATTGGTTCATTGTTTGTGAAGAAGTTTCTGATTTTAACTGGGTGAACGAGGGGAAGTCAGCGTGGGATGAGCTGGATTGCAGGTTTAGTCACAAGCTTCTTGCCTTCCTGCACATTGGGAATACACAAGCACTTTCTGCAAGGTGGAATAACCTACTCAATATGAATTTAGCTGCAGAGCACACCAAGGGTGGGACTTTTCTTGCTGATGTTGTTAAGAACAAGATGTCTGGAGTAGGTGTGTAATCGGTAATGAGATTTGGAGATGTCTAGTTTTGAAATACGCAAAGATGAATCCAGAAATATTCTGTGTGCCCACAGAAATAATTTCATTACAGCTAATGTCATGTGTTATTAAAGCTCAGGTTTCTCCCACGTAACTTTAGCTCTATAGCAAAAGAGGACTATAGTCACTGTGGCTTCATCTGTGTTATGTGGAAGAAGGCTCTGTGCCCCTGCTAGACTGTTCAGCCCACCTGAGCTGCAGTCCAGAAATGTCTGTGTGTGACCATGACCAAAGCCCACCCTGACTAGTTTCTTACTTCATTATCTCTGTTCCCTGAGTTTAGACTTGATCAGTCTAATGCAGACAAACACTGTTACATCTCTTTCATTACATGAAAAAAGAGAAAGTTGTATTGAAAAAAATGTTACTGCAGAAATGAGACTCTGCTTACAAGTTACATTTTTGTAATAGTACAATTAGCCGCTGGTGTTGGAAAAAGACTTCAGTATTTTTTCTAATGCGAAAATACAGAACTAAAAGCCTGTGGCAAATATGAATGAGTTCTATAAAATACCGTTGTTTTGGTACTTGTTAAAGAAATAGATCAGTATAGTCATATGGAAGAAGTCACAGAGTACTAAATTTACTTTGTTACTATATCAACATACCAGCAGTCAGTCAGTTTAAAATTTAAAGCAGGTTTATATTTAGAAAAGAAGCATTTTAGAATTTGACCTGGTATTTGAAATATTTATTTTGTCAGATAATAGTTTCTTGCTGTTCCAAATGTTTCATTGGATGTAGCTCAGTTTTCACTATGTAGAAATAGCATTTTAAAAATTAATGTCTATATTAAGAATTGTTTTGCCATTGAAAAACAAAACACATTTTGAAAATATGGGCTAAATTATCTGTCCTTATCTCTGCCAGCCCAGGCTATTTAACTTTTCTAAAATGTGCAACCAAACTGTTGTGTGCTGCTGTAATACAAGTTATTTTAGGTGTAAAATACTAATAAATCAGCCTTAACACTATTAAGTGGTATATGCAAAGAAATCTCTTTCCTACATAGACCCTTCAGATTTCTAGTTCTTAAAAAGAGAGCTATATCTTTTCAACATTTTTACCGCTTAATGCTTGTAGAAAGAGCTTAGCTGTTTTCTTGATTTTGCCATCCTTAGCAGTGGCAAGTAGGATCCTACTGTGTTTGTATCCCCAAAGGACTCGGAGGACATGCAGGAAGGTTCTGCTTCATCATGAGTGGAGGTAAAGGTCATGAAGCATGATTAAGTCACTTTATTGCTTCAAATCTCAACCTCTACTTATTATTGTTTAATGATAACGACCTAAGAGGAACTTGAGGTTTAGATTTAAACCTGTTTCACTTCTAAAAGATGTTACCCAGCAGAACACGCCTTATTCAAAGGACAACATCCAATTCACCCTTCGAGAGTCTTGCCTTTAGAGATAGTTAACATAAGAAACAGTCACAAGAGCAGACATCGGGTCTATAAGGCTGGTGACATTAGCACTGATTGCGAGCACGTTCTAACCATGTTTAATTTAACACCTTGTTGGTCTGTAATATTTTTTTCTTTTTTTTTCTTCATTTAGCCACCAGACAATGGGCCTCCACCACTACCAACATCTTCCCTTCCTGAAGGCTATTACGAAGAGGCGGTGCCACTTAGTCCTGGGAAGGCTCCTGAGTATATCACTTCCAGTGAGTAATATATTTCCAGATCATTTTCTGAGCAATTGGTAATTCCAGTGTCCTTCAGCTTTTTTAGTATTTGACAGCTACATCTTTATTACTGCAGTGGTGATGGGTCATAAGCGTGGCTTAGACCATTTGGCACCAGTTTTGGTTATCCTCATCGGCCGTGCATTGGTTTGGTTTGCAGAACTGTTCTGTTGTGCACAAACCAGGCTCCTTTTGGAGGAAGCTAAACCTGGAGCTCATAATTAGGTGCACATAAATATGTTCCAGCTGTTATTGGAGATACAGGGTCCAAATCAGCCACTGCTTTTTTGCACAGCTTTCAACCACAAAGATGGTGGGGGCATTGGACCAGGAGTCCTGAGTTAAATGTTGTCCAGGCTAAACCCCTCTAAGCTCACAATACTGTGATTGTAGAGGTCTCAGAAAGCGGTGTTGATCTGCAGATCTACTGGTATCCCTGTATTGCACTGAATTACTTGCTAAAGTAGACAAATAAAAAGAAGGGAATCATTGGAAAGATGGGATTTGCAGCATTTCTGATGACCCATTGTGGAAAGGGATAAAGCAACCATGCTGGCTCCCACAAGCCATATTTGATGCACATGACATTATTTTTGTGGCTACTCATTTAGAGCAAAAAGCAGAGGGCTACCTCCTAACTGACCACCAGAAGGAGCGTCCTTCTTCACACACAAATGCTCTTTCTCATGTCCAGATACTTACCCAAAGACATGTGCACTTAAGAGGAGCTGTGCTGAGAGCACACTGCCGAAACACTGAAATGACTGCTTTGAGCATTTACACGGAGGCAGTAAACAGGACATTATGTACCAAAAAATCGCGAAGTTTTTCTTTTTTTCTGCTTTTTTGTTGGCTGGAGTAATTTATTACTTGTGTATGGCTGATATGTCACTCGTCATTATTTCTGTGGCCCAAAGATTAAAGGCATGTCTTCCCCATTTTATACCCATTTTTATTATTTGAACCAGAACAAATTAATATCTCTGTTCTTAAAACATACATAGGGCTCACCTTAGAACATTATTTGTTTGTATGTTGCACAAACTGAGGTTATCTGGCAGCTCAGAATTTACCTAAGAAATGAAAAGTAAGAAAGAATTTAATATACTTTAGAGCAAGTGAAGGAAAATACAGTCTTAGCAGAGCAGCAGCATCACTCCTCTGTTCATCTCCTCCCTTGAAATGCTGCAGGGTGGTCCTGCTACACCCTGTAATCCAGTGAACTGCTGATTTGTGTTTTGTCATTAAACAGCAGCCATGGTTAGGCAGAAAAATATTAATAGTACAAATATTAATAGCACTACTAAAGGATCATCTAGGGAAAAAAACAGACAAAATATGAAACTGATTTTTTACTGTACTTAGCTGTCCAAATCCATAAAAATATTTAGGATGTCAGCCTTAAAAGTTGATTAAATTCCGTAATTTAAGTACCGATATCCAGGCATTTAAAGCTCCATTAGTGTAACTTACCATCTCACTTGCTGTGATTTTGCTATATTTCCTTAGGTCCTGAACTCCTTATCATCCCTTTTAATTTGTGTTAAAAGTATTCCACTCTTCATTGGTAATTAAATTACTTTTAAATTCGCTGTGCCATTAGTAATATATTTCCACTCAAGCAAAACTTCCACTAAATCCAGTTGTGTGATAATTAAAACAAGCCACCGAAGCAGTGTATTAACCAAAGATGTAGCGTTAGCTGTTTTGCCTGTTTGAGATAGAGAAGACCTTAAGAAGCACTAAAAGAAGCAAGAATAAACTGCTAAACAACTGTTGGGCTATATGCCTATGGATATTTTTGTAATGTCAGTAGCAAAGAGGCTTACATACCAGAGAATGAAATATCCGTCACTTCCCCAGATCCCTGTAATCTGCAAACAAACACTTGCAGGTAGATGAAAACAAGGCTGTATATGCCTTGTCTGATAACTCTCACTTTATTAAAAGCTCCTGGTCGGCACAATGTGCCTAAATTATTACAGACTAATCTTTGGAATATGCTGTTACAAGTAATGTGATTTTCACCCCTTAACAGTGGAAAATTTTGGTGAAGGGTGAAAAGGCAGTGTCAAAAGAAGGTAGAGCAATCAGAAAATGCAGAAGATTAAAAAAAAAAAAAAAAAAAAAAAAAAAAAAAAGGAGATTAACAGCATTGGAGTGTTGTATCAGTGCATCCAGAGTCTCAGGAGGCTTTAATAGGCTGAATAAAGCCACTTGGTTTTGGAAAGGCATTTTTCACTTTTTCTAAGCGTCCTGGTTTGTGTCTCAGAGCCCAAAAGCCTTGTTTTGGGTATGGTGCAGCAGTCTGGAGAAACAAAGAGTAGAGGTGGGTTGTGGCAAAGAGCCACAGAGTCTCAGCGAGGATGATAGGAGTGCTCCAAGGTGGTCATCCTTCCTGGTGTGAGTCACACAGCAAACTCTTCTTCTGGCCAAGAGTCCCACAAACCAGAAAGAGAAGAAACATGAGGAACAGTTAATGGGCAGGATATGGCAGCAGGTCCCCAGAGATCCCGTTAGAGGGTGGGATCCTCAGCAGCTCCTGTTGGCTTTCATCCTCCTATAAACAGATATTTGGATGAACCTGCAACTGCTGTGCCAGCCGAGTCCCCCTGCTGATCATACAATTGATGGCTAACACGAAATCTGCACTTGGACTGCACGTGAGCCACATAGGAAGTACCTGTAGGATATTTAATATACAGAATTTCAATCTCTACTTTGAAGTCTGAATCAGGACATCCTACAATTAATCTTTTTGAAACTGGTAAAACATGCTGTAAGAAAAAAAATTATTGTTGTGAGGAAAAAAGCAATGATCTAACCCATTAATTTTGCTGAAAAGAAGCCGAGATTATTCCATGGGGTTCATGGTAAGTAGCAAAACAACTTTTTGATATATGGCAAATAGATGACTGGTAAATTTATCCAAGGTGAAACCTTCTTTTCTGCAATATGAAAAGGCTAAACCATGTCCTAAAGAAGAAGGAAAACCAGCATGTTAAAACAGATTCAGTTTTTGCATCCTTTTGATTGATGCACTTAAAAATGCAGATGGGGAAGGCATATTTGATAGACCAACCTCCGATAGAAAAGTCTTTGACTCTGTCATGCAAACATCCCTTCTCCAGCGTTTACTCAGGGTGTAGAAAAATGACCCAGTGCCACTCTCTTGGGAAGGCTATACTGGGGAGTGTCCCTCCTGTACAGTCACATTTCCAGCTGATCTGATGAAAATTAGCCCCCAGACACTCCTGCAGTTTTGGACCAAATATCTTATTAGTAATTAAACAGAAAACAAAAAAAAAAAAAAATCAAACAGAGTAGTATTTCCATATCTCAAGATATGAGTAGTGACTTCTGCTTCTTACCTTAAAAAAAAAAAAAAAAAGTTTCAGAATACTATTATTGCCAAGACTAGAAGAAAATCACAAATGAGGTAAAATAGTCTCATAGAAAGGGAGCAAACGTCAAGGTGAACATTGCGACAGTGTGGCACAGCTGCAACAAGGATCAGTACTAAATTCAGGAAAGGGCTGAGGAGGTTATGGGCATCTAAATATTTCTCTTTGGAAAAGGAAAAGGAGGAGTTAAAAGATGAAGTTCTCGGAGAGACAGCAACTTTAGGTTATGGCAGCTTGTCCCTTAGCCTGTGTCTTTGGGAGAAGGCCTTCTTGAAGACACTAATTTAATGACTAGACCTTACATCTTCATGACACCACATGAATCATTGGCTTTGAACAGACTGGCATGCTGCTGTGTGCTTGAGACTGGTCCATGAGCTCTCAAGCATTTCCTGGTGTTTCTGTGTGAAGTTTGTGGATAGCCACTCCAAAAGGAGGTTGGGGGAGCGGGGAGAAGGTTTTGGTTTGGTTCTGGTTTTGACAGGCTTTTCTTCAGGACGTTTTCCTGCTTCATGGGGAGGAAGAAAGAAGAGATGAAGTGGCAAGTTCTACTAAATCATACACATTCTTTTAAACAAATACGCAAAAATAAATACTCTGAAATTAATGTTTCCCAGTCTGTCAGCTTAAACATCTAACAAAATTTTCCATCTTTCTCTTGATTTTTATAATGCAAGTGAAAAAGTGTAGTGTTTTCCCATTGACAATCATCTGAGGCTTTTACCAGTTGCTCACGTGGAGCTGCCCTAAACCAAATGCGCCATGGAATTGACAGAAGATGGCAATTCAATTTAATTAAAAAAAAAAAAAAAGTTTCCAGACCTTCAAATTTTATTTTCATTTCACTTTGCGATGAAGATACACTGTTTTGTACGCTTTTGTGAAACCACAAATTGGATTGGAATATCTAGTCTTGTTCGGGAGATGTGAGGTCTGGCTATATCCCATTCTGGCCATGCACGTAGGGAGGAGCTGACGTAGAATGAGCTTTCCAGCAATCCACTCTCTTGTCCTCTTCCCATTTGTCCCAGGTCTCCTTCCTACCTCCCAACAGTGTCCTAAATACCCAGCTAAAGCAAATGAGAGATTTTCTTCCAACTTCTGGCCTAAAAATATATCAAAGTCTACTTGAAATGTTTAGATGAAATTTCAGCTGTTAAAAATATTCCAAGCAATTTTCCTCCACGGGTGCATGTGCCAGTGGATAGCCGTCATGCCTTCAGGTGTTATTATCTGAAGGGCTTTCTATCTACATACCCACACAAAGAAATAAATTAGTATGGATGGTGGAAGAGAGGGTTCTGTGACAATGGCAAATTGGGTTTGTAGTTGAGGGAACTGCTGGAGCTGACTGCATCACTGAAAATGGAAAGCCTGAGCAAACTGTTTAATTAAAAAGGAATCATGCCATTCCATCACCAAACTGGGAGCAGGATTAAGGATTTTAGGCAAAGCACATAACAAAACTTATTTTGGCAGAAAGCCTTCGACTCCAGCAGAATCTAGAGTTCAAGGAACAGCATTGTCTATTCAGCGTTAATTGTATCAGTGCAGGTGCTGTATTTGAGAATTATATGAAGTGTTATGATAGGTAGATAATGCCCTGTGATGTACTTTTGTGACCTTCATCATATTCAGTGTTTGTTTCTTAACATGCTGTACTAATACTGACATTTCTGAGCCTACATTTTGTGTTATGTGATAGGGCAAGATGAAGATGTTTCTGTGTAAAAGAATTACAAAAGATGAAGGTATCTACCAAATAGTATTTCGAAGTTAATAAAACACTACCTAAAATTCTAGCTATGTATTGCCAGCTTATTCTTTCAATTAAAATCCCCATGGTGTCAGTATGGGTCTTCTATAAAGTTTCATAATGGAGCAGCATCTTATTCAATTAACTTAATGTATTGATACTTCTAAGCACTGAGACAGTAATTTGTTCGTGGCTGACTTTCAAAAGCCTTAACTTAAAATGTACCCTGTTGATATTTTCCATTATTTCAGTATGCTTCACGGCTATAATGTTTTAATTTGACACTTTCATGCTTTTCTTAAAGATTATGACTCAGATGCTATGAGCAGCTCTTACGAATCCTACGATGAAGAGGAGGAGGATGGAAAGGGGAAGAAAATGAGACATCAGTGGCCTTCTGAGGAGGCCTCTATGGATCTGGTGAAGGATGCCAAAATCTGTGCCTTCCTCCTTAGAAAGAAACGATTTGGGCAATGGACCAAACTACTGTGTGTTATCAAAGAAAACAAACTACTGGTAATTTTTATTTTTATCTAGCTATATTTTCTTTGTACCTTTTAGATGATGTACTTATTTTTTACAAGAATCTGGGTTTTGGAATATGTTCTGCAAACAGTGGCCTTACCAAAGAGTTTGGTCATGATTTACCCAAGAAGCAGAGAAGCACTGAAATTATAAGTGTATCCTTTAGCCACTTGGAACTTTGATTTTTATTGCACTTAAACTTAAACCCAGGCAGTTCCCTGACACTAGAAAGAAAGCCTGGCCTGTTATCTTCTGACATATTTAATTTGGAAAAAAAATTGCTGAAACTGTAAATCCAATCTTTCATTCCCTGCGGACAAAAAAACTCATAGGGAGCTTTGTATATGAACTGTTGGATCAGACCGCTGGAGAGAAAAGTTCCTTGTTAGGCTGAGAATTCACTTGGCAGCATATGCCGTGGTAATGTATACACTTTAAACTAAACCTTTGCCATCTGTTCTGCGGTAATTACAGATGCAGTATTCACATGATGCACAGCTGCATTATAGAAAGGAAAGAAACAAGTGGATGTATTTGTTCCTTAAGCAAATCTGTTATGTTTCTTTCTGATTGGAGGCACCAGAAAAAGATTGCGTAAGTTAGTAAATTATAATTATCTGGCGATTGATATATTTTTATTTTCTCAAAAGAGAGCCTAATAGAGGGGAACACTTATTTCTGTGTCATTATAAGTGAACTAATACTTACAGTACTAAATATGTTGGGGTCTTAAGCACTCCCTACCTTCCTGTCTGGTGCTTCCAACAGTTGTTACTAATCATGTAACTAATAATTACTGCAGTATCACAAATGTTAAAAGCTGATTAACAAGTGATAGAACATTTTCTGTAGAACCTCAGCATTCTACACTGGCACAATGTAGCTTAGGTGTGTTCACTTCCCAAGTATATTTTTGCTTATGGCAGTATAGAGAATAGCAAGGTATGAAGTAGAGGTTTCTGAAAATACAGCTTGAATGAATTTGCCAGTTTTCAGTGGTTACTGAGGATTTAATTTTTGTATTGTCCTCTGTTTAAATGTTGACTAGAATGTTAATCCTGATTCAGTTTTTATTATATATTTTGATATAATGCCATTATCCTTAGCCCACATTTTTAGCATCATATATCAGGATCATACCAAATTTCAGGACTGTCTGATAATAGCTTGAAGAAAAAGACAGAAAGAGGGAAAGAGTCAGATTTTTCTCTGAAGTCACACAATATTTCTTCTACAATTATGTTTGTTGTTTTGTGTAGAAATATGTTATTTTTTCTATTTTCATTTCCTTTAGCCACATGTGTGGTCTGAAAAGGTTTTAATTTCCTTATAGGGACTGTTTTTCAGTAATTCTGTAATGGGGATTAAAAAAATAAAAATCACAATAGGAGTCTAATACCAAGTTACACAAGATTGGTTTATTGTTTGAAGGAGGACTTAGACATTTAACTTATGAGATATGCAAGTAAAACAAATATATGTTCTTAGGGATTAGTAATTGCTTGTGTTATAAATGCAACTGTCATCATAAAACCAAAATATTTTAACTAGAATTAGACATTAGAAATCAGTTTTTGTAGGGAATTGTTTTTACTTAGTCTTTAATATATAGATACTTCAGTTTTAGTGATGTATATTTGTAATTAAAATATTTAAATGAATATAAAGGGAATTCTATGCTGCTTATTGCTGCTTCAAGTGATTAGTCTTGTATGTTTTCAAGATTTCATAGCTTGAAAACAATATTTTTTTAATGTTACAAACTTAAAATCTGTGACCAAGCTAGGGAAACTTTGAGTTAATGGACTTTGGAGAGGGAATGAAGATTATGAGTGATCTGCAGAGGCTGGTTTAGAGTAGCTGTATTTACTCAGCATAAATTACAGTGTTTATAACATACTTTTAACAGCTACTGTCTTCCTGACAGTTGCATCATGACATGAACACTGCTACAGACATGCAAAATTTTGTGCTTTTTACTGTTCTCATTTATACTCTATGTATGCATATAATAATTAGTCTTCTTTATTATCAGATACATTCTTTATTATCAGATACCTCTTTATAATCAGATACCTTCTTAGCCTTCGTGCTTATTTGTAAGAGTGAAAGCCCGATTTACATAAATATATAAAATAACTGGATGTTCATATACACAGTTAAATGTTCTGTAGCCTGGCACTATGACAGCTTTAGGAACCTCAGCTCTCCTGATGTGTTGGAAGGTGGGTATAGGGTTAGGGTCTTATAGGACAAGTGATGCAACGTGGAACCCTTCACCTTTAGATCACCAATTCAAACTTAGAGCAGGTCACCAGTGATCCAGCATGAAATGGCTGTTAATTGACAGCATTTACTAATGAGAGAAAAAAACATCGTCATATACATATATGTAAGTCATATAGTTTTAGTCAGGAGCTTACAAAGTAAACTAACATGGAGATTTATGCAGCTTCGTGCAATGACTATTAAACTGTATTAGCTGAAAAAGTGGGGCTTTGCCCCCTTTCCACACTGTGGCAATATTGAAGAAAAAGAACAGCTGAGCGAGGCATGTGCCACTGCCCCTGCAGCTGCAGTGTGTAGGCACTGATGTAGATTTGCCTTGGTGTGCTGGGCTGTTGATGGAGGGCAGGGTAAACATCTGGGCTTTAAAGTCATTAACTGTACAAGTTTATTCTGTGAACAGATACCCTATATCTCCCTCTTCCTACCTGATCAAGGTCAAGGTTGAGTCATAAGGATAACATAGAGAAGCTTAATGCTCTCTATATCTTCTACCTGTCCTGCAATAGAAGAAGTCTGTCAATGTCAGTCTGGAAGTAATTCTGCTTTTACAGAGGGGATGAGAAGGAGAAATGCAAAGTTGGCATTGGCTGAACTCTGTGGTATGAGGTAAAGGGATGTGTGAAAAGCATTAAAATTAAAAAACAGCGTTTCCATATAATAACAGCTTTCCCCCAAGGTTCAGAAAAGTTATATCTAACTTTTGAACTTTCTTTGCATTTATTTAGTGTTACAAAAGTTCCAAGGACCAGCAGCCCCAGATGGAACTGCTCCTGAATGACTGCAGTATCACATACATTCCCAAAGACAGCAAAAAGAAGAAGCATGAGCTGAAAATCTCACACCAAGGAGCAGATGCCCTGGTTCTGGCAGTGCAGAGCAAAGAGCAGGCGGAACAGTGGCTAAAGGTAAGGGGGCATTTCTGACCGGGAGCTTTTCCACTCACAAAGCGCTTCCACTGCCTTCTCAGTTGCTGTTAAAAACTGAGATACAGACAGCAGTTTTCAGGCAAATTGAGCCCACTTCAATCCTATGTAATTTATGACTGCAGAAATACAGACTTAATGTTTAGGTCCCGGAGCAGCTCCTCAGGCAGACTGGCAGCTCAGTGTTAACGCAGGTGTTGCTGCTGCGTGTGGTTTTTGCTGCTAATTGCACAGTAATCTGGAATCGACAGAAGTGGCAAATTCCCTTCCAGCTTCATCTCCAGCTCGTGTTCCAGAAAGCTTTGGTGATTAGGACACACTGATAATGAGCTGGAGGTTCAAATTCCCTAAGGTGGAGGGGGCTGGCACCCAGGTTGCTTTTTGGAAGTGGTATAGATGCCTAGCTGCTGTAAGCTACCCTGCAAAAACTGGGATACCAGTGTCATAGTTACTTTTTCAAAAAGAAGGGTATCTGGGAAGATACCTGTTTGAATTGCTCTGCGTGCAGAAATAGCCTTCAGCTTCCTGAAGTCAATTCAAGTTTGCTAATCCTGGTTTAGCAGCGTTATCATCTGTTATGTTTTTTTTCTGGAAGTACAGACTTCTGAGAAATGAGGTTTTGTCATCTTGCACTCCTTTCTGTTTAGTGTCTGCAAATGTGGAAAATCCCAGCGTGAGGGCTGCAGTTTTAGATCCTAACCAGATTACTAGTATTTATGTTGGACTCTGCCAGTCTCAAACGTGGAGGTCAGTGAAGCAGTGTGGGAAACTATCACTGCTGTTTCAGTAGCTTGTTTCAAGACCTTGAGATCCAGCGTTTTAAATGCATGTAGAAATCTGAAAGCATAAGACTCATGAGGCATTCTCCATGCCGTGCTCTGATCTGACCTTATATGGTGCTTATTTTTCTAAGAATAAATTGTATTTTTCCAAATACAATCAAATTAAACACACAGGAATTTCCTGATGGCAGATTGTTTTTCTGCATAAGAGAGAGACATAAAATGCAGCTTAAGAGGTATGAGTTCTGCTGTGGGGTAATTTACTAAATGGAAAATTAATCTGTAATTTCCTGGTTTTCATTATTTGAATATACCTTTTGGGGGTTTGCGGTTTGTGTCTCTGTGTGTGTTTGGTTTTGACTGTGAGTTTGTATCTTAGGTTCAAAAAGGCACTCTCTGTTGTTTTTTTAATAGAAGCTAATCACAGCCATGTATTTGTTAGGCTTCTTCTAACATCCATATTTTGTTTTAAATTTTAAAATTTAGAACCATCCAAGTACCCCACTAGCTCACCTAGAGTTTCAAAAACACCGATTGGAATGAAAGAAGTTCATAGGTCATATTCTTTTCCAAGGGAATTCTGCTGTAATTAGATTATAGTAACTGCACCGTGATTTCCTGTGTTGTTCTAAACATGGGTTTAGTAATGCTGAATTGATTGGCATTTAGCAGACTTTCATTAAAATAATTTTCTTTTTCTTTATTAAATTGTGCATAAAGCAGGCAGGCAGGCAGACAGAGCAGTGCTAGATTTTTCCATATCCCAGATGCATTCCTTTATTATTCCTTCCATTTATTTATTATTTTAAATAAATAAATAAATAAATACATTCTACAGTTGCATGTTAACGAAGTTGTGTGTGCCAAGGGTGAATGGCCAGGCAATACGGTATCTGCAAAGCATTTGGAGACAGTCTGACAGCACTTTATTCAGTTCCTTCATGCTGCAAAACTCCCTATTAATAAAAAAACTCTTTCAGGTACATGGCAGTGCTGCTGTATGCTCAACTTCCAAGTGCTCAGCGCTGCCGCAGCTCTCTGTTCTGTGCAGTACAAACTGCTGATCCAACAGCTAGCCAAAAGTGGTCTGTGCAGCTCTTGCTACAGCTGCAGTGTTTTCAAGAAGTATAGCTTTTTGTGGAAAAACACATTGCTTTTTATGTTTTTTAAAATGTAGCAAAAATTGAGGCTTGTTTTTATTATTACGAAAATAATTATTTTTTGCTCATTCAAGCCGTAAAATGAGCTTCTGATAATCATATGTGGCTTTGTGTAGGAAGTTCCTATATGGAGACGGAGATCAAACTGTCTTGGGAGAAGTGGTTCTGTCACTCAGAGGGCTGGGGTCCTCCCCACCACTCTCTCAGCTGTGTGTGACTTCTGTAGTTAATAAAATAGGCAGATTCAGAGATGGACAGTAAGAAGGGTCACCACAACCACATTTGTAAATCATAAGGTGCCTTCTCTGTCAAAGATGCTGTACCAATACATGCCAGTGGAGCTAGGTTATCACTCAGGAGCAACCAGTTCTCATGAATTCATATATAAGTGTCAAATTAAAGCTTTACTCTTGAGCCTCTAGTTGGAGGCTAGATTTTCCCATGAAAGCTAAACCAGATTATTGTTTTTTTAATGTAATGTTACCGGTATAAAATAGATTTACTTAAGTAAATAATTTTAAAATGCCTGTTGGAAAGCAAGTGCAAAATAAATGGAGAATATTTTAGCCCTGTTTCATAAAGATGACACCAAAACAGCCCAGCTGATAAACCTAGTGCAGATTAAAGTCTAGACTGGAAACCACAAAGGGAGTTTCAGCTTTACCAGCTAACAAATGCTTGATGAAAAGAAGATAGCTGATGTCCCCAAAGAGCCTGTCGATTTCAGAGCAAGGAGCATAACTAGTACAAATTCAGGCTAGAGCTGAGATCATAGCAGTAATACGGTGGGCAACAGAAAGTGGTCAAATTTTCCATCCTTGAGTTTTAAAACATTCCCACAAAAATGTACATGAAAAAAGTGTGTGCAGTTACACACCCTGACCCAAAGATGAGCTTTTTTCCATGTGTGCTTGAGTGTATGTGCATCTGTGTGCACTTTTGTGCATTTGTCATCATGTAAGGTCTTAAATCTACTTGTTTGTCTCGGCACGTCCAGCAGACTGGTGAAGCTGTGCTTACTTGTCAGCATCCCTGAGAAATGCTATGGGAAAAATAGGACTACTAAGAACATGACATTGCAAGATGGTTGTTTAGTGGCTTCATTCATACAGATGAATGCGTTCTGTGTGCAGGACCTTCAGGCCAGGCCACAGAAAACTGCTCTCAATATTAAAAATACATGGATGCCAAAGAAATTAAGTTCTGAAGTAGCCTTTTGTAGAAGACCAGTAGAAGAAGAAAATGGTGGTAGTGGCTGGTCCCAAGGCCACCTCTTCGTCTTACCATTGCCTCCAGCAAAAATGTATTTCTGTCGTATCACACATGAGAGGTAATCTATCGTTTTGGAGTACTGGCCTTGATTTTCATTTTCCCTGACGTTAGGCACCCTTTGTTAACTTTTCTTCGTTTTACAGCGTGCAGCCATTTTGCAGCAGTCCCTTCAGCTGAGGGTCTGTGATTGAGCAGTGAATCTCTCAGGCATAAGTAGACATTTCTTCATCTGTCATTGTGACAATGTTCAGTCAGTTCTGAACTTGTGATAAGAAAGTTTTTTTGCCTTGAAGAGAGAAGAAAGTCAAGGTTGTGACTATATCCAGTCATCCAGAGACCCTGCAACACTCCTCCTAGAATTCTTAATCCAGTTGTCCTACTCAATTTCCATCTCTGATAACTTCATGTTGTCTCTCATAAAAGTCCTTGAAAACATTTTTTTTTTTTTTCACTGCCCTGGGCTTAGTGAGGGGAGTCAAGTAACTTCTGGGCTCCAGTCTTAATGTGGACTGAGTTTTAAAGAAGAATAAACTACTGACAGAGCTGCTCTTCTACCAGTTTAAATCTGCAAAAAACTGACCTTGTAGCTGTAAACACTGTGTGGCTGGTCTTACTTTCTGTGGGAGTTTCCAGCCAGAGATCTCAAAACACTTCAAATGTTACTTTCTTGGCTTAAGTAATGCTCCCCAAAGAGGTTATTATCTCCATTTTGTAGCTGAGTAGAGTCAGCTGCTGAATGACCATACCTTAAAGCTGAGTGGGGAAAGTGTGTTTGGGGATGCGTGCTCAGTACAAGTGATTTCCGTATAGCATTTGTTAGTTGGTAAGTAATGTCAGGAACATACTGGGTCCCAAGACAGTCAGGCTGTTCTTTTTCCACCTCATGTCATCACCAGTGGTGAAGGCTTTGCAAACTAAATTAAACCTCCCAGGACTTACACCCCTGTTGTCTCAAAGAGGTGGTGTTAGATACCTTGATTCAAATCACAGCGAGGTCAGTGCGTGTGTGTAAGGGCTGTTGAGGACTTAACCTGGAGATGGGATGAACTGAGCTGACATATGGGAGCCGTGCAGCCTTTGACAGAGCCAGAGGACCCCAGCTTGGCTGGGAACCGGGGGGGGGTGGTGGGTGACCGGCACCACAGTAAACGATGCATTACTTAAAAAAACAGATGCATGTGTAAATGAAAAAAAAAAAAAAAAGCCAATCAAAACCACACCAATTAATCCAGAACACAAACATCCTATTTGCTTGTTTTCTCAGCTGTAAGTTTTCTTTAGGTTTCTGGCTAAAATAAGGAATAGAAGCTGTAGCAGAACCAAGGAGGGCTGAGACTTGGTCCCCTGCTTTCACGACTAGATACTATTCCTCCTCTCTCCTACTCACAGCTTTGGATGGAAAATTATTTAAATCATACCTAGCTCAGATTTACAGTCTAAAGTGTGGTCTGCATCCCTGCACCACCTGGGCTGGGGATGTGTGTCCCCTTGTGCAGGGTACCTCTGCCCTTGCGGCAGCAGTGCCTCCAGGCTCCCTCCCCAGCCACCCAGAACCTCTGTCCCGGGGCTCTGCCCCATCCAGTGGCCATATATAGCAGCAGATTTCATGGTTATAACACAGGAGAAATGGTATAGGGGTTTCCTTGGATAAATAAGTCTGAAAAGTATTTTTAAGGGGATATACATGTGCTAAAGATAGGCTTGCTGGCTGCTAGTCTGCTAGGATCTCATCCCCACTTTGCTCAGACAAACAGCAATAAGGAAAAAAGATGAATCTTTTCAGCCTGAGGGATGCATGACAGTTATGTTTTCCACTACAGAATGTAAAGGGGGTTTCTTGTTGAAACTTAAAGCATAGGCTACGATGTCAGTAATTTCTGCTTTTCCTCTAATTTATCTAGGTAAATTCCTTGCGGTGTTTCTTGTCTGCAAAATGCTAAGAGAATTGCAGTGCTCTCTTAAGGAGATGGAGATTGACACTAACCTATGTAGTGTGCAGGGGTTCAAAAGAGAAAGAAAGTAAGAGTTCGGTCATGCCAAAACGTTGAAGAGTCACAGAAAGTCAGTACTTCTCTAGCCCTGAAAAATGAGTGTTTCAGGAGTGAGCAATACTGAGTTGCATCTGGAGAAAAGCTGTTTTCGCTCTGCTGTGTTGTGCATAAGCAGATTTCAGCTTTACCATATTTCTGTCTTCAGAATTGAGCAGCAGAGACAGCGGATATAGTCCATCCCATTTCTAGTAATTCTTGTATCTGCAAAATGTGGGTAGATGGGAGTGATGGGGTGGGTGGGCTGGATGGATTTCTAGCCTGGTTATACGTGGAAGTGAAGCAAATGGGCAGTCAGGCCATCAGCTTACTCCCTAATCGCTTTTGAAGTCAATCATACTGAAAGCGTTCTCTGTAAATTTCATGAGAACACGAGACAAGATGAGATGCTGTAATCCTGTGGTAAGCACAACCTGCAGCCTGAGCTCATCACGTGGTATCCACCAGGAGAGAGGTCTGCAAGCTCCTCAGACACAGGACAGCTTTCAGTCTTATCTCTTACCAGGTCCCAAGGAGATCAACAAGGAACCATCTACAATTTTAGTACTTTTACTTAGAATTTGTAGGGTTTCTGTGTGTCAGGGTCTGGCTGGCCAGCAGCTAGCTTTCTGATGTTACTGCATAGCCTGTGCTTTGTATCTGAAGCTTCGATCTTTGAAGGTAGCTGGAAAAATCTGATTTGATTCTTCTGGCTTTGCATGAAAGAATAAATATAGGGCAAGTATTTTGCTTCCAGCCCTGGTGTCATTTAAAATAAGATAAAAGAATCATAGCAATCTGTAGGTGAGTGCAGGTATGAAAGTTTTATAGTAAATGTTAGTAAGGTAGTTTTGAAGAGAGAAGTATTCCAGACACACCACGTGGCAGAAATTCTACTGACTTCACCTGTCATTGTCAATCGCTCAGGGCAGGGAATCTTTCCAGCTTTCTACCTGCAAATTATTTCCTCTGCTTCTCGTGTCACTGAGCTCAATGTGATACACTGGTGTATATCCTGATCCAGCTGGGGATTTAGGACCTTTCTATAAAGGTCTAGAGAAAAAGTCTTACAAGGAGTGGCTGAGGGAACTGGGGGTGGGGGTGGGGGGGTAGCCTGGAGAAAAGGAGGCTCAAGGCAGGAATCTTATCGCTCCCTACAACTACGTGAAAAGACGTTGTGGTGAGGTGGGGTTCGGTCTCTTCCCCAAGTAGCGAGCGACAGGACAAGAGGCAACGGCATCAAGTTGTGCCAGGGAAGGTTTAGATTGGGTGTTAGGAAACATTTTCTCACCAAAAGTGCTTTCAAGCATTGGAACAGGCTGCCCAGGGAAGTGGTGGAGTCACCATCCCTGGAGGTATTTAAAAGATGGGTAGATGTGGAATTTAGGGACATGGTTTAGTGGTGGCCTTGACAGTGCTGGGTTAACAGTTGGACTTGATGATCTTAAGGGTCTTTTCCAACCTAAATGAGTCTATGACTCTATAAATAAGGAATAATAATACAGTTCAGGCTGCACAACCTTTTTCCAGGTCTGCATTTGGAAGAGGCAGTTCTGAAGTCTGCTAATTGTAACATTCTATGTAATGGTAATTGTGGTATTTTAAATTCTCGTGATGGAATGATGGAAGATTATTTTAAATTTATTTAGATTTGAGGCTATCCAAAGACATGAAAGGTCTTCATATATTTAAAATATTTGAATAGTCTGTTTATGATCTCAGTGTGATTTTCCTGGCAGATAACCCTCCGTGTGTGTATGTAATGTCCAAAGGCATTTGTGGTGAGAAAAAGAATGATTTCCCTTTTTTAATGTGTGAGAAAACTGAAACTATTAATGGAGTTCGCACCATTACAAAGTGTTCTCAGTACATCCTTCCAGATTATGCCAATTTTTTAAAAAATAACACATTTGTGGATTCCTTTTATTTGCTTTCTAGTTTTGGAGCCATTAAGATGCATTTATTCATATTTTCACATGTTTTATTGCAATGGATACAAGTTTGGTGGCCTCCTTTCCTCACTCTTACTCACAACTGTTTTTTAATGAAAATAGTGATCTTTTATTTTCGTATGACTCCAGGAGATGGAACATAGAAAAAATTCACAAGAACTCTGAGTCTTGTGATTGAAATTATGCAAGTTGGCAACACCGGTGGAATGTTTTATCCTTAAAATTTTGAGTTAAAGCTATAAGCATGTGAAAACCACATTTATAATGGCAGCTGTCTGCAAACATAATTATAGAGAGTGCATCCAGGCAACCATTATATATTAAAGGCATTTCGTCCTGGTGAGCCGTAGAAGTATGACTTTTATGCTGTGCATCATACACAATTATATGGCAGACAGAAGGTGATGCACGAGTCTTTGCCAGTGAACCCCTTGAACTCAGATGAAGTGCTGGATCCTGGAATATGCATTCACCTCAGATCTTGCCATGAACTTCCATTTGATAGCGTGTCTTTTTTTAAATCTAGAATTAATTACAACCCAATTAAACACTTCAACTTCTCCTTAAATATGTGAGGTATGATAAGAACCGGATTTACTTGAGTGCATGACTTTGCACATACTATTCAGTTAGTGCTGCCAAATCATTTCCCTCTGTTCTGTCTGTAACTCCCATTACTATCTGCCTTTGCCAAAATTAACTAACTGTGTGGTGTGAGCAGATGCTGAAAACATGAGCCATTGAATCAGGGTCATGCAGGAGACAGAAATGAATGTTCCCAGAAACTGTACGGTCACATTTCTCTAAGAAGGAAACCAGCAGTGTATTGACACTGTACTGAGGACCAGCAAGTGAAAATAAAACAACACACATTAAAAAAAAAAAAAAAAAATCTTAGGATTTTTGGGGAATTTAGGACTACGTTTAATGCTGAGGTGGAAATGCTCTACAGCAGATGTATGTAAATATTCTGTTACAAAGGACACTAAGTTCCATGAAATACCGTGCTTATGTTTCTGGGACAAGATACTGGGAAGTGTAGACAGTCAAGAAAGGATGCTGAAGTGTTTTAAGATACTAGTTCAGAAATAAAAGCATAGGTTCATTTCCCTGTTCTGCTTAGATTTTGTTAAGTGACATTGAATGCATGATTTAATCTATCTTTTTCCATCTGTAAAATGGGGCTGATGCTCTTTTTTTTTTTTGGCATATAATGCCTGTAATTTATTATGTGCTCATGAGTTGTAGCAATAGAGTCTTTGTAAGCCATAAATGTTTGATTTGTTTAGCTGTACTGTTAAAGGGAACTTCAATGCTGTGAAAGGACTGTTTGATGCCATCTTTAGCTCTTTAATAGTTTCCACATCAAAATTGCTCAGTTTGAAACTAATAAGACGTTGTTTATTGTTTTGCTTTTCCTCTCCTTGAAAGAACTCTGGATTTTGACTGTTAGCTGATGGCTGTTTTCCCTGGAACTAGGAGTTCTCAGGCCAGATCCTCCTCTCTGCCAGTTGGGCTTGCTGTAAACAGTGTAAAGGGAGGAGCTGGATAGGTAAACACATATATGTACATGTAAAGGGGAAAGTTTCCATGTCTAGGGGTAATGCTTCCAGCAGAGCTGGGTGCCTGCCTTAGCTCGCTTGGCCGTGCCACCCTCACATGGCTGCATGGCTGTAATCAGCAGCGTAGAGCTCAGCACCCCCTCGGTGCAAGTCTGAATGGAGAGTGGGGACCTGTTCTCATCAGCACAAGCAATTACAGACTGATAATGGGCTGGTGGTAACATCACAAGAGATAAAAAACTTAATTATATTCATGGGGATTTATCAAATGTCTTTACTCATCATCGTTTTTTACATTTATATAGTTTCAGGTTTTTAAGTTCTTCAAGTTCTATCAAAATCTCAGTGAATTCTAGGTTCTGGATTCTTCTGTAACTTTTTAAGAGCAGACAGTGCCATTCCCATTTCTTCGAAACATTTACAATTACTTTGACCTATTCCTTTATGTCAGTGTGCAAGCATAGTACAAAAATGCCACGAAATACCACTGTGCAGTATTAACTGTAAGTCGATCAGCACTTCATTAGTTCTCCAACAGCAAAAAAAGAGCAGCTGGGTAGTGTATTATGCAAAACTCTTGTCCTTTGACTTGTAGGACCTTGGATGTAATCCCACTTTTTTGTCATCATAATGAAATTAATTTGGTGCTGTCAACCGAGTTCATATTGCAAAAGTAGCACATGGAAATCAGCAGCACTGTTGGTTTCTTTACTCAGGAGAGACATGGAGCTTAGCTTGTCTAGAAACTGAAACCTTCCACCTCTAGACATTATGCTCCTCCAGGTCATATGTGAAATGAATTGGGGAGACAGTGTGGAGAAGTTGATGCAGTGGCAGCCTGCCTGACACCTGCCAGCCTAGTAAACCACACCCATGTGTTTCTCCTTCCCATGTCCCTTCTCATTCGTTTATAATTTCTCTGATTTGTATTTTATGAATAATTAATAAGTTTTGCCTTGTCTCCTAAGGTTATAAAAGATGTGTGCAACAACTGTACAGGAGCTGTAGACTCTGATGGACCGTTGTCGAGTTCTCCAGTACACAAGGTGGAGCTAGAAAAGGTGAAGTGATCAAAATGATGAATGCAAAATCCCTTATGATTATTTATTAAAGAGGCACTGCTAGACACTGGATGTAAAATACTTGCTGACTTGTACTGCTGTTTTAGACTATTGATCCCTGTGTTGTTTTTGTTTGTTTGGATACCTGCACACATCCTACAGAGGTAAGACTTCTGCCACGTGTATTCATTTGGTCACAAACGGCAGGCAGACTGGCTCGTGTCCATTAGCAGCTTCTCTTCAGCCACTGAGAAGGGCACAGGCTAAGCAGGTGTGATATGTGTGCTGTGCTGCAGTGGTACTCTGTCAAGTGCAAAGCACAGGCAGGGATGCCACTCTCAGGGAAGAATGGCCGAAGATTATACAAGGGTTTTAAGGGAAAGTTTTTTCTTTTGGGGAATTTAGTTCTTGAAGAGCTCCTGGGGCACGCTGAGGTCACTGTTTTGGCAGACCCTTTGAAATGTTTGTGCCTCAATCCAGAAACTTGGCTATTCCAGTGGTTGTCTCTGCTGCCTTGACTCAGCAGGATATGAAAGCAAGAATTAGGAGAGGGAGCTGCTCTTCAGGGAATTCTCAGCATATCACCAGCACCAATGTAAGCCCCTGTTCTGTTAAGGAGCCATGTGAGCAGATGCCTCTGCGGGCCCTGCTTAAAAGTCCCAGTGACAAAGGTTTTGTCACCAGGTTCCTGATGGCAAGTTCAACCCCTGTGGTGGAAGGACACTGCTGTCAGTAGTGTTGTTTTGCACCTGGGAAGATAAGAGCAAGGCATGTTCCACAGCAGCTCAGGCCTTGTGATTTCACAAGGCAAAAGCTGTTGTGTTTGCGTGCTACGGTATTAACAAAGTAACTGAAACTGCCGTGAAATTGTTGTTTTCTAAAATGCGTGCTGTAAAGAAGTGTAGCAAAACTTGTCATTCATTTCTTTTTGTGATAATTTGTACATCTTCATGGCTTCACCACTCATGAGTAATGTGGTTACCAAAACTATGCTGGCACAAGCTCTGTACTTCTTCATCCCATATCTTATACACAACCATCACAGAATAATCATGGCAAAGAATCTATTTCAAAAGCTTAATTTTTTGCACATATTGAAAGCACTGAAGCACCTTGTAGGAATGCATTATTTTCTATAAGTTGTAATTGTAAATGCATATATGAAGTATTATTTAAAGAAATAATTTAAAAATTGTTCTTCTCTGATCCATGGAATTGTTCATTGCTTAGCAGATTAACAAACAGCAACATTTAAAGTCTAGAAATTCATTAAAATATATTGTGTAATAATAAGTCTTGAATCATGATTATTTCACTCTTTGACTACAGTTTCAAATCTAGACCTGTTTTGTTATTCTGTGCTTTTCTAAAGCCTCTAGAACTGAAATTTTTGCTATATTCTATTTGTCTTCAGAGTGGATGAGAGCTTGAAATGTGTTTTACTTCATAGTAAACATACTTTTAAATTGACTCATGACACTTCATTTGGCAAAGGTGCCAACATTGTATGTCAACTAATCTCTTTGCCCCTGCAGAAACTGTCATTTGAGAGGCCAAGCTCAGATGGGGAGGGTGCTGTGGAAAATGGCATCACTACCGTGTGCAATGGGAAAGAGCAAGGTATGTCTCATATCCAGAGATATGTGATGTAAATAGTATGTGCATCTAGGGAGTAATAGGCAGTGAAATACCTGGCTTTTGTCTTTTAAAAACAAGCAGTAAAGTTTTTGAAAATTTTTATTAGGATTCAATTCGACTTAGAAAGTTGAATTATGTCAAGTGTGAGTCCTTAAAATTTTGCAGTAACAGAAGGCATTTGATGTTATTGGGCAGGTAAAATCAATATAATTAGTATAAGGAAACAGAATATAGAAATTTTGACTTGGCCTTTTGTGTGTTCAAAAATAGTCTTTCAGAGCTTGGGTGAGTACTGTAGGTAACTAACCATTGCTTTTAGTAACTCTGACTCTGTAGTGGCAACATAAATAGTGGGTGTATAGCTTCTAAGCAAAAAAGCTATCATTGAATACTAGAAGGCAAGAATTATGCATATTATATATATATATGTATGCATACATGTGTATGTATACACATATACACAGTTTATTGTGTATACACAGATACATATATATATAAAAAACTTTTGTGGATGATTACTTATATTAACATACTAAAATGTATATGATCCTGTAGTAACAGTGAGTTTGTGAGTATATATGCATAAAATTTTACATGTCCTACTTTGGAGCTGTGCAAGTTTTGTAGTCCTTATAATCTGACAAAAGTAAATCCCAGACTCAGAGGGAATTTTGTCTGAGTTGTGCTCTCTTCCCCATTTCATTCCCTCCTCCCCAAATCAGAAGAAATTCTGTGACTTTAACTTGCCGTATAACAATGGTACGTTTAGATAAGACATTTTTCTGCAGCTGTCAAGATGTAATGTGAGCTGCAGTGAGCACAATGTCGATACTGGCCTTGGTGCCAGCACTGTCTCGCCTTTTGACTCATTTCCTTTATCTCCTCCCTGGATTGTTTTCCAACATTTCCTGACTATACAGATCTCTGACATACCCAACAGTATGGAACAATGTCAGATTTCGTGGTTTCTACAAGTTGTGGTACATGGTTGGATTTCACCCTATAAAACCTTCTATTAAGCTTTCAAAAAGTGTGGTACCATTTCATTCTGTGAAACCTGCTGAGAAACATCTGTGACCCAAAAGCTGTGTTGTTCACGATGGCCAAAAGTGCCTAGTGGCTCAGGTGCCCCACGGGAGGCTTGTTGATGAAGCACACACTACTGGAAAGCCAGCCCAGCTTAGATATGCCAAGGAGGGTAATTAAAAATGCTAGTTGCTTTTGAAAATTATGGCCTTCAATATGTAGTAAATAAAAATAATTAGCATTACTGACTGCAAGGAGATTAAAATATCCCTGGCATCATTTTATGGGGTTCTGGATGAAGTTACGCTGGTCTTTTAAACAACGGATAGGAAACACTTAATGGAGTATGTGGGAAGGGAGACCCTGGCAACTGGTCACCTCCAGCTGTCACCCACCAGCCAGCCTCGGCTCTGCTCTTCACCAGCTGCTCATTTTGCTCTGGGGAAGGAAATGAAAAGAAAAGGCTTTTGTGAAAAAAATCACTAGCAGTAAGGCAATCAGTATATTCTTTAGATTTGAAAAGATTAAGTCATAGGCCTTATTTCTGCTGCCTCTCAGTTCTGCAGTGTGAATAAAAAGGTGTGAAAGGAAAATAGGACAGAAAACCAGAAAAAAACACTGAAATGGGCTTGTTCCACTGTTTGTTCATGCTCATAAGAATGATTCCTTTGGGCTTGTGTCTCAGAGATTAGTTATTCTGGGTCTCTGGTTGTTTTCAGTGCTTTTCATTTCCTCCCCCCTCAACAGCCACAGTTGGTCACTAGCTGGTGCTGCGAGGGATGGAGGCCTGTCTGCGGGCAGGCTCTGCCTTCCGGTCATCCCCTGGGCAGGGGGTGACATTGACAGATGGGTTGGGTAGCCTTCCTCCCTCGAACACGGGAGCTTCTTGCAGGTGTAGAGAGCAGGATATAAGTTGTGAACACCGCTCCCTTAGGAAGAGAGAATTAGACCTTTGCTTGCACGTGCGCATCACTGTGCTGGAGTTTGCTGGTGAACAGCTCTCCTTGCCTGAAAAGCTGCCTTTCCCCTTTGGCACCGCATGCAGCAGGTGACAGATTTGTACAGTCTTGGCACAGATACAATTTCTAAATAATGTTCCGTGATTGCTAACAATTAAGCTAAATATGATAAGATACCCTATTGTGAGCCCCAACCTGTGTGTATATTTTCTGTGCATTCTTCTTCCCAGTTCATCAATTCATACAGTCATTTCTTATATGAATATTTTGTCCTTTTTTTCCTCAGTTTACACAAGTCCATAATGACTAAATGTCGCCTGTTGCAAAGGGCAACGAAGCGATAAATTTATAGCAGCTCAGTAACTATCCTAAATGTATTTCTCATCAAAATCATGTATCAGGGCAAGCTAATGGGTATTTTTGCTGCCCTGTCAGTTAGGAGAGAGACAGTTATTCTATTGATGGAATCCAGATTAGGCCACTGAATGCAATTTCTGAAAGTTTATTTCATTTGTTTTTTGTTGTTTTTTTTTTTTTGTAAATGAAAGGTCTGTCTTTCTGATGCTGTTTAATCTTAGAAACTTTTTTGTAAAAAAAAAAATTTAAGATTATAGTCATGTAGGCACTTTTAGAAATGGTATTCATCTTGCCATGTTATGTTCAGCAGCTCAGGATGCCTCAGTGCACAAAGCTGTAATACTACTAGTATCATATGAAGTTAATGAAAGCATAGACTGGATGTTAGCAAAATACCACTTTTCAGTAGAGCTTTTTCTTTCCAAGTCCTCAGGGTCACAGAAGGTGCCAAATTCTAACCATTGAATGCCTATAGCAATCCCACTAATTTAATTGTTAGTAGTTAATTTATAAGTCTTTTTCTAAAAGGTCCATTGTGATAACATACCTTAACCTAATTGTACATGGCAGGGGTATTTTCACTAGGCAAGCATATTCTGTCTCTGTTGCATACTTAATTGTTAAAGTATTTTGAGGTAAGTGTTTAGGAGCAACGAAGGATCATCTGGCTGGATTTTTATTCTTGTGTATATGAGCTAAATTTGTACGCAGGTACCTCAGTCATGCTAATAAATTGGATGATGACTGCTGTGGAAAGAGACTTGCAGCTTGATTGGATTTAATTAAATTAGAAGCTTGATTTTTGTTTTTTCTAATCCTTCTGAATGTCATGACTTTTGTAGCACAGAGGTTATTTGTAGGCATCTGCATTAGGGAGTGCATTTAATGTTTACCTCATTGCAGCCTGCAACTTTTGTACAAATGTCCACCTTGCACTAGTTTGGTTGAACTACTGTTTTTATTCAGGTTTTCTCTATTCATTGGTTAATTTAAACACACTAAAATACACACTTTTGCTTTCTTAACAGTGAAGAGGAAAAAAAGTTCAAAGTCAGAAGCCAAGGGCACTGTGACTAAAGTAACAGGGAAAAAAATAACGAAGATCATTGGTTTAGGAAAGAAAAAGCCATCAACGGATGAGCAGACCTCATCAGCTGAAGAAGATGTTCCAACATGTGGTAAGTGATTTTTCTCCTTCAGTCTTAAATGCACATTGTGACTAAAAGAAAACAAAATTCTAGCCTAGAAATTCTTCTAAAATTACTTGTACTGCTATAATTCTTCTTCCAACGTCAGAAGGATGCACTCAGACTTAAAGAGGAGTAATCACAGTCTTGTCATTTGAAAAGAGACTAAAAGAACTTGACATTTTAAATAAAATGGTAGCCCAGGCTCAGAAGGAATGTCATTGTGCTTTGCAAAGAGGAGGGGGAAGAGAAGTGTGGACAAAAATCTGAAAGGAACAATATTTGTTCTCAAACAAATAGATATAAAATGAATGTTGGCTGGACTATGAAATTAAATTTAGGCTAGGAATTAGAAGGATCTTGTGAAGGGATCAAGTCTTTTAGGATGGATCACACTGAAGTTTTATGGGATAGCAATCAAGACAGCAGCTGACTAGCCTCATCTAAAGTAATTTGAGTTAAAATGTGGTTCCTAAAGTAAGCAAAATATTGGGCAAATCCTGAATGAAGTAACAAATTTCTAATAAGCTATTTTACCTTCTAATGTTGATCATTCCATATGACAGCTATAGTGCTTGGCAGCACCAAGGAAATATATAAAAAGGCATGCAGAAAATGCTTATGTTTTGTATCTTAGTTGTTAGTTTGCTTACAATTTAGGACTTCATGCAATGCACTTAGCTGATGTCCTCACAGCTCTGGTATTTTCAAACAATGCCATGTATTTACATTCTCCTGTTTGCCTTTTGGTGCTCCAGTATTAGGTAACACTTCCATATGTGAATAAGGCTGAACACACGCTTCTCCCAATCCCTTCCAAAAAAAAACTTCCATAGAAAGAAAGCTGTGAAGCAGTTGCACCAGATTCTGAATTTGGATTTGCCTTTTCCCCTTCAATTGACTAGGAAAACTTTGGGAAACCCCAAAATAGGTGATTAGGCAGCAGCTGGCAGAACTGCATGAAGTGTGATAGATGTTTGCCCAATGTGAAAGAAGCAGATCCATGGACCACCAGTGAGAACTTCATAGATCACAGGTGGCTCTCAAGTCACACTTTGGGAGTCATTCACATAAGCAATTTTTGATTAAATAAGTGTGTGTATATATGTCTATACATCAGCTAAGTACAGATGTGATTTATCAACCAAAAGAACAGCTGGGAAAAGCTGTGTCCAGCCAGATGCATTGTCTGAAGCATCTGGCTTCCATAAAAACTCAAACTTCCGGGCTCTCATACTCGGTTGATTATTCTGTATTATGTGAGATGTTAACCACAGCTGTACAATCTAATTCCTACTATTTCTATCAGTTTTTGAGGTATAGACATAAATATAGCCATTACTATTGCCTTCATTTGGCTCTACTCAACACTGCTTGCAGATTTTGCAGGAAGATACCTAAGCCTGTCTAGGCTTTGGTCATCGCAGGAAGTCTTTGCAGAAGGAGTTTCTCACCACCAGAAATTTGACTCAGTTCAATGCCCTCAGGGAGGCTGTTCCATAGGTGAAGGCTTTAATGCTTTAGGAGGCTCTGCCTCCCAATAACAAAGGGAGAAGCCCAGCGGAGCTGCAGGGGACACCCAGCTAGGGTGGAAACTAAACCCACCTGCACTCAGGGTCATGGCAGAGCTCCTGCTAGCAACGTGGCCGGTCTTTGCCTGGGTTAAGCTGAATTGCCAATGCTTGAGCTGGGAACACACTGAAGGCGTTTTGGTCATGTCAGCTGTTGAAGGTTTAAGTGGGGATAGGTGGGAGGAAAAGTGTAAAGCATGGGATCTTGCTTAGCTTGAAGCAGGAGGGTTTGGAAGAGCTTTTCTGAGAGGTGCGCTGGGAGAAGAGGGGAAAAACAAGTACTGTGAAAATAAAGGATTTTCACTCTAAAACAAGCCAGCTGGCTTGCATGTGAAGAGTTTTCCATTTCTAGGGATTAGTATAATGCACAGCTATACAGGGTTTTGTTACAGGGGGAGGGAGAAGAGCTGAAGAGTGTGATCGTCACAAGGAGCCAAAATCAGAGGATTGTGCACATCCTCCTTTTTTCATGGCACCTTCCAAGATGCGCACAATTCTGATCTGCTGTATCCTGTTGGATCAAGCTTTGACATTGGAACCATAATGTTGGAAGGGAAACCCAGAAAAATTAATGATAAGTCATAGTTTTAATGAAAACCAAAGAGATAGCTATCCAACAGGATTAAATGAAAATCAGACCTGAGACAGAAGACAATTTTTATACATAAATTCTGGCCTTTGCAAGATACCATTTGTTTTCCTCCTCATAGCCTGTTTGGAAGTGGCAGCATGATGAATTCATGTACTGTTTGTAATGTGGAAGCAAAAGTAAAAGAGTATTTTTATTTTTTTTTCCATTCCCAAACTAAATAAGGCAAGGAAACTGGATATTGTCTTGATTTAAGGTTTGAGTCTGGAATGGTTGTTGCTATGGGACAGAGAAGGAAAAACACAAACCACTGCCTATTTAATGATATTATATGCCTGAACACTGTATCTGATATAAAGCATGATAAGAAAAGTGGGATTTTTTTCATGGCAATTTGTTCATGAAATTTTGATTTGTTGAAGGGTACTATATTGTCCCTAGGAAAATATAAAAATATTTGTTTAAACTTTTGTCTTGAAGTTTAGCTAAATTTCACATACATTTGCTTCTTGAATTTTAAACCAATATGAATTTTATTTTTATTGGCATCAGTGGCAGTCTTTTAAATTCTGCTTTAAATGTGTTGCAAACCAAATTAGATTACACCATATAACATCAGTGCTTAGTAGGTCTTTAGAACACTGACTTTGGATGCTACAGAAGGTAGCTCATCACCTAATTACATCATATGAGCTGTGATTTTCCTGAGAAAATTTTGGTCAGTCACAGTTATCAAAGCCATTACACATGGCAAAGGTGGGTCTTCGGTGTGATCACATGGGCTATGTACATACCTTTTTATCACTGTCCCTCTCCCGTTCTTACTAAAGTCTTGGGGATCGGTGTGCTCCTGCTCATGCAGCTACTGCAGTGACTAACACAGAGCAGCCATTTGCACATGAGCAGGATCACATAATTTTATGCTTTCTTCCAGGTTATTGACACAGAAAAAGTTTTCAGGAAAAGAAGTGAGGCAGGGTCATTTACTTGTCTCCCTAAAATCCATCTGTTATAAGAGCAACAAGTTGTTAATTGTTTAAGTTGTTGGGTGGTTGTTTTTTTTTTTCTTAAAAAAAAATCAGGAGTAAAATATCTCATGTTTCATTTTATTGCAGGATATCTTAACGTGCTCTCAAATAACCGTTGGCGTGAGCGCTGGTGCAGAGTGAAAGATAATAAACTCATTTTCCACAAGGACAGGACAGATCTGAAGACACATATTGTTTCTATCCCTCTCCGTGGCTGTGAAGTCATCCTGGGACTGGATTCGAAGCATCCCCTAACCTTCCGCCTGCTCCGGAACGGGCAGGAGGTCGCTGTGCTTGAGGTGCGGTGTTTGCTAATGACTATGGTTTGCGGGAACACCCACAAGCTAAATTAGGGAAGCAGTTTCATACACCCTGGCCATTCAAAAAGGCTTTGGAATAATATTACTGCAGAACTGGATAGTAAATACTGCAAGGACAAAAGAAATACTAAGAGTTGTAGGCAAAGAGAAAACTGAGATTTAATGCCGTTCAGAAATCTTCTCAGTAAGATGCTTTTCTCTATACTGACCTTCCCTTGACCTGCTACTAAAATATCCCTGCTCATTCTCTAGGCACACTTTTACATCAGGGATGTAATTACTTGGGGTAAATAACTTATCAATAATTAAATACTGGACCACTGTTGATGGGAACTCTAGACCTCTTAACTCATTTGTCTGCTACTTATGTCAACTCCTTTTGCTCGCTCTGTGTCCATATTAAGGCAGTTCTGCAGTTAGAAAACAGCGTGCCAGCAACCTGGTGTGGCTCTTGCCAGAGTGCACGTGTACGCACTGGCACACTCCTCACATTACGAAGGGCATACTTTCAGCTGTTAGGTGGGTCAGGATGTTTTTGAGGGGCTGTTTTAATCATATTTTGAAATTAGAAGATACTTAAAGCCAAATGTAATGAAGATGTGGGAGGAGGCAACCTTTTGCTTTCAGTGGTATCGCAGATACTTTGACCACTTTGGGTTTCCAGCTGCAGGTTGCACTAGTCTCCTGCCCTTGCAGCCAGGCCTGTTACATGTGAGCAGTTCAGAGCGGCTGAAAAAATAGATAGCAGCTCAAGGAATTGTGAAAGGAAAGGAAATATTTAAAAAGATCAAGAAATTTAGAAACAGCACGGTTTTCTCTTCCCACTATTTTTCCATTATTTATTTTGCTACTTTTTAACTTTGCAATTTGTGACTTAAAGCCAAATGTGAAAAATTTAAAACTATTTTAATAGTATTCATGTTTTTACTTGTGCCGTTATGAAAATGAATGCCATCATCTAGACAAATTTAGTGGGATTAAAAAAAATCACAACATTAAAATCTCTTCTGCTATTCCATTCTCTCTTTTATTTCATTCTCATTTCTACTTGTGACTGACGGTTTTCTTCTCAGGAGTCATGCTAACTAAAATCCCCCAGCCTAGCACAGGAAAATAATTCTATTACAGCTTAAAATTTTCTGAAGCCTAAAATAAGCATGACTTGAATCTAAATCCACTAGCTTTAAACAATTTTTTTTTCCTTTTTTGGAGATTGCCCACTTTGTATTACATCATAGCTGATGAACACATAGCTTATTTAAAGTGCACTCCTAGCAAAGCAGATTTAACAAGAATCGCTGAGGTTTTTAGGAGTTCAGCAGAGAGAAACCAGAGCCTCTTGTCAGCCAAGAGGAATGTGCTGTTTTGCAGTAATGCTCAGCTCACTGGCAGAGCAAAGAACTGACATAACGTTCTTGCCCTCTCCTCACAGGCATCCTCCTCCGAAGACATGGGAAGATGGATAGGAATTTTGCTGGCGGAAACGGGATCTTCAACAGACCCTGGGGCTCTGCATTATGACTACATTGACGTGGAAATGACGGCAAGCGTCATCCAGGCTGCAAAACAGACCTTCTGGTGAGAGGCATTCAGCTACCCGGGTGTTTCCAGTGCTCTGAGAATTTGTATCTGTATTTTAACTCTAGTGCCAAGACAGCTTATCAAAATCCACCTCCCTCTTTGCCAAGATATTGAACTTCTGAAGTGCTGCAGCATGTTAGATTGTGTTTATGATTATCATGTTGGCATCCTGCTGAGTTCTGTAAAAGATGCAGACACTATGCAACTTTACTCAAATCTTTACTCATTTTTTTCAGTAAATCTTGTATCAAATGCTATATTTTAATCTTTTATTTTACCTGGTGACTTAGAACAAATATGCTGAGCTATACAGCTATGTAGTTCACATTTATCTATTGGCTGTATTTGCTGTACATGTAGCCAATATATACAGTATATATTGGCCAATACGTGCCGTACACTAAAAATGTATAGTGGATTTATCTTGGATAGTCACATTCTCAGTGTTTCCTTCTCAAGTTCTTTATGATTAATTAAAAATTCATCAAGCTCACACCAGTCCAATTAATTTCTGGGTTTTAATTTAGGAGGTGGAAACTGGGAAGTTGTCTATGGCCCAGCACAGAAATCAGTACAGTGAATTCCCCATTACTGTTCCTGTGCTAAGAAAAGTAATGCATGCTTAGCATATATACTGTTTGACGTATTCAAATCAGTTTAGGCATTAAAGCAGTCTTTGGTGGGGTAAGACTGTCATTTTTCCTTGGCTAGACAGGATGGTTTAGACACGGGAGTGATGGAACAGCTGGGACAGGCGGGATGCCCTGCTGCAGATGTTCCCATGGTTTCCCGTGGTCAGAAAGCGGGTGGCCTGAGAAGACAGCTGGCAAAGGCGTCATCCCTCATCTCACTGCAAAATGAGACTCCCCACACAAATTTGGAATTTGTGTGACTTAATACATTAAAGAATTAGACCCCATCCGCCCATTATAACTTAAAATAAACTGAAAATGAAAAAAAGAAAAAAAAAAGGCAAAACCTTCAGAGTTTTCCAAAAGAAGAATCTCCTGCCATTAGCAAAGTATTAAGAGAGCTTTAATGAGGGAAATGATGCAGCTTCATTCAGGATCTGGTTTGAATGACTTCTGGTAGAAATCAAAGTGATTCAGTGTTACCACAAACCCAGCTTTGTGAAGACCAGATAATTTTGATAGAATCAAAATGCCCTTAGTTTACAGACTAATGTTAATATTTGTTTTGAAGTTAATAGGGCTCAAAAGGTTTATCCTGTGTTGATGGGTATTTTTGCTTCAGTCAGCATCGAACATCAACCACATTTAAGAAAGAAATAGAATAGAAACCTTGTCCCCCTGAATACTGTGTGGCTTTCCTTTTCTGAACAAATGTGATATTAATTGGAGCCAAGTGAAAAAAACATATGCAACTAGACCACATGTAAGAAAGGAATGTCAAACAAATTGCAAAATAGCAGAATTCCCCTATTAAGAATTAGTTAACATTCATTGGGTATCTTTAAAAAACTGTAAGAGCTTGTCGATAAGCAACTAGAGTAGGTGTCTGCTGATTTTTCAGCTGCTTCTAGAAAATGAAGAGAAATTACAGTGATACTTAAGTGTTAATAAAATACTATTGTTGCCCCTTATGGAATGAGTATCAGTATTCCAAATTAACTGCAATTATCATTAAAGCTTTGATTATCATGCAGTTACTTTGGATTATTGGTTAATCGTTTCCTGAGACTGATGCTTTGCATAACGATAGGCTCTTCATGAAGAGTTCCATCAATTTTCTTCATCTAAACCATTAGGCATCTAGGAAAGGCTGAATTAAAAGTGCTTCTAAGTAGGTTTTCTCTTATTTCCTTTCCCATTTAGCATTTTCAGAATACAGTTAACTTACATGGATGCATCTGTAAACAGGATTAATGAGGCTTAGTGAAATAATGCTTATGAAGTGTTTGCAGATGAATCTTGGCTTCCTTTGGTTGTGGAAATAGTTACTACAGGTGCATCAGATGTCATTATTGAGTACCCCAGTTTTCAGACATGGTTATTATACATCCCTTTCATTGAAACTACTTAAATAGAAAGATATACAGTAATGACTCCAAATGCAGACCTTCAGGCTAACCAGAAACACTTGACGAATGCTTTCCATTAAGGGGAGCAGTGAAAAACAGCAGCCCTTTAATAATGTCTAGTGAAGTGTGAGATATGATAAAATTTAAAACATTTTTTGTCATGGAATTGATCTTGGGCTTTTGGTTGTTTGCTTGTTTGAAGTAAGAAAAGTTATTCCACCCCTGCACTGCCCTGAAAGGTTCACATTGAACTGGGCACACTCGTCCCTCCTGTGAGCCCAGGTCTCCTGCAGCTCAGGTGAGCCACAGTTGGATGAGGTCTGTCTCCCTCTGAATAAGAAATTGAAGGGACTCCATGTTGTTCCAAAGCCAAAAGAAAGCAACTGTTGAAACCACAGCATTCTTGAGCTCCGGCCAGCACTACAGAAGACCCTCTCTGGTTTAGTAGGGCTTTATCATATTTTGTGAGTGTCAGCACAGAGTCTGAATAGTTCCATTGTTTGGGATGGAAAGCTTTGTTTTCCCAGGCATGTACACCTGAAGCTATAGGAATTATTTGGGATCTCGCCCTATACCTCATTCAATTTCAGTGGTTGATACAAAGAAAAACTCTCCTTGGGGTCGTTACAGTTATTGGGCATGATTCTGCCATTTTCTGCACTGTTACATCTTTGCAAGCCCATTGTAGTCCATGGTATCTTGCACATGTTCTGCAGAATTCCAGTAGAACAAGCTATGAGGGTGATGGTCATGGTGGTGGTGGTGTAGGGGAGGATTTAAATTGAAAGAAAAAATCTACCCCTTTTGAAGTTTCCAAAGAACTCAGATCCACTGTCTGCAATAGAGCAAGAATGAGCGTACAGATTATTTGCGTGCACAATTACCCAGACAGAGTTGGGAAGCATAGTGTCATTGTGCATGCTCTACCCAGCCAAAGTTCTGATGCGGAAAACAAAAAATCCCAGGTTTTGAGAAAGTAATTACTCAGCCAATTTTGATAAATATGTTAACTTAGATTTCATCAAGGTTCCACTCCCATTTTCCCCAAATTTTTGCTGAATTTGATTCTTGTTTCTCCCGATTCCTAAGTTTGCCTCCCCCCTCCCCCCCTGGCACGCACGCACCCAGAAACACCTGCTTCTCCCTGATGCAGACAACAAGGGAACTTTTATGGGACATGGGCAAGCTGGTTTATAACACAGATCAGCAGGTTCCCATGTAAACATGCCACTGAGCAGTTACAGCTGTTGCCCTCCTGGCTTTCACACACTTGTATCCCCACTGTAAGAACTGAGTGCAGGAACATATGTTGTAATATTGGCTGCTAGCAGCAACATATGAATAGCAAAAGAAGGAAAACTGTCCCATAGAAAGCGAGAAGATATGTGCTTCCAGGCTACATAACCAGATGCAGGGAACATACCACTGAATCGTCATTGAGACTTAGGTTCAAGCACTGTTTTTTATTATCTTTATTTTGCTTTATTCAGTTTCATGAACAGGCGAGTTATATCTACAAATCCGTATCGGGGAAGCACTGCCAATGGCTACGCCTGTCCGAGTGGAATGGCACTTCATTATGATGATGTTCCCTGCATAAATGGATCGGTAAGAATTGAATTTGCACAGAGCAAATGGTTTGCATGTGTTAAATGCGTGGACATCTGAAAATTGTATTATCTAAAAAGCCCCACTGGGCAGTTTCCAAATGAACTCCTATTTTTTTTTTTTTGACTGGGGGCTGCAAACTTCTCTCACACCTACAGAGTACTAGGGGTGTGGGACATATTGTTTACATTAACCTGCATGTGAGCCAATGTGCATTTAGAAAGCAGTTGCCTGTTGATGATTTGTTGCCAAGTCCTTGAATATAATACTCACTTGAGGGGGTATTTTTTAGATCACATTGGACCTGGCAAAATTAAAGACTTGGTTACACCAGCACTTTTTGGTGTCCGTTGGAAAGTAAACAACACCCAAACACTTCTCAGTCCCTGGGGCTGCATTCCCCATGACAGAGGGTACTGTTTATCCCAAAGGAGAACCACAGTGGTTGCTTCCATCTTCATAAATTGCAGAGCTGATTGTAGGCAGATGTGTAATAGGGTTTAACAATTAGTGGCTGTTAACCCATAGTAATACATGATCCTCGGGAAGATTTACAGGGGAGCTGCAGCCTGTGTCAGCTTTTAAAGTGGGCTGCTTCATAAAGGCCCCCACTAAAGCTGAGCTCAAGAGAAATTCAGAGTTTTGAAGTGTGAAGTAGACTGCAAGTTCAGTCTTCCATCATGTCTTAGTAATGTCAGAAAGATAGTAGAAAGCCCCTCTTGGGAACAACAGGCGACCACATGTGTGGTGAGTAGTCTGTGTGTATAGTTCTTGGATGCACTTATGCCTTTGTATAAGCAGTGTACTGCCACAACCAGGATGGATTAAGGAAGGATATTTGGCAACCAGGTTGGTTTCTTTTAAGATTAATTGAATGAATCACTGGAGTATTGTTGTTGAGCTTTCCATTTTTCTGAAAAGAAAGAAAAAAAAAAAAGGAATGGCCTGTAGCTATTTTAGCTAGTTAGCTCAGAATAATTCTCCAGCAAATAAAATGTAATGCTAGCATACCAACAGCTGGTATTCACTGGAAAGATATATAGCCTGGAGAAAGAAAGAAAATAAAACCTCTTGGCTTCTGCTAATTGTTAGGCCATATTACTTTTAACAACTCATGAACCAGATGTAATCCCACAGATTCATCTGTGTAGCCTGTGAGTATCCCCCGTTAACACAGTCTGCTTGTGCCCCCTCGGTGCTCGAGCTAACAACTGAAGCTGCAGGCTGTGGAACAACAAGGGCGGTGGGGTAGTACTGGTTTGCTCATGCTGCGGAAGATGCCCGGGACTGAGGCTATGAGCCATGTAGCGCAATGCTTTTCCACGCTGTGTCCTCCCCCACTTTCTAAATAGTTTGACTCAAGTGTAAGCAGCAAGCATGTGCTCTTGCTACGGTCAAAAGAAGTACTAGTGTTTTAATTTCAGTTGGGAGGTTCTGCATGGTCTGTCGTTTACTAACTGCCAAAGTGTATGTGTTGCAGTGGGAACCAGAAGATGGCTTTCCTTCTCGTAGCAGGAACATTGGAGAAGAAATGCTTTATGATAATGCAGGCCTGTACGATAACTTGCCGTCTCCAAAAATCTTTGCGCGCTATCCGCCAGCTGACAGAAAACCCAATAGGTTATCTACTGACAAACTCTCCTCTAACCATTACAAATACCCTGTCTCATCCAGTCTGTCTTCTGCTCAGTCTGTCACTAATACCTCTACGGTGGGGAGGGGATCTGGCTCGCAGGTACTGTACTGTTTAATACTTTACAAAGCTTTTTATTTTGTGGCTGTTCTGTTTATCTGATTATTATCCTAAGGGCCATGGCCTGTTCAGTCTCTTAGAGTTAGTACTGAAGTGCTTGGAGTTTAGTCAGGAGCCCCTGCAAATGCAACAGGTTTGCTAAGTTGTAAATCCTGATGTGGAAGTATTGATACCTGGGAAGGGCTTTCCCCACAAGTTCTTGATGATTTACAGATTGTGGATAATAACAAAAAAAATAGACCTTCCAAACTTAACCTGAATGTGTATCTAGCTGCCTTCTGTCTCCTTAGGCAGTGAGTTGTTTTAAAAACTTTAAAAAACCCAACAAAATACAACAAAGTGAAATATGACCTGGCTGTGACAGCAAATTTGCCTCTCTAGAAATTTACGAACCTGTATGTTGTGTATACTATGGTTATATATACCTTGTGACTATACAAATATATCATTATATATATATATATATATATGTACACTAAAGGATATTCTATATTGTAGATAGTGTGTATACACCATATTTAAATTACTGCCTGGTGTTTGCTTACACTGAAAACCACCTAAGCCTATGTCTGTGCTGCTTTCTGAGAACGGCCTCGGGCTTTTGGACCTCAACTGAAATGGGAAGCAGGCAAAATCCTGTGTGCTCAGCCTCAGCAGCGGGGTCAGACCCCAGCAGGGGGGCAGAGCAAGGTGGCTCACAGCCACACCAGGAGCCTTCTCCGAAGCCTGGAGCCAGTCTCTGAAAGCTGGTTGTTGGCATAAGCCTGTGAATGTATCACAAAGATGAGTGGTTTTCAATCTGATCTGGAATGGAACAGTTAGGTGTTTCCCTCGTATATAAGGTATTATTTGTATATATGTATATATGTATGTAAATTTGTACGTATTGCGTGTTAGCTCACATAACGCTTACAGAAACTTCCTATTGGAATATTGGCATTCAGTGAAGCTGCAGAATAGGAGGTGGACCTGAGCAATAAACTGCCCTGATGACTGCAGAAGCAGGCTTCTCGGTGTACTCCCAGTTCAGCCCTCAGAAGCGTTCGGAAGCAGCTGAGCAGAGCGTGGCACGTGTACGCCCCGTGCTCAGCTCAGGCACCCGCCATGGGCACGCTGCGGCTGGGCAGGGCAGCGTTGCTCTTCCCAGGGTTCGGCTCGTTGCAGGGAGCCCCCTAAATGGAAACCCCTTGGACATGAAATGTGCTGTTTCTGGTAATCGTGTGAGCCTGTCTGGCCATTATGAGAGGGGTTTTTAAGTAAGAAAAGCTTTTAATTATTAGCTTCTTTTAAATTAATTATTAGAGATTGTATTTAGAGGAAATAATACGTTGAGTCCTAACATTTAAAAATATGTGATAATTATATTGTAAAAAAAAATAAAATCTAGGCACCACAAGAATTGCAAGGTCTTACAGTAAATAAGAAAGTGTTGAATTTTTGTGTGGCAGACCCTGTTGGTTTTTTCTTATGAAATTAACTCTGACAAACATGTGTTTCACGAATATTTACTGTATAAAATTACTCATAGGTGCAACTTTTCTGCCTCACAATGGCTTGCTTAATGCAGTAAATGCCAGAGTTTTAAATAACTTGGAGACGGTGATGCCACCAGAGATGGTCCATACTCTAGGTATAGCATACATAACAAGGTTCATCCCCTTGTTACCCTGTGATTGCCAGCATGGCTGCTGCTGAGTAGGCAGCTCTCGGAGGTGACATCCTTGGAGGCAGCACTGTCTCCAGCTCGGATCGATGCGCTATATAAAGGCTCTCCGAGCAGATGGCTTTTTGTCAGGCTTTGCCCTTGATGAAAGGGTGACTATAGTGCCAGTGGTGCAGGAATAGCTGAAGCCCATTTGCACTTTTGTTTTCAAACAGTTCAAAGGCAAGAAGCCTCCTGCGACTGCTAATGGCATCAGTGGAAAAGGGAGAGCTTTAAATAGCCAGCCGAAGAAATCGGAATCAGTGTCATGTGTGAAGCGCACCACGTCCAGTAAGTATCTCTCCTTACTGCTGCCTCGCTGTGAGTGGAGTCATGAGGATACCCAAAATAGCTGCTGTCATAGCAGACAAGGTGAAGAACCACTGTGGTTCTTCTGTGGCTGAGAGGCTGAGCAGGAGAGGCCCACCAAGGCTTTAAATAGGAGATGTGGTGTGCGCTGGTGACTCGGTACTCCAGCTGTGCCACAAGGTAAAAGGCTATCATATGGAGAACAATAAATGTGAAATGTGGACCCATGCCTGCAAAGTCACGAGGGCAGCAGGAAAAGAAAAGGGTAACAATTCTTCATTTGGGGCAGAGAGTAATTCTGTAGTCCTGTTAGAAGAGGAAGATGAGGAGCTGGGAAAGACAGGAGAGCATTATGTTACTCAAAAGTGGACTTACTCTTGTCACTAATGAAAAAGGCATGATAAAATAATGAAGACAACCACACAGCTCAAAAGCTTCCTCAGAGAGAGGAGATTTCAGCTGGTGAGTGGCACATTCAGAAAGAAGATCTGTGCAGGTGGATTGCCTCTAGGAAATCCGGAGCAGGGATTACTTTGTGTAAAGAAGAACAGGCAAAAAATAGCTATAATTGTGGTTTTTAAATATGGAGTCAAAAGCACAGCTTCTTCTAGAGAAGGAGCTAATGTGGGGTTTTTAACACCATGGTGAATTTTTAAGAAGTCATGGATTTAATGGCAACAAGAGAAATTTGGGTTAGACTTAGGAAAAAAGTATGTGTCTTTCTAACCCAGGTCAGTTAGTACTGGAATAGATAGTTGTGGGAGTAAGGGCATCTTGGTTACTAAAGGCTGAGTAAAACTGGTTTGTCAACTGTTTGTCAGGAATGATTCAGTATCCTTGAGTTTGCCTTCAGATTTGCAGACAAGACAAAGTGATCTGTTGGCGGAACTATTTTCTTTGAGTCTGCAACTGGAGCACAGGTATAGAGCGGGCTGTGATATAAATTAGACCACAGGTACATGTGAACCATGAAATTGAAGCATTTATATGGGAAATTATAAAAAGAAAAAGAAAGCTCTTGAGTATCAAAAAAACGCCAATCAACAACTTTGTATTCTCTTATGTCAGGTGAGAAAAGACATGTGCTTTAAGCACTTGAAGTAGGAATGGAAACCAGGCCAAAAGGCAAACTGGTATTTTTTCCTCTGACCCTTTCCAATTAAAAATCAAAGGTTCAGAGCTAAAGAGGAGCCTCGTTTCCTTCCTCTGAACTATACTGAAAGGCAAGGCCATTTTTCAAAACCAATGTACTATAAGGTAACTGGTATTTCTCATTTTCCCCGTATGAATGTAGAGAACAAACTGCCTACCCCGTATAATTTCTGCAGCTGTGCTGCAGAACTCAGCAGGAATCATGGAGCTTGAGAAAAAGCCAGTGTGAAAGGGATTGCAAACGGATTTCTCAAACTGCGACATGCTTCGTGTGATGTTCAGTCTCAGGGAATAGTTTAGAGTTTTACTATTAATTTTAACACAAATAACTACAACCCAATACATACAGATGCGGAACAGTACAAATATGGCAAGAATCGTGTAGAGGCAGATGCAAAGAGATTACAGAGCAAAGAGGAAGAGCTGCTGAAGAGGAAGGAAGCACTCCGGAATAGGCTGGCCCAGCTTCGAAAAGAAAGAAAAGATCTGCGTGCTGCCATTGAAGTCAATGCTGGTATGAGGTGCTTTTTTGTGCTGGATTCTGCCCTGGGTAGGCTTAGTTATCCTGATAGCTTTGTAATCTGTGCTGAAGACATGCCACTACATGGGTTTTGGTTTTGATGTTAAACAGTACTCTGTAATGCCTGTATTTTCTTTCTGTATAGATATAAAATACAAATATATATTTATTTATATTTATATATATATGTAATAGATTTTATATATATGTGCGTGTGTATGTATACACACACCTTTGAAATGACACTGATGGGGACTTCAGACAAGCAGAATACGGGAATAATTTTGTTGTGACTGGTTTTCATGACATGGAAAAATAACAAAACAAGTACTGATATGAAACTAGACTAGAAACGTTGGGGAGGCACCTGAAAGAAAATATTTTATTTCTGTTGCTAAACTTTTTACATGAAAAAAGCTTTTTCCAAAGTACTTTTTTGTGATGTCACTGATTTTTGGAGACTTTTGGAGACTTTGGATCCTTACGTTTTTAAGAGAAAATATTTTCTGTGTCAATTTAAACTTCTTATTGAAAGTTTAATTTTATTTTACTAATCTTATTATATTGTTTTTATTAATCCACATTGCTGTGGATGACAGGCAGGAAAACCCAAGTGATTCTTGAAGACAAGTTAAAGAAGTTGGAAGAGGAGTGTAAGCAGAAGGAGGCTGAGCGTGTAAACCTGGAGCTAGAACTGACCGAGGTGAAGGAGAGCCTTAAGAAAGCCTTGGCTGGTGGCATCACACTGGGCTTGGCTATTGAGCCGAAGTCGGGAACATCAAGCCCACAGGTAGGCAAATCCCAGCACTGTTGGCTGGGAGTGCTCTGTGTTCTCAGGGCCAGTAAAATGAGTGGGAACTGGGAGTTTTCAAAAGGTTTATTAAGCCCAGAAAATTAGAGCAGAACTAAATGCCTTTCTGTGTTAATTTTATTCTTCACCTGCATCTGGTGTACTTTCTGCAGTCACAGGGAGCAAGTAGATGTGGGAGTAAGACCTGGGCAGGCTGGAGAGCTGGGCAGAGAGGAACCTCATGGAGTTCAGCAAAGGCCAGTGTAGGGTCCTGCACCTGGGGAGGGACAACCCCGTGCACCAGCACAGGCTGGGGCTGACCTGCTGGAAGGCAGCTGAGGAGAAGGACCCAGGAGACCTGGTGGGCAGTGAGTTGCCCATGGGCCAGCAGTGTGCCCTGGTGGCCAGGAAGGCCAGTGGCATCCTGGGGTGCATTAAGAGAAGCGTGGCCAGCAGGTCAAGGGAGCTGATCCTCCCCCTCTGCTCTGCCCTGGTGAGGCCACATCTGAAATGTTGTCTCCAGTTCTGGGCTCCCCAGTTCAAAAGAGACAGGGAGCTAATGGAGGAGAGGGTCCAGCAGAGGGCTGCAAAGATGGTGAGGGGACTGGAGTATCTCCTTGATGAGGAGAGGCTGAGGAGCTGGGGCTGTTTAGCCTGGAGGAGAGAAGACTGAGAGGGGATCTTGTCAATGTCTACAAATGTCTTAAGGGCAAGTGTCAGGATAATGGGGCCAGGCTCTTTTCAATGGTGCCCAGCGACTGGACAGGGGGCAACGGGCACAAACTGCAGTGCAAGAAGTTCCGTCTGAATATGAGGAAGAACTTCTTTACTTTGGGGGTGACAGAGCACTGGAACAGGCTGCCCAGAGAGGCTGTGGAGTCTCCTTCTCTGGAGACATTCAAAACCTGCCTGGATGCCATCCTGTGCAAGCTGCTGTAGGAGAACCTGCTTTAGCAGGGGGTTGGACTAGATGATCTCCAGAGGTCCCTTCCAACCCTGACCATTCTGTGATCACAGGCAGTATGTGTTAGAATAATGTGCAAAAGCTGACACCTCATTGTCCCCAGTGGTTTTAGAAGTACATGAACTGAGACATTGCTCCATCCCGGGGAGGTTTAAATGCACCAAGTCATCACGTAGTGGTGGAGACCTGCTTGTGCTGGTCCCCCATCAGTCACTGTCACCCTTTGCAAGGGCTGCGTCTCACATATTCACGATGGAGCATGACAGTCCTGGCTTATGCTATAGCTCTGTGTCAGAAGCAGCCCTCAGAAGGATCAGAGAGGGATGTGTCAGTTCCTCCGGGTGACCCAATATTGTTTAATCACATCAAGTGAACTCTAATTTTCATCACAGATGCATGTTATTTTGCTAACTTTTGTTCTAACCTTGTTTTCATTTATCCATCGTTATGGGTGTGATTTCTTTAAACAAAAAATCCTGCAGTTCTAAATCTAGATAGAACATATTGCCTGTGGGACTATTTGGAGGAAACTCAATGTAGGCTTTTCACTCTTCATTAGTCTCCGATTTTCAAGCACCGAACTTTGGAAAACTCTCCAATCTCCAGTTGTGATACCAGTGATACGGAATGCTCAATACCTGTGAACAGTGCAGCAGCTCTGAAGCGACCTCCCTCGTCAAATAATTCTCCGTGTCGAGGCCATGTCCTTCGAAAAGCAAAGGTGAGTCTTATGTCTAGATTTTTTTTTCTGTCCTTTTTCTTACTTTCTTAAAAAAAATCTTACTTGCTCGTGGAGAGACAGAGACAGAAAAAGAGATCGAGAAGGATTGGTTCCTGCTGCTTCTGTGGGTGAAATTTAGTCTTAAGAAGAATATATCTAAATTATTTGTATTACTACATAAATACTGCTGATTTGGGGGAAGCTTTGGCAGAAGACTTGGTAAATAGTTTGGGAGACAGATTGGACTCTACTCACTCATTCTATGTTCTTCTCTGTTCCTTTATAGATTTAATTTGCTAGATAAGTGGTCTGTGGTGTAGACAGTCCATCTAAAATTCATAAAGTTACACTAATCTGTGTAGCAGAGAAGTGGTTAAAGGATCACTAGACTAAGTGTTCTGAAGCAACTTTGGGTCTGATCTTTGTCAGCTGGTGCAAAACCAGAATAGTTGTGCATTATAATAACTGACAATGCGTTGGGCAAATACCTACTCTCAATGCACAACTTGCTTCAAAAAAACTGAATTAATTTAATTTAGTCTCACAAGTACCAGGCTGAAGTTTGAGTCCTCTTCTATTGTTACAAGTTTCTCATTTTTGTGCTTTAGTTTAAATGGGATTTGCATTAACATTCCTCTGGGCTACATCTGCTACCAACGTAAGCATGTGTGGGCAGCGTGTATCCAAGGGTGATAGTAATATCTTTGGCCCAAGCTTTTGTTGATTTAGTAGTTCACTGCTAATGGTAATTATAGACAATAATAATCATAGACATTTGTCTTTCATGCATTCCATTCCTTTTTTCAAAACAATGAATTATAGAGATTTTTTTAAGTAACTTTGATTACATGTCTTCGTTGATCATATACATTTACAGTGGCTGAGTATGAGCCTGGCACCTAAATGTAGCAGACACTGAAAAATCATAATCTCAACAAATTATTTGCTTTTCTGTCACATCCTAATCTCTGTGTTTCCCCCCCTTTAACCTCTGCACATTACCCAGGCCATGAATCTCTTCTTCTGCTATACCTTATATAAGAGCTTTCTCACCCTTCTTCTACAACCATTTCCTCCAGCCTTTCCAACTGCTTTTGCCGCTAGTTACCCCGATCCATTTAAATTAAACTCAGTGTAATAGGTTTTGGTTCTATTTAAGTTTGAAGTTTGCTGCTTGTGTTTCAAACCTGACAAAGGACTTGTGCTCTAAAGCTTATCTGTGTATTCCAATTATACCTTTATTTGTCTCATAAAGATGCCATCTCCAATGATACACTTTGGTTTAGATTCACACGTTAGCACAGTGTTACTCATGGATTGTGGCCTAGCAGAGCACAGTCCTTACAGAAGGGAGTGTGGTTTTGTGCTGCATGCTGGACAGGCACAGCAAAGCCAGCCATTTAATCTTTACAGCTGGAGAAACCAGGGGACTATAAAAACCTAGACATTTTTGGTGTGAAGAGTACCTTCCAGCTGTAGTACGTTTTGTATGCTCGGCATGTACCACGCAGGACAAACCCTGCTGTGCCACTTGGTATCACTGTGCTTTGGATGGCACAATAGGTTAGTTAAGCTCTTCTGAAGAGGAATCTGGGCTATAAGATTAGCCTAATCAAAAAGGTTACAGAGCTACTAAGTGTATGAATTCCCATCCTGGGAAAAACAACTCAAAGTATCCAATTCAGCTTTAACAGCTTTTTCCTAAAACCTCATGCACTAAATATTAAGAGTGAAATTTTGCTGAATTAGATAGTGCAACCCAGGCTGTACTCAGCCCATTTGCAAGGAGCTGCAGCCAAAGGCTGCCATCAGGTATGCATCTGCAGCACACACCGCTTTCAGGGGGAGTTAACTGTGCATGTGTGAGGGTGGAATTTGGCTCTCCGCTCTTTTGGCCTTTTGCAGTCATGAGTGAGCCCAGGCCTTATAGATGTGGCTAAGGAAAGGGCGTCACACGTGAGTATCCCACAGCAGAACTTACTTGGCTCTCCCTGTGTGGATGTCAGTGCAATGTGTGGGAGTGAAACAGATTGCACGTCTGTTCTTGCACTTGCTTCTTTGGCAGCTGGCCAATCTCCCAATGTCATGAGGGAGTTGTATAAACATTCACAACGTCAGATTTTTTTTATTCCCCCAGTATGTATCTGAATGCACTGAATGCCTCCCTTCTTGCTCTTTCCTTGCACAAAGGATGCCGAGTATGTCACCAGGCGGCCCTGTGTTTGCAGCCACCCTGATGGCACTGTCGTGCTAATGGTCCCGCAGCAGCGTGTCGCTCCCCGCCAGGGCAGCAGCTGCGGTGCGATGGGTGCCCTGTGCAGCCGCGATGCCAGCACCCTGGGGCACCGGCAGGGCAGGCAGGGCACCCCAGACAGCAGGTTTAGAAGCTGCTCCACCAAAATCTCTCTCCTCTCTGATGCACTGATGTAAGACGGAACTAGAGAGAGAAGCGAGAGGTTTAGTGTTAAATCTAAGAACTAGCAGCAGTTTGAGGATTGACTGTTCAGAACATACACTATACATATACAGATACATGCATACATATATTTGGATTTTTTTAACTTGTTGGTTTTTAACATGTGCTTTTAATTTTTTTAGAAAGTAATAACGCATATATTTTAAGAAGTCAGAAGACATTTTAATTGCAATTTTGTTAATGTCTACTTGGCTGGAAATGGAGACTGTTAAAACGTGGAAAACAATATTCTGCATTAACGTTCCTAGAGAAGTAAAATGGCCCAAATATCCTTGGTGTACAAAACCCCCGATTATTTAAACATTTCACATTTCAAATTAATTTCTAAAACTAAATTTTTATGTGTAGCAAGGAAACTTCAGTGATTATTTCTGATTTGTTTTCAAAACTGGTGGACTGGTGAACGTCAGTAGCTTACATTTTGCTTATGTTCAGGAACTGGAGAAGAAAAGGAGCTCTCCCAGTTTCTCAGCTCCCAGTCAGGCTGTTAATATTGACTTAAACATTCTTTTATTAGTGTGAACCTGCTGGAGAAATGGAAGCAAAGAAGTTCCTGCTGCACCTGCAAAAGAAGCTACTTCTTTCAAGGCTTATTTTAACAGTTTAAAAAAATCTCCTTCCAGCTGCTTAGCCAAGGACTTCCTTTAAGAGCTTTGGTAGCATATACATAGGGAATATATATTTAATAGCCTTTATTAAGTAATCTAGTTTTTACCAATACTGTGTTTAGTTTAGATTTACCATAATTTCAAGTATAAAACTGAATATTTTAAAGATACTGTATTTTGATAAAAGCACCATTTAAATGAGGACCTACCCAAGATTAAAAAAAAAAAGTCTACCTTTTTAAAATATAAGATTTTTTTTTCTTATATTGCTAAAGCAGCCACCAATCGTGACCTTTACTGTTGCTCTCCAGTGGTTGAAGAGGTGTCGTGCTCATGCTGCATTAGCCAAACTAATGCTGTTACTGCTTTCAGCAGCAGAAACAGATATTAACATGCATAAGTAATAGTTTTCAATCATAGCTCTTAAATGTTGTGGAATGAGTGTTAAATTCAGGAATTCAGGTTGGGAGCCAAGTCAGCAGGCTGCCGACAGAGTATCTCTGCAGAGTAGCTAGGTGGGAGAGGAATCCATTAGGCCCCCGGTGCCTGGCTGGGAACAGCTGGGTCGTTGCTCCATGGGGATTACTCAGCGAGAGGCCACCTCCTTCCTATCTTCATTAGTTCCCGATATCTGTAAGGCTGCGGGGTGGGGAGCAGGTACAGTGTGGGCATCCTAAACTGAGCCCATCTCTCTTCAGCTCTGTGGCTCCTGTGTACTGTTAGGAAGCACTGTAGGTATCGCCCAGTAGCCACAAGTTTGATTTAACTGGGTGTTCAGCTGTAGCAATCTCACGATTTTCACTTATGTGGCAGAAGACATGGCAAAACTTTGCTCTGAGACATATGGATGAAAGCATTATAGATTACGTGCTTTGCTGTGGACGGTAAGTGTCATTGCCCTCAGCTAACAGGTGAGGAAACCGAGGCACAGAAAGGCAAAGTGATTTCTTTAACTCGCCAATAGCTCACCTTGGGTTATGTATCCTGGAAACAAACGCAATGTAAACTAACTTTTTTTTACGTTGCCTGTAAGTCTGCCTCAGTAAGCTGCCCTTTGTAGCCACAGGAACGTGTCTGCCGTAAGTTTTATAATAAAAATAAATAATAGTAATTAATATACATAATATATTAGCTATATATAAAAATTTTAATAAGAATTAATAGGTCATTACTTATAAATAATAAATTTATTGTTTAGAGATAATAACTGATGAGTATGAATGAGAGATAAAAAATTAATATTGTAAGAATAAATAATAGTTAAGCAATCACACGTCGTCAGCTATGAGAGGCAGCGAGTGCTTCCTGCTGTCTCACCTGTGTGCTACATCAGCCGCTCCATCCTCCAGCTCCAGCTGAGTGCTTTGCACCAACTGTGGTGTGCAAATTTGCTCCATTAATCCCCTTTGCAGAAAACAAACATGGCGCATTTGCACTGCACCAGAAAAAAAGTTGCCGTGTGTAGTTGTGGAGGGGTGGGGGCTGTGCACAGACGCTATCAGGGCATACTTGTCAGCTTCCCCTAACCGATCTGTGGGCAGGAGGCTGGATCCAGGGAAGTTAATGGAAAAATGTTACTGACCTCAGCTGGCTTTGGCTTAGCACATCTGATGACATTAGTGAAATACCCTGATTTCTCTTAACATTTTTCCGTATTACTTTTTTTTTTTCCCCCTCCTTTCCAGGAATGGGAAATGAAGAATGGAACATAAATACAGCAAAACCACTCACTTTCCATAAAGGCCTTACCTATTATGGACCAAGACGCAGGCTGCAAAAGACTCATCTGAAAGGTCGTATCAAGCGATACAACATAAGAGGTTTTATAATTCTGTTAAGTTAATGATAGCTTGGCACTAATTTGCCTGTATTCCCTCTACTGTATTGCTGTGTAGCTATGTGTGCCCCTTTTTAGTAGCTGTAACTCTTAATTTCCAACATCACTGGTAAAGAACATGAAAACCAAAACCCCAAAATGAACCATAGTAAACAAAAAGGAGCATAAAGTCGCAGTTGAAAGTTTACTTCGCTGGAATGGTACAGACCAGCAACGTTAATTACATCGCATCAGATGGCCTGAACGCCACCGAAGACTGGTGTGAAATCGTGAAAAAACATGAAATACATGAAGACCAGTGTGAAATCGTAACTCCTTCAGGTCAAAACTGACTTCCAAGGTCTGCCACAGAGGTGGCTGAGCAAAGCCTTGCTTGCTAGCCCTCGCTTTGCCGTTAGCTGTTATGTGGCAAAAGACAACTGCAGAGCTGTAATCACAGCAGCGAGGCAGCTTGCTTGGCCGGGGCAGCGGGAGCTCTCAGTGCCACTGCCCTGCAGGTTGGTGCAAGGCCCTGGGATGTAGCGACTCAGCTGTGAAGCATTTTTTTGGATACTTTTTAGACAGATGCTTTTGTCATTGGGAGGTAAAAAGCTGCCGTACTTTGAAAAAAATGTGTTTTAGTACATTCTCTGTGTTACTGTCCTGAAGCACCAGTCATTTTCAAAGGCCATCTTGTCGGACTATGACTTGTTCCTCGTTTTTCTAAAAGGCAAACAGGTATTTTTAGATACTGCTTCTTTTCTATACTTTTTGAAAAAGAAAGCATAAATGAAATTCAGCTGTAACAGATGATGGCAACTCAGAGCAGCATATGCAGTCAGTCTTGTTTTGTTTTTTATATCTTATTGTTAAACTTGAGTTATAGAACACTGCTGTACTTAGTTTCCTTTGTCTTTTCAGACCTCAGCTTTTATTTTTGAGGAAGATGGACTGAAAAGATGATAATTTCAAGATTCTTTTATAAACAATTGTACAAAAATTGGGGATTTTCTCAGACAGGAGTCCATTCTGTTTTACTAGGAAACAGCGTCTTGCATTTTAGTCTGTAAAATTATAGAAATCTGTTGGTTTTTGTCTCCATCCATGTCACTCCTGAGAACCTACATGCAGTAAATTGCCAACTGGAGTCCTTCAAAATCTCAAGATTGGCTTTTAAAAATCAGGAGGAGGTGTGTGTGTGTGTGGGGAAACATTTAATGAGTTGGGTTCTTTCAGGTTTTCTCTCTATGTTTTTTTAAGCCTTTGGAGAGTCTTCAATCACATTCTCCGTATTTTTTTTTTCCTTCTCGACTGTGAGGACTAGAAAATTACTTTAATTAAAAACATTAAACTACTATTCATATTTTGAGATAATCACAGATGTTAGGGCTGGAGTCTTGATAATTACTTAAGACATGCAATTAAACACACAGGAGCTGGCAAGACATTAGTTATCAAGGATCACATCCCTTTATGGCCCAGCCTAGAGTTTGTCTCTTACCTTTAGGAATAGGTGCGTGTCGCTCCTGAAGGGTACGCTGGGATCCCCAGCTGAGCTGGATGCCAGAGGACTTCCCGCAGGAGCATGTGGGATTTGAAGGCACAGAGCTATCGGTCAGAAAGACTTGACAGCTGCTAGGACACAGGGCTGTGTCCTGTTCCCAAGGCAGTTAGTGCCAGGGATCCCATCAACCTTAGCAGAGTAGGAATGGGGCCCAACATGAGAAAAGGCTCTTTTCTTCTTGGGACTGGGCTTTGTACAAAGTGTCGCAGGAATGCAGATACAGTAGGGAAGCAAGCGTCAGTGTGCTTTTCACTGAAAACAGGATCTTTCTATATTATTTTTAGGTCATCTGCTTACTTACTAACTCTATAAGTGGAGGGCACGTTCTATGCTGTATGACTATGGACTAAACAGTATCAAGTTCCCATAAATATTAGCAGAAACAAATTTGAAGCAAAAGTAAGTTCATTTAGGCTTTTTATTTCAAATTAAGTTATTTATTTGTATATTTCAATGAATATTTAATTTATATCTGTACATATTTATGATGCAAATTAGGTTTCTAGTCAACGTTTGCAATGAAGTAACAGTTGCCATTAAGAAGTGGTCCCGCATCAAGTAATGCAGAGTAGTCAAAAGCCAAATCACTTGTCTTGTTTACCCAATATTGGCATTGTATCTTCCACCCTCTATATCCCATGGGGGAAAAAAAAAAAAAATCCTTGGCAAAGACAGGTTTTAATCCATGCCTGAGATGGAAGTGTGCAAATTTCTGTCCAAGCAAACAGAAACCGCATGGTACTGGGGCTGTGCACACAACCCAAGCCCTAGTGCCGCAGCCTTCTGCTTTGCCAAAGATGCTGGTTGCCCTCGGCACCTATAGCATCTACTGCAGCAGGGGCTGCTGGCAAAACTAAGCATCTTTTGCCCTTTCTCCAGCAAAGCCTCCATAAAGCCACCCCCCCCCCCAACCCAGCTCGTACTGTAATTTTATGTCTGTAATGTGTAAGTGCATCGGTAACATCACAATTTGCATCAGTGACATGTCTATTCTATATAATCACCAAGGTTTTGAAAAGAGAAAAACAAAAAAGCCTTGGTAAATAACCTCTCTATAGACCACATTTGGTGCTGTGAAATGAACTCTGTTTTCTTGAATAGTACTATTGCTGCACAATTTTTATAAAAAGCAACAGAGCTTGTATTTTCACCATTTTTTCGGTTTCAGGATCACCAACCAAAGTCAGCAATAGAGCAGCATGACTTTTGATTTAAAGGAAAACTCTTGTATTTTAAACTATTTCTATGTCTTTTACGAAAACGTTACACTTGTGCTTCCTGAACAAATTCCTGTTACTGTACCAGGTGCTTTTTTTTGTAAAATTGTTTTTGTATGGGTGATGCTTTAAAAAAAAAAACACATAACTTTTGGGGATCAAAGGTGTTTTTGTTTGTTGTTTTTTTATGAGATAATTGTGGCAATTTGATTTTTCAAATGTTGAATACTTAAATTAGTATAAATTTTTTTTGTTAAAGACACTTTCAACTTAATTGGCCCAGGCTATGTGTTGTAAGATAATGTTCTCATATTAAGAATGTAATTATTTCCTTATTGTATTTTTTAAAAAACAAAATCATATTTAAAAAAATCTCTGTGAAAAAAAGCATGAAAGAAACATGAAAAAAGTTTTTGTTTTATTTTTGTTATTGGATATGTTGGCAGTGCCCATTATAATTGACTGTAAATATAGTCTTTCTACTGTATTTCTCAATATATTTAAGTTTTTTGACACACATTCATGGGAACTTCTGTTATAAACGACAACAAAAAAAGTCCAAAATAGACCCACCTTCAAATGTGTGTCTTAGTAGCTTCAACTAACTTTATGCCTTTCTAGTTTATTCTTCAGAAAGTCTTGCAGAGTGTGAAAAAAGACTGGCACCTAGCAGGTGCGACAAATCCAAGACCATTATTAATAAAGTTACCTGTCAAAAAAAAAAAAGAAATATTTGAGTTGTTGTTTCTTGGTATTTGTCAGTATAATAAGTAGGTGACACCTTAGCAATAGTCACCCTCAACCAAGTACCATTTTCCTCTGCCAGTCAGTTGAAAAATGCTTGAACAAGTTATAATATGCATTGGTTTGGTATCATTTCTGCCCCTGTTTAACTGAGCGATGACCTTCTGCAACTTGAATGCAGTTCATCCAAGGGCTTGCCTAGCAACGGAAAATAGGAATTTGATGTATTTAGAGCTCATAGCAGAAGTTACTGCTTATCTAGTGTTACTGTAACAGTTTGCTTAGATGTTGAACCTATTCATAAATAATGTAAAATGTAAAACATTAAAAATTACCCCTAAGAAATTAATGTGGCTCAAAATCAAACAGATAATTAGCAGGTTGCTTTATGATGAATATAGCAATTCCTTATAGATGACAGATGGGACTGAAAAGTGATAAACCATAATTACTCCTTGTTGCTTTACTTAGATTTAGCTCTTGCTCCCATTACACTAAAAATATTACCAAATATACCATGCTTAAGCAGAAAATACATTCTATTTTACCAAACTCAAGGAAGCAGTATTATAAAGTAGTCTAATTGGTTTCCTTTCTGTATTCACAGCCTCCTTGACCTCAGGAGAAAAAGGTGGTCAGCATTTGTAAAGTATGTGGTGTTAACTAATAAAAATTGTCTCTCGAGTAGACGCAGCTTTTTCAAATCTGAATCAAAGCTTATTGCCTTTTGTCAATTAAAAAAACACCTCACTGCCTTTTGTCAATTAAAAAGCCTTCAAAAGCAAAGGAAATTATTAGCATTTCTCTAGAGAAAGAAAGAATGTCTGTAGAAAAGATACATACATAGGATAAATTGTATAAAAATATATGTATGTTATATATAAATATATATTTTTAAATAGTTGTAGTATGTAATATGTACTATTATTACAGCATAATAGTATAGATGCAAAAAAGAGAAAATTAATACCTTCAGTTACTCAGGCTCATGGCCTAAAAAAAGCCTTAAAAAGGATCTTAGTGTTTCTCTGTAAGCTGTATTTAATATTTGGTCAACCCCTTGCATGCCAAAGGCATTCAATATGAAAGGCCCCACCAACACCTAACTTACTCCATTGTGGTTTATTCCTGCAGGTGGGCACCCACATTGTAAGCATTGCAGTGGTTTAATGTTAAGTTATGTTTTTAACTTCCTTTTAAATTGGTGCATAATTTGAGCACCATCAGACCCCCTCATTACAGCATTTAAGCACACAGCTTTATAAAGAAGGGCTCCTGGCCAGAGACTGAAGGATGGCAAATGTGACACCATTTTTTCAAAGGAAGATGGAAAAAAAAAGTCTGAAAATACAGAGTTCTACAGCTGTTCTGGGCAGACTGACAGGTGGTATAATGATGGGAAGAGTCAGTGAACAGCCTGAGGAATCACTGTACTGGGGCAGAGTCAGCGCAGGTTTATACTGGGGTGTCATCGCACATGAAGTGCTGAGGGGTCTGCAAAGCTGTTGGTGAGCATCCAGGAAAAGAACATACTCTGCTTGGATTTCTTCAACACACTTTTTGACAAGGTCCATCACTAAAGAGGTTTAAGTAGCTACTGGAGAAAAGGAAAATACCCAATAGGACAAATGACTGGTTGATAGACAAACAGAAAAATAGGGCATGAATTCTCTATTTCCAGTTGCCTTGGCAGTCAGCCTTGGGATCCCACAGGGCTGGGATAGGAGCCTTGAGCAGGTCAAAATATTCAGAAAGACTTGGGGGGGGGAGAGGATGACAAATTTAATTTTATATATATAAATTTATATATATTCAGGGTAGTAACACTAAAAGCCAGCTACAAGGATTTGCAGAAATACTTTTCACAACTTCACCAGTGATTAAAATGTCAAAAAAAAATCAGTGTACAGAAAGAGCTGCTTGTGGTAAAGAAAAGAAAAAAACCCACAACCCTCCCCCCCAGACCCCCAATCTAGACACTTCTGAGTGCTGAAACAGCACTACACTCAAGATGATCATGGAATTTTAATAGTTAGATGCATGTACTGCATAGTAATTAAGAAAAAACCCAAATCAAAAAAACAAAAACACAACAAAAAAAAAAAAACCCTTGGCAAATATCCTGTAGTCTAAAATGCAGCAAATGGCTCTAGACCATCTGACTTGCACAACTTGCACAAACAAGTGGTTTAAAATAAAGAAGACCACCACCCACCTAGCATCTCTGATATCACCATCATCTGTTTTAGGACCCATAGAACATTATCCAAAGTCTGAGCTCTGACTCATAAATAGATAAACTCATATGGATGATGGTACAAGGGCAAGAAAGCAATCCAAAAGCACGACAGCCTCTCCATAGAAGGAAAAAATATTATTGATAATATAATGAACTTCAAGGGGAAAACAAAAATAAGGTCTTTTCAGTGTGAAATAAAAATCTTGAGCAGGGAAGGGAATATGTAAAAAAGTTACAAAAATCAGCAGCAGAATGGTGAATGAAGTAGTCCCGGTCACTAACAGTACAGACGCTGAGGGCAGCAAAATTAATGGGGTAGAATTAATGCTCAAACCTACAACACAGGTACTTTCACTCACTGCCCAATTCAGCTAGAAAAACCTGTTGCCACAGAATTCTACAGACACCTAAAAGCTTATACCAGTCCATAATCAATAAACAACATTCATGGCAAAAAATTACTACTCAAGGCTACCAAACACACAGCTGTCAGCTCCGAAGCAGATGGGTCCAGGTCCAGGGTGGATGGAGGCAGGAAGCAACACTGCGTAAGTGTCCTTGTGTGCTTCCTCCTCTTCCCCGGCCATATTGCTATTGATAAATGAAGCAGGGCTCTTTCATAGAAGACTATTTATCTTTTCCCACCAGCAGTTACAAAAGCATTCCCTCCTATAAAACAATGTATCATCTTCTTTTCCATTTGATTTTCAAAGCAAGCGTATGCTATAAGATCAAGACAACGCAATATCATTCCCTCACAATATATATTAGATGACAGCTGAAACAATTAAATGACACCAAGGATATTCCTCTTCAATTATCTCTCCTGATGACAAGGAAATAGTTTTCCTATTAGATTTTGTAGAATCCTAGCTCAGTAGAATTACAGCTACATGGTCCTGAGTTGAACTCAAGTGAGAAGCTTCACTCCTTGTTTCATTATAAATTGTTAAATAGACTGACAATTCCTTTCACCGAATTGTTCCTTTTGTAAATTACTTTACAAAAATTACTACTTTTGTAAACTGCTTTCTTAGCATGTGCTGCTGCTTCTGACTTTTTTTTTTTAAGGTCAGCATTTGGTGTGATTGCTGTAATGGTGAGAACGGATCCTTTTATCATGTTAAAAATACACTGAACAGCATTTATAGCATTTTGCTTCAGCTTTTGAAAACCATGCGGGTCAGAGTACAGTAACATTTTCATCACAGCAGCTGGATTCATATAAAAGCAAAACATCTTTCAAGGCATAAATCACAAAAAGAAAAAATGGAAATCAGTCTCTTAATGGAAAACAGGAAAAACATTGGCTGGTGTTTATGACTCAGAAGTTTTATTATAGAGACATAATTTATGATGATGTTGAAACCAGTTAGGCTTCAAAATAGCATAGCAATTAATACGGCTTTGATGAGGACAGCAAAGGAAACAGAAGTGAAGCAATTATCTTATTCTTTTTTCCATGGAAATTGGTTTCTGAAGTAAAGTAGCCCTTCAGGTTAAGTATTAGCAAGTTTCATTTGGTGTCTCATTTATGGGAATGGCATGTCCACGTCTGCACTTACTCCTGCCCTTCCATTTCAGGCCCTTTCCTTGGAGATAACTATTGGAATATCATTAAAAATTAGAGACTTTAGTGGTTCTCTTCATTTTGCTTTTATTTATGTCAGAGCACTAAATTTGGAAAATGAAATGCAGTCACTTGAGATTCAACAGGCTGCTTTTTTAGTGATAAATTGCGATTTAAAGATTCAGCTAGCCACAATGTAGGATGAGAGAACCTAAAATGACAACCACCAGAATGTCTTCTAGCTGACTTACACAAGCAGGGAAAGTCTCAATTTCACTTCTGAACCCAGCCTCACATTTAGCATGATATGCCACAGGGTATGTTCATACAGCCCATACCACGGGCTTCCTCTGGCTGCTGTCTTTCAGCAGGGACTATGAGAAAGCGCAGAACTAAGGCAGACTGAGAAAATTAAATTAAAACTTCTATTTTTGAGAATTTTCCTTATGATTGCCCATCTTCTCATCCTCAAAGTATACCCACTCCATGAATAAACAATCCATTCATTAGTCCATTACAATTTCACTGTAGTCTATAAAATATCTATGGATAAATAAAAAAATGGCAGATAATAGTTTATGTTGCTGCTTTTTCCCAGTGTGAGGTTTAGTAAGACTTCACATTGCACATCCATAACCACAGTGCTTAGCAACAAACATCTCTGCTCTCTCTGCTCTTACCTGTTGTGGGGGATAGGCAGTGAAAAGAGCCGTCCCAGTGTTGTTTTTCCAGTGTCAGGCTTTCCCTGGGAAGACCAAGCTGCTGTACCAGGCTGCACAGCAGCAACCACTTGTCAGCAAACCGTAAACTGTTTTCCAGCCCACGACCTGAATTAAGCCAGTAGCAGCTCACCACTCAGAATTCTGAAGCAGGGAAGAATGTCCAAATTGCAGGGATGCATGGCATGTTCTGACTTTAGCAATTCACTCACCTTTGCGTTTGGAGAGCTGGGGCCTGATCCTTGCATACCGCTAGCTTGAGGACAAGTCTTAATTTGCAGACCCATCAATTTTGCAAGGAGGATGCAGCTTCTACACAGCACAGGCAATGCTTCAGGAAAAGAGTGGGATGAAGGAAAAACAATGCAGTAAAAAAAAAGGAAAGAATAAAGAAAAAAAGAAAAGAGAGCAAGTAGTGTGTGAAGGCAATGAAATGGGAGATTGGAATAAAGACATGGCAGAAGAAAGCGCAGAAGAACACACCTAGCTTTGTTCTGTTTATAGCTCTCTGTTCCCGGGAGATCAAGGTTGAAACCTACTGAATTCTGTGATTCTTCGGGTAGACAGAAAGATTCAGCCTTTGGTTCAGTGAAGTTCTGGAAGCTGCAGTTGCACGGCTTCGGTCTCACCACAGAGTGTCACCCTCCGCCAGTTAAACCGTGGCAGCGCTGCATGGAGCGGAGTTGGGCTGCGGCGAGGAGGACGAGTGGGGTGAGTAGCTAAAGGGGAGGAGGATGAAGCTTTGCTGCAGCCACTGAGGTCTGTGCTGCTGAAGCCGAGTAGTTTGCTGCTAACTACAGACAAATCAAACCACACACACACACACACACACACACAACCTCTGGGGACCAGTTAAACCACTTTCCGTCCACAAATCCCATGAAACATGCCACAAGAAAGACCAAGCAACCGATAGTTTAGAACCAAATTTTATTAAAGAAAAACCTGTAGTGCAGGTTCTCAGGACAAATGCATACCTTTGGATGCAGTGGAGTACACAGGTACGTATACAGTAGTTTGCCTGCTACATGTTTGGAAGCTGAAAGAGATTGTGATAATCTGTACTGCACAGTTCATCACCATCATTAAAAGTTGCCAAAAACTTGGTTGTGGATCACTAACAGATACTTGGTTATGTGTGTGCACTACATATTGCACAAGACTTTTGATTAAGCTATTAATTGTGCAATTGAATCACAGTTAAGTGTTACATTAAGCATATTCAAACATATATTTGTTTGGGTTTTTTTTTCCTCAAAACCAGCACGTCACTACAAAACTGCCATTAAATGTTACATATTTACAAAAATATACAAATAACATTTCTCCCCATGTACGACAATGCACCAGTCACGGATTAATTTCATTCTTCCCTTGAGCCCTGATACTGTATACAAAGAAACCTGCTCAAAGCCAAGGTCTCCTGAAAGAAAATTAGGAAAAGGCATGTACTGTTTTCACAAATACTAGAGTGTGCAAAGGCAGAAGGAGAGGACTGCGTAGTCATGTATGTTAAAGGTATGGACTATAGCATACCGATGACCGCTGAGAGCCTTTACATTGATTGGAAGGGCCCCTTTGTCAGAAATCCAGTTAGAGTCTCAGTGTTAAGCATTTGCTCGTTCTGGAAAAGCAGTTGCAAGTAGCCTAAAAACTAAGTTCTGCCTTGGCTGTAATTAGCTTACATCTGTCCGAAGTACTCTCCTGCTAACCATGGGAATAAGAACTACAGGTGAAAATCAGCTGGTCACCTGTGTGAGTACAGATGCAGCGAGATGACAACTGATTTTAGCCTGCAGCTGCATTTCAAATGCACTGTGGATGAGCACCTTTCTTCCGTAACACAGAGCTGAACTGACAAACTCCCTGGAACTGCATGGTCATAAATTAGGCTAGAATTTGTCCCTGTGATGCCAAATAAATAATGCTCCACATGAACAACAGGCTACTGAGAAATTCTTTGTGAATCTTCACAAGAAGTATGTTAAGTCTAGTTTTTATTTTATTGGCTTTCCTATCTTTACCAAGAGCTGTAGATCTAATTAGCCAAAAAATATGATTAGGGCTTGGTTTAATTACCAACGTTTTCTCCTTTTGTTCACATGGGTAATGCCAGCTAAATCAATATGATTTATCTGTCTGAGTCTGAAACGAGAGATTTTGGACCCACTTGTGCTGAAACAGCCACAGATACACTGTAAACATGCCAGTAGTCATCCTTTACTCTTAAAATGGAAAATTCTCCCATTCCAACTCACATTTTCTCTCCAAATCTTCCTCCAACACTTAATCCAGGGTGAACTGATATTCCTAATGCAGCTTCATAAATACAGAGCAATGATACTATGATAATTTCATTTAGGTGAGGAAGGGTGATAGCTGATGTCTCTAAAACCACATTTGCAATGCACTAGGGTGATAGTCTTTAGAACCACCTCCCCTTTTCCAAAGAAACATATCAATGGTTAGTAGAAAGATAAATCACAGTAGCTGTACATATTTTTAAAAATAAGTGGTAAGTAAAGCACAAAAGTGGATGCTTCTCAAAGCGCCCTGCCAGCTGATCAAGTTCTCCACCTCTTCCAATCTGCTATTCCTCTGCTAATTTTTTCTTGTTTTTTTCTCAGCCACACAAAAGAGGATAGAAATGAGTTAATCCCCTTTTAACATCAACCCATCTTCCTGACAGAACCACAATCAGAGAAAAGCAACTCAGAAGAGACTGGGATCAAGAAGGGAGAATTCAAGTATACTTCTCCATCTGATTATGTTTTCCCTCCAGAGCCTTCTGCATTGCAGCAAGCACAGCCCATGTCTTACACCCATGAGGAAATAAATCATAGCTTGTCAGTGACAAATAAAAAAAGGAGCTGTACTGAAACGCCTGGTGTGTACATGAAATGGAGGAACTCTCCATTTGGAAATTAAAATGTCTAGTCACATGTCCAGCAAGCTCCTGTGGCTGGTGTTTACCTGCAGGAATACTATGCCAACTCCATTCATCCTCTCTAAACACTGTAAAATTACTGCTCATAAAGGGATTCTAGCAAATTACATTTAAGCAGTATAAATCCAAATCACAGACCCTGTAAGACAATTCTTCTCCCTTGCCTCCCAGCTCAGTGCTGTGCTAACAAGGAACACCATTAGCAAATGCCCTACAATCATCTCAGAAGTAAACCTACACTGCAGCTACCTCTAGAGTGCGCATACATGTATCCTGGCTCCTGGGAAGCAACCTCTTTTCCATGCACCTCAAGTGGGATGTTGCTGTGAGTCAAATCCCTCTGAAATGACAGGTAGAAATGCTGATAATTTTGCATCTTCCTGGTGCTGCATGAATTTAGACTCATGGTTTAAAGTCTCTATGCAGCCAACAAAACTGAAAATAGTTGCCATTACGAATTTAAGTTCTAATGCTCAAGCAAAACAAGAATCAACAACTTGTGGCAAAATAATACACACTGGCAACACTGACTATCTCCCTGCTTTTCCTTGTCCTGTTCAGTCTTCTGCTCCCATCCCTCCTGCATCTCTCTCTCACACACTCCCTCTCTAACACAGTCTCTACCTTTTAAAGGTAACACTGAGCTTTTCAATTATCTTATTCTCATCAAATTCTCCAAGCTCCTCCAACAAGAAGATTCTGCCAAACCTATCTGCTGACTTTGCTTAAACTTGTATTTTATGGAACTTGAAAGCAAGCTGTTTGCCTCAGCCTCTAGAAAATGTTGCATACAGAGCTGTCCCACAAACCTGACAAGTCAAGTTACTCCCAGGAGGAATGATCCCTGCTCCTGCTTCTCTCTTAGCAATGGACCCTTCTTTACCTCGCCTATTCTTCAGCTTCAGGTGAAGACAATTTACCTAAAAGGCTGTGTACTAGCTTGGCCTCACTGTTTCCCATCTTGAAATACAAATGCAGCCCAATGGTCTGGCAAGCTGTTTTTGCCCATCCCTGCTGCAATTCTATACCTGCTAGACAGATGGGCTGGCAAAGCAAGTCAGTCCTTGCTGTGCTCCAGGTAACTCATGCAAACATCATGTCTTATCCCTGTAACCCAAAATGAGGGAGGAGGAGGCATTTGGGAGATAATGGGTATAGCTGTCTGTCAATTAAATATACGTTTTCCACTACAGACCTGCAGTAAGGTCAATATAATCACGGATGAGAGAGGAAAATGCTAGTTATCCTTCCAGAGAGTACAACACTCATACACATCTCAGACTAGAAGTATGTGCCTTATGGGACAAACAGCTGAGAGGAGTCCTGGAAAGGCAAAAAGAGAGTCCCAGAAAGATTTACAGAAAATGAGAGCCAAAATTCAAAGCGAAAGGATTAAAAGAACCAAAAATGGGAAACAGGAAGGATGGATTGCAGTGAGACAAAGCATAGGGGAACTACATCAGCCCAGAGAGTACAGCACAGCTCAGAGGAAAGGCAAGGGTGGGGAAGAGATCCTGATTCTTCTTATCACTCAGGACACAGTAGGGTGCATATCTAAACAAAAACATAGACAGAAACAGAACATAAAGCAAAACAAAAGGCAATGGAAGAAAAAAGCAGACTGTAGAGAGCTGTCATCAGGAGGAGGAGGCAGGCAAGGCAGAGCAACAAACAGCAGCGATAATGAAAAAGAATGAAATGACAAAAATGGAGAGAGAAAGGAACTAGAAGAAACAGAAGATAATGGAAATTCAGACATTTTTTTCTGTAAAGTGTCACCAATTACTTAGCAAAAAGTTGGAAAACTTAAATAATGCAGGTCACTTCTCTGAAGAGTTTAGCATCTCAAAAGATTAACACCCTAAAGAGAGGAGTGTATTTACAAGCAAATGGAGCCAGTGAATTGGGCATCTTCTATGTTTGTTATGATGTTCTGTAATCTTAACCACCTAAATGCCCTTCTGTGAATCTGGGACATATAAGTGGTCTATTAAAATATTCTCCTTTAAACTAGTTTAATCGTTTCCAGTCTGCCTACATGCATGTTACTTATGTTTGGGGTGTACACTTCTTCTACATAGTCCTGCCTATTCATGATCCATAACATGTCTCAAAACCCATGTAGATACAAGTCTGCTGTTTTCCTATGTGAGCTGTTCTCATTAACATGCATCTCTTTTACCATTTTGAAAGATTTCCTTTTTAAGATGTTTTAATTAATAAGCAAACGGCGTGAATTAATTCTTTTTTTAAAAAAAGAGAACATGCCAATTCTTGCCCTTTGATCTGCAAGAACAGACACTGTCAGTAAGAACTAAATATAAGCATCAACAGCTGGCTAAAATTAGCAACAAATAACATAGAAATACAAGACATGCTAAGAAAGTTATTTGGAATGCCTGGCTTTCCTGGTGATTAATACACTCGTTCTACCATTAAAAGTATGTGCAACAAAGACATATTATTTAAGTAGCGCCATGTACTGCTGCATGTCATTATTGCTGCCCAACACAACGTCATGTCCGCTGTACTGCAACAATTCAGTGTTGCAGTACACATTCTACAGAAACTCAGAAATCAAGTCAGATCAATAAACCTCAAGTTTCTGTAATGCTTTCAAGTGTTGCAAGGAAATAATTTTAAACAGAATTACTTGTGTAAGGAAAAGAATACACTTTTTTCAGGGCTAGTAAATGTCACCGCTAAAAGAAAATCAATCTGGAAGAAGAGCAAGACAAAGACTATGCAATTTAAGAACATGTATTTTTAGGGATACTATTAAAATAAAGTATTTTAATACAAACCATATCAGCTCTTTGATAAGGATTTTGTTCACATAGCTGCCTTGTTGTACTTCAGAGTACGTATTTCTAAGCCTTCCACTATTTCTTGTCTTAGATATTGTCTTCCAGGAGATCATCTCAGCTACCAGCACATAAACTAGCTGACAATAGTAATTCTGACAAGCTTCATGTAAGGAATAAAAGGAAGAGACAAAAAGAATGAAAATCCTTCATTCAGTCATACATGGCTCCACAATTCATATTTTTAGTAATTTGCTACTCCATTTAACAGGAGGAAAAAGACCAGGACTGAAGACTTAAAAAAATGAGATCTCACATATTATAAATCATGAAACTAACCGGTTGTATGCATCAATTTTAAGGGGAGAAAGCCCAAATAGCAAAACTTTAAAAGGAATGCATTCTTAAGTCTTCACACCAACCTGAAGTACCATTCAGGTCCTTATTTCCCTCGTGGTATGTATAATCCTCTCTGCTCTATGCAACATACCTGAAAACAAAGGAAAAATAAAAACTTTGTCCATACACATTCCCATTCAGATTTGGGAAATGAGCTGTTCTAGTCCTTGTCGACAGTGAGAAACTGTTCTGCAATCCCTCCAGCTTGAGGTTACAATAAGAATTGGAGGAAAATCTGCCAAGGTGATCAATCGGGTAGAAGGTTTGACTTAGGAAAGAAGATTAAAAAATTAGAGTGCACAGCTTGGCATTTCCCAAAGACTGCAGGGTTAGGCTTTTAATTGCAAAAGCTAACTGGGGGTCTGAGTTATTTCTGAGTTCATCACTTTGACAATTATAGTCTGAAAATAAGTGAAAAACATTACATATATATCCATGACAGGAATAAACACACATTTAAATGGCACCGAGAGGGCTAATTCTGAAATACTGAAAGGAAATAAAGAACATGAAAATATAGGCTCAACATTATGAAAATGGTCTGAGCAGATCCTGTAACAACTTCTAGGCAATTAAATGCTATTCTAATGTAATTTTTAGAAAGATTTTCTCAGACTAGTAGGATTAGGCTATATGTCACTCTCTTAAAGTAAGTTGTAGAAGCAATGTGCAGTTGAGACTAGAACAGAGAAAATGAGCCAGGAAGCAGCAGTTTGGATGGACTTAGAAGAGACAACAAACTTTTGCACCTCAAAAATCAGTATTTATAAAGGTAAATGCTTATACAATTCTTCCTGGTGGAAAGCCAATACTTTGAGAGAAATGTGCACTTTTCTGCACATCTGAAATAAAAATGAAGCTGGAAACAATACAGCGGTATCAATCAATACACCATAACAACTCCAACTGTCAGGGATTGTGCAATGAAATAAAGATTTTAGTGTCTCTTTTCCCCCAAGGTCTCATTAATGAAAAATTTTAAAACATTGTTTTATAGAAAACAGAGGAAAAATCTACAACTGAAATTGTCTTCGATTCTATCAACTTAGCAACATTGTATTCGACCTGAAATAACACTAGAAATTCAAAGCTTATCAGAACCACTGGTTCATCATCAAAAAGATACTGTAAACACACACATGTATTTCATTTCTTAAAAATATTGAAACCCCCTCACATTTCTTAGAGCATGTATTTGTGTGAGGAGGATGGATACCACTGCGGTTCCATTCTATTGACCTCTTTTAAAGAGACAGCATACAGCAGTCGAGTATTCCCACCACAGGAATGTCTCATTGGTCCTAAAACAGCTAACCATCATAATCATGTCAGATGAAGTCTGCTTTGCACTAGGAACTACTAATGGCAAAGTGCTGATTTGTCTCTGTCTGTCCAGAGGAAAATAGTGTAACAAATCATCTACTTTATAGGAACAAACACTTTACTCTTCTTTACACTGGTCCTTGAAAGCAGAAAACTCATCAAGAAGGATATAATTCAATGAGAATATTCTAAAAGAGTTCAAAGAAATTGCATGTGAATTTGAGATAATAATAATGTCTTGCCTTGGGCTGGTACCTTCTATTTCCTCACAGCCATTTCCACCACCCTCTTCTACAGGGTATAAAAACATACAATGATTTATATTGCTTTTATTTTTGAGAAATTAATTGACACTGTGTGTGGATTTTCCCTGAATATCTGAGCATTTCTGAGCACTTTTAACGGATGGACTAATCCAGAGCCATATAAAACATTCAATATCAAAAGGGAAAGCAAAGATAACAGCTGTAAGTCTTGATGGCTCTGTTAGAATGCTTCAAATCAGTACTGCTTGGAGCACTCTGAAAAGTACAGGGTGTTTTTGAAATCGCAAATGCATCAGAGTTTAAGAAGGCCAAAAGATGTAAATGAGGGTAATGCACCACCAGTTTTGTGGGTTACAGTATAGCTCAATATCAGTGTTGGTAAGTATCACTGTACCCATTATTATAAGGCTGCAGAAAAATAAGTTTAAGATACTAGTGTGTAACAGCAAAATCACAGGTAATGTTGCAATGCTACCATACAACAATATGTTCAAAGAACAGTTTTTAAATAAAATTACCTTTTTTTTTTTTTTTTTTTTTTAAACAGTGATGTGCCTTATTTTTTGGATTACGCATTTTTTACATTTATACACAATTGCAGCTGGTTTCAGCAGACTACCTTTAATAACAGCCATAATTACAAGTAAAAGAAAGGAAAACTATTAATAATTTATGCTCAAAAAATTCTTTCATGCTGCTAATCCTGAACAAACAGTAATTAATTTAGCCTCACAATACTCCTGTGAGGTAATTATGATCAGCCCCGTTTTACAGGTGGGGAAACTGAGGCACATAAAGGTTAAGTAACATGCCCAGAGTCTGGGTACAAAATCCAGGTACCTGACAGCCATCTTCTGTTTCTTAGCTATCAAATCACCCTTTCTCACTAACAAATTTAACTGGAATACATACAAATATTGCATGCATTTGTGCATGCATCTGTGGCTAGCTTTTGTGCATAGAAACAACTCCATGTTCCTGTATACACTTGTATCAGGATTAGATGCATATAAAGGATAAAATGTTAAGACTTCATGGACATAGTTCAAGAGATTTGAAACTTAGCACTAGTAAGACTTTCCATTTAAAGATAAACCAAGACACCATGAATGGAAAAATGGTAATGGTATTTTCTGAGTTTTAAAATAATTCATTTTAAAGTTCTTACCAGGGAATCAAAGGCTTCCTTTATTATCTGCTGGGTATTATTAATACAGTTACTGACATCTCTTTAGAAAACAGTGTTTTTAAGACATGACAAACCAACCTCACAGGAGTGCTGCATGAATCAAATTAATAAGCATTGAAAAACATTATTACAGGCACTATATTGTGCTAAGTATTCATTAAATATGCTACAGTGTTCCAAAAGACTCCCGTTATCAGACACAAATCACCCTGTATTAAATGTACAAAAGTAGCTGTTAAAGCATAAATCAGATGTGTGACCTAGTTCCAACAGTGTCCTTTGCCAGTCAGACAAACCATGGGAGAACAACCCCAGGCTAGAACTTCCATCTCATCCCTTGTCTGTGAGGCCACTCACCTGCCCTATACAAATAACCCACTTCAGATTTATTTCAAAGGAACAAGCAGGCTGTTTGCAATACTATTTTATTCTCTGCTCCAGCTTATTTCCACTAGAAAAAGCATAACGAGCTGGTGAGGAGGGAAAGCCTCTGGTGCAACAATCCCAAGAGTTTCCAATGCACAGCACATTTTGAACCTGCCCTTCTCTTCAAGAAACTCAGACTCAGGTATGGGTAACACCTTGGATTTCTACACAGTCTGGCATAAAACGGTCAGCTAGAGCATTGCTTCTCCATAAATCAGTTTGCATGGCACTCTACAACTAAATAGGCAGACGTTTTAGAACAATTTTTGAAATTATTTTCCTGAGCAGTTTGCAAGCACTTTTCAGAATCTTCACTTCAACTTTTCCATCTAGTTCCTTACAGTAAGATTATAATCTAGATTTTCTTGTGCTTTACGCATACATCCTGTGGGGTTTGTGAGAGCCTACAGCACTACACTGAATTGTTACATCCCGGTCCTTTGCACTTGATGACAATATGCTCTAGGATATTCACAGCTACACAAAAATATGACTCCAATGCATATGATAACTTTAAGACAGTTCTTTTCTGGTTTACCAGCATTCATTTTTTTTTGTTTGTTTGTTTATTCAGAAAGATGTAGTTAGCTATCCATATCCTTCGTAAACAAGCTGGTGTGTGAGCTTGCTGCTAGCATCAGTATGACATTCAGTGAGTAAAGAGCTATTTATTCTCTATTGAAGGCAAAAGGTGAAGAGATTATATAGGGTTCTGAGAGAAGCATCCTAATCCCAGGCAGCTGTGACACATAGGGTGCCAGATGTTCAATCTCATCACCCCACAGTCCATTTCCTGCACGGCTCCATAAACCACAGGAAAAAGACCAGCGGGGTGTGGATTCACTGCACTGCCATTCCCAAGGGATGCAGAGGTCGGGATTAGGAAACTCTGACCTGTCTCACAAGCCTGGCAGCTCCTTCAGAAGCCCCACCACCCTCCCTGCAGAAATAGGGGCCACAGTGCTAGGGACTGAATGACACTCTGTGGTGATGGAAAGGAAATATGAACCCCTACATCACAGCCCAGCCTCCCCATGGACCTCTGGATTGTCAAACCAACTGGAGTGGAAAAGGTCAGGTCAGAGTTTGCCCACACCTGTCTGCAAGGGCAAACAGTCAGGGAAAACACCAAAGAAGGATGTAGATGGGAAGGGGATGGCGGTGCACTACCCATTCCTGCCCAGAGGAGAGCTCTGACCTACCTGGCACCTCTGCCCTAATAGTAAAATTTAATTTTTTTAAAAAATAATCTTACAAAGAAAGCAAATTAAAAGAGGTATTTACACTCTCTGGATATTTAAAAAGAGACAGGCCACCAGCATGGGGTTGTATGGGATAACTCATCCGGCAGCTGCCATCGTCCTAGAGGTGCTTGCTCAGGAGACAAGAAGAGAGCAACTAAAAATGACTGTCCACAAGTGAAGGCACCTGGTCTGGAAATAGCATCAGGCTGGTGTTTTTCTTTCACGTGGGGTGGGACTGGGGGAGATACTGGTGCTGATGGTTTGTCAGAACTTGATATACTTACAAGAGCATTATCCTATATTATGAGATATCTTAATTAAACATTTTACTTCCTTTAATCCGCAGAAGGTCCTAAGCCTAAATTCATTAGATTGTCTCACACATGTTTAAGTTAACAGCTTGTACCAACTAGGAGTGCATTTGTCTCCTCACTCAGTCTTCTCCCAGTACAGAAACACTTAGCCTCCTAAAAAAATGTCATCGTGATCAACCAACTGTTCTGGTCTAGTCACTTGTGTAAAAATCACCTTTTCAAGCTGAAGAGTCCCAGCCTTCCGATGAATACCTCAATTAAAAATATAATTAAAAAGTTACAGTCAATCCTTCTAAAAATAAACATAAAGAACTAGAGCATATACAGAAAAGAAATAAGGTGGCATTGAAGGTGCCTAGGGCTACAGATTTGCTATAGTTTGAGTTTCAATAGTAACGAGTTCCCAGGCCATAGAGTGAACACAAGACGTATTATCCTTCTCCCTCGATAACTGATGATGGACGTTTTTTTCCACAGGACTGATAAGCAACCTCCTCTTCACCAGCATTTACAGCCATATTTTCATTTTTGTGACATCACCAGGGAAAAATAAAATGATACAGAGAAGAGTCTTTCGGATTTTGTGTTCAGCTGTAAATATCAGCTAACCAGGTAACTGTGCATCTCTCTGGAGTTGATGCTCAAAACCACGCCTGAGTGATTGCCTACAAAAAAATAGAAACAAAAGGCCAGCATTAGTGTATTTCAGGAACTTCATAATAAATCCCCCTTTTATTGCAGGGACAAGTCAATCGCATAAAGAGAGTGGCTTTAGCAAACAACAGGTCAGGTGAAGTTTGGTGCAACAGCTCCATGTACCTACAGCATACTTTCACACAAAGCTTTTGCTCATGGTGGTGGATTTGTGGTGAATTCCTAGGGTTTCTATCCCAGTGACAGCATAAGTTGGTTCTCTTTGTGGCTTAAAAAGGTGTAGTTGTCTCGAGGGGTGCAGGTGAGGGAGGAGAATGGAACCTGAGGCGTCCATTCGACATGCCACTGACCTGGGACTGGACACTGACCGGCATCAGCAATAGGGGAACTCTGTAGCTGTTCAAGTTGCCACTTCTCCCAGAAGGAGTCACTGCAAGGTAATGGTGTTGAGGAGTCCCAAGGTGGGGGTTGCGATAAAGTAGGCAACATAAAATATATAGAAAACAAAAAAAGTGGATGGGTGAGTCTGGAAATACTGTACTGTGGAAATTCAAAAGTTATGAGAAGAGAGAGAACAAACAGAAACCCTGGCCCGTAACTCCCTGCTGTGCACGGAGCGGAGGCTGCTACTGACATCTCCCAACAGGGAGGGAGAAAGTTCACCACTAGAAGGGATGTCCATAGCATAGGAACCTTCTGCAAATAATGTTGTAAAACAGAATTTAATATAAAGCAGGGATTATAACATGTTTCATACCCTAGTCAGATAAAAGGGAGGACTACCATTAGCAGGAATGTTTTCTTGGCAGTACTGAGCAATACCGGAGCTACTGGAAAGTATTGCAAGTAACAAAACAGTACAGCAAGCAGAAGTATAGTTTTGTGTCTTAAAGTCCTGTGTCTAAAAGCTGTACAGTAGCTGACAAACATGAATGATTATGATCCACAGAAATGAACTCTTTATGCTCTGCTGGAAATGCTGCTGGTTTTGACAACCTAGCAGAAGCACAAATCACCTCGAGATCTGCATTTGCTAACTGTCTTTTTTAAGTTTCAGATCAAAGCATCATGGTCTTGCCCTTTTTGACCCTAATGCTCTGCCCAGATAGAAGAATTTTTATATTATTTCCTCCCCTCCCCTCCCTCCCCCCCCCCCCCCCCCCCCCGAGTAAGGAGTGCAGGGCAAGTGAGCATTATTTCTAACCACATTACAAATCAGGGTAGCATTTCTTTATTCCAGCATCCCAAGCTGCCTTATATAAATAGGCGATAAGGGATTTTCAACCATTAAAAGAAGTTATGCTTTTGTATATTACTAGAGGTGTTTGAATGCTCCACTTTAATAGGCATGTCTGCAAGGACTTTGTTAGCATTCAGCCTTCTCTTCTAAAGACCCTGGAGATGAGTTGATCAAACAATTTTAACATAGACTTTGTTTTTCCAGGGTTGTTTTTGGAAATAACTCCGGTAAAGTCAGGAGTGCAATCAAGGTCGTCTTGCAAAACCTGAATGAAAACACTCATACACAAAGATTGTCAAACAAAGGATAGAAATACACAAAGCAAAGCAGGAGTCTGGATTCTTCCCTTGTGCTCAAAGCTAACACCTCCAAGAACCTAGAAGCAGCACACAGTTCAGCAAATGAAAATAAAGACATCGATAACAAACGATAAAGGTGAAACCCAAGATAAAGAAATCTCTCCTGCCAAAGTTTGTCTTTCCCCGGGCTACCACTGCTGCAACTAAAACACGTCGTCTTCCGTGGGTTCATGAAGACATTACAGTTGCCTTTTACACCATGAATCTACTGCTACAAGTCCCAAAGGCTTGGGTTATCTGATTTATTTTCAGAAAATATGTAGAAGTGGAACCAAGGAGCTTTTTCCATTGCCCTACACTTTTCAGACTGTGACCTGAAAGCAGTCTGAACACAATGGTAAATTTTACAGGAAATGAACTTTATAGATCAGCACTCCATGTTACATTAAAAATAACTACAGGGTGCCAGGATATACATTTCCACCTGACACTGAAATTATTTGCACTGAGAGATATTCGCAGAAAGTTTCCCTCATGGGTTCCTTATGACCACCCATGAAAACTAGAAAGTTATCAGTTAAATTAGGGCAGACTTATTTTATACAGGAATAAATTTAAATTTAATGTTTCTGATTGTGAAAACTTTAAATGCTAACAGAATATGGTGGCTGAAATCATGGAAACATTGACTCTACAAATCCTTCTGGCCTAAACTCCATTTTCCACGAATTCAGGGGATTATGGAGTTACTTCAACTATTACCTATTATATCCTGTTCTACTAAATAGAATTTCTCTCTAAAATTGTCCAGGTAAGTCTCCTGGCATTAAACTGTGCTATCTCTGTATTCGTGCTCCTTATAGCATGTCATCCGTACATTAGCCTGTACACAAGCAAGCCAAAAGAAGATAACTGAGATAATCCTGTTAGTGGTGTACTGTTTGCTTCTTCCCGAAGCTGAGCAGAAAATGAAAAAAAGCTAAAATTAAAATAACCATCAATTAAAAATTAATTACTTATGAAAAATTATAAACTGAAAATGAAGTTACCTCTTGCGTTACCTAGTGTTTGAGAGTCCAGATCATCATCAATAAACTCCTCACCCTGGATGATGTTCTGGGTGTCCTCACTGTGATTAACAGGGCTTGTCATTTCCTGCTCTTTTTCATTGTGCATCTGGGCATAGACATTTCTGCCTGGCAGTTTCCTAAATCAGACAAGGAGAAAAAGTCTTGTGATGAAGTTTGTGTCACGCACATGCTGGCATCAGAGCAGAGCTCCAGCAGGGCAAGTTGTTCCAGAATCATTAACCAGCACCAATCCCACCTTTCCTTAATTTTGTGTTCACAACCTAAACTTATCAACTCCTTATACTCAGTCACAGTTTTATGTAACTGCCTTATCACGATGTTCATGCCAATGTAGTAATTAAGCATTAATTTCTGACTAAGATTGAGAGACAATGAACAATACTGAAAAAAACCCCAAACCATTACTAAAACACCAGAAAAACTATTTAAAGATCTCAAGCAATAAAAAGACCCAGTAGGCATTCATTTCTGGTTCCAGATATCTTCACAAACATGTAGCTGGCTCACAACCGTCATCACATCTCCCTGGTGAGGTGGGCTGACACTCAAATCAAATCAAATCAAATCACACTCTCATATCCATCAGGGTTGAGGAGAAAGAAGCTGGAGAAATCCAGGAGACAGGGAATGGTTAGGTAGCAGAGAATGAAGAAACAAGAGACCAGGACCAAGGGGTAAGAAGTAAGGAGGTAAACAGACATTAATAAGGGCAAATAAGGAGACAGGGGAGGCTGATGAAGTTAAGCAGGCAGCAGCGAAGGAGGCAGTGTAAAGCCTGACCCAGGACTACTGGGAACTGCTGAATTAGACAAAACTCTCTATAGCAGATTGCATTTAATTCATTCATTATGATTTGAATCTAGAAGAACAGAAAGCATGTTATTAAATGGCTCTATCAGCTCTAATGAACAATTAGCACTATTGCTGAGACCAGGAGGCTTAAGACTTAGGATTGATAAGGAGTTCTTAACTAGATTAACTCAAATTAGACTTTGTAAAATCAAAGGGAATAATCAGGGACTTCTAACTTTGTAACAGAATTTTTGGTTTAAACATTTCTTGAGAGCCTTTGCTGTAGCTGCGTTCACCTGCAGTCTGCCTGGGCGCATAAGAACATCCTTTCCTAGGCACCAAGCAGACACTTCTGATTAGGGAGTTGCAGGTTGTGAGCTCTATTTCCTACACTGCAAGAAACAGCTTGACAGCTTGATCAGCGTGACAGCAGACCATGGCTGTCAAAGTCTGTGCTTAAACACAGATTATTGCAATCGGTAGACAACAAGAAGAGAAGAGAAAACAGGGTTGAACTGCTGAGGTTAAGCTGTGGTTTCTGCTGAGCTGCTTTAGGCAGTGAGAAAACAGAAAAAGTGACACTGATTTTTAGGCATCTCTCCAAAAGTGACCATCTTCTGCTCCGTGTTCTGGCAGCAGTTTGAAAGCTGGATAAATACACAGGTTGCTCTGTTTTCTCTAGGCTTTTGAAGATGACCTGGTTTTAGTGTCATTTCAGAAGAAAGGTTCTTTACCAGGTGTCACCATCTCAGTTTGAGATAAAAGTGGCTGCAGCACACTATTTTGAACAGCATCTTCCATTGCATCAAAGTAATTAGAATAAACAGAGAATGCTAAACAATGAGAGATGACTGAAGAGGATCTCCTCCCTCTAATTTGAACTACTCAAGAGATGAAATGCATCCTATACGCCTATATGTGTACATACACACACATCTGTATAGGTATATATACACACACACACACAAAATTATATACATATACAAAGAAATCAGGTATTTTATCCCGTTATTTATAAGCAGCACAAAGAAAGAAGTATGATTTGGCTTGCTCTTTTCTGTATCTCAGTGAGCATGGAGTAAATTAAGCACAGGGCTAAGCAAATGCAAAGGACGACACCGTACTATTATGACCACTTCAACAGGTCCGAGGGCTCCTCCAACACAAACATACATATAAAGCCAAGCTATGCATCACTTTCCTCCCATTAACTGGATGAAAAAACACATGTTGAAAGGGGGAAGGACATTTCTCATTACCAAAACTACATTAGGTAACTAATTTTGATTTTCCTTATTGTGGAAAACAATATCCCTCTCAATCAGACCTGCATCAAACCTGTCAAATTGCTTACTTTCAGTCCACCGTCAAATGCCTAAGGGAAATAAAACCCAGAAGAATGTCTTTGCAACACATCTGCAGGATAAGCACATATGTTTCTGTAATAATTAGGGGACCTTCTCAAAACTGTATTTCTGACAGACTGCAGAAGCATCAATGGCAATATCAAAATATTTCTGACATAATAAAAATGTTATCCATCTCAAACCCATATGATGCATCAAACCTTTGCAGTTAAATTAAGTAAGCAGAGCTGCTAATCTAACTGCTGTCTGCCCAGGCTGAAGGACCTGGCTGAAAACAGGTCAACAAGGTATGTCCTTTGGTGTGAATCCTGAGGCTTCAACTCAGGACTTACTAGTTAGAGATCACCAATATCACAACACATTCTATTGAACATATTAAGGGGTTACTGAATGAAGAAACCTCACAAGTTCACAAATAACCATTAAACGTGTTGCTGTTAAGAGCACTTCTTTATGGGTTACACATAAAAAGAAACAAGGCGTAAGCTGTATTTCTCACTCACTTAAACCTCATGAGCCCAATCCTGCTAAGTACAGATCCCTTTTGTAAAGTAAAAAGTTGAGGTACTCAGCGACTCTTTCATACTTTCCTTTGCTCCTCACACTCATAGAGGAAAGCATCTTAGATTGTAACATGGAGTATGGATGGGAGGAAGGAGAATATTACAGATCTGGTGAAGGCATTTGACCTTTTATAGATTATAGAGATCTCTGTGCTTCATATTGGATCAGTTTTACAAGAGACTCAACTAGACAGAAGAAAATGATAGTCCAAGTCTTTTCAAGAGGCATTTTTAACACATGTGCCAGATGTTCTGTTTATAAGGGACAACCACACTGTGGGATGAAACAGGATGTGGATACTGAATCCTTGCTAAAGATGGGCCTGATTCTGGCAACTTTCCAGTCTCTGCTCAACTGCTCTCACATGCAGGAAGGAATCCGCTACCCTTAATTATACAGAGAAAAACTTTTGTGTACTATAATGTGCTTTGCTCTTCTTAAGGAAGCAATTTATGTTGATCCAATGTAACTGTTTGAAGTTGGCAGAGCTGAAATGCTTGGTTTTACCTAAAAGACTACTGTGAAAACATGACAAGACATGAAATTTGACCCAGGAGATTTATATCAGCAATAGGAAAATTGAAAGCAAGTCTAAGAACAGAGAAAAATGTTATACAATAGCTTCTTTTGGGGGTTTACTCTTCAGCTGCAAAATGCATGTGCTTCACATCCATCACTGGAGACAATTACCTCTGCTGAGCAGCACTCCATGGTTTACATTTTTATTTCCTTTTGTTTTCTCTGTAGCATTTTATTTCAATCATGAAGAAGAAGAAATAGTCATGCCTGCTTTAAGGACCATAAAAGTATGAACTGGAGACTTAAGTCTGTACAAAACTACTAACAAACAACACAGGACATGGCTTTCACCAAGCTCTCCAGGTCCCACATCTTTGAGAAGATATTCTAGAAAGCATTTTTTTTCCTCCCTGTATTCACAAATTCTAATCAGTTCATACCCAAAACTGTTTGCACTTTAAAATGTTCAGCAGTAAGGAACAGCAGGAGGGGGATGAGATATTGATTCCCACTCATTTAAGTTTATTTGGCTTTCAGTTCTTTCCTTGTGGAGACAATATTCATTGGCCTTTATGCAACTTCATTCGTTTTCCAGAGGCTTGATTAAGATTCTGTTTAGTATAAAAAATAGGAACATATTCACATGGAAAAGGACACGGAATAATGTAGCATTCTCTTGGAACTTAAATAAAACTAACAACAATAATAATCCATTAAATAAAATAACTTTATTGTGGTGTTGGCTTTATTACATTTGGATTAATGTTCACATGACTGACTTCTTTGTGCTTTAAGGCATTCCTGATTTACTTGCCTCTTTCATTTCAGAAATCTTTCCTACATACTATTACTTTGATTTCTGAGGAAGTTTTTATGAAATATTATGGATCATTAAATTAGTGCCTGTTTTTTTATAACTAAATGGCATGGATTGGGACTATACTTGCTCTCATGGAGCATAAAAGTAGTATAAGCAAGGTGGGGAAAAAAGATAGCTTTTCTTCAGAGACTGAAAATGAGATAGTAAGTCAATGAGGCAGAAAGAAAACACAGTTCTGCTCCAGACTGTGGCAATGACCCAGGAGGGGGTTCATTTCAAGTGGCACTTGATATTAGTGGGCAAAAAAGGAATACACAAAATGATATAAATTTGGCTGAAGTAGATTAATGGCAATTTGTGAAAACAATATACGCAGCTCTAAGTGCACTCATAGTAGTTTGCATCTAAATTAAAAGATTAAGATTTTCATACTTTTAGATAATTGTGTTTGGTACTATTAACCAGGTAAAATACCAAAGCAGAAAAGCCAACTACTTGCTCTGGTTTGGCAGCTGTAATATCCTGTTCTTGTACAGAAGTAAAAAATAAGAGGATGATGTCAGATCTACTAGTAACATGACGATTACATGGCAGCTTTGATGTAGCTAAATACAATTTTCCTTTCCTCCACTTTGCTTAGTGCAGACAGTGCTGTTTGCCTTCTCTACACTGTTGCCCAGGACCCCATACAATAGAAAGGATGAAGAAATCTTTTCTGGATGGCAACTTGAAACCCACAAAACTTGAAACCCACAAAAAAGACAAACATCATTTCAAAGGAAATGGAAGAAGTCTGTTTTTACTGAACAAAATTTAGTAAAGATGATATGTTATAGAAAAAATATACACAGGTCCCATATCTGCATTAAAAAATAGACCTGATTTCTCAAAAATATTTTCCCACTGCTTTATATTGTGCTGGTCAAAAGAAGCAGCTGTAGTCCATTTTACCTGGATGCTTAAACAACTGAAGCATGCTAGTGAGTATTGCAACATGCTGTTTGCTTGAGGCATCAGATTGGTGATTTCCTTACCCAGAAAGTAAGAGCAAAGAAAAGGCAAATTATTCTCGGCTTGCCCACCATCCATGTTCATTGTCTGCATTGCCTCTTGTGCCACAGCCACAGTCAGATTTAACAGCTGGGGTATCATCTCTCTCTCCTTGCTGCCATGCTGAAAATTTCCCCCTCAAATGATCTAAACCAATCTTTGTCCGTTTGTGGATTACGACTAGAATTATTTTTTAAAACCATCAGCATTTATAATTTTAAATTTACTATTTTCTTTACTGGGTAAAAATAGACCTAATCTGAACTGCTTACCTACTCTGATCACAAAGTATCAAAACTCTGCTAGTCTCAAGACTTTTTTTTTTTTTTTTCCTAAAGCCACTAACCACTCCCAGGATTGCCAAGAGTGCTCCATGAGCTCCAGGGATTCCAGCATCAGCTTTTTCCGTATATGTTCCCGGTGAGAAGTGGCTGGATGCACAAACAGGCCATTAGATAAGGTGGGGAGGTGGGGCAGGGGAACACAAAGTGAAAAATACTTGCAATTTTACTGCATATAAGAACAGAGGGCAGCAGTTTTCCTAGCCAGCGTTTAAATATTTGGGATTAGGGCATATCATAACTGATGTAACCTATAGTCACCTAACCATTAGCTAGCAGCCATGACAGCTCTGATTATCTAGCAGACCCTACAATTCTAGTTTTGATTAGCATAATGGGAAATTAAACAATTTTAATCTTTTCTTTTTAATGGGCATTCCTTCAGGAGTGATGAGACAGCACTGGTTTTTACTATGTGTATAACTAATCAGCCAAAATCCCACTACCTCTATATGAATCTGCCTCTGTTTTCCCCCTACCCCCCTGCTTAATTAGATAAAATACACTCTTGCTTTATGCATGAGGCATCTGACACAGAATCTTAGGAAGGATTGTTATTTTTAGATTACTGCTCTTCCCCAAACTCATTTTGTGAGATTTACTTCTTGCAAGGGACACCAATTTTTAGTGCTGGGTATTGCAGTTTTCAAAAAAAGAGAAATTAAACAGGAGCAGCAAGTTTCATCATAGCTGTCCTGATTGCCCTGAAAGACTCATAAAAAAGAGGTATTAGATTAGTCCCTGGTGTCTGGTCAACACCATCTTTCATCTCGCAATTCTGCCTGACAAAAATTAGTGTAAATTAAGGCCCAAGCTCTTACAATATGAACTTCAGAAATAATTCAGGCAGGGAGGGCAGGGACCATGCTTGGGGACAAGAGGCCTTGGTGCTCAGAACTTGGGCAGTTTGAGCAGGTTTCTCCATTTTCTATCAAAGCTGTACTATGGTCTACAGGGAAATCCACTATTTTCTCTATACTCTTCATCCCGGGTCCTGAATAGTGCCTTGGCTTGTTGCAAGTGGATGAAATGCTCTCACATATGAATCCTCCCTGCCAATCCAGTCACTGTGTTATCTGCAAGCTAGTTTTTCCATCTTGCATCTTATGAGGTAACAAACTTACCCTTAAGTAAAGAACTTTGGGCCAGCAAAAAGAGAGAGAGAGAGAATAGTCCAAGGCACGTTCATGCAATCTTTTGCATGGCAACCGCAAGTCACATAGACCCAATTAGTGTAGTGATAAAACTAAGATTAATAAACATTTCTCTGCCCTGGGGGAAAAAAGGAGTTTTAACCCTTTTCCAAAGGGAGTATCTGACTGTCAATTTACATAAATGAAAGGAAAGCACCATCAAATGTCTTCCACCTCCTCCTTAATTTTGTGAATCATACATAAAAATTATGGACAGTATTGACATTTCAACTCTTTATACATGTCTCTAATTTGTATGTGGAAATAATTTATATTTCCATGTGTTGTGTGAGTTACCGTAGGGTCCAGTAAGTGTTATTCTGCTGAAATTATAGCCTAAAAATGAACAATTTTTGTTGCCTACAGCATTCTTCCAGCAAATTAATTTTTAATATACAGGTATATAATGTTGACAAGCTGCCTTTGTTCATTACAACTTGCAACCTTTATATCTATAAAGGACACTCAGTTTCATAGCCTCAGTCCCTGTGGACCAGTTTGTAAACTTACATGCTCACTGTACTGACATTAAAGGGACTATACTTGCAAGTAAATACTCCATGGGGATCCAGCAATTCACCAGCTGTCTTTGAAAGACTTTTTTTAAGGTATTAAAGATTTGGGTGCGAGAGGAGTTCACAGGGAGCACATAGGGAAAAAGTGATTTTTAAAATGTAGTACCAATGAGTTGCTCAATATTCTTTGAAGACCAAATTGCAAATGAAGGACACAATGAAAAAAAAAATCATCTTGGAAAAGCTTAGCAGGAAAATTTAAAAATAATTCTGTCAAGTATCTCAGAAACAGATAAGAAAGGTAATAAAATTGAACACTACTGCATGGTCATTCATCAATGCCAAAAGCAGTTTTCAGGCTACAGAGAAACATTTGAATATATCTCACAATTCTCCTCAATCTCACCTAAATTAAACCCCCACAATATTTAAATGCAAATGGTTTTCACAAATTATATATGGAAGTGTAAGAGACATTAAAACTCGCAATTTGCAAATTGTACTACAGTTTCCTCCTTAATAAAAGCCCTATTTATAAAGCAATGGTTCAATGGGCATTTTAGAAAGAACTCAAGGAAAATAATTTTTTTATTCCTTTCTTGAATATTTTATACTTCTTTTGCCATGCGGTAATTGTGTCTGTTATTTAATTGCTCTCATTTAAGAGCTAATAAAAGATATAAATCATACAGCTTTGGAAAGATACCACAAGCAAGTTTTATGATCCCACGCTACAAACAGCAAATCCTCCATGTATTGCTACTGAAATAATATAATTACAACACATCAACCATTTTTATGCTTTTCCTTGCTGCAGGCATCTAAAATAGCAAAATGGATTTTTATTCAGTTGTAGACAGGCTGATACAGAATTCTGTGCTTTGTCCTTTAGAGAAATCAGCCACTATGAGCTCTAAGAAACATACGTGCTGCATTGAGAAAATAAAGAGATTCTTGGAAAACGGGGGTTCTTAATTGATGTAAAAACACTTTATCTAAAAAACCTCTTACTTAAATTCTACCTACCCTTATTGCAATCAGACTCAGTGCCACACCCATTTCTATAAACAAGTTAATTTCAAATAAAAATCAGTCTTTAAAAAATGCAACAAATCAATAGGAATCCTCACTGAGCAAATATATCAGGATTTGATGATGATGAAGGCTTGTTTCCAGTGTGCTCAAATCAAATAGCTTCTAAATGCCCCAGAGAAACAAAAAACCAAGAGTATAGCCAATATTAACACAGACCTGTGAACAAGAACAAAATTCTTTATATTGCACAGCACCCTAGTAGCTCTGATTATAATCAATTGCAGACTAAAGATATATTGGACTGTCAAAGGCTGGCATATCATCCCTTGTCAATTTTGAGAATATGTCTCACATAAAGGCCACTTCCAGAATTAGTTCTTCCCTCAACACACTCTACTGTCAAATTAATGCTAATCTATTTCCGTCAGTCATTCTACATGGCAATGCCCCAGCAATTAAAACCTAATGTGTGCAAAGAGAAACTCCAGAGCACTACATGTTTTGATAAAACTATTTTTTTAAGCAAATCAGCATTGCAGATGCACTCCTTATCCCAATAGCTTTAGTTTATTCATAACTGCTAGGAGTAATGAGGTAGGAATTAATCAGGAATAATATTTTTGCTCAGCTCTGTTTCTTGATGATATTATTTAGACAAGCTGAACAAACTCTTCATAGTTCCCATATTGCTGCTATTTACCTTGGAACACAACGAGTGAAAGCAAACATCAGTGTAGTACCTTGATGTCTGAAAAGTTCAGAAAAAACCCACGATTTTCAAATGGTGGACTTTTTGCAATTCTTCAAGAAATCTCCTTTTTAAATAACAAACTCTGGTTTGTTTTTCTGATCTGGATAAATCTAATTCTTAAAATGTGCATGTTGTTGATTAAGGTTTACTTGCCTTTTGAACTTGTAGAGGATGAAAGCCCCAACCGCGACTAGAGAGATAACAAAGAGAAACACTATAGCCCAGTAGCCACTGCCTCCTCCAATCCTCTGAGAGTCTGAAATATGAAATAAAAGTACATCTTAGCATGTTCTCTTTCAGATCAGTCTATTCTTTTCTGTTTCTCAGGACAAAAACTTTTGTTGTTATTTGTGTAATCTTTTCACTCCATCTGTAGCCTCTTCAAAAACGCAACAACACAAAATTAATTGGTGACTTGTGACTGAAGGACAGAGGACCAATTAAAAAAACCCCAAACCCAAACCCCAAACCCCTGAATATTTAATTATTTGCATACTCAGTGGGGTTTTTTTGTGGGAATCTAAATTTATCACAGGAAATTATCACATACCCTAAGTACATGCATTGAAAACCAGATCTGTATTAATTTAACAGATGGAGAAACTGAGGCTGTGAACAATAAATGAATTCATCAAGATCGTACATTGGTAAAGGCTGAAATGAACATGGGCTTCTTTCAATCCCAGCTTTTTGTGCTTGCTAACCAATGCTAGCCCTTTAAAGCAGATGGGGTACCACAGTGAGACTGTAGCACAATTCTCTATTAGCAACTAGATAAAAGACCTTTGTCTTCAACAGAAAGCTGAGAGATATATCACAGCAGTATTTGCATAAATTGATTGTGGTCAGCTAAGCTGTTCTCCCACAACAGACTGAAATAAGAAACAAGGCTATATTATGGGAGATGATACACAAACAAAAATTATGGAACATTCTAATACAAGGTTCAAGTCAAAGTTGAACTTTCTGGTTCAAACTTCATTTTAATGTATCTCTGTTCAAAATACACACATGTATGCACACATGCTCTCTTCAGCCAGGTTCCAGCTACAGTGCATGCAGGAAATGCATGCAAAAAAAAAAAAAAAAAAAGGCGTTTCCATTTGTTTTAAACAAAGAAAAAACATAATTTATCTCAGGACAGGATTAGCAATATGGAGACCCTACAACAAGCTTCCCGTTAGTTGATTTGAAGATCAGAGATACAAGATTATCGCCTAGACCCATGGAGTTATATCAGCAGAGTTAATGGCCGATATGATGGTAAGAAGCTCTGCTTTCTCAGCAGCTAGTGCAACCAAAGTGCCTTTAGTTCACCAGACATGCTTTTTTTTTGAGGCTTGGTTGGTTCTTCCTGCAAGGCACTATTTTGTACAATAGAGGTGTTTACTTAATGTCATGGTTACACAGGAAAACAAAAGAAGCTTGTGTTACAGAATATAAGGTGTGACAAAATGGAAATGCATAAGAAATAGTTATTTGGTGGTGAGTCTTAACAAGTACCAAATGAAAATATATACATGTCTACATGTGTGTGTGTATGTATATAGATATTTACATACTTGCATGTACATACACAATATGTTTATGGGTGTATCTATATGTAACAAGTACCAAGTAAGTATATATGTATGTGTGTATATGAACACATATATACTGATACAAAATTTTTCTCCTTATCAGAACTCAAACAGGCACCCAAGGGGTGGTCTTTTGGGACCTTTGTTTATATATTTACCTGAATCGGAGTCAGCTAAAGTCACTAAGACCCAGTATCCTCCTCTCAGAAAGAAACTGATGTTGTGTGCATTCAAGGCCTGCTTTATAGCCGCTATTCTCTGAAAATACAACAGAGAGAATGTCAGGCGTCTCGCACTCTGTTCCACTTTGACAGACTCAGTGCTCTAAAAAGGAAAACCTCTGGTTCAGTAAATGGTGAGAAACTCAGAAAGCATTTCTCAATGATGAGCTGAAATCTTAAAGAAATTCCTTATTTAAAAATCGTGCAAAACTCTACAAGCCATAAAAGCTAAAAATGTCAAAACTTTATAGCCAAATCTTTCTTTTTGCTTACCAGGGCCTTTATGTTTACCCAGTTTGTGACAGACAGCATGTCATTTACACACACTGCTGGGTTTACCTGGGTCATAACTCACACAACGCATAATCCATATTAAAAACTCTACATTCTTCTAACCTATCAGAAGAAAACCTGCAATGTCACTTTAGATTTCTTGCTATGAAAAGTAACCGCTATTTGATAATGAACTGCATGTCATAATTTACCTTACCTCCTTACCTATTATGGGATGGATTCCATTTATACCTACTTTTTAACAATACTCTGTAGAAACATATACATCCATCCATGTGGAAAAAATCAGGATTCCTCCTATTTTTCTTCAGTGGATAGAGCATAGTAAAATATGGTCTCACATTTTTATGGAGCAGAACCATTAAATATACCATCATATCCTAACCCCAGATAAAAAATTGTCTGAATTTTTGCCCTTCTACTTGCTTGTGTCTTCAATGTGGGTAATTTTCTGAAAGATCAAAGCTAGTTTTATACTCTGTGCCTTATGATTTAGGATACAACTTCCCACAGGATGCCAAATTAGAAATATGCTTTATACCCATGAAAACTTCACAAGTAACTCCTTTTATGATATTATTAATTACAAAGCTCATCTTTGACAAGCCTTTGCAGTTTAATAAATAGAAATCCTTGTAGTCTGTGTCATGTTACGGACAGAGACAATACAAAAGTTCAAATTCAAATATCCTCACTCACGTTGAGGAATATCTAACTTCTGTAGCTATTCCACTGACTCTATTACATTTTTTTGTGGGGGAATGACTCAACATAAGGGTGGTGTGAGCACAGTCTCAGTTATTTTACAACACAATTACTCCAGATAACTCCTAAGTATATATCTTCTTGCCCAAAATCTGAAAAGAGATCGGATATGACAACTGTATTGATTAGCAGCCTCTGAAATGATGCTGGCACCACTAAATACTTGTGTCAGACCAGGTTCATTCACATACTCATGGTATACAATGCAAAAGGGATCACTAATTTAGGCTAATCTGACTTTCAGCCAGTAAATGCAATTACTGAGCCCCATAACTTTGGATAGGTCATATTTTCCTGGCAGGAGTTTGAAGAACCCAACATTTGCTCTAGTTTTTGCTTAAGTGACTAACACTTGTTAGTTATTTATTTCCCCACCCTGGGTTCCCACCACAGCCTATATGAACTACACTTCATTTTTTAATCTAATGTGAATACAGCCAAAGGTTCTGTCTTATTTATTTCACTGTTAGACTGATGGCTGGTTTAGTACTCATGGGGGTTATTTTCTGCCTCAAGGTATTTATTGAGCATAGTGAAGCCACCTCTCCAACTGTTTTAAAAGAAACTAATCCAGTGTTTGGATGTCCTCTATAGACTCTGTAAGTTAAGGTTCTTATACCAGTATTTGAATTTTCTGTCTCCTTTCTCTACGTCCTTTCCAATGATAATATTTGAACATGTAAACACAATGGCTCCTGCACTGTGGTATAAGAATATAAAAATAATGACACTATTCAAACTCTTACACACTTATTTATACATCCGGAGATCTGACTTGCCTGTTTTGCCAAAGCAATTCACTAGGAGTATTCATGTAGTAGTTTGTCTAGATAGAGTCCAATCTTCCTCAGAGCCACTACTTTCTGGGCTGTAGTTCAAATGCACTTTAATTGACTCTTTCAACTGAACCCATCCCACCTGACATAAAACATGTAATAGATGTGCATAAATTAAGCGACTGAGCTTTCCTCTAGAGACAATGATTAGAATTAAATACTTTTGAAATTGCTGTGTTCTTAAAAACAGGTTAAATCACAGTCAGGTTTTATTTCTACATGTATAAATTTCATAGATTCATAGAACGGTTTGGGTTGGAAGGGACATTAAAGATCCCCTAGTTGCAAGCCCCTTGCCATGGGCAGGGACACCTTCCACTAGACCAGGTTTCTCCCAAGCCACATCCAGCCTGGCCTGGAACAGTTCCAGGGATGGGGCATCCACAGCTGCTCTGGGCAACCTGTGCCAGCGCCTCACCACCCTCACACTAAAGAATTTCTTCCTAATATCTAATATAATTCTATGCTCTTTCAGCTTAAAGCCATTACCCCTTGTCCTATCACTACATGCCCTTGCAAAAAGTCCCTCTCCAGCTTTCTTGTAGTCCCCCTTTAGGCACTGGAAGGCAGCTACAAAGTCTCCCCAGAGTCTTCTCTTCTCCAGACTGAACAACTCCAACTCTTTCAGCCTGACTTCATAGGAGAGGTACTCCAGCTTTCTGATCATCTTTGTGGCCCTCCTCTGGACTCATTTCAACAGGTCCATGTCCATTTTATCCTAGGGGTCACAGAGCTGAATGTAGTACTCCTGGTGTGGTGTCACAAGAGCCAAGTAAAGGGGAATAATCACTTCCTTTGACCTGCTGGCCACACTTCTTTTAATGCAGCCCAGGATTCGGTTGGGCTACAAATGCACACCGTCAGACCATGTTGTGCTTTTCACCCACCAGCACTCCCAAGTCCTTCTCCTCAGGACTGCTCTCAATCCGTTCTCTGCCCAGGCTGTATTGATACTGGGGGTTGCCCTGACCCACATGCAGAACCTTCTACTTGGCCTTGTTGGACTTCATGAGGTTCACATAGGCCTGCCTCTCAAGCCTGTCAAGGTCCCTCTGGATGACATTCTTTCCGTCCAGTGTGTTGACCGCGCCACTCAGCTTGGTGTTGTTGGAAAACCTGTTGAGGGCACTCAATCCCATTGTCCACATCACTGACAAAGATGTTGAACAGCACTGGTGTGAGTATGGACCCCAGAGGAATCCCACTCATCACCTATCTCCACTTGTACATCAACCCATTGACCACAACTTTTTGAGTGCCGCTATCCAGCCAATTACTTATCCATCAAATGATCCACTTGTCAAATCCATGTCTGTCCAGTTTAAAGACAAAGATGCTGTGTGGAACAGTGTCAAAAGCTTTGCACACGTCCAGGTAGATGACTTCAGTTGCTCTTCCCTTACCCATCAAAGCTGTAACCCCACCATAGAAGGCCACCAGATTTGTCAGGCACAATTTTCCCTTAGTGAAGCCATGTTGGCTGTTACCAGCTGGAGGATCTGCTCCACGATCTTGCCAGCACAGAGGTAAGACTGACTGGCCTACAATTTCCGAGGTCTTCCTTATTTCCTTTCTTAAAAATAGGGGTTATGTTTCCCCTTTTTCAGTCAGTGAGAACTTCACCAGACTGCCACAACTTCTCAAGTATGATGAATAGTGGCTTGGCTACTTCATCTGTCAGTTCCCTCAGGGCCTGTGGCTGCATCCCATCAGGTCCCATGGACTTGTGCACCTTCAGGTTCTTAGATGGTCTTGAACCTGATTTTCTCCTATAGTGAGCAATTCTTCATTCTCCCAGTCCCTGCCTTTGCCTTCTGCGACTTGGGCATTATGGCTGGAACATTTGTTGTTGAAGACTAAGGCAAAAAAGTCATTGAGTATCTCAGCCTTCTCCATGTCCCAGGTAACGAGGTCTCCCATTTCCTTTGGGAGAGGGCCCACATTTTCCCTAGTCTTCCTTTTATCACTGACATACATATAGAAGCTTTTATTGTGTCCTTGATGCCCCTGGCCAGATCTAATTCTATCAGGGCTTTGAAAAGAAAGGGGCTTTTGTCAGAATGGAATCAAATTTCAGAATTATCCAAAGGGCTCCTACCACTATGCTGCCAACTTACTTGCGATCTTTCTTATTGCTGGCTACTTTTTTCAGTAAGACTCCTATTCTAGATGACTAACTTAATAAATAGCATCACATCATAACACTCCATGTAAAATACCAACACAAACTCCATCAAGTAGGTGTTCTTTACCTGATCAAGAAATTATTGCCTTTAACAATCCTTCTGAAATCACATAATATCCCCAATGTAAAAGGTTTTCAGCCAAGGACAAATAGGTTCTCTTTGAGGGAAGATGTTTCATAGCTATGTTTGAATTAAGATTTCAGGGATATCTCTTGCAAACATGCAGGAAACATTCTGTATTGCTGAGTCCTCACAGTGGTGTCACAACACTGACTTTAAGAACTGGCACTAGCAGCATGACAAAGCACATTCTTCCAGTGAAAAATGATGGAGACCTTCAGGATTCTCGTTTGGTAAGAGAAGATAAAATAATGAACCTTTAAACAAGTGATACTATGACTATTTTCCTATTGAATTAACTAACTACTGCTTCTAAGTTTATTTACATAGGGTATATTTTCAGAATATTTCTTGAGTCACATTGGATTCTGATACAACATGTATTTTATCAAAATTTGTGCCATTAAATTCTAAACCAACAAATTTATATGCACATGTCAATAGCTAAAGTAGTGTCCCTTAGCAATAATATAAAAATAGAAATTTAGGCAGCTGGCGCTAGAAGACTGGCTCTACAGCACTGTACTCTCGAAAACCATCAGTGTTGAAATGTGATACTAAAGAACCTGATTTTTTATCATTGAAGAGCATAGGCTGCTGTAATTGCTGCTGTCTCCCTTGTTCCCGCTCCAACCAAATGTAGGTTGTACCTTATTTGGTATTTCCATACATATAATCCCCAACCACAACTGGTCTCACCTGGTCTACCCTAATAATGTCAGAAACGTACATCTATTATCCAGATTATACAATTACTTTCACCTTTCAGTGCTCCTCCAGTTTCCAAAAACATTTGCAAGGTCTTACTGGAGGACTACTTGGCACAGAAACTGTGACCTTCTAAACTACTGTAATTTCCCCATAGCCTCACTGAACACGAGGTTTTCCAAATAATTTGCAACATATGATTATTTTTCTTTATGCGTTGGAGTAACTCACAGGATAGGATATTTCATACACAAACATGAAAAAATCCTTGAGACAGCATTGATTGTAATTGATGATATTCTTTAAGCTTCCTTGAAGCACAGTGCTAATGTAAGAGTTGAGACTTAAAGGGAACTAATATGCATAACACTTTGTACTGAAATAAAATGTTTGCACAAACTAAGAATCTATCACCATCAGTTCCCTTAAATTATTAAAGACATCCATGCCATATAGGCTTAGAATGAAGAATTTCCTTTAGAAGCTGCACCTTACTTCAAGAAGTGGAAAGATGTAAATAATTTTGAAGTGGTAATACTCACCTGACTGAAAGTTTTAGTTAATGAATGGCACTCTACTAAAGAAACAACCTGCTAAAATTAACCAAATTAACCATTTCCTGCAACATTATCAGCATTTCAGACTCCCATGAATTCCCACTGTGATTACAGAGGAAGAACAGTAATGGTTTGGCTTTACCATAAAGCAGAAAATTTTTGGCATTTACACGGTACTCTGTGCATTTTAAAGACACCTGTTCAAGTACTTGGACAACTTCAACATACCCCTTTGGATCTTCCAAAGTGTACCCCATCAAGTCCAATACAATCTACTGCTTTTGTGTTACTATGAAGAATATCTTATTACACAATTGTCCAGCCCTTTGTATACCGTGACCTTGTCTCAAAAAGTTGTAAAATGCCCTTCAAAATTAATGATACCTTACATTGTGTTTCTTTGTGACTGGCAGGGCTTGAACCACAAGATACAGTCCCAGAGTTGGGATCTGTTCCTTCCCTATCACAGCAAAAGGACAAATATCGTAAATTGTAAGTGCAAAACTGTCTTCTGATTTTCAGCTGGCATAAGATCTTTTATTATGGAAGAAATATGGTTTGGAAATAAGCAGGGAGAAACTAATGTCTGGTTTCTGTTCCTGTACAACTATATTTGTTTCTTGCCAATTGAAAAGGACATTTGCTCATAAAGTTAGAAACTACCTGCTTGATGCTCTTTACATTATAGGTCAGCTATGAAGGTTCTGTTTCTGTTTGACCTGAAATCTAATTTGCTTCTGAAGACAGTGCAAAGACAGTTTGTCCCTCTTTAGAAGTATCAATGTTCTAAAAAGACTCTTTGCTCTACTGGATCTTCACAGACTGATATGCCATCACTATTGTTCCTGTTTTAAAAGCAGATTGATAATAATTATTCTTGAGAAATACACTAACACCAGTAAGCACTAGATTATGCTGGTCTATACACTGTCAAACACAGCAGACGTAGCTGTTGTTAGTTTTTATGTGTATTTTGTCAGGTGGGAATAAGATCTTTACATAGGTAGGGAACACCTTGTAATTTCACACAAAGACAATGAGACTACAGCCACTGATTGGAAAACAGAATGAAGACTGTCCTAACCAGACATACATTGCTCTGGTTACCTTATCACTAGTTACACTTCGCTTCCTTTTTGGTTGGTTTGCTGGTAGTAGCACATGTAAGTCAGCTGTTGTGGGTAGACCAGGTTTCACAACTGTCATGAGTGTTTCTTTGGGTATATTGGTTTCCTGTGAAGACAAAGGCATGTGGCAAATTACAGAACAGCGTTCTTTATATTTTGTAGAAAATACTTCAGTAGCTCCATGTGTGTATTTTGGTCTTTGGTGTTAAGATCCTTAATCTTTAGAGGGGATTTCACCAGAAGCTAAACCATGGACAAAGCCAAACATAAATCAACTGAAATGTGAACTGCTCTTTGAAGACTGGAACAGCTAAGCATTATTAGCATATTAGAGTGATTTAGGGGCATCATGGAAAGAAGCAAAATGATGTGGGCATATAGTTTTAGTAAAGTTCTGCAATGGTTGTATGTTTTTAGCATAACATTAAACAAATTCCTAAGGGATTTAGGATCCTTTGCAGGCCATTCAGACACTTAGTAGACTTAGAAGGGCATATTAATTTCAGTTAACTCTAACTTAGGGAGGCTACACTTCCATTAGTGTTTAATGGGCAGAGAGAATTCTTCCAGGGTGATACTAAGAGCACCTAGGTTCAGTTCCTGAAATTGTAATGAATACCTGCATCCCCCACTGAAAGATAAGTGCATCCCTTTTAAAAATAGTTTGTGCAAATTTTGGGTTTAGTCCCAAATTCCTCCATGTCTATTTTATGCAGCCACACAATTCTAATGACAACACCCTGGGCACTTCCCATAGGCTTTCTCAAACCGATTCTGGCATTCCATTAAATTGCTCATATTCTTTTGCAAATGATTCAGTAATTATTAAAATGCAAGAGCTGTTTTATAATGGAGGAAAATATTTGTTTGACTGACAGGTTATGGAATGGGTTTAAGTCGAGAAAAGTGGGAAATTACTTTAATTTGACATTTGATGTGAACCTTAAAAAGGCAGGAAATGGTATAAAGTCAAAATTCCAGAACCTGATTTGCACTACTACAAATCCAGGAAAAGTCAATATTTTAAAAAAATTATCAACCTGCATGTAAGTGCTACTGTCCTCACAAATGCTGGTGTGTGCACACCCGGTTGCTGGCATTGTGTGTACCTGAAGAGCACAGCTCTAGAGCTCACAGTTTTCATGGGGTTCTTTTTACTTATCTCACAGTCTTGCTGCATGGCTTTGTACTTGATTTAACTTGCAGGATTCAGCTGCTCTGAATCCACATTTATTTTGTGAACATGATCTAAAAAGCCAGCTGTATTAATGGTACCCCTATATATTATAAATAATTTTCAAAGTTACGTAACTGGCATGAATTCTTTCTTTCTGCTTTGTTTTTACACTAAGACTATGTCTTTTACTTTGCACAGCATCTTTGCTTAACTTCTAAATATATCACATTTAAGCTACTCTTCCTGCTTTGGAGTCAGCACTATTTGCCAATATGTCTATATCCCTAATCCTAGAGAACAATATTTAGCATTAATTGCCAATTAGGCTGTGTTGGACCTAAACTGTCTATTCAACAATATCATCATCTGGAGTCTGTACATCAAAGCTACACTAGGCTCAAACTTGTTTGAAATGTGGCTCATGAGGCTCACTGTATTATTTTGCTCTGCCTACTTTTTTCCAAATGAGAAGGCATTAACTTAACCTTCAAGCTTTATGACTGGCCAGGGAACATTTTACGAGCAATCTGAAAGAGCACCTTTGCAAGAAGTCGTGTTACTACCCGCCCTATGTCTTCCCTCCACTCTGGTATGTCAGGGTTGTACATGTCCAGGTGCTTAGTAAACTTCAGAGGAAGAACATGAAAATGATCTAGAAAAAAAAAAAAAAAAAAAGAAAGAGAAAAAGAAAAAGAAACATTTTTGAACAAGTAACAAACCAGGCTGCAAAAACAGTTTTGTAAAAATGAAAGCTGAAAATATATGTTTTGCATTATTTGCTGTGCAGCGCTGCGGTATCTAGGGGCCCCACTGCTCTGTGTTTACTCTTGCATGGAACAATAGTACACTCCTGTCAGTCATTCAATTTCTTTCTGTATTTTTGTCACCATCAAATCTGTGCCTAAAGGTAAAAAAGCAGGAAGAAAAAAAAATAAACAAAGCAGATTTACATCCATGCTCTGGAGTCATAACCTTCCCAATAATTTTTCCTTAGGACAATACACTACACAGACATGGTTGATTTCTTTGATTTGTAATGGGAATGCACCAATGGATTTTATTCTTACAGAATCATAAGCATATGGGGTTTGCTCATTACGTGTTCCTGTTTTTCATGTAATATGAATACATACTCCATAAACTAGCTGTGAAAATAAGAACAGAAATTATATGAAAAATGCTAAGTACTGCCCTCTTTGAAAAAATAAAAACAAGACACACCCACAACATTTCTCTGGATAATGTTGAAAATATCTGAAATACTAGAAATGGGCTGTTCCTCAGCAAACAGTCTCTAAAATCTTCCCATTCTGCATATAGTCTTCTTGGACAAACACCCAGAGAACTTAATGCAAAGCAAAGAGACCCTCTGGAATGCATGAGTCAAACCTGGCCTCCCCAACACTTCCAAGAGAATTGTATCTTAATGCATTTCTTTTCCAAAGGTTTCTTTATTTCCCTCATGGCCAGTAGTCTCTTGCTCATTGTATCAGGAGTGGTCAACATTAAGAGCAGAAGGAATTTTTGAAAGTCAAAGTCATTGATCCAGTCACACTAAGAGGGTTATACTTTTTCGATTTCTAAAAAAGTGGATGCACTCCTAAGTGGTAGCATAAACATTAAATCCATTTATCTTACGAAAGGAGAAGGTTCATAAAAGCTCAATTTAGCCTGAGTGTGGTTTTCACCATTATTTTAAATTAATAAGTATACTAAAAGCAAAAATAACAGAATCTTCTTCAGACAATAGAGATGTATCATGTTGTTTATTTCCCAATATCTCAAGGCTTTTAGCTCTGCATTTAAAAGAAGCTTTTTCACTTATCACAATTCCCACATGTGACAGCATAAATACAAATGTAAATAATTTGTCTGCACTACATTTTTCACAGTTTATTATGCCGTGTCACCACATTATAAAACACAATAAAACACACCAGGGCACAATGTGAGACAAGAGCTGAAGGGTTATTCAATAATTACAGTAGAGCTATACTTGATCCAAACTCTCAGATAAACATCAAAGGAACAGTGATATATTGTGATAAAAGACAAATATTTCACATTGTTTTTAATGCTGGAGGCATACACATTTTATTTTTTTTTCCAGAAGTATTTACACTACTTAGAAATTTTAAGAAACTTTCTAGCCATAGGCCAAAATACTACTGAATCACTATTGCTACATACAGCATTCGGGAACCACCATAACATTTAAAATAAAGAAACAAAATGTTTCAGATGAAATCTTCCACCCAGTCACACTGTTCAACTTTATGGAATTACACAGTGACAGTACATCCCTCTAATTTTAAGAATTAAACGTGGCATTAAATATAATTTTACGGCAGGTTCAGTTGTGTCAGGGCTGGTTTAAGAGGTATAAGAAACAAGTACACATGAAACAAAAAAATTAACAAGAGTAACCTCTCACCAAAAACGTGGACAACTTTTGAGTCCTGAAGCATGGAGCTCCCACAGGAAGCTTGCACTGTAACTCTGATGTCACCTGTCTCAGCAAACTTCATCACCAGAAAACTCTCCAGTGTAAGGAGTGGCTTTAAAAACCAATGAAAAGGTGAAAATAGAATTTCAGCAAGACCCATGAGAAAACTGTCTGAAGAAACTGTCATTAAAAATAGTAGCAAAAAAGGTTTCACACATATTACTAAATTAATCAACATATTATCAACTTGTTATATTGCAATTTTCAGTATAGGATATTTCTTTCCATACATAGATCCTTTGTAATCAGAATAACTGCCAGATGGGGCAAATATTTCTTGTAGAATAATCGTTAATTAAATTGCAATCAGATCGCACTGAAATAAATGGATTTTGAGGCAGCCTAAACAATCTCTACAAGATAGTATCAAGCAAGTCATTTCCCTCAAAAAATGTAGGGTATGCCAGGGTCAAAAGGATTCATTCTGACAATTTAAGACATGACCCATGAGGGTGCACCAGTCCACCATAACCTCCAAAGTGGAGCTGAGATATTCTGTTCCCTGGCCACATCCGTATGAATTACAGCCCCCTTCACAAGACTACATTGATCTGCACTGCCTGCTCTAGCAATGGCAAAGTCAACAATGATGAACAGATACAGACTGGGATTACGGTACACAGCACATTTACAAGAACAAAGTTCATTGCACTTATCTGAAGCATTCCTGTCATACTTAGTCTTCCTCATATAGAAAATATTTTACTTATCTGTTATTGAAAGAACTACCTTAAAAGAAATTAACCCAGCTAGACAAGAAATATTTTAATAGAAATATTTGGATATTTATTGCTCTAGGATACATTTATCTAGACTTGCTGTCTCCAAATGAATATCACTACACTGTCTGAGTGCTCTCACTGTTTTCATATCCCAGGTATTTTTGATATGCCAGTTTACTTTAGACTCCCAGTAAGTATTTATCTATACAACAAATATATACTTTTGTACAGCACTTAAATCTACAGTACTCAAATTATCAACATGGAAGTGCATAAATCCAAGTTTCATCATTCGATCCCGAATGTATCCCCCTCCACAAGTTTTTTTTTTCCACACGTAATGAAATAGAATACATTTTTGTCATCCCTCCCCAAGAAAATAGTTTAGAAAATCAAACCAATTCTAGAAGGCAAATTTCCATTTCCACATAAGTAGCAATAAAGGGAAATCAATACCTTAAATGTACGTGATAAAACAGAGGAATTTAGATACTGTTTGCCACCAGACACAACTGGCTATTTGGAATGAAAAATCGTCTAAAAGAAGACATGCAACACAGTAGTATTTCTGTGAAAGTAAAAGGTGTCACCCAATCTTTACTGGAAAGAGATTGAAAATAATCTCAGTCAAAACCATTCATGTACCTGAAGATTGTTTCCTATCCACCAGTAGAAGACTGTCAAATTAGGATTCTTAGGCAGTATGATGGCTGTCAGGTTCACCTCCTGGTTTCTCCCAACGACTGGAACCACTTCTAAATTTAAAGCTTGCAGTGGAGCTGAAAAAAGTTCCCAAAATATCATTCAACAAGTATCTATCAATTTATTAATACCTCTTTCCCCCAAAGCCTCTCATTTGCACACCGTAAGGTCCTGAATTTATTTTTCCCTACCTCTTGCTTTTACATCTGCGTTGAAAGTTACGTGCATAATTGGTAGGACTTAATTTCAACCAACCCCCCCATAACCTCCCCCCACCCCACCTCCCCTCAAATCCTAGAACAATGATACGATCACCAAAATGCACATCTCTGATCACTATGGGGTTTTTCTGGTGCATGTCAAATTGTAGAAAACATAAGTAAATATCCCAGTTACAAAGTGGAAAAGTCAATCTCAGCTGGGTTTTTTGTGGTTTTTTTTTTTTTTTTTTTTAAGTAATAAAAGATCAAATGAATAGAAATCTAGCAAATCTCAAATTGCTAAGGGAAAAGCAGAAACTGAGAAAGAATGTTGCTGACTACTAATTTTCATTATAAAATATCAGCTGTTAGGCTCACACCACACATAAACCCTCATTAATGCATGCTTTAAAATAGATGCATACATCAGGGGAGCATTTATTTGCAAATCAAAATAGATAACCTCTGCACTCTAAAAATGTGCCTTAGAGTAAGTTTATTCCTTTCTGAACTTTTGCCTACGAAGGCTGTAAACTTTATTATTGTATAAAAGAAATGCATCATTACAAGGATTTTATCTGTTTCTTAATGTTGTATTTTGCCTCATAGTAGAGTAACTTTATTGAAAGAAAATCTTTCCCTCAGAGGTTTCCAAGTATATCTTTTTCAGAATGTCTGAAGGTAAAAGCTTTATAATAGTATACTGTGATAACAGAATTTCTCAACTTCAGATGCACCATCTACCCAGGATACCACTTTATGGTCCCACATGCATTCGTTACAGAGAATGAATACTAACCCATCCAGTTTTGTTCCATTCTACAATATCTTTTACCTCATTCAAAGTTTTTGCATCTCAGTGCAGACTTAAAGGTAATTAACACTGGTCCTAAGACTTCCCCTTACTCTCTTTCATGAACCCAGTCATTGCCTGTTCACTTCCAATTCACTTTGACTAAACTGATTGAACTTCTTTGAGAGCAAGTTGTTTGAGCCGTGCACACCCTCCTTTTCCACCTTACTTCAATCGGGCTGTGTGCTACTTCACCCGAGTGCAAGGCTCTACTTTCATTCTGCGTTTTCTCCAATGACTCTTTAACCACCTATGTGAATTCAAGACATGTTGGGTGCTTAAAAAAATGGTTTCTTCAATACCTTCTTTACTGAAAAAGAGTTAAACTGGACCTCCTGTTGATAGTGTCTTGAGGAAAATGCAGAAGTTGTAGAAATTCCGTTAAATTTGTTCATCCTAGAAACAAATTTTCCTTCTGATGAGGCAAATTAAAGAGGTCTAGTGGGATCTGCATCACTCTTTTGATTTTACCATAAATTTACATTTTCCCAAGGAAACTAATAATTTTGAGATATGGTTTTACTCCTGAAACAAGTTACTTTCTTTTCCAAAATTTTTAGGGGGGAAGTTGTTCGATACTTGAATGACGAGTTATGTCATGTTTGCCATACCTCTATATAGTAAAGAGCTAAAAATAATTATTGCGAGTTTTAATGCTTTTCTCAGTCACACAATTCCACAATGCATTTGAACAAGCTTCATAGCACCCTTAAGTGTGTACAATTAGGAATGAAATTGATTTACACAATTTCCATTTAACAAAGCTACAATTTCAGTACAGGTTTCAAAGCTCCCTGAATAAACACACACTATAGAGATAATGTTTTCATGAAAAAGAAAATGTATGACTAATTCTTCTTTTCTTTTTATTCTGGTTTACCTACTCACATTTAACTATTAGACTTGCTCTAATTTCTCTTACAGTTCATTAACAATTTGTAGATTGGGTGATCTGGATTAGAAGGCATAATCTGGATGACAGACCAAAATCCATATAATTGTTCTGCATTACAGGGCATTTCACAGTAACAGAACTTGGCAGGACTAAGATGTATTCCCTTTACCATTTGTCACGGAAAAATTTCCCTGGGAATACATCAGCTGGAGATGGAGTGAAAGCAGGACTCTACGGACATATCTGCTTTCATGGTATTTCACAGTGAAAAATGTCTCTGAACAGCTATTAGTGTTTCTCTAGAACGTAGAAATTGCAGTTTAATTAGTGTCAGCTAATTTCTTCCAAATCTTGTGATTTACCTAAAAAATTAATCACAGCAAATCACATAGAAAACATTTATTCAAGTGAGCTGGGTAACATGCTTCCGTGAGTCTTCTGGACCATGTGCAGCAACCATGAACAAGCTCAGGAATGGATCATGTCTGCTTCAGTGCTCTGCTGCCTCTGCACTTCATTACCAAAGTTGTCTTAATGCACCAGGCATTTTACTTGTGAAAAATACCTCTGGTTTCTGCAGTTTGCAAATCCACTGCATAAACCACAATCTACACCTATCATTTTTAACGTTTATTCTGATGTAGGCCACACCAGAAGCACGTTTGGAGAGAGCAGTAGTTCCGCTCTTGATCAGGGCTTACTAGTGGTAGTCACTCTCTGAATGAGTTCTCCTTGGAGGAAAAGATGTTACACAGTATTTTGCTGTTCATTGCTTGTAGAGATCTACTCTTCCTGTGCTTTATCTATTTCTCAGCACCTAGAAACTCCTAAAAAGTAACAGTGAAGCCCTAAGTAATTTGTCTGGGCTCCCTGGTGGTGTTAAATGATTTAAAAAACAAACACAACAAAGAAACAGATAATGAAACTCGGGTGGATTTGATTCTAATCCATTCCATTTGATTTTAGTGGGAGATTCGCCATTAGCATTAATGGATTGGGCTCCATCTGCTAAACAAAGCAGAACTAGAAACTCAGGTCTCAAGGACTCTGAATAGCAAAATACATAAATATCAGCAGTCACTAGGCAGGCTGACACAAAGCACACAGATCTTTGCACAGCCTTGTGCGCAGCTCCAATGATTTCTGTTGCTTTGGGATTAGGCTGGAAGACACACCACTCACAACTGAGAGAAACAGACACCTGAGGAATGCAAGATGAGTTTCCTTTCTTTTGATGTTACTTGTTTCTGATTTCTTGACACATCTGAAAACAGGCTGAAAACAGGCAGAGCAATAGCTGTCTTGAATCTCAAAGGAAGTGGCAAATTCAGTTCCAGTTATGAGTTTCCTTCTTCATTTCAATTATGAGATGACTGAGGTACATTAAGCTTGCAATAGTGCATGATATTCCCTGTGCTGTGCTATTCTTTTAGATCTATTTGATAGGGGGTTTTAGGTCTTAATTAAGGAGAGGCAAGAGGCCCAAGTCAAGTAATAGTGCCTACCAACATGAAGTTCTACCCAAGTACTACTTTAAAACTTTGTGAGAACTACCTACCTAAAATCTAAATCCTAGTACTTTACTAAGTACCCTGACTTCCAGAAACGCTGAGCTTTTAATTCTTTTCTAAAATCATACAAAAGCTCACATATTTCTCAACATATCTGTTCACTTGCTTCTCACAGAACCTAGAAGCTCCTAAAAAGACATAGCTTGAATTTCTCAATTTTAGCTGCTAAGACTGCCAATGGGGTCTTGAGTCAAGAAGGTGGATCAGACCTAAGATTTCAACTGAGACATGCTTGCAGTTTAAAAGATTAATACACCATCCTTCTCACAAATCCAAACAAAAGTAACTCTGACCTGCTAACACATTAGGTTTACAAGCCTCTGCGTTGACAACATACAGCACGGCAAGACTGCGTGAGGTTACTGATAAAATATGCATTTTTCCTAAATGTGGCTAGTAATTTTCTTTACTACTTCATAGTTGTCATGAGATTTTTACACAGCAGTAAAAGTAAGAAAACTAAAAAGCTGATTTACAGTTGACTTGGACGAATACCACAGCCTCATCATGGCCAGCCACATTCTCAGCCTTCACCGAGACACGGTAAATCCCAGGATTCTCATAGTGGTGACGGATGGGTTCTCCAGTCATTGTAAGGTTCACATATATCGCCTTAAAGCCATCTCCAAGATCTACCTGGTATTTGGTATTCAATATATCACCCTAAAAGGAAAATATATAAAAAATATTTTCAATGGCCAGAACCAAAATAGACAGGACACACGATTATAACCATTTTCTGAATAACAACAGCATTTCCAGCCCATCCAGATTTTTTGACTCAATTGCAATAGTTGCAGTAAAACCACTACACCCATGGCAAAGATCAGGGGTCCTCAAACTACGGCCCCCCAGGGTCCTCAATCCGGCCCCTGGTATTTACAGACCCTCCTGCCCCCACCCCTGCCAGGGTGGGGGACAAACCAAGCAGCGGCAGATGACTGCATGCCACTTCATCTGCGCGCCGGCCCCCTGTTTAAAAAGTTCGAGGACCCCTGGCAAAGTCTGTAGTGCAAGAGATGTCATGTGCATTAATAGAGATAATTTCAAATTTCCACAGTAAGGTGCTACCTTAAAATAAGATACCCGAGACCACTAAAGAAGCTGTATGACACAGAAACCACCACCCTTGTCTTAATGCAGGTGGATGTTAACTAACATAACAGTGCAGGGCAGCCCCAAGTTCTGGAGTGATGCTCATATGATTGCAAACAACTGAATATTGTTATTTAGCAAATTACCATTCATCCAGTGAGCTTCTAGCCTATGCAATTATAAAGTAAAATTAGTTGGCTTAGATATTTTTGACAGCACCTTCTAACCACACCCTCTGACTGTCAACCATATGGCCTTCAGGATCCAAGCTGGGATCTTTGTAGAGTTCTACTTTATTTTACAGAGTTACCAGCACGTCTAGAACTAGCATACTCTACTGCAAGAGTAGATGGATGCTTAATGAAGGAGATTATCAAGCTGAGTTTGGGAAAGGGTTTAAAAGTCAAGGCAAATAAATCTGTCATGGTAAACATCTCAAAGAATTTATAATTCATTGCACTTCTGTTAAGTGCTCCTTTAAATGACAACGTCGTCCTAAACTCAGGCCTAAAATAGTGCACGACTGATACTACCATCAGATGACAAACATATGTCCATCACTCATGCTGTCATAGTGTAGCTGCTCAGGAGAGAAGTCAGGCCTGTGCTACGTGGACTGGTGATGTGGATGTAGTCAAAGGAAAATTCATTTTAGCTGTGAGCAGCAACACTTGTTCAATACTAATGGCAGCACTGCCCTTAGCAAGACCTGCTTCCTTGGTCTTCAGCAGTATGTTTCTGCTTGTTTGCCACAGTACGCAGCCATCAGTCATGCAATTAAAACAGGTTGCAGGGCCAGACTTGGTAGAAAAATCTCCATATTGTGAAATCATAGTGTTGGTTTAAAAATCTTCATTGATTCTAGGAAAGGAACACATACATCCATATGCTAGTCAGGTGACCTGAATGGCCATCAGAGCAGAGAAAGACTGAAACCCATCGAAGTATTCAAAAATCACTTTAACTTCCCCATAAACCACTCTCTGAAATAGGTTTGTATCAAAATATCATCCCAAAAGGCAGCACTAACGTAAATTCAAAGGAAGAAACTTTTCCTAGAACTTACATACCCTGGCATTACAAAGGAAAGGAAAACATAATATTATTTCCTCCTTTTATGATTTTGCAGTTTGGTTGATTTTCTTCCATGTTTTATCAGATGAAAGAGCATTGCTTATAATGTAAAAGAATACCCTTAATAAGGAACCTGTAGGGTTATCAAGTGCCTAAACACCATATTTCAAGACACTTAAAGGACCTTGAAAGCTTCTTCACTGTGAGTATTTTTTTTCCAAATAACATCTTTCTTTTGACAGCAGATGGGTAGAATTTAGTAGAGGAGGTAATATGTTATTAAAGTTTAAAGCAAAAAAGATGTCTTCTTGCCAGCAATGTGCCAGTAAGTGGAATCTCTAGATGACATTAGTTTGCAAACAGTTCTTGTTTGCTCTTTCTTACGCTAACAAGAATACATGCATATTTTTTCCAGGTAAGACAGAAACCAGTGTTGAAAGGCAGTAGATGCCGGCTTCTCTTAATTTTTATACTAATAGCTTCCCTACTATAAATATGAGAGTGCTGTCTTCAAAACACCAAGGCATTTCTGTTTCCATGACTAGGAAAGACAGAGAGCAGTGGAGAGATAACAAGAGTCACAGAGGGAAGAGGCAGTTAAATTTAAAAGGAATTGAGGCTTCCAATTCCATGCAAAATAGATGAGTGTCACCAAATTATTACATTCAACCAACATATTTTGCTAAAAAAAATATTATAAATTATTATTATTTCTAATGTCACTTGCAAACTGTCCGAACATACTGGAAGCCTGCTTTCTATACTCCGTGACATCTGGCATTCCTGCACCTAGTGACATGCATTCACATAACCCGGTAACTTAATTTTGTTTGGCCACATAAGTCATATGTTTTGGTTTATACTAGTAGAGCTGTTTCTTAACCTCAGTAATCATTGCGAATTCTCATTAGACTTTGTTGTATAGATGTAATCCTAAAAAACACTCGGGACATTTGAGTATAAATATTATTCATAGCCATAGGGGGCAGCAGACTGCTACATTTCTTCTAAATCTGCCTTCCACTTCGAGGTACTGAGCAAAGACTTCATCAGAAAACACTGCATGGGATTCCCTTCAAGATTCCTCACTTCTAAAGGAAGGTTTTTGAATAGTTTTGTATGTTTTATGTATTGCCACAGAGATTCATGAAAGCTTCAGTAGGAAAAATAGTCAAACTGCCAATCAAAACCATTAGAGTCCAAATTGCAACCAAATGCTCTATTCTTACAATAAACATTTCCAAACAAATTATAAAAAGAGAAGGCAGTATAACTTGCCATGCAAACTGTTAGGGCACTGCAAGCATTGGGACACAGAGTCTGCGAAGCATTAAGCAGCCCAGTGTTCCGCACGTAACCTCCTTGATACCAGTACAGAAATAAATCCCAAGTATCCGATTTATATTGCACGGGTTTGCCAAAATGTGTGAACTTTCTTCAAGTTCTTGCAAATCAGTGGGGTTAGCCAGGAAGTACATTACTCTAGTAACCTGAGCACAGCAGTTATAGCCTAATGCTAAAAAACAAGAATTAGAAAACATAACCATGGCAAACAATTAATCCAAAAGTTACTCAGTGCTGTTGATCAGGGCCTTAGAGTATTGCCTGTCTCAATAAACAGAAAAAACCCATACCTTTGGCAACACAACTGATATATAATAAATGCTTTTATGCTGAGTTATTTGCTGATTTCTATAAAGCTTCTCCTCATTCCTTTCTGAAAGGCAGATTTTCAAAAACACTTAACCCAGAATATTAACTGTTCTCTGCATTTCTGTTCTTCTCTGTCACAGCAGTTGAAATGTTCAGTCCAAAGAAACTGGTAATTTAGTTCCTTTGATTTTCCAAGAAGCCATTGCCTTTAAGGAATAGTGACTGACTACGCTGCTGAGGAGACAAATCCTGTTCTGTGGACAGAACTTGGTGGTTCACTGAGCTTACTGGAATTTACTTGGACACAGAATTTCAATATTTAGAGTCATTCATCTTAGTCTCAAACACAAATTAATCTCCATTCAGCAGCAAAGCAGGCAGGAGTGAAATGAACCCTAAAAATAAGGAGGAAACTTTCATAAAGCTAATTTTCATTACTACCTGCTCTTGTCTGACGATGAAAGTGATGTCTTCCCCAGGTCTAACAGCCAGGCTTTCTTCCCTGATGCTGATGTGAAGTCCCTTGGGAGCAATCAGTGGACACATACGCTGTGCTAAGTTCTGCTGCAGGTCTACACCACCTTCACACACATTAGAAACAACTTTTCTATACCTGCAAAACCAGTAAGAAGCGAGCACACTGAATCAGAGGTGAGCAGGAGAATGCTATTAGAGGTAGTGAATGCAAGTGTGATCATAGCTAATGAATATTCCTTGGGTTTACAAACAGACAAGATCGTAAGTGATCAAAATCAACTCATGATACAAATATTTTGATGAGGGACATTGCCTTTACAGAGTAAAAACTATTGAAGAAAGAGAGTGTGGAGTATGATAAGGATTTCACTTTTATGCATTGGAAGAGTCTGCCTTTCCAAATTTAGAAACATGCCTGAACAGCCCTCCAGGAGCTAGACAGTCTGCTGTCCTCTCTGCCATACCCTTTCCTAGTATTCAATCGTCTTCAGTGCTCTCGAGATCTTAATTCAAACCCCAAAGATCAGGAAGAAGTTAGACCAAGCAGCTTCTGCATTAACCCAGAACAAATTGCTTAGCTGATGATCTGAAATCTATGCATTTCTCAAAACACTTAAAATATTTATTTAACATAATCATATAAAAGAGTGAAAAGCCTTTTAAAGAGCTAGTAAACAAATACTTGGATGTATACAGCAATTATTTATGGATCAGTTTCACTCAGGTATGTTATTTTTAAACATCCTTTAAAATTGGAGTCAGATTTCAACTCTTTTGAATTCTTATTCTGTATATCACAGCTGTCAGCCACAACCCAAAAGGCATCATTTACCTCAGTAAAGCAAATATACACAGAGACTGTAATTCTATTGCTGGATTAGACATTTCATCATTTGGTTCTCATCTCCACAACTGACAGAGATGATGTTATGATAAGCCAGAATAGATGCCAGCTGCAAGTTATTCTCAGCACGGTCGTCAGAATACGTTTTAGTGTATTCTGTGTGGTATTGTTTATGGTTACTAAAGCTTTCCTTTGATTCTGAGTGTTCCATATGGTCAGGAAAAGAATCTGTTCTCCACAGAACTCCTTACCCCTATGGAAGTGAGAGACTGGGAAGTTCCGTGAGATGTTACTGGCTACTCAGAGTAATTCATTGGATGCAAACTGAAAATTGGTCTGAACACAAGCAATGGGCTAAAATGTATCAGAAGTGTAACTATGGCTAGCAAATGTTACAAAAAAATAATAATTAAAAAAAACCCCCAAACTGAGAACAAGATAGCTCTCCCTCTTCTCAAATAGATTGGTTTTGAACTGCTGTGAACATGTAAAATAACATTTCTCTTTCATTAGTCTGTAGGAAGCCTCTGTACATGCTTTAGAGACAGAACTTTTACATTTCCCAGTTTTTACATTTTTACATTTCCTTTTTACATTACATTATTTACATTTCCTCCAAACCATTTTTGTGGCCTTTGGTCAGAATATTCTCCTCCTCTCTGGATGCCTCTGCAAGCCAGTAGAATGTAAAATCAGCTTACCCAGTGCTGCTGGTGTATGCTTGCCCCAGCATGCAGTCTTCAGGAGGTGCTTCTGGGTTAAACCAAAAGTCAGCAAAGCATTTGCTAGACTCCGACATCAGAAGTGCAGAGCGCTCAAAACCATAATCACTGAAAAACATCAAAACCAAGCATGTCACTATCCACTATCCCCACTTCATTCAGAAGTCTAACTTAGGGCAGATGAGACTACTTTTTTAACATTAAAAATGTTTTTTTAGTATTATTCTACCAGCTGGACATAGGAGTTGATGAAGCCAAGTCTAATTTCAATCAATGGGAGTTGTGCACACTTCGGGGAAAAACTGGTTGTAATGACTTTGTCAGTTCTGCAAAGTTAACTTTCATGTGGTGTCCTTTGCCACTCAGACCAACACATTTCTTCTGGTTGGTGTTTTTTTTTGTTTTGTTTTGTTGATTTGTTTTGTTTTTTTTTTTTTTTTATTTATTCATTTGCAAATAGAAAGGGGTTGCTTGCCTTATACATGAATCCAATGGTAATTTTTCAAGTCTTGATCAATAGAGGAAAACATCAGGATTTGTTCAGTTAGGTGAAACAAATACTTAAAGCATGGCAATGTTTTTAAGCAAAGGCAAATGCAAAGGCAACCTGTTATTTGAAGAAATTTGTTTATACACAGCTATGTGGGGAGAGGGCAAAAGGAGGAAAATACACCCATTCCAAACTCAAAGTAAGTATTTACTAGCAATAAACCAAAAGGTCCACAGACAGACTCACCATAAGAAATCAGAGTTCACACATTCACACACTTTGGATGTAAGAGCTGATGTGAAACTTCTCCCTTTAATGCACCACGATGAAATCTTCCTCTTTCGAAAGCTCCTCTGCTGGCCCATGATGCAACGATCACCCTGAACAGCAAAGCACTGGACTTATTGCACACTGTAACCTACACAACACAGATGTGACCTTATGTTGTCCTGAGAAACTCTGGTCTTGATGCCAAGACTATAAACTTGTAACAACTCTCTCATATTCAAATGTATATAGGTATAGAAAGCCCTCATATCCACCGCTGTTCACTAACTGGCCATTACAGATTTGTAACACACGCTGTGTTTTAGGGAACTAACCCAAAGATATACATGAAAATTCAAATGCCATTTGACCCATGTTCCATGTGTGCACAATCTAGGCACAGGCCTACAACTGGCCGTTTAAAAGTTCAGTATGCACGCAGATGGCTGAAATTCCATCTAAATCACTGTATCTCCTGTTGGCAGGCAACATCGCGCACCGATTGGACACAGGCAAATGAAGACTCGTCGCCCCCTACTGGTAATTGGGCAGCTGTAAGTACTCTGTCAAAGTGTTCTAGTAGTTTCTAATTTCTGAAAGACATTTCAGTGTCAATATCCCAAGATACTGTTACTCTTTACGCTCAGATTTGCAAACGTTATTTGTAAATACACACCATTCCCAAACAAGAAGTGCAAAATGAAGCATTTAGAGAACTATCAAATGACAGCTGGAAAGCTGGAGTAACACAGACCAGCTTGCAAAAAACCACCGACCCTGCAGAAAGTGAAAGAACAAATGTACTGGAAGAAGCAGAACATAATAATCAGAACGATTATGAATAAATATGACATATTCTATTTAATGTAAAAAAAACCCCAACACCTCACATTGGTCTCTTTAATCAATACATTGTCTAGAAACACAGCTTTGCAAAACTGGATTTGGCCAGAGCACCAGGATTAGCACAGCCTTAATGCATTACTGCAGAAATGGTATTGCCCAAAACAACTGGACTGCATTACATGATTGGTCCACTGAGATCCTAAATTACTTCTGGAATGGGCTTTACTTGTGGCAATTTATATACGAGTACAGTATGTGGTCAGGAAGTTGGCAGAACACATGACTGCATGTTGAATTTGCTTCAATCAATATTACACATTTCAGTTTCTGGTATATGCTTCACAATCCAACAGGACCACCTATTATTATGGCAGACCACCAGATATACTTCCACCTTTTCCCAAGGCACAGATCACACAACCTATGGGAACACAAAATCCTCTCCCATTTTAAACAGTTGTAAAATCAGCATAAACCAACATAAGGAGATCAAAGCTGGGGATGTAACATCCGGATTCTGTTTGAAAACATTTTCCTAGCACACAGCTCTACATTGAACTGAAAGCTACGGAGAAGTTGTGACAGTTAACATAAGACTGTGAATACCTGTAGATTTGTGAGCTCCCAAGACTCATAGTCATCATCAGTGCACTCCCTGGGGAAAGATGGTCTGAAGTCCACTTTCACCAGTTCCCAGTCTGAACGGTAGCTAATATGTCCAAAGACTCTGAACAAAAAGATCAAAAGTAAAATCTTACTGCAAAGAAATACCAGACATTGCAGATTCAAATTTGCAGTTCAGTCTTTTCCTTTCCATGGTCATGGTTCTCTACTAAAAGGTCCCTGGTTAATTTTTCTTCCACTTTTACTCCTCTTCATATACAAGTTAGAGAACATTTAACATTTTAGTTATATCTTAAGTTAGAGAACATTTGCCAATTCTCTATGAAACTTTACAGTGCAAAAATGTAGCTTATAGCTTATAGATTTTTTCCCCTCAACAAACTATCTAGAACATTAATTGGAAATATACTACCTTTTCTAATTTGGAACCCAACATTTTTGTCTATTATCTTGCTATATGAAACATGCAGAGCTCTCAGATTTTGATAGGGAATTAAGGGAGCTGAACCCAGGATCACCAGATTCAATTTCCAGCTCTGTCACTCATCCCTTACGATTACAGAGCAACTTCTTCAGTTTTTTCTGATGTGTATTTTTTTTAACTGTTACAGATTTCAGATGGTAATTTGCTATTGTTTAAACTCACAGCAGTATCATTAAATTATATTAATTTCTAAGCAATACAATGTATCTACACATTGTGCTGAAGAACTCTTGAGTGTCCTCTTCATTTCAGATAGTCCACTGTATAATAAAACCCAGCCACAAACTAATTTGTTTTTTTTTTAAAAAAAGGAAATCTTATTACTTTAAAAAACAAGCTGCACTTTCAAAGCAGCCAACATTTTCAATGTCAGCATATTTATTTCAAAAATAAAATGGGTAAGTACGACATCCAAAAAAAAAAATTAGAAAGGATAAAGACTCTATTTGGGAAAAAGTCAAATGTATTTGCGGTTTGTATCAGGCTTATGTGACTTACTTGCCAAAGAATTTAAGGTTGATTCTGAAGCCAAGAATTTCTGTGCAGTTCATACTGCATAGAGTTCATATTCCAAGCTTTAGTAGCATTCTCCAAACTAATTCATTCCTTTTGTTTTGCCTTCAGTTTTGTCCAAATCCAGACACAGCAGGAATGGTACAGTTTTGGTAAAATCATTCTGCTGCACATAGTCATTTCTCTTGTCCTGAATACCAGGTTCAAAGTGGAACTAGGGTAGACCAGAAGTGAGGAAAGGGTGGATTCTCTGTAGCACAGGGAAACATCATCACACTAAGCATCTTCCCTGGTAGACAGATGCAGAGCCTTGAAGTCTACCAAAGAGGCTGAAAAATAGTTGCAGAGACTAAAGTAATACAGTGATTTCCCCCTTTCCTTTCTGGTGTCTCTGCTCCTCAGTCATTGTGCAGATATGTAGGTATCTATAGATTATTGCCCATACTGCTCACATTATAATGACTGAACAATCCAGGCTCACAGGAAACTTCGCCATCAGAAGTGCACTTAATTAAACAGGAACATGTGCATTTAGTTTGTATGTCTTGCTCTTTTTTCGTAAGGCTCTGAGATTAAAGGACTTGGATCATATACTCTCTTTCCTTCTAAATGTACCCATGGCTCAGAAGTAGAAACAATACATGAAAACTAAAAAAATGTGGCTTGGTCCACTGGCTGTATGTGTACATAGGTGTGTGGTCCCACATCTCTCACTGACACCTACAGGTTTGGTTCCTTTTTCTGGTTCAGCTGGATCCTGAGAGCTGCAGTCATCATATAATCTTATTCACTTGTAGTTACATACTCACTGAAGTGACAACTTAGGTGGTCTCATGCTTCTTCCACAATGTCTGCTTCAATATGACCAGCTTTGCTGACAAGCACAAAGTGTCTTTTGCATGCTAAGACCTGTACTTTTTTCTTTTTAAAAAAATTTTTTCTCCATAAAGTACAAACATAAGGCAGACTTCACCATGTGCTTATGTAGCTACCTACCTCAGCGAATGCTTCCTCAGACACCACAAAAATTTACAAATTGTTTACATATCTTTTATTTACTCATTTATCAGCAAGTATGTCCATGTGCAAGAAGCCAAGTCCTGTCAAACCTTCACTCCTGCCTCAAGAGAAGTATTTTCTAATATAACAAGTGAAAAGTTCTTCATTCATGTAAGCTATCTTGGACAGATTAGTCAGGAAAAGAAAATAGATGGTAGTTTGAGTTCAATGCAGAACAGAATAATGAAATTCTCCTGAAAGTATAAAAAAACCCCTCCGAACTATTAATAATCATCTTTGAGACCTCACAGAGGATTAGGGTGATTCCCGATGACTATGGAAAGGGAAACATTTTGCCTATATATATACACACATATGTGTGTATATATAACCATATATATAAACCAGCAAACAAGAGCCCAAGGAGTTACAGAATTAGTTTTGATATCCACAAAGATACCAAACAAATTATTAAGCTATCCACTTGCAAGCACCTTGGAGATAATTAAAATGATAACAAACAGCCACCACAGATTTGTCAAAATCAAATCATGTCAAACTAATGTAATTTCCTTCTTTTATAGGGTAAGTGGATAAAGGAAAGGAGAAAATGTAGCATATTTGGCCTTTGCTACACAGTTCTAGCTGACATTGTCTCAATGTAAAAAAGAAAACAGTGCAGATAAAATCATTGTAAATGAGAAATGGAAGTACATATCCTATTAGAAGAAACCATTTTTTAAAAGTAGTTATTAAACAGGGAAATATTTTGAGATATGTATCACAAAGATATGATGGGTCTGCCATCAATACTTTCATAAAACCCGTGTGGTCAAATAACAAACACACAAAATTTTGTGGATAAGACAAAAGAAGGGGAGCGGACACTGACTGATGAAAGTAATACTCAGAAATCAACATGATGAAATACTCCAAAACAAACTGCAAAAAGTACTCCTAGGGAAAAAAAGAAAACAACCACAAACCCACAAAACAAACAAACACCCCACCCCACCACCCCCCAACAAAGTACAAAACCAAAACAGAGAATAACTTTCAAATATTGAGGAAAAGGCTTGGACAATTCTGGGGAACTAAACCAAGAATGCAATGGTGCTGCAAAAGAAAAAAGACTAACTCTAGGTTATATTCAGAACTGGAAAACAGAATACACTGATGTAATTCTTTTGATAAACCTGGCACTGGTGGAGCCTCTGGAAGAATATGGTGTCTAATTTTGGATGTTATACATATATTTACACACTCACTAAAAATGAATTTGAAGAGGGGCAAGGATGACTCATAAACTGCTTAGAAATTGTAACCAGTGAAGATAGACTGAAAGAATTGGGTTTTCCTCTGGAAAAGATAAAGCCAAGAAGCGTAACAAAATGTGTTCAGAGTTTTGTTACAGATGGAGTACTTGTCTTCAAAGAGACCCAGAGGAAAGGCAAAAACAGAGGAAGGACAAGTATCAATAAACTTAAAACATACAGCTGCACAATTCTCAAATTCCTTCTCCTCAGCACTGGTGAGGCCACACCTAGAGTACTGTGTCCAGTTCTAGGCTCAGTATGAGAGACATGAACAGACTGGAGGAGTCCAACAAAGGCCATGAAGGTGATGAAGGGATGGGAGCAGATCTCTTAAGAGGAAAGGCTAAGAGAGCTGGGGCTGTTCAGCCTGGAGAACAGAAGATTCAGAGGGATCTTATAAATGTATATAAATACCTTGAGGGAGGGTGCAAAAAAGATGGAGCTAGGCTGTTTTCAGTGGTGCTCAGTGACAGGACCAGAGGAAATGGGCACAAACCGAAACACGGGAGGTGCCCTCTGAACAGCTGGAATTATTTTTTTACTGTGAGGGTGACTGAGCATTGTCACAGGTTGCCCAGAGAGGCTGTGGAGTCTCCATCCTTGGAGATAATCAAAAGTCATCTGAAAATGGTCCTGGGTGACTGGCTTTTGGTGGCCCTGCTTGAGCAGGGAGGGTCAGACAAGATGACCTCCAGAAGTCCCTTCCAACCTCAACTATTTTGTGACTATGTGATTCTGTAATGGTAATGGTACAAGATATTGAGGTGGCTTATTCTCTCTCACTAGAGTGAGAAATTAGCAAAACATCAGGATTAGAGCTAAAGATTAGATAAAATATTCAGATATTGCCCAGTCTCACATCCTATAATGTTATAAAAATTATAGAAATTGCTCTAGCAATTATGCAAATTATCCTAGAGTAATATGGAAACTACATGCAAACGATGCATGTATACAGCAAAGATACTGCTTCAATGGTGAAATAGAAGCCTCTCCTCTGTGGATTTTTAGCAAAAGACATAAATAACTTTTCTGCCTGTCCAGACTTTTTTTAAAAAAAATAAAATACTAATTTCCATTATGGTTGTTCTGATTCTGCAGACTGAAAACCATGTTCTGACAGAGCAGAGTAACTGTACCACTGATTCCACAATTCTCTGGCTTAAGTAAAATTCCTGAGATTCAAGGAAGTGTCCCAGCACAGCCACAAACCCCATGAAAAATACAGCCATACAGCTTTGTAATTCCTGGGGCAAATTTCCCAAGAAATCCAGCACCTTATACCCACTCAGCTTAAACTGTTTGAAGAAAACAAAGGCTTAATGATTATTAATGCTGTTGCTGCAGTAACACTTGTTGCTCCATTGAGAAGACCCATCCAAATGTATTGCTGAATTTCACCAGAATAAAAAAAGGAGTACTCTTCCAAAGTAAGAAAGAAAGATGTATTTAGTAGGATTCAATGGATTATGCAAAAATTTGAGCTACAATAAAACAATACATAACAGCAATCACAATCTAATTGCTCAGGTGCAAAATATATATGCCCAATAAAATATCAATGGAAAAGACTGCAACAGTGCAGCAAGTGTAACTTATGATTAGAAGATAAATTTCAAGATGATAGTAATTCATAAGCTACTAAAACCTTCCTCTTGATTAATTATATTTCATTAGAAAGCCATCAAATCAATTCTTCTGGAACTATGAAAGATGATGCTGTGATAAATAATTTTTGAAAGAAATTCCAATTACCTTGGAAATTAATTTACTTTTATTTGCAAGAATTTAGGATCCATAATTTTTACTTCAGTGTTTCAGTTGCCATAACAACTTTGTACATTTGTTCCTAGTTCATTTATGATCACATTTTTTAATTTGATTGCATCATTTGATAGATAAGACAGTTTAATGCAGGTTTTAAGCTAACTAGTTTAAACTATTTGCTGGAGGATTGCTGGTTATTTCTGTTCCTGATAAAGCTCATAATCAGGGAGAGATAATTTAACAGAAATTATATGTGATGATAATACTTCCCAGTAAATTCACGTTTCTATTCAATAGAAAAGAGCATCTATTCCAGATGTTCCTAGTTCAGATGAGCAGTAATAACTGTATCACCTGCTGTGTTACCTGCAAACCACCTGACTACGGTGGTGATGATGCTGATGCTGGAGACTCCCAAAGACTTATTAAATAAAAATTAAGCTTCCATGGCTTCATTCCAGAAAAATGAGCCTGATTTTGACAACACACTGCTCATCTCAGATGTCACAGACACAGCTTTTTATAACCACTACACTTGCCTTCCTCTTTAGCTTTTCTACTGTGTTCTTCAGGATTTTCTTCATGGGCCTTCGCAGCATCAAAACACTCTTTGCTAGAGCAGATGGATTTTAGCTACAGTATCCCATATCATGGATCTCATCCCACATACATTAAGACACACATTCAGCGACTTTTTGTAGTGTTACGGTGGTTTACCTTTGATCTGTTAGCCATATTGTATCCAGACAAAGCAAACTGCAGCACAGCTGAAACTGCAACAGTATTGTTTTACTGCTGAGTCTCTGAGATCACTCAAATACCTCAGTGGCAGGAGTGATCCTGCTGTACTACTCCACCAAGGTCACAAAGACAGCACATGTGGAATTTATTCAGATGTTTAATGTAGCAACTTAAATTGTCTAAGTCTTGCAGTCGTACTGAAGACTAGTGATGACAACTGTGTGATGCACTGCTACTTTTGTTTGAAATCACATGCCTCTCTCGTTCTAGACACACTGCTTTAATCTCCCAAGTGCTGTTTTGGCTTTTGCTCTCCTCTATATGACTTTGTCGTCAACTGTGATGTTTGAAACAGCATGCTGCCAAGGTAGCAGAATTTGTCTGTATAGTCCTGTATTGCCCAGTTGACACACTGCTAACCAGACATGCCAGTCGGGGGCAAAACAGAACCTCTGTTGTTTTGGCAGAGCCTTCAAATGTATTAAACTACTGACAATAAAACCTAGGGTTTGAATCAGGGTCAACTGAGGACCCCACATACAGGTGATAAAGGCAATCCCAATGGCTCTGTCTTTGATAACATGTCTAAATTCCTCCAGGCAGCATCTAAACAAAGATGTCCAAGCATCTGTAATTAAGGCAAGTACCTAAATTTTTTTTGGATCTAAACTTCAATATACAACAGTGAGTATGTGATCAATATGGGAAAGGAAGCCAGACTCTCAGAGATGCTAGTTAATTATTTTAATAACTCTCAGTCTGTCTCTTGTAAAGTATTCATCTAAATGGAAGCAGTCACAGAGCTATGCTAAAATGTGGTATTTAGATCTTATTCCCCATGTAAGACTCCCTTTCCTATAGTAGATCATACTAGTAGGAAATACAACTGTCAGTGAACTTATTGTATAATTAAAATATTTTTTAACTGTCATGACTCCTTGATAATTGTTCTAACAATATTGCAATTTCAGATTGAATACTGAATTCACCTTACAGTTCACTAAATATCAGAGGCCATTTACATTAAAAAAGCAGCAACTTTCTCAGTTGCTTTTTATATAAAAGGAGTAGTGTGTAACAACTTTCTTGTCAGTTTATGGTGAACTAAAGACCCAAGTCCTTTGCTTCACTTAGACCTTTACTACAACTGATGACAATGTAACTAAAAAAGCAAATAAATGTGACAGTCTTTTTGTTTTGCCTGTTGTAATTAATATTATTACAGTGCCTTTGAACATATAGCAAGACATATGACCTCTCCATGCCAAAATCTGTAAAGAAATCACCAACTGAGGGAGGCACGGAAGGATGCACTTTATCTGTAGTGTAATCACTACCAACAGTGTCCTCCTTAACTCACAGAAGCAGTAATATTATTAATGAAAGGCTTTCCAAGGGGATATGGGTTGGAAGAGTAGGTTAGCCATGACTATGTCCTACAGTGCTATTTGAAGCCTACAATTTTCAAAAAGAAAATGTCAGATGAATCTTTATACACATGCTTTCCTTCTAACACTTGTCTTTGCTTCCTTTTCAACATTATAAAATCAACAAAAACTGAGTAAGTCAAAGGGTTCATACTAGTAAAATGGATGAAAGTAATGTATGATTCAAGCTGCAGTCTGTTATACATCAAGATTATAATTCAGCATATTTTTCTAATTCCCCAAAAGAACGTAACAGAGGTCACATTTTCAGTGGCCTTGCTAAATTTTAACTACAGAAATGATGAATGCTTCCATGTGCAAAAGTAGACACCTGCCTACATACAGCAACTGCACATAAAAAGTGCTTGTGTACAAAACAGATCACGTAGAAATACACTGAGGCACTTACGATTTAAGTGCCTTAAACTACAAACATATGCATATACTTAATGGACTAAAGAGAAGAATAGGGGGTTTTGGCGTTTTTGGGTTTGGGGTTTTTTTTGTTGTTTTGGTTTTGGTTTTTTGGTTTGGTTTGGAGGGTTTTTTTGGCTGCCAGAATGAAAAATTAGGGGAGGAAAAAAATTCAGTTCAAATTGAATGAAAAAATGTTTTTTAATTGTTTCCTGCCCCCCAAAAATAATAATTTCCATTCATTGTTTTATGACAAAACATCTTGGTTTCAGCTCTTTAGGGAAAAAAAAAGGATGGAAAGGAATACTTTGGCTCCGTGATACTTGCAAATTACCTCCAACATTTTTTTCCATCTATTTGGTAAATTCCTGTCCAAGAACAACCTTTTTACATGTAAACTGTTTGGAAATAATTGAAGATTTAATGGCTAGCCTGATGCCTTATGCAGAAATAATACAAGGTGGACAGTGAATCAAATGGATTAACTTAAAGAGAAACATACGACATTGTAGAGGATAGTTTGTATCATTCAGCTTTCTGCTGTCATCTTACTTAAAGATTAATTTGGGATACTTTAAAAAATATGTAATTAATTCTTTAGCTAATACTTTTTTTCCCTAGTTATATTTAAAAAACAAGTGTCTCTTGTCACAGATAGGAAATTATTCATTCACACTTCACCTGGCAGAGCCAGAGTAAATAGCCTACAGTCACCTAAATTGTGGCTCCTTCATTTAGAGAGCAAAATATAACAAAATGGAGTTCAAGACCTCACCCAAAAATAAGTAAAATATTTGAAAAACTTTATTGTTGTCCTAAGCCTTTAATGTCTACCTCATCATCACATTTATTAGAACTAGAAGCTAAAACGTAACTGTCTCCCTGAAAGCAAAGACAGAGCACCAGAGCTGCAGGCACTCAGTGACAGGGCCTCAAAATGACATAAAGCGTCCATCTGAATGAAAAAGTCATGTGCCACCCTTTTTCTGTCCTGCGCTCCTCCTTTACACAGGGACAAGGTGATAAAAGATTCTTATAGGACATGGATTCCTAACCTTTCAGCTTCTTTTATTCAAATATATTTTGAGGTCTGCTCTCAAAAGGTACTAAATAAGGGCTTACAAAGACACTGAAAGCATCGTGTTCCCATGTTTCTGAAGACGTTATCAAAACTTTACGGAAAGAGAAGAAAAAAATCGTTTTACCCACTGGACTTCATTTGAGCTGAGAAAGAGACAAGAGCAGTCCCATGGTCTTGGCTCCAAGGCCACAGGCTGGCAGCAATACTACAACTTGCTCTGTTAACATCTGTGTCCACAGAGATGTCAGCAAAAGCACTAAAATTGCCAGTAAATAGGAACCTGTACACCTGGATTAACTGATATCTAGATCAGATTGAAATAATCAGTTTGCTTTTTCAATGCTTTTATCACCATTGTCTTCCTGTGTTTCTGTATGTTTCCTCCATCTATTGACAGACAAAATTGTTCCTCATTATGCAGAAAGGAAAATTACCACTTCATAACTAAGCAATGCTTCTCAAATAAGAGATCAACTAGCTGCAGATAAAACCTAGACATTGCCTTGGGATATCTGCTATTCTCTTACATAATGAGGCTTTATCTATCTTTTTTAAGGGTTGCAGTACAAGAAAGTTAGTAGTGAAGAATTCCTAAGAGAGAGATGTACCTCCACCTAGTAGGGCACTTAAAGACAACAGGGAAGGTAGTTTGCTGCCACGTGTCACACAAGAATAAGCTGCACAAACTACACAATGTTGACTAACTGATGTTAAAGTTGAGGCTGACACTCCTAGCAGAATTGACAGTTACAAAAATCCAGATGTTCTCCCTAATACCTAACATCTGTTAATATCATATCCACTTCGTTTTGAGGAAGTTTAAATGAGACTGTTTTCTTGTTTCCATTATCACCTAGGAACCCAACAGGAATGCAACAACAGACTTTCAAGACAGCAAAATTTGCATGCTGGGGTTCTGCATTTCAGAGATGTCATGAAGTTCCCAGCGGCATCATAAATTGTTACTCTAGGAGACCTTAGAAAAAAAATCCCTCTGCAAAAAACTGCAATTACCCATAGGGAACATTTTGATTCTACCTGACACAAAGAAAAACAGTCCTTTCATGTAACCTCTTACTGGCTTTTAAAAGGGGCCATGGTCTGCAGTACCATGGTTATCATACCTACTGTATTTATACTGCAATCTAAATAACCCATTTGGGAAACACTCCCAGAAGCTGAAATGTGATTTAGAAGTCATTTTTACAGTTTTGAAACTTTCATTATATGAACTACTTCCTCTGAAGAGGAACATCAATATTTCAGACATAGAAAAATTCTTCCTTTTTCCACTGAGTTAGGCCATTACTCAATCCAGCGTCATTAAGTAATTTTCCCCAAATATAGCATATTGCTAAGTTAAACACTGCTTTGCAGTAACCTTCATTCTTAGAATTCTAAAGAATTTAGAACAAAATAAAGTGTATTAGACCATGCACTGTTTTGATGAATATACATCAATTAGTCTAGAAAATTTCTTAGCAAACCTTACTTATTAATTTAGCAATAAATGGTGGATTTGAGCTATTCATTTAGAAATTAATTATTACACAGACTGAGTTTCCTAAACTTTATGAATACTTCATTGCTTAGTTTTCCTAAAACTCTTAACTAGGTCTATTTAGAAATTGATTTTTACACAGAATGAGTTTCCTACCGTTTTTGAATATTTTACCACCTAAAACTCCTAAAAATCTTAACTAGGTCTATTGCAGAGTACAATGGAATAAAGTATTTTTTCCTTGGCATTTGAGTGTACATATTTTGAATACTGCAGGGAATTTGGATGAATGATTTAAATTAATGTTGACTGGCAGATGACAACTCAGTTTTAAGAAAACTTTTGATAAGTAAACTTCCCCCCCGCCCCGTTTTGGAGAAAAAACAAAACTTTCTGAAATGAAGGCTTGAGGCAAACAGGTTCACATTCCTCCATTCCTTTAGTAAAGCCTACCAGGCCATTTCATTTTGGTTAAGTCAGGACAGAACAGGAATTCAAATGGAAGTCCTTTACAAGTCAAGTCAATATCCCAGTCACCATGCTGAGGACTGAGAAGCCTCTTTTACACAGTGTTATCAGGTTCATTAACATTTTCCCCAGATAATATGTCTGTAGATATTATTTTTTCAACACAAATTAAAAACATTGAAGGAAGTCCCTAAGCCGACTTCAGTGGAACCAGGGTTTTACTTACAGTAACAGCCACTTTCCATACAAGTAAAGTATTCTTTGACTCTTTCGTGAGTTTATTCTAGGTTTAAATGAAATAGTGTCTGTTCCACAGTTTTGCTATATGCTTTTACAGTTATTAACTTCCTACCTCAGATTTATACTCTCTTTCCTAATTTATGCATATTTTGACATTGGACTATTTATTCAAAGTTTCTATTCAAACAGATTCCCTACCAAAGGGAGAAAATTATATTCCTGTACAAGTAAAAAATGTCAGACTAAGTCCTTCATAATGGACTTGGGTATTCCTCACGGTGGAAGACACTACTAAATTATTTCCATTACCATACACAAGTTCACCTTACCATGTTCTACCCAGAAGAAAACACACTTTTATCTAATAAAATGGAAAAGATGGCATGGGGGGGGGTTGGTGATTTTTTTTTTTTTTTCTTCCAGGGAGTGTGTATCAGTGCAGCAAATCACTGTAGATTAAGTCATGTGCAGCAACTCAGTACAAGTGTGAAGTTCTGATAAAAAATTACCTAAGACAGACAGAATGACAAAAGGTCTGACAAAGTCAGACAGAGCACCACTGGGCTGATAGTCACCCTGAAGGTAAAGCCCAACAAAAAGCCATAGGGTAGACAAGGAAGTTGATGCAATGTCAGCAAGGAAACACATACTGCAGTTTATTCTTCTCATTATCTTCTGAGTGTGGTAGGAAGGCTGTAAGTCTTTTCAGGGCCAGTCTGTAACAATAAGTGCTTGATGTCCTCCATGTTCAGTAGAACTAGCTGCAGAGTAAGAACCTACAAGCCTGGCACTGAGGTGCTGGAGTCACACTCTTGTTCTGCCCTTAGAAATCTACAAGTCACACAACGCTTTTTTGTCAATCTGAGCTCATGTACCAAATCTAACTAGTTTTATGTATTTCAGATGGACGGTTTCAGAAAGGCATTGTGCTTTAAAAGAGCTCTTTAGCCCATTCAGCCAGATATTTAAATAAATCTTCACAAAATCACTGCTTTTAATGATACTTAGTAATAAAAAATAACCCAGAGCATATAGTTATCACACATCATTTTATCTGCCATAAGTACAGTTTAGGATAAGCTTTTGATCCCTCTGCTGACACTGAAATCAATAGAAATCCTTCATTCAGAGGCATAAGTATCACCTTGTGGCATATATTATACCATCAAATGGAAAGGGAAGATGGCGGGGTAATACTGTTCTTCTCAGGTCATATACGTATAATGGAGGATAAATGGGACAGGGGAGAAAGAAATAACATACCAAATTCAGCTCTGCGTAGTACAGCATTATGAACTTGGCACACTATTTTTAAGTACATTGGGTAGGATTTCTGTTTTGCTGAGGATCCTTTTCACAACTCCATGCTGGGCTAAATATTTTTTTTTTTCCCCTGAGGAAAATGCTACTAGTACATGTCAAATGCGGTTCTATTTGTAACTTCTAGGAGGAAAAGCCTGTCATGCACACACTGAAGTCCAGTAGTCCAATATAAAAGATTGCACAAGCTGTTCTGATAGGAGCACACATAGCAGCCTGGATATCTGTGAGCACATTCCCCTTTCCTGCTGCAGTCAGCATGTGCCTTTTTCCCTAATTGGACAGGTGTTTTTTACTCTCAGGCACTTCTAAAATATTATCATTTATCCTAGGGCACAGAGCAGAACTTGCAGCTCAGATCCAGATGTCCTTGGCCCTTTGGAAAAAGACAGAAAAACAGGGGCCCGAGTTGCAGAATTTGGTTATTTTTAACTCTATTCACAGCATCTGCTTCAGTCACTGTAAGAATAAAAGTGTGTATGTGTTATCACAGTGTTTGGTTACAGAAAATACTCCAATGTTAGTTACTATACATATAGTAACAATATAGACAATAATATAGTTGCTTACACCATGAAAACAACAGCTATTTAAATTTTTTGAAGTCTGCCTAAGAATGGGTAGGAAACAGAAAATATACAGGAATTAGTAAATTTTTTACCTGTGTTTCTCAGATTTGTATTTTCAGTCCTATTATTTCACTCTCCCTTGTGGTAAGTTTGCAAAATTTCATATGAACACAACACTTCATTTTTACAATCTGAAATACTGCATGCAGGTAATTTGAAAGACAGGTTGCGTGCTAGGGAATTTGAACATCAGTGTAAGAGTCTGTGTGACTGCAAGAAGCAAAAGCCACTGACTCAAGCACTATCTCAAACATCGTTACAACTATGCTCAAGTATATAAGCAGAGAAAGCCCTGAAGATAGATGAAGCCAGTAACTCACGTCATGACCAATGTCTCATCTCCAGGTTCACTAAGTAATCCATCCACAAAGACTGAAGTGCTAGTAAAATTATGTGTACTCCAAGTCTGGCCTTCATCTACGCTGAACCTGTAAAAAAGCAGAAATGGTTTTCATTTACAACTCTAAATATACAAAATAGAATTAATTCATTAAAAAATAAATCCCCTCATTACAAGTCCAGGATTTATGATCACCAACATACAATGTGTCTAGACATATATCATATTAATGTGATCTTTTTCTCAGCAATGTATACAGGGGCTCACATCTTTATTAGAAGGTGTATAATAAATTTACCACAACAATGGAAATTCACATGGAGATAAAAACAAAAGTCTGTCAACAAACGATCTTGCTGCCTCGTAAGGCTCAAGAGCAAGGTAATTATACTTCATTCTTTCCAGTAGCCTCTGAGCTAGAGACCTGTTAACCAGAGGTCAGTGAATCATGTGAGACAAACCAGCCCAACTGCTAAAACCTGTGGGAGGTGTGGTAACTGTAGGCACCAAGATGATAGCCCTTCACAGCTGCTACCATCCACTTAAAAATTTGCAAAAGATGCTGATGAATCACAAAACATATTTCAAAAACTCTGTGTATCCAAAATTTATGAATCAAAGTCTCTTTTCTTCTGTATATTTCCTCCAGGTCTTTTGGATAGTAGGTTCGTGATGGTTTTCATTCTAGATAACCAAGTAGCCTAGTTACTATCAGTGTATACAGGATTGTGCAAAAATGAACCAAGTCACAAGTGATAAAGATCTCTTATGTTTTTTATGCCAACTATGGTAGTTTTGTATGCCATTACGTAAGGTTACTATATTTTGCTTCACTATCATGCAGTTTAAAACTTGATGTTTTATAACAAAATACTTTGCAGCAAACTGTGGTAGTTTTGTATGCCATTACGTAAGGTTACTATATTTTGCTTCACTATCATGCAGTTTAAAACTTGATGTTTTATAACAAAATACTTTGCAGCAAACCTTTCCTGCCAAGCAAGCTGAGAAGGCCATTTGCTGCATTATCACTATATGACAGAATCTATGCATACTAAAATTAATTGGTGCATGAAGATCACACATGAACTAGGCTTCTTCCATACTGTGTTACACAGCACATAAGTGCTTTCCCATTGGCTCCCGAGGTCTACACTATATTGGCCTTGCCAGAGCAACCCAGGGCTATTCTTCAGTGCCTTTCATTCACTGTGGCCCTCGCAAGGGACTGAGCTTTACTGCAGCATGAATGATCTATCCTGACTGGATACCTAAGCCACATATGCATCATAGGTTAAGCATCATTGCCATACACTGGTGGCGCAAACCAGTAGCAGAAAACAATCATGCAGAACGTGGTTTATACCGCAGTGTTCCAGGATAGTCTTTTGAGCAAAAATACTTATGCTGATGCAAGGAAGTTTTATTACTATTAATGTATTATGCATGGTACCTTCAGCACCATGAGGTAATCTTTAAGAAAATATCCAACTGTATTTTATTGACCTAATGAATGTTAAATTAAGCTGACTCCACCTGCATTTCATACATGATCACACTGAAGTGCTCATCCTAAACTTTGAACTTTGCCTGAGGTCTTGAATACACAATATCTCTACTCTAATTGACTGTAGGTTTACTTGAGTATTTTCAGAGGGATAGAGGTGTCTTTGATGGCCACAATAACTCCACCATGGTCCAGGTATAAGATGTGGTGCTCTTCTTCAAAGACCTACAAGTCAGACAAAAAAAGGCCAGCTAAGCAAATGTACAAAACAGCAGAAATAAAATGTACAAACAAATCAGGATAAAGAGACTTCTATGTTTTATAATGTCTGCACTTCAAATTGAAAAGGACATAAAAGTCAGTTTAACTTTTATATTTCTCCCAGCTGTAAAAAGAAAAGCAAGTTAAGTGGTGAATCAGAAAATGTTCAGGTTCAAATCACAATCAGATTAAACTGTCTAAAGTGATTTTAGCCCAAGCTTATATTTCTCTACAGTATGCATTTTGCATTCCTTATTATTGTATATCACCAAGTGACCTATCACCTTACTTTGGTACTTGCCATATTCTGTGTATGTTGTAGAATAAAATGCTTTGTAGCCTAATTCTATGAAAAATAGGAAAAGTACTGAAGTCTGTGACTTTCTCACCTGTTCTCCAGCCTCTACAGAGCTTGAAATAATTAGTGCAGGCATGGTTTTTGCATTTCCAGTGTCAATGATTTATTTAAATTCAAACTTCATGTGATCTCACAAAGAGGCCACTCTGAGTTCGGAACCAAAATATATATATAACACTGATTTAATGGTATAAAGGGTTCAAACTTTCCTAAATAATTTTCATTTCTTTTCTAGAGGTCAACAACAATACTGAAATGAATTAACAGATAGATATCTTCCCTTTTTTACTTCTGAAATCTGTTTTAAGATAAGGTTTACTCATGTAATTAACCTGTGAAAGCTCATTTAACATAAGAACAGGTGATAAAGTTAGTTACTATACACACTTAGCAGTTAATAGATGAACATGCAGCCTCCTACATGCTTTGACAAATCAAAAGTGAAAAACATAAAGGTTAGCTTTACTTTGCCTTGTGAATGCAAAAAATACTGACAATAATAAATGCTTCTTTTTTTGGCAATACTAAATGTTCCATTTAGAGGATTTATCAGCAAGACTGAGCTGGATGGGGGAAAAAGTGTCTTAGAGCACATTCAAAATTACTTCAAAAAAAGTAAGCATTTAATTTGGGTTGAGAATTCAGTCTTCCTCTCATCTAGTAAGAGCATATTTTATGGGAATCCTAGGGCTTCAAGTGTCTGATCAGTTTTTCAATGTTGCCAATTTACAGGCAAAAACCTGATATGAGGCATTTACAGGCCTATCTACTTGTTCCACACAGCTGCATATTTTAGAAGAGCATTCAGTAAAGGACAGGCATTAATTTTAGATGCACTTCAGAAGAATGAGATCAGCTAGAGTCAGATAAGCAAGCAGAATTTTGATCCTTCTCTAAACTTTGTTTGAACTTTTGCTCAAATCAAAATGAAACAGTATAGGCTGGGACACAAAGTCTCCAAAATCTGCACCGTCATACTGAAGATAAAGGAAGCTGGTATCTGCATCACTTTATCCAAATCTGGTTTTCCCAGAAAAGCATTGTGGCACTTCCTTGTGCATCTTTTTCACACACTAGCTTTAGCACACTATAAAGCACAGAGGACACATTACAGGCATATTAATGCCACCTTTATATCATGCACTTCTTGTGAACATTTCAAATGTTTTATAACCAAAATGTATGTAATTCCTTATGAAAGCAACTCTTCATCTTCAGTGCATTGAAAGGAATTAACAATTTCAGGCCTGTGGAGTTCAGTACAAAAAGTAAATATCTCTACTTTCTGAAAACAAAATCAAGACAGTCTGCAAAGGATTTAGGCACAGGTGGTCTCAGTGTCAGAGCTGAAGTTCAAACCCAGGAACACGAGATACGTGTGTTCACTGTCAGCCATAAATTCTGATACATGTCTCTTCCACTAACTAAAGCCAGGGAATAAACATATTATGATCCTTTCTAGTAGCCAGCCACTACAGAACACAATTTTCATAACCTATTTCTGTGTTTTTTCCTTCCATAATTTTTTGAGCATGCTAAGTGCTTTATAATCATAATGTCATTTATTTATTATTATTTTTTCTACCTCTCCTCCCTCTGCTCTTAGTGTTTTTCCTGTGTCTGTCCTAACAATTTCAGCAGCTGTTTCAGGCCAGAATATTTGCTGGCAACAATTAGGAGGCATTCATGAAATCAATGAAAACATGTTTAAATGATCCTACAGAAATATATGCCACACAGTTTTACTCTAAGATACAGAAGTTTCAAAAGTAACTCAGAATGCCCAGAGTCACTTGCTTCTCTCACCAAAGTGACATTCATTTCTAAATTCAAATCTAGAAACAGAAAGAGCCAGCTGGACCTCCCCAGGGGTGAGAGGCTGGGATTGCAGCCTTTCCTGTTGTGCTTAAAGGTGTTACAATCCATCATCTCTTAAGATATCTGCAGAAAAACAAGTGTTCTGCTTAAACAAAGGTTTTCCAAATTGCATTGACAAAAAATGATTTGACACAGAGAAATAGTATTCCAACAAAGCTCTAGACTAAAGCTCCAGAGATCTAGGTTCAGTTTATAGACATACAACAGACTTTATGTGTAACCTTATTAGCTTAATCATTTTGTTACTACACTAGCTGCTTTCGTAGCAGAACAAATATGAAAGGGTCTTTGAGGCTGATTTTTTCCCTTTATTTAAGCCATTTATTTTGAAAGTCAGACCTTTCTCTTACTCTGCCTTATTTCAAGCACAGAGTTGTAACAGATGCTGTTGAAATAGCAATGGCAACATGATTGTGAAGAGAAATTTATTTTTTTTTAACATAAATAAAACACTTACATGCATATACAAGGTCACTCTTGAAAGAGTCACAAGGTCATCATTTGAAAGAGTATCCTAATATTTTAAAAATCATGAATGAAAAAACAGGCCCCATAGGGCAAAAAAGTGTTTAAACCTTCATGGTCTGAAATTGTGTTCAAAGGTAGCCCATTTCTCCCAGGATGCAAGACTTATTTATCTGCCTGACTCAGTATCATGTTCATTAACACATTTTATGATATCGTTTTCCTGGTATAATAGGAAAATTTTCCAAATAGACATATCCATCCCACAAGTTCACTTAGGCTACATCTTTGTGGTTTACTTGGCAGGGCTGTGGACTCATTTGGACTCGATGATCTTAAAGACCTTTTCCAATTTTAATGATTCTATGATTCTAAGCCCACTTAGTTCATGATAATGTCAAGGTGAGATTCCCTTCTCCTACAGGCCAGATCACTGCTGCTGCATGGATGTCTAAGCTACTTGTCAGCCTGCTCCTAAACTATTGCTATTTACAGTGCTTGTACAGTAAAGTCACAAATTTCAGTTTTCCTTAAAATGGTACACAGTTGAATGACAGTTTCAAGAGAGAGCAACAAGCAGCTCAGGCGTCATGCAACAGAAAGGTAGAACAACTGCAGTCAGCCCAGGTGGTATTGTGGCTACTTATAATCACAATCTTTGTTTTTACTTTTTGCATGAGCCGGCACAGACAAGACGCAGGAACAAGCACAAAACCACGGATGAAATGCGAGTAAATTTATTTTCGTTCCCTCACCAACCAGGGGATCCCTGAAGCAGCACTTGGGCAGAGGCACACAAGTGCAGACACAGGCACTGCAGAACTTGGTCCATGCTAGCGCATTCACCAAACCTGACGGTTTTCCCTGTATTTCTGGGGATCGTGCAGGCATAATTTACCGCTGTGCTTTGATCTTTCCCACAGCAGGGCAGGAATCTCAAGCATGTTCAATAGGGTACCTCTAAGTCTGTCACAGGCCCATGTTACCTAAACAGATGTTCTACCTGACCGATACACAAGGCCAAAGAACAACTAGTATGACATAGCTGTTTTTCGACACCCCCAGCTGCAAGTCACTTGAGCATGTTTACAATCCTCCTCAACAATCTTCCATTATTTTCCCACTCTTTTCCATTTATCACCAGTATTTACTTCATTTCACAAAACACTCTTTTGGGCATTTTTATTTCTACTGATAAACACTGACCGCGTATCCTACCATAGCAGAGTCTTCCTGAACTCTCATACAACCTTACCACATGCAAGCTATGGAAATAGGGCTCAATTGAAATCATTTAAGTGTATACAGCTGGTTAAGAAATTATGGAAGGAAAATGATTGGTAAATCATTTTTAAATTGAGAATGTATTGCAAATTCAGGAACTCAAGGAATGGTCCCAGTTATGAATCACAAACTGAATCTGAGTCAACAATGTGATGCTAGTGCAAAGGAGAAATTTTCTGAAATGAGATGCCAGTAATGCCAACATATCAAGGGCAACAATTTCATTCTGCTTAGTACTGATAGAATTTGTGACTTTGCATTCAGTCTTACCATGCTTCAGGAGAGGGATGTCTTAGATAGTCCAACCAATAAGCAACAAAACTGAAAAGCACTTTAGACATTTGATCCATTAGGAAAAGCAGTGGATTTGAGTTTGCTGGTTTCCAAGGGGAAAAAAACTATACTCTGGGTAGACATGATAACCACCTTTCAACAAGTGAAAAGCTATTCAAAGATGACAGAAAACCACTCCTCTCCAAAGACAAGAAGAAATCAGCTTATCTTGCAGAATTTGTGAAACTGCAAGTACAACAGCAAAAAGCACATTCAGCTTATGTTAAATATTCAGAAAAATCTATGAAGAATGGTGAAACACCCCACTGTCAGACTGCAGAATCTTCTACAGTGAAGGATTAACAAACAGGTCTGGCAAACCTCTGATAGAGATGTTCCTAGTATGTTTGATGTTGCCTCAGAACACACAGTTAAGTTACTTGATCTTTGACATTCCTTCCAGTCCTATATTCTTATGAACCAATGCTACTATTATTTCCAGAAAGCTTTTAATTAATTCCTTGAACTCCCTTTTCTCCTAAGTCTTTTATATTTACTTTTCTTCGTTGCTCTGTGCAAGAACAGACTGCTCCTCATCTGTAGACAGCTCTGAAAAGTTATGTGTTTTATGGAAGAAAGGTGACAGGCACTCACTAATGACAACCACAAAGTTTCCATGTCAGTGACTTAAACTCACCCAAAAAGTTGTGCCAAAACGTGAGCTTTGCTCTGCTTTTGCCAACTCATGAGACCTGTAATTTACTGTCTAAATAATACCCATGCCATCGGACTGAAGCCTTGTCTTTTGTTGCATGAACTCCAACAGAGAAAGGAAATGTAGCACTGCCCTCCGAAAGAACTGTTTCAACAATGAGGCCATAAAATACATACAATAACATACACTTCTGTTCTGATCACAAATACTAAGATGGAGTAAGCTCTTTCAAATGCTTCATAGCAGTTTTAATTAAAATAAAGCTAGCAATGGTGATTTTCATTTTGACTGTCATAATGAGGGATCAGTTTGTGGGTGGTTTTACAGCATGAATAGTCATCTCAAGTTCAGGTTTCACATAATGTTTGCCTGAGTGTCTCACAAATAAAAAAGCAGCAAAGATATGAACCTGAGGCCCTTCACACTTTTCTTCTTATTTTTCACCCCAGAAAAATGATAGAATCTTGGCAAATGGTGACAATTAATTATTAGCATGAACTCTGTGAAGTATCAGACAACATAGTACCCACTGTAAATCCTGGAAGGCTTTTGCATTTAAACACCTATTTATCATATGGTAGATTTCAAGAATGTATTTGGTATAAAATTTTATCTTTTAAACCTCAAAGGATATTATCATGACAAAAATAATGTATTTATTTGAAAAAGTCCTTCTGTGGAGTATTAATGGCACCCTACAATAGCAATATAGGAAACACTCTGTATTTTTCTTTTTTAACTTAAAACTCCCCAAGCTCAGTAACACAAGTGAGAACATTTTCACAATTATTTGTCCTCAGAAATTAACACAATTTTATTTCAGCTGGACAATAAAACACTATTTTAACTGAAATTTAATGACTTTTTGACACACTTTGAGAATGTTTTTGCTTCTCCTGGGCAAACATTATAAGTAGATTCCATATTGTGTGTTGTTGCCATATAGACACAGAAAGAAAATATTCCCATGGTTAAGCACTACTGAGTGTATTGGGTTTGCATGGCAAGGTTTTGGTAGCGGGGGGCTACAGGGGTGGCTGCTGTGAGGAGCTGCCAGAACCTCCCCCCATGCCCGATGGAGCCAACGCCAGCCGGCTCCAGGATGGACCCGCCGCTGGGCAAGGCCGAGCCCATCAGCGACGGTGGTAGCAGCAGGGGGACCAAGTATTTCAGAAGGGGAAAAAGTTGCTGTGCAACAGCAATGTCAGCCAGAGAGAGGAGTGAGCAGGTGTGCGAGCAGCAGCCCCGCAGACACCCGGTGGGTGCAGGCAGGGCCGGAGGGGCTCCAGGCGCCGGAGCAGAGGTTCCCCCCCAGCCCACGGTGAAGGCCACGGCGAGGCTGGCTGTGCCCTCAGCTCATGGAGGTGGTTAAAGATTTGTTTTTTTATTTTCTCATTATCCTACTCTGATTTTGATAGGTAATGAATTAAACTAATTTCCCCAAGTCGGGTCGGTTTTGCCCCTGTCGGTACTGGCTGAGTGACCCCCCTGCCCTTATCTCGACCCACGGGCCTTTCGTTACATTTCCTCCCCCCTGCCCAGCTGAGGAGGGCACTGACACAGCCGCTCTGGTGGGCACCCTGCGCCCAGCCACAGTCAACCCACCACACTGAGACAGAGCAATTTAGGAAAAAATACATAGGAAAAGTGCAATGCTTGAATTGACACCAGCATTAGAAGCAAAAGACATCCAGAACTCAAATGCAATTACAGCCACTGCATGATTGTTCTTTCTTTTTAATACTCTTTTATTTTTAGTCCCATAATTGATTAAATCATACTGAAAGACATTCTAAGGTTTATGGGATTTTTAAAAATCTCTTTTTCCTTCTTAAGTTTCAATGAAGAACAAAATTTAAGCTTAACTGCCAGTTTTCAGACTATGAAGCAGAAGAATTGCTGCTGTTCTACATTAGCCACATCTTTTAGCTTGGAATATTTGTACTGCAAGATCCAGCCCAAGTCCGCTTCATCATTGGCATAGGAAGATTACTTAAATTATTAAATTATTAAATTATTAAAAACCTCAATAGACTCTATGTTTTTTTACACAAGATACTTACAAGATCTTTAGAGAGACCAAAATATTTGAGTTTCAGCAGAACCTGACAGCCTGACCAATTTGAGTCTTTGCAAATCACCTTCTTAATCTTTCACAGTTTCCAAGTGAAATGGGGATAATAATAGCCATCTTCCTCAAAGGAATGGGTATATAAAGATCAGTAAAGCATTATAAAATTCATGACTTTTGGTACATTAAAATTATTTCCAGGTGTCTTTGCTGTTTCCTGTTTCCTACCTGACGCCATGTGTTCCCACAATCAGACGTTATGTACATCTCTTCTTTGTACTCGACCAGCTGGGACCCCAGGTTACCTGTCACAAAACAGGAGGAAACAAAGGTTGCATCCACATGAGCCAGAGAGATTGGATCTAGTTCTGATGCCAGTCAGAGTGAGAAGTTTCCAGGTCAGAGCAAGAACTAAACACAGATGATTAGCAGGCTTACTTCATTTCTGGTAGCACCAGATAAATCCTTTTCAAAACATGTAAGTGCACTTTTAACTTCTTCCTTTACATTGCTAGCTATTCATAGGTGGGAGCAATAAAGGCTTAAATCTAATATTGAAACGCAGAGGCCAAACCAACATTTTAGTTTTGTTGCTGCATGCTGAAATATTATTATAAAAGCACATATATTTAAGATACAAGTCTGAAACACTCATAAACTCAGAAGCCATACCTCAACCTTAATCACATTCTGTAAAATTATTCACCTTGAATTTTTAAAATCAGGAATCTTTGATCTTTAAGACTTTATGTAGTGGTAGCAAAATCTAGCATCTGGATAAATACATAACACCTAAAAGAGGGCCCGGGGGTTTGAAAAAGTGTGTAAATACAAAAGAATCTAAAGCAGAATCACTTGATTTACCTAAATATTGACCAGGAAAATACTGAATATTTTGACAAAAAACGCTGAGGAGTAGCAGCTAGCATTCAGATTGCTGCAAAGCAAACAGAAGTGTTAAAACAAACTTGTGGAAGATGACCTTAGCAGATGCAATCCCAAATACTGAGATCTCCATCATTTAACATGCAGTATTTAAAATAGCAAACTATTAAATTATCAGGCAGTTTACAGCATTCTAGGGGAGAAGCAATCATAGCACAATATTCCTTCTAAATTATATCCTCTAGGGGATTTTGGCATAAATCTATGGTTTGCATGTTTTTACAGTAGAAATGAGAGAAAAGTTATCAGATCCTCTTAAGTAGAAGAGATGAGGAAAGAATACACTTGAGATTAGGATAGCAGTATGAAATTTCATTTGTGTGTTATATAAATAGTTGTTTTTAACCACCAAAACAGATCTGTTTATGCAGAGCGTGCTCACTAGTGCTGAAAGGTTCCTGAGAGGAATGATAGTGTTTGCTGCCCAAAATACACACTTTATTTGGACCATCAAGATTGCATGTGCTCCACTGTTTAATGGTATAACTCTACATTATTTAACTCTAAGTGCAGCATAGACAGTATTAGGATATTTATGTTGACTTTATATATTATATATTTATTTATATCATATCATATATATATCATATATATAATATATATGATGGCATATATTTATATGATATATATTTATATAATATATATGATGTTATTTATGGTGAATTTATAGGAGTCAGTGCCTGTCTTTCAACCGCATGTAACATTTCAGAAGATGCCACTGCCCCTTCTTTTCATCTTTTCATCTTTCCGACCCACATCATGCTTTCTCATTTACCAAACAATTCAGCACAGATCTATTTGGCCATGTCATTTTGAAAACAAGACCTTATTTCTGTAGATAATGAGAAGATTTGATAAGGTTAGTACAGTATGGATGAAGGTGGTGTGGACTGAACACCAACTTAGGAACCGGGCTTGTATGGATGAAGCAGATGTGAGACCTGTAAGGTTAACAACGTGCCAAAACCAGCTTAGACTCAAAGTGTAGGGATGACCCTCATGACTACTATTGGATATGACAGCATTTGTACCAAGAAAGAAGGAAAGAGAAACAGATAACTGTGAACAGCTCCTATTATTTCCCTGCAAAAACCTTAATCTTCAAAAAACATCCTACCCTTAAGTCAGCACTGAGGTTGCAGGGTGCTTGCCTGCCAGACGTGTGGTCTCACCTTCCCACCACTCTGCCTGCTGCCTTGGTCCATGTAGCCAGCATAGCAAAAGGGCTATCGTAGGGCTTCAGGAAAGGTTTATCATTCTTACATAAGGCTCTCTAGCTTTAAGAAACAAAGGGTCTAGTGATACCAGCAACCAAAATGAAATCTCCATGACAGAAAGTTACAACCACACCATCAGCATTAAGAACAAAGGACCATAGGCCTGATAAAAGGTTCAATTTTTTTAGAACAGATTCAAGTTTTGGTTTTATTGTGTCCCATAGTCCTTGGAAAATTACATCTTTTGGTTACAACCATGTTGCATTCATTTAGGCAGGTCTTCCAGTATAAAAGACAAAACTCCAACAATTAAACATGATAAAGTAGTGAATATTATCTAATGAGACAGTTCCATAATGAAAGCTTTACACCTTAAGTTGTGTGTACACATTTTTTGTACAACATTCAGTTGTATTTTCTCCCCAAACACAGGTTTGTTTATATCTAATTTGGTTCATGGCCATTTTGAACTTAATAACACTTTGAATCCTAAAAACCTATGTGATCAAAGATCAGGAAAAATAATCTTATTTTCCCGTTTCTCACAGATCTCATCAGGAAATAGGACCACATCCCATCAGCTTTGTGTAGCAAAGATTAATCTGGTTACTAGAAGGAGATATGAACAAGAAATGAAGGGAAGGGAGATTTGATTTACGTTTTATACAAAAGAAATTCCTTTTGCTATTCTTACCTTCCTCTGTTTAGTTTTCACTGGTGTATGTCTCTGTGAATGGGTATATTCTTGTGCTTCTGCAATTTACTTACAGAACCTTTTCTTTGGAATAGCTGAGGATAGAAATATTTATTTGCTTGCTAGAATCTAAAGTATTGCTGTCAGTCTACACCCTTCTTTGCACAGGCACCCTTAATGAATGCATTGTTAGTTTTGCTCCTGGAAAAATCCTGTTTATTCCACCTCTCTTCACCATTTACTGAAATCTACTTGCATAAGTAGGTCTTTATTTTGAGAATTACTATGGATCTGCACTTTAAAAAGTGTAGTGGTAAATTGCCTTAGCTAATGGAGAAGTAGCCTTTAAACTAAACAGCAACAACTTGTGCTTCATTAGAAACCCTTTTATATCCAGCTGATACAGTAATGACCGAAAGATATTAGCAGCAGCTCTGTAATTGCAGTTCTGTAACAAGGCAGACATGACTTCTCCTATTTTTGGTTTTACCTTTATTGCTTTTTCTTGGTAAGTGAGCAAAAGGAATTGGTGGACTCAGTTATAATTACAGAGAAATGCCATTCTGTCAAAACCCACAACTGATGACAAACTTGGCATAGAGGCTGGTGTACTGCTTTGGGAAAAAGGACTTCATTGCTCTTTGAAATTTGAAAGTAATACACCCCCAAGTCAAGGGTGAAACCCCAGAATTGGCACATGCAGGAACTTCTGATTGCTGACATAATGTTCTGCCCATTTATGGAGGTTGTAATTTCCACTACCTCCAGATTTTTTTAGGAGATTAAATGATATTACATAATTTTTCAAACTTTATAAAGTCAAGTCTTCAAGCACATAAGAGAACCCTTTCTGTAAGGAAAGATAAAACTTCTCAATTTAGTTGCAGTTTCCTATGTAGGTACCGCAGACAACGTCTTGCTATAAAACAGTATCAGTGCATTCAGAAAGAAAAAGCAGGTGAGGCAACAAGCAGGAAACCTGCATCACCAACGGAGACAGGGAGGATCTGGCAAAGCACAGTGGGTTATTTGCAGTGGGAAGCAGCCACACAGCCAAATCTTGGAGGTGACAGGCAGAAGGAAATTTCCACAGGAACACATAGGGGTATTTAAAGAATTTGTTAAACCAAGGATATCTTTGAAAGCTGTTAGCCTGGAAAAGTAGGACCAGAATAAGTCTGTCAAGAATTTAGCAGACTCACCACAAATTTATTTGTAAACCTATCTGAGATGTGTCACATAAGAGTTATGGGGTTTGTCTATTTAAAGAGTTACATTGTTTTAACCTTTTTTTTGTGTGTGTGTGTGTTCTATGTTCTAATAAGTAATAAATTCAAAGATTTGGGACAATCTGTCCTTTCTAAGATTTAAAATACAGTGCCTAATTTTAGGCTCTAGCTACCTTGCAGTGTGTCATGTGACTGAATTAAGCCAACTAACTAAACAAAGCACATGTAATAGTAGCTTGTAAACCCCTTTACAACAGCCCCAATTCACATCAAATGAAATGCTAAAAATCCCGACATTAATAACATTATAAACAAACAACTGCAAAGTCAGAGGAGCACTCAGAGTAGAGCTGAGGCACCCTGAAAGTTTCCGTGCCATATCTGAAGAGAGTTATGAACCATATTTGTGGTGAGCATGGCAGCCAATAACACATGTGCACAACTAACAACACGATCAAGTGATACAGAAGGTGAGAAATGGCCAAATTATGCTGGAAGCCAACACTTTCAGCATGTGAATACCATTCCCACCACATCCTGAAGTGTTTGGGCTGTACTGCACACCCACAAACATCAGTGTGCTGTTAGCCTGGTGAATCACACCAAAATCTGCGCTCCTTATTACACCTGTAAATATCTGCAGGAACTCCTAATGCATGCCACTACAACATGGAACTTTTCCCATCATTTTAGTGGGTCTGTGTTACGTCTCAAAATCCACTTGTGGTAACAAGTAAAGGTAATTAATACACTGAAGGCAATTCAGTTCATACTGAAAAAGTTACTGCACCTGGAATGGGTAATCAACTGCAGGCTTGTGTTGTTTTTTTCTAGGGTAGAGCTAATTTTCTAATAATAGCTGGTACGGGTCTATGTTTTGGATATGCACTGTAAACAGTGTTGGTAACACAGGGATGTTTTAGTTAACGCTAAGCAGTGCTCACACAGAGTCAGGGCCTTTTCTGCCTCACCCCACCTCACCAGCAAGTGGGCTGGGGGGCACAGGGGGGTGGGGGGTGGACACAGCTAGGACAGCTGGCCCCATCTGACACAAAGGATATCCCGTACCATGGTACATCATGCTCTGTAATAAAATGGGGGGGGGGAGGAAGTTGTCAGGGGGCCACTTTGGGGGGACTGGCTGAGCATCAATCAGTTATCAGTGAGCAATTGTTTTCATTTGCACTACTTGTCTTTCTTGTGTTTTATTTCTCTGTTATTTTCCTTTTAATTTTTAAAAAAAATATTTTCCCCAAGTATTAAGCTGTTCTTATCTCAACCCACAAGTTTTCCCACTTTTACCCTTCCAATTCTCTTCCCCAAATTTCTGCTGGGGGATAGAGGCAGGGGGTGAGGTGTGGTGGTGAGTGGCTGTGTGGTGCTTAGTTGATGGCTAGGGTTAAACCACAACAAGGCTATATTAGCCAGAGCTAATACATAGTATTGAAATGGTAGAATGGTAACAAGACTTTTTGATTTAAATGGCCTGAAAACTCCTCTGACACATGACACAGAATGTTTTGCCATCTAGTTTCAAGAAGTTTTGTCTGTAATACAGAAGCTTCTCAAGTTTGTCTTACATTATTCTATGTTCTTTTTGTAGCTAAATGACAGTAACAGGAAAGAAGACCCTTCAGTTACTGCGAGTGTTTGCTTTAGCTTTGCTTTCTACATTTGTCATCCAATTTTAAATATATTGTTGTTAAAGGCATTGTTAAAGGTTCATACCTTTAAAGGTTTGATCCTAATAAAGGGATGGCATTATTGCAAATATAAACGCATACATGAAATGAGGGAAGGCCAGACACTGTCCTGCAGCCAAGGCCAGTTGGCATGATGCAGCCATGTTCACACCACAGAGTGCTCAGCACCAGCTCTCCCCAGGTAGTGCTGCCTTGGCCAGAAGATGTATTTTTGTAAGGTTCCTCCCACTCCCCAAATTACCTGAAGTAACATGAGGGTTACAGGTAATGAAAATGGTGGGTTTACATGATGAAACTCAGGATGTGTGTGGCATGCCTCACATCACGATGGATGTATATGAGGGTAGAAGGCCAAGGTACGATAGTTTTGTTGAGCTATGTAGGTTAGGAGAGGTAAACCTGGCGCTGTCTTGACCATAGCACTTAACAGAAACAGTCTCATGTGTGTACCTTCTCCCAAAACATGGCCTGGGGGACCATATACACCTGAATTGTTCTTAAACACTTCCCCAAATGCTTTTGTCACCAGCAGAACCAGGATACCGCTCTAGATGGATTCTTGGCCTGAATAAGTATGACTCCACAGTTGTTACATGCTGACATTTTGTTTCTTCAATTTATGAAACAAAAGGAAACATTTTGGCCTATGTTTTGGTTCTTTTCATTAAGAACAGTAATTTTTCATTTCTGTTGCTTGCATTCTAATAAAATTTTCAAACTGTGCTTTTGGATACAGGAAATCCTCTTGCTTTTTTACTTATCCTGAGTAAAAGCTAATTTTAAAATAAGTGGGTAAAATCACACATTCCATCCATGCAGGGTTGGCAGTCCTAAAATCTAGATTAGAGGGGTACTAACTACTGTTCAACATAGCTCCCCAAGCTATTTGTAAATTTCCAAATTCCAGTTTAACAGTTGGTAGCACAAGGATGTGAAAGCACACAATGTATTTTAGTGATGACTGGTGGTCAGCCAAACTCTCTGAAAAGGTTGTATAGCTGTGAAAAACACATACTGATCTCAAGAGTAATTAGAAGTTTGTCTTTGCTCAGGCATTTTGGCAGGTTCCTACTGGGTCATTCAAATATGGGAGATTACTTTCCTTTAAAATTTACTATTAATGTACATGTTTTAAGTGCTACTTATCACTGCATTTACCCATATTTTTATACGTGATTTTAGACTGCTTACTGCAAGAAGAAATAATCCCCATATGCAACACTTTGATAATTCTCCTAATATGGAAAATCTTTTCCAGACACTTAAATTTAGCATACAGGCAGACACCTACTCCAACGAGAGATGTGCCTTGCCTAGATTACAGGTAATACAGTTGTAACATCCCTTCAGTCAATGCACAATAAGCTAAAATCTCATGGCTAGTAAACCTGTAGCCACAAACATTCAGCCAATTTGAGTTTAAATGTTCCAGATAAGACCTTTTTTGCCTGGCAAGCTAATGATGTGTTCGGCTGAGGGAGTGATTCACACCATCAGAATGGGGGAACATGCTGACATGAGAAAAATCCAAGTGAACTGCCCGATCACTCCAAAACGTACTGAATCATCTTCCCGTTCCCTCATGCTTCTTATAGTGGCATCCTGGTATGCTACTTTGGTGAAAAATGACAGAAAGTTATCACAATGTATTTCAGCCTGATATGACAAAAAGTAAACTGAAGTTTTCTAGCACTTCCTCAATTCAAATGAATGCGCAGAATTTACTGCTTGCTTGATTTGCCATCTGGATTGGAAACTAAGCAGACAATTACTGTAAACTAGCACCTGGAAAATCTATACTTCTCTAAACATTTTTCATAGAAAAGTCCTTTGCAAGTTTATAGTAAAAATTTACACATCAATTGACACACATTTCATAGCCGATGCTGAGAAACAGAAGCTGTTGCCAAGATTAAAATGCACGAAAATCAAATGTAAATGCAAAATCCTATTACATTTTTTAAAGGGAGCAAAGCAGTTATTTAAAAGAACACTTTAATATGCAGCTATAAAATTCAGTATTTTGTCTGTAAAATTTATATATATACATAAGCTAAAATATGTATTCCTCTGAACTATTTATGCAACTTTAATAAAGCAGAATTTTTATTTGTAAATATGAGTTTAAAAAGATGCAATTTCAACATCGTACTGAATTTTCCCCAAGTGCCCTAGACATTAATGCTGTTCACCATTCAATTATTTTTTAGATTAAAACAATATGCAGTGGTCTCTGTGGTCTGATTTTCAAGGATAGTTTTGATACTCTGCTTAAGTCACAGGTCAGGTTTATTTGGTTTGCTGGCAAGGTTTTGGTAGTGGGGTCTACAGGGGTGTCTGCTGTGAGGAGCTGCCAGAAGCTCCCCCCATGCCCGATGGAGCCAACGCCAGCCGGCTCCAGGATGGACCCGCCGCTGGGCAAGGCCGAGCCCATCAGCGACGGTGGTAGCAGCAGGGGGACAAAGTATTTCAGAAGTGGGGAAGAACTCTACACAACAGCAACTGCAGCCAGAGAGAGGAGTGAGCAGGTGTACGAGCAGCAGCCCCGCAGATAGCTGGGTCAAATCACGGCGTGGCCAGCTGTGCCCTCAGCCCATGGAGCCCGCGGGGAGCAGGGACCCACCGGCCGCCCGGGGAGGGCCCCAGGCCGGGGCAGGGGGTGCCCAAGGAGGCTGCGCCCCCGGGGGCGCCCAGGCTGGGGCAGGGGCAGCGTGTGGGGACCCTCCCCCTGGGGGGAAGGGGCGGCAGGGGCAGCTGTGAGGGACTGACCCCAGCCCCATTCCCGGTCCCCTGCGCTGCTCGGGGGGAGAGGGAGAGACATCGGGAGTGAGGCTGAGCCCGGGAACACGAGAAGGGTGGGGGAAGGTGGTTAAAGATTTGGGTTTTATTTTCTCATTATCCTACTCTGATTTTGATAGGTAATGAATTAAACTAATTTCCCCAAGTCGGGTCGGTTTTGCCCCTGTCGGTACTGGCTGAGTGACCCCCCTGCCCTTATCTCGACCCACGGGCCTTTCGTTACATTTCCTCCCCCCTGCCCAGCTGAGGAGGGCCCTGACACAGCCGCTCTGGTGGGCACCTGGCGCCCAGCCACAGTCAACCCACCACATTAGTTTTTCCATAACCACAAGTTTCTGTACTGTATAAGCTTCCTATAAAGTAGCCAAATTCCATGTCAAAGGGAATTTTGTTCTTTTTTTAAACTTTTTGATTGACAGTCTTATTGAGAGGATGAACTTCATGGCTGTTTTCTAATTTCAAGTTCCTATCCACTTGTTAACATCATTTGTTTCTAACCCCATGGTTACGCATTCAGGAAAAAAAATCATGTTATTTATTGTCTTTTATTTTTCTCAGCTAATGAGCTTCCTTTTGTAAATATTCTCTACTTTCATCAACTTCCAAGTAGTCCTTCTTAGCATCTGCTCACTAGTCCTGAAAACTGATGAGCAGAACTTTACACATTTTTATTAATAAGGTTACTGTACAGTATTTTGCCAGAGTATTAGTATTTTCCTCTATCTGTTGGCAATTATTTACCTACTTCACCTTCAGAATACATTTCCCTATTTCACAGCACAAGGCATTGATAGTTCCCAGACACAGTGTGATCAACTGACATTCACAGATCTGTATCATCTTCAGTCATTTCCAGAACATATGCTCTCCCTAAATCTAACAGTAAAATCCCAACAGTGTGTGATATGGCCCAAATAATCTGATTTCTGTATGTGCTAAGAACCTAGTACTTCTGTTGATTTGCATAAGATTATCCGTTTCAAGGATCAGGCTAGATCAAATTCAAGTTCATTGTATGTAAAGTATTTCTGATAAGAAATGTAAGTTTACAAGACTATCAGGTTCACCAGATAAGTAAGACTGTAACATGTGCACTGAATCCAGATGACCTGAACATCAAATAATATTAATGCAAGTCAAAAATCAAGTTGTTTTTTGGCAAGGTGATGCAGTTGCTCTTTAGGATTTTTAAGACTCCAAAATTAGTCCCTTGGCTCTGTTTGCAACTACATGACCTTCTACCAGAGAAAGGACATACTGCACTTACTCTTGGGCAAATTTTTCCCACTTCCATACCATCCCTCCCAGCTTTTTAGCCAGCTGCTATGAGCAAGGGTGCATTCCAACCATTCCCACTACAATGTAGGTTGCTCCCAATCAATGCAGATTCATACTAGTTCAGTTCTTAATGATATCTGGATGTCACTAAAAACACTCCTTTCTCACACTGAGGAAAGCCATTGACATGTTTACCTACCTGCCATGGTAAGACAAGGTCACAGTGATAAAATCCTCCTGCATTCCAGGAAGGTATTAAGGGCAAAATACTCTTCTCTAACATGCCATTCCTAATATTGTCTCAGAACATTGCACTTAAACAACCTCCACAAAACCTAACCAAAAGAAAAGAACCCAATGTCTCAACGGATATCGATTTACCACATCAGATTATAATGCAAGGACTAAGAAAAATTAAATAAAACTAATGGACTAATTGACTAAACCCCGGTGCTTAATTTGCTACTACAAGGCATTCAGGTACAATAGATTGAGGCTAAAAATAAGAACCTACATTAGAATAGCGGTACCTTTATGCAAAAAGAAGGTCCATGAGACAGAAGTTATTTTTTGACATATTGGAATTACTAACATGTGAATTAAATACCTATAAAGATGTATCTACAAGGGCACTGTACAAATTTTTAGTTTCGTTTGTGTCAATAAAAACATAGCAGCAATTCACCACATAGATCTGCCTCCAGTAAAATACTTTAAACTCTGTTTACACTAGGGGGAATCTGCGGTTATATTGAAGTAATGGCAGCTATTATTCTCTTTAAACACCAAACATGTTCACCATATTATTCTCAGGAAATTTTCAATTTAGTAAGCTGTTTTTAAGAGGTTAGTGTAAACTAAGGCAGAAACTATTATTGATCGAAACCAGTCACACTTTTACAAAAAGAGAAGCAGTACAGGTGTGTTTTTCACCTAAACATATCCATAATATAAGAATAAACTAATTCCATTTAAAAAAGGTTTTAGAACAGTTATTAGAACAGCAATTTTTACACAACCCCCCCAAAAATTAAATAAAATGAATAGATTAATCACAAGGACACAAAATAAAACAGCCATGTGAATATGTTTCTTGATGAGTAGTCAACACTGCAATGGAATTGGTTTCATTAAATGCCACTTCATAATACCATGGCTCCATTTGTATGTTATAATGGAGAAGTCACATCCAGCATTGTTCCCAACACAGAGACAGATTTGCCTCTTTCACTTTATCTCTCTTTAGGAAGGAAGGAATTAATAAAAATTACAAGACAAATTATCTGTATCTAAGCTTAAAGAACAAAGGCTTGGTCACTGTTTACATCAGTTTATTGGATTTGCTGGGCTATTCATGATGGTGGAAGCCCTACGTCCCACTTCAAGAGAAAAAGAATGCGGGACAAGTCCTTCAGACACCATCACTCCTCCACACCACACCAACGGGTAAGGAGGTACTACACAGCACAGATAAGCATAGTGAATCCAGGTGACTGTTACAAATCGGTCATAGAAGACAGCTCTGGGACAACAATTATTTTTTATTAAATTGTTGGATCAAGAGATCACATAAAGGATTATTCTGCAGAGAAAGTCTTATTTTGCCGATGATTGTAGTATGGTATTGTTATAAACCAGAAGACTAGATATACAAAGAAATGCTGTCACATTTCAGGTCTTAAAACATAATGTCATGCACTCACCTGCCCCCATTATGAGCCCTGGTGCAGTGTCCTTCGTGTGGACTGTTCCTGACACATAGGGATTATCTGCCCAGCGGAGATGAAGGTGAAGGTAGCAATCAGGCTTGTGAGGGAAGAAGAAGACAACAGCAGGTTTATAAAGTAACTGGTAACAGTTATGCTCCTACAATAATGAAATCCCAGCCAAAGCAGCTTCAGCAATGCATGTCCTCATAGAGAAAAAGAATGGCTGTTGCCCATGGAGCCAAATTCCTGTCAGAAATATCAACCTTAGCTTTCAAGAACAATCCCTGGTCATATCTGTGTAGTGTGTCACTGTCTCAACAAAAAGATTTCCAAACTCAAAGAAGTCAGGATAAAATTATTGTATAAAACACCTTTCTGACATAATAATTGCTTAAAAATGCCAACAGCAACAGCAACAAGTAAGGCGTGTTTGTTCGTCCCAGGTAATTGGTAAAATGATGATTAGAAAAAAACTGTTTGTATTGAAATTCCTTTTTTAGAAAAAAGTGTTATGAAAAATAGGATAATGACTTTTGGACATCTCTCCTTGCTAAGCAACTTACTGCTTCTTGCTCTTTGTGCAGTGGCACTCAAAGGTCACATTGCTCACAGCAACCTGGCCAGGAGCTTTACCAGGAGCAGGCTGCCAGCACCACCTGGTTGCTGCTGCCACTGCAGTCTTTCCACTCATCTCAGAGAGCTCTGGATCAGGCCCTGCAGGCTTGAAACACATAGCACAGTCTTGAATTCTTCAAAAGGGAGTGAGCAGCTTCAGCCCTCCGCTTCTGTTACGTAGAGAGGGATCAAGGCTCTGGCAGTGGCAGGACTAAAAGTATTTATTTCACCCAACAACGCAGAGCATGGAGTCCCCGGGAGCAGAGTCAGTGAGAAAAAGACAAGATTTTTGGTACAGCCTCAAAAATAACACAATATTATGCATAGCTGGCACATCTAAACAAACCAAAATAACATTATCTTACAAAAAGAAAGGACTATTTCATGCAGTGTGGTGTTTATTTTCAAGCAACTGTCAATAGTTCCCTTTAACAGGGAACCAAGGCTCATCTTGATTTAAGATGAAACACAAATATGAAAGACAGAAACAGAAAAGGTATTGGTAAGCTCTATTTGACTGATGATGTGTCCCTTATATCCAGATACAAATGACTGTTGACGTGATTATTCTGAACTGCATTGTGTGGTTGATACACAAGAAAAAATGTCCTCTTTGTGTCAAAGTGATCTAAAATACAAAAGCGGTGCAACAGAGAGTCCTGACTACTCACTCTGCAAGATGACTGGACTAACAGCTTGTGAAACCACAGCTCATGCAGTGCAAGTAGATTTGCCTACTAATCTGGCTGGAAAACTCAGCACAAAGCTCTTGGGCTCTTGGAACTACTGCACATCCAACCATACAAATAAATCTTGTGTACTTCAGAGAAAAGACAGGCTAAAAACAGCCACTTACAGGTTTGCAGTTTGTCGGTTTACCATTCATATCAATGTCTGGAGGGTTTAGAAAATCCCAGTCACGGCCTTTGTTGTAGGTTATCAGAGTTGTAACTTTCCCATCAATTTTCTGGTTGGCCAAAAAGACTCCTTTTACACCTCTGACCTGAAGCATGCAGGAAAGAGGGTTAATGAAAAGCACATACACATTTTTTTCAACAAGGATTATCCCTGATTAGCTGCTCTTTTTTGGCTCTGAACTGTGTATCTCGGGTAGTTCTTCCACTAGGAAAGTGAATAATACACCTTAAAAAAAAAAAAAAAAAAAAAAAAAAAAAGGCAGAAGGATAAGGGTAAAGTGAGAAAGGGGAAAGGGGAGGACAATTACTAACTGATTTGTAATTCTAAGTGTATTTTAAAAGGATATCCAGTTCTGTCAATGTCAGAAGGCTAATCAAATTACATGTAGTTTATACAGCAAAATAAAAAAAATTACAGTGGCATAGCCTTAGTGTACACTACTATTAAAATTACAGCTCTTCATTTTTTTAAAAATATGGATGTCTTTAAAGTGTTATTCTGCAAATGATGTAATCAGTTTGTGACAGCAACCTGACTTTTATACTGGTCATGTGACCCACATCATACAAATAGTACACAAATAATAACAAAATACAATATAATATCCTTTAAAATAACACTGATTTAGGGAGAACAATTGCCTTTTGTAGAAAATAAATGCAGATAGATAATTGGGGGAAGAAACAGTGAAGGCTGAATCAACCTATCAAGCCTCTGAAATGCTTCCATACTCAGTCTACCTCCACACAATTAGCCTCCCTTCACCTGTTTAACCTCTGGGGAAAAAGGAAAAAAAAAAAATTAGAGACTCTCTCTCCTCTTGGGCAACTTTAGTAATTTTATTTCAAAATAACCTGTGTTAGAGAATTATTACAACTCAGAGTGTCAACATTAACAAGGAAAACTTTTAGAAGCAATATGATTGCAATTGCACCTTATTATGTTTAGTTCTAGTCCTAACTTTCATGTTAGGTGTTATTATTCCACCCAATGGCATGAGATAAATCTGAAGGTCTCTTTAAGAGTGCTCCTGTTTCCCTTGCGATTATTTATGAGGCTTCTTGAATTTTTGAAAAAGTCTTGACAATGTATATCAACTCATATACCATTTCCAGCATAGTACAGCTCTCTAATCTGCTAATGTGCTGACATTTAACAAAACTGAAGCATTCATTACAACTAAATGCACAAGATAGCCAGCTCTTTGCATAATCAGGAATATTTGCCTCTTGCTGATATGAATAATTCCTGGACTTACTATTTATTTTGTATTTGAATTACTTACTGTTTCCTTCCCACCCCCCCACCCCCCGCCAACTACCAGTTATCAACTCCCATTGACATTCGTTTAACAAAAATCTGCATTTAAGGTGAAGAGAAGGCACCCCTTCCAGCAGACTACAGATTTGATACCTATTGTTTATAAATATACGCCTTTTTTCTAAGGAATTCACCCAAATCTACAGAATAGGAATGTTCTGCTGGTTATGGTAAGAGCCTAGAACTTGAAAATATATTTGTTTAGATAACTGCATTCTGTATAGACATTTTAACACTCCACTATCTCATGAGCTTCTTCTTAAACCCCATATGTGTGGTTACTTACTTATCCAGGATGCTGGATGCCCAGATTCACCTCCAAGTCAAACATAATATAAAAAGTCAACTATTTTGCAATGCAGGTGAGAAAACGAAGGGCAGGGAAGAGATGAGGAACCTGCTTTCTTTACTTTCAAAGCACTTTCATCTTGCTGGGGCTTTATTACATATTCTACCTCCTAGAGATGGCACAGGCATGAATATGACTGAAAAGCCTGCACGTTCAAAATTTACATGGGAAGGCAGACTTGAGGTTCAATTTCTGTGCCTGTCTTTCTTCCAGTGAACATATTATTAAATATTTAAACAACTATCATATCAGGGACTACAACTGAGCTTTCCCTCTTAATTTGTGGATGGCAAACAGTGCTGCTTCATGAATATTTTTGTTTCCTCTCTCTTTTTTCTCTCATTCTTGTTTAATTAATATTTAATCATTCAGCGGGAGTCAGGCTACAATTTTTATCCATTCCCAGTCCGAACTCTAACCTGACAAAATGCTAGAGTAACTTCTCCTTTCTAGAATATGGGGCATACATGTTTGAATCTATCAGACACAAAAAGGTTGTGATAAAAATTATTCCAGTGTGTCAGTTAACTTCTCTTACTGCTGCTCTAACAGATACAAGATGACCAGCACTCCAGCAGCTGTGTTTTGAACGAAAGGCATAAACCCTGCTTGAAATAAGTTTCAGGCATCTGTCTTCTGAACAAGTTCAGAAGTATGATGTTAGGAGTGGTGCATTACCCTAAAAAATAATAAGTAATATAAAATTATGGTGTGTAAAAAAATGACACCTTTAAATCCCCCCACCCCTTCTGTATAATTTTCTATTTTTTTTTTGTCCTGTGACCTATGTAAATATGCATCTGACTCTTTCTTTCTGTAAATTCTGTTAATCCTGTACGTCAAATCTACCTTCTGGATTTCAACTGTGATGCTGAGGCACCCAATTTCTTCTGAACTTTCTACTCCTTGACTCAGTTCCCTAATCTAATATTGGCAGATTAATATCTTTCTACCAAGAAGGGAAGACTCATTTTAATAATAAGGTGCTATGGAAAAGAAGACATTTCAACATTGTGGAGTGTTCAGTTACTCTGATGAACAGTCCCAAGATAGACAAACACATGGAAAATCAGAAGTATCTTTCCTTTGATTTTCTTTGGATTTCTGGATTAGTTCTTAGAGCACCTATTTTCCAAAACAGTTCAGGGGTTAGTTGTTCCCCAGGACTCTTAGAAAAGCACATTGTAACTTATAAATCCATGTTCTAAACAGGTTTTCTCCTATGACTATGTATTCTGTGACACATTAATTTGCTGCATTGTTACATTCCCAATTTTAAGGCCAAACAATATGCTAAACTTATTGGTGGCAAGAAGTGCTCTTCACATGGCACCACAGTGTTTATTAGCAGCAGTTACTGATATACAAAAAATATTGTTATAGAATACAAGTTTGTGATTAAAATTTAAATATATATGATTTGTTGTTTGGGAAAAAAAGCATGAAGAATGTATGGTGCAACTTGTGTAGCTCTTATTTATAAGAGCAGCCACAACAAGATCCATCCATTTTGCAAATATGCCTATCTCATATTTGTGACTGGTTCACACTGGCAGCACTTGATACAATTTCAAGGACATGCTCCTTTTGGACAGTCAGTTCATAATTCACCTTTCTTTTTCTTTCCTTCTTTGAGCAATAATTTGGGAATTGCTCCCCTTTCACACACACAGCATGAAAAAAAAACCACAGTGCAAATAAAGATAAAACATATAAAAGATAATGAATGCAGACAGGTAGAAACTCATAAAAGATTTTATAGCAGATGTACAAGCAAAAGATGAAGTGAGGTCAAGCAGAAGATAACAAAGATGAAAAGTGCAAATTTTAAGGAGAACTATGCACTGGTGGAAAAAGAAATTGTCAAGCATTGAGGCTGCCTCTGTTGCACTGAGGATTTCTCTTCTCAGCATGGGATATTTGCATTAAAATGCCCAGAGACAAAAGCCAGACAAGACAAAAAAAATGTCCATCCTCAAGGACATGTTATATTTAATAGTTATTTTGTACTGTGTAAATAACCCATACATCGTTTGTACATATGAGTACTTGATCACATTCTAGTTAAGATGATGAACACTAATTATTTATCATACAAAGTATCTGGAAGCTGTAGCGTTTCTTATTGTAAGCAAGCAAGAGTGTTCTCCTATAACGCAACTCTATTCCAAAAAACAGCTCTAAAAAATTAAACTGTATGGCTCCATGTGTATTGCCTTTCAATTACTCTATCATATGCACATTTTATTTAAAATGCAACCCTACAAATTAATCCAGCACACACAATAATCTAGGATCTCTCTCTCTCTCTCTCACGCACATTATCAAATATGCCCTCAGTAACCTTGTGAAATTCTGAAATCATTACTGAAACTGAATTAACTAAATAACTTTTGTAGAGAAAAGGACAGCCAGGGGTGGAATTTCTGTACAACATGTCTGAAATTATGCACTACAGGTGACACAGGGAGTAGAGATTACACCTGACTCCCTTTTAGCTTTGCATCCTGCACAAGTGACCAGGAGCAAAGAGCTGCAAATTAATGCTCCCAATACATCACCCTGTGGGAATGTGGCTACACACAATGTATAGCTTCACTCATTAGGAAGCCTCGTTTCTACAAACATAGAGACTATAAAATAATAATTGGTAATGATAGACATTTTTGTTTTACTACAGCCATTTGGAAAGAAAAAGCTAAACAAAGATGGAGGATATAAGGGGGGAAAAAACTGCTATCGTTTTCCCCCATTGAGAGTCTATTTATAGCCATTATAACAGCTCTGTAAATGTACAACTTGTATCCAGAATTACTACAAACCTTTTCCAAAGAAGTCTGGTGCACTCGACGATATTTTTTTTTATTATTATTTTTAAAAAAAAACTAACACCAGGCAGATGAGAGTGCAACAGTGGCCAAACAGGGTCAGACCAGAGGTCCCTTAGTTTAATATTCTGGTAATAGCCAGTCCTACGTGCTACAAGAAAGAACAGAACCAGAGCAAACAGACACCTTATTACATTTAAATGTCTTCATCAATGGGAACAGAATTGATAACAGTTTGTGCTACTCTTCCAAAAGACCATATTCTTGTATTTTATTTTGCCAAGTGCACTGGTGTTAAAATCCAAGATAAGATTTGTTTACAGGACAGTTTGTCTCTTAGAAAATAGTGTTGGCACAAAATACCTCCTGAAAGCAAGTGGATTTGCTGTCCAATATCTAATTTTGTTGGTTCCTTACTTGTCAGAGCTAACACAACCCAGGGCAAGGCTTGCAGGATTACTGTTTAAGACCCTACTGTCTAAAAGATGTCCTGCTCTAAGTCAGGAGGTGTATCACTGAGTCACCTAGAAGAAAAAAGCTGTATGTAGGCGGCTGCATAACTTCTTACTTCAATAATAAATTGTGCTGCCAACTTTGTTTTTCAATATCTTAAAAAAAAACCCTCAGCCAGATTTGGTTTTGCAGTTCCATGGAACACCATAACAAGAATCCAGTTCTTAGAGTGCACAGTACATTAGCAGGGCAAGAAGAAAACATGTAAGTAGTAATGGTGAACTATCAATAAGAACAAAACCCTCGTCTTTTTATGTTAAAGATAAATGTGAAAATATATTAATGTAAAATTAATTATGTTCATAATAATAATTAAAAAACCACAAACAAACAACCAAACAAAGAAACAACTCCACACAGACTACACACACTGGAAGAGATAAAGACCTACCTCCAGAATATCTATCAGGACGTTCTCTTCTGGCTGCTTCGTGCTCCGGACATTCTCCAGCAGGATAGAGTAGTAAACACCTTGTGGGTCAGACTGGTACAGGTTGTACGTGTCTGTCTGGTACCACTCCTGGACAGCTACAAACACCTGGTTTTCATCTGTACTGATTATCTGTAAATCCTGTAGAAAAACAAAATACAAAATTTTCCAATAATTTCTATTTTACATTCAGTAAGTTAGCTAGGACAGTTTAATAGCTGGGAGGGGGGAATGCATCTGAAAGTTCATTAACAGCAATCTCTCAAAATAATACTAATCAACATGCTGTATCCCACTGCTCTAAGGGGGTGCTAGTGCCTTTTGGCTACAGATTATCAGACTGCAAACCAGTTTAGTGAAGACCAAAATCATGACTGTGCAAAAGCTGTGATCTGCCTTGACTTCTATGGGAAATGACTTTTTGAAAAGAAGGGGAAAATAAGTAAAAGAAAAAAATAGGAAATGGTTTTCCAAGATCTGGATAAGATCAACGAAACACTGACAAAACTTAAGTAATGAAAAAACAAAGGTAATCTGAAAAATAATCCCCAGGTACCTAGGGAATTAAGAAACACTTTGTTCAGGTAACACAGCACAAAGAGTATTAGATATCATTGACAGCAGTTACACAAAGGACATAGTACACATCATGCACACAGCTCATATAAATTATAGTACATAACGCTAATTTATCTATCTATGTAGGCATATCCGCTTAAATATTCAACAGTAATAACATGGAAGTCCACATTCTGCATTCATTTGTCAAGAATTTCAGGCATGGATATTGCAACAGCTTGCTGTCAGTTTTCTCCACTTCTTCACTCCAGACTTTTCAGACAAAAAATGCACAGCTAGGGAAAACAATGTGATTGTAATATTAAACAGAAGAAACAAATCAGGAAGAGAAACAAATCAGGAAGTAGCAACACTGAACTAAGCTTAGAAAACAGAAAGGAAAAAAAAAAAAAAAGAAGGACATGAGTTTGCAATAGGGCATCATAAAGGCAGATGTTGGGACAAGTTATGAAATGACATCTAGTCACGGAAACTGAAGACTTGTAAACTCTTTATGACCTTGGTACTTAACTGGGATAATGTATCCAGTTCTGGTCACCTTATTACTGGAAAAAAATATGGCAATGGAGTGAATATTAAATAAAGATACCTAAATGTCAAGATAATATGAATTTGGGGAAAATTGGCTTTAAAAAAAAATAACAAAATATCAAGAAAACAACTTCATAGAGCTCTAATAAAAAAATAAAATTCTGTAAAAATCCAGTTGAGACTGAAGAAAATGTGAGTAACAGAGAAACACTGAATGCTTGACAAAGTATGGCAGTCACACTTTAGGCAACATGCATTATGTGATTAAGGTATTTAGATTAAAAGAGACATGAATATAAATAAAATAATACAATTGAAAGATTTTGTTATATGAACAAAAGATGCTTTTTAAATAACTAGTCATTTCATTAAATTTAAAGTATTTTTACATATGTGACACACCTCAACACAAAAGAACTTGTTTCCTATCAGTGATTCCTCAATGATATTTTCAAAGATGTTCATGTTGAACTATTTACTGAAGTAGATTTTTGTTTAGAATCCCATGAATAGTTCTCTTTCTTATTGTACTCAAAAATTACTCAGAAGCAGATTGTCTGGCACAAATGCCAGAAAAACACAGCAACTGATCCCAACAGCTTCTTTAAAGAGACTTTTAAATGTACACCATGCTTCACTTCCTGCCTTACACCAGGGCAATGTGAGGCAGGGTAGCCCACATTACAATTCCAATACTAAATTCACCTCTTCTCTTCTTTTGCAGTGTAAGAAAAGCTCCCTTGATTATCCAATAAGTAAGGATGGAAGTGAAGCAGAGAGTCAAAAGAAGGAATAAATAAATTATTCTTTTTCTCATGTGAAAACCTCAAGAAAATCCTTCCTCTCCTGTGATGCCAGGAGCTTTCAGCAAAGTTATAATCTATATTATTATAATAAAACATTCAAACAATGCCGCAAACAACTGCAAAATTCCAGTGAATATAGGCAAGGCAGTTTCCTTGCCCCAGGTGCTGGTGGAGTGGTAAAGGTTGCACAGGTGGCCTGTGGTGGCAGAGGTGAGAACTGGGAAGATGGGTACAGTTGTGGTTCTTGTATTTCAGGGTCAGGTAGGAGCTGCTGAGCCAGCAGAAGCAACACATAAAGAACCAAAACGTGGTGCAGGACAGGAGGATACATTTCAGGCAGACTGGAGGAATGAGGTGGAAGAAAGAGGGGTTGGACTGCAGAATTTTACTGCAACAAAAGAGAGTTTACTTTTGTCTTGGCAGTGATTGTTACCAAGAAAGAGGTTTGTACACTCAGACTGCTGGATGCCAAGGGTTTGTTTTTGGTTTTTTGGGTTTTTGGGGTTTTTTTTGAGTCAAGAACCTAACAGATCCTGGTTTTAGCAAGTGAAACTGCCCTTCTGCTGCCCTGAACTTTGTTCCTTTCACTCAGAATTTACACCTTCAGATTTCCAGTTTGGCTTTACCACTATTTTCCTTTCACAGTGATTTCTTTTCCCTCAGGAAACAAACCAGTCCTTCAGTTATACTACCTTGCAATAATCCTGCACAAGACTTTCTGCCCAGACAGTCATGATCTAATGGTCTGGGAAAATTAATAGGCAAAGTAAGGAAAACTGCAATTTCATGCCCAATTTTTAAATTTTTCTTTCAAAATCCTGGATGACCACAGACTGCTGAAAACCTAGCTAATTCTGGATGACCAGACTAGCTGAAACAAAGCTAAACTGTCATGTCACTTTTGTACTATTCCTATCCTGGAAAGGTGAAACTTTAAAGAGGAAGAAGAAATTGACTGACAAATACAGAGGCTGGGTCTTTACTGTGTAAATCCAGACCTTCAGCCCAGCTACGCACTGCTCAACAGATGACAAGCACGTGAAGATGCGATGTCAGCAAATATTGCTAGGCAGAATTTACTGTCACTAAAGAGTTAACTAGTAGGGACATCTGAGAAAGAATACATATCTTGATGGAGGTAATGCAAGTTTTTATTGCTTTATCTAATTCATGGCCACAGATACTACCTTAGGCTGTAATCTCAGCACATCCTATAAGGAAAGCATTTATTCTTTGATGATTTCATGCTTGGATTACTGCAATTGCCTTCTTGCTGGATCTCCTGCTTTCTCTCTCCACATTCTGCAGGCAACTCAAAGTCCCACTGTTCATCTAATTTTTTTCTGTAATTATGCCATTCACACATGATTTATTCAAAATCATTTACAAAGATCTCTTTGCTGATAGAAGAGATCTTCAGGCTTTGGAATATTCCTTACTGTCACTACTCAGATTTTTGTTTGTCTCCATGCTTTTTAATATACATTCAGTATTTGAGCTGTTGTGCTTTACTTTCATTTCCATGCCCAAATGAGAAGGTCCATGCACTTTCAGGTGTCCCAAGGCAGAATCTTTTTCCAGATTTGCTGTAGCAACCTTGTTGCTTCCTCTGTGGCATGCCCATTCCTCCATGGACATTCTTTCCCTCATCTCCGATACTTCACTTTTGCTCTGTCCAGTCCGCCATGTCTGCTCTGTCCCATGTCTTGCTGATACAAGCATACATGCTTTCACCATTTTTCTTTTTCCTTTGTTTTTCTAAAGCTTACCAAGGCAAATTGTATCAGCAACAGACTGTGGTTCCCCATTACCAGTATTCTGCATTTACTTTATCTCATCTTCTTAGGTTGTAAGCTTTTGTACAGTTCTGAGATGCTACTAGCTGTATTGTTCAAAATTCCTTATGTAACCTCTAAACCCCCATGAGATGTTGCTGCTCTGTTTCCCAAGGTGCTCCTTGTGCACTATATTCTGTGAATTCCTTTGTCACAACTTTCCCTTCATCCTCCTCTTTACTGGGTACTGTTACACCACACTAGGTACAGATGTCTGTATGTTCATCACTAAAAAATCTGTGAAAGTGCTCATAGATCCAAGACAGTGGACCAACTCAGGGTCAGGGATAGATCTACCTTATCGATGCAACCAAAGAAGCCTGCAAAGTGCTCTAAAATCTACTATGCAATCAAGTCCACAAAGTCATTTCCCTATGGGTGGATGAGAGCAGACAGAAAACAGCCTTCAAATAATGTAAACAGCCACCCAAGGAAAACAGAATAAAATGTCTTCTAAGTCTACTTGGAATTAAATACTGCGTATAAAATGCAGCTATGGAGATTTAGGATAGACATCAGAATATCTTTCTATAGTAGTGCCTGTTTATACACACTGAGGATAAAATGCTTAGGGAGGGAAAGTAATCTTCATCCTTGGGAGTTGATAAGAGCAGTTAGACAAATATCTGTCAGGACTGGTTTAGGCAGATGACCATGCTTTGGAAAAGGACCTCCCAAGATCTTTTCCATGTTTGTTGTGTAGAATCCTGTGAAAATAGGTGAAAATAAAAACACACCTTATTGAGATTATTTGAAATGTTACACATACAAATAGAAATACCATTAAAGAGACAGGATTTTTTTTCTTTGGGGGAGGGGGGGTGGTTTTGGGTTGGGGTTGTTTTTTGGTGTGTTTTTTTTTTGAGGGGGGCAGGATTTATTTTGTTTTGGTTTTGTGTTGGTTTTTTTTTAATTCAAGAGCTATAAATTCTTAACTATGCTAAAGAAACCAAAAAAAACCTAGACAAATAAGTATTTTAACTTGATCATGACATTAGAATTAAAGGCAGCTCGAAATCTGTTGAATTGGAGTTACTTTTCTACAAAAATGCTAAATGAATCCTGAACGTGATCAAAGCCTGTGTATTAAAACCTGGTATGATTAAACAAGGCATCCAGTGACAGGTCATACCACTCCTGCTCTCTCAGGGACTTGTAAACTGCTGTTTGTACCTTAGATCAGCAGCAGAGACCATAATTGTTCAAATAAACACAAAGAGGGTTTCAAAGTGATACTAGAAATAATTAGACATGTATAAAAGGCCAAATTGTGCCAAAAGATGAGCACCACTTCAGAGAAACTTCCTATCGCATGGACAGACATGGTCTGTTAAACAAAATAAATGAGTCTGAGGGTGTGCACGTGACACTGAAAGAACTGTGCCTGTTCAGCCATGACATGGAGAACAAGCACCCAAGAACTCTTCCAGCAAGTACAGAGTAATGATCAAATGTTACTTCTTAAAAACATCGACACCACTTGAGAATTATTTCTTTACTTTTAACTTAGTTCACTAACACGATCAGTCAGATTTTCCCCAACTGATCTGCTTTTAATGCAGTTGCGTCTGTTTTCACAGAAGGCTGAACTAACACCAAATCAAAAATAAATCAGTCAAGAAGTCCAAAAGCATTATATTAGAAGAGTTGGGGTTTTGGGGAGCAGAGGATAGGAGTGTGGAAAGAAAGATTTTTAGAGGAGGAAGGGAAGAAAAATGCTTTGTTTTCATTGTATACAGTCCCATAGCATCTACATTTAGCAACTCATCAGCCTATAAATCTGCTAATACTTTATAGAAATTTATATTCAAGAAATGCTCAGTATGGCTTACTATACTAACTGTGATAAGAAACCCTATGACACAAATAAACACAATTGCACCCTGAAGACAGAAGGACATAAAAGATGACAAGAATTGTACTGCAAGCCAGTGCTCCTTTGTGTAGTAAAATGTGCTGATGACATAGGAAATATCATTAAGTGAAAACACTGTAGGCAAGGTTCAGCATAACCAGCATAATAGTACACGGGCAGGGCTGTTGTGCTTTAGTCAGTAAGGCAAACAAAGTATAATATCAAGATTCTGGGTTTTGAAATCTTACAATTTTCAGTCTAATGTCAGAATTTTTCCCCTTTGCAATCTTTTAATGTTGTGGTTGGGCAATACATTAGCCTGAAGCAAGTGAAAAATTAAACAGAGAACGAGGAGAAGTAAATTATTAGAAACGCAACAGATGTAAACACTCAAGACTGCATAGCCTCAGCCTTGACCTCCAGATGCACCACATTTATACCCCTGTAATCTCTTAAGAACAATGAAGGTGACTGGATGGAACATATCCCAAAGATAATCTTCCTAATCTTCCTTGCCTGGCCGAGTAAAACAGTGCAAAGAGGGAAATCAATAACAAGTTACACTGTGAAGAAAAGAACAATTCCTTGTATCCACCTATCTGTATGATCAGGGAGCCAGACTGCTGCTACAGCTCAGGTCCATTGGCTATTGCCGTGATACTGCCCAGGAAAAGAATACTTCTGCATCAAATGCCACTGCTACCCGCATTTCTGTTTTGCCCCCCTTTATTCTCTGTTCAACAGCCATTCCAACGGACTTTCAGAAGAATGGATAAGTAGTCCTGCTGCAGCTGAAAACTGCTCTTCTGCCTGGCACAGAGGAGCAACCACAGCCAAAGCCTCCCAGGGTGGCAGATGGCAGAGGTGGTGAAAGGGACTAGCCCAGTGAAGAAACAGTTCTTGGGAGACTAAGAGTCTTGGTAAATGAGCTCTTAGAGCCTCAATACTTCATAATTCAACCGTCATGCAGCCACAGCCTCAAGAGAACATTGCTGACAAAGGAGCTGCAGGAATCTTTCCTGCCATTTCTGTTGTTAATGATGGACCCATTTAAGGAATCCTTGAAAAAGTTGTGGTAAGAGGGAGCTTGGTAGAGAAGGGAATATATGCTTCAAAAGATTGATGGCTATTTAGGGAGAAAGAGTAAAACTGCCCCAAATATTTTACTCCTCACAGTGTTATATCTATTGTTGAATGATACAGGGTTGTTTGAAAGAAAACTTGTGGTTAAAACAGTGATGCATATCTCAGAGTGAGGCAAGGAAGAGGTGGGCCTGTTTCGAGACCCTCAGAAGGGCACTAGGTGATAATCAAATAAAAAGAATATATAGAGTTGATAAAAGGCGTGTATAGGAGAGTCAGATTACCATGTATACATTAAAGGCTTATTTTTAAGGTAATGTGATATTTTTCTTCTTTTATTTTTGTTTATTTTTTTCCCTGTACCCTTTTGTATCTTGGTTACCTGAAAATTTTTATGTTATTGCCTATTTCAAAGATTGAAAAGACATACAGAGATCAAAATAGATGAAACAAGCTTTTTCCACACCAGATCTTTTCAGAAATAAACTTTCTGAATTGCAGTAGCATATAACAGATAATAAAGATCTCACATTATTAAGATTTTGTATCGTTCATGAACAAATGTAGAATCAATGAATGTCTTGTATCAGTTCATAAAAGGAGATCGTTATCAATGCAGTTTGTTTACCAGAGGTGGAAAGGGGACTCAGAATAAATGAATGATTCCAAATTGCAACAGTAAAACTACTGTGATTTGTAGCAGACTTTTTGGTTTGGTCAGCAATTTTGCTAATTTTTTTGCTTAAACTCTCATAATGAACTAGTTCCTTTATTTTAGTCACATTAGAGCATGACTCCAAATGCTGAATAAGGACCAGACCTCAACGTACTCCTCCTTCTCCACACCACACTTCTCTAGAAAAGGGCAAACAGAACTGCAAGAACTTTTGTGTAATACAAGTGTGATGATCCTTTGGATGGGGCTGCAGCCTGTGCCCCTGGGCAGACCTGCTCTCCCAACCCTGGCAGCTAAAACCCTGCTTGAGGCTGAAAACAGCCCAAGGGAGATTGCTGGATCTCCCTGGGTCTCCCTGGAACACTCCTGCATGCCTAACCAGCCAAGTCAACACCAACGCTGCTTCTCTTGGCATGATTTTGATATTCCCTTCCTACACGTTATTAACTTCTGATCTAGTTTTAGCAGTGGAGAACCAGCAACCCTGGAAAAATGGAATACAGTAAAAACCCCAATTTGTCTTAAAAACAGAAGCTCCAGATTTCCTCTTCTAATTTGGGGAGCATACAGCAGCCTTTAATATGGTCTCACCTACCTTTGGTACCACCCTGCCTAGCAGCAGCTGGCACTTGACTTCTGTCAAATGAAGGAGACAGCTGTGCGATTCAATGTAGTCAACGTCAAACATGCTACTGAAAAAAATGTAAATCTCTCAACAGCATGGAGAAAAAGCTAAAAAAAAATAATCTGAATTCTGTTCATTAGGTGGCCCCCAGCGGCTCTGCTCTCTGTACATAAACAGAGCTATGATGTGTTACAAAAAGGTGATCTAAGTGGCACTGCGGAGCTGGAGCCTAGAAACTCAGTGCATGTAAAGTTGGGCTGGAAGCTGCTTTTAGCAGCCTTTGATTTAGAAGTAAGGAGGCCTTGAGATATGTCCAAGGACATTTATCCTTTTCTACGTTTCTCTTTGAGGGTACGTTTGGACAAATACAAACAAAATACAAATACAGACAATATAAAACAATTGCCTTTTTTTTTTTGTTTTTTCAGATTTTCAGCCACTTCATATTGCAAGGAAAATAAGATATCAATAACATTTTCTAATTACTCATCTGAAAATGTTAATTCCATCTCCATATGTAAAATCACTGTGAAATGCATCTGTGCAGCAAAAGAATAATATCTGAAGATCCCAGCACTGTTCCCTCAGGCTAGAGCCAGTGTTCCAGCACAGCTCTCCTGATGTTGTTAGATACATCCTTGACCAGCCTGTAGTATCTTCTGACAGTTTTCCTTCCCTGTACACAATCACTGTGTACAGTACACTGCTCAAAAACTCTAGCCAGTAACATGAAACATTTTACAGAGACCACTTGGAAAGAGAGTTTTTGGAGCCTCATTCAGTTCTTTTGAGAAAAATTAAATATAGTCTATTTCAGACCAGCTTCATCTCCTGGTTGGGCAGAATCTAATACTTCAAACCTCCTAAACCTCAGTTCTTTGAAAAGCTATTGTTTTTAATCAATCTTAAAAAAAAATAATAAGGATTGAAAATTCTTTTGTTCTATTTATCTCTTACTGCCATAAAAGTAGCAACTCCACAGTCACATGTTCTAGATGTACTCTGAATTTGCCAGTGCCTTTGCTGATACACTGCTGCTTGCAAAAATTTCATCAGTGCTCTGCTCATATGAATCTTTTCCCCTCATTTAAATGGGATTGGAAGATACATTTCTACTGCACTTGGATGATTCTCAGTGAAAGATGGTGTGATGAAAAGTTTTAGAGCTGTGTTATTTACTTGAGTATCTAAAATTTATGCTGTCATGTATAGGTATCAAATCACATTAAAAAAAAAAAAAAAAAAAAGAAAGAAAAATGGTATCTTTTACAGCAAAGGTTAAAATCTCTCACATGCACCACTGTTCTAATGGATGTCTGGCTTCCAGGCCCTCTTAGTGATATTTTCAGCTCTGTGGTGTGCAGATACCAATGAAACTTCTCTTGGAAGTATCATCAAAATGCTAGAGATAGTTTATTTCATCCCACTCATTTGGTACTGCCTGGACTATAAAGGACATAAAAACATCCCTTTCCAAATGACACAGTCACTGTTCATAGCTAGCTATTGACTTTATCCAAAATGAAACCATTAACTTCTAATTTATTTATTCAGTCAAGCCTCAAGTTAATCTGCTTAGCAAGGGGGGGAGGGGGGGGGGGGAAAGACAAATAAACAAAAAACATATTTTCCAAGACAAAGAATTCAGCATGCAGCCCTATTTCAAACAATCCAGACTACATATGACAGAAATACTAGGCTATTATGACTGACACTTTTTGAATATGTCAGAAATGCACTCAGTAAGGGCATGGGCCCAGTAAACTAAGCACCCTTTGCAGAATAATGCATTTTAAGGCTAAAAGAGGTGATTAGATCCTTTAGTTTGCTCTCTGCTCTTTCCAGCCCGAGAATTTCCAACAATTACTTCTGCATATTTTATACACTGCAGGAGAAAATAACTTCTATATGGTTAAAGCAAATGTCCCAGAAAGGTGCTTATGATTTGAGAACTTCAGAACCCAGAATACCTGTCACTTTGCCTGGCACTTTTAAAAATACATAATCACCAACACTATTAAGTTGAGCTCAGCTTCTAATTTGGATTCAGCTCCCACCTGTAGTGGGTCCTTCCCTACTGAAGTGCTTTTAAGACTCAGTATTTTCTCCCCCTTGTGAGGAGGCTTCTTCAGTCTTCTTCTACAAACAAGTTGCCTCCTGATCTGCATTTTTAAAAAACAAATTACACTTTTTTTCAGGGTTATTTTTCACAGAGATTGCTACACTGGTCTTGTTTATAGTGTGGTCCCACAAAACAACAGAGGTCATAGTAGGCTGCAGAAGAGTAGGAAAAATAAATGACTGAGGAGGACTTCTTAAACTGATTTTTCTGCTAAGGAAAGCTCCACAGGACAGAGATCTAGGTCACACACTGTGTGCTTTTGTCTCCAGCCCTCCCATAACATTTGCTACTCTTCTTGCAAGCTCACCTTTTACAAATGGAGATGCCTACAAGACAATAGTCTCACATAGTTCTTGAGTTCTGACAGCCTCCCCCCATTTATTCAGATCTGTCAGATAGCTAGCTACATCTGAACCCAAATAGCATGTCCTTTATTAGTATAGTGTACTGCAATATGGATATTTAAATCAGAGTCATGTATCATTAAGGAGATACAGTACACATTGAACTTGTTAAAAAATAATCCACTTTCCTGAATGCTTGAAGTAAGTAAGTATACACACATGAACTACCATCTACAATTGAAACACTGTACAACTATTAAAAAAATTGACTTATTGTGTCCATCTTCTATGTGATGACAGTATCAGGAAGGAAAAAGTGCTGCCATGGCCAAATGCACCAGAGCACTGGGCATGACAAGGAAACTGCAATGGAAAGGTACAGATTCCTCCTGCACAGGCCATCCAGAAGCAGAAGGAAGAAATGCTCTGGTCTCTCTCACAAGATTTCTGCCCTTCTGTTTCCCAACAGACAACCTTTTCCCACACAAGTTAGCATAGTCAACATTTGCCCTAATGCTCTGGCACTTCAGGAAATTTGCCACAGGCAAAACATTCCCAACTTGGAGAATGTTACCTGATTTAATCTATTGCCAGGTAACACACACTTCAAATTACTGATTCAGGTACTGAGGAGGAAAAAACCAAAACAAACCACATTAACAAACACTTGGGGAAACATCCTTCCTCCCCCTTCTTTAGGCTCAGCTTAATCAAACACCTCTTCTCCCTCCTTCCTGCTCTCAACTCCCTTTTCACTTTGCATTAACTCAGTTCCTCCGAACTCCTTCAGTGAGGCAATGGGCTGTGCAGGAGGTTGGGGTCATCTGCAGAAGGGTTTCTTTCAGCCAGTCCTTGCTTACTCTTTGCTTTCCTCCCTTGTCTTCTTCTATCCTGGTGTGGGTCATCCAAGGGCTGCAGTCCCCTGGGGTGTCCATATTTGGCATGTTTTAACATTTAAAACTGGATATTCTCCTGCTGTTTTCCTAATTACAAATTCCCCCAAGGAAGCATAAAGGTTACTATGAAGGCCTTAAAAACACTGAAATAATTATGTGGAAGGGCTGATATATTTAACTGTTCTTAGCTATAAACTCCTTGTCGAAATAGATAGATAGATAAATAAATATATAGCTATTTCTATAGTGCTACTAGGAGTATATCCAATTTTCAGAGTCTTGTTCAACTAATATCTGAGGGTTTGATTTGAGGATTTTGTTCATAAGTTCTACATTTAATACCAGAAGACTTCAGACCACCACTTAGACTACAATAGAAAAATAAAAATCAATGATGAAAAAAATTATATTAAACACATTCTTTGCTTTATAACAGTAACAAGAGAAGGAAATGCCTTGTATTCCCTGTCCTTCATCAGATGAGTGATGAATTAAACCTGTGCAATTCAAGACATGCAAAGATAACATGCCTTAGTTTTCTCCTAAGTAGGTGGCAATCACATGAAAAGGCAGAAACCTCTGGGGGTCTTCAGACCGACCTCATGCTGGGAGCAGGGTGAGCTGTCAGGACAGACCAAGTTACTGAGGGTTTTATCCAGATGGGTCTTTAAAACTTCCACGCCATTTTTCTTCAGGATTGCAGAAACCTTCTAACTATAAATAAAGTGTTTCCTAACTTTCTGTGCAGCAAAAAAATTCAATTGCATCAGTTAGCCCATATGTAAATACGTGTCGGTGTTTTATTGCTAATTTACTATGCAAATATAGAAACCCCGTCACTATAAAAATATGCCAGACTGAAGGAACATCTCAACAAACCTTGCAATGTTGTTAAGCAATTAAAGTCCATATTGGCATTCTTTACTGAAATACAGCTCCATCAACCAGTAAAATACTCTCATATTACTATTCATGCTTATACTAGAAAGCACCATGTGGAATTAAACTGCAATTGATTCTTGAAAGAACACTTGCTTGATATCATTACATTGTCATTGGGTGTGTAGCACTGCTTCATGGAAGCAAAGCTCAAAAACTGTTGTGGTAACTGGTGACAAATAAACTATCGTATGCTGTTGCTCTCTGTGGTTTATGAGCTACTACATTGCAAGAATAAAAATAAAAACAGTAGGGTAAGAATATACCACAAATGGGATTCAGAAATCCTTACAGGGAGAAATTGTGATGTCAGAATAATGAGGTTTAAAAAAAGAGAAGAACACAACTAGTTTAGGTAGAAAGAGAAGAAGACAAACTTCTAAATAGAATGAAAAATATGTATACTTACTTTTGGTAATGCATATTTTGGCAACTTCATCTGTACAAAGCCATTTCGACGGTAAGACACGTAATACTTGGTCCGATTTGCTGATGTTGTCTATACAAAGTGAAAAGAGAATGCTGTGATAATTTATGTCAAATCTAAAGAGTCTGAGATGGAAGAAATATTTTTTTTCTTTTTAACCTGCCATGGAAATACATAGCTATTACTGGTTTTGCATGTGAACAATTTGCACAGTGTGCTCCTAAATAGAGTAATTCAAAAGTTGTGAAAAAATAGACTCCAGAGAGACTCAAATTCTTTTGTTCTCCTCCTCTTTGGAAGAAAAAAGTGACTTACTTCCCTCTTTTATCATTTCAGCTGTCTGGGGTAACACCTGAGAGTCAGCATCTCACTGTCCCCAGTCTTTACTGATACCTGTGTACTCACTGGCCTCCCACATCTTTGCCCTTTTGTATAAGTCCAGGCAGCAGCACCCTCCAGGTGTGAGGCAGAGAGGAGGTACACTGGTTATGAACACGAGGCACCTCAAGGGCAAGTGCTACTTCAACAGCACAATTCAAAGCAGAGCAAAAAATGTTGAATAAGTTCACGTTAATGTTATGTAAAGCATTCACTATATTTGACTAATATTTTCTGTACAAGAGAAAACATTTCCCAGTGCAAGATGCTGACATGCCACATGGAAGATAATGATGCAACGCTGAATCCATTGGTCAGTCATTTCGAAAGTCAGTGCTATGTCCTAAAGACACGATTATATGCTTAAATAGAGAGGTAAAACACATAATACAACTTCTTGCATGTGTGGAACTGAAGGCAGATTAGGTTTTATGTAAAATACTTGGGGACTTACAAAGATTGTCACTAAAGAAAGCCCACAGAAGCATGCATTGAAAGGAAGACTGCTGTATGACTATTATCCATTAGCTCTTTCTCCTCTTTCTAATAGCAGATACACTGACCATTTTTAGACTTTTACCTTATTCACCAAAAAACCTCAATGCAAATTTTCCAAAGTAACAAAAAGAAGACTCTAAATAAATAAATTGATGAAAATACTCAACTAAGAGGTTTCTTAGGTTTTTCTAGTCAGCAATGTAACGTCAAAATCTGTGCTGTTATATAAATTGGGAAATTTCCAACTAAGCCTCTTGTGCACCATCAGAAGAGATTAGCAAAGGTTTTAGCCTTTGGTAAATAGTATTTCACATTCCCCGTGCGCCTCCCCTCACTCCCACCCCACCCACCCCTCCCGGAGATCAGCTAAGCAATGACTATTCAGTCATTTCAGTCATTTTCACCAAGGTTATACAGGGTGGCTGCTTTGCAGGAATGGACTGGTCAAAAAAGAATGGAAGAAGTGAAATGAAATATCCAAAATTTTTCTTTGGTTGTCCGTAACAAATCAGGCTGCAGAACTGAAGCACAAACAGACCCATCTTCTTTCTTTAACTTAGGAAATCCATTTAAAATCCTACCCCAATTTCACCGCTTTTCTCCTCAACCTCTGTGTTTAAAAAGGGAACCTGATTTGGAAGACAGCCTATCCTGAAGCATGCAGACTTGACTTGCCCAGCTAAAAATAGAGTTGATGCATGACAGCAGGTCCACCTGCCTGAATATTTCAAAGATATCAAAGTATTTCAATTTCCTTTTTTCTCTCTCTCTTTTTTTTTTTTGGTGGTAGAAAGAATGTGATGCCTTTTAGGAACGTGATTTGTTAAATGATGGATTAAACCAAAAACCTCAGTGTTTGATTAATTAGTATCAAATAGCAGTCTTATCTATCTTTTTGTTCACTACACATTTTTTTATGTCACTCATTTTAAATGTCTGAAGATGATGTAAAGGCAGTAGAGAATCGGCGTTGAAGCAGCTACTTGTGCCAAGCCTCACTGACATTAAAGCCTGGTCTATGCTTAAAAACAGTTATGAAACTTTAATCCTCCTACTAACATCACCGCTGAAACTCTCTGACTGTAAGTGCAAGCTGGAAAAGAAGCGAGTATTAGAAATTTCCTGATCTTCATGGGTATAGACATAGTGAAAATGGGGTCGAGATCTTCTAACACGGTAAAGTCTGAGATCTGGGCCAGGATTAGCAGTGCAGACCTTCAATGCTCTGATTCACAGCTGTACAGCTCAGGAGATGTGAGCTATGCCAGGGGCAACAGTTTCAAACTCTATTTTTGCACAGATTATTTTGTCCTGTCTTCTTTCTAAACAGATATTGATGTGATAGTAAGAAGAGTCCCTGGTCTGGTTCTAACTTATATAGCAATATTTTAGTCTAGTGCTGAAAGAATTTCCACATGATTTCAAAAGTATGCTGTTTCTCAAACGTGCAGCTGCTGTGTGGTTTCACTGGCACAGGTAAGTAGTGTCCTGCAGGGGTGGCTGCGCTTCAGATGTGACTACAGGATCCCAGAGTTATCTTCTATCTTCCAGCCATATAGATATGGCTAACTGTAAACCAATTTAACAATAAGAGAGATTTATATTCCATACTGTGATTTACTGCAGGTAAGTCTGAAAGGAAAAGACAAGAAATATTTCCCCTTTATGTGGAATATGTGCACGTATCATCTACTGGCATTGGCAAATTTCAAATCTACAGAGACTATGTTACCAATGGCATCATTTTGCTAGCAGCAACATTATTACGTTATGTGTACAGTGCCAGGTTGCACTTCCATTTCATGTCTGCCTGTGCCTGGCACGAGATAGAATAACAACTGCTCGAGATGCAATTATACAAGATGTCCGGCAAAACAAAATGCTTGAAAAGGAAGCAGCCACTGCATTGCTGAGCACAGCAGTCTGGAAGTTCACATGACGAGAAGCACTTCTCACCGGCTACACACCGTGAAATAGATTTTAGAGTGTGCCTGGGGGGAGCCACAGATAATAATACCTTTGAGCAAAACGAGTGCCATGAGTGTTAGACCTGAGGTGAAAAATGCCCACTTTATTTCAAAAAATCTTTCCCAAACCCATTTTGCTGTTTCTTTGCGGTGCTAAATGTTGCAAGCCATGTGGGCCGTTGAAACCACTGTGCCAAAGAAGAGGAGGACAGACTTTCTGTGTTTCTATTAGTTTACAGATCCTTTTGGAGGAAACAGCTACAAGGGGGGAAAGATGCAAAGAAGTCAATCTGATGTACACCTAGCCAGTGTTGGGAAGACCTATCCCTTGCCACATTGTTGCTTTCCTGCAAAAATCAATAAACAGAGAAGGCTTGCCACAAGGAAATCATATCAAAGTAAGGGGAAAATGATAGCCAACCACTGAGGAAAGTACAAGGAAATTTGCTAGTAAATTCTTAAGAAACAGGGAGGACATAACTGTTCTTTGAGAAGCTTGTAGCTCCGACAGATTCAAACCACAACCTGTTACAAGCACATAAAAAAAAAATTCAAATGTGTTTGAGCCGTACAGGTGCCATAAGGTTGACAGAGTTCCAGTCCAGGTTTCTGCACGCAGGTCGTGTAGTTTGGGAATGAAATAACCCCAATGTAATTTGGACCATCACAAGTTGCGGACATGGTGTTTAGGGACATCATTTAGTAGTGTACTTGGCAGTGTTACTCTTATGGTTGGACTTGATCTTAAGGGTCTTTTCCAACCTAAATGATTCTGTGATTCTATTCTAAGTTGCTCAAAGCTCCCCAGCTATGGCCATTTCATTCTTTTGCTTCCTAAGCACAGCCATGTAAGTTCTTTCCTAGTAAAACCTCTTCAGAGGAGAATACATATGAAGAAGCTGAGACACTATTCTGTCAGTGGCTTTCCTTAGGTGCTCTTCTCAGGGAAGCTTTTTGTGATATGGAGGTAATGGAAAGGACCCAGAAGAGGTTGTAAGCATTAGAACAAAAGGGCTGCATTTTGCCTAACACACAAGAGTATTTTTTAAAAGTAACTTTGAACCACACAATCCACTTGAAAATTTTCATATACTTAAAGCTAGGTCAGCGATAAATTAAAATTGACTGTATAAATAGGCAACTGGTTGCACAAATTAAAGATGCTTTTTTTTTTTTTTTTTTTTTTTTTAAACAGATAAAGGAATGCTTTGTTCCATATAAAATTTCATAAATCATCATTAATACTCTGGAACAGGTTTCTGCATGCTTTTAAATAACAGTGTTTAAAATTTTATTTTGTAATTTGAAAATGGGCTGTCTCTCCAGAGAGTGGCAGTACCTGAAGAAATATGTAGTCATCCTGCACAGTCAGGGAATCCCGATCAGTGCCACCAGCAAACTGGACTGTCATTGTCTTATCAGAGCAATTTTGAATCTGGCAAGTGATGTAGCGATAACCTGAGGGAAGAGAAACAGAAACATATGACAGGACTATCAAGGGAAAAAGAAGCAAGCAGTATAAAATGTTATTCATGCAGGAAAAGCGCTGCCTTTGCCAGGTGAGTTAGTTGTAAAATTATTATATTAAACCTTCATACAAGAGTTTTTCAATCTCCAGTGTACTGAGAATATATTAACTGCTTACAGTTCAGATCATTCCCGGGAGGCAGCCTGTTATTATCCAAATTTTGCTGGTCCAGAAAGATTAGGGGTTAGATGAATGAGGCATTCATGGGTGGGGATAATAGAAGGAGCGTCTTTTCTCACTTAACCTATGCACTGAGCCAAATTATTCATTTGGAGAAATGGCAGCCTGACACAACATAAGTGAAATCAATAGATCAACCCCCGTATAAAATTGTGATGAGTGAGAGGAGAATCAGACTCCATTCAATAGACAGTATGCAGAATTTTAAAGGCTCTGTAGGTTAGTTAAAACACACTATTAACACACTATTGGAACTGCTCTGTTGGGGGAGGACTTCTATATTCAGAGTTAATACCTTGCTGAAAGAGCCTGGACTGATTTATATCAGTGGAAGCTATGGCCTCTCTCTTCCTCTCCAGTTAGCAAGGGGCAAGGAACATCCTCTCTGCCTGCGCTGTTAGAACAGCATCATTGCATCTTTGATGATATCTGATCTTATCAGAGAGCAGAGCCAATAATTATATCATACATAAGCTGTGGCCCAAAGACCTTCTCCTAGATTCAAGCCCTTGTACAGTTCACCCTTCATCACAAGCTTCTGAACACAAAGTACTTGATTGACTTTCTCACATGCAGTGAGAAAAAATGTCATGTATACAACCCTGTGTCCAGATTACTAATTTTCCCCATACTTCAGATATAGCATAAAAGGAAAATAATGCACTCTTATGTCTTTCCTTGCTTTTGCAGTATGATAGGAAATGCATTCCACACTTTATGTCTTTTAATTAGAAAAGGCCAAACCAGTGTACTAGATACAAATATTTGTTTTAAAATCTGCACCCGTTTAATAGGCAGCTAGACTCAATCCAGGTTCTCCTGTTTATGTCCAAATCATCACCACAAGGATATTTGGGCAAGTGCAGCAATGGGCCATCAAAATCTTGGAGCTATTCGTAATTCACCTGACAAGCATTATAGTCCTTCATCAGATAAGTAGTACAAAGATGCTGTTTCCAATAAGATCAATAGTGATGCTTGTACTGAACATAAGTGTACAGAGTTGGTTTGTTGAAAACCCAGTCAGGAGATATGTCATCAGAGTTTTTCTGCTGTTTCTGTTAAATAAAATAAAAATAATCTTTCCATCCAGCTCCTGAAGAATCTTCTTACATTATCTCTAAACAATGCAGCTCATGGGGCTTTGTAGGGGTCACCATGTCTCAGAAATCTCACTGCTAAAAGATTTAGAAACTTTGGCATCCAGATTTTAACATAGTAACTTTGATTTTTTTAATAGGGCTGAAATGAAGAAAGGCAACTGGACCAGGGAAAATCAAACTGTGCATTCCTAGCAACTCATTTTTAAGACTGCACAGGAACTTAGATGATCCGATCCAAGGAATTAAAATATTTTTCAAGAGTACAATTGGTAAAAAGAAACTAATACAAGCTTTTGGAATCATGGTGACTCCTTAGAACAGCAAATCCTGACTACTAATCTGCTTTTTCATTTATTTTCCTTTTGAAGTCTCAAAGTACACTGGATACTGTAACATGAGGAAATTCTGGGAGACGGTGGTTTGTGCAGCAGAACTGAGACATGCAACGATTCCCTTTAACAGACACTTATCCTGCCCTAACTCTGGATTGCTGGTTTTATTTGCAGATCAGGAAAAATGTTCAATGTTTAACTGCCAGAATAAATTGCACTATTAATGGATATTTTCAACAGAGCATAGCATATTGACGTCAATTCGTCTTAGAGTGGAAAACAAGTAAATTTTAAATTATACTATATTTTAATATAACAGGACAGCTTTGCTGACTACAGATAACCAAAGAATCTGATTTGCAGTTTCTCTTCTGACCACTTTTAAAAACAACACAAAAAGTACTCTCTAAACAAAGAGAAATTACTATACACTAGGGTATCAATTGATAACATTTCCATTTTCATACCTCCACTGGGGTCCTGGATTTCCATATGAACTAAATCAGGGTCTCCATCAACTCCAGCAACAGCCCTGAGAACATAATATAATCACGTTATGCAGAGCCAGCTACAGAATAGCAATTATGTAGATGGAAGAAAAGAGAGGATTTCATACTAACCAGCTTTAACATTCTTTGCTGGGAAGTTAAAATAAACTCCATTTATAATGTTCTATTAATGTTTAGATGGAAACTATTTTTTCTGTACTTGACATTATGTTTGTTCTTAAATTTCATTAGAATCTCTTTTACTAAAATATGCATACAAATAGGATCAATTGGAGAAAAAAACAGAAATAGGTATAAAACTGGAAACAAAATTTCATAATCTATAATTGATACATATTTATACATATATAAACACTAATATGCACACACTCATATGTCCTAGCAAGCGCTAGAGCATCTTTTTACAATTACATTTGACATTCAAGACTAAAAGGCAGATTTAGTGCTAAAAAAGACTTGCATTCCATTCTTATTAGAAATATCTTAAACTTGACACACAACTTCCAAAACAAATTCATATATGTTTGGTTAGCATATTCAAGAGAAGAGTAGATTCCACTTTGACAACAGAAGAAAGTGAAGAATACTTTTGAGAAGAATATTCTGAGCAGGAAATTCAGTCAGAATTGATCAAAGTGAGTTTTAACTTTGAAAAGGTGTAATGGGAATAGAGGCTGATTTTCTCTTAATATCTCTCAAGTCAAACATGCTCAGCCAAAAGGTGAGTTTTCTGCCCTCAGGGCTTCCACCCCAACCTGGGAACAGCAGCCCTAGCTGCACTTTTTTTCTGGCCCTTCCGTTGTCATTAGTAAGGCAGATTCTGCAGAGAAAGTTCTGAGCTGATGTGCTGTCACTAAGCGAAGCAGAATCCAGCCCCGCTCCCCTAGCTATATTGCTCTTCACAAGGCTCTTCACTGGCATGATAAGAGTCCATCGAGTCAGCAGATGGGAGTTGAAGACACACAAAGGAGATACGTTGAGTGATGAAGTGCAGCTGGATGCAGATATTAAAAAAGCCCATTAAAATACTTAAAAGAAAATGATCATTTTCATACAATTATTAATAATAAAATGCAATAAAGCTATACTTTGGATTGAAATTACATCATTGTGTAATGATTTTAATAGCATTGATTTATGAGGAGCGGTTAAAACTCAGACTCAGTAATTGGTTGCTCCTTGGGAATGCAAGCCAGGGGGAAGAGACTGGATGATTTCCACTGCTGCATAACAACCAGAAATAATCACATATGCTGTTTTTCCCTAACAAGATAAATGATCAGCCCGAAGAAGTAAGGAGAGGGGGAGGGATGAGCCCCCACCAAGTCATAAGATGCAAAGGAAACTTCTAGTGGGATTTTTTTAGTAAACGCATGGAATAATCTTGTGTTTACTAAGAAACTGGTCTCTGAAACACAAATGATTCTAGCATTTTGGAGGCAAAACAGTAAGTCAGAGAAGACGTTATATTCACTGAGACCTGATTAAGAGTGTATATGAGCAGAGGGAAGGATCTGCGATCTTTTTTGGTGTGTGCACTCTTTTCCTAGATATTCACAACACCAAATCAAACCTGTTATCAACTCTGCATTCAGTGTTTTGAGGGAAGAAAATGATGTTTACTGAATATTTTATGTTTTGTGCTGTACCTCATACAGCTGATCTACAGACTAACAAAAACTTTAGGGCTGAAATTTTCTGAGATTCAGCCTGATACGCTGATCAGTATCAATAATGGAGAGACAGTTTTGAGGTACTTTCCAAACAACTTCTTGTATCTATAATTTAGCACACATTATTTCATAAGCACCGTTTGAGATATTTGTCAATATTCTACCTTCTCATATTTTCTTTCAACAGGTCAGAAGTGGAAATGATCTCACCTCTACCATGTTCCTCCTAATGGTGGCAGCTGGCACAAGTAGCGTCTAATCTTGTTTCCAGTGTAATCTTTTAGTGCAAGAGGTTGTAACTGATCTGTTTTAATGAACACTGCATGGACACAGAAAATGAAAGTTTCCAACCCAGACTACTTTTCTTCTTTAGACTTTTGAGTAGATGTGAATAAATTACAAGGAAGGTTTGGTGGTTTTTTGGTTGGTTGGTTGGTTTTGGGGTTTTTTTTTGTTTGTTTTTGTTTTAACCTAGCCAGGAAACAGTAGTACCTCTTTTCCCCAGTTCAGACATTTACCCTACCTCTCCTTTTAAAACTACCCTTTATTAACCAGGAGAACAGTCACTTCCAAAAGGTAAGTCTTCTGTTCCTAAACCAGCTGCATCAATTTCCATGGTATCCATTGAATATAAAGAAGGTTTAGGAGGACAGCTCCACGCTGCAGTTTGACCAGCAATTCTTCCTATTGCTCTACCAGATTAAGGCACCCCATTCCGTGTCCCCAGTCTTGCCTCTCCTTCACAGCCTCAGCTGTCCCAATGAAGTTGCCAGATCCCAGTCTTGGGAACTGTAATTTTCAAGGTGACCCTGCAAAGATGTGAGCCTTACGCTTTGGCTTACTCAAGGCTGCCAAAAGAAATGATCATTAAGCTATAACTGTAGATCTTTAACTTCATACAAGTCAGGTATAACAGGTGAGATGCATCCTTTAAGTGCAGAGTTTATGCATTCTGAAAGGCACAAATTAAGTAAGCAGAGTATTTAAAGAATGTTTTGTGTTTTCCATTACTCTAATTGTACCAATAAGCTATAACAGCATTACTCACTGAAGATGTTACGCCCTCAAAGTCTACTTTTGAATGTCTGCTATAGAGCAGTTTCCAAACTCTGAAGTCCCTTGATTCAGCTTTACGAGCACTTAGGGATAGTCCTTCTTTTATTGAAAAAAAGACCCCATCTATTATGGCTGCTAAGAAAATCTTCAGAACAGACTATAACTAATGCAGAGAACCTGAAGGTATATCCCAGGAGAATAAACTATTTACTCATTTTAGTGGACTCCTCTGCCAACAGTACTTTAAAGCGCAATACTGTTATTCCACTTGTGCTTTAATCATGAACCAAAGGAAAAGTGGTATGACACTATGCAGGCTAAACACAGTCTAGGTCCCTCTGCCCATGTGATATAACTTTCTTAACATGCTGGGCAAATAATGTACTTACAGGAACACATACAGTAAATGATCCACTTACAAGGAAGGCTCAGTTATGTTTTTTCATATTGAGGGAGAAATGTAAGACATTTTTTTTTTTGCAATTTCATTTACAAACTTACAACTACCACAACATAAATGCATTGTACCAATGTGAGGATTGTGTCCACACATCCATTCACAAGCACAGTTTACTGTTCCTCAGTCGGCTTTAGCAGAGGACCTCTTCTGTCTTAGAAAGCACGGATGCAATGGACCCTGAAAATCCAACACCTTCTTCCTTTCAGTTGACGCTTCAGCATCATTTTTTTTCCCCCTCCCAAACAGAACAAGCACTTTCTCAGGTACTCTATTTTTCTCAATTTCAGCAGGGATTTTTTTGGTCGTTTGATTAGAATTTCTCGAATTTTCTTCTCACAGTAGTTTGCAATGAAATTGTCCATATTTCAGGAATCTGGGACCATTTCTTTGTTTATTTGCTTTACTTGGGTGAAGGAGGTATCACCACTGAATTTAGGGTTTTCTGGTTTGGGTTGTTTTATAATTTTACATTCAACCATTAAAATTTCCAGTGAAATTCAGACTAATTTTAGATCAGACAAATCTTCTTCTAGGAAAAGAAATCTCTTTTGACCAAGTGTACCACACTGGATAAAAGCAAGTGCAACATGCCAGCACTTCAGATAATGTAACAGAGTGGTTACAACACTTCAGAATTTAAATAGCCCAACTTGATTGTAGGGTGGTGTAAATATAAGTAGCCTCAATATGCTTCTTCCCTTTCCCGTGAACACAAGCTCCCATCATCTCCCTTGTGCTTGTCTGACTCCATGTTGAACCTCTTGGGAGAACTGGTCCTGCAAACCATAATTTTAGAACTTTTTGGATGAATTAGTTTTCTGTTTCATCAGCTCAAGCCAGCAGTTGAGCACCAGTCCTGTGGAAGAAAAGTGGCAAGATAGGCCCTTTTGATGGTGTAGAGGTGAAATTGCCTCAGCCTCGGTGCAGCCTTTGTGTATGTCTAACCTCATTTATATAGTAAAGCTGCATTTAATAAACACAATGAGAATCAGAGGGAAATCAAGGTACCTTAGTTCCATTCAGGCCTGAATCTGGTCTCCTGAGGGACACTAGAGCCCTTTCTTAAGCATATATTTTTTTAGACTTTAGGAAAGTACTCCTGAAAGATTAGCTGTTGTATGAGCTAATTCTTCATGTCTCTGCTTTAGTGCTCCACCAGGTAATTCTACTGACCTTAACAGCATTACATCAGCATGAAAACGGTGCTATGTAGGGGACTAACAAGCCCTCTGCATGTGCCTTGGTCTGTGTATGAATGTGTCCTTCATGATACTGCCATTAGGTATTTTATACTTTTCAATAACCATGTTGAAATTCTAAAAATTTAGAATTCCAATTATGAGACCTTTGGCATTATTTTAATAATATGTTCCCTGTTATTCAGCTAGCTATCTTCATAAACTGCCCCAGTATTTTCCTACTCTAATTGCATGAAGCATTAGAAAAACACCATTACTCACCTGAAATTTGATATTTATGTAATACACAGGAACAAAAATTACCACTGACATACAACACAACACATCTCACAATGTGAATCATAAGCTTAAGTCCCTTATATGATAATTATGGTTCATATTTTACTTCAAGCATGAAACACTTTTTTGCTTCCAGTAGTCCAGGCTCATTTTGTAGGGGAGCAGTTGTTTGCAGATGCTACTCAAGTAGAGTCTGCTATAGATATAGATATTCTCTACCTCCAATGGATCCCTTCATTGTTAAATATTTGATGAAGGTCATTTGGGTGCATATTAATTAAGAGACATCTTCAAACAGAACATCAGAAAACAAAACCAAATCAAAACAAACCTGCTCACCGATGTGCAGGAGCCTCCAATCACAGGTCATCTGAAACTTTATGAGTATCCTCAATCTTCTTATCTCATAATCTCTGAATATGAAGTTTATCCAAAAGGGAACAACTTCCCCGTTTATACTGACTGATTTGGCAACTGGCTTAAGGGTGCTTCCTACCTCAGAAAGCAAGTCGAGTAGCCTAAAATGGTATTAATTCTTAGCAGCCTTGTTACTCAGAGAGACAAAACTATTATTTGATTCATACAAGCTAAAAGCATTTGATTATGACTGATTTGTATTTTAGGCCATGACACCTTCATATCTGTTTTGAAAGAGGCACCTTCAATGATTCAGTCAATGCCCTACGCAGCCAGTGTGTGCTGCTACTTATTTACTCCCTGTGCTTAAATGCTTTTTAACAAAAACATTTTTCCTTCCACATTTACCCAAACAGCAGAGCTGGAGTGGTTTGTCATTGCTGTGGGTTGACCTTGGCTGGCTATCAGGTGCCCAGCAAGCTGCTTTATCACCCCTCCTTCTTAACAGGACATGAGGAGAAAATAGATGAAAAGCTCGTGGGTCAAGATAAGGACAGGGACATTGCTCACCAATTACTGTCACAGGTGAAACAGACTTGAATTTGGGATTAGTTTAATTTATTGCCAAATAATAACAGAGCAGGATAGTGAGAAACAAACAAAACCCACAAAACCCACAAAACCCCCACCCTTTTTCCCAGGCTCAGCTTCACTCCCAAATTCTCAACCTCCTCCACCATCAGCAGAGCAGGGGGACGAGAAGTAGGGGTTGTGGTCATCACTTCATCACACACTGTCTCTGCCACTCCTTCCTCCTAATGTTCTTTCCCTGCTCCACCATGGGACTCGCCCATCGGATACAGTTCTTCATGAACTCATCCAACATGCGTGCCTGCCCCGGCCTGGGGCCCTCCCCGGGCGGCCGGTGGGTCCCTGCTCCCCGCGGGCTCCATGGGCTGAGGGCACAGCCGGCCGCGCCGCGGCCTTCACCGCAGGCTGGGGGGGAACCTCTGCTCCGGCGCCTGGAGCCCCTCCGGCCCTGCCTGCACCCACCGGGTGTCTGCGGGGCTGCTGCTCGCACACCTGCTCACTCCTCTCCCTGGCTGACATTGCTGCTGCACAGCTTTTTTTACCCTTAAATATTTTATCACAGAGGAGCCACCACTGTCACTCACGGGCTCAGCTTTGGCCAGTGGTGGGTGTGTCTTGGAGCCGGCTGGACCTGGCTCTGTCTGACAAAGGTGGCAGCTCCTGGGTTCTTCTCACAGAAGCCCTGAACACTCCTGCTACCAAACCTTGCCACACAAACCCAATACAGCCATATACGTCTGCACACAGATAGAAATAGAAACAAATACCACCCCAAGTGATTAATTCAAACATTGGAATGACTGCCCACACTGACTCATGGCTTCCCACACAAAAGCCTTTCACACAAAATTCAATGTTAAAGGCTCAATGAAATCCTCTTTGCATGTCTCTCTCCTTCAGGGCATAATATCATTGAAATCCCCTTTCACCTGACACTTGAATAGCCAGGAACCTGCTACACTTGACATTAATGGGCATGGATGTGATTAATTACTCATATGGGATTTCATGACGAGTACAGGGCTCTGGTCCCCTGAGAACAACTGCTCTACCCAAACAAACTAATCTTTTTTTTTTTCTTTTTTTTTTCTTTTTTTTTTTTTTCATTTTAACGTTCTCACCACTTATGAAAATGGAAGCCTATAGCTAAAAATAAGAGTAACAGATTCCCATAGCATAGGATCCACATATCCCAGCTCTAGACAGAGTCATAAATGAAAAGTACTGGGCCTAATTTTCTGATATTTACCAATTCATGTCTTATTGTCCTGGGGTATATTTGTGCTGGTTGTAGACAGCTGATTCACAATCTATTCTTTGCTTATGTATTACTAAACTCTATTTTGAGAAATCAAAAGCAACTTAGCTGGTGCATAAGCCTTGGGGACTAAGAAGAATAGCAGCAGAGCTAGAGGAATCCTAAACTGCACTGCCCTTCACTCTTCTCAAGGATTACAACATAATACACCATTCTGTTAAAATGAGCTTGATGTATAAAACTAGTTATTTACCATGTGATGTGTAGGTGCTTAAAGTTTGGCCAGGATAGGTCATATCTTTTTGCATTCCCTCCCACAAATACACCAAGAACTGCAAAAAGTACTTGTAAAGTATGGGTGCTATAATTAACATCCCTTAGACAGAAATCATCACATTGGAACAATACCGCATGGCCTGTTGCAGTTTATATGCAGCAGTAAAACCGGTCACAGTGAACAAAGATTCTTAATTTTAAAGCACAAGAATTAGCTCAAAATTAGAACTTTTCACATTAAAAAAAAAGGGGGAGGAGTGGGCTGGGGTGTGATTTGAATCTTCCTAGGTAGAATTTATACATAAAGAAATGATTTATATTTTTAAATGTTGATAGAAAATAATATTTTTAAAAATTACTGTGACTTAGTATTTCATTGTTTAATCTCAAATCCACATTTCAAGATTCTGCATTAAAAAAAATAAAAAAGCTTTCCAATTAACAATTTCCGAGCATTTATATTCAGTCTTTCCATATTTTCTGAAGTTTTTTTCTATGTTTTGATTTTTTCAATTCAACCTGAATGAGAAAACAATAATAAATACATTTCTAGAATGTATCTGTTTTGCAACTGTCTTCACATCTACCTGCAGCCTTACAGCTCTTTTGTTTTTGGAACAGAATAGAATATTTTCAGTTGGAAGGAACCTACAATGATCATGTAGTCCAACTGCCTGACCACTCCAGGGCTGACCAAAAGTTAAAGTTTGTTGTTAATGGCATTGTCCAAATGCCTCTAACACTGACAGGCTTGGGGCATCGACTACCTCTCTAGGAAGCCAGTTTTACCTCCTAAGATGCTAAGAGAAGAGAAACTGATATGAAGGATTAGTAAACTTTCCTTTCCAAAGAAATAACTGAAACAAATTGGGAAAATGTCTGGGAGGAGGTAAGAAAATGACACACTGTGTCACACATGAGTAGAAAATATTCTGTGTTACCAAAATAGGGATGGCAGTATACACTTTCTACTGATACCAATATTCTTTCCATTAGTTCCACTATAATGAAAAAACAAATTCCATACATTAAATCTGCAATGACACTTAAGGGATGGTCCAGAACACTTGAAAAGCAAATAAAGCCTAGAAAAGATTTTAATATATTGCTTATAAACCTACAGTATAAGATCTGAAAATGAACAGTTTAAAATATTCAGTCCTTACTGACCTTCCCTTAATATAAATACGTAAGACATTCCATTAAATTAATCGCATTTGGATTTTCATTGACGAGAAAAAAATGCTTCTTCAGGAAATGCATGAAGATCTGGCTGCTGCTGGAGGCACAGAAAATAATATTTTTGCAAAGCACAGGAAAATATTATGACTGATAATATTGGTAGTTAACAGACTTAAATAAAAATCTTAGGCTATATTATCAGCTTCAGTGGCAAAGCTTGACTGAAATCAAAGAAGAAACATTTGCTAAAGATCTGCCCTTTGAAATGTTCTTGGCACAATCAGCCAGTATCAGCAAGATACATGCCCTCATTTATAGTGAGGTGTACAATTGGTTTGAATTCATTTCACCCATCTTTAACACATCAGATGTTATATATTGCCAAGAAAACAATACTGGACTTAGCATCCTAGCAGTCAAGGTAACAAACGCCATGTTCTTACATCTGTTGAAAACTACACAAACATATTTTTCTATCTAGTACTCTAGATAACTGGGGTGATGAAGGTCCTAAATTAGTGAAAAGTTTCATATAATGACAAACTCCCACTGGAAAGCCACCACGTCCAACCCTCTCCTCACTGCACGTTCTTCACATATTGCAATGTCCATATGATATTAGAAATGAAATACATTTATATATCTTTATTCCTATGTAAGTTTAAGAGAAGGATCATTTGGTACTGATGAGGCACTAAATGCCTGCTTCCAAATCCTTGCTGTTGCTAGCTGATACAGTTCTTGAGAGAAATCAGAATGATCTATATACAGAAAAGGGGAAAATAAAAACCTAGAAAATATTTCTAATGGTTATAAATGTACAGACAGAATTTATTATTCTTATCTGAGAGGAATGTGACATTCATGAACAATCTTGACTTTGAAGTATACATGGGGGTTATTCCTATTGGAGCTCCAGGACACTTCCCTGATTGTGTCTGAATGATATAATGAAACATAAGGATTCCGAAACACAGCAAAATACAGACTTAATATTAAACGTGCACTTGCTGGCTTTAATTCTTACATACAAAAAAACATTGACAAATTGAGTCAGAGCAAAACTGACACATATCTCAGTGGTATGTTACATTTTTCGTAATCCAAGTGTGCTAAATATACCTAGACTCAGATAAGAAAAACACCATTAAACAAGTCTTCAAGTGAGAGCTTCCACTGTTCTTTCTTGCCTGTTAGTGATGTTGATGGTTTTCAGACCTAACACGTGTTAAAAAAATTTTTGATTAAAGACAGAGCATCACACGCACTCCTGATTTATGCCCTATATAATCTCACTAAGGAAAAATTGCTCATAAGGCAAACATGACATTTCTGACCCACTGCGTTGCTTCTAAAAGATTATACCCTTTCACATGGTAGTTAAGAGACCTGTAAAGTGTATTGCCTATGAAACTCCAGCTGCTGCATAGAAATAATTTCTCGAATAAGGCTATATTTTGCAGGAGCAAGTAAGCAGAAAATGTCAGGCGGCCTCAAGTATTTCAGCAGAAAATCTTGAGACAAACTGGAGTAACTCAGATGGGTGTTACCACAAACTTAACTACAAGCTGTTCTTTTAAAACTATGGACAGTAAGTAGGTTGCAGATTAAAAGAGGCACTTGAAAGTGTGAAAAAGCTCCCTTGATATGACCAGGGATAAAACCAACAGGGCAGCAGGGCAGGTTACATCTTGTGCACCTGGCTCTTGCAAACAGGATTGAACCTAAGCATGTGTCCCTGCCCTGGGTCACAATCTTCCCCCTGCCCAACTTCAGCAGCAGCAGCACACATGCCAGCACACCTTTGGACCTGTCAAGTTACATTTTGGGCACCTGGCCAATGTATCTGTAGGTACTATAAGAGCTCTGCATGCTTGTAACCTCTACACTAGCAGTTTAAGTAGGTCAGGGTTTTGTTTGTTTTGTTTTTCTCCATGTATGGCCAGGATGAGTACCTATTTCAAGAGAAAAGCAACTACTTGAAGAACTAGGAGGAGCACAGCATGAATACCAAACACATTGCAAATCTTGCAACCAAGATGAGGTATACCCATTTCAATACTGGCAACACCACTAGCAAACCACAAAATACTGCTGAAAGCCAGATATGGCTCCACAGACATATGGACAATTAAACTTTATGCAACTGACATGGATCAGAGTCCTTCTAAAATTAAAATTAAAAGTCATTTAGGGAACAGAAGTGTCCAGTATATTATGACTAATCCTGTAATAAAACATACCAATTTTTAATAATGAAACAGTTATGGGCAGTTACACACTGAAGCAGAACACGAAAGGGGGAATTCTCTGGCTTTTTCAATAGAAATCAGATAAATATTGAGTGTGAAAACTGACCATTTTTAAATAAAGAATTATTTAAAACACTACCAAAAGATCTATTTTAGTGTAAAAGAAGTTACACACTTTTCAAATCAATTTAATTAGTATAAAAATCAGGCATTGACTTATTTTTCAAACATTTTGTCAACCTGCTTAAATCACTTAAACATTTAGAGACAGAGCAAAATATTTGAGCTGAAAATGAAATCATTTGATATATGTGCACTTGATAAAACCATATTTTTCACCAGTTTCCTTAATAATGTAAGTTTATATATGACTCCATTTAATAGGTTTGATTCAACCTCTCTTAAAAAAATGTTATTGATTTTTCTCAGCAAAAAAACCTGCTCTCCTTTCTAAAGATCAATTTCACTAGTAAAACGAAGAGCAATTTCATTGGACATTACGACTCTCTCTAAATCTTGGGCTCCACAGATCCAGACCTATAACCCTTATATGTGCTGACACTTGGAATGATCACTGGCTTGAGTATGAATTTGTGATAGTGGACACAGCAATGCTGACATAATCTGCAGAAGACAACAAGGCTCATACTGAAAGAAACATCTTTCTTGATTAGAATGAAATACTTTTGCTGTTCATTTGTTACTGGGGAAAAAATAACAGACTGCTTACCAAAATATATGATCTTTTGAAACTCGTTCCTGCAGAAGGATCCATTTTTTCCCCAAGTCCATGGATACATAAACCTAAAAAAAAAATAAAAAAAAATAGATGATAGGAAACTGTTAATGTTGTACATCTTCGAAGACAGGTCCTATGTCACTATTAAAATGACAGGTTGCATACAATTTATTTTTTTTTTAAATTATTAACAGGAACTCTCTACAATGTTTTTCAGAATAATAACCATACATAAAGAAAACCTTTTAAAATATAATCTATAATGAACAAAACTCAGTAACGATTACTTCTAGTTTACCACAAAAACAAATCACAGTTCATTTTGGGTCAGATTCTTTTTTATCTCAGTATGGTTACACAAGATGGTAAAAGGACCTTTTTCTTCTTCTTCTCATTCATTGATTGAACAAGCACAAATGTTCCCTCTATGCTTCAAGCCTTAATTCCATCAAAAATACTTAAATCAGAAAGTCAGAGTATTTAAGACTCTACTGGAATAGGACCAAAAGATACTAGAGAAATGCTTGAGAGATTTGATGAGGAGAGATGCACTGAGGCGCTTGCTTCATGGGTACCAGTTTGTGACCCATGAGAAACGGTCACTCAGCAGAGAGGCAGAAGATGCCTGGAGCAGGAAGACTCGAGCTCCACCTTCCCTCTGAACAGTAGACTCCTGGTGAAAAACCAAATGCTAATGATATGGATGGATATCAAGAGTGCAGATGAAAGCTGTTTTCCTCCAAAATAAAGTAGGATATAAAACAGCTATTCAAAAATCTCCCTCCTTCAGCATTTGCCTTCATCATGTGTTTGCTCCCATTAAAATAGGAAATATCTGAGAGTTCTAAACAGACAGATTTAAATCCCCTGCTGTTTGCAGGCATTTATTATTTGATCCAATTTACATATGATGGGTTTTCTCTTAATATCTCTAAGATGGAAAAAAAAAAGACAAGTAAAACTGTTCTCTGATGTGGGAATAAGTCACCATTTCAGTCACTGATTGTTCTGGGGGTAAATGTCTTATGAGGACTAGTAAGGAATGTTTTTGTTTTAAAATGACAGATTCACTGACAAATGAAAAAAAAAAAACCAAAAAACAAAACCCACCACCAAACCAAACAGAACAACCCCCCATGATTATATATTATGTTTTACTACAGAAAACCAGCAACATTAAGATGGAAAGATAAAAGCTGAGGTAACTTAGCACAACTCTATGGGTAAATTTACTAAAGTCTGAATTAAAGATAAACCAGTATTTCCCAGTTACTCTGCACTTCACAATGACTGGGCTTTGTTCCACTGCACACTCAGTTAAAGCAGGTAGACCACAACTCGGGTAAGAAACTACAGTAAGGACTCAGATTACTTACTTTATTATTCACTCAGTCAGTGCACAGATAAATGAGCAGGGATCCAAAAGTCTTCACCCTTAGAGCTAAATGTGTTAATGACAGGGCTGCAGAGCCAGGCTCCTGATTTGTCTGCTAACTTTCTGATCTCAGTTTTATTATGTGGGTTAGGGTTTGCTGAAACCAGTGTATTTTATAGCATATAGCTTAGAGCAGCCTCGTGGAGAGAGGAATGTGGCTTTGAGTGGGCTAGACTGTGATGGATGAAGAACCTAAGCTTCTTACTTGTTCAAACATCTGTCACCAAAGGCATTACAGAAGAGATAACCATTGGTTTGGCCATCTTTTAAAAGGGTGGACCTACTCAGCTAGTTACCTGCCTCAGCAGACTGCTATAAATCTGGAAGACATGATCATTTAATGCGCTGCCCTAACTCTGTTGTCCAAGTTGCAAAGACAGACAAGGAATCAGAGGTTCCTGGCAGGAGGGGAAAAGAGCTATTTAGGATAAGGGACAACACTGGCACATGAACAAAGGGATGTAATTTTGTCATGGATGAATTTCAGAAGAAAATGAGAGAAGATTCCTGCCATTAAAAGAGTGAGGCCTGTGCAGTAGGGGCCAAAAAAGACCAACCCAAACCCAACACACATGCACACACTCCCCCCAAACCCAAACTACCTCCCGTCACACACATTTAAGAGTGAAGTCTGGAAGTTTATGAATAAAGAGTTTGGGTTAGTGTTGGGGGAAGCCCTGGCAACCTTACTGTAAGGGAGAACGAAGCAGGGCTAAGAAGGCATATTTAGACTGAGAGGAACTTTGAAATGATGCAGTATTTGAAATAAATAAAAAAGAATGTGTAACTAAGTTAAACAGACATTCAACTTCCTTCAATTAAAAAAATTACCCATAAGTTTATTTTTTTAACAGGTACATATGACAACACTATTAAACAAGATTAGATATGAGGTGAAAACAATTATATCAGTGGACAGCTAAAATCTTTGGCTTCAGCAAACACATCTAATAGATCTTTTAACTCTGTTTATTACCACACATGTAATAAACATAGGGAATTACTTTTTTTAAAAAAAAAATAATGCTTTTCTCAGTTTTTCCATTTTTTCATCCTTTCAGCTTCCAAACGAACAATTAAAATCTACTGCATCTCTGCCAACTTTTTAAAAAATCTGGAAGTATTTATATAGACTCAGTGAATAGCTGATTGTTATTCATTATAACTGAGGTAGCCAGAAAAAGAGAGTATAGATTTGAGTCAGCAAATGGATTAATCCAACCACATTGACTGGATTTGCATTCGTTTATAGTGTCAGCTAGAGGCTAGAGCTTTATTTAAACAGAATCTAATATTCTGAATGAAAGAACAACTCATTTTTTGCAATATAAAATAAGCCCTAAATCAAATCAGAAGTTGTGAGTAAGGCGGTGATGTTCCAGTAGACAGAGAAGCCTTGCTGATTGCTATTTATGAAGGACATGATCCTGTACTCCCTGTATTCTCAAAAATGCCTTTGTAAGAAATAATTGGAGTAAGAGGAGGTAACAGCTTCTCCTGAGTTTTAGATTGGATTACACCTTGATACTGCTTTGTTCCAGTGAAGGTAAAGTTACTTAACTCAAAAATCTAGACTATACTGTTTCCGTAGGCCAAATTCAGAGCAAGACTGTCTCTCAAGGGCATTGATTTTAGTACGGTGACCTTTTAAGTCAAGTTGCAATTTTGATTTTCAGCTCCTCCTTTGCCAACATATCTCACCCTCCTCTTTCTTCTAGGCCAAATTTGTCACATTGTATACGAAATCGAAGCAGGTTACTGACCCAAAGGCACCCTTCATTCCTACACATTTCAGGTAAAGATGTTGGACTTGTCCAGTATGTCTTTAAGGTTGCCTCCTTCTAGTGTAATATTGAAATCCTGAGCAAAGTCCATCAGATTACCTAACCCCTTCTGCTACTACTGCAGGGCTACTTTTTACTGAATATTTTGTCCAGTCACATTTTAAATGTGGCATACAATGGCATCACTCCTTTTGGAAGATTATCTAAGTATAAAATGCCTGAAAATCTCTCTAACATGCATATTTAATCAAAACACAAAGGAAATGCTTTACTTTGTGCTTCTGCCTTCTCCTTTCTCCTGGCAAATATTTGTACCCACTTGTGCTGGTCAACTTCTTTGCACTCTTACACCTAAAGGTTCTGCAATTCTGTAACCATACAGAATTCAGGAATTATATCTAGCATCAGAAACAAAAGTAAAACTCAAAAAAAGAGGTTTTCATATTATAGGATTTTCATAATTTCAGGCTTTCCTGAACTATTTTGTTTATATAATTACAAATATGTTGAACATACATTATGTTAGGATTTCAAATTGAAGCTGCTAAATAAAATAATGCAGTCTGTGACTGAGTTTGTTTTTTTATGGGTTTTGTTTAGTTTAGTTTAGTTTAGTTCTATCCTTATTTGCAAATGCCTGTAAACATGAATTCTTTTGGGATCAGCTATTAACTTATATATCCCAGAAAATATCCCAAAAGATGACTTCATATATCACTGAAATCAGTGTAGTAATTGGCTTCAACATGAGCAACTCTCTCTGATTGATCTCACCATGTAAATATATACCTTCTGTGAAGCCTGACAAGGATTAAAATGGACCAGAGTTTGCTAACTTCAGTTTAAAACTGCAGTAATGATCAAGATGGGTCAAAACCACTATCAGGACCAGAATCACAGTGACTTTACAGCTGTGGTTTTGGTGCTGTGAAAGAAAGATGAACTACACACTCACAGACTGTGTGCACGTTCATCAATGCTTCGCCTAACCCACGCAGAAAAAAATATTTTTATAATTTTACCAGAAAAAATCTGAAAGATGGTCAAAATTTACAAATATAATACAACTCCTGAATCAGAAAGTGGTATAAATACATAAGGCAGAGAAGAATTTTACCTTTCTACAGATTCACTGATTCCCCAAATCTGCTGCACAACTATGCAGTTTATTTTATATTACTTTATTTTACATCCCATGAACGGCCTTTGGAGGCACTATTTCAGCTTCATTAACTTTCTACTACACTATAAATTACAGAGCAATTGCTTATGGTCACTTTCTAGGGAGGAACACATTTAAGAGGTACTATTTAACAATATTATGCAGAGGGATAAATATTACGAATATCTATATCAACTGAAAATGCCAGGATTGAAACTACTGAAAAAACAAAGTTGGACATAAAGACAATAAATATTTAAATAAACCTCAAAACCAGAACATGATTCCCTTTTGGGTAACTGATATTTCATAAAACCCAGCACTAATCAGCATATCAGAACCGTTTTATACCTTCTTAACAAAGTAATTTTTAAATTTCAAGCAAATGCAGTATTTTCAAGCTTTACCTTGCCTTCCTTGGTGTAAGCAAGTACTTTATCTTCTTCTTTTGGATGAAAAAGGAGAGTTTCCACAAAGAAAGTGATGGGTTGTTTCTGGAATGTTGCTCCTTCATCCGTGCTTATGAAAAGGCTTTGGTCACGGTCATTATGGGATGAGCTTACAAGAATTATCTAAAAAACAAAAATGAAAACATATCTTCAGAGAACTGTTTTCTCTGTAATAGACAACATAGCTCTATTTTTCTTGTGTAAATGTCAGATTTTGTACATACCTTACCTATCGCAATTCTTGGGCACAAACCTCAAAAGCATCTAAGAGAAAAGGACTTCAAGACCCTATTAATATTCCCTGACCAAATATGCGAATGTTAAATTCTATAACTTCTCTTGCAAATCACACCAATTTGATCATTCTCCTCATTACTACTCAAAATGACTGCCTTAGATTTTGGTCCTTGTGCAAGGCTCAGGAGGCCACACAAGAAAATCTCCAAGGCAACCAAAAAAGAATTAATACTAGTAATGACTCATGTTAACATGCCCATTTAAGTACATCACTTTACTTAGTGATGCTGTCTTTATAAATACTAAACATAAAAATAATCACTGCTAAAGTTATATCAGAAGAATGACACAGGACAAATAATTAGTTTATAGCATCTCTCCATTGCTTCACCATTCTCCTGTTGACTTATTTTTGATAAAAAGGCAGTTCACTCTGATGCAGAAAAATATGCCAAAAATTTATCTGCATTTCCCTCTCAGGTCCAGATAATACCTTGACTCAAACACAGTAATAGCTTGAGCTGTCTCCTCATGTGAACTTCATGTCAGACTTTCAACAGCAAAGAAATTTTTCCCACATAATTTAATCAGAAATTCACTCTTTTCAACTTCTTCACCTTTTGCACTACTGGGGCAGCATGTTATAGCGTGGTTACAAAAATGCCAATGTAAGGATCCATTTTTATTGCCTTTCCAGATCAAACAGGCTCAGTTTGCATTCAAAAAGGTGCCTTCATCAACTGATAGCCTGTAAACAAAACATGGATTTTCAAAGCCCAGCTGGGCACTATTTGGCTCACACTTCAAAAACAATTAAAAAAAAAAACACCAACAACCTGAAATCAGAATGCATTTAGAATATTCAGCAAATGATGCAGAAGACAACACAGAATACTGATACAGTGACTGTAAATTGCTTACAGAGATAAATGTCAACAAGTTATGCAAACAGAATTACAAGAACGTGAATACAGAGAAGGAAATATATTAGCCAACACTATATAATTTTTATGTAGTCCCTTTTCTTTAGAGTACAGCTGAAGTTAAAAATTTGACATTTCTAATGAATTACACAGATATGACAGCTGGACTGAGCTTTTACTGCAGTTGGGCTTTAGGGTAGAAACTATAAATACAACATTTGTAGATGCTCTAATTTGACAGGTTACTTAAGCATGTGCACTTGTAATTGAAGCACATACACAGTTGCACTAATTTCTGCATAGCTTTCATATACCTAAAAGGGGGCACATATTAAAGAACATTATTGAACAAGAGCAGGAATTTCATATAGAGTCCATAGTCTACCACTGAAACTCCACACTAAAGCATATATTATACCAAATCTATTTGTATTAGCTGTGTGTCAAGGTCACTAAGAGCAAGATACTAGCCAATAACCTTGCTACGATCTTGTATTTTTTGTAATGATATACTTTATCCAATAGTAGGAATCTGGTATTTTTATTGGAAAGCTTCCATAAGTGATCTCTTCACAAATGCCATCTTTTATTCCTACAATATCCAATGGCTTCCTGTCTCTTAGTAAACTCTTCAGACAGCATCTGTTTAATTTATTACTATATACACTCTAAGTATGCTGCTGGTGGCCTAGATATAGTATTCAAAGATTCTTGTAACACACTTACTTGGCATGTTTTCTGCAGAAGGCACGACACCAACCCAAAATTGAATGTGACCATCATGTGGTGCCCTGTCCTTTTGCTGGCATTGCAAAGTGGAGTGAAGAAGCGCTTATGCCCAGCACAGAGATTTGCACTTTCCTTGCCACACTACCATCTGCAACTCAGGCTCAAAATATGCAGTTTTTTCTTGGAAATGAATGAATCCAAACTACATGCATGCTGAGGGAGCAATGGAGTGCTTATTCCTGTTGGTTCCTGACCAGATCACAGAAAGAAGGACCCAGTCCTGTGCTAAACTTCACAAGCAAGGCTGCAATATGAGCTCCACAGTCCCTGTGGAAGCTTGTGCCTAGGAACATCCTTGCATTTTAATGCATGCACGAGGCTGGTCCTGAGACCCATGCTTAGATTGCAGCGTGTACAATTCCTTCCACACTGTATCACTAGAAGCAGTATGGTTGTAATTCCATACAAAAAGCTTATTATGTTCGCATACAGTCTTCTAGTTCAAATAACACTTTCCGTAAATATAATTAGCTTCATTCTCTCCTATTAATATTTTTTAAAATGTATACAAATAAGACAACAAATCAGTATGGCATATACTCCTGAAAAGGCATGAACCGTACTTGTACAGAACAGTAATCTCTGGACTAGAGTGCTATTGTCTTGCTTTCTTTTTCTGGCCCAATAAATCTTACACTTCCAAAAATATTGGCTTCAAATTAATAAAGGAAAAAGGTTTATAAATTTGGTAGTGTTTTTTCTCTGTTAATGAGCCTTGAGCATAGGCATGGCTAAGTTTCATAATGAGGACCCAAGAGCAGCTTACAGAGAACATAATTCTAGAAACTAAAGTAATAAGAAAAATGTTAGCTATAATGAAATGCAAACACACTGTGATATTTTCTAGTGCTGTCCCTCAAAAATATCATGTACTTTTTGAAGTTAAATTTATCAGAAAAAATATAGCCTAAAGATTGTAGACATCTAAGTATATATGGCAGAGTCCCTAACTATACTTTTATTCGCATACACATCATAAATCATTTAATGAAATATTTTTGAATTTCACTCAGTGTTCTGATTTCTATTTCAATAGTTTAAACTGATCATTATGTGCCAGGCATTCAGATTTGCCTCCCACAGCTAACACACTGGGTGATCAGACTTGCCTGCTGGCTAACAGTACTTATTGAGGAAAATATTCCAAAGCAAATATAGTATCCACATTAAATGCTTTCCACAACAAGTTTTATTTACTTTGTAAGTGGAACAAATAGGAAAACCTTCCTCCTAGCAACTGATGAAGGGATGCAACAGGGACATACTATCTGGAGAGCTGACTAACAGTGATTGCTGAGGGTTTTATCTCAAAATAAACAACTACTTGCTTGAATAATTATGTATCCAAAAACCAGAACAGATTTTAATCACAGCTAAATTTCACTTAAGCCTCTTTCAAACAACATTTTACAGAGTATTTCTCCCTCCTATGAGACTCTTCTAATATTTTTTTAGTAAATCGTAACTTTATATTATGCTGTTTATCCCTGACATCACTTCTTAATTTCCCATCAGCTAAATAAACAACAATAATACACACATAAACATTCAGATCAGATGTAAATCTACAACTTCCAATAGTTAAGCAGAGGTAAAAGATTATTTCAAGGAGATAAACTATCCCATGGATTGTAAAGAAAATGAGTAAAAATAAAAATATGTTATAGATCAACAGAGAGGAAAACCAAAGATATTTCTGATAAAAAAGAAAAATACTACACTATGCCAACATATGAATTAAAACATTCCAAAAATAAAGAAAAGCTATGCTTTTCCTCATTTCAGGAAAAGTTAGTGAGGCAAGAGGTAATATAAAAGCCAAACAAATCTGAAAATAACTTCATTAAATCCATTTATTTAATCTCTCTTTCAGGACTGATTGGCCAATGTGCATGTCTAACCATTGCCTCTGCTGGGTGGAATCCTAGTCTGAACTGCAAAGGACAAAGAGACTCTGACAGCTTAGGCTACAGTAGCTTGTACATCATACTTTCCCTTCCACTATTACCATGAAGATTTGGAATAATCACAGTGATTACTAGGGAGTTTTAACTGTAGATTTGGCAGCAATTCAAAGCTATGCTGTAATTTCAAGTGGCAATAAACACAGGATATTAGCATGCATCATTTGCAGTGTGTCTGAAATATACCCCTCCTCCCCTCAGTTTAGGTCCAATCAAAATGTAAACGCAAGATAAATTTGATCTTAATCAGCACTTTCTCTAAAACAAGGCAATCTTCTAACACATTACAATTGTGCCATCTCTTTCAACTTCAGCAACTGATCTTAATTTTAATTCCAGATTTTATTTTCCTTTCCATTTCTCTAGTATTCATAAAGGAAAAAAAAAAGTCAAAACATCCATCTCAGTGTCTGACTTGCTACAGGAGATTTCTGCAGTAAGTGATGAGAGAGATAAGACACAGTTTTTTAATTCTGTAATCCTGCATATGGTCAGAAATCAAGCCATCTCATATTCCTAAGCATTCTAAACTGACCTTGAAGGAAGAAACCTCTGGCTACATAACAAAGCAAAATACAGAACTCTTTATTTAAGCTCACAGCAGCCATGCACTGAGAGGCCAAGCGTGCCCAGGAAGAACCTACGCCTCTTCGGTCACCTTCAGTAAACTGAGCTCCCACTGGACACAGATGATTTGGCTATGGGGACCCAATCCTAAAGAGTGCTGGACTCACTCCAGCAAAAATTTTAACGGTGCAAGCTTACGAGCCATCCTCACTAAGGTCACACAACTTCCATTAAGAGCTTGTAATGTTAATGCCTAGATGAAGGTTCTTAACTAAACTGGAGACAAGGCTGCTGGTGACAGCTCCTAGTGATACCATCGCATAAATCTGCATGCCTACATGTGTTTTGAAGAGAAATATTATTTGTGGCAGTACTGTCAGTCTCAGGGCAGTATTCATAGAGCTTCACAGCATGGCAGTAACACCCTCAATGTTTTTCAGGTTAACTAACTCACCTTTTTTCTTATTTTTACAATTTGTGTTATTTATGCATTATTAGATATGCCTGGCTGACACAGAAATTACTCTGGCTCCTGGTCCCAGTTGTAAATGAGATGTTGCTTCTCAGATGGCGTTCATAAAACACACAAAGTGAATTTGCAAGGGTTATGATTTTTATCTTGGATGGTATGAAAGACCCGATAACTCAAAGAGTGGCAAAGCTGCAGAGTGAAAAATAGTCCCTTTACCCTCATAGTGTAAAAACAGTATCTAAGAATCAACCCAGGGTAATCCCAAGCAGAGAGTAAAATAAAATGCCTTCCAGATAACAGTTTAATCTTGCAGATTTTCCCTGGCATTTGCATCCAAAGTCCCTCTTCACACATTAGTTATTCATGAATTTAACCACTAATGAATCACTAAAATCTCTGTGCAACTGAATTGCATAAATGCACATTGATGGAATACATATATGCATGAATGAACATACAAGTTGGACCATTATATTACTTTTAATGGCAAACATTCACAGCTTCCTCTAGAATTTGTATTTACTTTCCCTTGAAGAGCCCCTTTCAAGGTGACAGAGAGTGCATTTCAAAACTAGTCTTTATGAGAACCACTGTTAAGGGAAGGGAAGGTGGGAATGTTAAGGATGGCGCCTGAGAAATACCCACTATGCTGATCACATAATCTCATGACACAATCAAAGGCCATCTGAAGCAATCCTGATGGGACTAATGAAAAGCACGTATTACAGTTTCATGTCCCCTGTATTGTGGTCAGCTCATTAATCATTTGGAATATCACAAATGAAACAGTAATATTATTTATCTAGTACCATCAACACATGTGGCACGTTAGGATGTGGAGTGAATATTAAGAGTTTAGGATCTTAAAATAAAGTGGTTACCAACTGGAGCAGTTGGTAACAAGAGAAATGCTGAAGAGGGAATGAACATCAGCATCTTAACAGAAAAATGTGTTCAGAGCAACTGTATGGAGAACTGGCTCACACTGCAACTAGGCAAGCCTGAAATGAAATAATCTGATCATAAATAGTTTTCAAATAGTTGGCTTTTCTCTAGGCATTCACTATAGTGGAAGCAAGTTTAAGGGTGGTAACATATGATAATAATGAGTGCACACATAGAAACAGCTGCAAAAGTTCTGACTGAAGTTGATGAGCAGCCTGAAAATCCTGCCCTGTTGCACTGTATATACCTTAATCTGCCAGATCTCTATAACTGAACTCCTCAAAGATGCTGACTATGCCAAGTCTCTATATCAGGGGTCCTCAAACTACAGCCCACGGGCAGGATACGGCCCCCCAGGGTCCTCAATCCGACCCCCTGTATTTACAGACACACACACACACCCCCACCCGCTGGGGGTTGAGGGGGGAACCAAGCAGCTGCAGATGACTGCCTGCCACTTCATCTGCACGCCGGCCCCCTGTTTAAAAAGATTGAGGACCCCTGCTCTAGAGCATACCAATTGCAGCTCAATTCTTCAGTCTTCTTATTTAGGGAAGTGTTGGGTAGGGTAAGCAAGCTGATCATTATCTCTTCCTCCACAGGAACAAATCTCGTCCATCCATAACCTGCTAGAACCAAAAACTTTTTGTCACTTGATGGCAAGCCAAATTTTCACAAGGAATGCTCTGTTCAAAAACATTTCAGAGCAGTAATTCACACCACCAGCCCAAGAATTCCGAAAAGCTTGCACATATGCAGCAAATTTGGTATTTCTGCAATATACTGAAAGGTGTGAATACGCCAAAGGTCACGGCAGAGGGAGAGGAGAAAAAATACTCAACATCTTCATAGACAGTCCTTTCTTTAATAGCTGATTTTTCTAGTGTTTTGTGTACTTCTGTTGCAGAGCTAAGATTATTTATCTTCTGAAAAATACATTGATACAAGCAAGTAGTTAATTAACAAGGAATATCTTTCAAATATCCAGTGGATCTCTTGGCACAGGCTGAACTTACACTGAGTGGAACAGAAGCTTTATTAGGTACATAAGGGTGACAAAAAGGAACCTAATACTATTTTTTACAGATACTATTTTTTTGTCTCTGTTTAAAGTGAAATCAGAAGAATCCTTTGCTCTTCTTGCATGGTACAAGGTCCAATATTAGCTTGGCTATTGCTAATTATTCAGCAAAAGGAATCATTTAATGAAACCTTTGTACAGCTCCTACATCTAAAAAGAGCAAAACTTACTGTTGATATTTTTTGTGGGATGATCATCATATTGATATTTGTACATATTCAAATGGTTTCATTTAAAACTATGCACGCCAGTATACCAAGAAGTAAATCAGACGGTCTTTCCCAGTATGCTCTAGATCAGCATTTTGAGTGGGGAGCAGCATTGATGGAGGCATAGTGCCAATTCTTGTCACAGCAGGGGAATGTTACCTAACTAGGTTTTATATTACCCATAAAATAAGGACGTTTTGTGTGTCTTGGAGAAAAAAAAAAAGGAAGTTGGATTGCACAGCAGAAATGGGCAAGTTTCACTCTTTCTCACCAACATCTCCACAAACAGTATTATTTCCCAGACAGAACAGGCACACACTGATCTTTTCAGCTTGGGCATTCACAGACTAATTCAAGAAGTTATTTTGCAGACCTCCAATAAACCTGCAAATATTTTCTGTCTGAAGACATCACAAAGCAAAAATATAAAACAATGCCTCCCAAACAGGGTAATGGATGCAAAACAACTGACTGCATACATGTGTTGATCTAAGTTAATGAAGAAACAAGCCAAATAGTTCCTAGTTGCCAGCCATTCATTTGTCAGCAGCAAAACCTGCACTAAGTTCAAAGAGAAATTACATGGACGGTAATTAGTGGATGAGGAGAAAATACGAAGGAAAGGCAGGCAGCTGCGGTAGTTAAAAGTATCAGTCATATGGGATTGATTAAGACTTCATCATCTTGTGTAATAGGTAAACATTCGTCTGCCTTAAAAATATTACAAATGTGTCTTTTGTTATGAAGCTCATTTCTATTATAAAATTATATATATATATATTAACATTATCCAGGGAATCTCGTTTTGTACAAATTGTCTCCTCCAATCCCAAATACTCAACAGGTTCCTGGTGTTCTCATAACCAAAGGCCTTCCCATAATGTTCCCAAGATATCCCTAACGCCAGCTGCGGCATCAACTTCAAGCACCTCTGTTCCTCTCCCAAATCTATAGATCACTTCTTTTGGTGATCAACGTACTTAACGACTCTGCTAAAGATCATAAAAAATAAGTAGCATCTTCCAAACATGGAGGGTGGGTGTGTATACATACATATGTATGCAAATACATACAGGTTCATGCAACCAGGTGGGCCACATCCAAAGTTTCTGAAGCCACTGTCTGAAATCACTGAGAGCTTTGAAAGGCTCCAGTGACTGGGAGAGGTTCCTGAAGACTGGAAAACAATAAACATCATGCCCATCTTAGCATCATCTACAAAGTCTCTCAGAAGTGTCTCTATTTTGAATTTGTTTGTTCCCATATTTAAAGGCGTAGCTGGTACTACGAAGTGAGTTGTTGAAGTCCTTACCCTCCAGGAAGCACCTGCTTCCTTTTGAGAACTGTAGGCGCTCTCCTTAATGGAGGTCTGAGCACAGCTAAAGATTGAACAGCTCTTCTCTCCTAGACCACAAGGGAAAATACAAACCTGGGGATAAGAGCTGTGTTGAGCAAGTCTTCCATATGTAAGGCACAACCGATTATGTGATTTTGAAGGGGAAAATGGAAGGGGGAGAAGACAGGGAGGCACAGCAGCAGAAGCAAGCACTGGAAAAACAGTAATTATTTTTCACTTGAATTTGGCCATATCTCCATTATGTAGGCTACAAAGCTTAATTATAAAAGCTCTTGCTATTGAAATATTTCCCCTTATCTTTGATATCCAGTCCAAATGGACTGGAAAAAAGCCCTTGAAAAGCAGAAAGAAAATGTCTTTTAAAATAATTTTTGATCCCATTAGGGTGAATCTCATTAATAGAAAAAGGACTTCACTGAAGAATAGAGCTTTTACATTCAGAAGCATAGAGTACTGCTGTGCCTGATTCTAGCAGCACTGTACACAATAAACCTTTGTCTGTCAGGGCTTAGATTTTTGCAGTTGTAAAGTACCCATTTTATATTGAGGTAGAGTTTTAGTAAATGCACATACCTAGCTCTCATTGCACTAGTTTTCTCCAGGTGTACTTGGGGACGGGTGTTGATTGGAGCTTTCAAAAGCTGACATACAAAACATTTTTTCTATTGCAAAGCATTGTTTTGCCATAACTAAAACATATAGCTGAAAACTTCTATCAGAAGATTTACCAGCGTAATTCCTAAGGCCCATGAGGGAATAAGGGGAGTGGGGTTGGTCCACCTCATGCACGTAGATAGAAAATATTTGTTGGGATAGGGACACTGACTTTGTGAATTATTAAAGCCCTTTCATATGTCATTGCAGGAACAAGTCGTGGTATCTTCCCAGTTGAATGCTGTGATTACTAAAACTTAGACAATTCTGTACATATTCTCATATATATATATATATATATGAGAGAAAAAACATTGCATGTCATCAAAACCAAAAAAGAACTAGAAACAATGTTCTTTTGCTCATTTGCTAGACTGGTAAAATTTAGGGGCAAGGGTGATCATTTATGTTTGTTCCCAAGCATGTTATTTCAGCTTTTTTAATTATATTTTTATGAAAAGTTGAAAAGTGAATAGAAGAGTAAATTAAATGAATGCAAAAATGAATCCCCTTTCTCTCACTTTTACTAACACTTAATCCTCACGAAAAGTTTTTAGTTAATCCAGGGGATTTTTATTTTATTTAAACATAATACTTTACTGAAAATGAGAAGTTGGAGAGCTTGGATCCTGGCAGTATGTTTACAGACAGAGTAAACAGCTAGGAAGATTTCAGCATCTTTCTCACTTGGCAAGAGTATTACTAGAGATTCAGCTATGAATTATGGCTGATACTGAAAAAGAAAATCCAGGTGATATCATTATTTTTCCTTATAAGATAGACAGCTACACAGAGCTCTAAAAACATCAGGTGGAGGTTAATCTTGGGGTGCTGTTTCTGTTCTCAGTCAGCAGGAACCTTGCAAACTGACTGTTTTGCAGACCCTGGGAGTGACCCCATCTAAAGCAGATTCCAAACAAAACTGTTCTTACCACTACATTGGCACTTTACAAGATTTTGCAGTAATTCTTGAGATTGTAACATGAATGTCTTATGATACTTTACATATATCACAGTTTCTCTACATGTAACATCAATACCAAATCTGTTTTTACAGAATAAAAACATATATATGCTTACAGGTGGTGGTTAAAAGTGAAATGGAGAAACTACAAACCCAACGAAATTAAGGAATGGGAACAAAACATTGAAGATTGGCAGGAACAATAGCTTTTCAACAAAAAAGGAGGAAAAAACCATTCTGCTAGTCTCTTAAAAACACCATATAATTCATATTTTGTTTTATTAGCGGAACATACCAGATACCATACAAACCACTGGTTTGTCTCAAACATATTGGAACTAAATTAGAGGCTATCAGAAGCAATCCCATATTAATAAAATTAATTTTAAGAGTAAAAAAATAAGTAACAACTTCTTACACTCCACCCCACCTATAACGTCAATGAAATAAGTATTAACATGAAAAAATGTTCATATTAAAACCAGGAGTTGTTCTTATGAACCCACCCACCCACAACAAAAAGCCAAAAATACCAGCACAACACCCTGCAAACAAACCAAAACAACACTTATTGTAATATAACTTCAAACTTTCAGTTTAAATTACCATCCACTCCCAATGACTGAATAATAAATATCATCCCTTTACCATATGTTAAGGCTATGCTACACGGATGCTTCCAGTGGTCTCAGTATCTCAGAATTAACTTTCATGAGGGAAGAATGTCTTACTGCTGCAGAGCCAATTTCTAATCTCAGCTGTGCAGATGAGTATGGTTTTGATTAAATCTACTGGTCAACTGGCATGCACGTACACAGCAAACAGAACACAGACATGTATGTCTTCAGATTTGAACAGGCAGTCTTAAATAATCTGAGTTACACAGAAAAGATAAAAACAATTCATGTCAGTTGGTAATTAGGTATCATTCTAGGAGACAGTTCCAGCGTTTGGTAGACCCAGATGGATACTGCCCAAGCATTGCATTAGAATATAGCTCTTTGACTCGGGATTTGCATGTTTTTGCAGTCTTTTCCTTTCTTTCTTTAAAATGAGTATGTTCTTATTCCTAGGTAAGAACTTCATCGGTCCTTGCTGTTTTTTCCCTTTCCTTTGCCTGTGCTCCTCAGACTGTCTGTTGTGCTAAGGGACAGGCTATGTAGCTACTGGGAGTTATTTGTCCAGTGTAACTTCTAGAATACTGAAGAGAAGGGAATAATACAAACATCTAGGTGGGAAGGGAGTTCCAGAGGTCATCTAATCCAACCTCATCCTCCAAGCAAGGCTAAATAGAGTACATAGTTCAAGACCATGTCCCCTCCAGTTCTGAAGTAATAGCCCAACTGAAGTGCATCGACACCAATGCACAAAGCATGGGCAACAAACAGGAGGAGCTGGAAAACAGAGCAGCAGGAAAACTATGACATCCTTGCCATTACAGAAACATGGTGGGAGACTTGCACTGGAGTGCTGCAACGGATGTCTATAAACTCTTCAGAAAGGATAGGCGAGGAAGGAGAGGCGGTAGGGTAGCCATGTATGTTAGGCAGTGTTATAATTTCCTAGATCTTAATGATGGTTATGATAGGGTTAAGTGTTATGGTTAAGAATGGAGGGAACACCAAAAAGTCTGATATCATGGGGGAAGTCTGTTAAAGATCACCCAACCAGTATGAAGAGAATGACAAAATATTCTATGAGCAGCTGGGAGAAGTCTAACAATCCCTAGCTCTTGTTCTCATGGGGTATTTCAATTTACCAGATGTCTGCTGGAAATACAACACAGAGGAGAGGAAACAGTCTAGAAGGCTCCTGCAGTGTGTGGAAGACAACTCCCTGACACAGCTGGTCAGGGAGCCAGCCGGGGGAAGTGCCCTGATGGACCTGCTCTTTGTGAGCGGAGAAGGACTGGTGGGTGATGTGGTGGTCAGAGGCGGTCTTGGGCATAGCAATTGCAGGAGGTTTTGATACTCGGAGAAGTAAAGAGAAGGGTCAGCAGAACCACTGCCTTGGAATTCCAGAGAACAGACTTTGGCCTGTTTAGGAGTCTGGCTGACAGAGTCCTTTAGGAGGCAGTCCTGAAGGGTAAAGGGGTCCAGAAGGCTGGACGTTCTTCAAGAAGAAAATCTGAAATGTGCAGGAGCAGGCCAAAAGACAAGCTGGTGGGGAGGAAAGCTGGCATGGCTGAACAGAAAGCTTTGGCTGGAACTCAGGAAAACTTTGGAAGAAGGGGAAGGCAAGTCAGGAGGACTATAGGGATGTCCTTAGGTTACACAAGAAGAAAACTAAAAAGACCAAAGCCCTAATAGAACTTAATCTGGCTACTTCCATTGAAGACACTAAAAAGCATTTATATAAATCAATCAGCAACAAAAAGAGGGCTAATGGGAATCTTCATCCTTTTTGGATGCAGGAGGAAAACATAATGACAAAAGATGAGGAAAAGGCTGACGTGCTTAATGCACTCTTTACCTCATACTAGCTGTATAGCGGAACCCAAAGGATGGTGGTGCATGGAGTTAAATCCAGTTGGCATCCCGTCACAGGTGGTGTTCCCCAGGGCTCAGTGCTGGGGCCTGTCCTGTTTAATATCTTTATCAATGATCTGGATGAGGGAATCAAGTGCACCCTCAGTCAGTTTGCAGACAACACCAGTTTTTGTTGGGGGGAAGTGTTGATCTGCTGGAGGGCAGGCAGGCTCTGCTGGGGGGTCTGGACAGGCTGGATTGATGGGTCAAGGCCAATTGAATGAGGCTCAAGAAGGCTCAGTGCTGGGTCCTGCCCTTTGGTCACACCAGCCCCACTCAGTGCTACAGGCTGGGGACAGAGTGGCTGGAAGGCTGCCCAGCAGAAAAGGACCTGGGGGTGGTGGTCAACAGCCAGCTGAACATGAACCAGCAGTGTGCCCTGGTGGCCAAGAAGGCCAAAAGCATCCTGGATTGAATCCAAAATAGCATGGCCAGCAGGACTAGGGAAGTGATCATCTCCCTGTACTCAGCTCTAGTGAGGCCGCACTTCAAATACTGTGTTCAGTTTTTGGCCCCTCACTACAAGGGGGACATTGAGGTGCTGGAGCATGGCCAGAGATGGGCAACCAAGTGGTGAAGGGTCTGGAGCTCCAGTCTGATGAGGAGCAGCTGAGGGAATAGGGGTTGTTTAGCCTGGAAAAAAGGAGGCTCAGAGGAGACTTTATCACTCTCTACATCAGAGGAGACTTTATCACTCTCTACAGCTGCCTGACAGGAGGTTGTAGCAAGGTGAGTGTCAGTCTCTTCTCCCAAGTAACAAGCAATAAGACAGGAGGAAACAGCCTCAGGTTGCACCAGGGTGTGTGTATGCCTTATGTTAGACTGAATATTAGGAAACATTTATTCACCAAAAGGGTGATCAAATATTGGAACAGGCTGCGGGGGGAGGTGGTATAGTCACCATCCCTGGCAGTATTAAAAAGTCCTGTAGATGCGGCAATTAGGGACATGGTTTAGTGGTAGACTTAGCAGTGCTGGGTTAATGGTTGGACTTGATGATCTTGAAGATCTTTTCCAACCTAAATGATACTATGATTCTATGAATATCTCTACAGATGGAGATCTGACAGATTAGATGGCCTGTTTCAGTGTTCAGTCACATTCACCATAAGTTTTTTTCTTCCCTGTAAGCCACTGAAGTTTCCCATGTTCCAGCTGGTGTCACTGGCTCTACCTCTAGTCCATACTGCTCAGAAGAGCCTGACTCCAGCTTCATGTCCAGCTAGTTTTAGACAGCAATACGATCTCTCCTAAGCCCTGTTAAGGCTGATAAAGTCCAGCTCCCTCAGCCTCATGTGTCTTGTGCCGCAGCTCTGGATTTAGCTGCCCCTCCACTGGGCTCCCTATAGTATGTCAATTCCATTCTTGTCTCGAGGAGCCCAAAACTGGAGCTCCTATTCCACATGCAGCCTCAAAATTCCTAAACAGAAGGGAAGGATCAGTTCCCTGGACCTGCTGGCTAAACTCTTCCCAGAGTACGTGGTTGGGTTTCTTTGCTGCAAAGGCACACTGCTCCACCCTTGGTAGTCCAATAAGGAACACCAGATCTTTCCTGCAAAGCTGCTTTCTAGCTAGTAAGCCTCTTTTGTCCCATTGCTGGAGTTATTCCATCCCAGATGGATGAATTTTTTTTTGAACTTCACACGTTTCCGAACACCTCATTTCTCCTGCCTGCACAGTGAACGTGTCACTGAATGTACCATCATGAGAAAAAACTGCATGTAGATGGAGGCACCTGACAGTTCCTGTTGTCTCAATGATGACCACCCCACAAATGCTGCTCCCTGTACAACCCATAGCTGAAGACAAGCACTGAAGCTGGGAAGACTAGACTGCCCTCTGGATTTTTCAGAGGTTTCTATCTATCTTATTGGAGAAAGCCAGATGCCTAGGAAGAGTGGGGCTGATTGTCCCAAGTAATCCAAGCCCCTATCATTTTGATGAGCCAGGATATCCGATTCCTAAATTAGAAGGATGAGATTCCATCCTTGATTAGTTTCTAGTATCAATTATAATTAGAAATGTTTAATTCCTCATCTGTGTTCTAGCAAATGACCTTTTCTGGTCCTCAAATTTATTTCAAGATTTGCTTTTTGTTCTTCACCCCAAACCCCTCCCACCTTCTGTTACTAGTCCGTTACTGCAAACAACATAGTGTACTTTCTTATATTTACAAAACCCTTTCCAGTATAACTTTCCAGGGAGCCTTGTCCTTCACCTCTTATGTTCTAATCCATTGCATCCCTGGACAATAGCTAGCCACTGATAAAAAGCATAAGATTATTTATGGCCTTTTATATCAATTTTACTAAAAACTTGTGAGCACCATAAAATTTACCGTAATACAAAACAACTAACTGGGTGAAGGCAAAGTGGTGTGAGTTAGCCATAAAGGACGACAAAAAATAAATACTAGGAGATATGAAGAGCCTCTTTCACATAATTAAAAGTTAATTGAAAACACTCAGTATAATCTATACCCAGAAAAAATGGCCTTTTGTCATTTCTACAAGTGAGTTTCCTGAAAGAAGCATTCATCTGAGACTGCAGCCCATTCCAGAGAAGTAAATAGAAATCACACAATAATCAACAGCCAGTCCCAGGTGGCATACTAATTTACTAACAGTTCTTTATAATTTATTGCAAGGTAAACAGTTCATTGACAGGCAGGGGAAAAAAAGGAAAAGGGGGGGGGGGGGAAGGGGGGAAGGGGGGCAGAGGAGAAGACGGTTATTTACTCCTTTGCCTGACAGTGTGTCTCAGTCAAATCTACCTCGCTTCATCAGCTTCATCCTAGGCATTTCTTTGAGAGAATTAATAAGCAGGCAAAAAAAAGTTTTTAGAAGAATAGGCTGTAACTCGTTTACTGCTACTGAAAACAAAAGGTCCCATGAGATTTAAAAGACATCAAAGATCTACATTTTTTACAAAATCTACAAAAAAAAAAAACCAACCACACACCAAAACCCAACAAAACAAATAAACCCCACTACCAAAAAACCCACCCCAAAATCAAATACCAACAGAAAAAATAAGCCTCATTCAAGAAGAAAGCTTGCCCAGGTGGATGGCTAGTCTTCCCACATTGCCTCCAAACAGACCTCTGTGGTCTGTGAAATAATTTGTTTTTGATAACTAAACAATATTGTATGTTTATACAGAACCAAAGGATCCTAAATGAAAATGTTTCAAAAAGTAATAAACAAAATTTCTGTGAGTTTTAGCTGTGTAAATCAAGGTGGTGGCTGGGGATGCAGAAATAATACTGAAGTTAGGATTCATAAACAAAGCAGCAAGAGGATCCCATTATCTAAAACGTGGTCAGCATGCCTATAGTCCTAGCTAAGTTTTCAAGCAGCTTCAGCACAGCCATTTCTTTGTCAGACTGATTACAGACTGCTCAGGGCAAGCCTGTCTGTTTGGTTCACATCTGGACAGTGCCAAGCTCAATCATACCTTTGCCTGTAGGTGCATGTATGATAAAAAGTAAATAAATACAGCTGCAGAAACCACACTGGTCACACTGAGTGCTGTTGAGTGTTTTTTTGAATGCTATTCTATTTTTTTAACCCCTGAATGAGAATTCGGTGATTTTTAAGGAAACATCATATATTTATGGCAAATTAATTTAAATGAGCTAGACAGAGTACCCTCAATATCCATCGTATATGGAAATATGGAAAGCAGCTCGATTAATTCATTATACCACTGATGATACACTAGTGGTGTGATTTGCAAACTGCTCAGCACCAGAAATTCCCATTGTATCATCTTCTTTCATGCTTTCCACAATTTTCAGAGACTTTAAATCTATGCCTACAGTGAAGCCTGAGTCTGCTTAGCCTCCTATTCTGAACATCTTTTCCAACATTTATCACTAAGAAGAGTTTTCAGTATCCTGGAGCTATGAATGTGACTTTGCAAACAATCATGGCAGTGGGTATTAATGATAGGTTAGATGTGATTCAGGCTGTTATAATCACTTCAGCCAAAAAGGAAGAGAGTAAAAGAGCAACACAGGTTCATGCCCAACCAACCTGTTGTGGCACTGTGCTAACTGACAATAACCACCTGCAAGGCACTGAGAAGCTAAACTGTTCACCTGGTAAACAAGCTCTGAGTAATAAATGTCAGATTGCCAACAGCTAGTTGAAACAGGATGAAACAAGAGTTGAAGCTATGTTTCTGGAGTGGCTCACATCATTTCTGGGGCATGGTAAATCCCTGCAAACTCTCAACAAAAACATACCCTTCTCCCTCTCTCTCATCGGGGAACTCTCAGGTCCCTCTGCTGAACAGAGCACAGGTCATCAGTACAAGGTTTTACAGAAATACAACAGGTAGGGCAGCTGCAGCACGATGCCAATATTTTTCTATTACAAAACAATTGTTTACGTCTTACCCACATTCAAATTTGCAGTTAGTATGTTTAGTCTTTGTTTTTTGAGAGAATTTGTGAATTCAGATTTAGGCCACAGTTTCTTATGGAGTATGGAACCTACATCCACTATAGAGAACACTTTTCAGTGAACCAGGGCCATATAGCTCAATATAGTGTAGATTTGCTTTCAAAAAAACCCAAACAAACAACCCAGTTCTACGATAAAACAATCCCCCTGAAAAAAAAAAAAAAAGGCTGCCTCATATTGAGACATTTCTCAGAAAGACATGAAACAGCTAAATTTTGCAGCCTATCCACATGTTCATGTCATAACCTATTAACCAGATGTTATCTGTTTTTCACCAGTAAAATGTGTATGGACAAAGATTTTACATGTCCGCAAGGCTTTGGAAATGTGCATTCATGGAATACAGATCATGCTACTATATGCATTTCCAGTCTGTATAGTCATTAGTGTCCAAGATTTACCATGCTCAAGCTGGGAAACTATGTACTTTGTTCCTCCAACCCACAGATACCTCTTTTGACTTTTCTCTATTATTCATGTCTAAGTGAAACTGCAAGCTGACAAACTAGCACTGAAGGAGGAGAATGAGCATGAGCAGTGTAGATTATAGACAATTTAAACATTCATATAAGCATCTCCAACAAAAGTTGCAGCTAAAGTGATTTCTGTGCTGCCCTGTAACTTTATAAGATCTGGGCCCCCCAGAAAAATGTTTGACGATCTGTAGTTCCCATTATGTAGCACAACAGCAATGACTGATCCTGTGATACTCTAAATTCTCATATAATGAAAAATGGTTTGGTTTTATATCAGTATTCTGTCTACACTTGCCTTCAAAACTTAGGAATGCATTGTATTTTTTGTACCTATTCCCAAATCCAGCTGTTGTATTTTTAGGCAAAATAATCAGTCATGACCTTTATTAACCCATACTCACATTGTTCAATATAAGAGAAAAAAAAAAAACCCAAAACCTTCAAAAGTTTAATTCACTGAAGAGTACTTTTTTGCAGTATAGTGATGGTAACAAAATAATTTGCTGTGAATGCTGTAACATAATGCAAGTTGACATGGTACAGTAACTGTTTTCCAAAGCACGCTGCACTCTAGAAACACAGATTATAGCTGCAAAAAACACGCAGCCTTTTCTCAATAGATTTGTAATAAAATTACATGCTCACAAAGCCTTCCCGCTCAACGCAAGATCCTAAAGATGTGGCGATTCTGCTGTATTTTGAGATGGGTCTCTGCAACCTCTCTGCTGAAGGTTACACTCTATAAAAGGAATGGCAACATGCCTGCTCTGGTCAGAAACCCATATATTATGACAAACCACCACACTGGTAGTTTAAACAAGGTCCACCAGAAGGATTCCAAGAAGGATGTGATTGTGATGGGCAGGCAGCAAAACCAGGCATTAGAGAGCCAGGGTCCCAAACTGTATTTGACATTTTCTCAGCCATTCCCTATAAGACTTGGGAGACTATTTACGTCACCTCTCTGTGCTTTATAATACCCACCAACATAGCGGAGAAACTACTTATGTGCATTGTAGGACAAAGATGACAGGATTAAAATATGACTCAATATTAAACTGTCCTCTGCTGTAAGTACTTCAGTATATCCCTACTTACACTTCTCAAAAAAAACACACTGGTTTCATCCTGTGTGGGTTTCTTCTCATTTTTCCATGCTGGCATTTTGACCATTTCATGTAAAACTGTTGTAATGGGCATAATGTAGATCAAAACAGTAGCCACTGAACAAGAAAACAAACAGTACAGTGAAGAGAAATAAACATATCTGTGCTGTCAAAAGGTCTTGAAAGCAGATATTCTGTAAAGTAAGTGTAACCTCCACCCATTAAACTTCATATTTCCCTCTAGAAATGATAAAGCCAAATATGAAAGACCACTAAGTCTGCTGAAGCTCAGTCTAACACAAATCTTTACCCTGAGAAATAAAATCCCTTGCTATAAAATCTGGCTCAATCACATTTGCCAGTGTAAAAATTGTGGCTAAAGCTCTGAAGTCCATTTTGACCTTTTAGTGAGTTGGAGGTAGGGGTTATACAGTCCTTCATATGAGGTGTTTTAGTGAAATAAGCAATCCTTTCCTACATAACAGGAGGCTGCAGAATCAGGTTTGCTGTAACCATCTGTTGCAGTAAAACAATTTGGGATGAGTGTCTTGGTTTTCAGAGGTGTAAGAATTCAGGCTTGGGAGCTGGTTTACCCTCTATAACACACCAGTATTCTGTGACTTGCATATTACCAAGAGGTACTCAATCCAGTGTGAAAAGTTATCACTTGTATTAGCACTCAACTTTTCCCCATTTCCGATCTGAAAGTTAGCTACTATATCTATTTTTAGATCTAGTAATTACCAGTCTCACCACTCTGAAGAAAAAGCAGAATCACAGCATTCACCATTATATTATAAAATCTGGATGGATTGTAGTTGAATTACTCACTAAAAAGGAATAAAACGTCACATTATGTCAAATCATGCTGACTACAGGACAGTATAAACTATTCTTTTGCCTCAGGAAAAAATGGTTATTCCATCAGTGTTGAGAGTTACTGGTGTTTCTGGATGCTGAGTTCTGTATTGGTTTATTTGAATTAATGGAATGATACAGTCTGATCACAGAGAGATCCTTAAAAATATTTTTCAAGGAGGCACTTGTGCAGAGTCTCAGTCCGAAGTTTTATTAAAATATACACGCCTCTGTACTCTCGAGAATACAAGATCAAGAGTGCCCCTTGCAAATGGAAGAGCAGACACAGAGGTTGCTGGCAGTTTTTAGTGTTCCCTCAGACCAAATCCCAAGAGAGCTCTGTCTTCTGCAAAGATAATCTTCCCCATTGGGCTAGGGAGTAATATGATAAAGCAGGACTTCAATACCCATGGAGCCCCATTGCAAATAAATAAGTACACAATTTGCAAATACTGCTAAATTATCAGAATATGTCTCCCTCACTCCCCAATATCTATCCTGAATTCAATCCTTTCAAATCTGAACAGCAATTAGGAAAGCATTAAGTGTGTACCATAATCTTCCACCATGAAATGGTCATCTTGTAAAAAGGCAAGTGGCAAAAATGTACGAGATTCAAGTATGATTCTTACTTTAAAGCAGTACTGTTGTGTTCCAATGCAAGTGGGAATATTTACCAAGGCAGCAAAACATGGCAGAGGAATATAGCACTGCTAATCATTCTAACATTTAAGTTAATTTGGTTTTAGCTACATAGAAAATGCATTTACTACAGTAATTTTAAGTACTTTTGAAGAACAGTACTTGGCTGCCTGAGAAATGCTATATTCCAGAGCGTCTTTTGTAGAATTCATGTAGACAAACATCGCAGGAAAATTTACAAGTCCTGCTGCCTTCTGAGTAATCATGGGGGATATCATAATTGCTCACACCACATAGCCAGCCTCTCCCAAGTCATAAACAACTGTAATTAAGGAATTATTAGAGAATTTCAAAATCTATTTTCAGACTGGACTACCAAAATTATTTTCTTAATCTCTTCAAGAGAAGTATAAAAAAGAAAACATTGCCGCTAATAGAAAAGATTTTTCTGCACAATGTCTACTATATACATAAATAATTCCATTTTAACCAAACTAGATCTCTATTTTCCTTGTTTTCTGTAACAAACAGAGATACCAACTGAATGTCAGTCTTACCTGAGAACAGTACAGGTGTTTTTTTCCTCCATCATCTTTTTACTATCTGTCAGTCTTGTTTATTTAATTACATCCAGAAAAGAACTTGCTACATTTTACAGGGACAAACCTTTTTTATGTTTCAATAGTGGCTCTTAGTAGTTCAACCCAGCTCCGTGCTATTCATACACATGTATTTCCCTACTTTCATTACAATGCTGAATTAACACATGTTCCAACATTCAACAAGGAGTGGCACTGTAGATGACTTGGTTCAACATGGCTGAATTATTGACATGACAGTTGCTCCCTGAATCACTTGTCAAAAGCAGTCTCTAGCTGCTACAACTTTCTGCTCCTGCTCTTCCTTCCTTTCCCCGCTCTTGCGCCTTTCCTGGTTGCCCTTGGAGGGAAAGTCTTCCTTTTCCAACCCACCCCGGCTTGGCCCTTCCCCTGTTAGAAGCAAATCTAACAATCACGCTCCTCCTGACTTTGACTGGCACACAGACTCGTCATCTTCTCAAAAATCCCCAACAATTACAAGCAGTGTCATCTTGCCTCAGAAGGCTAAAATACAAGAGATGGATCTGAATATTTCTTTGACTCTGTACCAACCAGAAATCAGTATTTCTGATCATTAGATCAGAAACGTGAGCACAGAGAAGGAGAACAGATCCTGACCATCATTTGTAATGTAAAAAAAGAAAACAGACTGAAGTACAAGGGGAAAGTATTACCATCGCTCTCCATGTTGTGAATTGATGGAAACAAAGACCAGGTTTCAAAATCCCTTACCTTCTACTGAAACATGTAAACAAAGACCTGGTTTTCAAAAATACTGAGCATACAGTAACTCTCCTGTTGTGACCCCATGAGTACATTTTCCAATTGTGTCAGAAGTCAGTACTCTAAGCTCTTGAAAATCTGATCTTAATCATAGGCACTATACAATTTTGATCCTTTCTCTCCTCTCCCACCATTCCCCAAATCTGCTCCCAAAAGGATTCTGTAAACATGAAGTCTGTGGCAGAGCTGTATATTAATGCAGTGCATTTTCTGTTTCACTTAATAACTTAATACCACACATTTCCTAGTTTCATATATGTATATATTTATGGCAGTTAAATACCAGTTCTCAACACATGCCGTTAATGCCAAGCACCTGCATTCTGAAGACATCACTTCAGAACACTACAGTATTCTTATGAGTAACAACTTATCCTTCCCATCAGATGAAAGAGAAATAATAGTTTCTGATCTCAGATTACAGCTGTGATACTGTTGATGGAAGAATATTCTGTTTAATAGAATGACCTGTGTTACCTTTTGTTAGGGAAGTGTCAATTGTGAAAGGCTTCATTATAAAGAGAGAACAAATGAGCAAGACAGAAAAGCCCTTTAAGAAAGTTGGGCTGTCAGGTTTTCTCTGAGGGAAGTAACAGTTCTTTTCACACTGCTGTGTGAACTGAATTGTATTTGACATTTATTCCAACTCAAACCTACCTAAAAGTTACACAGTCAATCAACATTCATTAGAGTCAAGAGTTACGATTTATTAAAGTGTTGTTCTCTTCTGAATTTCACCCCCCTTTACAAATCCTCCATCAGTCACTTTCCAACTCAGCATCATACAAGACAGTCAAATTTTTCTTGAGCTCTGTACATGGAATATCCTTGTTTAGTATCTTTTACGAAGGTGGTATGTACCCGTGAAACTTCAGAGACAAGTGTAATTGAGAGGCAGGTAACACTGCCGATACACCGCTGACACAGATGTGCACCACTGCCCTTTAGTGGACCTGTTCAATCCTTTGCCATAGCCACCAACTGCTAACATCTACCTGCTGCAGGGGTTTTCAAGTGGGATAGCATTTGAGATTCCTATCCTGCCTCCCCAGTGTCTACCTCTTCATCAAGTTTTGATAAGCTATTACTTGTACGGCAGGTTGTGAATTTTCAGATTAGACAACAGAATCAACACAGCTGTTCTCAAATCGTGACAGTGTTGGTTTCAGTGCAATGAACTTGGATTGCAATATGCTAGCATTACAGTGACTCTCTTCAAACACAGGGCATGCTTGAGAAAGTCATATAACTGAAAAACCTGAAGGATAGAACCCTTTATCTCTCCTCCTGTGATTTAGAAAAAGACAATGAAGCTCTGTAAGAAAAATCCTAAAATGCTTTGCTGTGTGCCTTAGTATTAACTCTGAGCATCAGATAGTGCTTAAATATATCTATAATGGGGCTTCCATTTGTTGAAGGAATTGATCTAATAGGCAGACTGCAACCCATAAGCAAACATCTGAATCAGTTATGCATGAAATTATTGACACCAAACAATTTTTAAAAGTACTTATTTACCAGAAAAATACAGAAAAATTACTGTATTTTCCCTAACTATAAAAACCCTCACAGATTCATACCTTTTAAGGCTAGAAGAGGCCACTACAACTATCTCTTCTGAGTGGAGCACTGCTGAAACTGCATGTGATAGTACCGTAGATTTCTAGCATCACTTTTACACAGGCATAATTCTGCTGGCTTGCTCAATTTTCCCTGGATCTCTACGAATTATCTCCTTAATACTATGCTGCCTATATGTGTTACATAAAAACACTGTGATGTAGAGTAAAATGTAAAAATGATGCTACTTAATTTCCTAGATCAGCATCCATTGCATGTTTTCTGCTTTTGGTGTAAAACACAGTTCATCAGAGGAGAGGAAACTGTCTAGAAGGCTCCTGCAGTGTGTGGAAGACAACTCCCTGACACAGCTGGTCAGGGAGCCAGCCGGGGGAGGTGCCCTGATGGACCTGCCCTTTGTGAGCGGAGAAGGACTGGTGGGTGATGTGGTGGTCAGAGGCGGTCTTGGGCATAGCAATCACAAAATGATAGACTCTGATACTAGAGGAAGTAAGGAGGGAGGTCAGCAAACCCGCTACCTTGGACATCCAGAGAGCAGATTTTGGACTGTTTAGGGGCCTGGCTGACAGAGACCCCTCTAAGGCAGTCCTGAAGGGTCCAAGAGGTCTAGGAAGGCTGGACATTCTTCAAGAATGAAATCTGAAATGCGCAGGAGCAGGCCATCCCCACATGCCAAAAGAGGAGCTGGCAGAGACGAGGACTGGCCTGAACAGAGAGCTTTGGTTGGAACTTGGGAAAAAAACAAAGAGAATTTTCTACCTCTGGAATAAGGAGCAGGAAACTCAGGAGGACTACAAGGATGTTGTCAGGTTATGCAGGGAGAAAATTAGAAAAGCAAAAGTCCAGGTAGAACTCAAGCTGGTCACTACAATAAAAGATAAAAAATGTTTTTACAAATACATTACAAATAAAAGGAGGGCCAAGGAGAATCTCCATCCTTTACTGGATCCAGGGGGGGACATTGCCACAAAGGATGCTGAGGAGGCTGAGGTTAAGGCCTTCTTTGCGTCAGTCTTTACTAGCAAGACTAGTCATCCTCAGGGTACTCAGCCCCCTGAGCTGGAAGACAGGGATGTGGAGAAAACGAAGTCCACACAGTCCAGGAGGGAACATTCAGTGACCTGCTGCTCCACTCAGACATGCCCAAGTCTATGTGGCCGGGTGGGATCCACCTGTGGGCACTGAGGGAGCTGGCAGAAGAGTTTGCTAAGCCGCTCTCCATCATTTATCAACAGTCTTGGCTAACTGGGGAGTTTCCAGCAGACTGGAGTTCAGCCACTGTTATGCCCATGTACAAGAAGGGAAGGAAGGAGGATCCTGGGGAACTACAGGCCTGTCAGCCTGACCTCGGTGCCGGGAAAGGTTATGGAGCAGATTGTCCTGAGTGCCATCGCATGGCATGTCCAAGGACAAGCAAGGGATCAGGCCCAGGCAGCATGAGTTGAAGAAAGGCAGGTCCTGCTTGACAAACTTGAACTCGTTCTATGACAGGATGACCCATCTAGTGGGTGAGGCAAAAGCTGCGGATCTTGTCTACCAGAACCTTCATAAAGCCTTTGACACTGTATCCCACAGCATTTTCTTGGAGAAACAGGCTGCTCATGTCTTCAATGCCTGTACTCTGTGCTGGGTTAAAAGCTGGCTGGTTGGCCAAGTTCAACAAGGCTCAGTGCCAGGGCCTGCACTTGGGTCACACCAACTCCACACAGCGCTACAGGCTGGGGACAGAGTGGCTGGAAGACTGCTCAGCAGAAAAGGACCTGGGGGTGGTGGTCAACAGCCAGCTGAACACGAACCAGCAGTGTGCCCTGGTGGCCAAGAAGGCCAAAAGCATCCTGGATTGAATCCAAAATAGCATGGCCAGCAGGACCAGGGCAGTGATCATTCCCCTGCAGTCAGCACTGGTGAGGCCACACCTTGAATTCTGGGTTCAGTTTTTGGCCCCTCACTACAAGAGGGACACTGAGGTGCTGGAGCATGGCCAGAGAAGGGCAGCAGGGCTGGGGAAAGGTCTGGAGCCCAAGTCTGATGAGGAGCGGCTGAGGGAATAGGGGTTGTTTAGCCTGGAGAAAAGGAGGCTCAGGGGGACCTTATTGCTCTCTACTACTACCTGACGGGACGCTGTAGGCAAGTGGGAGTCAGTCTCTTCTCCCAGATAAAAAGTGACAGGACAAGGGGGAATTGCCTCAAGTTGTGCCAGGGGAGGTTAAGATTGGGTATGAGGAAAAAAAGTTCACTGAAAGGGTGTTGAAGTTGGAACAGGCTGCCCAGGGAGGTGGTGGAATCACCATCCCTGGAAGTGTTACAGAAAAAGTTAATGTGCTTCTTGGAGGCATGCTTTAGTGGTGTACTTGGCAGTTGGTTGTCCAAGTACGGTTGGACTTGACAATCCTAAAAATCTTTTCCAGCTGAAATGATTCTATGATCTCGTGAAGCAGAACAACATAAAGTTCAAGAGGGGCTGGTGAGAGTCACGCTAACACCATCTCACTCAACATCATAGCAAATTAATCCCCTGTAGGGGATGTAGGAATAATTCAGCTCTTATCAGGAGATATTGGGACACCACTACTATCTAAGTAACCTCAACAGTAACTCTCTACAGTAACCACATCTCAACTGAGGAAATGTCTGCAGCTGTCAAGGAAGAGCATTACCCACATTAGGAACTGCAGAGGCAGACATGGCAAATAAATGCTGCTCTTGAAGTACGCTGTATTTTTTTCCTGAGGCCTATTTCAAATCAATTTTTCAGTGCCATTAATGAAATCAGCAAATTGAAATACTTTGGTCATACCAGACCTGAAATGCCCTCTCTTTCAACACACAAATATTCCACTTTACATAACTAGTTTCTTTAATTTGTATCTCTAATAATGACCTCTGCATAATCACCCCAAGAGATCCTTTCTGATTTCAGGAGAACAGCTGGGAAAAAAAAAGGTTTTATAGTAAGATGCCAGATACCTACGGCTGTCAGTTTGCCATCTGAACTGTTCACTTAACATCTCATCCTGGTTGAATTCCAAAGACTTTCCATTAATTTTAATGGAGTGACTTTGGAATGCAGCTAGCATGAGGGCACAATTCATCCCTTAATGACAGTTATTTGCAAAAGGGAAGCTGTTTTATGTAATCAATCTGAACACTTGCTTCTGTAATCGGCCTATGTAATCAGACAGATTACATGATTACTACCAAATATTGCGGAGATACGTTCTGAGAGAATAATTTGTTGCTATTTCACATTTTCAATCAAGGTGGCAGGAAAAACACCACTGAAGAAATAAAAATAAGATTCCATCTCAGCAGGTATTCATAAATGGAGTGTGAAAGAGAAGTGTAAATTTTGCCTGAAGTGTGTTTTTGGAATGGATTTAAAACCTTTAAACCTAATTAAAAAAAAAAAAAAAAAAAAAACAGAGAAAAATTTGTCATTTGATACAGGGCCTGAAACCAAGCAGTGATCCACTAAGTACATCTTTAACACCATATTAGAATACCAAGGGAAAAAAATTGTCAATGGACAGGATGTCCCCTCAGACTCATAGGATATGAAGGATGTGCATGAATGATGAAAATTAAGACACCAAGCTCTTCCCAGTGAGCTCTGCTTCGAGAATCCATCGCTGAATAGAAACACTTGCCAGCAAGCCTCATGAAAAGTATAACTTTGGCACACCTTCTCCCAAGTTACTGGGCATTGGTATAATTGTTGATTTTTTAAATTTCTAATTCTGTTGTAAAAACAGTTTACTGCAAAGACCTCGCTCATTAATATCTAGGTAAAATATCTGACATCAAACAAGTTGAGAAACAGCACCAATTCAACAACCTTGCAGATAGTGAACTTCACGTCAGATTTGCATAATAATTAGTTCAGAAGTAAGGAATTAAGAGTCTGTAACATGTAAAATGGTTCAGCATATTTATAAACAGACTGGAAAATTAATGAAGGAAAAATAAACCTGTAATCTATTATCCCAATACACAGCAGCAATACAGAGAATCAGCTAAGACGTCTGATTGTATGCAACTCAATTGCAATAGTGCTGTGTTGAGGTTTTATCCCAGTCAGCAACTAAGCCCCACGCAGCCATATGCTCACTCCTCCCCAAAGTGCGATGGGGGAGAGAATCGAAAGGATAAAAGTGAGAAAAGGCATGGGTTGAGATAAAGACACTTTAACAGGTAAAGCAAAAGCCACGCATGTTTCACCTGACAGAAAACCAGATGCACAAACATCAAGCAGAAATACAGCTACAGTATATTTTCCTTAGTGTTTACAACAGAACCACTTGATTTCCTGTACCAAAAGCATTTCTAGGTTGATTGCTGGCCCATGCACTGTGGCATGATGAAACCACACGTCATGTCCTGCTGGAAAGGAACATGTCACGTGTCACCATTGTGTTAGGTTGACCGAGCACAATTATATTTGTTTGGTCAACCATGCACATAACTGCTCAAATGGCTTGTGTATTGCTATATTTGCAGAGTGCTGAGTTATTAGCAGCAGAATATCTCTTTTTTTACCTTACCAAGAAATGTTAAATCTTGGTATGGTACTTCGGTACTTATCCCCTCCACAGTCTTACAAATTCCTGCTAGCTTTAACAGAACTTGGTAGAAGTCAAAAATAGAAAGAAATAATGAAGACCTCATTTTTATTTCTCACCAGATCTTCTGTCTGGTCTAGTGCTAGAGAACCACTTCTCTACATTTACACTTGCTCTATGAGCAGAACCAATGAATCCAGTATGGCTGCTTCTGAAGCTAGATATTAATGTACATGGTGATAAAAGTCATTGAAATTGGGCTCCAACGTGTTATTTGTTGACAATAATACTACATTTGTTTTCACTTATGCTTCATGGGAAAGACCAAAGAGTTAACATATCCGGCCACATAGTTGTCCTGTGTCACAAGGATAAATGTTACAGCAAGGGACATATTCTTCAGAAAACAGATTAAAATAACATCAGGGTCAAGTGTCCAATTTTGGCAGTGGGAGGAAGGAAGGGGAAGGAAAAAGACAACCAAATAATACTTCTATTGCCACATATGCACAGGAGGTCAAAGCACACACAGTACATGTGGAGAGATCCACTGGATTCATCACTGCTCTCTTTGGAAGGAACAGGGAATGTCTTTTATTTATCTCAGGCACAGCATTACACTTGAGCTGATAGAGGCTTCCAGCCAGGATTCGCTTGTTTGGTGAACAAAGCACAGAAATAATTGATTCACAGCAGAATTCACATGGGCCTGCACAGACAAATTTACTCAGCTCTTAATATTCCATCACTCCTGTCCCAGAGATGCACACCAGAAATACTGGAGCTCTAATTGTAAAAACTTACACTGATATTGCTTGTACAACCTTGGATCAGCTTCTTAGGTATGTATTACAAATGAGTCTTTAAGCATATGTTCCTTTCTTTCTTGAATATACTTCCACATACCTCCTTCATTCACTAGCATAAGATGTATACCTTACCTTCAAAGGCTATTTTCTACCTAGTCATAGAATCATGGAATCATAAAATAATTTAGGTTGGAAAGGACCTTTAAGATCAAGTCCAACTATTAACTAGGACTGCCAAGTCCATCACTAAACCATGTTGCTAAGCACCACCTCTACACATCTTTTAAATACCTCCAGGGATGGTGATTCCACCACCTCCCTGGGCAGCCTGTTCCAACTTCAACACCCTTTCAGTGAACTTTTTTTCCTCATACCCAATCTTAACCTCCCCTGGCACAACTTGAGGCAATTCCCCCTTGTCCTGTCACTTTTTATCTGGGAGAAGAGACTGACTCCCACTTGCCTACAGCGTCCCGTCAGGTAGTAGTAGAGAGCAATAAGGTCCCCCTGAGCCTCCTTTTCTCCAGGCTAAACAACCCCTATTCCCTCAGCCGCTCCTCATCAGACTGGAGCTCCAGACCCTTCACCACTTGGTTGCCCATCTCTGGCCATGCTCCAGCACCTCAGTGTCCCCCTTGTAGTGAGGGGCCAAAAACTGAACACAGTATTTGAAGTGCGGCCTCACTAGAGCTGAGTACAGGGAGATGATCACTTCCCTAGTCCTGCTGGCCATGCTATTTTGGATTCAATCCAGGATGCTTTTGGCCTTCTTGGCCACCAGGGCACACTGCTGGTTCATGTTCAGCTGGCTGTTGACCACCACCCCCAGGTCCTTTTCTGCTGGGCAGCCTTCCAGCCACTCTGTCCCCAGCCTGTAGCACTGAGTGGGGCTGGTGTGACCGAAGGGCAGGACCCAGCACTGAGCCTTCTTGAGCCTCATTCAATTGGCCTTGACCCATCAATCCAGCCTGTCCAGACCCCCCAGCAGAGCCTGCCTGCCCTCCAGCAGATCAACACTTCCCCCCAACAAAAACTGGTGTTGTCTGCAAACTGACTGAGGGTGCACTTGATTCCCTCATCCAGATCATTGATAAAGATATTAAACAGGACAGGCCCCAGCACTGAGCCCTGGGGAACACCCCCTGTGACTGGATGCCAACTGGATTTAACTCCATGCACCATCACCCTTTGGGCTTGGCCAGCTAGTCAGCTTTTAACCCAGCACAGAGTACAGACATTGAAGACATGAGCAGCCAGTTTTTCTAGGAAAATGCTTTACATATGTCCTAGTAGACAACATCCACAGCCTTTCCCTCACCCACTAGATGGGTCATCCTGTCTTTGAAGGAGATCAAGTTTGTCTAGCAGGACCTGCCTTGCATCCACCCATGCTGGCTGGGCCTGATCCCTTGCTTGTCCTTGGATGTGCCATGTGATGGCACTCAGGACAATCTGCTCCATAACCCTCCCCGGCACCGAGGTCAGGCTGACAGGCCTGTAGTTCCCCAGGATCCTCCTTCCTTCCCTTCTTGTACATGGCCATCACATTGGTTAACCTCATGGCTAAAATAAAATAAAATGCTAGAACTTTCATAGTTAATTGAAACAATGATGTAACAGATACATAAACATAAAAAATTAGTCTAAATATTATTTAAGTAAAGCCAGGCAGTTATAAAGTCATGTATTGGGAAATACTAGGCAACCTTAGTAACAACCACAAATACTTGGATCATCCCTTTGACAACACAGACAGCATGATCCCATGATTTTGTTATCTATGCATTTTATTTGCTAATGCTCTTGGTACATGCTGGCAATAATGCATTGCATTGATGAGTTATGAAACATGTTTGGTATGATTTGCTTCAAACCCTTGCTGTCTGGTCTGCACCTGATATGAGCAGGAGTTTTGTTTGGCATGCAGGTGCTCCTCGTTTTAGACATGAGCCAACTCTCATCTCCATCAGCTTGCAGGGAACCCAGGGAAAGAACGCTACACCAGCAAAATCCCTTACAAACTTATTCACTTCCACTTAAGGTAAAAGTAGATTTTTAGCTGCTCTCCTCAACTTTACAGTCTGCAACATATTTCTCCTTTCAGATCAACTGGCTTTATTTCAGCCTTACTATATGTCTTCCTTACTGGTCCTTTCACAAACCATGATAGGAATCACTTTTTAACTATCAAGAACTTGAGTTTAATTCATTTCTGTCATGCTGTGAAACGCCTTTATCTACCTTAGCTATCAATATGATGCCATCTCCGCTTTCTGTTTGATTGCTGAACACATGATCTGGTGCATACTTTGTACATTGCAAGCTACTTTTGGTGAAGCTCAAGTCTGAGAGTACTCATGTCTTCTTTTGTTCCTGTTTGAGTCTCCCTGTCCTAGGGTATGTCCATAATGAGGAGGACGTTTCTGCCCTTTGGTTGTATTTTTTCTTTATCATGCTCGTCTTGTGGAGCTGGAGGCTTAGACAGGGAACACCATGGATTTTTTGTGGGCATTTTTTATTTTAATAGATTTCAGCACTTCTGTTTTAAGTCACCAGAAGCCTTTTTGTTACAAGCCTCCGGTAATCCAGTTAAACATTGGGAAAGTGCTACATAAGCATTAAATGCAATTGTTAATACCTCCTGGGGGCTGCAAGCAGCTCACATCACTCTTAACTGGCCCCTCTGGCTGCCACACAGGGCTGCATTATTCATCTCTGGAGGGAGATGTTTCCAGCTGACTTTATCCATAGCTAAATATGTTTATTTATTACAGCACGTCAGTATGTTCTCTAAGCTCTTCTGTTCAATTCTCAGGCATTTCTGGTGTAAGAGGCAGGAATAAAAGAACGCTTCTCAACATCTTTGGTTATCTTTAAATTTTTCTGCTAAGACATGCATGGAGACAGAAGCTACCCTGTGGCTCTTAGTAGCACAGATCATAAGTGATTCTCTTTGGCTGTAAAACATACCTTGCAGCTGTCCCTGATTTTTACCTCAGAAGTTTACCATCCTGCTTGATCTCAATTGTACTTTACTGAAAAAGTGAGGCAAAGAAATGTCAGGTCACAAAACCAGGGAACATCCTTTTGGCAAAAATTTTCTGTTTAGAAAACACTACAACAAAAATGAAGGACTTCATGGCTTAGTGCAGAGTTTAACAGCATCTCTGCTTCCAAGCAAAAGCATCTTAAAATGTTATTTAAACAATGATTTTTTGTGATGCTACAGGCTCTTAAGGTAATCTCTACATTGAAGGAGCAGAAGGAGTAGGAAGCCAAGCACCTTTTAAAGGAACCCACTAGTAAGTGAAAATTAATGTGTCATTTTTTGCCTCTCCTAACGTGCCCATAAAAACTGCCCTACAACCTCAGAATACTGCTGACTGGTTTCACTATTCCAAACATGACATCACCATGTGGAAAACACAGCTTTCCTCTGATTAGTTTCCAAGTCCAGGCCTCTTGCACCTTCGCCATCCTCCCTTTCTGGCTTCCTCCCCCAAAGGAAATCCTTCAGATTCAAAGGTGGCATATTATGACTGGGAACTCCAATGCAATAATGCTGTCCTTATTTGACTTAAGGAATAAACTCTTTTACACGAGCTAACCTGAAAGTATCTCACTCTGTGATGTCACATTACTCTTACAGCTGGTCCCTGAACATGCTTGCAAATAATCAAATCATCTGCCTGTCTAGATTAGCTTAGGTAAAACAAAACCCACATGGTAGCACCACTAGTTAGCGTAGGTGCAGATCACTAGCTCCAAAATGGAAGCATTCACCTTGTATCCCTAATATTTAGCATAATCCAACAATATCTTATCTATAAATTTGCTCAAAGATAGTAATTTTTTTTTTTCCACAGCAAGAGTTGATTCTTATTAAAGAACAGTAAAATTATACTCATGGGCTACAAGGAGCATGAAATGATCGCCTCCTCGGAGGCTGCTGCTCATTAAATTGTTTGAAAGGCTTATTTCAAATAGGATAGATTTATTGGATAAGGAGGATTAAAGAGGCTATAGCTCCTCAATTATCACAAGACACAGCGGTATGTATATTCCTGAATCACATGACATAGTCATGGTTGTGTAGATATGTAACTCGCCTCAGACTTTCACCCTCCCTTCTCTACACCTGGGATACAGCTGCTTCTAAATTCAACGTATACACTGGTATGAATTACGTTACATTTTCTATGTGCTGCACAAACATTAACTTCTTAACCTTCATAATAACCATAGGAGATTCACATGAAACCTATTCAAAACCCAGTGGAGAATATGGGAAGATTCAACTTCAAATCAGACTCTCATATAACAGATAGGTAAAGCAAAACATGAGATTATGTTTAACTTGAGACCATATAGCAACCTAAACTTCAGTCAAGGTCAATTCCATTCTCTCGATTATTTATGGATGTTCCAGCTCCTCTGGCTGTTTAAAACATTCCTGTTACTTCTGGTTCTGCTTACAACCGACACAAAGTGTTACAGCAAACCTCTGAGAGAGCAAAACATTCAAGGCTCCTTGTGTTTTATCAACCCATTTTTAATATTTTTAAAGTAATGCTTATGCTCTGAAAATGAAGATGTTATCAAAATCATTACTGAATGTATCAGTGTGCTTGATTTGATTGCATGTTTTGCCCTATGCATTTGTAAAGTTAATCATTATCGCAGATTACAGTAAACACAGGATACAAGATTTTCAAAGTTATCTGGGCACACCATTTTCACTGCTACATATTCTTGTAAATTATTTAGTCACTTTAAAAAATACTCCATATTATGGTTAATTATGATGAGCAATAGAAAAACTAAACAGGGTGACTCAGTGCTATATCTACTGTGATTACTTATTGAAGTTTTAAAAACTCAACATGAACCCAACATTTAAAGTAATTTGGTCCTAATACAATGGCCTTCACTCATTTTTTTACTTTGTTTTGTGTTTTTCAGGGTTTTTTTTCAACTGATGGTAGGAATCCTTAAACTAAAAAGCATGTCACTAAATTACAAACCCAGTTAAACAACCACAACCTCATCTTAAAAGGCACAAAGAGACATGTTAATTTTCCTTGGTAAGGCCTATCACTTTGTGCCAAACATAGCTAAAATCTTCAGGTTTAATATGAAAATTCAGCATTTATTTCTGAAATGACCAAACAGCTGCCATGAACTACAAAACTCATGTAATATACTAAGGAAATAAGCCCATCATGGCATGGGCCACTTTTCTTAAATGTTCCTTTAAATGTTCGTACATGGAAAAAGGAAAACTTCATTGATTGTGTATCATCACATGAGTACAATGTTACTCAGTTTATTTCCCCAATGCTTTGTTCGGAATTCACGAACTGAAACGATTGGACTGAAATAACCCGAACTCAGGTTCAAAATGAAAAAGTTCTCTTGAAAACTCATAAAGCCATCTGCTAGTTGAAAGGCTTTAAAATGTTCTAGCAGGACTTGCTATCAAAGAACAGATGCCTGCAGTACACATTAGACATGTCACCTAGTGTTTCCCTGCCAAAAAAAATCAATTATGTAAACCAAACTTTCAACTAGAGGCTAGATTTGAAAAGAAAACAAACATTTGGAGGAAAACAAAACACCTTTGCAAAAGAAAAAAAAAAGCAAAAAAAAAAGCTCGTCTGCTTCTGCATGCTTTTTCCACTACTCTATTACTGCAACAATTTTTCATTCCCTTCTCTTTCAGTGATGATTATTTCAGGAAATTTCAAAATTTCTTCAGTAGACAGTTGTACAATAGATAAATGACTTAGGCAGGAAAACACAGATGTAAAAATCCTTCTGTTGGAAGATCTGTACTTCTGATTCATTGGGAAAGAATGTGCTTATTAGAACAAGAACACAGGGCTGAATATAAAGTATAATAGAAGACATTGAAAACATTCTATATGTCATCTGTAAGTTAAACACTGCATCACAAACATAGATAAAGGCAACTCCCAGCACTGAGCAACAGATAAAACCAAGTATGATCAGTACTTGAATAAATATACTGGTGCCCCCCTGCAGAACCTGGTTTAAGATTTTATTCTCACAAGCAGTCACAAAACAAATTATACATTAGAGCAACAGAAATTTTGCAGATTGGATGACCTTGACCCACAGAGTGAGACGCTATCCTGGCACAAACCCATGGTCACTATTTTAGATAACTCTGTTTTGACCTCAGACTACAGAACTATGGAACCTCCTAGGGTTGGAGGTTCTACTTCATCTACTTATTTCCTCACTTGACTTTTCACACACATCCAAGCTTGTCAAGGACTGAACCAGTTGGATGCTGTACTATCTAACAACTACAGCTACATGATATATGGGGATTTGGAAAGAATTTCAGCTGAATAATGTTTTTGATGATAACATTTCACTATAAAAGTCCTTAGGACTGTTCATCCACAGGAATGCAAAACCATGCACAACTTTAGATTCCCCTTCAGTTTTTGTCTTTCAATATGGTACACACTTGAGAGGCTTATCTATTACAGAAAGGTATATCATGCAGCTTCAAGAAACTTGTTAATACTTATATGTCACGTCGGTCAGCCTATGATGAGATATAAATTTATTAAACATTAATAATACAGGATCTAAAAGTAACAGGCTAAATGGGAAGCATTTATGCTAAGCTACCGTTATAGATAATCCAGGTTTTCTTTGTAAGTAGCATAGTTGATACAAAATAAGATACTATACTAATGGCAAAACCATGGGATTTCCTAAAGAAAAAAATTTGAAAGTTTGCTAGTTTCTGACACTCTTTTTTATGATGCTTTCATCATGATGATTGAAAATGTAAAAAGATCCTTTGGGGTTTTTCATCTTTTTCTTAGCCTGGGCTTGAATTGTGCTTAGCCTACAAATAGAACATCAGTTCACGATTCTATTTTTGCTTTCAAGTTCAACGATGTGGTTTTTTTCCCTCATCTGGTTTTAGATGGAAATACAGAAACACAAAGAAACACAAATTACACCAGATGAGCCCAAGGCATGCTACATATGCTTCAAATTTCAAATGTTAAAGAACTTAGATAATGAAACTATTGAGGAAAGCCTTTTGTAAACTGGATAGGTGGGCTTAAGTGGACTTCAGTCTGAAAACAGACAAGACAGTAAATGAACATGAGCTACTAAGGCTACAGTTCTCAGAAGAGTGAAGAAGAGGGAATATTGCTACTTTCAGAGAGAATTTATTGCTTTAAATTAGTGAGACAATAAAAATTACTCATTTCTATTGCTGGGATGAGGTAAAACAAATTCATCAGAACAAACTTAGCAATGATCTAAATAGGAGATCTGCAGACAGCAAAGGGAAATGAGTCCACTTTGTGACCATATATTGAGTAAAGGAATTTCATACTTTTGTAGTCCAAACTCCACAACTATACATTCCCTAGTCACACTTGTTATCATCTATCCTTCCATTACATTAACAGAAAAAACCACCAAGATGTGCCATACCCAAAAAGCAGAAGACAGGAAGAAACAAAACAAACATACATTTACTTTTCAACCCAACTTCTAGTGCCTGATTTCCATTAGTCGTCAGTTCTTTATTTCTTCACATCTCAGTGACAAAAATATTCATTGTAACACAACAGACGGAAGGCTAGTGTGAATTGGAAGGAATCTCCTCAAGCAGGACTTCAATGGAGTCAAAAAATACATGTTTGACATGCAACCAGATTTCTTACTCAAAAAGTGGATCTCACTACAACTGAAACAAAATCACTTCTGAAAAATCTAACTGGAAACTGGTCACCTACTGGGTGGATTCAAAGCAGGAAAACAGGACTAGCACAGTAAGGAATTGCAGCAATCTGATGGCTACGCTTGACGCATACCGTACATAAAACACCAGAATAGGAAAGGGAAGTTGTCTTGCCACTTAAAATGGATGTTCTATTCACAGAAATTTAGCTCCAAAGAGATTGCATAGTCCCCTTAACTGGATAAGAATAAATAGAAAACTGCCTGAATATTTGTGCTTTCACTTCCCAGGCAAGGAAATACAACAGCTATATGCATCTTGCAATAAATACTGCCTCATTTCCTAACATAGCTGCCTCTGGCCACCTAGCAGTTCACATTAAATATTTTTTTACTTCTCCTCCAAGCAAGGTAGCATGGTTCAATAGTGACCACCTGCTCTACTTGGGACATTGTCACTAGTTGAGGCTGACTCTTTACCAGTGAATCATGGTGAAGAAGCCTCTTCACTTTCCTATCTGTTAGACTTTTCTGCAAAGATTATGATGATGATAATACCTTTCTCATCAGAAAAATGAAAGAATGACAAGGACTATTAATGATTTGTACAACATGGATAATGTGGAGCACCATTTAAGCATAAAGCGTATTCGAGTTCTGTCAGCTATGAAAAAGAGATCACAAAAGCATATTGGAGCACGGAGTAACATTTTATGCTAATTATTGGTGGAGAGAGAATGAACAAACTGGTCTTCCTATATCCAGCACTAATGAGACTCAATTTATGCCTGCTTTTACATAATCTACTTATGAAAGCAATGAAAATCCCCACCCTGACTGCTAGATGTATATTGAAATAAATCTCCCACAGAGATTTGCCTCAGTCATGGAAGCAATCAGAATGTTTAGACTTTGATGTGAAGATGGAGGCCGAAGAGGAAAATCACTCTGTAAATTAAAAAATGAGCCTTCTAAAATAACAGTTAGAAAAAACTTCATAATCAACATGGTATGAATGATCAGTAATCATGTCCCAGACCACAAGGTAGCCAACACTACTCGTGGGCAAAACTGCTTTGCTTTTGAAAGTACTTATATGCTCAGAATAAACTTCATTTGAAGTTAACGCACTACTTTTTCCTTGCCCCAATAATTACACATATAAGGTTATATGTTGACAGCTTTGGTTAACTGAATCACCCCTTCCTGGCATGTATTGGAAGAAATTTAAGACTGCACTGTAAAACATTGTCTTGCAGCATCAATACCCTTCCTAGTCAGATTTACTCAACCATTTTTTACAGAACCAAATTCTCTAATTCCATCAAACTCATAATCAAGCTGCTGCTCTTACCTGGTTGTTTAAAAGCATAAATCGCTTTTTAGCCTCAAAGCCAAAATACCACAATACAAAAATTCACAAAGTAGCTGCAAGGTAATGCTAAAACCCACTGGAAAAGCAAGCAGAGACAATATCCTATACACTTGCAAGATGTGTATTCAAAGAAAGACCAATAAATACTGGACAAAAGCTAGTCATAGCTACCAAAATATATCCAGCAAAGACAGATGATCACACATTTAAGCCATACAAATGATCACACATTTGATTTAGCCAAAGACAGACTTGATATAGTCTATTACAGACTTTCTTCAACCAGCAATCAAAATAAGTATACATAATAATAATAGCTAATACAAAACCCTTGTTTTTCACTGGCAGCATGCCACACATTAATCTTGTTGCCAAGGTATATTCCCTTCAGGTGCGTACCTAATAGTGGTGTTCTTTGAAGCGGGACTCAGAGTTGTCAGGGACCAAAGCAGCAGGATTTCTTTACCAAACATCTGATATCTCTCAGACATTAACAAATTTCTTCTCTTATATGGACCCAATATAATTTTGAGATTAATATGTATGTAAGTATATGTGGGTACATACGTATGCATATACATACACACACATAATATAGCAATAGTATTTACTGACATTTATGCTACCAACATCAGTGCCAGCTAGGCAACTTAATGAAAACAGCAGCATTGTAAGTTCATATCTGGTGCATAGAATTTGACTCATTACAAACATCTAGATGATTTAAAGGCAATTACTTGCATCTACTAACACCTCTGGCTACTACTACTTGCATCTATATCTACATGCATATCCTACTGATTTTAAAACATGTAAATGATTGTGTTAGTGTCTAACATGGTGACCAAATTGGATATAACAGTTACTTTATTTGTAAATACAATTTTTCTGTATTATTTTCAGCAAATCAAACAAACCAGAAACACATTATTTAATTATGCAAACACATTCTAAATTTCATATAGAAGATAATGTGTTACAAACATGCTAAGATGTAGAAAATCTTTGTTCTGGTTTACTTGAAACATTTATTTGGGTGCAAACGCAGGCAAAATGAACACTTTTGAGTTTTACTAAAAGGATCTATGAGTTGGGTTTTTTTCTACTGGAACATTAAGTGAGACTTGTTTATTGTTACGCTCCAGATAAGAAAAAAATCAGGAGGAAGTCTTTAAACAGATGTAAAAGAAATAATATCGCTGAGCTTTGCTCAGCTATAGTTGCTAAGCAATTGATGTGTCATCTTATCTGTAAAGTGTTATCTCTCTATATACATCTTTTTTGCATGTCATACCTGAATGCCCTTGATTATCGTCCTGTAATCTGCTTTCACCAGTTCTGCACTTAGAAATCAAGAGGGTGAAAACTTACTGGCCAACATTTCCATGGTAAAGCAAAAAGACCAAGGTAATTTCTAGTTATTTTCTATTAAAGTTTTAGCTGATTAAGGTAAGTGATGACATGAATTGACCTCCAATTAAGAAATGTGAGCCAATGTTTCTTTGCAGACAAATTATCAATAACTTTTTAATTAAGGTTTGATTGAGCCAAAGCAATTATCACACAGCAGCAGGTAGTGAGCAACAAAGTGCTCAGGGTATCATTCTTTCCATGCAAGGCCTGGAGGAAAAGGGAGTAATTACTATTGACGAGGCTAATCTTCCAGTCTTGTGATGTCAGGCATGCTCAGACGACACAGATCCCACTCAGCATTCCCTGTCTACAAATTGGTCATTTACATAAACACGTTTTCTCACCAACATACGCTATTGTAGTAGATTACTCAAAGATGGCAGCAGGCCAGACACTTGTTTAGAAGCCAATGCTCATGTCCTTTGCATAAACATATGTGCTTTTCTAGCCTTTACATACAAGTTTGGAGACTAAACCTTACTAATGGCAAGTGGAGTTTTGGGTCAAAACCTGTTGATGATGGTCCCTGCCTTTGAAGTCATTTCCTATCATCATAACAGCATACAGCTATAGTGATTTATTTTTTTTCTGCTGGACATATCCTGTCCCCCCAAGGAAACTTAGAAAGTGTTTGGAAATAAAATCACTGTTAGACAGACCATACACAAATTTTTTACATACTGGTTTAGCTGTCCAAAAGCATTACTTCAAAACTGCATCTACATTATCCACACAAAGCAGTAACCCATGGCGTGCCTTCCCCACGTTGTTTCAATGCAGCTTTTACATTAGTTTTCCAGATACTAAACTAAAACTGGGGAACGGCACTCTTTCATTCACATTTTTTCCATGTGAGGATGCTCTATTTATTGCTATTCACCTCTTTATCCCTACAAAAACCAGACTGACTCTTCCCAAGGGATGAGAACACCCTGCCAGGATGGTTATCTGCAATGTGACTATTATACAATATTTCATTAACAATAATGTTAATAGCAACTACCTACCCAGATCCTGCATATTACAGTCCTCTACTTGGCTTACTCTGTTCTGTGCGAAGGGACAGGGCATTGTGAAAAATAAAATGAAAAAAAGAAAATAATAATAAAAAAGCCTGCATCTACCTCTTACTAATTGTTTGCCTTTTTTTCCTTTTTTTTTTTTTTCATTGAGACAAAACAAACTTCAATGCTACTGTATAAGCTAAGTGGCTACACAAAAATGCTGACAGAATATAGACAGATTTTTTAAAAAGTGACCTCCATGTTGTCCTTCAAACATCTTGCTAGCTATCTCTGCTGATGAGCAGCTATCACATCTCACAAGGCTTCAATCACAGTAGACACAGGATATCTAACTATTCTGCATCCATCACTGTAATGATCTAAGCTTGGACTAAGAAATAGGCAATGAAGCCATCACATTTCATAGTAGACATATTTAAAAGTCTGACCTCTATAAAAAAAAGATTTCCTTCTACAAAAAACAAAACAAAACAACAACAACAAAAAACCAAACCCAAACAACCTCACGCAAAATGAAAATCAAACATTTCTGTGCATCTCATTTAAAGATTCTGCATTTTCTTGATTATTTCCACAAGGAAATTTGCAAATGCATTTGCAAATTGTGATTACAGTCTTCCAAAGCCTGAAATTCCAATCATCTTCTATGAGGTTTTTTTCTACTTTGCTGAGTAGATTTCTCTGACCAATTGTCCCTGACTTCTCACTGCTGGTCAGGTGAAATTTTGTTAGTATTTGTCACTCTTGCAGTGTCAGAAAGAAACAGTAGTGTACTTCCTATAGACAGATGCTATTCTGAAGGGCATAAAATCAAACTAGGTAAAGAAAGAAAAATAGAATGGATAAAAGCATGGCTAAGCTCAGTACACATTTTGTTGGCTTAACTATATGTGCTTTTGCTTCCACATCTGCACACATTTCTTCATAAATAAAGTCACAGCCTGATAAAAGGTAGGCAGCAATGTGTATGAACCCTGCTAATACACACCCCTCTCTGGCGTCATCCATGTTGGGACTAAACGGTAGAGCAGTATCCCATTTCCTCACCCAAATACATTCCCAGGCTGCCTATTGCGCGCGCGCGCACACCCCCCCACACACACACCCACCCCCCCACCCCCACCCCCCCCCCCACACACACACCCCTACCTTGTTTTGTTCAAGCTACATTACTAAGGATATTACCTATACTTACACTGTGAAAGAAAAAACAAACAAACAAAAACCACAAAACCAAAACCCCAAAACCAAACTCCAAACACAGAGTCAGTCTTTGCTTTCAAATGGGATTTGTAGAAATTCAATATGGTGACCAAAGTAACAAAGATATTACATGTCTTTGGATACAGGTAGTCCTGTGAGGAGCAGGGCATTGGACTTGATGGTCCTTATGGGTCCCTTTCAACTTGAGATATTCTCTGATATTCAACAAGTGACATGAGAAAAAGTAACTATCTGAAATACAAGATGTATTTATTAAACTTCACCTAATGATTCAATCCCTTTTGTACTTGAAAAGTTTAGTTACAGGTTAAAAATGACAGTTATACATTTCCCTTCACGGTGTTTTAGATATTTCTCTCAATATAGTCATCATGCATTGATACCTTTGTAGGGGTAATACAGAGATTACACCTTCTCATGTCTGTTGTCAGACACCAATAAAATGGATTTTAGTAAGTCTGTAAAAATTTGGTCTGAGACTTCTCAGTTTGCATACCAGTTCCTTATAGACTCTTGGTGATGGGGTCAAACAAGGAGGAAGGGATAATATACTGGCTGCTCATAAACCTCTAGCTGATACGTCCTTGTTCATCTGTTTTCAAGAATAGTTATGAATTTTGACATTACATTTCTGCACTAATGAAACCATAGAAAACCTTCACAAAATGTCCAGTTAGACGTGCAAAACTTTGGCTACCAGGTTCCCAAGCTGTCCAAGGGAAATACCCTGTATAGTGCTTCAGAGGCACTGGCTGTCCCCAGCTCTGTGAGACCAGACGTCAGTGGGGCAGCCTTGCCAACTGTGTCCTTTGCCCAAATCTGACCGCAATAACACTGATAAAATTTGTTGTGCCCTGATTCTTGCAAAAAGTGTTGCCTCATAGGCTGCAAATTTAAAAAAACGTTGGGAGTGATACACTCTCCCAAACCAAGCATTTTCTCAGTGGCAAGCACAGGTAGATGGAATTAGTCACCATGCAGCTCCTGGAGCTCTTCATTTACCAACATGACTGTAATTAACCTTTCAGCAAACACGTTACCGTTGCCATGGGAATCTACCCTGGACATAAAGACAGTTTCATTATGTACTGCATATGCTGAGGAAAAGTTACGCTTCTGACAAACGCGTCTTCACGAAAGGGTGTCAAAGCAGTTGCGAGCATCATCATTTTGGAGAGAGATGGGATGACAGCTCAATAGGAAAGTCATGACCAATCTAGAGAAATTAAGGCCACAAGAGGTGCCAGGGAACCCAAAATGCCATGTCACATCAGTTCAAATCACCTTTCCTTCCACTTGTCCAGAGTAAATAATCAGTGCAGAAAATAAAAATTCCAGAGCAGTGGAGTGCTCTTCTATATCTCCACAAATAAATGGAATCATATTAAACAATGCCATAAATAAATTAAAAAAAAAAAAGTGCTTTAACCTAATGTACAATAGGCATGGAAACTCTATAACACTTTATTTTCAAAATGAATGCACTAGGTTTATCTATCTGAGAACAGAAGAATCATATAATCTAAACAGAATAGCACCTTAGCAGCTAATATTTAGTTTGCACTCCACAATTTGCATTATAATCACCATCTACTTTCTTCTCAGAAAAGATTTCTAAAGACCAACATAATGAGATTTGCAATTCATGTGCATTACTGTAAGAATCCCAAGCTTTACTGAAATTTAAAAAATAATATTTATTAGTATTCTAGGAAGCCTTTAAGTCAATATTAATCTACACTCGTCAATAAGAACTAAAATACATTTTGAGTTGCATTAACTTTTCTTTCTGGAAAAAATGTATATTCACTAATTTGTAAAATTCAGTGTCTATTACATCTTTAGATCCTTCACTCCTATTGGATCCTAATACACTTTTAATTAAAAGGAAGGTAAAAAATAACCTCACCATCTGTAGATTTTAAAACTAATTTCTAACATAAACATTCTATAGCAATGTAAATGTAGTATTTATGTGTGCCTCAATGTTCCCCAAGACATACTTTATCTGTCCATATTTGGGAGGGCAGGGGGGGGGAAAGTACTCAGGCACCTGAAATGTGTATCAGGCAAAATTTAGGCAGTCCAAACATGAGAGCTACATAATATTTTTTATTGTAACACCTTCCATATCTAATGGTCCCTGAAAAATTCTGTTTTCCCCAGAAAAATTACTGGGGTGCTTTGAGTTTGCTGTTGTGTATTTGCTGTCTTTCCTCAGCTATGTACATAAGCACATGCCAGCTACAGCTCATACTCATACAACTGAGGCACCCATGGCTCTAAAATTTGTGTCCACTAATCTGGGTGATGTACTTAGCACATGCCCATGAGCATGGACTCCACCAAGCCCAAAACAGAGGAAAACAAAGAGTAGAAGACAGTAGTGGTGCTTACATTTTCCTAATAGTGTGTGGTGGCTGGGCTCCTGCCGGGAAATACAAGACCTGGCTCCTAGACCTTCACCTGAAAACTACTTACTCATTTTTCATTGAAGAGTAAAAATATAACATGCAGAAACCACAGTCAGACCGAAGCCCAGCTCTCGCACGCAGGCAGGGCTGCGCTGCTGAGACAGGGGATGCCACTTAACCTGGCTGCCTGCCCACAGGGAGGGTGCATGGTCGTGAGGCCATTGCACAGATGGCAGAATCCCCTTTCCTTCCGTCCCAACAAATGATTAAAACAGCCATAAACATAATTACATTTCTGGAATTTGGAAGGACATATGCCTCCCCCAAAAACAACTCCAGTCAGGACACAGATGCGTTTTTACACCCTGTCTTTGTTCATCTTTTCCTGTCAAATGACTCACAGGTTTCCAGTCTTCAATATTGTTAGCACAATTACATTTTGCAGTGCCAGTCTAGCGGGCTAAGAACCACAGAAGGAGCAGAAGCAGTCATCAGCATTTCAAGGGCTAGAGGGACTGGTGGCACTTATGTGGGAAACATAACAGCAGGATGCAGGAAGAGCACTGGGATCTGCCCAGTTTGGTGGAACTGGGTTTGAGGGACCAGGGATGACAGTTATTCAAGCTGCAGATCGGCACAGATCTCTTTGTTTCTTTTCCCCCAAACCATGCCCCTTCTGGGATCTCACACTTTCCCTCACTTCATAACACAGCTGGCAACCTGCTGTTGCTGCTGAGACATTTGCATCACCTCCTGCAGCCCCCAGCAACTGGCTACAGCTATGAGCCGCCTCAGACAGTCCTGCATAGTTCACATGCTCGGACACCTGGCAGTCTTCATGCACTTTACAAAGATCAGGTGGCAGAAGGTAGGTTTGTGGGCTTCATTCCTGGAGCTGGATATTCAAAACACAGCTGTGATGGTGTTCAGCAACTTTACAATTCCTGTCTCAGGTCATCTGCAGACCTGCTGGATGAAATTATATGCTTTGAGGGAATGAAGATGAGGATGCCTCGCTGTCCCTTTAGTGGATTCAAGACTTCAAGGCCCTTAATTCCAAACCTGTTTATGGAGACAAAAATTACTTTTCTGCTCTTTTTTGCTTTTCTTCTGCTAGGAACCTGCTCCTGTTCTCATGGAGTTGGTCCAAAATTCACAGAGGTCAATAGGAAGATGGCAACCACGATTTCTTTAAGCACGCTATTTGCTATTAGCCACAGCAGTGGTGGGATAAGGCCTTTCCCCCCACCTCACCATCATTTCTGTCCCTCCCAGTACAGTGAAAAAGCAGCCACAAAGAATTAAAGTTGCTCTCTATGCCAAAATGAAACTGAAAGGAAATATATGTCATTACTTTCATTACTTCTCAAATACATAAAACACCCAAAACTATGGGATTACTCTAACATGTCAAAAGAGGAAACATGGTTCATTTGCATATTTGAATAATTTGCTGTCTGATAATCTGGATTATTGACTCATGAAAAGCAAATCAGAAACAATCAACCCCTCTTCTAGGCTTTTCAAAGTCCATTCTGCTCAATGGCTGCCTGGTTCAGACCAAAAGCTTCACGGAGAGTTTTTTGCATTGTCCAGCAGATACACTAGTCATGCTTAAGAACAGTTACTAAGGAGGAGGTATCAAAGCAGTCCTACCTCAATTACAAAAAGGTACCTTTTTCATTTAATTATTTTCATGCTTGCTTGAAGGCTTGAGTACGAAAGCAACCTGGCTATAATATTTGAATTTTTCATAGTTGAAGGAATCATTTACATATATTCACTGTGTTTATGTATTAAGGATAGTTACTGTACTCTACCATTAAATAACTTCTTCAGTTTAGGATCAAAACATGATAATAAATTTTTACTTTCTTCAAGGCACTGTTGCAACAATAATCCAAGAGGGGAGGCAGCATAAACGTACTTCACCTACCCTCCACTATGCTTGAAAGGCACTTAGCTACATCATACAATAGCTTTTAAATGCTTTGAGTATTGAGCAATCATTTTTTTGATTACCAGCAACATCCTCCTGAAATGGGTGTCAGAAAGCCACTGCATCTCTATCTAATATTAAAGCTTACCATTTGGCTAGCATAACTTTCCAAATTGCAGCCGTTGTTTTTGATAGGCTTTCTATATGTTGCTTCTGGTCCATTTTTAATGAGCCCATGCAATCAGGTACTCAAATCAGAGCATAAAAAGCCTAGGGAAAAGTAGGCACTGAACCATGAACTTTACTGGGTGACCTTAGACAACTTCCTTGTGATTCATCCAATATATCAGGGGTAGGGGCAGAGGAAGACCTGTGTAAAAAGATCTCAGGTCTTGCAGAAAATTGGAAGTGACATGTCAGATGTGCTTACCTTCCAACACCATCCTATTGTGGGGCCAGGATTTCAATTTTATAAATTATGTGTGCTGTAAACTGCAAGAAGATGTAAGTGTGATCCTGAGAAGTCTGCAGTGCCAGCTTGCTAAATCACTGTATCTCTTTAAGCTTACATCCTGAACGTAGAAAGCACTGTGAGAATTTCAATTAGTGCGAACTATGTTGTACTAAAAAGCTGAGTACAAGTAAACATCCTTCTAGTCTGCTGTTTTGATTTAACAAATTCATGAGCTTTCCAATGAAACACAATTCATGTTGTAGCAATGGATGTAGATGCTTGTCAAAAAGAAATATATTAAAGAATTTACTCTGTTAACACTACAGTGCTTTTTTTTTTTTTTTTTAAGCCATGTGTGCAATGTCTCTTTGAAAGGTGCAGCAAGGGTGTAGGACATCATAACATGACCCATTGTTTCCCATGCATGATTTGAAAAGATGTCCTATTTCTGGAAATACTTTTGCTGCTATTTCTTTCCCTGTGTGTCCCCACTTCATCACTTGGGTTTTAAAAATGTATTGCTTATCCTCTATTCCTCCAAATGCCATTTTCTATCACTCCCTGCTGTCCTCCTCTGCACTTGTCTGGAGCTCTGAGTTGAAACGGATTATCTGAACTCAGCACTATCTCCAGAAAAGTCACCATGATGACAAAATTCAAGGAAATAATCTTAGTCACTCATTGGCAGGAGAAAGGGGTCAGACAGGACAGGTGGGGAGGAAAGGGAGATGATTCTATGATTATTATAAACCTCCCAAGTAAGTAATGATAAATAAAACCTTGCCCCCAGCTGAGTACTAGGAATTTAGGATGACATGCTTTAGCTAACTGATTTACAGCACTGCCCGTATAAGTATTTCCCCTTGAAGCACAACAGAGTTGCAAAGGCACTATTTTTGAATTGTAGTTTAGAACACCTCACTGACAAGCACACAGCAATACACCTTCACAAATCATCTGTTTGCTTTAATTTATGAAGAAAAATCCACAGCATGAAGAAATTTTGGGTTCTACTGCTGTGTAAAAACGATGGAGCTCATTTTCAAAAACAACTGCAATTAGGTATCTACAGACTCCTCAGCCTTGTTGAAGATAACAGCAGTTGGAAAGAAACCTACAGATAGAATCACAGATTGCATCCCTCTGCTCTAAATGGGAGTTAATGCTGTGCTCTGCAAAGGGGGGCGGAGGGGTGGGGAAGAAAAAGCAATAAGTTGTCAGGGACTGAGAGGGAGCAGCACTAATTCAGTATGAATTTAAAAAGCAAATAAACAAAACACAAATGAAAATATCTTTTTACAGATAGATAGCTCAGTGCTGAATTTTGTCCCAGAATAGGCAATTTCCAGACGTGACAGCCTAGCAGTACAAGGAAATCACTTTTATGATAACTTTTTTGTTTGTTTATTGCTGATTTTTTTTATATTGAAATTATTGATTAGTTACAAAAACCTCTATAATAAAATTATATTTAAATGTAAAATTAAAATATTTTAAAAGCTAAATAAATGCCTACAATGAGCAGAAAATGTGTCCTACTGAAGAATAGCTATTATCATTCTTATTGTCTCATGCTATAGCAGACATTTTATAATCCTTATGTGTATTATCTAAAGTATTTCTGCACTTTAGGTATTATATGCCTCATAAACCAAAATATTTTAGTAATACTTTTATGACTAAATAATCTAATATTTTCACAATACTGAAGGCATCTTGAAAACAAACTGCTTTGCCTACAGACTCCAGACAAGCTCTTCAGCTTATCACACTGGTGGCATTCTGTGATCTGTATTACCCAAAAAATGTTCAATGGATTTTCAGGCCTAAGATTTATCAGTTTATGCATTTCCCTTAAAAAGCAGTACACCAGCAGCAGCAGTTACAGCTTACTCACAAACTGTTTCAGGTGTCATATTCTTCACTAACCATAACTCCCTCTACCTAAAAAAGGTCTGAGTTTGACCTGGTAATTGACATATTTTAGTGTCAAAAGCTATCTTCCTCCAAAAAAGAAGAGATAGGTCTGACACATGTGACTAGTTTGTTTGGTTTTTTTTTTAAATACACAGCATGAGAGAATCCTCCTCTCCTTCCCTTGATCTCTTTATTGAATGACCATCACTTCATTTCATTTCTTGGATAGCTTTTTCTGTTAAGACACAAACATCTTCTTAAGAAGTTTCCTCTATGTCCCTTATCTCCTGGGATACTCTGCTCTTACCATTCATATATTACCACTTTCCCTAACCTTTACAAATCAAAATATACTCCCAATGGTGTTAAAAACAGTAGATCGGGATGACAGGAAAGATTGGTGTTCAGGTGTTCCAGTACCATTCACAAATTAGCAGACAACTAATAAATCACATTATTCTGTTTAGGGTGATCAATACAAAGATACACTAATGAATGGCAGAAAGTGACCAGAACTTATATGGATTGATGGGACTATTCTAGCAGCTGCTACTCAAGCAACATTACCCCAGCAAAGCTGGTAACGTCTGCATGAATAAGGGGCTGGAGGGAAGTTAAACCCTGAGGAAGAGATCAGGTCCAACATCTAGCAATGAGAGCGACAGCCATGCTGTTATAGGATCAAGTCTTAGTATCATCGTTAGCTCAGGAAAAAATCAGAAGGACATAATTTCTAAAAGAGACAATGTGGACAAATCTGCAGCCACCCATTTAAGTCAGAGTTGGTCAAGTCTGAGAGAAAAAAAAAACCAAAAAAAAAACCCCAACCAAAAAAAAGAGTAAGAGAGAGCTCACCATCAACTTAAAAAAATTAAAACTGCAAATAAAACAGGCGGTTCTGGACACAAAGTTTGGGATACAGTCCCCTAACTGTGACACAGCCGGCTTCACTTACTGTAACAAAGACAATGTGCCAAGGGCTTATTCTGTATAGGCTTAGGAGTGCAGAACAAGCCAGAGGTAACTTCCAAGATCTCACAAAAGGTTTATGATTTTCAAGTCCCTTCTTTTTCCAAATGTACTGATGAAAGGTTTTCATTATGCAAATGAAGCTTAGCTTCATTTTTTGGTTTATACTTTGCTAATTCACTTTTATTAAGAATTTGAGAGCTCAACGTTATCTTAGTTTTGCTGGAACTTTTTTGTTACTTGGAAATCATTGATCACAGGTTTCTAAGGGAAGGGAGCATCAGAACTCCTAGCCTGAAATCAGTGCAGTAAAGACCGTCTAAACCAACTTACTATTCTCAAGTTCAACTAGTATATGCCTACAGTATATTACAGAATAAGCCACTAGTTTCAAGCCAGGAATCTCAAGAGGTGAAAGTCCCAACCCATTAAAATTTGCGTGCGGTATGGAGTTTAAATTGCCTGGCTTAGTGTTTCTTTAAATGTGTCTCCTATTACCATACTCATAAATCATATCATATCTTGGGGTATTTCTTTTGATAAACTAATGATATTGCACTACTGGAAAATTATTTAAATATAAATACATATACAATTCCCCAAAACACACAGCTTTCTTGTGGCAAAACAGTCACCTAATTTGTGACAATCTGGACTTTTTTATTATGCTACAAAATATTCCAGCTCTGCATGAACTCATGAGCTGCAAGGTGAACCACAGGTAACTGAAAACTGTCATCTAACTCCCAATCCATTGATTAGTACTGGAGGTTACTAGTGATTGTTACTCATTTGGGAGGATTACCTCTACAGTTCAAAAACATTTGCAGATATTCAATATAGGTGCCCCCCTTGTCTTACTTTCTGAGCCAAGTAAAATAAAGGTATGCAAATTGTTCCCTGATGCCAAACAAAAGAAGGAACTGTTTAGCTTTAGAGCAGGAGTAAATATCGGGATACTGCCTTTTATTTAATTGCTGGCATTAAATGCTGATATGGGTTTAGTACACTGGTGTTACTTAAAAGCCTGAGAAGCCATCACCAGGATGGATAACTGCAGCTGAGTGACTGTGAATGAGGGTGAACACAGAGATCCTGATAACAGTAGAGAAAATCCACTTGAAAAATACACTGCAAAGATTTATAGGTAATCTGCCAGGACTGAAGAAGTGCTGCACACTCAGTGTTGAGCATTTGAAGCATATATGCGGTACATCTCCAGCACCTTTCTTCCTCTCCACAGCTCCTACAGCCTCAGAGCAACAGCAGTTACCTACCTGCTGCCCAGTTGCTTAATCTGTTCTTATTTATCTGACAAATGATTTGGTTATGCTCAGGTTTTGAATCCTACTGCAATTCCCATCTGCCTTCTCCCTTACCCATCTGTGATCGCCCCTTATTAAACACCCAACAGAAAATCCATCAACCACCAAGTGCAAAACTATAGCTCAAGCATAGTGATAATTTTTTCCATTCCTCTAATCCAGCTGTAAAGATGGTCAGTAGGATGTGCCTTGAACCCAGCTGAAGATCTAAGGGTTGATATCCTGCCATCGTGCACCCACATCCCAAAAAACCAGATTACATAGCATCCAAATTCCAACAATATTTTTCAGATGTGATGTCATAATGATACAAGTATTATTCACTTTTTAAAATAGGAGAGGGGAGGGAAGTAAATATTTATAGTGAAATATAATAATTTGAAAAAACAGAGGATGTTAGTTAAATCCTTACAAACAGTTAACAGAACATGGCCTTGGGAGAAGGAATAGACACCATAAATATGTCAAGGTGGGACACAACAAGATAAACTCAAGGAGAACTAAATGGTTAATGAGACTAAGCAGAAAATTACTGGAATTATGTGTGAACTATCCTGAGTAGGATACCAAAAGATCCACCCTGGAGCAAAGAGAGCCACCTACTAACAAAGCCCCTTCCCTGCAGAACTTGTGGGAAAAAAAAAAAAAAAAAAAAAAATCACTGTACCTTTAAATGGAGATGAGGCTGGCAAGAACCAAGGAGAATTAAGTGTGACTAAATGCAGTTGTAAACAATCGTTCAAAGTGTATAAAAAGTTTTACTATGTGTTAAGAGATGTGCTGGCTGAGTGGATTTACCTTCTAGCACCCATCTCTGTCCAGACATGCAGGAAACAAAGATCACTGCCTGTGGATCAGCTCTTGCACACAGGTGAAGAACCCAGATGTAGGATAAGAATACAAGCCATGATACTCTCATGCTCATAAGGAGTTGTAGTTCCTTTGACTTCTCTCCAACACAGTCCTTTTAACTGAAGCCATACTTTAGGCCAGTAGCAAAGAGTTGTTAAGAGAGTAGAAGAAATAAAATACCTGCCAAAATGTCTGACAGAAAACATTAAGATAAGCCATAAGCACAAGACTGCACTCTGGCATTATCAATATTTTTTTAGTATGTGCCACAAAAGGATCGTTTAACATATGCTGGTCTCAGAACACTGCCTTTTTTTTAAATTTTCTTACTCATTTTTTTAAAATGAACGACACACAGAAATCTCAGTAAAAAATTCTTCCAATTGAAAAGATTGTGCCCTCCCACCAGTAACATTGCTTGTGTAAGGCAAAGTCATGATACAGCATTAATCCGTTTTTATCCATTCTGCAGGAAAATTTTCTTAATGTCTTTACGAAGAATCTGACCAAGCTACATTTAGTTAATTTTTATGTTTGACTACCACATATCAAGTACTCAAAACTTAATTCTGCATCTTTATCAAAAAAGTATTAAACAAGACAGGAAACGCTACATTAAGGATAACTTTATAAAATTCTCAAAAGACTATGCATACTTATTTCTCAGTGGTACTGCCAATTAAAAAGAAATTTTATTTCTTCTGTAGTAATGAGCCACCAAGCTCCTCTTTATCTACAATTTAATTTATACAACAAAACTTTCAGAAGTTCTATTATTTACCCTGTTAACACTAACAGCGAGAATGGACAGAGATGTCATATATCCTCTAAAATAAACACACATAAACACACACAAAGCCAGATAAGAGCACAGCACATACTTTTATCAGAAATCTATCATATGTGTACAGAATGTAATGGGGACTCAAGCGTCAAATCTCACAATGGTGGACTTCAAAGAAAGAATTACAGCTTTGTGTCATCTTTGACTAGTAGAGCTGGATTTTCTTCAAAGCTTTCCATGAAATCCACTTCTAACAACCCCATAAGTCACTTTTAATCTTCAAAGTCAAAACCAAAAAAGGTGTTACAGATACAAGAGTGAATTCTTTACCAATTGACCATTTTTACTAGTACAGTTGAATTACAACACAACTTCCCCTAAACCTAAGCAATAATGAGATATAAGAATTCAAGCTTTCTCATTAAGAGGCGGATATCTCAAGACTTCACCTTGAAAACAACACACTGAATGAGATCTGCTACTGCAAGTGCATTTATTCTCCAGAAGAAAACACAATCTGATGTCACTGTAATGTGATTGATAATACCTTGTTACCACAGAAGAAAACCTGTGATAAGATAAAGGGATTTCCCTGTAGTGTAGGATAAATCTGTCTACACAAGGAAAGAACATTCCTTCCTATCTTGAACTACACATACTTAGGGAAATTCGAGTTAAAATACGACTGCAAAATTTCTTAACAGAAGACATTCTCTTTTGGAGATGTTCACAACTATTTACTGGTCCTCCACTCCAAACTCAATCTGGGATTTCAAAGTCAAGCTGAATTGCTCAGAATTTCATCATCAACAGAAATACATCTTCACGAAATAAATTATGATTGTATTTATTCAAACAGATAGTACTCAACCCTGACTTTACTAATATGTCAAACCAACATTTTTCAATGGATTTTTATAGGTAGAACTGCTTTCAGGACAGTAAATAATGACTGACATATAAACAGAAACATTAATGAGTTTTCATGAAGACAGTAAAATTTAGTATGACCATAGTGCAAGAGACATGTTATAAATGGGACTGTTTAGCCTGGAGAAGAGAAGGCTTGGGGGGAATCTTGTCAATGTGTATATATACACCTGAAGGGAGAGTGCAAAGAAGATGGAGCCAGGCCCATTTCAGTGGTCACCAGTGACCAGACCAGAAGCAGTGGAGACAAACTCAAACAAAGAATGTTTATTCTGAACATCAGGAAATTCATACTCTGAGGGTGACCAAATTACTGGCACACCCTGCCCAGAGAAGTTGTGGACTCTTCCTAATTAGAGATACCCAACAACTGTCTGGACAGTCCTGAACAAGAGGATTGGACCAGATGAGCTCCAGACGTCCTCTTCAACCTCAACCGTTCTGTGATCAATACCATGAGTAGCTATAACCCTGAACTAGTGCTGGGCGTGAATTCTTTCATTACACATCTGACTACCCAAAATTTTCCCAAAGTTAAAGCCTCATCAAGGCAGACCGCCCAATACACAGAGGTTAGGGCACTCATTTGCTGTATGGGAAGTAAACGTTCCTATCTCAGTTCTATGTGCAGAAAAAATTAATTAAATAAATCAAATCTCAGTCTCTCGGATTACAAACATTCCAACTTTATTCTCTTATCTGTGCTTAATCATAAGGGAGTTCTTAAATATATTTCTGTTATAAGCTATTACCATAGCATGGCCTGAATAACATAACTCCAGATTTCCTTATGCAGTGAACAGGAGCTCTGAATTCTGAGATCAAACATAATTTTGAATGATTAAAAATCCTATCTTTAAAAGCAAAGTTTAATCTGTAATTTAGAAACAATAAATGAGAGCTGCAGATGGTCACAAACTCCCAAATGAACAGTGTCAGCAAAGAATGGAAGTTTGTCATATATTCTGAAAAAAAACCAAAAAACCCAGAAAAAGCAAACCAAAAACCCGCAGGCCAACATCAGTGAAAGATCCAATGCTAATTACACAAAAAAAATATTTCTCACCACTGCTTTCACTTCCCCTGAGCAAACAAATTTTGTATATGCCAAAAGACTTAAAATATTTATCCCAGACTATTTCCAGTACCTTGAAATGTCACCACTGGAAGACACTGCAGTAGAGGCTAAGCTACATGCTACAGATCACCTAAAAATCAGAAACTCAGTGAAGCAGCACCCCTCCACCTCCTTCTTGCCTTTGAGTCACTTCTGAAGAGCCCAGGTTGTACTAGCAATTCTGTCATAGCTTAGGAAGCATAGAGCACTAGCTAAGCTAGTGACAAATTGAATTTTGAGGTAAGTAAGTATTTAGAAGATAAGAAATGTGAGAAATTCATTCTGGGTTTTAAAATTAAGTCTGTTTTGGATTAGAAGGAAAAAAAACTTTTTTTGGATCTATACTATTTAAGCAGGCTAATAGTGAATATTCTGGCTAATACAGAAATTAGTGAGGTTTTCCTTTTGCAATGCTTTGGGTTTTATTCACTGCATTAAGCTGTTTTACAAATATGCTGAAATTACCATTTTGAATGGATTTAACAAGATAGCAGCTATCGATTTTTGCATCCAATTCCATGAGCTGATTAATGTCCTTTTTCTACTTAACAAGAAGAGAGATGACAGCCTTTCCATCTGTTGGGATTGAGAACCTTTGTGACTGAAAACCTGCTAGGTCTTTTTTTGTCCTGAGGGAGGAAAACAAGAAAAAATGGGCCATGTAGATGTTCTTTAATAGGCAGTGCTTAAATTGAGAGTCTGTAGCAACATGAACTGCTTTCTATAGCTGGTTTGTTTGTCTCTCAGGCAGGAGCCAAGGGAGATGGCCGGATTATTTGCAGGATGTTGCTGTTACTGCAAGATAAATACAGCATTCTCTTTTTTTATCTCTGAAGTGCCTTTCAGATAAACAGTCTGACCTGAAGTGAAGCCTTTTGCTGTTCAAAAGCAAAACCGGGAGAGATCTCCTTTCCCAACAAAAGCAGGGCAACAAAGAGCAGAGAAGTGGCTTTGGACCTGATGTTCAAGAACACCATTCGATACGATCCCAGCCAGGGTTACACAAGCAGGGGATGAGGGGGTGGGGGCAGAAGCAGCTCATGGCCCACTAAAGAAGTTATGAGACACAGAAACAAGACTGTAACAAGGCTGGAAGTCACAGGACCTTTGCTGTCAGGTTCTGCTAAATCAAAGTCAATAATAAGCACTGGCCGAGAAGCATTGGGCCCAGCGGTGCCATTAGGATGGGGTTAGGACAGAACTACAGCTCTCCAGTGGAAACATCGTGCTCTGAGCTGCTGAGCGCTGAACCAGCATTTTGGGAGAAAAAAAATCTGTAAAAGTAGTTCAAATTTGTTCTCTATTTCACCTTTGAAAGACTAACAGGTAGAAATGACTCACAGAAGAATGAGAGAGCACGGGAGTAAGTTATGGTGCTTTTCTAGGGTGCAACACATTTAACTGCATTATTTCCTAGTATTTTCACATATCTATGTCATACAACAAACATTTAATTATAAGTACATTGTTTCCAAGAATCCAACATAAAGCTAATAGATTACATTCGGTACATCAGATGCATACGCATGTATTACTGTATTCCCCCAGTACCACGTAGAGATAGATACTTGTTCTTGACACCTCAAGTAATGGAAACCTCACATTCTCTCCAGGCTACCTGTTTCAAAGGTTTACCATCCTTATTGTTAGAATTATTTTTTTTTCTGAATATAAAGATCTTCCTGGTTGCAGTTCAAGTCTGTTTCTCACTGATCTCCCTGTGAAAGACTGCAAATGTATTCTCTGAATCTTTGCAACAGCCTTTTATATATTTGAAAGCTCTTGTCATGACACCTCAGTCTTACCTTCTCTGTATTCAAAAAAAATCCAGCTCCTCTAACATCTTCTCATTAGTTTGGTGTTGGGTTTTTTTATTAAGTAGACTTCTAAGGGGTCTCATTATTTTTATCTGAACTCTTCTAAATTATTCTGTATCCTTTTTGACCTTAGGACGGTCAAAGCAGGCTAAAGAATTTCTTCTGTTGTTTAACACAATGTTCCTGTCACACACTCCAGATGGTGTTTGACATCATTGACAAGATGTTGTTTACCTAAGTTCAAGTTAAAATTGACTATTAACCCACATTTTTTCTATTATTGCTGATGTCTACAGAGTCATTACCCATCCTGTGTTTGTACAGTTAATTATTCATATCTAAATATAGAAGTTTAAATCTGTCCTTTCTACATAGCAACCCAGCTAGGCTTATTTTATTTTTCCCATAGTGTTTCAGTTACAGAATGACTAGAACAATTCTACAACGATAGAATTCAGACCTTGCCTCCAAAACATCCTTGTGTGTTTTCTAAAATTGTTGTCACCTGGTAAGCAGTCTCTATCCTTTGGTCAAAGTAATGAAAATACAGAATAATAATCGAGCTGAAGCCAGGTTCCTGAAAAGTCCCATTTGAGGTAACTGTTCATTCTGACAGATTTTCTAATATATACATATACAGATGTCTACAGCTTCTCTTCTATATACCAGAACTGTTAAGCTGTCAGAAAAGAACTAAATTCCTATTACACATTTTTTCTTGATTAAACTTGATTTCTTGATTACAGCTATTACACATCTTTGCAATCTTCTAGTTGCTTACAAAGAATTTATTTATTAGTTCCAATGTTTTATGTTTGTGCTTTCTACTCAGTTTTTGCTGAAAAAGTATCATGGCACTGAAAACCAGCCAGTTTCAAAAAAACTAGGTTATTTCTTGTCTATATGCCTCTGGAGCCTCAGTCTGGTAGGTGTTCTCAAAATACGAGCAACATCTGCAACCAGCATAAAAACCTGCACAAAATGCAGTTGTGACAGAGTAGAAGATTGAAGTCCAATGTCTTCCTCTACCTGAAAGGATTCAAATTCATGTCTCCAATCAAAGTGGCTGTAACTATGAGATTACCTCTGGGAAGGATGGAGCAGGGAGGAACAGGGATTATGAAGCCCTGCATCCCTGCTTACAAGACCACCTGTGTATTTTATAGTAAACAGTCTTTGCTTAATACAGAAGCTGAGTCATAAGGATTCATACCACTCCTGTGTTTTCTTTCTTCCTCATTTGCTTCTTGTGCCCTACGCTCTGTGCAAAAGGACAGTTTCAGCAGGAGCGGAGAGTCCCAGTACTAGTCATGCTGATGACAGCACTGAACCCACCTTTCATTTCCTAAGCAAGTATTCTGCTAACATAAGACATGAGTATCTTTAGAACTAGATTCCTCCAAACTACAGTTAGATGACCACTCTCTGATTTAAGAATTATTTCCCTCAGTTTTCTCCTATTAGACTGTGCAAAGGAACTGACAAGTGAACGTGTACTTCACCAGCTCCTCCTGCCCAACAGGCTCAATATTTTCTTTGGGACATTTAGGTCTTTCTATTTCCTTTATCTGCCTGTGGTGCAGACAGCAGTACAGCTTCTACGCAGGAGACAAGGAGACTGAATGCTAGATGCTAGAGCTGAGCTGTCATCCTCAGCATTTCTGCACCTGGCCTCATGTCCACTGGGCAGGCTGCTGCAGCAACTAATGCAGTGTTATTTCAGGCCAGGCAAAAAATACAGGCACGTGGTTATTGTACTGGCCAAATGCAATGAGTGCAAATACTGCAATGTATGGTAGCCGGCTTCAGTACTTTCTTAGCAATCCTTGTATTGGCTCTTCGATCATGAGATCAGAGAGTTGGAGCACCTCTCCTATAAAGAGAGAGTTGGGGTTGTTCAGCCTGGAGAAAAGGCTACAAGGAGACCTTACAGCAGCCTTTCAGTACCTAAAGGGGGTCTACGAGAAAGCTGGAGAGGGACTGTTTACAAGGGCATGTAGTGATAGGAGAAGGAGTAGTGGCTTAAACTAAAGAGGCCAGATTTAGATTACATATTAGGAATAAATTCTTCAGTTTGAGGCTGGCGAGACACTGAACTAGGTTGCTCACAGAAGCTGTGGATGCCCTGTCTCTGGCAGCATTCAAGGCCAGGCTGGATGGAGCTTGGAGCAACCTGGTCTAGCAGAAGGTGCCCCTGCCCGTGGCAGGGGGGTTGGAACTAGGTGATCTTGAAGGTCCCTGCCAAACCAAACCAATCTATGATTCTATGATTCTTTCCATGGTCCATGACAGTTCCTTACTTCACAGTTAAGGAGACCAAATTGTTAAAGGTCCTGAAAGTTGAAGAGTTCTTCCTATACTGTGGGTATCTAATAAATTTTCACTTTATGTGGTCTTTCTCAACTGTTTTAATTGACAATATTTGAAAATATGAATTATAGCACATATATGTTCTTAATGTTAATATTTAGCAAATCTCTATAGAACAGTGTTTTCTATTTCACCCCAGTGTATTAGATTCATTTATGTCAGCAAAATTGAAATTACCTTGCTAGCAAAAAAACCCCAAGTGAGGCTATACACTTAAAAGTACTGATTTACTCTGTGTGTCTAAAACCATCACTGCAAGAATGCTTACTCGCTTCTTAGATAAACTGCAAGAACAAAGACCATATTAATTTACTAATACATAAAAATACATAGCTCAATGCACCCATACACAGAAAACAGTGATCATATTCAAAAAGCATAACCTGAGTAGTAGTTAAATGGCTAAAACCCACACAATTCCTACCCCTGACAAAAATGCTTTCTAATGTGATCTGTCAATGGTACTTCTAACTTGCTTCATAAAAGTGACAACCCCCCCAGCATTTAACATAACACAGTAATTTTCTGAGCACCATAGTCATCCTCTATGCTGGATTGTTTTAAATAATTTTTTTAAAAACAAACAAATAAAACCAAGCAAAACCAGAAAACTGCACTTTTTTAATAGTATGTGGACACTATTCTTGATTACTTACTTCAGGATGGACAGAACTAGTACAGGCAGAGCAAGGAAAGCAGGCAACATAAACATTGAAATGTACTGATACTAAGTTAGAAGTATCATAAATGGCTAATTAGAAGAATAAAAATGGCTATATTATAAGGCACAAAGCATCAATAATTGCTTAGAAAAGATGCTTGCAAAAGGCATGATTGTTATGGTCACAGAACCATATTACCTGGGAATGCCTGTGGGTGTTTCCCTTATATCTCTGTGATATAACAGCAATGAAAATGAATGCAAATAAAGCAATAGGAATTCTCTCCAGACTTTGGTTTAGCTCTGTGTGACCTCCTCTGTCATTCAACCTGATCAATTGGCTTTTAGTATTAATAAGAGGTTGTGTTGAATTGCATTTGCGTTTTGCAGGCTTATTCAAACTGTATCACAGTAGAAACTGTCAGCACCTTTGAAGTGAGAAGCTGACAATCTTTTTAGAATTAACCACAACATATATATAAAGCTACATAGTTCATAAATCCAGACAAATTATAAATTCTTCAGGCTGTTTTATCTATTCCTCTTGGAAGCATGTTCTAAAATCTTTTAGCTCCAATTTAACAAAAATAAAGTTTCCTCTGAAATTAATGGTTTGAACTGAGAACGTCTTCAACACACAACCAAAGTGAGAAGCAGCACGGAACACACATCTTGTCTTTCAATTCTACACACACTTGTAAGCACAGACAGAGGCCCAAACCTAAGCAAAACATTGTCTTCATAATGCAGTGGAAGAGGAAAGGGCCACGTCTGTTTTGCAGAAAACAGAAATGCCTATACTGCAATATAAACATATTATTTTTTGTGCTTTGCTGCAGTTCCTTTAAAATGCTGAAGTTATGCCAGGTTCACCACCATTTCATTAATACACAGTTACACGGGGGTTGGGGGGAGGAACACCTTGGGAGCAAGTAAAGTCAGTAAATCCCAGCTTATGTACAGCCTGATCCCATGTAGCACACTCAGTGCTCCAACTGGAGGGCTGGCACTAGCCCCATTTAACTCAAGGGAACTAGTAGCACAGTAGGAGTTGAGCTGATGACCAAGTGTTACACTAGAATCAAAACTGTCATTAAAATCAATTAGGTATAAGTAGAACCAAGGGTAACTCTTCCCTCAGGATAGATTCCAACCAAGCTGTTTTGAACCCACTTGCCTCCTTTCAGTCTATAACACAACAGAGTCTAAAATTCAAAGCAAATCTAAGCAAACACCAACATGGCTTGCATCAACTTTATATTGAAACAGAACTCCAGCTGCACAAACTGATCCAAGAGAAACCTTCCACTCAGGGACTGTATGTTCTTTGCTCACAAAAATAATGTCCATGAAACAACCGGCTAAGTGCAAGAGGTTGCAGAGCTACTCCAACTTACACTGAATGGGAAAAGTCACTGATTTCAGTTAAGTGCAGTAACCCACTGGAGGCCCACAAAAAGTCTCTGGTATAACTGTTGACTACCTGTGAGCAGATAAAACCCACTGTAAGATTTCCTAAATGTACACAAAGCAATTAGCATAGAAGTCCCTATCTTTCACAAAGATAGTTTACAATTCTAAAGTCTTGATTTCTTTCACCTCAGAGAGAATAGCTCAGCATTTACCACTTCATCCCACAAGTACCTAACTACCTTCTCCTGAATGGTATAACTGATATCAACGTTAAACCTTGACAAACCATTCTCTCTGAAATTTGCTACTTCTGTTTTGAACTGAACAGCCAAAAAGCTTGCCCAGCTTTTCCCCAGCCCATGGTCAGTGCAACAAAATGTAACCCAGATACGCTGTTTTCACTGAGCAGCCACCCCTGCATGAGAGCTGGAACATACGGCTTTTTCATGGAGTTTGCATATAAATTCAGGGCATGTTTAACTTGCCATTTGAAGAGTGACTGCTGACAGTATTAAATCAATCACCATTATAGTCACACTATCTCCTTTGTAAGTTTTGGACAGAACAGACAGAAGGCAGTGCCTGTATTTTACCAAGGCAGGTTTCCAAGTTCTATATATAATACCTGTCTCCATACTTGGACTATGTCAGTTCTGCAACTCAGATCTTTGAAACATCCATGTAAAACTACCACCGTAACTCATCAACAAATTAAATTATCAATCCATGCTTGAGTACAACACAAACATCCTGACAGGTAGATATTCAGGTAAAATTTACAATTTTGCTACTTTCTACCAGGAAATGAGAACACATGGTATAATTCAAGCTTCACCAAAGCTTAAGAGAATCAGCTTCTCTAGCAATACAGTTTTTACACTGTCTCATAAATCTATCAAAAGGGGGGAAAAAATCATCTACAGTCTTATTAACCAGATTTTTTCCTTTCTTCTTATTATTCATAATGTTGAAAATGCTACAATAAATTCAAATGCCAGGATCTATCAAAAACTCCTTGCTGGAAGAGGCTTGACTTTAAAGGGAGTAAAACTCCATAGAGATCTGACTTATTAATGGTTTATTAAAAATTAATTCATGCCAAAAGCACATTAAATGTTCATCTTATTAAAGAAAATATAATTATTTCAGTGGAAATACAACAGTCTTGCCAAGAAAAAGATGGCAAAACATATTAATGGAATCAATATTAAAAATTTATTGTCTAGAAACACAACGAAAAATGCTAATATGATAGCTAAATAGTAGTTTTATATTTATATATATATATCTTCTCCACAGTTATTTCGAAGTTAAACAAATTTTGAAAGCATTTATTTTGTTGCAGCTTGATCACTTAAGCCATTATTAATGTTAATTTTGATACAATGAAAAGAAACTGTTCAGCAATCATTTACTTAACCCCACAATGCTCCCATACTTAATGCAATTTCTTTAATGAGGTTAGCACAATGCTATTAAGGAGATTGGGATTTGAATTCCAGGCCTTCCATATTTCTTTTGTGAACATAAGTTAATAATTTTCTTCAAATAATAGTAGCTTTCTAAGAAATGGTTGAAGGATAGACATTTGCAAAGTGTAAGAGGCTCAGGTGTAATTAACATGCATATAGAGATATAAGTATAGACAGTATATTAAGGTGTATATGCAGATGTTAACATATTTTTATCAGCAGCATTATGGGGTATAAAAAGAAATCAAAAAGTGGATAACATCATTTTAACAACGATATTCAAACAAGATGCTAAACTACTTTTATCAAGAATACTTGTTTTCTTTTACACAGACATGAAAATTGCTTTGTTAAAGAACTTCTATTCTGATATTTTCAAATGATCAAATATGTGGTATTTTTCCCATCTAAATGATAAAACATCAGTTAATACAAGAAAAAGCTTATGGCCAGGTAGAGCAGCAGATTTGTGATATAAAATAGTTTTGAAGTTTCATAGAAAAAGATTTCTGCTTTTCTAAAACAGATATGCCCTTTTTCATTTGCATGGACTCTTTCACCCAAATCATTAGACAGAAATATCACATCCTAAGTGCTAAAATGGACACTGAAGATCAAATCTTTTTCAACTCTAATTGTGAAGAAAAATAGCAAATGCAATGACCTGACATGCTTTTGTTCAGCCACAATTTATTTTAAAATTTAGCAAAACTGAGGCATTCCTTACTGCAACATCATTACATTTTCCAAGTATCTCTCCCTGTGTAAACACATTATAACTTTTTTTTCATGATCTCCTGCTTCACTATTTTCCAAGTACTTACAGTACTTCTCAGGTTGGTGTCATCTACAGATTTAATAAACACAATCTTGACACATGCTTCTTTATGACAGTGAAATATTAATAACACTCCCCTATTATAGCTTTTTCAACAGTTTTCTATCCACCTACCACAATATTCTTCTGCTGAAGTCAAAATATATGACATCTACTGCCTGTCCTTTAACCACAAGACCTGTTATTCTACGAGAGATGAAAATCAAATTGGTTTGACACGTTTTGTTCTGGGGAAATGTATGTTTCCTATACCTCACCTCTTCTGTTTTTCTAGGTGCTTACAGACATTTTTAGTAACTTCTTCCAATGTTTTTACAGGAGTTAAAATCAAGTATATAATAAATCTCACTGAATTGCTGAAGACCTATGTAGAATGGATATATCAGCTATTAATTTAAAAATTAAGAATGTTTAAAAATGCTTGAGTCAATCTTCATGCAATCTGAAATACCTAGGCTTCTTAATTCCAGATTATTTTCGTATAAATACAGTTGTGACAACTGAAGAGTTGGAGAAAATGACCTTATTCAAATATTTCACTTATTTAATCAAAATAAAAGCAACAAAAATCAAAAACTTACCCAACTTTCAGTGACACAGATTTCAGCATGCTGCTGCCAATGATCTGTTGAACTTTTTAACAGACTGCTTTTATTAGTTCTAAATTATTATGATTTTTAATAAACCCAAGACAGTACTAAAGACATGTGAGACATTATGCATAATTTCTGCCTTACAGCAGACCAAACAGCTGTTATCACACCATGGCTTTGAACAGAGGAGTAATTTGCACAAAACCTAGTTCAGGTGGTATGTTTTGTATCAGTTGTAACCCCTTACCTTTCGTGAGAGAGAGAATGCTCACCTTGATTTATTTAAAAGTTCTGTAAAAGAGTTGTACCATGAAGATGTCAGCAGAATTGTGTTACTACAAAATATGACAAGGCAAATGATTTCTTCCCCATTATTGAAAAATAAAACACCAAAAAACCCCAAATACCCATTTCCTTAGAGGTTTAAGACACTAAACCAGGGACACACAAGTTCACAAGTAACATTTTTTAATTTCCTACCTTAGGACCTCCCTTCTCAGCAAGCCGCCTAATTACATGCTTAACAGAGAATGTTTTATGCTCTCTACTTCAATTTACAACAGGGCACTGCTTACTACATTGGCCAAAATGGCACTGTAACTTTTTCTGATATTATTATATCATCACTTCTCCACTGAAGACAAAAGAGTAATTCTAGAGATCCTGTACTATTAGATTGTTCACAAAACCAGCAAGTTCTGTCAATATTAAATGGCATAAGTATATGGACAATTGGCATTTCACTCACTCTTCAATGCCTACAGTGAGAGGAACAGAAAGGAACTCTGTTCACTTGAGTATTGTTTTCACATATGCAAAGATCTGGCTTATTTTCAGTTGATCATGACTTCTATATTGCATTGATATGTAACATGCTTAAGTCACACAGTTTACTACAGACTTACAACTCCAAATAAAAGCAGCTATGTGATTGTCTTCAGTGTAAAACTGGCGAAAGGAGATGATATTTCTAGCAGAAAGATGTCACAATTCTGCTGACATCTTCATGGTACAACTCTTTTACAGAACTTTTAAATTTTAGACAACTTTTAAATAAATCAAGGTGAGCATTCTCTCCCTATTCACAACTAAATTGTGTCTTCCTGGTTAAGAGCTTTAAGAAGATGCACTGCCTTTTCACTGCACCAGGATCTGATGCTGAGGTGGGTGTATTAACACCAAGCTGCCAGAAGTAATTAGTAATCTCCTGTGGGTGCAATCAGCCCTGCTCCCCTTCACTTCACCCAGAACAGGAAGGAGTGAAAAGGAGGATTACCCCTTATACTGCGGAGCAGGAGAGAGAACAGTTTCAGCAGAGGAGCTGAAGACCTGAAGGGGTCTGGGATGTGTCAAAAACCTGCCTAGTCTAACTATGTCTGTAAATGTTGCTGTTCTGTGAATAAGCCAGTTCACAGCAAGAGACAGTAACATACACATGTTCTTGTTTTACTTTTAGCCAAGGACTCTGTATCCCTGTAAAAAAAAAAAAAAAAAAAAAAAGAAAAAAAAGAAAGAAAATCACCAGCAGCAAAAGCTTCCAAAGAATGGCCTAGAAAGCACCAAAGTTAGCAAGGAGAAAGCTACAGCTAGAAAACAGTTGTCTCCAAATTCCTACCATGCTCTGAAGCAAAGGCACATGAGTAAGGGATTAGTGGCTCCCTCCACTTGAGATCCAGGTGCTGTACCTGCAGGTAGGACTTGTATCTATAAGCCACGTCCAATGGTGGGTGACAATCACTTACACAGTGCCCTGTCAGTTAGCATATATAACCAGGAATGGAAGAGGCGGGATCAGGATCTTCCCTTGGGTAGAAGAAACTCAAACCCACCTGTAATGCAACTCAGAGAGGCAAGTCTTCCTCCATTCTAGGTGCTTTCCTAAACTTGGAGAGAATTTTTGTGGACCGCTCCGGGTTGAGAGGGCATATATTGATAAGTGTGTACATCCCATGCGCAATTTACCCGTAAATATGTTTGATGGAGAACTGCTGCTCTCTTTTCATTCATTATTGAGGTAAGATCTTGAACTCCTTTTAATATTTCAAGTAAGTGTCTAGAATTTGGTGGGAGGAATACAAGTCACAGTGCCTGTCTACCAGGCTACAGGATGGTCTGGTGAAGACGCGTTTCATGGCTGCACATCAGAGGGATGACGGTATTTGCAGGCAGAATGAGCTGTTTCTATGGCCTGGTACTCAAGGCACTCAGTGGGAAGCTGGAGAAACTAGGTTATACACCCTGCTTAGTTTATGTGTTGTACATTACACAGCTACCATATCAAACCCAGAAATGATCCCAGGAGCAGGGCTCAGAAGTCAGGTCTGAGTCCCCTGACATTTGACTATGGAGCAGCTTGCGAATGTGACATGAGTTGCACCACATTTCCATTATATATTTGTGACCGAGGTGCATGAAGCAGAACTGAGTGAAAGAATTACATTGCATCCCTCACCTTTTGTTAAAGGGAGGGGAAAAAATTATAAAATATCTGTTCCACACTTTTGTATTGCAGTTTGCAGTACATTTCATTTTTGGAATACCGTTTGTGCAAAAGAAAAACAGGAATCCATTAAATAAATGTACTCATTTCATGGCTGCAAATGCTAAATGCATACTTTTTCTGGGAATTGTCACACTAAGCACCACAGATCATCCTCATCTGTTTCCAGCTGTGGTCTAATGCTTTTAGAGGAATGCATAAAACCTCATGCACCTGGAGATTAGGAGATTTTTCTTACTCTAGTTGATCAGCTTGCAAACCCAAAGCTTGACAGTTTACATCATTTGTACTTCATATTAAGAGTACATGATGATTTCACATTCAGTAAACTGTACTAATTTTCACATTAAAAACAATTCTTCATGTTATTTTCAGATTACTAGTTAGAAATTATACCTTTCTATGGGGAGGAGAAGGTTAGAAAAATCTTGCAAAACAAGCCTGGTGTTGTTGCTGTCATGGGAGGGTTTCCCCCTCCTCCTTCTTGAGTCTATTTAATACGTTAAGTCTCCCTGCTGAGACTAGAGAGTATCGTAACATAATAATGATTTTTAAGAGAGTTCTGAAAGATTCAAATAGCTTGCAAATTAAAATAATTTTTAAAAAAAAGTGGGAGAAGGAAATAAGAAAAAAGAGCTATTTTTATTGATGCACTCATACTTTATCCTCATTTTTAATGCACACCTGGTGAAATATTGCCTTACGGAAGTTGATGACAGAACTCCTTTGATGAGAAATAAAATAGTAAACGTATTTCGCTAAGCCTGGTGCCTGCTACTGGAATGTTCTGGTGGAATGAGGTTATGCAGAAATAAACTGGGATGTGTTAGAGTTAAACACAGTGCTCAGGAAACACAAAAGAAACTGGAATGTTAACGAACCAGAGAGCACAGTTAGAATGCAGAATTAATTTGTAGTCAAGCGAAGCCTGAAATTTGCTATTGGATTCTCCTACTTCTTGACTGTGGTTTGTGTTAGGTTCAGAGGCTTGCTTGCTTGATTTTTTTTCATTACTATACCCAGATTTAGTGTTAAGGAATAAAGAAAGCTTAAGTACATCAGTCACAGAAATGACCAAGCAGCAGGAGGCTATAAAATTGCTGTTTCTTAGCCAACTGACTTTGATTACACTCTCAATCCTTTGTTAATAAATAAACAGAAAGAGAAGACAGAAAGTTCTTTAAATTGAAAAATCACAGGGTGGACATGATCAACAACAAGAAGTTCCACGTAGTTCCCGGCACACCAAACACACTTCTATTTGTCTGCATTTCCTCACAAAACACTAATTCTTTTGTCACAGTTTTCAAGTTTAGCATAGGTAGCAATACCAGACGTACCAGTGCATGTTATGCTTCTGCATATGACTTTACCTCCCCAACCAAGCAAGTTCAAAAGTAACAGATTTATTTCTCCAGTGGCACTATGGGACTACTTGCTTATGCTAATTTATTCACCCTGTCTTAGCCTTACCAGCATCTTATCTATTATCAGCACCAGTTCCCCATTTCACCACCCTGGGCTCCCTCATAGATGCTCATTCCACAAACAAAAGGTATTAGAGATTCAGAACTAAAAAATATACACCGGCTGCTGCAGAGCTTTGTGGCTTTTGGGAGCATCAACAAGTATTCTACACCCCTGCCTCTCTGTTCTGCAACTGTTGCAGCACAAACAAACTAGTAGGCTGCAACAAGGCTTTTACCCTGGTCAGATTCTACAATTCATGCTGTTCCTCCTTCCTCCAGAGGTCAGACCACACTATGCCTCCTCACTCTGACCCCCTCTCCCACAATCCACAGGGCTATTTAACCACTTAGTGAGAAGGAGCTACAGCTGCACATCATCCATGTCAACCAACCCACTGCCTCTGAGGCAAGGCCACAGCTGCATGTTATCAATGCTAATCAACCCACTGCCTTCATTCCTCTACATGCAACTAGGTAGATGTAGCATCCACCCTGCTCCAGCACCCTGAATGCACAGGGGTAGGTCCTCTCTTCACGGAATGAATTTCTAGTTCCTGAACATGACGATGTTTTGCCCTCAAGCCTTGTTATTGCACACATCCTGAAGGTTATTGTCTGCTCTCCATGGTGAGCTGCATGGCACATCTCTGCAGCTCCTTTACAGGACTGGCAGTTGATATCCATGCCTGAAAAGTCATTTCCAACCTCAACAATTCCATGATTCTATGACTCTATAAAATAAACACTGCTTTCTGCCTGGTGTTTAGCTGCTCCATGCTTTTGCTGCAGCCCTACACCCACTGCCAGGTTCTTCTAGGTATGCAGTTCTGTTTCTTTTATTTTGTGACTATGTCTCCAAGAAAAGAATCTTCATCTTGCCTTACCCATTGCTGGGCATGTTGTGATGTTCTTGCTGAACTAGCACAGTCAGACTGTCTGAAGTTTCATAATCTGTTAACCTTAGCTTTTCATCTCAGTTATCAATTAGTTCACAGTGTAAACGTTTGCTGTCAAATATGGTTCACATTTAAATTAATGGAATCCCCAAAAGAAAATATAGGTCTTAATTTTTATGGGTTGTTCACACTGAATGGTACTTGACAATATAACTCATTCCCACCACTTAGTCATAATGATTGGCAATGACAGGAAGCCAAATCAACTAAAAAATTTGGGAACTGACCTCAGTGTGGAGATCTGAGATGGAATTCTGAAGATGATCTGGCAATGAAAGAAACCCCTTCACAGATTGCTCAGGGCTACAGGTACTCTTGATTTCACTAATAGTTCCTGGTTTATTTTCTTAGCAGAGAACCAGATAACAATTACTAGGTGAAGAAGAGAAGCTAAGAATGGGAGCAGGATAATTTCAGATAAGTTTTCATAATGAGTTGTTCCATGTTTCAATATATTTTCCCAAGAACAAATATATAAAAAATGTTGGCAACAACTTCTTTCAGCTAAATATTTTAAGTGATGCATATTGCTTTTGGAACAGGAAAGAAATAATGGGAAACTTAAGTTCTGTGCTGGGCCTCCTTTATCTTTAAACTTTTATTGAATTCCCATGTTTGCAAACAATAAATAATAATAATAAACCTGAGCATTTTTATAGCTGTTTTCATCCATAAACTCTGAGGTACTTTTTAGTACGCTTGTCTAACTATAGGCAATACTTTCCCCCTGTTGACTGGAGTGGAATGCTAAATGCAAGTGTAGTCCATTAAGAGGGAAATGGAGAGAAAGATTGTCTTGTGGTTAGTGCCTGTGACTGGGAGTAATAATTCTTCAGTTTTATTTCCAGCTCTGCTGTTGACTCACAGAGTGACCCTGGGCTAGTCACTAAGGCCAAGAGATGAAAACAGAACAGTTAAGTCTCTTCTCTCTTCAATTATCCATCAATAAAAAGTTTGATTTTCATAACTGCCATCTGGAAATTCTCTTTGTGGAAAAAATTGCCCTAATCTCTTGTTCCAGTAGCTGAGCCATCTGAAATTCAGTCTTCATGAGAAATTGAACTGGTTTAACTTGAATCAATTTTAAATTGATCTTATTATTTTGTTATAAATCTCAACTGTATACATGCTAAAACCAACTAAACTCTTTCTAAAGTAACAGGCTTATTTGGTAAAATACATGTTTTATTAAACAAAACTCAACAAAGTTCAGCTATTTGAGAGCTTCTGGATTAGAAGATGGCCCTGTTTTATCCTGGTTCAGACCCAGCTTTCCACTAAGGCACCTTTTTATCATACATCTACATTTTGCAGGCACTATGTCAAATCTAAGATATTATTTTCCTTTCATATTTTTCAGTCTTGTTCAATATATTACATTGTTAGCCTATCACTGCAGATTCCTTTTTCCTGGCCTTTGCAAATGCAGTCATCTCCACTGATAACCATCTAAACAATTTTCTTACCCTTCTCCCCGCCCTGGCTCCTTTTTTCTTGTCCCTGTGAACTACAGCATGCCTGGCTTCACTTTCAAGACTTTGAACCACCTTTAGCTCAACTTTGATCATTCAACGGCTGCTCCCAGTTCCAACTAGCTGATCTTCCTTTGCAAATGTCTTTGGGGGAAAAAATAAAATAAAATAAAAAACTGTCACACCTAGAAAAGATTCTACCTGTGTAACACCTGTACGACAAGACTTTTGCTTAATTTATTGTCATTCAGAAGAACGGTGAGGATCTGTCAATAATTTATGGGTTTTCAATCAAAACATGAACTATTTATTTTCTCAACGAATGGAAAAACAAAGCAAAACCATGTACAAACATAAGCAACGTTGCTGCTTTTCTATTGATTACTAGTAAAAGCTGACAGAATATCAATGGTACCTTATTGAAATTATCTCTACCTGCTCTGAGATATAGTGCCTCATAAGTGTTTAACACATTTTAAAGGAAATTATCTTTAGTGAGTGCATACATTTTAGAATAAAATTATCTACAAATAGAACTGTCCTGGTTTTCATAGTTTAATCAAAATTAAGTCACATTTATTAACATTTCAAGACAGTGAAATATTGTCTGCAGATGAATGACTTCCTCTTTTCTTTCAATATACTGCAGCTGGAAGAAAAAATTCGTGCACTGAATACAGTGGGTATCACTACAGATCCTGATTTGAGAAAAAAAATACCAACCTGAATTTTTTTAGATGCCTTTCAGATCTCCTCACTGCCCTTAAATCATACTTATAACAAAGTAATTTGTTTGTTAATTGACATGGCGTTATCCCCAGTAAAATCGATAGTCTTTACTTCATTAATTCTGAGGTCAGCAGAGCCTTCCAAGACATTTAATTCCTTCATTGTGATTTTTTTAAAAGTCAATTTATCAAATTGCAGAACAGAAAATAAATATAGAAATGTATGAATCATTTACATTTTTGACTCTGATGGCAGTATTTCATGCTGAACATTTGTGCAAACAGGGTGAAGAAATATTGCTTAAAGCTACAGGTAGTAAATAAACACCAGTTCTAAAGATAGAATACAGGGCTAAGCGTCCAGCTACTCAGCAGACGGGTCAAGAGGGAATATCTGCCGATATGTTAAATGGAGAACAGGAATTTTGATTCTACCACCCTCCATTGTAGTGGGTGAAAATTTGCCATTTTTCTGTAAATTCACAGCTCCAAACAGAACATGAAAACTATGGATAGGCTGTGGAAGGTTAGGAGGTTTTTACAGGAATGGAAATTGTGTAGACAGGAAAGAGGATGAATAGCTGATGGTCAGAAAGGTATGGGTACCACACAAGAGAAGCAGCAATGGTAAGGACAGATGGGAGGAGAGGGGCTTGAGATAAAAGAAATGAAATACTGAACAGAATTCTGTTCCACACATGCAATAGCCTTCTTAAGCTTTAATCTGCTCATTGAGCAGTTTTACAATGGGATGCAAAGTAGCATATAAATTATTGAACACTTTTGTGAATACAAAGTTTGAAAATATACCCATCTGCTAGGCTTTTGACAGTATAAACATGCTTATAACAGTGCAGAAACATGTTGACATTAGAACTTCACCAGGAAGAAAAGCAATTTTTTATAATATTTAGCATTCATAAGATCATGTAGTAGTTCAGACTTTCCGATATACACACAGCAGTCCCAAAAATCATAACTACCAATATATTTTATATCAGTATCAAAAATGAGTAAACTTTTCACCAAATTTGAACCATCCCCATCATGATGGTTTAATCTTGAACATCACAGCACTTACTTGCTCTGTAAGAGAATGGAGGAAAGATGAAAGGAAATATCTCAAACACTAGGAAATAACAGAACAAAATTAAGTTCCTTGCTACTCTTCTAGCTAAGTTTAATAGCAAGACAAGAACAGAAGCTACAGGTGGTTGTTAAGGGTAAATAGATGAGAAGAGGGTATCTCGGGTTTGTATTACTATTACTAATATCACCACACTAAACCTCTGTTAAATATTTTTAATTTGCATTTTTTCAATATGTTACAGGTTCCTCAGGTAAGGACTGTGTCTTTTCCCGTGAATTATGTAGCATAAAGTTTAAAGACTATAAACGGTACCATAAGAATTTAAAACTAATACAAGTGAGCACGTGAAGAGAACTGAGTCTTGGCTCCTCCCTGGTTGCTCATTCTTTTCTGAGTATTTCCAGTGATCTACATGCAGCTATGGACTGTAAATGAGACTAATTAAAGAAAAAATATCCCCAAAAGTATAAATTTATTAGAGGTTTTAACTCCTGTAGTTAAATTTACGAAGATATTGAAAGCACTCAAGTACATCTATGTGCTTAAGAATGAGCTACAGCAGTGCCCACAGTAGTTTAGCTAAACTTAGGTTCTAATCACCAAACTGTTTAAGCATTTATGCAAATTCTGCAAGAAGACTGTCTGCTTCCTTTGGTCCTTTCATATCTTTGTAAGCCTTAACCAGATTCTATTAACCACTTAATTCTCTTAACCACTTCTATTCACATGGCCTTAAAGCTTTGTGAAATCCTAAGCAGACCAACATATCTCTGCAGAAGGGAGCCAGATCTAATTCCAGATTCTCTGTATACATTTGGTTCTCTACGTATGACATGATATAAAAAGAAAAGGAAAGAAAGGAAATGGCCAGTGGTTTGTCCTTACAACATTATCCCAAGTTTGTCCAAGACTGACAGGACGTCTTGTTATACAAAAGAGTGTGTGTACAAACTACATACAGACACAGAGATGACATTTATAAGCTTTGCATGAATTTTTCAGTAGAAAGCCCAAGGGACAAGCCCATGTTATTTGCTATGGTTTGGAACAAATTTAGTTCATTTTGAAGTACTGGGTCATGTTGCATGGTAGACTACCTTTTCCCTTCTAATCTAGGCATCATCTGGTTAATAAACAATTCAAATACACTGGGGATACGCTAAATCACTGAGAAAGAAGCATGGAGATAGGAATGCTCTAATTTCTTTAGAAGAAGTTCTATTAAGGTGAGAAACTTGTAATTACCCTTACAGCACAGAATCATCAGCATGTACGCTTGAGCAGCTGTAAAAACATCAGTCTGAAAAGTGGTTGGATTCAAACAGCCAAGACAGTACTTACTGCATGGTTCTTTGGGGTTCAGACCTAAGCAGGACAAGTGAAAGCAAACAAACATAAGAGTATAGTATTCCACTTATGACAGTATGCCTTATTAATTACTTCCAAACAGACTTTCCCCCTGTCCTTTCCCTACATAGCACTAATTCCAAAGCCAGGTTGATTTAGGAGATTCCCAGTATGCCACTAGACTTATACCTGCTATGAGATATACACTACCACTTCACACTACTTTTTTTTCCTTTCTTTTTTTTAATTTTTTTAAAATAAGCTGCAATTTGATACTTAGATTGGAATTAATCTGATTTCACTTTAGCTACCTAAAAAGACAAACACCTAGCTTCTCCCTAACATCATGGCAAGAGAGGTAGGTACCTTGAAAGGGTGACTTCTGCTAGTCATCTTAGACATCTCTTATAGGACAAAACAAATCATCCTCCATAGATGACTGTCCATTAATTAAACAGAAGCACTAGAAAAATCAGTTCTAGCTAGATGCATAGGATTTATACTGCTAACACTATGTCAGATACATTCTAACCTTTAGCATTTGATGCTGAGATTTCTGATGTTTATGGACTATTAGTTCTAGGAACAGATGTTAAAGCCCTAATTGATATTAAACTCAAGCTTGCCCCCACTGCCGCCTTGTTGGGTTTTTTTGTTGTTTTTTGTTGTTGTTGTTGTTGTTGTTTTTTAAAAAAAAACAACCTGAAGAGATAAAGCTCTTCCACCATTTTTGTAGATATCCAGATGGCTGGAAATATTCTCAAAGGCCACCCAATTAATTGTAGTATATGGTTCATAATGGACAGCAGATAGTCATTTTAAGTATATACGGCTAATTTTGAATGCCTTAAAACACCATCATATTTTCATTTATTGAACCTCTCCTAATGTTGCTAGTTTGTGGTGTCTCCCTTCGGGAAGCGATGAAAAAAGTTTCATCTCCCTTGCAGGCAAAGACAAAAGTGATAAAGGAAAGCTTTGGTCACCATTTCAAACACAATAGACAATAATTTTGAAGTTTTCATTAGTGCCACCATGAACATATCTATGAATCTATGACTATTTCTGTTGATTCTTAAGACTTAGCCATTAAAGAAAACAAATTTTTAATGACATTTCCATTACCAAGCCCAATCTTTTTTATTATTATTTTTAAAGGAAATTAATACAACTCTAGGGCTATAGTCAGTGGTATTCCATTGCTGATAGCAATGAAAGAAGAATAGATTTAATTTTATTTTAAACTCTAAACTAGACTTCCATTCAGTTTACATCATTGGAATGTACGCACTAAGAAGACATAGTGACATTCTGCTTTCTCGTGAGATTTACATCAATATCATTTGCATTTTAAAATAGTATAAAAAAAAGAAAATTAAATCCAGCTATTTGGAAATCAACCTTAATTCTGTACCAGTCATCTGTTTTTATTGCTCCCACTTTCAGTCCTGAAGTCACACTGACATTTTTTCCTGTTTTTCTCCACATTGGCTGTGACCATTTTGTGTGCTCTGTAAACCAAACTAGAGTTGAACTGGCACCAAAAGAATACTTAAACACAATCATGAAGTAGGCATGTAGAAAGGATCAAAAAGCTCCAATATTAAGTGGTCCGAAAAACATCCTGAACAGCTCTATGCCAGAGTTCAATTCAACAGCAATTAGCAACAAGCATCATTTGAAAACGACAGATGCTTTGCTGGCTCAAGCTGCCAAGTAGACATGCTCTGTGGCCTGCAAGTCACTACGATACACAGAGGAGCACTAACAATTTAAGATAACCATGCTACTCATCATCTCCTAACACTTAACACTTGCCACAACACGCCTCTCTCACAGCCTCCCAGCGGCAAAGCACAGGTTATTACACAGGGTCGTTCTTTTATTTTGCTCTAGCCCTCTTTCTTGAAATGCAGGTGTCTTAAATCTTCATTCTGAAACATTTCTGCTACAGATGTACAGCTTTTATTTATGTATATATACATATATATACACACACACTGCCCCCCAGTAATAGACAATCTCTGGTTGCCTGTTAGGCAGAATAGATTTACTGTGATTAAAACATGCCTATACTAAAGCATAAGCATGGAAAAGCGCAGCCCAGTATCCTCATCAGCTTCAATCTGGGTTTTCTGCAGAGTTATAAACCTGCAAACTCGCTGTTCCCCTGCTTCACCTAAACACACTTTCTTCTCAAAAATGGTAATACAAAGAGCTGCAATGAATCTTGCTATGTTCAGTGCTTGCAGAATTCAATCCAAGTTCAGTTTAAATATGCATCTGCTCTTCTTTCATTTGGCAGCTACCAAGTAAATACAATGTCTTAAATAGTGATTATATTTAAATGTCCATCACTTAGGACCTAAATGCAGAAATATTGACAATGTTTGCATTTTGTTTACTTACATTATTATCACTCTTCACTTAATAGTAACATAGATACAGTACTCAATAATGGAGCATAACAGAGAAAAGTAAATTAAATATATTTTGCTGTAAGAATGGAAGAGTTCAGAGGAATTTATTATTATTATTACTTCAGAAATTATGCATCTGGCAGCAAGAAGATTAAGAAACTTCAAGCAGAAGCTCCCACTAAGCCTAACACATTTGCATTAAGGCCTCGAAACAGAAGGACTAATTTTCATTGGAAATAACCAGCCTTACATCCCCTGAAACTCCTAAGAAACATAGTCTCTTCAGCACCCTTTGAAATCTGGGCCTTATTTTCCGTGCTCCAACCCCCCAAAAGGATTTAAGAGACTTTATGGAAGACCCCAAAACAGGTTTGTGATGCACAAAGATAAAGAGCTCTTCTGCTGGATCATTTTTCTCTGGCCAGTGTCATTATACCTGTATCAACAGTATGAAAACATAAAAGAAAGTAAAACAGCCAGAATGGCTGGAAAGACCCAATAAAGGCAGCTGGGAGGGGCTGTGAACAAGGAGGAAATGAGAATTGCTCAGCCAAAAAATTCTGTAATACTACAACTTTTGTTGTTCTTCTGTTTTAAATTTGAGATTAAGAGAGAATGCCAAGAAATACGTATGGGTTGTGGCCCACAGTGCTATGGGGAAAGGCACTAACTCTTGCCCAGCCACACAGAAATGTTGTTTGGGTTGGTTTAAGACAGCATAATTATATTACTTATGCTATTGCTACAATAAAAGAGAAATGCTAAAAAAAAAGTAACACACTTCATCAGTGAATATATGAGAGTTTGCAAGTTCCTTGTTTTAAATCTGTTTTATTATTAAAAAAAAAGTGATAGAAAGATCATCACTGAAACTGAGGGAAAAAAGAAAGAAAAAAATATTTCAGAAAAAGGTTCCTAAGAAATGTGGGGCACAGCGACTGATGTTATGTACATACAAAATCCAGCATAATCTTTACAGATGCTCTCCACTTTTTACTGCAAGACAGTGGGAAAAAAAAATAAACAAACCACCAAAACATCCTCTCAATGATATCCGTTTCCCCAGAGTTTAAACAAAATAGATCTAAAAGATGAATACTGCCTTCCTTTTTCAAACCAGTCTCAAAATTACAGGGATTCACCAGTACAGTACAGCAGTCTCTTTGGAAGCAACAGAAAGCAGCCATAAACCTAGTTTAATATCCTGACTGGATGATATTTTCATACCCTTCACATCTAAACCGAGCAGCTGGTATGCACTAATGAATACAGCCCATTGCTCCCAGTTTTCAACTCCTTCTCGCTCATTCCAAGTTACATTCTAACCCAATTTGACACAGCAGCAGCAGTTTCATAGAAATTTTCGGTTAGTAACAACATTAAGGGATGGACCACAGCAAACTACAGTGAGAAAGGGAAGAGAAGTGCACACAGCCAGAATATCATTCCAGGTTAGGAGGCAAAAAAAACCATGGTTTAGTTCCAAGCAGCTCCTTTTTGGTTGCTTCCCACCAGCTCCAATCAGTGTGCTCCTCAGATACTTGTCATATCCTTATGGAAATGGTATCCCCATACTTTTTGCACATGGACTGCAAAATGACTGCAGGAAGCTACTGTGTTGCCTTCTCATACCAATCTTGTACAGTCCAAATCCCATCCCAGCTTGAGGTGAGAATCAGGGAATTGCACAGCACGACACAATGCCACCAAGAGAAGGGGGCAATGAAACTAGAACAGAAAATCCTGATCTCCTTGGTCAAGAAAGGCATGGAAACACTTAAAAGAGGGTGAAGGGGCATCTTGATAGCAGGTCCTGGTTAAAACAATCTCTAGCCTTTCAGAAAACTTAGTTCTTAACTCAGAGAAACAGAACTTCATATAATCTTTGTGGAATAGACCAAAGCAGACATAGAAATGGACTGAATTACTACATTTGATCCCACAACCCGAGCAGTAAATGAGAGATCACGTTTTTGCTAGCTGCTTAAGTAAAAAAATAAAATAAAATTGATATTTCCAACAGATATTTAAAGACCTTCCAACAGAAGAAAATCTAAAACATTACATTGACCACTAAACACAAGATTGAAATGAATGAAATCAGTTTGATAAATCTAGACTTTAGGAAGAAAAAGTACATCTCCCTTTAATTTACTTCCTCTTCCTTCGGTTATTCACATAAAGAATAATGAATTCTCATTCTCTTCCTTAGAGGCTCTATCAATAACATTGCAGACAAACCCAATTAGCATTTAAAGGCTGCAACCTGCTTGAATTGCTTTGAGATTCCTTTGAGCTCATCTCCCAGCCAGACAATATACTGAAACTGATTTAGCCCACTCTTTTTGAAATATTGCTGCTATTTTGCCCTTAATATATCACAAGCAAAAATATGCCTTCATTCTGATAGAGGGCCAGAACAGATTTTGCATACAGTTGAATAAATGAGAGCAGATGATAACCAAGCAATATCCAATCTGATTGTTTCAAACAGTACATTTATTTTGCATAAACAAATTAACGATTGGGGAAAATTCTTCAAACCAATTTACTTTCTACTTGTGTCAGAAGTATTGAAATCTTAAATCATCCCAAAGACGTGCTGTTCTAGGAGCATGGGAATTGCTTTGAAAACACTCAAAACTCCTTTTCTTGGTTTTGAGGGGGGATGTTGCATATTATCATTGCTGTAGATGTTTCACTTTTTCCCAGATACATTTTTTTTTTCCCAGCCCCTTTTTCCAAGGCTGGTAAAACACCAGCTTCAATGCCATCTTAGGGAAATGACTGCCATCGGTTAATTACAGAATGTGTGAATAAAGTCTTCTCTTCCATCAGATTTACATTTCCCCCTTCCACTTTCAATTAGTGTTTCCTTGTTCTTCTACTCAAGCTTGAAAAATAAAATACTAATTCCCACCCTGCTTTTCTTTACTATAACTTTGGCTAGTTTTACTGTTTCCCTCTTATTCATCTCTCCTTAAATAGTCCAAGTCTTTTCAATCTCTTTTCATATGAGCGCATTTCCTCCACACAACTATCATTCTCATCTTCCCCCTCAACCACTCGATTTCTTCAGTGTGTCTTTCTGATGCTGCAATAGGAACTAAACACAATATCCCAGGTGAGGGCACAGGACTGACTTTTCTTCATTTTTAATGAAATCATAGCCATGCTTTTCTCTCTTCTATTATTTTAAATTTTGACTATTCACTTATTCTTTGGCAGCTGTTCCACTATACATACAAGACTGAACTCAGGTCTCTACACTGACACCAATGTCTATTTTTGACTGGGTACTGTCACACTAGAGCATAAAATTAATTTCTAAATTTAGACATTGACATAAATACCTAGACCTGAGTTAGTTACCCAAACTTCTCTAGGCAAAAAAAAAAAAAAAAAAAAAAAAAAAAAAAGAAAAAGACACTTTTAAAGTACAAATTCAAACATCCATTATATGAATTGAACTGCATCCTAAAGTTACAGTTCCTTCCACCAATTATAATTAACTGAGATGTTGACATCTACACCTTAGGCCTGAGAAATCCTACCCAAGTTAACCATCTTTAGTAAGACCTCCAAAACCTGAAATAACAAAAAAGCATGTGAAAGACACAAATCATAATAATAATTTTAGGAGACTTTTACTCTAGGCTTGAAGCCAGAGTTTTGTGAAGATGTCTTTACCAAACCAAAGAGAAAGAGGATTAACAGAATGAGTAAACAATGTTTATTTTGATGACAACATTTCAAAATCAATGTTGTTCCATTCACAAATTATCACAGCTTTGTTCCATTTTTCTGATGAATTCCTCAGGTTTTTTTCTTTCCTTACAAAAAAGCTTCCATTTTAGTATGATAATTTCCAGCTTGAATTACAGAGTTGAATTCTCTGCTACTTTGTTGAGCAGGTAACACTTTCTGAGCACAGGAAGGCACAGAGATGAGACACTGAAAGTGCAAACCAAACAGATGAAGAGTTTTTCTGAGATGATGTAATTTAAGAATATTTCTCCACTTCTTTGCTATTTGGTTGTCATTTATGCCATTGTTAAGAAATGGAGTAAGAAAAGAGGAAAGGGAGCAAGAGCATAAAGCTGAATAATAATTAAAAAAAGGGGAGGGGGGGGGCAGAGGGGAGGGAAGTAAAACCTTTCCAAGCTGAAGATACAGTTCTGATACAGTATATATAAGATTAAGTGATTTATATTGCACAGAAATAGTAGGCTATGCTTTCTGTAATAAAAAAACAACACCAAAACCACCCAACCCCTCTCCCTCCAAACATTTAAAAAGGTCCTGAAAAAAATTCAAATCTAATGTAAAACTCCAGCAGCATTGCTGCCCTTTTGTGCAAGTGGTGAAAGTTGAAGGAAGACTTCATTTCCCAACAGCAATGCAGGCAGCTGTGCTCAGGAGCTTTCATGGGTTTTCATTTTGCTTGTTTTTTTTCCGATAAAGTACTATTGATTCCCAGTCAGGTGGTACAAAAGGGCTGTATAAAATAGCCTCTGCAAAAATAACCACAATGTCTTTACTCACCTCCCACCCTCTCCTTGCACTTGACTTAAAGCAAACTTAATGATTCCTCTGCTTGATGCTTTGGAGAATTGGAAACTGCACTTCAAACAGCAGCTGCTGTTTGCTTAACAAAGTCTTTTATCCTAAATGCAGGCCCTTTAATAACATGTTGAGCTGATTTTAAAAACTACAGAAAAGTTTCAGAAGGTCTTTCTGTATAGTCAGACATCAAAGTTTGATATGGAATATGGTTTTGCAATAAAAATTTTGTCCTTTCTCATTTGTATTTCAAATAAACCATTAATATCTCACAAAAGCACTGAGAACCAAGATAAAACGTACTTTTCACTTTGATATGTCAGCTGTTGTTCACCCCTGTGGTTTCAATTTTTTTCTGCTACTAGAGTTACTACAAGTTCATGCTGCTTTTTTTTTTTTTTTTTTTTTCCCCCCAAATTTAACCTTATGGCATCACCAATATCTGAAGCTGGAAAAGCTGCCCTGACATAGGTTTTTAAACACCACAAAAATCTATGACAGAGACAGATTATGGTTTCAAAAGCTTTCAAAATGGACATGCAGCTTATTTTTCTGTTTGTCCTCAAAATCCCTTCTAGCCCCGTTTTATGCAGGCAGGATCTGTTGCTCGACTCTGCACCCACATCCTGCTACAGCCTACTGTAATATGAAAACAAATTTAACAGAAAGATTAAAAAAATATGATCTCATAAATTACCTAAATTATTAGCCTGAGTTGTTTCAACCAATGTTACCAAGTCTGCTGCTTTATGTAACTTAGAAATGCCACTGGGAAGGAAGGGAAAGGTTGGGTCGTGCTGGTGGTGCTTGTTCCCACTGTCACCACATGGTGTATGAAAGCAAGCAAGTTTGTGTCAGCAAGGTCCCAAAGCAGCAACTGTAAGTTCACATCATTAACTTACACCTGATTATGCATACTGCATCAAGGAGGGGAGAGCAGGAAAGACAACACATAATGATCCAGAGAAGTTTCTTGCCTACTTGACTTGGTTTAAAAAAAGCAATTTTAGAGTATAAAGATTGTGATTATTCTGGAGATACTTTGCCTTTCATTCAGTGAAAGGTCATCTCTGTTTTGTGTGCAGCACAGATATAGTCTTGTGGGAGAGGTGCGCACCTTAGAAACACTAATAGAAAGATGCTTGCAATGCATTAGGAAAACAAACAAACAAATAAACAAAAAAGGACAAATACACTCACACTTCATCCATTTTTCCCAGGTGAATGACCTCTGCTCCCGCCACTAAAAAAACACAACTTGACTCTCACCACTGCAAATACAGATCGTTACCATCACCAACACAATTTCTGCCAGCACATTTCTATCCAAAGCCTGTATTATCAGAAATGCATCAGCCATCACGAGGATACGGACTGCGGAGAGCCTTGGCATGCCAAGCATTAGGTTAAAACAAGAAAAGCGAAAACCACCAGAGCTATTCACAGAGCATCATCTGGGGATGGATGTTAAAGGTCAAATTGAAATAGGGTTTTTCACTTTTAACTATATTTCTAATCATGTATACCTTCTGAAAAAGCATATGTCTGTGCCGATTGTACGCTCTACACTCTCATGGATGAGAAGTAATCCCTGCTCCAGAGAATAAGGGTGACGTGGAGTCTTAAACCCACAGGCAGTCCCCACTGAATTAAAAAAAAAAGATTACTCGTGAAAAGCTACCATTTATATTAAAGGGAACGTATTCAGACCTTAAAGGCTGACAAATAACCCAAACCACCCCCCAAAAAAGCCACTGGAGAAGCAGAGGATGGAGTAGGAAGGGGAAAATCAGAAAGAACTTCCTGTCCCTAAAGAAACCCCTAAGAACATGAGCCTGCACACTGTTCAGTTATTCTGTAGCATAATTAGCCACAAACCTTGATGTTAATAGACTGTTCACATGGATACAGTTTCCCAGCTGAGCTCAGGTATTCTCAGAAGAAAAAAAAAACCAAACCAAAAAACACATGGCTGGGAAGTATGTTTTATTTAATATGAGTAAAAATGTTAATTGTAATTGAGCATTTTCATATCATTGGCATTGAACATCATCTAACTCCTGATGCTTGTATCTGTGGGAAAAGTGAATTGGAAATTATCCTTACATATACAAATAGTCTCACTTGAGACACACCTCATGAGTCATGTACAGGATTTGACCTTAGCATGTTGTGTTTGGAAACCACCTGTTTCTCTGCACTAGGAAGGTGTTATATCACTTTCTCACATGAAACTCCCAGCAGGACAAAGATGCATTAAACTTCATCCCTCAGGATAAGGTTTTGAATTTCTGCACATCAAAAAAAAAATTAAAATATCACACCTTGTGCATAAATATTAAGCAAATTACTTTGAGATCACAAAGACCATCTTTGGATAAACATTACTCTTATATCAGTTATGCATGTTGGCTGAAAGGTTTGCATTTGCTTTTGAGAATAGCCTCTTTACCAACTCAAATACATACTATGTCTACGGAAAAACTCAGAGGGCCTCTCTGTCATCATATTTCCAGATGAAATATGATAATGTACCTGCTGTCCAGTTCCAATGTTTTGTATCTATGTGATGCTATTAAATCTCAATTCCTGATCATGAATTTCTAAATCATAAAGAATTAGAAATTGCTATGAAAAAAAATGCTTCTAAGACACCCTATCTTTAATCCTAAATATTTAAAGTATAAAAGGGATTATTAACTGTGCATAATATAATCACCTACCTTAATGCATTTTTTCCCATTTTACATTAAAAATGAAATAAAATAAAATAACTGTGCCTCACAATATCATAACCATTTTTTAAACCACTTATACTATAATGATATTAATTCAACACAAATTTAAAAGTAGTTCTAATTAAGCAAAGTTCTGCATTTTTCACTGAATACAACTATTACAGGCAACACAATGCCTCCCAACTCTACTAAACAGTCACAAAAGACTTTGCAGAGGGGCTGACGTGATTTAAGCATTGTACAGGGAGACTGTTCGAACTATAGTTTCATCTGAACCTGAACAGAGGGTTTTAATAGCCAGTGCTGTCAACCTGAAGAGATGTTGCTAAATTCAAGTAAGGGAAAAACTGAAAATCAATATTTTTATAAATTATATGTTTTCTTGGAATTTGCAGTCATTGAAACACATTTATAGGGAGGCAGATATCCATTTGTTTATAGCGCAGGCCCTAGTGCAACAAGGGTGATACTAATAAAACACATACATGCGTCAATACTTGAATGAGTAGTTACTAAAAATGTTACAAGTGCAACAATTCTGATCCAATTATAAAAGCAAAAAAAAGTCCATAAGATCTATATCAAAAGCTGAGGTATTAGTCTAAAACTTCTTTTCATTCCACAGTGAGAGATTAATGTGAAGTCACCCTTAGCAGTATCTACTGAGTGATGCATTTTTTGCTATCATTTAATAGTCTAGTTATATAAAATCAATACTCCCACACATGCTGTCATTCTTCTCCTTCTGTCCCACTGAGGACTGGGGAAGCAAAGAATCCCCATATGTAATTATAAATCCATTTAAACAAAATATTGAACCGTATCTTCAAATCTTCTTCACACTGTATGGCATTTTCAACATAATAACTTCTAAAACTTCTACAGCTTAAGTTACTTTCTTTATGGAAAAGGCTTAGGAATACTTTAGAAATGCAGAAGAGGATGAAAACATGTTGAATTCCAGCATAGGTCCTTTGGTCATGACTCCAAGGGGAGTCAAGACACCTACTTGCCAAAGCAGAATTAATAACCCTGCTTTTTTAGAAGCATAAAAGCCTGTCTAATCAGGTGTTCTGACAGGTCTTCCTGAGCCAGCCCCGCAAGCAATAGCATGACGCAAAAACATTTAAGTTGATACTCTCACCTATCATGCAAACACAGACTTATTGATGTTAGGGGTAAAAAAGATAAATGTGTGTGTATTGTGTCTTGACATTTGGGTTTTCCTTGGTTCTGTGTTAATTTTTGATTTTTTAAATTAATTTTATTTCAAAAAAAAACCCAAACCAAACAAAAACCCCACTGTTTATTCTGAATGTAGAGACCGAGGCATCCAGTGTGTAATTCAACTTCTGTTGGTACACTGAAAAGTGCAGAGGATCAAAAGTTCACCTAAAGTAAGTGAGATGAAATGATGAAAAATACCACCTGTTTGTACCGATTGTATGCCGAGCAAAAGCCTCCAGCTTGATACTGACAGAAGACTGGGATTATCAGCTTTCCCCTACATTAAATATTTCACTTTGTAGAGATGGAAGTGGCATATGCTTTTGTTTTTAAGTTGAAGGAAGGGCCATAAGAATTTATACTTACTATACTATATGGTAAGGTAGTCACAAGATTAAAAAGCATGCCACCGATCAGCTTTCAGCTAAAGTGGACAAGGACACATCTTAATGCTTGGCCACTGGATCAGCAAGAAGAAGAGATTTAGGGAGCCAAGAAGCAGGGAGCAGCAGGATCCTGTTTAGGTGCCCTTTTTGGGGAATCCCCTGGGAAGGCAAAATCCTGGATTTGCCCCTGGCTTTCAGAAGTACATTTTGTAATCACTGATCACAGTATAAAATAGAAACTCTCCTAGCAAAACCGAAATTTAGGGAACACCTCTGAAAACTGCCAGCTCTGGCTTGGATTCCCTCTAGCTAAAGCGGTCCTAAGATCCTAGTTTTCCATTCCCTGGACAGGTGCTCTTATGACTAACCTGCAGGTATGACAGTATAACCACCGCTCATAGCAATTACGGTAGCCATAGCTTTGCAACAATTTCACTATAGGTTAGAGATGTGCTGAATATACCTCCTAGATTATTTGCTTGGGGGATTCAACAGCTATGGGTGCTGGCTGTACAAACCGTGCACTGCCTCAGACACCAGGCAAGCTCCAAGACATTCAGCTCAGCTGAAGCTGAAGCACCTCTGGGCTTGCACAGCAGTAAAAGCCTAGGCACTTTAATAACCCCAGCAGTGAGTAAAGCTGGACTTCCAGGGATTGTAACTCTCCCGGTGACATTCTTAGCATTATTCTCCTGCACTTTGATTCTATCCAAAATTGTATCTAGGTGCTAAATTTTGAGCTAGGCTTAAGAGAAAGATGATGAGCGCGCTATAAGAAGCAACAAAGAAATGAATAACCGTGGAGAGGTGTGTGTCATAGTCACATAGAAGACTGCATCCATATCTGTCTGCTGAAAGAAATGAGAAGACTGAGAAAGCAACGAGAAAGTTTATCACCCAAGATCACGTTCATCCATTGAATCCATCACTTAACAAAGACAACATATAGAAAATTTCACATGATAAAGCTATAAAGGAAATCCATACAGAATGTTGAGAAAGAGTATGTTGAATCATTTCTGGATTATTTAGGTGTATTCTGGTACGACTCCTGAACAGAACCATATACTGTGTGATCCATCTCTCATACAACTGGAACAGTTTTAAATTAAGTATTTTCAGTTATAGGAGAGTAAACACGCAGTAATAACTTATTCAGAAAACAACTATAATATTTAACTTAAAAAATATTGGGTGCATTTATTATATCAAAAGAAGAAAAAAAAAAAAAAAAAAGAAAAAATAGCCACAGGGAGCACTGGCCAGTGGAAGATGCAGATGTTACACAGGTGGTTTTGCAGCTTTATACTCTTCTAATATTCATAAAATTAGCCACAATGGTGCTGATAGAAGGTTCACATCAATATCTTTTCTCTAGAACTGGAGAGGAATAGATTTCTGAAAAAAAAACTACTATAGGAAAGTAAATCATTGCCCAACACTTTTTGCCATACAGTTTTACTACACTGCCGTCTTCCACCAACTCTTACTTCAGTAATTTCCAAGACAAGAGTGGCAGCTTTGTGTTTAACAGTCTAGATGTGCTTTTCTCCCATGAATTTCCTAACACCTTTTTAAACCACTGCAAATGTTTAGTGTACACATACTCCTGTGCCAATACTGAAAGACAGAAAGCAGCTGTAGAAGGAGGAAAGCTGGACCATTAGAAAATCCAATTAGATTATCAAACCAAACTTTCTTGTTCAAATATTAGCTAATTCTGAAAAAAAAAACCCCCACCAACCTTCTCACATTTTTGAGACACTCAGATTCATATAGAATCCCTTTGATATTGATTGTATTTATTATTTTTATTTTTTAGAAGTATTTCTAATGCATACTTATGGGTATTGGACTTACTGGGTAGTTCCACAGATCATACATTCTTCCTTCTCTTCCTTTTCCAATTCTGAGGTATATTTGACACCTTCTAGTCATCTGGTGGCACATCAGATTTCAACAACAGGTACAAGGCAGAGCTATTTCATCCCAAAGTTCCTTTCCTCTTCTCGGTGATTATCATCAACTCCTGCCAATTTATTTCAATATCTCCTCTACTGACACTTCAGTTTCATCCTCTCAGATGTCCCCCGTGAAAAAGGGTGATGGTGGGGAGGACCTTCTGACTGATTTCAGTCATTACAAGTGTTTTCCTTTGTCCTGATTATTTCAAAGTTGACATCTGACACAATAGACACAATCAAAGCAATTTATTATCTATGTCCATCTATGAAGTGGAGAACAACACAATGCTTACCTTCCCTTTGATGTTGTGACTTAAAATGAGAGTAATTGTTATTGTGTTCTCACTCTAAGATGCTATTTTACTGCTAAAAGAACAGTACATTGCAGCCAAAACCAAGTAATTATCCTGAACAGGAATTAAGTTCCTTCACAGGCTCAAGTTAACAAAAAAACCCAAACAAACAAAAAAAAAAACCCAACAAAACCCACAAAAACAAAACAAAAAAATATCTATTTTGTCCACACTGCATTAAAAGTATTAAGGAAATCAATCCAAACTGAACAGTAAGGAAGAGATCAGTTTTCTTACTCTTTGTTAACAAGGAGTATGGGGGACATTACAATGTCCACAGAGGCATTGTAGCAGCTTTCTCTCTGGAACTACTACTTGCTCCATATGTTTCGATAAAGCACTTAAAACTAACTGTGCTCTCACTTTGGTTCCACATATTCAAAATGACCAAGGAAAGACATTAAACTCAGATGTGAAACTGCAGAGAGCACTGAACTGAGTAGCTTGGACACATCAGTAGTTTTGAGGGCTTAAATGCAGAGTTTTACATCAATGAAGGATATTATCAAAATAAAAAAAACCTGGATTTGAACTTTGTAAAGGTATTTCTATAAAGAATCATATTTAGGCCAATATTTCATGTTTAATTTAGGGGAAGCATTTTGAAAAACCAGAAGGTGCTTTGGTTTTTTAACCACACAATTTAACCCTTCTTCTAGTGGAATATTTCTGGACTTCCAAGATTCTGAAACAGAAATCCAACAGCCTACAGAATCCTTTCATTTCTTCAGCAGATTTAGCTATATAAATTACTCTAACAATATTACTGCAAAGCCATGTTATTTTATGGAGGGGAGTTTGTTTGTTTTATGTTTTTGGAAAGCCAAACACTTTCCCTGACAAGACTGCAGCACCCCATATAAAATGTTTATTCCCTTTAAAAAACACTTTATCACATTAGTAAACTTAAATTGGAGCTGTCAGATTTCTTCAAAGCATCCTGAGGAATCTGTCAGCAGTGTGGCCAAGTGCATAAATTCTGACATTTCTTTTCACAGTAGATCAAAAACTAGATCGATGAATTATCTGAAACTGTTATATGTGTGCTGCTGTCTGAGAGAGTTGAGCTGTTTGGTTTAATGCCAGAGAAATGTTCCTCCCACTGCACTTATACGACATAATTGTAATGTACAGTAAATGGTCAGATTTATGGTCTGTGATATAACACCTTTAGATAGGTGAAAGCACCAGGCAGCATGTTGCCCATTCAAGTTTCTAGTTCTAAAGGCAGCTTTCCATCAAATACTTCTCACAACAGACACGTTCTTTTCGAACTCAAATTGTCTGCATCAGCCAGCAGCAAAAAGGTGGTTAGAAGACTTGGTTTGGACATTGAAAGGTTGATCCTGCCACTAGCTCTTGCTGATAAATGATGATTTCAGAGAACCATCCCTGCATTTGCTTCTAGAGTAGAACAAATCGCAAAACATGCTCAGAAAAATGCATTCAAATGCAACAGATAGCTACTGCACTCGTGAATACCTTGTTGACCAAGTTCAGCAGCAAGAGTGCCTTCAAGTGCATCAACTTGACCATCAGAACTGTATGGCAATACAATCAAAAATGGATTGCAAAAAGAATAGAAAGGGAAAAGGCAAGTTGCTAAATGTTATTAATAAGATTTAAGTAATTTGCTCTTCTTACAGACACTTTTGACAAAGAAATCATATAAACAGGAGATACAGGAGTAGAGTAACAAACAACAGCAACCTGTTGTGGGGTTAGCAAGCATTGCCCACTTCAAACCCTGGGTTTAGGCATTAGCTACTCAAATTGTACTAACTGTGATCTGGTCTCTCTTCATTTTGCTTCTGCTAAAAGAAACTTAGCGCGTTAAAATTGTCCAGCCATGGAGAAAAGTGCTTCAGGCTGAACTAATTGCTGTTGCCTTTCCTCTTTTGCTTTTTTAAAAAGTTCTCTATTTTCTCCCTGTATGAGAATTCAAAAAATTATTTCCAAAGTTTCAATTCTTATAGCTGCTGGATAACAGTGGAAAGTCTTAGAAAATAAGAAGCTGGTGTGTCTGTGGTGTGTGTGTGTGCATATAAAAAGAGAGAACAAATATAACTGATAATTACATTCTTAGATATCTTAACTATCATACTGAAGTCTATTAAATACGTTATATTTTGTTATGGAACAAAAGCTATTCTAAAGTCTCCCACTACAAGGGTCACTTAATTTCTTGAGCATTTCCATACAACTTCAGTATCTTTTAAATCATTAACTGAGTAATTGGTAGAAGAACTGTTCAAAATCTCAGACCTATCATAGGAAACATTTGAAGCTGCAATGACTTCTCCAACACTGAAAGGGGATACTACCCATGAGAAGCTCTATTGTAATACTTGGAATCTTTATAGAAATCATTGCTCATATCTTTAGATATCAGAAATGGAAGAGTGATCCTTCAATTTAAATGGTAGCCAGATATTAGCTACTACATCATCGTAAATCCTGGGCTCAAAGACATGAACCAGAATTGGAAATAGACTGCCATGTTTTTTTCCTGAAATAAAGGACAGCTACATGATAACTACAGATTAATTTAACTGTACAATTGTGTATACTGAATAAAATAGGTGTTTCACCTACTATAATATCAATGAGCAGGGAAGTGCAAGATTTAGTAAAGAAACCTTTCTAAATTTAATTAGAGAATATACAAAACTGGCATTTATTCAGGCTTTACAAATAAAACGCAGGAAACTTGTTTTCCATTTTCCAATCTAAATTTGTGGTTTTATTTTCACTGACAGAAAGTTGTCTAGTTATGCTTCAAGATTATTTTCTTGCAGCAAGATAACAGTAACAAATATAAGCATGAAGAAAAATCTAGAAAAATGTATATTAAAAGTTGGATTATATTTATAGAACACAAGCTTGAACATGGTCTAATTTGCACCCATTTTCCCGATTATCCCTGACCTAATACAAAAATCAAGCAACTTCTACTGTTATTCTACAGTAGCAACAGCAATCCATTGTAGATTGTGATGGGAATTTAAAGACGCAGTAAAGATTAAGTCCTTCTTTGCTCTCTTTAATACTGTGCTGGGCTGACCGTGGCTGGGCGCAGGGTGCCCACCAGAGCGGCTGTGTCAGTGCCCTCCTCAGCTGGGCAGGGGGGAGGAAATGTAACGAAAGGCCCGTGGGTCGAGATAAGGGCAGGGGGGTCACTCAGCCAGTACCGACAGGGGCAAAACCGACCCGACCTGGGGAAATTAGTTTAATTCATTACCTATCAAAATCAGAGTAGGATAATGAGAAATATAACCAAATCTTAAACCACCTTCCCCTCACCCCTCCGTCCTTCCCGGGCTCAGCCTCACTCCTGATGTCTCTCCCTGCCCCCCGTGGGCTCCATGGGCTGAGGGCACAGCCGGCCTTGCCGCGGCCTTCACCGCGGGCTGGGGGGGAACCTCTGCTCCGGCGCCTGGAGCCCCTCCGGCCCTGCCTGCACCCACCGGGTGTCTGCGGGGCTGCTGCTCGCACACCTGCTCACTCCTCTCTCTGGCTGAAATTTATTGTGCAGGGGTTTACCCCCCCTGAAATATGCTGTTCCTAAGGTGCTACCACCATCGCTGATGGGCTCGGCCTTGCCCAGCGGCGGGTCCATCCTGGAGCCGGCTGGCGTTGGCTCCATCGGGCATGGGGGGAGCTTCTAGCAGCTCCTCACAGCAGCCACCCCTGTAGCCCCCCGCTACCAAAACATTGCCAGGCAAACTGAATACAACTATGTAAGGATTCCTCAAACCAAGTACGTGCAGTCCCTGCTGCACACAGCCATAGCCCGGCAGCACAGACACTAGGTACAAAAGATATTCCCCTTGTAGCATCTTCCAACTCCTTGACAAACAATAAAAAGCAGTATACAGGCAGATGGACCAACAGCTTTTGACTTGCCCCTAGGCGGGTCATGATTTGCCTTTTTATGTCCTATTTTTTAATAACAGTTATCAGGTTTTGACTAAGACTTCATTACACAGAATTTGACAATCAGAAGCAATGTTTTAAATGAATGCTGATACATGGAAACAACTGCTTTATCAAACTTGCTTTTTCAATTGTTATATAAAATATGTTTCATCAAGCAGTCAGACAGCTCAGATCTATCTTCCAAATTGAAAGCCAAGAGATACACTGAGATGTATTTAAATCCAGTAATTCTCCAGGACGTAATAATTGTTCAGAATTCTGCAAAGACTCAGCAAGTTTATGTTTAATTTTATGCCCCATAATTAATTCCAATGACTTTATTTGTATTGTAAAACAAGTCATCTATCACTATGTAAGAAATATATTAAGCTGTAAAACCTAATTTAAATTGACTGTAATGCCTTGGTCCTTTCAGCATATCATTGTGACTGTGCAACAGCAAACTAAACAAATCTTGTCATTTGATGAACATCCTGACATGCATTCTAATGGTCTTGAATTCTCTTTCTCATTTGCAACAATAAATTGAGTGCCAGTGCTCAAGTAAAAAGAAACTTATCTAGAAGACCACCATTGGCATAAGACATTTCTAATGGTAATATTAAAGTTTTGAGATGTAAAAGAAGTTTGAGGTTTTTACAGAAGACCCACTTTTCTGTTCAAATTTCTGAGATGTATAACCTCATCCACCCTCAAGGTCACATAGCTCTCACTGCTCATTACATAGAACACTTGGGTTTAACTCCAGTGCTCCAATTCATACCTTACAGGTCCTCAATATACCAAAACAGTAGCCTAAGGCAAACATCACTAGGGGTGTTCATACCATCTCAGAGTATGTTGCAATCATTAGGCACCCTCAGTTTTAAAAAAAATTAAAGGTTTAGGTACAAAAAAAAAAGATGCCTAGACAACATGGATGAGGCTGACTTCACCAGTATTAAGAAAAAGATGAAGGCTGATCAAAAGGGATGTTATAATTGGAAGAAGCAACTGAGACAGCAAAAAGGAGTCCAAATGTTGTCCTTATTTACTTTCATAAATATGTAGGTTATCTTTGTTCCTGCAGTGACTGAGCTGCCTGGTTTATGCTTCCCTTCGTTATCATTTTCTAACCCACTGCTGAAGAACTGGGCAGTCCAGCATCCCCATTCAAAACCCCAAATACACAAACTGCATATTGTATAGGAAATATGTTGTTATTTCCCTATCATCAAAAACATAACAAGATAGCTAGGGTTAGTATAAGAAAAATCTATCTTCAGTCTAAAGGTAACAGCATCAGGTCAATGAACCCATAGGGCATTACCTTCTGACTTCATCCTTTTGCACAATATTTTGCTATAATCTTAATATTTCATTTATCAAAGACTTTGTGTCTGGAACATACTTTCAAGATTACCCATATTTTAAGGAATTCTTTGTAAACAAACTTCTTCCTTTGAAGTAGGATTTTAAAACATTGATAGTGTTTATCCCAGAAGGGAAATAAACAAGAAGATGCATAATTAATATATCAAAAATAATGAGTTATATTGAGAGGGAGAATTAGTTCTCTGTCTCATGACAGAAGAGTAAGGGTCATTCAACAAAACTGACTTGTGGTATATTTAACAGAAAAAAGGAGGAAAAAAAATGAAAGGAAATATTAACTCTTTCCCCTTCACTCCTTGTTGTGAGATGCTGATATTTTCCCCAAACAAATTACTCTCAGAGACAGGATATTAAACCAGGCAGATCACATCTACCTACCTTAGACAACATTGTTAATATAATTCTTGGTTTCTTAGCACACAGATGCTCTAATAAATAAGTTCAATAACAATACTCTTCCTACATACCTTCAGACTGGGATTAGATTCCAAATCTAGTTATTATACTTGATTCAGCTAACAAATATCACCTGACCTATGGCAACCATCAGTGTGTGTAGTCTTAGACCATAAGAAATGGAAATTAATACACTACAACTTCATATGCAATGAGAGATTGTTAAAGATAACTTGCATGACTTTGTCAGAGGCAATTTGTTAGCACAGTAACTTTGATGGTGTGTTTGAGCTGTTAACATCAAATTCATCCCACCAAATTGTAGACAACCAAGGGGTTGTATATCTACATGTATGAAATAGCATGTGGTCTTTCTACAGTGAGCGAAAAGACCAAGCACAGGGCTATTCACATCCTAGATGGAAGGAAATGCACCCTCAAAATGCCAATCCTCTACAGCAGAAGACTAAGAAGGCAGGTTAGGAAGGTAAATCAAAGATAGGTACGCTGGTTTTTGAATGAATCTGGACCCCAATGTACAAATCTTACCCTCCCCAACATTTTTCTCAAAGATAAACCAAGAAAAACTGAAGGCTGGCATTTCCAGTGGCTACAAGTTTCTACAGGTTGAAAACTTTCCCCTGTGTAAGTTCTTTGGTAACTCTGGCTGATGACTGCCCCTTGTACTGGTGACTGAGGAGTTGATTGTATAAACATCCCTCTTCTTCAGCTCAGACTCAGATGGCTTGACTTGGATAACTAGTGAGACCTGATTAAACAAAGATAGTTGATTTTGCAAGAAAGCTGCTGAATAGTGCTTGAACGATTTGTTCTGCTACCTCAACTGTATTCCAGCCCAACCTCCGATGCAAAGATGAATAATTCAGGGATGAAACCATCTCAGCCCTGAAATGGCTGTTTCTTGAAGGTCATCTGGCCCCAGCTGAAATCCCAATGATTTCACAGAACGAAATGATATTTCTTCAAGGAGGACAGGAACTGACTGGATTACAGGCACACTGAACTGGCAGCATCTCTGTTAAGAACTGTTAATAATTAATTATCACCATTTTATACCAGTTAGCCCCTGGAGAAAAACAAATTAAAAATGCTGCTTGAAATATCATCCTTATCAGCAATATTTGAAAAAAAAAAAAAAAAATGCAACTCCTCTTTCTTACTCACTGCATGCAAACACACAAACAAAATGGCCTTCTTTAAAAGAAAACAGTTGCTGACATTTTACATTTCTGTTTTTACTTTATTTACAGAGGACTCTGTCTATTGGGAAATGACATTTTCCTTCAGCTAAGAAAATGAGAATATATAGAAATATGGCAGAGCTGGCATTCACAGGAAATACAGATAGAAAATTACAGGGGACAAATAACCCCTTTTTTTTGTATAATTACACAGAAATATGAATTAGAATTCATATTATAGTGGTATATATATGACTCTATTTATGACCTCCAGAAATCAAGAATGGAATCCTTTTTGTAATCTACCTTTTCAGCATCAGTTAACACTGACCACCACAAAGAACATTTCTTGAAATTACAGTCTTTGAGTGCAAGTATAAGTTTTTGCAATATGTTGACAAAAATATTATATTGCATAATGATGAATGCACATAAGTATAGATTTAATACTTGATCAAAATTACAAGTTGATTCTTGTCTCTCATCCAGGAATTACAACAGACTTTTATTGTAAGATAATGTCCTAAATGACCACATGAATTTATTTATAGCATTGAAAATCCAGAAAGAAAGATGAAATATTAAACTCAAAACAGAATTATTGAATCAAATCTATTAAATTCCACCCAGAAATAGGATATCATGCTACTAGCATACTGGGGTTAGACAGCACAATTTGACTAAAAATGCATATTTTTATTCATGACTTCTACAAACTGTCAGCAGCTGTAGGAACACAGACTTTATGTTGCCAATGATAGCTGACAGCAGAAGTGCAGTAACCAGCTTTCCCTTCTCTACGTGCTTGAAGAATTGTAGTATCATTTATCCACTGCAAAGGTTTACAAAGGCCTAGCAGAGTGAGATTAATATGCTTCTTTATGAAGCAAGCAGCAATGTTTACATCTTTCCTTCTCCCTGGGTAGTGTCTGACTGCAAACCCTTTGTATAAGCAGGCTTGATGGGTATTACTGGAAGCTCAAAGTAAAATAAATGAAAAAAAATCACACTTTAAAACAGGAGGGAGAATACTAATTCTTTGTGGAAGAACTACAGAATCAAAATAGGATCAGTTATGTTTCTGGCTTTCGATTTCCCTTACATTATTTGGCCAGCTTCTCTAGCAGAACAGCAGCAGAGCACTGCAGACATCCCCACGCATTTGCACTGCAAGACGAATGACACTCACCCTGAAAAGCTGAAAGACTGTGTTCTCAAGTCCCTCAACTCAAATACACGAGAAAAGCATTTCTGCATACTTGCCAGATAGACTCTGGAAATGTAAAGCAACTAACAGGTGACACACTCTGTCTCCTAGGAGGAAAAAGATTAGATGCCTTTTACCCACAGGAACTTGGTGACCCTATTGTCAAGTGACATTTTCATCAGTCTCCTACAGTGCTGCAGCCAGGGATGTGGCAAGGGGAGGATACACTACCGTAGGTTATATTCTACTCTCACATAAATAGACCATGAAGTCAGCACAGATCTGGTACATTTGGTGGAGCTGGTTGGGATAGAGTTTGGTCTAAGAGCTGAGCACAACATGGTCCCATGTTTATTGCTCTCCTTACAAAGCAGCACCTCAGATTCCTTCTGAAAATCCAGTTTTTTCTGCAGTTCTGCTGACAACTATTCACTTGCTTGTATCAAATTCTCACTACTTTATAAACTGTAACTGAAAGACTTTCAGTAACTTAGCTAACAATAGTCTTAAATGCAATACTTTGGGTATTACCTAATTTAAAAAAAAAAATGTAATAAGGATGCTGAAGAAGAGAGAAATCCAGATTCTTGAAAAAATGTTTTTCATGCATCCCAAGGAGGGCAAAAGTTGACAGTTTCTGTGTATACATCCAGATCACACAGACACATGCTTACATGCACATATCCTCTCTCCAAAGCAACCAACACTTATTTCTCAGGCCTGGAGGTCCAGAAATGACACTACAACTGTGTCATTGTTGAGGAACAAAAGAGCTCCTCCAACTTATTTTTAGGTTGAATAGGTTGAATTCCACACCCCACACCCCCCCAGCCATCTTCAGAGTCCTACAGAATCAAACTCCCAGTGGGTGGCTTAGCTTTAAAAAAGGAAACCAGAGAAAACCATTTGCTAGAGAATTATTTTTGGTTGTAATCGTAGGGTGAGATTTTCTAAAGCTCTCATTGGCTGCCTAACTTTGCTCTCTCTGGCTAGGAAGAGAAGCTTACTATGCTCTCTAGCAGGAGCAGAACTAGGCCAACAAGAAAGTCTTTGAAAAGCCAGCCTCACAGTAACAATTACATATTTTGTAAGGAACTCAAGACATAGTCAGTTGCCCAACTTGTAGCATATATATATATAGTAACGCAGCATTCAGGGTTCTTTATCTCCCAGTAACTAGACACCGTGACTGATCATATAGATGCTTTGATAGTACTGTTTGTAAGTGACAAAAAAACATTATAGAAAGTAGTGGGTAGGTGGGGCAGAGTATAGTTAGCTAATAAATTTGCTCAAATGTAATGTGTGATAATGCCACAGAACGGGGAGGCTGGGGGGAAGGAGTGCCACAGAAATGCTGAGGGCTGAAAAGTTGGCTTAACCATGTCAGCACTTACCATGAAAAGTCAGCATTTACCATATAGACAGGGAAGAGATGTGGTGAAAGATAAATGATCAGTTTCAGTGATGTATATATGTATGTATGTATGTTAGGAAATGATAGCTGAAAGCAGAAAGAAGAAATGATGTGACACTGAAAACAAAAATTGGTTTTTAAGTTCATGGTTTCGTCTCCTCCACGTTCACCTAAGATTTAGGACTGGGAAGAAAACTGACCCCAGCCCATGCTGACCAAGAACTATTCACCTCGGGTGTACAGTGCACATCTCAAGCAAGTAGCATCTTCTGCCACTTTTGAGGCTTCAGGCCCCAGCCACACCTAGGATTCCCCTGTTTGCTTGTAGCCTACAGTACTTCGGGGCAGAACTGGCTTGAGTAGATCCCTTGGGCTCAGTACAACACTACTCAACACAGTTTAATAGCTAGTCTGAACTTTGCATGATTTCATTCTCCCCTTTCTGGTCTCAGATGCTCTGAAAAAAGGGTGAGTCTATGGTCAATCCCCATGCAATATGCAGTCCTGTGCTTCCTGTGCCAATAGCATCAATGCTATGGTTCTTCTCCTTATGCAACTAGCCTTGCTTTTTTCTACCTCCTTTCAATTGCAATTTTACTTATTTCTAAAATACAGAGATGAAAATTTGCCTAAGGCTTTCTGCCAAGGACTCTTTCATGTTCTTGAGGTCTGGCTTTATTAGCTTCATCTATCACTATGTCCAGAAGATGCTCTCACCAATGCACCTCTGACAGGCTGTTCCTAACATTTCCTAAAGTACCACCAGCAGTGAATTGCCATCCTTCTTACTTGGAGAGAATTTAAAGTTTCTCCTCTCTCCTTTAGCCTGTCAGCATGAAGTACTCCCTTCCTAGCATTACACATTCTGCTGATTGATCCAGTGCAATAAGAATTACAAATGTTCAGAAACTGAGTTAAAGTTCAGTAATTTTAGACTAGGAGAATTCACCTACAGTAATTCTTTAAAAATTTTTCTAAAGATGTTAATGTCATCTGCAGCCACTGCTTTTATGAAGATTTAATTAAAACATTTGTATTTTGACGTAGATTTGTAGAGAAGTGCAGATGCAATCAGGGTTCCCCTCTGCCAGGCATTCAGTCAAAATTTGACATTGGGGACACCCGAATCTAACAGTCATGCATTAAAGTGCAAAATCACTGCTTTCCAAGAGATTTGCCTTCCCAACTTGGGCTTATGAGGCTCTAAGAAGTATTTTCTGGAGGGTGATGCTGAGTTACTTATTTAAGAAGTGAGAGGTTCTGGCTACTTATGAGTGATCTAGGAAAGGGATTTAGTGGGTTACCTACTGCAGACCATGGATAGCAAGAGTGGTACACTGCCTGCTTTGCTGTGCCCCCATTTGCTCATTGTCTCAGTAGAAGAAAATTCTTTTAAACTTCTTTTTCATGTGAAAACTTCAGTAGGTTGGCTTGTAGTCTGCCTACAATTTTTAATCCAAGAAGAAATGCCCCCCCCCAATACCCTGCCATGTAAACTTCTCCATGCCTCCTGAAGTGACACAAGTCTTTTACTGAAATCTCCGACACCAATAAATCCTAGTGCTCTTATTTACAATAGGCTTTTTCCTTGCTTTCTAATTCTTCATTTCTGCACAATGGCTTTTATCTAACGTGACAAGAATTTCTATCTATTCAGATAAGACCTCACAATTCTCTTTAAGAGGTACTCTCCCCTCTACATTGGATATGACATTGTATAGCAGATGTGAGGTCGGTTCAATCCAGTGTTTTTATTTCCTTTATCAGATACCTGAATACATATGGAAAACCAATCTTAAGGTAAAGACATTAAAATAGTGGTATACACCTGTCTTCTCTTCCTATAAGATGACCTGGTATGCATCCATGCATACAGCAAAGATCCTGCCCTGGTGCCTCACTCTAGTTTTGTTCATCTTTAGATTTATAACCCTTGCAATTTCATTCATAACTACTCTACCAATTTTCGGTACCTGTCTTCTCCTGAAAGCCTTTACTCCTTCTCCGCTATAGGAGCTCAGGTGGCTCAGCACATACATCACAGGACAGACACATGGCAGATCCATGGGTGGCTGCTCCCACAGATCCAAGGAGGGCACTGGCAATGGGCTCGGCCACCTCATGGAAAACAGCACCAAAGGGATTAGCCTTTCAGGAAGAATAACAGATCTGTGTTTTTGTTGTCAGCACTACCAGTAGTCAGGCTTTACCATGGAAACGGCTGATCCAATTACCAAAATGAATTAACTGAATCTCAGTCATATGCACATTTGTTGAAGAGAGAAGAATTAATGTCCTTCAAGCTACAAAGTTCATTCTTTCATACCACTGCTATGGTAGAAATTCATATCTTTGCCTGATTTATTACTGAGTAACCTCTTGAATGCCCAAGGATATCACTCATTCACCTTCCAGTCTAAGCTTTGAAGCCTTCTGAAATCCCTATTGATCCAGCGCTAACTCCCTTGAATTTGTAAGTCAACAGCAGCAGTGGAAACTACAGCTTTCAGGCCTTACTGCAGAAACCCATCTGTCAGAAGCCTGGTAGCACACACAACTATTTTCTCAAAGAATTGGTAATTTACCTCCCTGCCGTCTGTAGCACTTCGAAGAGTCAGAAGCGAACACTGCTCATCTTAATACACAAATCTCTATGGCTGCTGCTCCTTACAAAGTTTCACTATGTAGATCTGCATACCCTATAGATCCAAATTTCCCTGGATAACATGTCTTTTGGTGTCACATTTTTATTAGCAATAATTTAACACAGCAGTTCTGCCCAGCCCATAAGGTTTCAAAGTCATGTATAGTACCAATGAAAAGCTCCAGCTTCTGCAACAGAGTGACAGCTGACAGCTAAAGAACGTGCCCAACAATTACAGACTTCAGCAGATTACGTTAGTGACAAAAAAAACCCAACAAAAAAAACAAAAAAAAAAAACCAACAAAAAAACCCCCTACACCTTTATCAAAAGAGCCATGGAATCTAAATATCCTTATCAAGAAGGTACCACTTTGATACTTCACCTTCAGTGGAAAATACCTATGTGTTAAATTGAATGACTGACAATTAACTTGCTTCAGAAAGGAGATGATAATCGCACCTGCTGCCAGATCTGACATGTACCACACTGAAGTAGTCTGCTGATTATCTATTTCAGAAAGCATGTATTGGTATGCAACTGAGGAAGATACTCAAGTTCTACAAATATATCACAGTAATTTTCAGTACATCTTCATTGTTTGTACTATTAACATATAACCTTTACAAAGCATCTCCTTTCTTCATTAATCACAATGAGACATTCATTAAAGGTTAATTCTAAAGGAATTTAATTACTTCAATCATACCTTACTGACCATAGTCTTTTGTCAGACCTACCACCTTTTTCAGGCAACGTACCATTACACTTTATTAAAACAATGCCCACTGAAAATTCTTACCTAGCTCAAGATGCCTGGATCTACAAATAGAGTTACCTTTATCAGGAGACCACCTGCCTATTCATTTTTAACATCTCTATTTGATTAACATTAGACACAAAACTGTTTTGTCCCCTATTTGCCATGTCTGCAGGAAAACCTGCTTAATATTGGTTCCACCTTCCTCTTGAAAAAGAGACAGATTGTACTTCAATAGAGCCCCTCTAAAGGGAACATGCTACAAACACTTTTTTACCCTTGTAATCAATAGGAAATGGTCATGGACAACGAAGACTATTTAAAATGGTGTCACATCATCTAGCTGCATATTTTCTATTAAATTAAAAAAAAAAAAAAACAAAACCAAACATCAAACAATCCAATTACTGTTAGGAGTGAAAAGTAACTTCAGTAGAGACAGAAGAAATCAAGTCTAATCTGCCGTATGTACACATAATTCTGATTTTTTTCAGGTAATTTCTTCCTGAAGGTTAACAGTGCACACACTATTGAGAAATAACACAGCTTTTCCAAAAGACTTGGATTGTAGGCAGATCAACTATTAACAAACTAAAAGTTAGAACAGATATTCCCACTTCACTTTGTTCATCTCCAGGCATGCTATGATCTTGCCAAATAAAGGGACCCTTCTACTTTTACTATTATTTTTTTTTACTGCCACACCCTGATTACACCAATTTGCAATCTGTTTCACAGTTCCCCAGGTTCTGAACTGATATTTTAGTGCTTTGGGAGGTGCTTAACATGCCTCTTAGTGCAAAGAGAAGTACCAACAGCAACAGACACCCAAACACCCACCTAACATATTCTTAAGACTAATGAAACAGCAATTTATACCAGAAGGCATGAATGACTGCACAAGCAATAGCATTGGTCTATTAGATCAAGCCAGTTTATGATGCACAGTAGAAATGCAGATGGAAATTAGGAATTGCTCATTAATAGTTTTAATTTGTCAGATATAGAATAAACTCTGCAAGCAAAATTCTCCTTTGGTAGTATTGATTTAGAAATGCAAACTTAACACAGGATTAGATGCTTAAGGTTTTAACAGCAAACACATACAAAGAAGTCAATAATGGCAATGAATCGCATTTTCTAAATCTTCTTCACTGGTTATTTCTAAAAACCTGCCTCAGTGAAAATCCCAGTCTCTAGACAAAGCTGGTCAGCTCTGTGCTTTCATAATCCATTGTATATTTCAACTATCTCTCACTCCAATTTATGACGTGTTATGTAGACATGCCACTGGTATTTCATTAATTTTGACAAGTAGAAATGTACTAAACTCCAAACTCTTTGGATTGCTAAAGCTGAAGGAAGCAAGACCCTCCTCTCTCCTAGATTACTAGTAAATAATTAATATCACCATTCATTATTTCTGGAGCTGGCCTACTGTGTATAAGACTAAAAAACTACAGTGGCAATAATTTTATTTTTTTCCTTTTTACAAGTCATTGAATCAAAGAATTACAGGCAGGAAAATGCCTTTCTTTACAAAAAAATAAATTAAGAACTCATATACAGTTGAAGAATTTCTCCTTTTCCTTAGTGATCAGGAACTAGAGGCAGAGTTTAACAAGCAAATTTTCCTTTTTCTCCATTCATCTTTTCTTTGACATTTTTCAAGCTAATTCTCTGTCCAATACACTTGATCAGTCAGGACCACCAAGTCCTTGCAGTGATTACAAATAAAGGACAGAGAAGTATCAATAACTACGTTTAAAACCTGCAAAGTTAAATGAGCCATAAACACTGGACTGTTTTATACCAACCCTTGAGTTTAAGTTGAGGATAACACAGCATGCAGATTTTAATACAATAAATGGTCTAGCAGAAAACAAGATGAGTGACTATAAAACCAGCCACAGTAGCAAGCTGGAAACACTGGAGACACACTGCTGGTGCAGACAGCACATCCTGATGGACAAGAAATGAAACCAGCACCAGGAGACCGAAGTTATAATTTCTTACTCCACAACCCAGCTCCCGTCTGACTTCAGGGAGATCACTTCAGTCTCAGCTTCAAAAATTAACACCATAACATTTAAGGAGGGGGGCAAAAAACATCTCTGAAATGGTTTGATTGCTGTTCAATAGAAAGGCTTGGGGTTTTGTCTTAAATGCAAAGATGGTTGAACTTGTGAGTCAATGTCTGAAGTCGGTGAGTGCGTGGGAGGGTGACAAACATGAACCAGTTCGAGTCGTGCTTGCCTTGCACTTAATGCAGTCAAGGTAAGAGCCACCAAGGTCAGCCGTGCTTCCCCCGATTGCCATGAAGGTGAAAGCTGTCAGATTTTCACTGGTTGTACATATGTATTTAAGTGACTTTACAGTGATAACAGCTGAAACATCAGTTCCTGTTCCTGCCCATTTAAGTAGCTGTTTGCTAACTGAAATCTTAGAAATCCAATGACCTTTTATAGTTGCAGCAACGGTTGTGTTATCCTGCCAATATCTACTCTCTTGTGAGCACCACGCTCATTAGTTGACATTAAGCATGATTGCCATAAAGGTGATGTAGCTGAGCTTTAAGTGGTACCTGCACTGTCCTATGGATACTTATTCCACAGCTACTCTAATTAAAGGCTTTATCAAGCCCTCTGAGAAAATCACTTGCAAACAGTTAAAGAAATGTGAGTTGTTCTAAATTACTGTATTTTTACCCAGCAATTCTGCAGACTGCCAGAAAACGCAGCCAAAAGTCTCTAACACTTTTTAGATCAGGAAATGAGATTAGTAACAATCACATCACACAACTACTATGTTATTTTCAGAGACCATTCAAGGCACTGACCTAAACATCAATTACCCTTCTGCCTCACATGCATACAAGGGTCTTGAATCCCACAATTTGGAAAACACAGCTTCAGATTCTGATGTTTGAACAATACATTATGTTCAAGAAAAATCCCCAGAATGTACTTGCAGCAAAAATGAATGAAAACTAGTCTCCACTCAACCAAAATGTTGCCATTCCAAAAGCTAAGAGACAGAACTAAGCTCAGTCAATAACTCTTTTTGATATGTTATCTGTGTCACAGTTAAGCCCGCTTCCTACCCTTTCATAGCTAAGTCTTGCTATTTTAAGTGTGGCTAAAATAATTCCACAGCAAATCAACCCAATATAAACATGACATCTCACATAGGGACAGATCACCTGAAGTCTAAAAAGCTCTTCTCTACAAATCAACTCATTCTCCCAGCCTGTGATTTTAAAAGTAGTGACAGACTGGTTAAATGTGAGTGCTGAAGGAGGCAGACACACAGCACATTGTGTCTCCTTTTAACCTTTCTTAAAGGTAGTCTTAGGAAGGGCACTAAAGTCAGTTATTTCAGTGAAGTATGCTGTACAGATTTAAAAGATTTATTTCTTTCTACATCTATAGACATTCATTTTTAGTGTAATTAAACTGCTCTCATGGATCAATGAGCACAGATAACAACTGAAAGTACAGCAAGATCATCCACGAGCGATCTTTTTCATTAAGTACATAACCAAATATTATTTTGTTAGGATGAAACACAAAATGCATCTAAAGGATCTCATTTTGTTTGAAACCTGAGGGACAGCGAGAACCATATGACCTTCAGAGAGATGAGGACACACAACTGAAGCATTCAGGAGCTAACAAGTAATTCGTTATTACTACTATGAGGTTTAAATCTAATTTATACTAGTGAGGATCCAATGGAAATACAAACCCAATAAAAATGGTAGCCATTTAGAATTAGGCCCTTAGCAATAATATAATCACAAAATAAAAGAAATCCAAAAAATTTTAAAAAATCTAAATATTCTGGATGTGTATAAGTAAATCCAATTTTCAAATTCTGTCAAGTGGATCATCATAAAATCAGGAAATTCAGTAGAAATTATCATTTAGGAAGCAGACAAGACAGATTACAGAGCAAGTAATGTTTGTTTTTTTAATCCATCCCCTTGATATGCTATTTTTTTCTGTTGCTTAAAACATTATCACCACTTCTATACTAACAACAACAACAAAAAGCACCCAAACAACAACAAAAATATTACTCCCAAATGCCTAGGAAACATTTTTTTCTCAGGCAAACAAGGACGTCTCTAAGTTAGTTCACCTAGCAAATTTTTCAGTCTTTAGGGAATGTGATTTTGGACTTTGGCATTTTCTTCTGACTCTGCCCCAATTTTAAACCAATTATTGCACAGAACTATATTATAAAAGGTCTTATGTATTATTGTACTACACAGTACAGTGAGGCTCCTGCTTGAACAGCCTTTATACCTGGGATAGTGGCAGTGGAATTGGCAGAGAAAGCACAAAGCATCATAGCTACACAGTACATACACCAGTGAGTGATGATGTCCATTTAGTAAACAAAAGCCATTTCAGTAAATTCTAGAACAGAAATATTTTAGTTTTCAGAGTATCCTGACCAAAAATAAACATATTTTAAATCAACTTGCACATTTTTTACATTTGAGTACTAAGAGAACTTAAAAGCATTAACACTATCCGCATTAATAGACATGGCATGCTTAAATCCCACAAAGCGGGACTGTTTCCCTTCGCTTCCATTATTCAGCACTTTAACTGTTAAAAATGTCCCTGTTCCATTACTCCTACAAGAATAACTGTACTAGGCAAGAGACTATCTGAGTTTTAGAAATCTCAAAAAGAGGCATCCTATTTAGTTACATCATCTGAAGGCATTCACACTTTACCTGTGAACGACACGGAGGCCAAGACAAGGTTAGGACAATGATCTACCATCAACTCATTAATAGCCTTGTGTCACATCTGCAAGCCTGCTCTCAACACACAGTGGCAGAAACAGTTATTCAATTTTTCAGGATGATCGAAAGCTTCATATTCCAGGTGTAAGAAGAGAGTCTCAGTCCCCAGTAAATCTTGCATTTCTAATTATCATAAAAATATTCTTCTGCTTTTCTGAAAAGGAAAACTATAGCTGACAGGGTAATCCCAATGAGCAATATAATTACTTGTGTTGGTCCTCTCTTCCTTAACGGTTGCTCATTAAGAGCCTTGATGCTAGTGAAAATTGTGTCAACATTTTCTATTAATACAAAGCAGTAGCTTCCCAGTTGCTGACTCTTTTGACATTTCTAGCTGAAAGAAAAAAACATTTCAAAGTCTGTATTGTCTGTAAGGGATACAGAGAGTGGACAATCTGTTTATTCTTGCACATTTGCTTTCAAGGTTTAGCACTTGGTCCATGTACAAAGAGAGGAAATAAAGCAAAACATGCAAAGAAATCACAAACTGAATACAAGAGAGGTTTACATACACTGTGAGCAAACTGTGCAATTGGATCAAAGGGGGATACAGAGAATATGGGGCATTGACCCCCACATTTCTCACATCCAAAGCAGGAGCCAGTCTGGACAGAATATTGCCACTCACTAGGTGGGCTGAAGATCTGGCTCTGCTCCCTTTGTATATCACAAATAGATTACAGACAGTATCTTCCCCAGCGTAACATGCATCTGCGGTCTCCACAACACCCCTGTGAAGGTAAATGGCAAAACACATTTTGTGACTCTACACTGATCAATCTTCTGCAATCAAAAGAATACACGCAGCCCAAAGGCAAAGCTGCTGTGGCTCCCACCGCAAGGCTGTCACACTGAGCTGCACAGGGGAAGACAGAAGAAAGCCTCCCACAGCCTGGGTTCTGCTTCTGCCTTGCATTCCTGGGCAGACTTAATATGAGTCTTTTAACCTGTCTGAGTGACAATTTCTCTATGTAATGCTTGAAAATTGTACTAAAATGCTAGGATGGGAAGTGCCACAGACAAGCTGATTGTGGCAGTCGGCAACAAGTACACCTGCATCAGGTTTCCTGCCACAGGACTTCACATGCCAGCTTACCTCTTAAATGTGGGGATTTTTGGAGAAGACAACAAAAGGCTATCCCAAGTTTGATTTCTTTGTATTATTATATTTTCATTTTTTACTATCCTTTTCAGCTTTTCTGTCTCCTACTCTTACCCTGACCTGTTCCTTTGTGCTGCCCTTGATGCTTTCACAGGCTTAGCCAAGGAAATATTGCTCAATATATAAAGCTCTTTTCTGCCACTATTACTAATACCAAACAATACCATATAACACATAATTCTTCCTCTATAGCTTTATTCAGTATGAACAAAGGAAATCAAATCCAATCCACAGAATTTATTAGAGTATTTTATTTCAAAATAGTTTTCGAGCTTATCTACACAATTTTATATAAGAAATAGAATTTATCTAATACAGTACAAGTACTCCATAGAGAGACACCAAAGGGTAAGGAAAAGCAAGAAAGTAAACAAAATAACCCTGGTAGGGTATGCTTAGCTCTTACCTTGCAGTTCCTCCCACACATAAAAAACCCACATTGTCATATAATTTAATACATATTATACCGTATTTATTATCAGCTTATTGATACAAATATAAAAGAACTAATTTTATGAAAGCATGTATCTGCAAATTTTGTTATATGACCAATTAACATCTAACTGAACTTAATTTTAATAGAAAAATCAATGATTTCTAGAGGGCTACAGTCTTGCAGTGACTGCTTTGTTTATTATTAAATATCCTATTCTTACTTTCCAAACCATGATGTCTTTCTCAGATTAGTCAGCGGTGGTAGTCAGCCACTCAACACCTCATAGCCCACAGAAGTCTCAATAGGGCAGCTGACCACTTCAGAGAAAAAAATAGTCACCACAGCTCCACTGATTCCATCAACAGCCACCAAAAAGGGGTCTGGCTCCCCAGACACAGATCTATTTGACAGATAAACCTGCTACAACAATGGCCTTACTAAACTCTCCAGCATGCTTCCCCATCCTCACCAGCACCGCCTGCTCTTCTCAGATGCAGCTCTCATTGCCACCACTCTTCTTTTACCAAATTAGTCACCAAATTAGCTTCGAGACAGCCCTACTTTATTTTGCTGCACAGTAGCACAGACATAGGTGCTTTTTGTACATCATCTGCTAACAGCTCAATGGAGATGTACCACTCTCTTTCTAATTAACCTGGGCTAAACCACAGGCTACTTCTGGGAAAAAAAAAAAATCATTGTGAGACTGACTACCAATGTGTAACAAAGAACTGAATATCTGCACCCATATTCTTAAAATCAGTTTCTACTTGAAACACTAAGCATTCATTTTTAAAAAAGAAAAGAAGCAGCTCCAACTATGACAATGCAGCTATTGAATCTATTCACCAGTTAATGTGCTACAAAGACCTATACACAGATATTTTATCTACTTTAGCAAAACAGCTAGCTGCTCCACCTATTCATTCAATCTCCAGTTTAGCATCGTTGCCTCTCTAACATTTCTAGCCTCTAACCAGCCTCTTTAGTCCTCATAAATGCATTAACAAAGCTTCCTATCAACGCATCACCCCAAGTACTATTATTAGCTTAGCTTTAATATAACACAGAAATTAAGAATGGCTGCAGCTAGAAAAAGCCTATGTAGATGTTACTCATCTGACAGCTTCAGGCTTATTCTCAACATGTTAAATAACTCCAAAATGACTCAGCCAGCTATTCAATGACATCAACCCCTGCACAGCTGAGTAAGTAATGTCAAGGCCCTGTAAATGGAAGGAAATCCTATTATGAATGCCAGGCGGGGCATCAGTCTTTTCTTCCAAGCCACTGCTCCCTATGAATGATGGGAACAGCACTAAGAACCAAACACAAAGCCTGATTTCCAGGACCCACAGTAGAGCCACACATTCTTCCAAGGTGGGGACACCCAGGGAAAACTCCAAAATACTCCGGAGCTGCTGACATACTAATGGTTTCAAAGGCCAATCTTAAACAACAAAATTTCTACAATAATAGAAACAGTACAGAGGCTATAGTAGATAAACAACACCAGGCAGTTCAAGCTTCTTGCAGTTTTTGGCTTTTTTAATTTGCATTTGCCATTTTGTTCCTTCAGGTCCTAAGAACCCTGAAGCCATCAGGCAGCCCACAGCCAGGCAGGCAGGGAGAAGCTGTGCTCTGCAGCCCTTGGTCTGCAGCTGAACCACCTGCACTGCAAGTTCTTTTTTATAATGAAAAGTAAATTTCATTTCTGGGATTTTTCCATCTACAACACCTTCTGCTCCTGGATAGAACACATCCAGAAACTCAGGAGATGTCTTGCATGTCTACAAAGAGACACAACAACAACCCCCCCCCCCCCCAAAAAAAAAAAAGGGGGAGGGGGGAGGTGGGGGGGAAAGGGCTAAATGGATACACAAAGAGAAACTTTTAGTCACCACAAAATGTCCTGCCAGGGAATGCTTGGCAAATCAAGTTATTGAGGTGCACATAAGCGTAAGCAGATCCTTTCTGTCACTTCTCTCCCTCTGCTCAGTCACTGAAAAGGGCATGAAGGAGGTCTTACAGAAAGGAATATCCTTGCAGAAATGGCAGCTAGTCTGGGCTAACCAGAAAATGCTAGCTCAACCTCAAAACCAAAGTCTAACTCACCATTCAGAGCAAGGGAATCAAATTTCATTCTGTTTTTACTTTGGCACAGATGCCTTGGTTCAGCCTCTAAATTACACCAGTTTTTGTGATTAGGAGTCAGGGCCATTCTGTCCTTTAAAAAAAGTAGTACTGAGCTATGTCTAATGCATTAATACAAGTTGGGCAATGGGTAAGTTTTAACTCAGATATATTTATTGAAGAAAATTAAAGGAATGTAAAAAAATCTGACAATACACAAATTAGTAAAACTAAATGTCTCACTTCTCACACTAATTGCTTTTAGGGTTAATGAAAGAGCTTTTTCTCCTCTCAACTGTCCCGAAAGGTTTGAATTTTCCTCCATTCTTTGAATCCCCCTAAGGTATTGCTATAATTAACATTTGTCCTGGAGAATGATGGGCAGATTCAGCATGTTTTTGCTACCATTTCCATGTGACAGCTACTAAATTTCATCAGGGGAGCTCACACGAGCACCACTGCAACACTTGCTAGACTGGACCACAGTTCAGCGATGTATTACAAATGGGAACATTGCAGCTTACCCCCTCTGCAGCTTCTGCCATCTCAGGAGGGCAGCGATCACCCCTGTAACATAGCACCTACCTGTAGGCCACCAAACTGGCCTTCATATTATTTTCCTCATTAAGTGTAGAAAGAGAGTGCTGCCCGTATAGCCCAAGGAGAGCCAGATCTCTTTACAGAGATAAATAAGTATCTTCAGAGGACTGCATGTTTTATAATGACATCTATTTCTCTGTCACAAGCAGTCTGCCAGAGGCTTTTCCACTTTACAGAAGTTATAAAATTGACTGCATATTCCCTAAAAATAACTCTATGCTTGGCTCTCACTACAAGAATTTCATTCTTCCAGTGCTCACACACAGCTTGAGCTTTATTTGCACCAGTAAAAAAAAGAAGAGTATTTCATTTCAAGATCATCCGAATCATACTGAAAACAATTAATGTAACAAACTAAGTCACAGCCATGGTCTCAGTCATACTTCAAATGTTGGTATAACTTACATGAAGTAACATCAGAAGACATCTCCAACCAAGATACTCACTCAGATTACTCTCCATTTACCACTAGAGGCCAGCAGTTCACCTGCTGCTGCTACACTGAGGAGTACCTGGACACCTGAAAGTAATTCTGCTCCCTCTTCCACCTGCAAAACCATACCAAAATATGGTAGAAATACATATACTCCTATCTCACACATAAGGAATTGCTCTTCTTGTTCATAAGGATGCTATATATCGGGAGAGAGAAGTAACTTTGGAAAGCATAGATTTAAAGGAGGTACACACATGCACACAAAAAAAATCTTTAAAGGAAAATACAGAAGTATTGCAATGGGGGGAAAAGAAAATTCTTGGTGGTTCCTGCCCCCCCACTGAAAGCTGTCAGTCCAAGGAAGTGTACTAATTATTTTTTTATTTGTAATGCTGTCTCTGAAACCAGTATCTATGGCCTGAGATATGTCATTTAACATTTGCCTGCCCTTCCCTCCAGTTGTAACAGGCTGCCCAAGAAGCAAAGACAAAAATAGTTTTGATACCCAATTCCAGCATATCCCCTTGGAGACAATGCCTACTTTAGAAAACAGCAAGCAGTAATCATCTGAAAATACTTCTCTGTTTAGGCATCCAAAAAAGTAAAGATATTTGACATGCCTCTAGCATATGTTTATTTACCTTTATTTCCTTTGAAGACTTATTTCTACGTATAGGAGAAAGCAAGGACTACTAAAGAGCCCATATATCATAAAGCTATTACTCCATGGTGCCAAAATAACAAGGGAGAAACCTCAACTTATCACAGACGATGCACTATTGTAGACAGATACAGGAAAATGCAGCTTTGGACAAAAGCAGCTTAGCATTTTTGGGGTTTTTAGGTCCCTCTGGACTTAGGTATTGGCCATCTCCTAGGAATTTTATAATTTAAGAGCACTACAAGAAAACTACTTAAAGAGATTAAGCTATTCACTAAGAACTTTATCTGGCATTTAAAAACAACCAACCAATCAATTTCTAAAGGAGATGACTCTGTCTAAAGAAGAAAGCTTTAGTTACAGTTTTCCCAAGAAGCAGGCAACCTGGAAAAGATGAGCCCACCAATTTCTTCCCTTATTTCCACCTACCTGCAAACCAGTGGCTAAGACCTCAATGCAGATACTGCTCACACATAAATATCTTCAACACATTACAATCCAGTTTCTCCTTAAAAATGGGACCTCCTTTTAAGCACTTTTACACTATGAAATGAAATACTGTATTATGTGTATTTATGCCTGCTTCAGGTTCCATATCTGTGACTGGCTGGTGCACTTCCAGCAGGCAAAGAGTTGACACACTGAGCTCTTCAAGAGATGGGAACTATTAGAGGCAGCATAAGGTCAAATTCATGAGACTCTTCAAAATCCAAGAGAGGAACCTCTAAGACCAGACCTCACTATTTAGCACCATCTCACAGCAAGCAAAACAGCACAGCACATGGGAACAGTATCAGTCACATGCTGCACATCAGCCTCAGAAAAACCCCAACCACCAGACCCTCAAGTTCATTTAATGAGCAGCACTCCCCTGAACACAATGTAATTTCAGCAATTTATACCAGCTGTGAATCCATAGTGCATGTTTTTTTCTAACTCTCTATTAACAGCTGGTATAATTCTGTTAGAACTGTATCTTAGCACAGTTCAGCTGCAGGTCAGTCTGTTTCAAAGAAAGCAGAGATGATAATTTTGGTGAAACGGTTGCCTGAAATGCAATGAAATACTCATTAGGAAACTCAGGCTGCTTCTACCCTTGAGAACATTTATTAACCTTGGATTAGGATCCTCAAAGCCTTTCTGTTTGCAGTGCAGAGCCAGCCCTGTTTCTTTGCTGCCTCCATTTTATATGGTCACAGAGCTTACAGATTACTTGTGTGCCTGAAGGTTCTCTTCACAGTTTTAGAAGTCACTAAGCAGGTTTCAGGACAGTGGAGAATCAAGCCCCAAGAGTATTAAAATTATTTCAAAAAAAAAAAGACATAACCCCTAAGAGAAGGTAATTTCAGCCATTTAGCATCATTGAATCCTTCCCTTCTTTTTCCATGGACTTTCCAGGGTTATCAGGTTTGCACACCCAGCAATGGTCAAGCTATTACATTTATCAAAAAAAATTATGCAAGCTGACAGGAGTTTCTTGCAGCAGTAACAACCAAAGTGCAGAAGAGGGCATGACAAAGAGCTCAAAATAGAGTGTTGTTGTCAATGAAGCTTTGTCTGTTCATGTCGACTGAGAACCTGTGCTCCAGAAGAAAGGAAACAGAGAGGGAAAGGCTGGAATTCCCTAGCAGGCAGCTAAAGTAAAGTAAGACATACCTCTAACAGAGCTACTTAGGAAGTACTTCAGTAAGTACGCCTTAGTCCAGTAATTGCAGCAAGCATTCTGATAGCAGTAAATAGATTACTCAAAAGCAACAGCAATTCTTGGGGAAATGTGATTGCGAGAATGAAAGTTAGCATCTAACTCTTTTGTGTTATTTAGCATGTATCTTCCAAGTTGTACATGACCTGCATTTTCAAAGAGGAGAATAACTACTTCACCAAACCCAGGGAGAAAAAAGCAGTTGGAGAGACTTGCCCATTAACATGTAGCATAGTGGTTTGCAGATATCCAGATAGGCTTGATTAAATGAATTAATTACCCTCAGCTCCAAGACTTTAACTATCAGGTTTTTTTGACTGGCATTTAGTTTGCACAGGAGGCCCAACACTTCCACTAAGCCTAGAGTTTTTATGTGTACTGGAGACTTAAGACTCCCAAAACTTAAGACTGATGTGTCTGCAAATATACAGAAAAAAACACAGGTATACAGTTGTAGAGGTAACAACACATAGTGCATCTCACAGTTCCTTGCATGTCTTGGAAACAGCAAAAATTATATTTGTTTTAGAAATAAAATTATAATCAGTGACAGTAGGTCAGTTGGACATAATTTAATAACTTCATCTGATATTCTTCATTTCCAGGATTAGCATACTATATTGAGAAAGTCAATCTTTTTTTTAAAGTAGCACACTTGGCTGTCACAATCTACCCTTTTAAAACCTCAGAACATTTGTTCCACGTTAGCTACCACCCTAAAGACTGCAGTGACAGGCTCAGATCATAAAAACCATGTTTCTTCTTTTCTGCTGCAGAAAGTCCACCAGCTCACAACAGTGTGGGAGAAGAAAGAGATCTGAAGTTATCTGAATCCTGTCTTGTGACACATGCAAACTGACAGGTGTGGTTGGATATAGCTGCTAGAAAATATAGTACGTTGAGCAATTACAAACTCACTGTTTGTCTCAGGAAAAGAGAATTGTGTAATTAGTAAATCTAACTGAGTTTTACTGATTGAGCAACAATGTTGCCTCTTCAGAAAACTGATGAAAATGCCAACACAAAGTCCATAAATAGGTGCGCTACAGTTTACAGGCGTAGTTGAAAGGAGTCACCAAATGTGCTTACAGAACGTACTTTGTGTATAGGTACACTGCAGACTCTCACAGCTTGCCTATTTTAAAAAGATGTCAGAAAAAAAAGAGAAAAAAAAGTCTTATGCAAGTCTACCTTCAATACCCTGTGTGAACAGCCAAAGACCCAGTAGTTCATGCACTAACAGTGAGGATATATGCTTAAGAAAATAAAGGTTGAGAACATGGTCTATTGGCATGCAATCAGCGCTGTGCAAGCAATCCTTGATGCTGTCACACATGGGGTGTGACCCACCTTGATGGTCTATACTTTTCCCTGTCTCTTTTTCCATGAAAAAATGCATTCCAGCACCTCACACTCACATTTTGCCATGGGTTAGACAAATTTGTAGCATGCTTTGATGTCTTTGAAAGAACAACCTGAAGTGAAAAGTATAAACCAGTTTATGCAGATAGACACATTTCCAACAAAATTAGATGGAAGAGGTGAAAAAATCCCTCAACAAACAGCAAAGAATGTAATGTATAGAAAAAGAAAAAAACTATGTCGAAGAGGGGACTGCTCTGGAATGGGGTGAATACGCCATGTGCACACTATATCTTTCTCTTTTACCAATGAACTTTGTACAAAGGCGCTTGAAAACCTTTTGCTTAAAGGGAAACCGTAACTAATGGCATCTGCCACAGGAACTGATCAGCATTCACTGAATTGCACACCACAGCTTCAGACACCCTCAACTCCCACACAATAGATCACCAGTGCCTCTCGGGTTCAACTGGTCTCTAGTGTGCCACTAGACTTCAAAACAGGAAGGTTGTTAAGTGACAAGTAAGTCAATTGACAAAAGAACCAATCTCAATATACATAAAGCAACTAAACGAAGTGAACTTGGGTCATCTTGCTTACCACCACATGGCCTTCCATCCCTGGAGAATTTTTGATGCTCTCAGCTTAACAAGGCACTGATTCTTGTCTCACTCAGGCTCCAGGGGGCAGGACAGGAGCAATCTTTTGTGCCAACAGGGTAAGGGGAGGAAGGAAACACCACAATCTTGAAAAGTCTCATTCAGATACTTACAAAAGGGAAAAGACATAAAGGAAATGAGAAATAAATGTTTAAAACACGGTCTGTAGCCGACTGGAGGATTGAACCAGCACAATTTTGTACAGTAAGCAGTGAGAAATTGGTGACTTCAAGACTCAGAGAATCTATTTCAAAGATTTATACAGCATGCTTCATAGCATTTTCCTTTCTCATGGTGTCTTTAACTCTACAAAATATAACCAGATAAATGGCCCAACTCGTACTGCTTGTCTTACCCAATACAGAGTCTTAAGCAGTTTTGAATTTAAGCTGAGCAACTGGAGGTGTAAAATAAAAACACATTAGGTAAATCATAACCTCTGACTGGAAGAACCAAGAAATTGAATTCTGAATGTGTGTGTCACTCAGTAACCCCAGAAGCCCACCACACCTCGGGAGGTCTCCACTCCAGCCTTCTGCTCAAGCAGACCAGCCTGGGGGCTGACTGATGAGATTGACAGAACAGCTAACTTTTGTTGAAAGTATTTCTGAAAATTTTGGGGTAGAAGGGAGAAATAGGTTCCCAGATGCCCTGACACCCTGTGGGGAGGCCACAACTGGGGCTGACCCCCTTGACTGTGGCCACATCACCATGGATGTGCCTGGAAATCTCTGTCCCTGCCCCACCAGCTGCAGGATCCCCCTTGGCTCCCAGCTGCCCATCCCATGGGGTGCAGCCACCCCATGCAGTGCCCTGATATTGAGCACTGAAGCTAGGAAAATTTGCATAGACTTAGGCCAAGGCTTTCACTCTGTTATGCTGGAAATAAAAACTAAGTAGCACTCTGCAGAATTTAAGTATTAATAGAAGGGTTAAAAAGATGACAGTATAACTACAATAAGTAATCAAGTAGCTTCCCCAAAACTGGGTGCAAAGATTATAGCAAGGTCTATAGTTCAAGTTCTAAGAAAAGTTTCAAAGAGAAAGAATTGCTTTTAAAAATTAATTTTTAAAATACATTGTAAAATAAGTTTCTAGATCATAGAAGGTATTTTAAATAATGAAAAGAACTTAAAGCAACTTGAGTCTGGTTCATCAACGATTGACAATGCATGTTGTAGTGCAGAACAACATCTCTACTTACTGATTCACATTAGTAATTTACCCAAAGGTAATAAAACAAACCTTTATTTTGTAGGTTGGTTACATTATGAGACCAGTAAAAAGCAGGTAGATGTGTTCCAGGTTTTCTGGGGCAAGGTATCTAGTCTACTTATAAATGGCATTTATGAATTACATAAGCAAAAAAAGAAAATTGCCAGTATGTTTCTTTTTAAGAAATATTTCAATTATTGAACAAATATCACGTTCATAGAAAAACAGTTGCACTTCTATAACAGGCAACTTTAATGAGTCTATTTACATAAAAATGCTTGATTCTCAGCTTCAAACCACACCAGTGCCTTCTTTCAAGTCCCCTGTTGGGCATCCAATTAAAAGTAAGTATTATGAAAAATCCTCACTGTTTTATTCATTTGAGTCTTATTCTAGGACTATTCCCTGATAGTAGTCTTACCTGTTTCCCACTAAATACTCTAGGGCATCCATTGCTGATAAACAGATACATGCATCCCACCTCTGACCCTATTTCAAAGAGCGTAGATTGATTTATGGATTGCAAAATGGTCTAATATTGCTTACAAAATCTCCTACCTGCTATTGCAATGAAGATAAACCAAGAGTCTCCTCCACACAACAGAGGTTGTTTTTTGCCACTTACAAAAGAGATGAAGGTTTAATTTCTTTACTCTCTGACTAAATTTAGCCATTCACAGCTATGCAAAGCTAAATACATACCACCCTACCATCTCACCAAAAACTGCTGGGTCCCTATAGAGCCCCTACAGCATGAGCAGAGCAACCAGCAACATCCACACCATCCCAGGTGACAAGAACCACCACCTCTCTTGCAGGAAGGCTGCTGCATCAGGCTTTATTTCAAAGCCAAACAGAACAAATACCAGGACTCACCCCATTTAACATCCCTTGTTAACATCCCTGCAGCTTTGTCCTGTGGTCATTTAGGGGATATATCCTTCTCTTTGTAAGAAAAGTTCCTGCAATCCCAGCCTGCTGCTCTCTCTTTGTAGGGGCAAGGCAGAGAGGAAAAATCCTTCTCTGAAGCTCTGTGCTAGCCTAAAACCATATTTAAACCATGGGAAACAAGGTCCTGGGACAGATCCCCAGCATATACGAGTCCCTTCCTGTGCAGCCATGGCACCCCTGCATGGTCCAAATGCAATCATCCTCCCTGTTTTGGTGGTGCTTCTCGTAAGAGCAGCTTGAAGCCAGCCCTTACTATTGGCAGCAGCGCAAACCCCTTCACATTAGATTTGCCTGAGTTTAAACAGCACTGAGCCATGCAGTGAAGACACAGCCCAAAATTCAAGTTCTTCCAGAAGAGCCAACCAGGAATGTAACATTATGATATTCCTTAAATTCCTCAAGAAAAACTAAGACAACACTTTTTTTCAATCATTACTATGGTTATTACCTATACTACTATATTTTAAGATTTAATATTGCCCCAATTCACAAGTAATGGAGGAGGGCCAGAAAAGCAAGAGCTCTGCCAGGTCTGCTCTGGTCTGGTTTGGGTTCTTTCCTGGAGTGTGCAATTGCTTTCAGAGAGATGAACTGCCCATCACTGCTGAAGACTTTGCTTCAGGAAAATCCACAGTGCTTTTAGTCCTTTTATCTCACAGAGGTCACCCTGAAAGCTGCACTCAAGAATCACAACAAAAGCACATCTGATGTAATAAGCTTGGCTACTGAGAAGGAAAACCCCACAAGCTTGAAACAAAACCTCCAGCAAAAGATTTTTGTGTGCCTTGTGGCACACGCAGCCATCAGCAATTTATGACTTCAAAAAAGAGCTAAGGGAAGGCTTCAGGTAACCTGCATTTTGCTATTAAACACTGACTTGATTTGCTTGGCAAAAAGCTACTCTTCTTATTTATAAATTAAGATATGGAAAGTTTACTGTCCTGCTCCTCTGGTAAAGCCTAATTTTTGTACATTCCATTTTATTCCCCAGTTCCCAAATGCAACTGTGCAAATGCTTAACCTGATGCACTGAGCTAAAGTCAATAGCATCATCCAAGCGCTTAATACCAAACATGATGGTTTAAATTTCTGCCAAAGCAGAACATAGAAACCAACCTGAAATTCAGGTCTCCATTCTTAAGTTTGGATGAAACTTCAACAGATCCTGGACACTGCAGGATGGAGGGACTATTAAGGAGACTGTCCTTAATACCCATCTTGGAGACACAAAACGACAAAGCAGTAGAACAGAGATTTGTACTCCTCTCCATTTCAGACTGAGTCTTTAATTTCACAGACCTATATGTTAATGGAGTAGTTTGTTAATCTGTTTCAGTCCTGATCCAAATGTAAATGCATACCTTATTCCAGACCTTTGCTGAAGATGCTTGAATTAAGCTGGTGTAAAGCATCATGAGAAGCAGAGAGTAACAAAAATGTATCATGGGTTCCTTAAGCCAAACTCTTACTGATTGTACAAGACACTTGGAAAGCTGAAAACCTGATTAAAAAAAGATGCACAATGATGTCATATAAGCAGTATATCTGTATTAGCCCAATTTTACAATTTCAGTGTATGAAAATAGATACTGCAGTCTCTGTGTACATGCTGTGTAAAGCTATCTGACACATAAATACGACTTTCTGAGGTAATAAAAAGCAATCATTTCCAGAGGAGCTGATGTTGCCCAGCACCTGTGGGAGATGAGTTACATGATCCACAGGATCACCTCCCTGGAGCTCCAAGAGCCTCTCACCCCTTTTCCATGGCTTTCTAACTAAAGCCTAGAGTAAGATGTCTTTTCTAAATACCAAAGCCTGGTCTGAGAAGGAGATGGGTAAGGGGTGCTAAGCAGGACCTTTTTATTAGCAGTGGTTCTAAGACGGAACACTGTTACACACTGCAATGATGTACCACAGCAACAGTGTACGAGCAGGCTTGAAATATCCAAATGTAAAGCAAGTTTATGATCTTAATATTCCTAAGCAAGCAAAAATCTTGAAAAAGAAGTTTATAGACATTTCAAAATATTGTTTTCCAATATGCAGGCCAAAACTTTCAACCTTACCACAAGCAAAAAATTACTGCATTTAGTAAAAATATTTGTTCATAACTTGCTGGTAACAAATACCAGCAGCTCTTCTCCTTTTCTTCTACCAAAATATCAATTGTTTACTAAGGGAAAACATGTGCAAGGAAAACATCTGAATCCCTATTAAGAAAAGTGCAGAGTATTTCACTTTCATAGAAAAATGTTGACAAATGAGCTATTCCTTGAAAAGATTTATAAATCAGCTAGAGATTTTTGTCACACCAGGCCTAAAACAATGTTACCACGCTTTGAGCAGCTCAGGAATGCTTTTGTTTGAGCATAGAACTTTTCTAAACATACCGAAGCTCTGCTAACAGCCACCAGTCTTCAAGTAGAAGCCCTTGGAGAGGTATTACCCTGAAAGCCATTTATCTTTTACTTCAATTTGCAAGCAAACACCAACACAGAGAGCCATTAGAGAACAAGTGCTCTCTGGATGCTGAAAATCAATGGAGGAAAATTAAAAATCAACAAAGCTCTCACATATAGCCTTCTAAATGAAATGGCTTGTGATCCAGTCAATCCTTGTTAAGAGGAGAGTAAAATAAATTCTTAATCAAGGATGAGCTCTAGTGACGCTTCTTACCATATTTATATTGCATATCATACATCTCTAGCTGCATTCTGTGTCACAAGGATATAATCTGATAATAAAGACACTCATAGTGCATAGAACAATTGAAGTATTTTCAACACTCTCTTTCTAGTGGCAGACAAAAGGTTTAGCCTCCGAGAAAGGTAACAACGTGTGAATGAAGTGATACAAGTAAACATAGCAGAAGTTTAGTACAACATTTTGATAGGTACCCTTTGACTTACATCCCGAAGAGTAAAACCACCTAATTTACATTTATTTTATTTTTTTATATATTTTTTTTTAAAGTATTCAGCTAGTTACCAGTTGCTTCAGGTCAGCTTTTAAAGCAGCACTGGGAGCAGCGCTTTGCCTGTGATGTCTTCCATGTTACTCACAGCCACGGAAAAGTAAAAAAAGTAAAAAATATTTTAAAGATTTGTCTGTGCTGCCTTACCTACTAATCACTGTCACCCTCGACCAAGACAAACCACTGCTCCTGAGAATGTGACATTTCCAGGAGAGAAGCCCGCCTCAGGTGTGTGCAGGCTGATGGTCTGTTACCTCAGGTGGCCGCGTTGCAGGGAACAGCTAAAAGGCTGTGCAGTATTAGAGGGGTCGAGATGGAGATAGAGAGGTGGTTACAGACCCATGATCCTGTAGTGGGCACCACAGAGAATGAGGCACCTTGGACTCTAGTGACCCACAAAAAAGGACTCTGCTTCAGTCTCCATCCTCCAGCATCACAAACAGGAACAGATACGAAGCTTTAATGGCAATAGATTCCCACGAGCAAGGTCTGCATGGAGAAACAACACCAGCAGCATGCCATGGTCACCACAAAAAGCAATGCTGAGTGCTTCTGGTGGGTGACTCCCTGTTGAGGGGCCCTGAGGCACCACCTGCCTGCCAGGAGCTACTGCTGAGCTCCTGGGCCAAGCTGCTGCTGAGATGGTGCCACAGCTTGCAAAGAGCACAGGCAGCAAGTAGCCCATGGGCCAGCAGTGTGCCCTGGTGGCCAGGAAGGCCAATGGCATTCTGGGGTGCATTAGGAGAAGCGTGGCCAGCCCATGGAGAGATGTGATCCTCCCCCTCTACTCTGCCCTGGTGAGGCAGCATCTGGAGTGCTGTGTCAAGTTCTGGGCTCCCCAGTTCAAGAGGGACAGGGAACTACTGGAGAGGGTCTAGCAGAGGTTACAAAGGTGATTAGGAGACTGGAGCATCTCCCTGATGAGGGAAGGCTGAGGGAGCTGGGGCTGTTTAGCCTGGAGAAGTCTGAGAAGACCAAGAGGGGATCTTATCAATGTCTACAAATACCTTAAGGGCGAGTGTCAGGAGGCTGGGGCCAGGCTCTTCTCAGTGGTGCCCAGCGACAGGACAAGGGGCAACAGGACAAACTGCAGCACAGGAAGTTCCATCCAAGTATAAGGAAGGACTTCTTTACTTTGGGGGTGACAGAGCACTGGGACAGGCTGCCCAGAGAGGCTGTGGAGTCTCTTTCTCTAGAAACATTCAAAATCCATGCGGACACAATTCTTGTACAACCTGCTTTAGGAGAACCTGCTTTAGCAGGGCACTGGATTAGACGATCTCCAGAGGTGCCTTCCAACCCTGACCAATCTGTGATTCTGTGACCAAGTATTGATATAAATAAATCAACAGAATGCAATGTCACATGTATAAACCACTCCATTACATCAATAATTACAATAAACATGCTACAGTGTGAGATATGCTAGCAAAATAGGAGATCAGTCATCAAGACAATTATTAGCCATCCTAATGTAACAGTTTCTCCATGATTTAATAGGTGTGGCACAATTAAGTAGTGCTGTCCAACATGTATGGAAATAATCTGTACCGATTGAATTAATTTCCCATATTATTTCCGAATGACGAAAAGGTCAGTGTTTCCACTTTTGGAGATAATTCTTCAGCATGGCAAGAAGACGTAAATTAAAGTTTTTCCCTAAATCTTTCTTATTTTCCATTATAAATATGACTTCTGAGGTGAAAAATCATCAGACATGAGGGGCCTCTTACCTAAGGCATCTCCTCCCATTTGCCTACACCCTGTTCAGCAACTAACACTGGTAACACTACATTAATGCAAAGGATAGGGTAGGAAACCAAGTGCAACAATTTCAACTGAGAGCAAGTAAAATGCTAACAGGACCAGCTCTCTAAGCTGTCTACCTTTTTACCTGTTGCTGCAATTGCTTCTAAGTGTCTGTGCAAGATTACTGCATGGCACAATGGCAAGAATTGATTGGTTCACAGTAGTACTAGGTGGACATGTTTAAGCAATGAAGCTGTTAATTACTTCAGAAGACCAGAACAGTCTGAACCTTTGATATCAACATGGTCATGGATTTCTCCATTAATTAATGCATCATAGTCCCAGCTGAGGCTCTTCCAGTGAATCATCCATAGTTACATGTTGTAAAACAAACCTCTCCTTCCAACCTCAGCCAGCCAAATCTGGGCAGAATATGTTATCTCTTTCCCTGTGTTTCCAGAGAATAATCAGTACTTCAGGCTGTGTTCTTAAAATCCTTTTCCACACGTTTTACTCAGTATAATGGAATTACAGATCCAAACAAAGCACAGCACATAACCCACCCACAAACTTGACTGTTACCTTTTTTGATTGGGCTGTTTTCAGCAGCAGCAAATGAAGTCCCTCATCCTTGCCTACCACTGGTGAAGAAATTGCTTGACCTTCTAGAAACATACAGACTTTGAACACCATTTCACATACCTTTCGTCTTTATCTTTTGCAAGGATGGACTATATTCCACTATATGCAAGCTCCTGGGCATAAAAAGTCTCTAAGATTTACCATCTTTTCTTCTTTACTAGTGTGCATGTGCTAAGAATATGGGCATTACAGATATCTTCTGCCACAAAATACAAACTCTAAACTACACAAAGAGTTACATGTAATAGGTTTCTTATAACCATGAAGACAGATGGCATGGCATATCTGAACACAAACATGACAGATTTAGGACTATGTACATCTGTAGAATTGACTCTTCAGGATATTTGTTTGGCAGTCAAAGTGTTCTCTGAAATGCTAAAAATAAAAACTGACAACTTATTTTTTCCAGAATAAAGACACGTTCCACAGGTCTCCCCTCTGGTGACTAACTCAATAAATCTTAGCTAACAAACTCAGTAATTTTTATTAGGTAAAAGTATAGAAGCTAAAATACAAACTGTATTGAAAGTTTTTGTTTTATTTTTATTTCTAAAGTTAAAAATTTCAACATGGTTGGTTGGGTGAAAAAGAGAGAATAGCTCAGGGCATTTTCGTTGTTGTAAAGCTCAAGAAAACTTATGAGAAATCACAGTAGATTTTCTCTTATAAAAACAGGCAAAGGTAAAATGGCAGTTGCCAAAATCTTGAATATGTTGCTCTCTCTTCCCTAGCAAGGCCCATTTGATTGCAACTTGACTCTTCAGATGTTGTTTTAACACCTCTTGAGATACACGAAGTTGATGTCTATGCTCCCCTGAAGACAGGAACATATTTTTCAAGACTCTAGGCTGGCAGCCACACTGCAGTGAAACATATGCTGCACTGTTACTTCAGATAACAAACGGCTTCTCTTTTGTTCAGCAATTCAGCCACACAAATAACTTATTTTGTCTCCAGAGACTTTTGAAATGAGTGAGTTCTCTTCAAATAGGCATCAATGGCGTTGTGTTTACTGGGTAATATACTTCTAGTGCTGGGTTAGATTATTCCAACCAAGGTATGGTAACTGAGCTGACTTTTGTAAGTAGCAGCTGAGGCAAATCAGTTGTGACTTTGCTATTCCCAACAGTAATCCTTATGGAAAGACTATAAATATTGCATACCCACCATTACATGTGATGAACAAATATTGACAATATACTGTATTCTGAAATAGTCAGTAAGTAACCTCATTCACGTGAAAGAATCCCATTTACAGAGAGTTTTTTTAGATTGAGTAAACATACACAAGATTACAAAGACATCTGATGACACAGCTTTAAAAACCTGAACTACTGACACTGGTCACCAGCTCGAGCCCCTGAGACATCACTGATCCCCATAGTGCCATTCCTTTGGCATGGAGAGCATTTAGCCTGGATCATAGATTCTTCACATAGAACTAGACTCATATAAAGAGGATCATGAGAGGATTAGGAACACCACAGGAACCATCATCACAATTTTTGTCTGCGGTATTTGGAAGCCACCATCACCATGGTGCACTCAATTCCCTTATCCAGAATATTGAAATCTTTATCAATGATCTGGATGAGGGGATAGAGTGCACCCTCAGTAAATTGGTAAATGACACCAAGATGGGCAGAAGCATAGAACTGCTCAAGGGCAGGAGGCTCTGCAGAGGGATCTGGACAGGCTGGACCGATGGACTGAGGACAATTTTATGAGGTGCACAGAGGAGAGGTGATGGGTCACAAAAACCACACACAATGCTACGGGCTGGGGGCAGAGTGGCTGGAAAGCTGCCTGGGGGAAAAGGGCCCATGGGTGCTGGCTGACAGCTGGCTGAACATGAACCAGCAGTGTGCCCAGGTGGCCAAGAAGGCCAACAGCATCCTGGCTTGATCAGAAACAGTGTAGCCAGCAGGACCAGGGCAGTGACCAACCCCCTGCACTCGGCACTGGTGAGGCCATCTCTCAAATCCTGGGTTCAGGTTTGGGCCGCTCACTGCCCCAGGGACATTGAGGGGCTGGAGCACGTCCAGAGATGGGCAACGGGGCTGTGAAGGGTCTGGAGCACAAGTCTGATGGGGAGACACTGAGGGAATGGACACTGTTTAGTCCAGAGAAGAGGAGGCTCAGGGGAGACCTTACGGCTCTCTACAGCACCCTGACAGGAGGCTGTAGCCAGGTTGGGGTCACTTTGTTCTCCCAAGTAACAAGTGATAGGACAAGATGAAATGGCCTCAGGTTGTACCAGGAGGGGTTTAGATTGGATACTAGGAAAATTCCTTCACCAAAAGCACTGTCAAGCATTGCAACAGGCTGCCCAGGGAACTGGTTGAGTCACCATCCCTGGACATATTTAAAAGCTGTGTAGATGTGGTGCTTAGGGCCATGGTTTAGTGGTGGAGTTCGCCATGCTTGGGTTAATGGTTGGACTTGATGATTTTAAACATCTTTTCCTACCTAAATGATGCTACAGTTCTATGGTACTACAATGTAAATAGAATTCACACCCTAGAGCTTTAGAAAGAGAATGTAAGTTTACATAGAGATTTGAGCAAGATAATGCCAACAAAGAACAATTTCTTTGTCCGAAGGAAAGGAACAATACATTATGAAAGCAGAGCACTATTTTGAAGTGATTCTTGACCAAAATTGCCTCTGATATGCAATTTTGCATCCACTGTGCAATTCCCTTAGCTTCCAATGCTACAGCCCCTAGTGGTGCCAGTGCAAGGCTGCCCAGCAATGCAGGCTGAGCTGAATGCTGCTGTTCCAGGCGTGAGGGTGCTGGGAAAAGCCCCCTCCAGGCTGATCTGCAACTGGAAGGGTAGGAGGAGAATAAGACAAGTGGAATGGAAATAAACTGGAAAGGAAAGCTGAAGGAAGAAGCAGTTAGATCAGGGAAACACTCTTTCAAGGCTTTCACAGAAGCAAAGTGGGGAGAGATATGCCATTTCCAGCAGCTCACTGCTCCCAGGAACTGTTTGGCCCTAAGTCATAATGAATAAAAGCAAACCAGGTCACGGTAATGCCAGACCTCTCCAGGTTATTATTGCAATTCTACCTATCTGGAAAATCTATACTCAAAACACATGAAAGGCCAGATTGCAGCCCTGTACACTGTTAAACAACAGCCCTAGATGAAAGAGCAAGCTGGAGTACTCATGATTACCATATAATATACTACAACAGAGCTGGGCAAGCCTAAATTGGATGTTTCCTCCTCATTTTCTGTTTCCTTAAGAAATCAAAATAAGCTGGAAACCCAAACACTTCAGGGAAAAAGCACAACATCTTACTGTGCAGCCATCAACATATATTTACTGGATTTAAAAGTGGAGCAAAAATTCATTGTACATTCTTACGTTACTTTTCACCTTTGAAAGATCTACTAAAAATGGCTTAGACCTTTTTTTGAGATTTCTGGTAAAAGTCTGTAGCCCCTACCACAGAAGATGTCGTTGCCAGTTTACAACTGCAGTGTTCTCTGGGGATAATTTTGTTAGCTGAAGCTTATAAACTGACCTGCAGAGAAGGCAGAAAGGGGATCTCTTGGGTTCTGCCACTGCATCACTTGGTGATTTTTAAATAGATTTATTTGCCAGCATGAACATTTAGAGATTTAGCCTTTTTTCTAGTTTTTGCCTGCTTGATATTTATCTTACATTTGTGAACATGGCTTAAATGCAGTGGCAGGTGACGCAGTAGTATTAAGGAACAGTGAAGTGTCCAACCTCAGCCACTGACAAGATGCAGTAGTTTTCCAGTTAAAGAGAGCAGCCAAGGGGGTAAAAAAAAAAAAAACCAACCAACAAACAAACTCCAGTGTCCTATCAAAATGTCCAAAAAAGATAAATGACTGGCAATTAACTAAATCATGGACCACCGAATACAGGAAAAAGGAAAAACATAACACTGTCACCTGCAGACTATGAGCATCAGCCTAGTGAATTTGACTCTTAACATCTTAGATTAAAAAAAAAAAAAAAAGCCGGGGAAGAGGATAATCCCCTTATTAACGAATCAAAGAATGTCATGATGAGAAAAATCTGTAAGCAAAGCAGAATACATTATAGCTTTGAGATAAACTCCAAATTATAAGTAAAAAATTTACTAGCTACCAGAGAAAAAAATTATAAGATTCTGGCACTTTACTAGCTATTAAAATGCCAGCATACTTTCAGAAAAAATAAATTTTGGTCAGAAAATGCTGAAGTGGCAAAAGCAATGTTTTCCAATACACATTTTAATTTTGACAAGTTTCCCAATTCAAATATTAATTTTACTTAGAAGTATTTATTATTTTTATAAGTAAACCCTGACATATTTTTAAAACACTACATTTAAGAGGGTTGGTCACATTTTAAACAACGTATTTCACTTAATCTCATCTGCTTTTCCTCATCTTGGTGCTATCAGCTCTTTTCCCTGTTTTTTATTTTCATCTGTAAGTCACGACATAAATATTTCAGTAATTTTCAGAGTAATGATAAACATTTCTGACCTTATCCTAACCCAACCATGATTAAATCTACTTAATTTTCCAAAATGATAACACAAAAATGTGTAAAAATCTACTTGGCTCTTGCTCAAAGCTAATTATGATCTTACCATTGAACATACTTCCCAAATTTCAGTCCGTCATTCCGGAAATACTAACTATTCTGATTTTTTTTCCCAAAATTAAGCTTTCATATATTTTCATACTTATAATATTTATGTCATTGCTAGACTTTCCACAAGCCCACACCCTCTCTTGAACTGGTAAAAATGTGTTTGATTTAATTAATCTATTATTTTTATGGAGAGGCAAAATGTTGGTTTTGTGCTTCAAGCTGAGAGGCTGGTTTAGATGTGTGGAATACTATTAAATTTATGTCATTCCTTTCCCAGACAAGTAATTTACATCTTTGTGTTTCCACATCTGTAAAAGGGAAACCTTATAACCTCTTCAGAATTCTCAATGTTATTAACAGGAGACACCAAATCATCTACGCACATATAAAATTTTGAGATCTTATGGCCGAGTACAACTCACAAGTGGTTTTAATATGGGCTTACAATATACCATGCAATATTAGAATGGAACGTTACTACCTGCTGAACATCATTTTATTCCGGAAAGAACAGTTTTATAGACTTTGCTTAAGTCAAGTGAAAAGTTATGGCTGGACCTTGCAATAAGCATGGGAGGGTTCCAGAGGAGCCTTTGGGCTTTGCAATCCCAAAGCCCAGCAGAAAACCTGTATCCCTGAGCTCTACATAGCAAAGATGTAAAAAACGGAGGCCCAGATCTTCTGCTCCTCTGTGTTACGGCACCTTGCAGAAAAGCATTTCTCAAACCTTCAGCTGCAGCAAGTAAGAGAACTGTTGCCCTTGCTGGAGCCCACAGAACGAACAAAGTGTAAGACACTGTTATTCTCATGGACAGACTGGAACTTTTAGCCAAACCACCACTAATTTATGCCTGCCTGCATTGCATCACAAACTGTGAAAGCACTTAAACACAGAAAATCCTATAAAGTGATGCAATGTGTGAAAAAATTAGTTCACTGGTATGGCTGAATGAAATAAACGGGATACATATTAGCACTAAAAAAAGAATGAGTCCAGTGCATTCAATATCTTAAATTGACATGCAATGTTTGCTTATTCCCAGGGATCCCAGTCCGATTTCTGTAGTCATAGTTACCGTGAAAGCACAGCTCTTTATGCAACTAGCAGTCATCATTTCTGGCACCAAGCTTTCCAAGATAAACGCTCCACAGTCCCTCAGTGCTACCTGAGGTACCTCCCTCGCCAGCCCTTTCCACTGGATCTCCCTGCGTAAGACTTTGTGTCTAATAGAAAACAACAAGAGCATTTTAAAGTCTAACCTGAAAGGCAATTCAATGTCCAGACTGATAATATTGTTTAGAGGACTGAGAACAAGTTTGTAAACATGTGAACTGTAGATGCAGCAATTGCAGCAGAAATTAATCCTGTTCCATTTGGGGCAAGTAGATAATTTCCTCATTTATGTGAGAATAGGAGTACTACCATCATATTAAAATTATTACCTGTCCTGAACCAGCCATGTCTGATAAATGCTAAACAATCTTAAAAAACATAGGAACAGGTTTATAACAATTATTTTCAGCATGCTGCAAATCTTAAAATGCTGTGATGTGACACAAAAAGTACATTATAAATATGCATTCCTCTTGAAATGGGATCATAAAGATACATAGTGCTTATTTAGGGACCATAGGTGCTCTGCAGACTTCAGTATTATTGTCTTAAGTTTATAAATAAGAAAACTAAACCAGACTAATTCTGTACTTTTTGCAAAACCTTGTAATCTGTCCTCAGGGTAGATTGTCAAATCATGTAATGTCACAGTGTTTTTGCACAAGGCAAATTATATTACAAGGTGCAAGTCAATGGGAAGTCAGGCTTCAGGAAGGCTCAGAACTTGCTCAAGGTCATAGAAACTGAAGTCAGGTCTCCTGGCTAACAGCTCCCTGATTGAAGCATCCTAGTGCTGTGGTTGAAGAGATTCATTCTATGAATTATAGTTAAGGATGTGTCAGCAGATTTATTATTATCTCAAGAAAATTGTGATTTTTTAATAGAAACATAGACCATTGGTTACATTCTTCTAAATATTATTTTTGTTTAGTAATTGTAACTAAGAAAGAAAAATTCAGTCCAGAATGTCCTTGGCGAGATGTAGAAAGGAGTAATGCTCAGAAGTGGAAGAAAGAAAAGCAGGAAAACAAGAAAGCGTTGGAAAGAGCTTAAGAGACAGGACAGAAAGATATGATGAAAGGCTGCAAAAAATCATTGTGAATACAAGGGGGAGAGAGAAATACCAGTTAGACATAAAACAAAATAAGCTCGCAGAAGATGTCTCCTCAAGACTAAATCAGGAATTATGAAGAATCCACTATTCATTTGATAGCAATCTTCTGCTGTGAAGGGACAACAGCAACTTAGTGTGTTACTCTGACAGATGGAAAAAAAATCTATCTCTAGCACACCTGGAAGAGGTCACTGTCAAGAAGGCTTCAGAGGTGGCAGTTAAACATAAAAGATTTGGGTTTCAAGGAGTAAGAATCTTTCTCTACCTGAAAGAAACACATTGTGTGAAAATAAATATTAAAAAAAAAAATTCTTGGTTTACATTGACATTAATTATTGATTACTATATTCAAATAAATGGGTACAGGCTGCATGAGTCGGATATGATCAAAACATATTTGTCACAGGAGTCCTGCCTTTTCAGAAGTTTGCTGCTTCAGGGTGCTGGGGCTACTGGGAGTCAGAGCTCATTTCAGAGTTAGAAATACCTAAACAAACAGTTACATTCATCCCTTGTAGTAAATGCCACAAAGACAGTGGAATAAACAAAATCACTGGATTGCTTAACTTTCACAGCATTTCAGGAGTCCTATACGAATTATGCCATGACAGCAGGATTGCAGCAGCAGTTTTACTCCTGGCAGTGTCAGGGGGCAGCAGCCACAGGGATTCTCAGTGGGGCAAACACACTGTCAGACCTGCAAAACGGACACAGAAGCAATTTAAACCCTGCTCATTTCCACTGTGCTTCCATGCCAGCCCTGGGGAGAAACTCCTGCTGCATCTCTACTCCTGAGAAAGGCAGAGGAGTTTCTCTGGTCAGCACAAGTAGAGGGAAGTTGAACAGCTGCAGTAAGGAGAAGCAGAATTTGACACATCAGTAGATTGGAAAATGCTAGCAGAGCATGAAGCGTGGAAGCTGGGACTTGTGCTCCATTCCATCATTGGGGAAATGAGGAGGAAAAGCACAGGTCTCCAGAAGATGCAGAAGATCCATCAGTAAACATGATGAATATGTTTCAAACACACTACACCATTATTTTCAGGCTATCTGGGAGAATATGCCTACTGGACATTGTTCTTGCAAACCTCTTGAACCGTATTATTCGTCTTTCTTCAAAAACTCTTTATAAGTTTTCATATAACCACCACAACATTGTCCTATCATCTAGTTGTTGCTGTGGTTAGACTTAGTTAAGATGAAAGATTTCCCAATTTCCTCCCTTTTGTAACACAGGAACCTTGATACGTGCCTCTAGGCGGAATAATTAGATGGAAGTAATCTCAACACGTGGGATAACAGCAACAGATATAAATAATCTAAATTAATCACAGAAAAATCTCACCTGGTGTATTCCAGTTTAGCAGAAACCTGACTACAGACCTACCTGTACCCATTTCATCATAGCATACCAGGCAATCAAATAAATACTTACTAAGTACCATAAGGAGCTTGTTACTAATCCTTTACCATTTCCTCTTTACAATTAGCTTCTCTTTCTTTTCTCCTTTTTCCTTTTGCAAAGATTCAGGACTGCTAATATAAACACCTCTTCCTTTCTGGTTTTATCTGTCACAGATTCCATGCAAACCTGAATCATCTCTATTCACTCTTCACATGGACACCTTCTCCTTTGACATAGTGCCAGATATTATAAATTGCCTCCTTGTTATATTTATTTCTTCAAGCTCCATATTGCATCAGAAAGTCTTCTAGGATGATATTCTTGTGGAAATGTATAGTCTTAAAAAAAGTTGAGCATGATCCTCTTAGCTATTGATTAGAAGACAGTTGTAGCTCTAGCTGGGACACAAGAAAGTCTCTGCCATGCTGGAGAAAAGCCTGGGTTTCATTCAGGTCTAGAGACCTACCGCAGACAATTTGGGTTGATTAGTTGATTTTGTTTGTCCCACTAGTGGTTATCTCAAGCACAGGAGGAATTAAGAAGTACTTTCAGGTTAATGAGCCCATGGGCAAGCTGGACAATGGACATATATGATCTGCCTCGTGTCCTGCACAGTAAATCTACCATCACCACCCTAGATTCTTCTTTGGCATATGGCTCAGATTTACATTTTGGCCTAAGTATGAGAATCTACATTTTAAAATAAAGAGCTTTGAATTGACAGGCTGGTCTAAATTTTGCTAAATTGCCCTTATTTTCAGACATACCAAACCAAAATCCTAGATCTTAAAAACCCCTCTGGTGTGGAACATTTTGCTTTCCCGTTTATGGCTGCTCTCTGACTAGCCACCCACGCAGCGGCACACACCGCTGCAGGTGATGAGGGTAGCTTCAGACTGGCTTTCTACTATATGATCTTGATTGACTATTCCTATTTCTCCAAGCAATGACCCCTGCTCATCATAATAGGAAATAAAACTTTGCTGAAAATATGATGCTTGGATTCCTTCTCTTCCCAGAATTACCAGGAGGGAAATGGATGTCTCTCAAGTGCAGAATCATATGCACAATGGGCTCTTAACACTTGCTCACAGGTCTTTTCCATTTTCACATAAATCTTTTTTATGTCGTACTCCCACCAACTAGTCTTTTTATTTTTGGCTTCACTACAGTAAACTTAATTTAACATTACAGCTTTTTGGTAGTTGTTGGTCTGCTTTTATGATTAATGAGTTTTAGACAGGAAATTCATAAAAACAGAACAAAAGAATCTATAATAAGCATGCAGTAAAGACAGGACTATTTTTCCTTAGAATAATTGTATGCCTGAGCACAAAAGAATGTGGAAGTTGCACATTAGGCTACAAAATCACAGTGGAAGGTCAATCTCAACAACTTCAATTGAGATCTCTACATTAAGCATCAAATAAATTATAGGATAGAATAATAACACAGAATGTCTGTTCAAGTATGCACCCATTTAGCCCGCACACCTCTGCCCTGATGAGTAATTATTCTACCATGGCAAACCTGCACACTAGTCATGGCACTCTACTGTTCACTTGTATTATTAGCCAGGTTTGTTGGTTTGAGGGTTTTTGTGGGTTGGGGGTTCCTTCTTTTTTTTTAAATGAGATGAAGTCTTTGGCCACACTCTACTCCAGGTGCTGGACTATAAATCAGTTATAGGTTAAAAGGAGCAGAACTATAACAAAAAGGTTTAGAGGCAGCTTCAGACTGCATGGTTCAATGTTTTGGTAGACATGTATGCAAAATGTATTCAAAGGCAATAATGCATCTAATCAACCAGAGCTGGGGATTCCTTTGTGGCTCCGTAAGTAGAAGACCAGGATGGAAAAGTGCACAGAAAGTGTCTGCAAAAATTTTATGGAAAACAAAGAAAACTTTTCTCCATCACACTATATAGAAAAATCCATTTATAATTTACTGTTTAAGAGAGGTTATACTTAAATAAAACAGTAACGCTTCTAATGCTTTGAATTACGGGAGGTGGTACAAGGAGTTAGAATATGAAAGCCCCCTAAGAGTTACACATTTTTGATGAAGCTCTGTTTACATACAAAGTATGAAAACACACTGATTTCTCAGTCATAGCAGGAATCAGTTAGACAGGGAAAACTGTAGCTTCTAACCTCCTTTTAGCCAGTAAATAGCGCAAATACTTTTCTAATAGCCAGATTCCTAGTGTTTCTTCCAAGTTTTTAATTTTTAACTGTTCCACTCTCTGTTTCTCAAAGGTTTATCATACTTTTTCCACATGTACATACTCACACCCCATCAAATAGCAACCATCACATCTTCCCTCTGTATGGCTTGGCTTCAGTGGTACTACATGAACCTCTGCCGTGGATGGTGACTTCTAGCTCATAGCTCAGTGAAATTTCTGACTGTTTTCACCTATTGAGTTCCACTTGCATTTAATAACTTCCTGGCTGTCAACAAGGCAACTGCTCATCAGCTGTGTGTGAATAAAATTTGGGATTTCTGCACAGGGCTGCCTCTCACAATAATCCACTGACAAGAAAACTATGGCTGGAAAAAAATACTAGATTACAGGGCATACTTTTGGAAGCATTCTGAAAATCCGAAGATTAATTAAACAGTCCTGGACACAATTCTTAAGCAAAATGATGCAGTCAGATTACATCAGTGCTTTGGTGGTGCATCACTAGAATAAAACTGAATGGTGACACCGCTTATAAGGAAAGAACGCATCACGGTTGAGAGATGACGAATCACAACATACAGATTCATATTCTGCAATTTCAGTGAAACCTTCCTGAAATAACTACTCAGGTTATTGAAAGGAATATTCCATAGTTGACAACTTCTACTAATATAAGTGTAAGATAATTCTGCTCTCTCTGTTTGCAGACATTCTGGTATGGTCTCTAAGGAAATTGATACTTGAGCAGATTTATTCCTTATAAGTAAATGCAGTCATACTGCATTTTGACAACTTCCACTACCAACTGTTTTGCTCTGAAAGACAAATGTCAAAATGCTGTAAGACTGCATTTAGCTGTAAGGGCTTACAAACATTGCTCAAGCCAGTTGCATCTCGGGAAATGTTTTTATAGCTCTGGCAAATACCCTTTTGCCATCATGTGTAATTTATACTATTTTAAAGTATCGGGAGTTGTACAGGATAACCTATATCCTTACTTGTTCTTAAGTGTTCTGCATGGTTTGTCAAGCAAGAATACAAGTTTTTCATCTTGCCTTTTAATTTTGAAAAATGTACAGCCATTGGTTCTTGCAACAGCTGGGAAATGTAAGTGTTCAACCCACTTAACTAACAAGTCAGCGTATGCACAATCAACATTTATTTTTTTTTAATATGTAAAGCCTGAATATACACTGCTTAGCTGTCTCTTTTCCAGAAGCATATGAACAGAAGGATGGATGCCTCAGTTGCATTAGCATCAACGAAAATTAAAATATGTGCTGAATGTGGGAAAAAATCAGTGTCTACATTCAAGTCCTCCCCAGAAACATTATACAAACAGATTTACAGCAAATATGTAATTTCTATATCCAACAGCATATATGTGCTATAAGAATGTTAAATATTTTGTTGATAATTTAGCTTAGTGAATATGAAATCTACTAACTTTTGTCTTCTGTAGAAAGAGCTTATTTTGTTCATCTGACTCCAGGCTGACACTATGGAAAGCATAATCCCATACTCCATAAATCATGTGCATCACTTCCAAATTACAATTATAATGCTGGTTTGGAAAACAGAGGATACAAATCAAATTAATTCCCCAACATGTTACATTAGGGGATGCCTGCACTACTTGACGCTATCAGCAGAGAGTAATTACTGGAAAGAAGATAATTACATAAATTGTGTTGTTTAAATTGCAGGAACATCCCTTATCGATGCACAGCACTTCAAGGCCTGAATAAAGTAAGGCTATTTTACGTCATAGATCAGTGAAAAAGTGCTTTAAATGGAGAAGTTGGCATCACAGAGATTCATTACTCCACAACTTCCCAAAACTACATCAGAATAACAGTTTCACTGTCTTTGGTTGCAAGTTTATACTACACTAAAACCAGCCAGAATGCAAAGCAAATATTAATGCATCCTTAGGAAGCGTGAACTTTTAATTACAGTGTTACCTCGCTATTGCTCTACTGTTTCATAGCATTTAGGAAAAGCCTACATGGTTTTTTTCAGGTATTGCAAATGTCTTCTACTTGTGCTGCTGGCTGACTGCCATTCAGCTCTGAATCACAAAAAATACAGCCATGGTTTATGCCTCCATCCCATGATTTCATCAGAAAGGTGCATTCAGAGCAATACATAAAGCCCTCTAAAGCTCTACCCTCAGAGGTCTGTCATCATTTCTTGTCAAAACTGTTACATAGCTTGAGTCCTGTGGTAACTGCAGCAACACAATTTCTGCATCAGAGTTCTGCTGCATTCAGCCAGGAAAAGGCTCGACCGACTGAATCCACATCAATCATCAAAAAGTTGTGTACACACGACCTTGATAAAACTATTTCCTGATTATTTTCTTAGACCTATGAACAGTACTCATCACAAGTTCGTCATAGAAGGGTAAAAGACAAAAGGAATGTGTTACTTCTTTGCATAGATTTAGCGGGTTTTATAAATGATCTCCACCCTTCCACCAGCTAGTTCAAAGTCGCCAGAATTCCTATATTTTACCTTTAATTTTGTTCTTTTTTTATACAAACCCTTTTCCATGTAGCACTATGTGCAAAGGATGCTGTTGTACCTTCTGCATCTGCTAATGCACTTCATGAATGGCATCATAAATCTGTTGAATTTAGACTTCTTAAACAATGAAGTACAGAAGATAAGAAGTATCAACATTTTTTCTTTTCAATGCATCTTAAGAAAATACAAACTAAAGTCATCCACAGGGTCTTAAAATTTCCAGTACAATTTCACATACACTACATAAAGCTCAGATATAAGCCTGTTGGTCTGTATCATATAATAGCAGCTCAGAGCAAAGGCATGTTGAATGAAGCTCTAAGTCGCTTCAGGAGCTGGTATGCGGGCAAAGAGAAACTGAAAAAATAATTCAGTCCAGGAACCAGACTGGAACCTTCTAGCAAGTATTTAATCTAATTCCATTCCAAAACAAACAAACAAAAAAATCTCCCACCTTGTGCTGGTTTTGGGTAGGACAGAGTTAATTCTCTTCACAGTAGCTAGTATGGGGCTGGTTTGGATTTCTACTGGAAACAGGGTTGATAACACAGGGATGTTTCAGCTACTGCTGAGCAGTGCTGACACAGAGCCAGGGACATTTCTGCTCCTCACCCCACCCCACCAGTGAGTGGGCAGGGGGGCACAGAGAGTTGGGGGGGACACAGCCAGTACAGCTGGCCCCACCTGACCAGAGGGGTATTCCATACCATATGACATCATGCTCACCAATAAAACCAGGGGGGAGGTTGGCGGAGCGGGGAGGGCTGCGGCTGGGGGACTGGCTGGGCCTCGGTCAGTTAGCAGTGAGCAGTTGTTCATTTGCATAACCTGTCCTTCTTGGGTTCTATTTTTCTCTGTTATTTTCCTTTTAATTACTATTATTATAATAATTATAGTTTGTCAACATTATCAGCATTATTATTATTTTATTTCAATTATTAAACTATTCTTATCTCAACCCACAAGTTTTCTCACTTTTACCCTTCCAATCCTCTTCCCCAAATCCTGCTGGGGATGGGGGGCAGCAGTGAGTGAGTGGCTGTGTGGTGCTTAGTTGAGGGCTGGGGTTAAACCATGACACATCTCTTTGTATGTCTTCATGCAGGAAGCCGAAATGAGACTATGTTCAGACCTACAACAGTCACAGAGTCATTTATAGGAACCTCCACAATATCATGCAATCTTTATTCTCATAAGTACAAAGAACTATGATTTTAACAGGATAAAATGCTTGGAGGTACCCACATTTCTTGTTTGACTGTAGAGGTAGAGGGCTTGACTAGACACCTGAATTTTACACAGCTAAAATCAGGTGAGCTTAATGCTCTGATGTCATTGAGGTAGAAATTATGAGCATTACATTTGCAGCATCAGTTCTTCACCAGATGAGGTCTACAATGGATAAATGGAATGAAAGCACAGAACAATGCTTAATATGCAAAGTATTAAAAAAATCCCCATCAATGTCTTTTATCTTTGCTTTCATGCATAATCCCAGTCCCTAAATGCTAAATGGTAGCATGGGACTACATATGCTTTAAATTTACAGTGCATGCTGAGTTCCAGTATGCACAGTCAGCACTCCAGTTTCCATTTTCAGCACATTTCAAAATATGTGAACTGATTGAAGAAAACTTGCCATAGTGATCTGAAGTCTCGTACCATCAGAAACAGGTGAAATCCCAAGACTTCTGCTCAACTTGGAAAAGGGAGGCAGAGCTCTATATGTTCCATTCCACGCCAGTGTAGCTGTACTCAAACGGATGGATAGGGAGACATGCTGGTCAACAGTTGGCCAGCTGAGTATGAGCCAGTAGTGCACCCAGGTGGCCAAGAAGGCCAACAGCATCCTGGCTTGGATCAGAAACAGTGTAGCCAGCAGGACCAGGGCAGTGACCAACCCCCTGCACTCGGCACTGGTGAGGCCATCTCTCAAATCCTGAGTTCAGGTTTGGGCCGCTCACTGCCCCAGGGACATTGAGGGGCTGGAGCACGTCCAGAGATGGGCAACGGGGCTGTGAAGGGTCTGGAGCCCAAGTCTGATGGGGAGACACTGAGGGAATGGACACTGTTTAGTCCAGAGAAGAGGAGGCTCAGGGGAGACCTTACGGCTCTCTACAGCACCCTGACAGGAGGCTGTAGCCAGGTTGGGGTCACTTTGTTCTCCCAAGTAACAAGTGATAGGACAAGATGAAATGGCCTCAGGTTGTACCAGGAGGGGTTTAGATTGGATACTAGGAAAATTCCTTCACCAAAAGCACTGTCAAGCATTGCAACAGGCTGCCCAGGGAACTGGTTGAGTCACCATCCCTGGACATATTTAAAAGCTGTGTAGATGTGGTGCTTAGGGCCATGGTTTAGTGGTGGAGTTCGCCATGCTTGGGTTAATGGTTGGACTCGATAATCCTAAATGTCCTTTCCAACATAAGCGATTCTATGATTCTATGTTCTTCCATCTTTCTAAATAACTTTTGTGAAATCAAATGGTAGTCTTAGTGTCCTAATCAAATGTCCAGCACCAGAAAAGTTCCCATTACAACAGACAAAGTTCTTATTACATGGAGACTTCCTTCTTACCTGCCACACGTGACTGCAACAGCTCCAAGACCAATCTGAAGCTGTCAGCTCAAGCATTTAACCCCAACACTTTCACCATTTTTCTACCATGTATACAGGTATGTATGTACATTTGCATGTATAACTATATCTCCTTCTAGCATCATTTATGGGCCCTAGAAATCCTTTCTGCTCTCATGTTTTTGTCATTTGTATACTACTGAACACCTCCGTAGAAGCAAATCTCTGCATAAAAATAGCATATTTAATGACTCAAAGGGACTTTCTGTAACAGATGGGTTCCAATATGAGTTTACTAAGCAGGGTTTGCATCTCTAAGAACTTAAACTTCTTGAACTGAATATAGATTTTTCTAAGACAGGGTTAACATGAGATTTGAGGTGAACATTGGTGTGACCTTCAGGCTTGAAATTCAGTAGTGATCTTACCAGTGTTTGTTTTGCCAGACAACTGGCACAAGGACATTGTCACTGACCCCACTGTGCTTGCACAGGCTTCTACATTGTAGCTGGGTGAGCTGGGAGAAATCCTCCCCAGGGCTGTCATTCACCTCATACTTTTAACCTTTATCCCAGAAACTGAGATGGGTAAAGATTTTTAGTTTTATTCTTTTGGACTTGAAGTCACCAGTAGATCTTATGCCTGAGACACAAATCTGCAGCAACTCTGCGCTTGGTGGTAGTTCCACTTCAAGAAACAAAAAAAAATAATTACTGACTTTGCAGCAGATTAATAATATATTACCAAGCTCAGGCATAGCATAGCTTGTGCACAAAAACTCCAGTGACAATGGCAAGAGAAATAAAATATGTACTTAATCATTCAGGCAGATTCCACTGATTTTTGAATAAGCAGAACAGACAGATAAACACAACTAACATTGTCCTTCCAATCAGTGGCCTCTGCATGAAATCAATGCTTCTGTATTACACCGGAGTTAAAAGGCCCTTATCAAGAGAAAATTCTTATTTCATGAAAGACCTACTGTGCTTGTGTTATTCACAATGTATTTCACAAATCACAGGCATTTTGCAGACATAGAAGGTTTGTTATTGTTTCTTTTTTTTTCCTCATAATTGCTCTTCCTGTTGCTTCTAATATAACATCCATTGTAAATACACTCAATGGGTCGATTTCGCCCTCACTTATGAAGTCCATTTAATCTTCCTAGGCTCCATGAAAAGCTTTTTGGTTTGGTAATGATGCAGGAACATTTTTTAAGCAAGAGTTTAAGGAGAGGGTTTTCTTATTTTTAATTAAGGTTTTACACAGGATAAACATAATTCTGAATGACAGCCAGCCCAATCCCTATGCTTTATATTAAGGAATGGGCATTTAAGGACTTTGAAATTGTGCATAAAGATGAAGAGGTTGAATGTTAGTCCCAGAATTTATGTGGATGACTGAAAACCAACAAAAGTTCCTTTTTCATCGCCATGGAAAACTTCAAGGAAACTCAATTGCCAGGAGCAAATGTCCTCAAAAGTTTTCAGAGTCCATGTAGGCATTTTTTTCCTTTCTATGTTATTCAAGGAAGTATAAATACCCTGCTTCCATACCTTACAAATGCACCTAAGGTGACCCGAAACTTTGTGGAAACCACTTTCCCATATTTTGAAAGCTTCTGAAATACACTTCATATAGTTGCAGAATCTCAGCTGCACTATAAAAACTCATTTCTTTTTTACGTACCTTTTTTTTGTTGGTGGGACAAATGTAGAAGTTGTCAATAACAGTGGCAATCCCAGGCTGTAGATTCAACTTCGTGTATAACGTCCCAAAATCTGAGGATCTGAAAGAAATCAAACATCTCTAAGTGCTCTCTTCTAAAGGCTTCAGCATTGAAACTGCAAAAAACCCCACTTTGTAGCACTAACTATTTTCAGTGCTTCTCCGCCATCCTTTTGCTCTTTTCAGAGATCATTAGCTACTAAAAGAAACCTGCCACTATTAAGAATATTTTTCTAGGTTTGAAAAACCATGGCTGGTTCTGTTTGCATGTTGCAGTACCGTGCAGTGCTAGTTCCATCCTGGCACTGCACCATGCAGTGACAGTAGCCCAACACATATACCTTTCCATCACCACCCACAAGGTGGGAGAAAAAGAGCTAAGCAGAGCAAAGACTCACCAGCAAGTACTAACAGCACCTCCTCAGCTATGCAGAAAAAGAAGACCCAACTTCAGAGCCTGGTGTTGCATAAAAGAACAATTTGACCTGAGGTCTGGAAGACTCGCAATGGACCTCAATCAGAATTCATACTCGATAAAGTTATCCACCTACTCCTCCAGCTCCTTTTCAGAGAATCACTACATTTTGAATTAATGAAAACAAAGTCAGTACTCGGCCATCAATGTGTCATACACACAAATCTATGAATATTTCAAATGTGGGTACTCAGCAGAAATTGTTTCACATGCCTGAAAAACCTACAGTGAAAAATGTTATGTGTGATACGTGCCTGTATGGGCAATGTCTAGTATAAAAAGAACGCACAAGTAAAATGTCAGTATAGGAAAACATCAGTTAGTGAAACTCACAGCAAGTCACATCCCAAATTAAATCACTTTGGACAAAGCCTTGTTTGTTCTACATAGGATCAAATTGCAACATATGGTCTCTCCATATTTACAGTTTTTCCTTTTACATTTGGAAGGGGATTCAGACACTTCTAAGGCACCTGTCCCTTCTTCACCAAGAATGCCTCCCTAGGACAGATAACTTGTGGGAGGACTTCCACTCTATACACCCTTTTTTCACTGGAATAACAATCTCCTTTAACAAACCAGGCTGAATGTGCCCTGCAGAATACCTCTGCATTATTCAAACAATTGTGAACATACAACAACTTTCATGTCCAAGAGAACCAGGATGAGACCTGTGTCCCTCCCAGTGTTACACAGGACTGCCTAGGCAGTGATTCCTGCCCCATAGCCCCGTTGTCTCCCATGTTCATTACCCACTGGTAGGCTCTGTTGTCCCATATTCCTCGACCAGGGGAGTGACTGCTGAAGTTCATAGGAGCATGACTGAGTACAGTGAGAGAAAAGTGAGAAAGCAAATCTCTGGCTGAGTGTGTACACCTTGACAGGTGGCACACAGCCTGAGGTCTCCTTCAAGCCACATGAGGCAGAACAGTCCTACAGGGGTTGGTGCCTGCAGGAAGCTTCCATGAGCACTGTGTGCCCATCCTCTACCCACCCATGTCCCATCCCACCCGCACCAAGGATGTTGTTTAAAGTCAGAAGGCAAGCAGTACAAAGGCAGAGGTGGCTACTTTACTTTCACACATCCAGCTTTCCATGTGATACAAGAAGTCTCACCTGTGGCCATGGGGCAGCTTTCTATGCCTTTGGCATCACCAAGCATATTGGGCAAAGAATGATATGCCTGGATCAGGTCTTAAGGCACACCAAGACACCTTGCTTTTCTTCCAGTCAAAAAAAATGACGGAGCATAAGCCTAAGACACACAGACCACACTCACAGCCTGAAGTTGAGAATTTACCTATTTTGTAATGACATCTGAATGGATTTGATCTATTTTTTTCCCCATAACATTGCTTCAACTGCAACTTTGGCAATTTAGTTTTGTAAAAGTTAATGCAATTCAGTTTGGACAAATATTTCTGTAGAAATCAAATGCATATAATTGCACTATACTGGGTATTCAGCACCAAGCTAATTAAAATTCTAAGGGGAATAGGATGGACAATGATAAAGCTAATTTGCCAGAGGTGTTTGACAGAAAAGGAATTAAACCAAAGACTAAAATCCTGAGTTTAGGCCGATGTACTGAAATCATGCAGAACAAGTATGTATGATGGAAACAGAACCTACTCTATTCTCTCTGAGGAAAGAATATCAGGTTAGTGGCTTTCCCAGCAATAACTCGCTGAAATAATTCTCTGAACCTTAAAGATGATCCAATTTACTTTGAAGAGGCAGTTCCAGGATTAATACAATGGGACCACTGGAGAGTAACACTGCAGGGGGGACAGTGGCAGCAACTGTATCAAGGTATGAAAACAGTACAGGCAAGAAGACCAAAGAAGATAAAGCATTTCAAAGATATAAAGTCCAAGTCTAAAACTTCCTCTTTTAATTCTCATGACTTCTAAAAAGTACTACAAGAAAAGAATAAGGTTATAACAAAAAGAGTAAACTAAGGTAACTATGTTATTTTCAGGCAAAAGTAGAAAAACTGTATAGTCAAACATTTTTTATGTTCTGGTATAAATTGGCTATCTCAAGGAGAGGGGGAAAATTCCAATTTCAGCCTGAGGCAACAGACTAATGCATATCCATAAACGTACACCATGCCTAAGTAGGAAGACCCAGACTGGCAGAAAATCTGTGGGTCTATGGAGAAATTTATTCAGAGTCCCAAACCTTTTTTACTATAACTCAGTCTTGAGGGAGCTAAGGAATGTCAGCTATTCTTTAAGATATTTACATATAAAAGAACGTAGTTCAAGGACATCATTCAAGGGAAGCACTGACCAAATTAATTGGTTTTCCAAATCTGCTATAATCCAGAGTAAACAGGTCATCACATTTTTTTTTCACTTGAGACAAATTCCAAGTTCCTGATTCTGCATATATAAAGAATTACATTTTGTGGCACAGAGCTAGGACGGAATTCCCTGTAATTGCACTACTGGGCTACAGACAGGGTTGGGGAGGATGAATTCTGGGATCTCAGTGCATGCCTGTTTCAAGAACATATTAAGAAGCTGCCAAATTCAGGAGAGCAGGAGCCCTTTATGCTCTTCCAGTCATAAGGATACTTTTTTTGTGTGTTAAAAACCAGACTTGTGTGTCAAAAGTGTTAAGGAGAGCAAAATCAAAATCCACAAATGAACCATCTGTGTTATTCAGGATAAATACATTCTTTTTCCTCCCTAAAAATTCGTTAAAATATATTTCAAGGTATAATGAAAAGAGGATACACATGTACCTGATAAGAACAGTAAAACATCCTTTGCAGTGGTAGCACAACAGCAGAACTCCAGAACAAGACCTGTAAAGTCTGATTTCTTAAAGATAGGTCTAACTTGCAGTTCTGAGTGATTTGGAGGCCGTTAGTGAGTGTTTTGGCTTTCTGTGAAACATTCCAGTGGATACAGCAAGATGGCCCATCCAAGAGCAATGGGACCATCGGATGCTGGAATGACGTGATTAACTCATGTGCTGATGCAGACGTCACACAACCTGTGCCTGACACGGCTTGCGGCTGGGTAATAGCTTCTTTGAAATCATGTACATCTGCTGAAACGTGCCATTTTTTAATTTTTTTCTGTAAGGAAAAATCACTTGTCACTGTAACAGCAGCATGCTCAATTAACAAACATCAATATCATAAAATGCTATTACAGCTGACAGAACTATGTCTTCGTAGCTTGTTTTAATACTGTGACCTCAAACAACAGTTGGGAAAACTTTCAAGTGGTACGAAATGTACCCCAATTAAACAAAACTTCCAAAGCCCCTAAACACTTCGGAAATTTGGGTCTCAGCCATAAAAATGTAACTTTCCTATATTTGAGCTAAAATAAATCTATGCCTAACATAATTTGGAACTGTACCTAAATCCTGAGTCTAAGCATCTTCCAACAGAAATATTAAGAAAGAAGAAATTAAACCAAAAGAGCAACCAAAACCGAACCAAATGTTTGCATGTCTAAACTTCGCTACCATTATACCGCTCTCCACTGACGACTTGACTCACACCTATGATACAGTATTGCTCATTGTTAATTGTTTTTCCAGATTATATTTACAAGTATAAATTGATATATATATAAGAAAAATTAAAATCTATATAGTGAGAATTTAATGAAAATCTTTAGAGAGATGAAAATTGCATTCCCAAGTAAAATTCAATACCCAAAGAATTTGTTTTTAATTAATAGAAGAGATGCATTGGAAAGAGAAAGGTTGGAACACTTAACACATACGTTTATTGGATTTCCTCTGCCTTTTCTTCTTGAAGATTAACTCATGTTCCATTCTAGCTATACGAGCTATACTGTACAAGCCCTATTAACTGAAAATCTTAGAAGGCAACAACAAAGAGATTTCAAATGACTCATGGATTACTTAGCAAAATGAAAAGAAAGCCTTTGGAAAAAACCAAAACAAAACAAAACAAAACAAAACACAAAAACAGGAAAGATCTGCTTAAAGTTGTTGGGGAAAAAAGAAAAAAAAAAGATTCAATTGAGATGTGTGCTACAGAATCAAGGAAGACTGGATCTATGCATAATGCCCACTGGACTTCTCACTTCCTTTTCTCCAGAATGTATTTCAACATCACCTTCTCACCTTCCTCTCCTTTTGGTCAGAAGAACAATCCAGTATTTATACCATGAACTTTAAAGTGCAAGAGAAATTAATTCAGGTTCTTACTTTATCACAGACTTATGTCTAACACCAGGATTTCCTTTGTGTTCTGGTCCTCTACCTGAAAAACAGAGACAACACTATCTCCTATACCTCAAATATCTGTAAGGAAAATAGATATCTATTGAACAGTAGTGTAATGAAGAACTGGCTGATGGAATATCTAAAACAGATACATCCGAAGTTCCCACTTCAAATGCCAGGACAAACCTACTGAAAGTAACCAAAGGAATATCTTTAAAGAAGTGGTACACTAATGTATCTTCATTACTTAAACAGCACAGACGATTTCAAGGGCTCTTACATGTACAGTGTGGAAATTGCAGAGACTTTGGTTAGCCTCATAAAATCTTTTTAAACAGCAATAAAAAACCTGCAAAACCCCAAAGCCTTTATTCAGAGTAGAAACACATTATAACATTGCATTCCAGTACCTGACTCATGTATTGAGGAATTCGTGCAGATGAAAATTTCTTCAAAGGCTGTAGAACAGTATGATCCCTAGCAATCCAATTAACAGATTACTCATCAGGTATCAGCTCTGCTGGAGTACTTTCTGAAAATACTTCTCTCTCTGCTTTCCAGAAAAGTTGAGTCTTTTTGAAGTTACATATTTTTCTTCTCAAAACCAGAAATATAGAAATGTTTTCTTCCTTAATCCAATTTTACACTAAAGAATCAATGGCGTAGGCAAGAGCTAACAGATAAACAGTTTAGCAACTTCATATTTAGGCAATAGAGAGTTTACCTTTTTTTCCCCAAAGCACTACAAAGATGAATGAATCCTGTTTTTACTTATCAAACCATTACCGATAACTTATATTGATCACATATGCTAATAACAGATATTTTCAAGAACTGTGGATTATCACAACAGCCTTCTTAGCTGAAGTGACCTGCTCTGTAATGCTGTGATGAGTACAGAATATGGTACAACTCTGCATTTATACAGTTACGGAAATTCCTTCCCATTTTTACAGCTATTATGTGCACATGAAGAGCCCTACAGTCTTGATCACTCCATGGGAGCACAATAAAGGGCAGGTGACCATTTTTAGTGGCTTTTTAGTAACCTGTAAGTATATATCTGATTGTAAAATATTGACCTAAAAAAATCCACAGAAAAAAAAAAGAAAAAACCCAAATTAAACCAAAACACTGAACAGCTGCATTCATACAGAGTGAAAACACAAGGAGGATCATAATGTCACAAATTTTAGAACCGGAGTTTTATTCAATGCATTAAATATACCCAATTCACCTTGCTAGGTGACTTTAGGGAGTCAGATCCTTCCTCAGAAACTATGGTTACTAACTTCACAGTGAGGAATGGAGCACAGCTTTATTTTGCAAGGTGCTTACAAATCACAGAAGACAAATACTAAATGATGCTACACATTGGCTTCTCCCCTGAGGGTCTAACAGTGGGCTCCCCTAACGTTACAAGGTACCTGGGCTGACTGTGCCCCATACTGGCATGCCATGCTACAACTTTCTATGCTGAGGTTGCAATTACCTTTGCAGAAAGTGTTTCAAAGCCCATGTTTTCCAGGAATTACCCTGTCTCAGAGCTGTCCGGACAGAAAGCTTTGCACAGAACAGGAACCACTCAGGTTTTCTTATGAGGGAACATGGAAGGTTATAAACGGAGCTCTGTGTATGGATGGAGATGTTACTTGGCACAGAAATTCAGGCTATGTAATACATACTTATGTACTGTATCATGTTTTTCCTTACTGGTATCTTCTGTCATGCATTTATCATGTACTGGTTTTGGCTAATTTCTTAACCTGTACAATATACACACACACTTAAACTCCAATAGCTAGCAGAACTATGTTTTTAGTATATACTACATATCTTTCAGTGCTGTATTTAAACATTCCTACTTTGCAGAGTTTCACTGTATACCACCACAGTTATCTTTTGCAGCCCTTCATTAGTCCTTCAATATACCATAAACATCCTGCTCATTAGCCTATAATTGCTCTGCTTATCAGTTACATTTTCAAGCTCCTTATTACTTTGCTGCACATCTCCAATAATTAGCCTTTATATTTTACAGGTCCGCAAAACATCACATTAGCTTCTATTACCTGCAGCCATCGCCTTTTCTCCCAGAAACTGTTAGTTTAGGTAAGACACCTATTGTGAAACTACTGCCTTGATACATTAATTCCATCACCAACACACAGCACTCGCTGACGGCATGTCTTGGAAGGTACAGCCTGTAGCTATGCTTGCAGTACACAGATATTTGTGATGAATCCACTCAACCATGAGACAAGCTGTGTCACAGTGACAAAGCAGACAAGACACTGCCAGGAACACAGGGTTATGTCTTACTTTTGTAAAAAAGTAAAAGCTCTGTGTTATTTCTTCCTTGGTAGCTTTGCAACCCAGGCAGGGCTTGAGCAGGCAGTGGAGCAGGCAGTGGAGCAGGCAGCCCTCAGGGTGCAGTAGCTGGACATAGCCAGGTTTGGGGGCACCTTAACAATTCCACACCATCATTCTAAACAAGCCATTTGCTCCTGCTAAAAACAAAACTGACACGATCCACCTTCAAATTAATGGCTTTGAAGACTTCTTTTTAACCTGGATCGGTTCAGCAATTCTGTTTACAACTCATTCCCACAAAGGATTGGAGTGACCTAAATAAGGGAGTAGAAAATGAGAATGAAATTGTGTTAAATAGGGAAAGATCAGTTTGTTACCATACTTTCTTCACTGAATTCAACATATCATGTAACTGTTAGTGTGCAAGAAAACTTCTTATCCTAAGAAACGGTCCTGTGTAGATTTAGTTTCAGCAGGTGCAAATCCAGTATTGCATCAGTAGGTCTCAGCAAGGAATGGAGTATAACATGGAGAATTTGAGGGGTTTGCTACTGAGGGACAGCTCTGGCATATTAGAAACATAAAGAAAATACCAGAACTGAAAATTCACACAGTGCTACAAAAATTATTACTATTAATCTGGGAATTTTTGTACCATAAAAATGCTAGCTGGATTAGAGTACAGAAACACTTTTACTATTAGGTGTTTATTTTTTAATAAAAAGGCTTTCCTTCAAAAGCTCAATTTATTATTTCTAAAACTACTGTGTTGGAAAAAAACCAGTGGTTTCACTGAACTATGTAATTGCTACCTACAAAAGAAATTAATACTTCACTTCCTATATAGTGTTAACTTCCTTCCAACAGTCTGAACAACCACTCACCCTTGAAAAAAAGGCTATGACTGCTGAAAATTTAGGGAAAAAAGAAAGAAAAGCCTTTGGTGCTAAAATGCAATTTTCCAAAATTGTATGTACTAACTATACTGCTAGAAGTGGTCACATCCTTACATCACTGTTAGTACAATTCCTCTTTTACAAGTACTGTGAGTGGAAATGAGTAATTGCAAAGGAAAATTTCTCTTCTCACATACATGTGTTCTTTGGGGAAAGGGGATGGTTTAAGAACATTTTCTTTAGGTTTGCAAGAAACAGTAAAATTCTCCACCATGGAAAAATGCTAGGTATTTACCACAGCACAAGGTTTTTATTTAAACCACTACACACATCTGAAATATTTCTGAAACAACTTTATTCTCAGTCAGGCAGCTCCTGGGAAGGCAAGGAGGATGCTGGGATGTATGAGAGGAGAGAACTTGGCCTTGTGCTTTCTGACCAGAACAGCAAGTTTTCTTGTAACCACTGGATAGATCTGGCTGCAACAAGAACATTTACAAAATTTTAGAAACTGATCATAATTTATTAAACTGTATATGCACATTCACATCCGACTAATTATTCCTCTAGTAATGGGCTCTGCCAACTATAACAGCTACATACTCTTCAGTAAGTGGAAATCTTTTTTAACTCTATTTGTAGATTTTTTGGTTTTGCTGCTGAAGTGCTGACCTCAATTTTATGATTGCTCTGGGGAAGGTGGGAGGGGGAGTGAATTATATAGCTAGGTAGTAGCACTTTATAAAAAGGTAAATTAAGTCAATGTTTTCTCAGTAATTTGACTGTGGTGCTCTGCATCTGAAGCCAAATGCTTGGCAGAACTAAGGGAGTAACTGGACATTTTTATAAAGAATGAAAATATCCTAAACAGGAAGTAAATGTAGATAAATAGACTCTGGAAGGTATCAAGCCTTATGGTGAGAGTATTAGAGATCCATCAACTGCCCCACGGTTTTCTGCTGTGGGGTTTCTGGCATGCTTCTCTGAAACTGTTATACAACACGTCATGGATGGAGTCTGGGCAATGCTCAGATGCAGCACAAGTTCATCCAGGATATCAGTTTCCATGTCTACAGTGTCAAAGAAGTGATTATTCTAAGTTATTACAACTACAACAGGAACAGAGCTTTTACAAAGGATTTTAAGGCATCATTTTGAATTGCTGCAACAGAAGTTTGTCCATGTCAAAAACACCGCCTGCCTCACCCATGTCTGCCCATGAGCAAGGTTGCATGAAATAATGAAAACATTCAGACAGTTAAACAAGATGAGGATTTCCTAACAGCCTTTAAAATCGCCATGTGTCTGTGCCACCTGAGCGGGCAGTGTGCAGAAGGCAGTGGGGAAAGCCTGCAGTTAAGGATGGGAGCAGGCACCCCTGAGGGTGCTGCACTACCAGGAGGACCAGGGGAACTCAGGTGCTCACAGCCACTTCAGCAGGATATGTTTCTTACCTGCTAATGACCCCAGTCATAATCTCCTAATAGCCTTCTACAATTCCTGACACTCTTTTTTTTTAAAAAAATTATTTTGTTTAGAGTTTTCAGCAGCCAAATTTCCCTTGCAGTCATTCTCCTGTAACTGCAGTGACACCTGGGGAGGGCTGAGCCCATCAGCTGTAGTTTGGCCTGCTGTTGAACTTGGCAAGCCAGCAGCACATAAAGCCCCAGCAGATGTTTCTGCTTTTATAGCAGCTCTTCCAAAGCCTTGGCCAGACATAAATCCAAAATAGATCCAGAAAAGACAAACAGTGCCACCATCATGGCTCTTAAAATTAGGAGGCAGAACCAGCCTTTTCTGCAGGACTCTGAGAGACTGTTAGCAGCAGAAGGTGCCATGAAGTGTTCCTATAAATTATGCTGACAGATTACGAGGGCCAGCCACAGCAAATGCAGCACATTTTGCTAGGAAACAGAATCCTAAGAAAAATACATGCATTTATACAGGAGTTTCCAAACTCAGAAGATCACATGTCATAGCAACAAGTGCAGGAAGCAGGGGGTTTGATGGCCATTAACACTTCCACATGGATCGATGGTGCTTCCATGCCATGGTAATGAAAGTTCTAAAACTAAAACAGTAAGGAGAGGATCCTTGGTAGAAGACTTCTGAATATATGCCATGCTTGGATCTGTTTTGTAAAACGAAAATGGCACTAAGAATGTGTTCACAGCTGACCCTGTGCTTCACAGGAGGGAGGGTTGATATATACCAGGGTGACATGCTAATAGAGGGGTCCTCAAACTTTTTAACCAGGGGGCCGGCGCACGGATGCAGTGGCAGGCAGCCATCTGCGGCTGCTTGGTTTCCCCCCCCAACCCCCGGCGGGGGGGGCAGGGGGGTGTCTGTAAATACCGGGGGCCAGATTGAGGACCCTGGGGGGCTGTATCCAGCCCACGGGCTGTAGTTTGAAGACCCCTGTGCTAATACATTCGTTCACTTTATGATGACTGTTCTCAACGGAAGCCAGGTCCACTATAAATTGTTGCCATGTAATTTCAAGTGCAATTGAAAGCAACCCCCACAGAACAAGAACAGTTATCTACAATCAAAATAACACAAAGCACTCAAGGAGCTGAAAACTTCAATGACGTTTTTGTCTGGCATTAAGGGGGACTAAGAAGAGATCCAGCATCTAAAAATGAGTCCTTTTTGTAGAAGTGAAGGTTATTACACGTACTCCTGCTTCCCCAAGAATCTACCATTAAAACCCAGATGGATCTGGCAGCAGAATATGCAGTTCTGCAGGTCTGGGGCTGCTGGGGTGTCTGAGGTCTCTCACTGAAGCTGGGACAGCAGGAGATGGGCCCCTTTCTTGGAGGACTCTTGTGGTGGTGGTAGAAGATCTAGGTCTAGCAGTAAAGAGCTGCAGATGGATGTCAGCAGACTTCACAGCTTCTGAGGTGATGAGAAAGAGATTCCTGGGATGATGAAAGCAAGTCTGTAGATGATACAAAACTGTGAGGAGCAGCTGATGCATCAGTGACATATCTTGTGGAGATATGGACAAACAGGAATTTCATGAAGCTCAAAAAAGGGAAGTGAAAAATCCTGCACCTGGAGAGGAACAACACCATGCACCAGTACGTCCTGGAGGCCAAGAGGCTGGAAAGTAGCTTTGCAGAAAAGGCCCTGAGGGTCCTGGTGGACATCAAGTTGAACGTAAGCCAGCAATGTGCCCTTGCAGCAAAAAAGGCCAGCAGTCTTTCAGGCTGCATCAGGAAGAGCAGTGCCAGCAGGCCAAGGGAGGTGATCCTTCCCACTCAGCACTGGTGAGACACATCTGCAGTACTGTGGCTCCTCAGTACAAGAGAGGCATGGACATACTGGAGTAAGCCCAGCAAACATCCACAAAGATGGTTGGAGAATGGAGTATCCTCCACCCAGGGCAAGACTGAATGCTGGGACTGTTCAGCCCGGAGAAAAGAAGACTCAAGAGAAACCTTATCAATGTGCATATATACCTGATTGGAGGGAGAAAAGATGGAGATTGACTCTTCTTGGCAGTGCCCAGTGACATGACAAGACACAGTGGGCACAAACCAGAGCACATTAAACTCCATTTAAATGTAAGAAAAAAATCTTCTTTACCATGAGGGTGGTTGAACACTGGAACAGGTTGCCCAGCAAGGTTGTGGAATCTCCATCCTTGGAGATAGTCAAAAGTCGACTGGACAAGGTCTAGAGCACCATGCTTTGAACAAGGGGGCTGGATTCAATGATGTCAAGCTTTCCCTTTCAACCTCAACCAATTTGTGATTCTGCAGTTAATGAAAATTATTTAACATGATTTGTCTTTGTTGAAGATACTGTGCAACAAAAATCACTTTCTGTAGACAATCAACACAATTAGAGCACCAAGTCAAAGAAGGAACTTATCTGAATATTTTCTAGGAAATGCACAATTTCACATAAAGACTTGACCATACTAAAAACAAAAGCTTTGTCATTTTGTTTTGTCTTTAAGTTCACTGGAATCAGAACTCTGCTTGGAGTCTGCCTGTGTCAAAGAAGTGCCCAACTGTGCAGCAGTGTTGGTTAATCCAACAAAAGATACCCTCACATTTACTGATAAGCAAAGAACCTGCAATGCAGGGCCTACACAATCTTTGGATATGAAATTTGAAATTTGCAGTCATATCCCAGACTATACATTTGCAGCTTGAAAGGGGGGCACAGAAGCATTTTAGCTGCGTTACTTTTCGCAGTCATATAACCAAGTATTTTCCAATGTCCAGAGCAGTCAAGCTTATATGAAAAAAGTACATGGCTTGCCCAATGAAAGCTTTTTCTTTTTTTTTTTCCTTGCTGTTGTTGATTCCACTCAAAACCACTGCTTTGGGGAATTTAACCTATAAAACTCTGGCAAACCTCTTGGTATATGCAGTCAAGCCTCAGGTTCATAGTGAAAGTTCAGCACAACACCACTATTCTACAAATAAATGTACAGATCCCAGATGCTAGCCACTAGTCCCACTAGGCATATTTTATTAAGTAACTTTTAAACATGACTCAGAAACCAGCTCAATCTTACACCAGCAAAATGAAAACCAACATTCCAGTGTTTGGGGAGAGGCTAAGACACGTGTGCTGCTCTTACTTCCAAACCACATCCACTGCAAGGCAGTCTTTTTCAAAGAAATCAAGACTTTGGCTATCACTGGAGACAATAAAAGGAGAGTGGCCATGAGTAGTCGCTCAGTGCAATGCCTATTGCCCCACACTTGTGGGTAATCCCACGGAACACAGCAGAATGCAATCTGCCCTCCTTCTCTCAGCTTCGTATAGTAAAGTACATTTACACATAAATGTATCTTGTGTTCAGCCTGGATCTCCACGTATGGACTGACTTCTGTTTTCTTTTTACTGACACAAACTCTCATTATCATCTTGAGATAATGACCAAGTGAAAAAGCCTCACAACATAGCTCAAAGACACATATAATATCTGAAATGTTGAATGCATCTGATGTCCTTTCACAGGTAGGCATTTTATATTTTCTCTTATTTTTTATATCCTGTGCTAATAAAAATGAGAGATCTGAGTCATAATTTTGTTGTTCCTATACATTTAATTAGTAGATAAAATGAATTCCTTCTTCCAGGGCCATCTGTCTAACTTTAGACCTTGTCCTACTATTAAACTGGTAGACTGGCTGCATTTAACTTTACCAGTGACTACCCTCTCTGTAACATCTAACCTTGTAGAATAAATGCCACAGAAGATTTAAGGAAATGAAAGACAATGGCAGGCTGAAATGTTCCAAAAATTTTCAGCAGAAAGCTAGAGGAAAATGACCTAGCTTCTGAGCTGTGTATTTGCCGAATGCATTAACAGTGAAGCTTGCACACTCATGCAAAAGAGTATTCAGTAACTGAAATAAAATTGGTTTTAATGGCTGTAAATGACCATCCTTGAGTTATCAATACTAAAACGTGGCAGTTCTTAAATTAAATTTAACCATCTTCCTTATTTTAGTTACTTTAATATGTTGTTCGGAAAGCTTTGGCATAATACAATTTTTTTCAATTTCTGAGTTTCAGAAGTTTTAAACTGCAGAAGAGGTTCTCCTACAGGAGACTACCATATTTCCAGACCATATATAATAGTTGTTCATCATTAACTACTACTCCAAGGATACCAAAATGGATGTCATGCACATATATTTTCAAAGGCACTATTTTGTCATGTTCTGATCTCTTTTCTTTATTAAGAAGTTGCTAGTAAAACTGATTGATGGGTAGTCTTATTGTATCAGGAGGACTTGTCATTCAACTCTTTGACCTTGTCTTCACACTAACAGTCAAGTGTCTCTGAAATCTGTTTACTTCAGAATTTGCAAGAGTATTAATAACAGGATGCCAGCACTTAACAGGTTTGAAAAGATCTAATGAATTTGGATAGTAGGGGCATCTGCAATGTACTTCAAGAAAGAGAGACAAATTTCACGTCAAATGATTAAAGACAAGTAAAAAAATCTTAACCCATATTTTTTAGTGTTTGGTTTTTTTTATCAAAGAACATTCATAATATTTTATAAGGCCAACATAGATGATATTACATAAGAACAAGAAAAAAGCTATTCTGTCAAATGAAGGACTTAACAGATGCAACGACCTTTCCAGAAACAGCTACAGAACCTAAAAAGCTTAGTCACCTCTTACTGAGAAAGCTTTGGGCAAGTTTAAGAGGTAGCCTACATGACTCAAATCTGGTTTGCTCTTTCATCATTATGTACAATGCATAAAAATGGGCTATTCGTCCCTCTGTCACTAACACAGGCCCTGAATTCCTGCACTTCAAATTCATGAAAATGAGACACGTAGATTTAAGGAGGGGGTTGGACAAAGGAAATCTTTTCCAGTGGTAATACTTTCTTTCATTAGCAATATTACATAAAAGATTACATATGGCAATAATTTTCTCTTGTGTTTGCAAAAGACCCTCTGCTTTGCTGCATAAATGTCTCAGGAGGAAAAGTGATCTTTTGTTCCAACTCCTTTCAATATAGTTGCACTCTCCTTATTTACCTGCTCACAATTTCATCTATTCTACAGCGTGAGATTAGCAAGAATAATACAAAATATGATAATCAGATGACCCATCAAATCCCAGAGAAATTGTCCTCCAACATTAATGCTGTGTCTTCAGGAACTGACTAATCTAGCATAACAACGAACAGTCACGTCACACCTGTATTTGCATTGGCCACATATGGCCTATTTGGCAGCTATGTGTGGACAGCATTTTGATTAGCACGTAAAGGTTTTAATTTTATTTTTTTTGTTATAGCTTTTGGATCTGTCGCAGATTCTCCTAGCATTTCGCATATTTTACTTAGATAAATGTGCATTCAACACAACTGAGCTTCAGATTCCTCAAATTTCCTTAAATGTTACAAGAGGTCAGAGAAACTTCTGGTTTTGCCTCCATAAAGGATAAAAATAGAACCAAGTTGATAGCTGTTGCCTCTAAGACGCTGAAGGATGTGAAAGTGAAGGATATTACCATATGATCAAAGGAAGCTGTAAATGACTATAAAAAGAAATAAAATAAGAAGTAGCTTTGAGTCACTTACTCTGTTAAGAATGCAAATTATAAGTAAGGGATATTAGCTGATGGATTGATAAGAAATTTCAAGTGATTCCAAACCATCAATTTATTCACACTGATATACAAAATGTAATTACTTTCAAACCAAACCATAGAGTTGGATTAATGGAACAAATACTTTATGAGCAACTCATGAGTCATGCCTACTTATTATTATGAGGTTTTGGTTACTTATCATTTCAGCTCTGTGGCTTTACTAAATAACAACAACAATAATAATAAATAACACCACATTCAGACTCTCACATCTTTATGCACATAGTGTCAAGTGCAAGAGGAAAAAAAAGAACATTTATGCCATTTTTTTTCAATGGACTACCTTAATGAAAATACAACTTGTGTTATGCATACTGTAGGTAGATTTTCAGGCTTCTATTTTATGATTTGCAGTTGTCTCTTCAAATCTTTGGGTATAATTTTTTTTGGGGGGGTAAATGTTGTCTTTGTTAGTAAATTATCAAATGGCATAGAAGCACGTGGGAGGGAATTAGTTCTGCTGTTCCCTCGAGCAGCAGATGTGTAAAAGCAGAGGTATAATGAAACAGGAATGGAGCAAGGTCATCCATGACTTGTAACACTGTCAAGTATATGATAACTAGAGATGTATGTGATTTCATCATTAGAAGATCTAAAGTCCTGAGGAAGAAAAGACAATCTGCTGTCCTCTGCTGCCCACCTCATCCCTAGCTGTTACTTCCTGTAAGCCTCCTGCTTCCTACAAGCCTCTCCCCCCCAGATTACTCCACAAGCAACAGAGCAAGTTTTGCCTTTGGAGATGGCTGACCTTTAGTAATTGCATTTCAAATTATTATCACAGCACCAATTGCACATACAACCTTTCTTTTATATCTGTCTTTGCCTCCCCCATCAGAACAGCATTTTTTTTTTTTTGCTATTTTTTCTTCGCATTTAATTCTTATCTTTTGGTAGTGATTACAGAAGACTGTGTATAGCATCAGCAAGGAGACAGAAATGCATTATTCCGTTTTTTGAAATCTGGACAAGCTAGGCACAGATTTCATCTAAATTGCAGGTACAGCATCAGTAACAGTATGGATAGCAATGTCAGGCATCCTTGGCACACAGACAAGAAGGCTTATTTGTACTTGCCTTGGAATTTTCTATTATTTTCTCTTTTAGCATATCAGTGCTTGGTGTCAATTTACTGTCCCCTCTCAGAGAAGAGAAATCATATGCCTTAAATATCAGGTATACTGTCTGCAGGCAACAGGTTTAAAAAATTTTAGGTAAGCGGACCTCTGCCAGAATATTTCAAATATCATTATACGTTACGCTTCCAGTTGAAAACAACATTCCTGCAATGTAGTTCCACAGCTCAGCTGTGAAGCATTGGCCCATGAACTTGTAGACCACCAGTGGTCCACACCCACTGTTTGTAAGGAGCTTACAGATACCTCTAACAGCTATAGCTAAGTACTCAATAGTTTTGATACTCTGCCATCAATTTGGAACAGATGGCTGGAAAATTGTTCATCTAAACCTACAGTTTTCTGCTTATTTAACAGCATCATCTCCATGTACATACCCTGGATTTTGCCTATCCTGTGCAAATTCACTTGCCACCCTCACTAGCCTGGTTTCTATTATAACTGAGAAAAGTTGAAGCTCTGAGAATGGTGAGACAAGTTGTATTTCCTGAAAATGGTAAATATTCTGCAAAGATATATATACAGGAAAGGAAGAGGTAGATGCTGAGACGCAGAGAACAGTTCATACTCTAAGTGCCCCAATAAAAAGGCACCTAAGTAAATCACTTGGAATGAAGCCCTGTGCTTTCTATGTATATGAGCACTAAATTAATCTCAATACACAGGAATATCACAGAACTTTGCTTTACATTATTTGTTCAGACAAATTACTCTTCTATTTGTAAATTACCTGGAAAATCAACAATAGTTGTCTCGGATTATTTGTAAAATAATTCTTGACCTGTAGCTTGTTAGCTATAAAATACCTGACAGGGGATAAGGTGACATTTTGAGTTCCTTTTTGCATGATCACCTTGCAACTTGTAGAATCACACTTCTGTCCTAAGCATTTGTGATTATAAATTCCAATTGCCATCCTTGAGTATTCTGTAATGTATAGTGAAAATGTATTGATATGGTAAATTCTTCCATTTGCTGAAGTCTATTTGTAGAAAATGAACACAGGACAGGTCTAGACAGGATTGATAAAAATTAATTCTCAAAAATGAGACCGTATTCAGAGAAAACTTGCAGCATTCTGTGGCTTGACTCAAGCAGAACAAGAGATTCAATTACTTGTGCAGCTTCTTTGGATGTTCCCTGTCCCAGCAAAGTCTCAGCTCCCCAGTCCACTGCCATATGCTTCTTGTCTGAAACCAAACTCAATCACAACCTCAAAAACACTCCAATATATAGGGAAGACTTCCAAGGGAAAGTTAATAGCCATAGTCACTCTGGGTTTCACCCTCACCTGTTCCACAACAGTATCACTTGGTTTGTCAATTAATCCTCACTGTGACAGGAAGGCTACCATTCTTGCTTTTGGTTGTGCTAACAGGCTCTGTGTTGGGGGAAACGTTGTCCATAAAGTCACACCATCCACAGAACAAAATTATGGCAGCTCCTGACTTTACAGACAGAAGCAAGGTACCAACGCTTAGTCCAGTCTGCTCCTAGAAAACACGTATAAGAAATGGAATTGGCTCTACATGTTACAAAGTATGTGGTAACAACTACTAGCAGGGCTGATTCTGTTTGAATGCCACACTGTGAATCCTAAATACACGTAGGAGCTTGGCAGAGCTTGCAGGAGAATAGAGCTACTGACATCAGCCCTTCTCAGTCACAGAGGTTTACCACAGGAACCAGAGCTCCTGCTACCTCTGTGCTCCAGAGAAAAGCCACTTGTTCATCCAGAGCTAAATATATATTCCAGCATTATCCTTCCATTTCTCTATCAGCTACCACTAACCCTGCTGATACAGAACAACAGTACTTTTTAACTTACAATTCATTCCCTAAAGAGTGCTTCAAAATGTAAATGTCATTTCCCTATTGTCATTCAATACATAGAGACATTTATAAATCTATGATTTCATCCTGAAATCTGCTTATTCAAGTGGTTAAGAATCATTTCAGCTGAGGACATATCCCCATTCAAAGCAAAAGCTCTTTCCATAATGAAAAATCATTGTTTCTTCTCCCCGACAACTTGAGTCCAATTCAACAGCAGTGTGCAGAGGGAGCAGTTCAAAAGGTTTTGTAGTTCACCTGATGAGCCACTTGCAACAGATCTTTCTACCCTTTAACGAGCCTCTCAATTAATCCTCAAACACTGCATGCGCACTGAATAATGCATGCCCGCTTGCCTAAGTACTCCCCAAACACACTGCTCCTCTCTATGAAACCCAGAGTGACTGAACAGAACTATAAGTGATAATATGACTGAACAGAACTGCAAGACTCGAGTGATGTGTGCTTCTTTTATCAGAGATGCAAAACTGTCACCATACCTGTCCCAAAAAATCTAACCATGGACTGTGTTCTTATTCATCTGGTCTACACTTGAGCCTTTTTGGCAATGTTTTGCCACTTGGAAACATCTTAAATTCAATCTTGAACTTAGACTTACTTGTTTTAATGTATTTTGGAATGCTCCAGCTTTCATAAAAAAATTATTTCACTGCAGAAATTACAAATGTCATCAGTCGATATCACAAACGCTTCTTGGCTCCTCTTCTTTACATACATTTGGAGAAATAGTTTGTCTAGACATTTGTCTGAAAATGTACAAATTACAGTCACATAAACCAAGTTCCAACTCTGATCCTGCAAGTATCACCATGCATGGTGCCCACAGCCCCCAGTAACTGCAGTGAACTACTACTAATACTAAAGCAATTGATAGCTTTTCTTTTTTTCTAAATTACAGTGAATGTTAAGCTCAGCTGTCACAGAATGAGAATTCAGTGTTCTAACTTTACAATGGAGCTGACATCTGTGCACAATATCAAATTCATTTACAACTTTGCACAGGGATCCAAAAGTAAGAGAGCTAGAGCATTTACTATGTTTGATGGGATCAAACCATGAGGTAATGCTGAAACTCAGAACAAATGAGCCTGGTGGAAATTGTCCATTCTTCCAAATGTTAAAGACGTAGGACATTTAAGGCAACAAAAGGAATTGAAAATGCTTAGGGTAGAAATGTGAAAATATGCAAAGCATGAAAAATCTAAAATAAGCTTCTCGATTTGAGCATAAATGACAATTAGCAGTCAGGATTCCAATTTCCTGTCACAGTGTCTAAAAATGTTTATCTGTTATATACAACTACTGTAAGAATAACTTTCTTCTCAGTAAAAGTGTTTCAGTCCTCAATCCTTCTGTAACTGAACTGTGGATCTAAATACACATTCCCAGTGTACCTGTAATCCACAGTGGATCAAATCACAGGATCAAAAAATTACTTTCTTTATGAAAAACGAAAGGTCCTGGAGGTCGGCAGAACAGCTGTTGACCGCTGGATTACTGGCGACCTGCTCACCTCTACAGAGGACTGTTGCAAGTGTCCCACACACCTCAAACGGCACAGGGCACCCTGCCTGCTCTGCCGTGCCCATCTCCACGTGGGTAAGGCAGTTACAGGGACTAAAGAAACCCAGTCCTCTGCCTCTCCCAATTTCCCATCAGATCCTGCTGTAGGTTTTTCCTCTCTGCGATGTCATGTTAGTTTCCGATCTGAGTTTATACTACTTTACACAGAAGTATCGTGTCACATAGAAGGGCACATCAGTATGAATAAGACCAAAGGCACAGAGGCCAATTCTGCTTGATTGCACAAACTTCTACTGAAGTTAGAAATAAACTCTAATGCCACGTAGACTAATGAGCCTGTGAGACCTATTAATATTCTTACTGTGTTTTACAAATTACCACTTTCAGGAGGTCACAATAGGAATCAGAATAAATCTGACACTTTAAAACCAGCCATAATACTAACAATATATTTTATATACCATCAAAATGTCAGAGCAGATAAAAGTGTTTATTTTAGGCATGGTCATAAAAGGACGTTCTCCAGAAGGAAGATACACATACTGAAAGGACAATAATGTCTGATTTTAATCTATCACAGATATATTAAATAATGATCAGCATATCAGTATTGATCTGCCTAATTTAAGAAATCCTCTTATCACTGAAGTATAAACAATATCACCTGCAGGTGTGATTTTTTTCAGGTTTTAACTATATAAAGCAGTAGAGTAATCCTAAACCCTGAAATACATTTTCTGGTAATATCAATTTACCATTAGAATCACAACAAAAAAACAAACAAAACCACACAGAAATCCAGAAAACAGGGCTGTAAGTTTCTTCAAGAGAAGCCTACTTCATTTCCACCACTGCCAAGGCAGGTGATTTATACCTCTGTCATCCCTAACAGATGCTTGTTTATATATTTATTAACCTCCAGTAATGAAGATTTCATAAGCCTCTCAAGCAAATAATCCAAATGGCATATCATTTTAGAAAGTTTTCCCCGATTTCTAACTTGTGTTTTCTTCACTAACAAGTAAGCCTATTATTTATCATCTAGCACTATGCATTTGGAGGCTGCATCCTCTTTGCTGACATTTTAAAATATATTTGAAGACTGTTAACACATCACCCACTGACTGTTTTTCTCTAAAATAAATAACCTGCATTCTTCTGGTCTTTGCCATAAGTCACCTGCTAGACTCTCCTTCATCCCTGTGATGCTCCTCTCTAGGCTCACTCCCATCTTATGCCCAACAAACCTGAACTGACCAGGACTAATTTTTATCTTTTGCATGTAAACTCAGATATAGATATATTCCAGTTTGAGCTTTGGCTTTCCTCCATCACAAAGCCAGGACTGAGGAATAGTTAGTGGTCCATTTTAATACTCAAATTTTATTTCTGTAAAATTTCGACTTAATCAGTAGCGGTGAAGCTGTCAATCCTGTTGAAGCACAATAGTTTGCACTTAAGTCTACAAATTAATCTCATTTCTTCTGATAATTTCCTCAGTTTTCCAAGATCATTTTGAATCCAATTTTGTCTTCCAACATGCTTACAACCCCATCAGACTCCATGACATCTACAAATTTAATATATACACTGCCTACACCATCAGCCAGCTCACTAATAAAAATTGATTGACCCTGAACCAACTGATCTCTAAAGAAGTTCATTCATTAGACTTTTATGTTTACCCAGTGAAGAAGTAATGACACTTTCTGAGAAAGTCTTCAGATCAGCTCTCCACCTCCTCTATAGTAGCTTCATTTGGTTATCAACCCCTAGATGTTGGGTTTTTTTCTGAGGCAGTCAAAATCTTTGAACAAAAAAACCCCAAAAACTGGATGATCCAAAAGTACCTCATGGAAAATGACTGTGTAAAACAATAAAATGTACTTGCCTTTTACTGAACTTGTATGATAATCCCATCATCCTACATGTCAAGTTTCCACTGACTACAGTATTCAGTCTTGGAATATTAACAATTCACATTGTAATACTGGCATTGTATTTACCCGAGAGATGTGGTGCACAACAGCAAAAGAGATGATTTACTGTAGTCCTTCGCATTCTAACCACAGAAAGAGAAATTTAAAACTGCAGCAACTGCAGAGAAAATAAGTTTTCTAGATACTAACTCAAGTAGTCTTTGTGACTAGAACTATTTTTGGTGGAGAAATCTGATAACAGATTATAGAGTTGTCACATGTAACAGGTATAATCCCTTGTAGTGTGAGCTCAGGAGATTTCAGATTTGGGACTGCAGAGCAACCCAGCTCCATATGCATGAAAGCCTTGTGCCCCTAGCCAAAAGAGCTGTTGCCTTGGACATTCAGAAGCAAATTTTGAATACAATCAGGCTGCACTGGAGTATGTATATGATTTAAATCTCCACAGTTCACATTTCAAATCACTTTTCTTGCATTGGATTTATTAAAAATAATTATTCACCTGAATTTGTCTATATCAATGCTTGTAGGACGCATAAAAGAAGAAATAGCAAGACATCTGATAAAAACACTAGGGAGCAGATATAGTTCATCTTAAAACTAAACAGAACAACCTAATATGAAGGCAGACCTGACGAGCTGCATCCATATAGCCTGGGAAACAGTGAATTGCAGCAGATCTTGACAAAGCAAATACAACAATGCCAGCCAGTACAGCATGCCAACTATGTAACAAAAGCAAACAGCCTCCAATGTTGACATATTTAGGCCTCATTAAATCCAAAATACCAAAGCTTCTCCATATATAAAGCAGAGGTGGTTTATTTAGCACTGAAAAGGCATTTTCTCTCATTTTATCTTTACTAGGAGAGAGTTTCCCAGGTTTCCACAGTGCCACCAGCATATGCTCAAACTAGAAACCTTAAACTTTCAGTTTACATGTCTACCTCTGTGCGGGGGGTGGGATGTTTGTCTCACAGCTAAAGGGAATGGAAGGGCTTTTTCATATGGCATGACAGAAATTTAAAAGTGAAAGTGATTTCTAAGAAGGTGCTTCATAATGCTAATTCAGGAAAAGGCAACATTCTTCTCTTTCCTTCCTGTCTAATTCTTTACGGGGGTGTCTGTGGCAATGGAAACTTAAAACTTGTCTGAACAACACAACTGCATTATACTTGATAACGTTACACCAGTTCCAGAAATCCAAACTAACAGAAAGCACTAGTAGAAACCCAATTTTATAAGTGAGAGAACACTGCAAGGAAATATTTCTGTACTGCATCTTGTGCTTACTTTCTCATATGACAGAACACTGCACGGTGCAACACTTCTTGGGAAATAAAATGTCATACACACACATGATATATAAATGCATGTAACTATGTCACCTATGGATATGATCTGAGAGGAAACAGTTGGAAACAGATAACAACTACGTAGAACATATGAAGAAATAAGTGAATAAATGACAGCTGCATTTCTGAAATAATACACAGGGCTATCACATGGCAATAGAGATACAGTTTTAAATTCTTGATCACCCCTGTAGTTAAGCTTCCCCACTACACCTATACACCAGAGGATGCATTCTGCTTGATCTGTGGTGTGGGAAACAGGTCTCAGATACACATCTTTAATCCTGCTCCCTTTAGAAAACAAGACTTACATGATCATTTGTTTTCTCTTCCAGTTCCTTTCCCCATCCAAATGGCTTTTGGACCCAGATTTCAGAGAAAGACAGACCTCCAAAATCCAGAACTCCTACAAGTTTTATGAACAGCAGTATCTGGATAATGGATATAGACCCAATTAGCACCTCCGCTGAGGGAAAGGCAAATTTCAGGGGTCTGGCAGGCAGCAGCTGACTGGTTCACTAGCAGTCAGCTCATCATCGGCCACAGCAAGTACTGTCTCTTGCCCTTCCAAGAAGCATGTAGAGATGACATAAGACATAGCAAGGAAACTTGTTATTACAGTGGATAGAAGAAAACCCCCAAAGCAAAGTGTTCTGTGGTTTCACTACCAGAGCTACTTTCCATGTGAATATGGTGTAAATGACTATACAGTGCAGAGGTTTACAAGAATAAAAAGTAGAACGCCTTACAATATGGGGAGAAACTTCCATGGCCTTTCTGTGCAGTGAGTGGCGTTATCTGACGTCTCACTTGTACAAACAGTAGCAGCTGAGTATTGTTTGTTTATGATCTCCCCCCTCATAAGTAGTGACAAAACCAGCCACAGCAAAATCCAGAAACAAGCAGTTCACCTGTATTTAGTCACGTCTTTCAAAAAGTAGTTACTTCAGCTAATATCCAAAATACCCTCTTAAAACAAAACATTCATAGACTATTTTGCTGATTAAGTATCAGTTGCAATCCCACAAGAAAAAAAAAAAAAAAACAAACAAAACAAAACTTACTTATGAACAATTTCTAAAAGATTCATTTTCTTTTTCTTTTTGTTGTTGGTTTTTGGTTTTTTTTTTTAAATCCAGCCCAGAGTACCACAGTATGATGGGTCTTCAGTACACGTTACTTTAGTCTTGTGCATTGAATATACTAAGCTCCTTTAGATTAATTCAAATGTTATATTACGTATCCAAGTGGTTCTTCTTGATCAGATCTCACAGCAAGGTGGTCTACATTTTTATTATTAATTTGGAAATTGGGTCAACCTACCCATACATGCTTAAATTACTGAGATTGTATCATTTCCTTTACTAACATTTCATAATCTTTCTTACCTTACAAAGATGCCTTTCACAGCTAGGCAGGAAAGCATTTTGTTTTCATATGAAAGTTTTGAGACTCCATAAAATGCCACGGTTTGACTTAGGATCAAAAGAAAGGTGAAATATGTCTTGCCAAGGTTTTTCTCAGAAAACCCCCAAACAACAAAAAAAAAGAGAAGCAGCAACATCCCAGAGAAAAAAAAACTTAATGGTGAATATACCCACTAGTCCTGTGAGACCCTCTGGTTCAACTTCTTGATCCTACACTGCCTACATAAGCTCCTTGCTTTTTCTGAGATAGGTGTTTGCCTGTCTATACATGGCTCCCTCTCCTTTCAGGGTGGAATTTCCAGTAATAACCAAGAAACGCTTGTAAAAACGTTCTCGGTGAAACCAGTACATTCCCGTAAAAAGCTGTCATTTCAGTAAATGTACATGTACGTTCTAAAAACAAAGACCATCAGCCACTTACAGACTGACCCTCATTTTAGGCTGTCACTGAAAGCTGCTGAAAGCACAGAACCAAGAAAAGAGTACAGACACATTTTCCCAGAGTAACTGTTGGCATAGTACTAGGAAATTCAAATGGGAAACACGTCTCTGTTTAAGTCTGTAATTCATTATTTTGTTTCAAACCTATTCACAGCAACTGACAGATAATAAGGAAACAAATACAGTTTTAGTTCAATTACTAAAATATTTGTGTTCTAATATAGTGCTTTTTAACCCGTTTATTTATTGTTAGCTTTCAAACCTGTAAAATCTTTACTTGTGAGCTTTTTTATTTTAATCACCCTAGCCATCTGCAGCACATCTGTTACTTGCTAGTATACAGTAATTAACTTAAATGTGGACTGGGTACTATTCTGCATCAACAGATATCAAAGCACCTGCTTTCATAAGAGACCAACACCTCTTTATCAGCTATAACAGTTGGTCAGATTAGAGTTAGATTTACTATCCATCCCATAAGCTTACGTGACATATCTCTATGTAGTAATTGAAAGCAAAGTCTGGGGTTTTTAATGTTCTCCATTCCAGTGGCAAAATCTTGTTTCTTGAGAAAGAGATCTCACATTAAAAGACAGATACTCTGATACTAGTATTTATTTGGTTTTAAACACAAAAAGTGAACGTATCACATTCACTCAGCTAGAAATCTTGTGTCACTGCAGTTTTTCTGCTGAGTGTGGAGAAAGGGATATATGTCTCTTTGTGATCTCTGCTGGAAAGGGAACATTTAATGAATCCATTATGAAAGTTCTCAGAATCATAACCAATTCATGGGGTTTTGAAAAACTCTTCAGGAGCATGCTGAATCCACATAACTACCACCACTGGGGAACTTTGTAGGCAGCCTTCAACTGGCCACACGACTGCAGCCATTAGACTTCCAGGCCAATGGGATCTGTCTTTAATTGCATACTTAGTAGAAGTCAGTTTTGACAATCCTGTTACATTTTAAACAAGACATAACTGAATCCATCATGAATCCCTGGATAATTGCATTTTGTTACCTTAGAGGTCTGCAGCTCCTATAATTAATTGCATTCTTTTTAAAGTCAGCCCAGAAAAGAATGGCTTTCTGCCAAGAAAGTTTTTATAATGTTTAAAGACTCATTCTGAGGAACAGCAGGTGCTCTTTGTTTTTATTTCTTAGTGTGCTAATGCCAGAGAAGCAGGGCATTCAATTGCCATGTGTCCACAACCTAATGCTCTCTCCATCTCCATAAAAGAGAGAGATTATTGTACCATTCAGAGCAATACCCCAATAAACACAGTAAGGATAAGACTATTAGGTAGGCTGTTTTGGGAAGTTGTTCTCTTGGGAAGACATGGTTCATAGGTGCATGTGAAGAAAGTCTGTTACAGTATTTGTGCATGAAACCTTTCATCGCCTCTGTTACATCCTTAGTGAGGGTGCTCAGCCTGTTAGTTCTCAGAACACAAAGCATTTCAGTCTGCCTTCCCTGGGCAGCAGGGAGCTCATTAGTATCACCAGCTCACCATCTGTCTCTGAAGAAGGAAGAGACAGAATTAATATATGATGGAGGGTGGAGAAAAAAAAGAAACAAAACAAAACCAAAAAAAATGGTTGGGAAACAGCAGGATGTCATCCAGAAAGGCACAGAATGTTTCCTTTTAAATCATCTCTCCTTCTCTGCACAAAACATGGAGAATGGCTTGGGCATGGCTACGCAATGTTCAAAAAAGTGTTTGTAAAGATTGAATTATGATAATTTTAACTACAGGATCTTTCAAAATCCACAGAAGAGCATCATTAAATACAGCTGTCCACAGACGACTCCTGTGAAACCTTCCTTGTTCTGTACTGCCTGAACCATAGGAGCAGACTGGCTGAAATAACGCCTTTCTGGCTTTGTGGCGTAACAAGAGAAAAGGTAATGAAAGAGAGCAGCTCCTGGTATAAACCAAGCAAACATCCTGCAGCATAGACCATACGTAGGGTGGGTGACAGAGGGGAAAAATGACCTATAACCGGGAAGCGCCGTGTCTGGTCTGCACACCCAAAATGAAAGCTGTAATCACTCAAATGCAAAAGTCCCCTTCCCAACTCAAGCCTTTACAAGTGATTAGGAGAGCAAGAAGAGGCCACAGGAGAAAGCCTGGATGGGCAGTCACTGAGGACAATGACAGGCAGGAAAGGGCTGCAGAGGAAGAGGGCTCCACGAGACAGCCACGAGGCAGAGAACAAAGTTGTGAGATAAAGAACCAACTTTCTGAATACAGAATTAATCTCAAAATTCCTAAAACATGTCTTTCATTAGACATTAGCCATTTTAATAATACAATTATCTTTATAAGAATATTTTATATATACACATAACACAATATAAAACAATGCAGCCTCTAGAATATCCAGCGAATAGGATAACATCTCCCTAAGTGCCTGAGAATTAAAAACTTGTATTTATAAAAACCTCAATTTATTTGGATAAGTTTTTCAAGTACTAGCAATTATGTTTGTAACTATGCTCACTACATATCTCTTTGTGTCTTAAAACTCTAAAGAACAATGTAGACTTCAATCCTGAAACAAACCAACCTACTTTGTTAATATGGTCATAAATGGTCACCGCTAAAACAGAAATGACATCACAAATTACAAAGTCCAAGACACTCTGAAAGTCAGTCACTGATTGAGTCCTCTACCATCTGGTCCTTAAGGAATCTCAATATAAATATTCAGAAAGAGAATACATCTTACTGAAAATCAGGAGTGTTTGCAAACAGCATTTAGGACTTTTTTAAAACTGAGACATAAATATCAGCCTTCCAACTGATCCCACACTTTGGGTCAATGCTGCAAATTCACAGACAGACAAAGATGAACAGCTCAGATATTAATTCCTGAGGGTCCTTCACTTTTTTGGTGGTTTATACTAAGACACTCAGATCTGAGTTTGTTTTCTTTGGTTGTTAATTTCTGCAACAGGGAAAAGACCCTCCATAAAGAAACTATGATGGGAAAAAAACCCAAACAAATAAAATAGAATCCTTAAGTCAGCATTTGCACTCATGCACCTAAGCAGATGCCTTGATTTTCAGAATGATTGAGCAGTTGCTGATAGGTATTGACAGTCACCGCCATTTTTTGGAAAACCAAGTCATTGACCTACAAGGTACTACAATTTGCTTTAGGGTTTTTTAATTTATTTCAAAGCAGTGTTCTGTTAAAAGGGGGAAAATGTGTCTAGCTATGAATGCCAAAGAATGCTAACAGTATGACCTCAGTTCTCTGCTGATCATGAACTATGTGGAACTTGTCCAATAAACATAATCGAGTGGGGAAATGAGTAACAGAGTTCTTGAAAAAACAGAGTATGTCATCAGCACACAGAGTAAATACACTTCTGTGCTACTTTGCGGGTCACAGTCACTCTCACAGCCCACAATATCCTCCTCCTGATTATCTCATACAGCCCTGTGGGTCTGACTTACCTTGACAGTACCTCATTGTCATATATGCAACTTTAAAGAAACAAATGCAGTCACAAAAGCAGCACAGTACAGTAGCACATCAATGAAATCAAAACTTACATCTGAATAAAATCATGTTGTTGAGTCAAATTCAGCTGTTTTACAAAGCTGTATAGCTGGAATAGCTCCCTGAATTTCATTAGAGTTGCCCCAGAACCCTTTTTAACATCAGCATAACAAATAGATGAGTCCAGTTCACATCACAGGTGTTCTTACATTTCTTTGACAAAAGGGTATTCAGGTTAGTTATGAAAAAAAAATCATCATTTCTGAAGTTGTACTACCAGTGATGAGGAGATTTGGTTGCATTACATTATTTTCTGCTTCTCACGGCAGAATGTACAGCAATGGAATAGAGGTATGGCAACCACTGGATACAAAACCCCTGCTGTAGAAGAAAACGCAGGTATACTAATCCCTAGACAGTAAGACAAGACACAGATGTTCATACTAGTTTTGTATCAAAAAATGTAGTGTCTATAGCACTGGAAGGCATAGATTCACAGGGTGAGGTGTATGACATGGAATTCACAGAAATCATAAATATTTGTAAATAGGGAGACACAGGACAGGACAGGAAACATGACTGTGTGTGTTACAAGCAGGTATTTGCTGCTTCTGAAGATTTAAACATGAGGTTTATTCATATCACTGCTGTACACCCCACTTTCATAGTTTCAGTGTTGAGGTCTGTTCATACAAAAATAAATGAATGAATACTGGCCTTCATGATATATTTAACAAATCTCTCAAGGTCTGAAATCAATAATCTTAGTGCTGTCCAACAAAATAGCCACACTGCCTGCCTTTAAGATAGAACAGTTAATATTCTTTAAATGCAGTAGTTGACCACAACAGCTGATAAGCACCTAAATCTGTTGTTACCTGTTGGCTCACAAAAAGCGGCTCTGCAGTAATTTATGACAGCTGATGTTGCCAGCATTAGTATTTTGGTTCTGCTCAATAAGTAATCTGTTAGGTAGCAAATTCAACATGGAAAATCATGTCTAAAAATGAACTTTCTCTTTTTGCCATTTTGAAGGGGCTTACATTTTTTGAGAAGCAAGTTTGACTAGATAGATGACTCCAGAGATCCCTGTAAGGGCCTGGAAAGCATCCACTCTCCTGAAAAAGAAGAGGAGCATGTGCCAGCCCAGAACCAGCTTCCCAGAATAATCACTGCTGTTGCAGAATTTTATCTGCTGAGTAGCACAGACAGGTGCCCCAAAGCTGGAAATACATTCAGACACAAGAAAGAGGACAGAACTACTGCCAGTCCTGAAGGCAGGAGGTGCTCACAAAGAGATTCATATACAAGTTCATAACAGTTTTGGTAAAACTCTAGCAAAGAAAACCTATGTATACACTTAAATATGTACATACATATACATGACATTAATGTATTACTAACGTAGCTGGCATAATTTTTCAAAAGGGGAAAGTACTCTCCACTTTACTGACCTAGTCTCAAAGTACAGTCCCTTCTTTTTGTTTGCTGAGCTTTTGCCTTGCATTTTTCAAGGTTTTTTATTTATTTATAATCATGCTAGGGCTCCTAAAGGTTTGGAATCTTGTTTGTTCTAACAAATTGCACTCATAATTAATAAATGTGCTAAACCTGCTCTCAACCTAACTGATGAGGAAGATTTGGCTGGCTCCTAGCAGGGAAGGATTTTTCCCTGTTGTGCCTTTTTTAAAAGAAAAAAAATCTACTTCTAGTTGAGGACAGAAGTACTGAAATGAGAGAAATTATGCAGAAACATTTTAAAATGCCAAAGAAGTTGAAGAAGGATAGGATTTTAATTTTAAAGTCAAACTTAAGGCAAAATTCAAGTCATGATTGGAACTGAATTATGCCCTTGGAAAGCATTAAAATGGCAAGTTGAAAACAGGAGATGATTGTCCTATTTTATGTACTGCCTGTCCGAGAAACAAACTTCTGCTTGATCTGGTCTGCTGATAGCCCAACATATTCTTGCTAGTGCTTCTTTCACATGGATATCTATAACTGCTTTTCCCAGAACTCTACCTAATACCCACCTATGAGTTTCATGGAGAAGGGAGAGTATTATCACCGTTTGTTACCCAGTACCCAGAAATTTGTTCATGGGGTAAATGAAAAGGTGACAGACCCAACTGATATTGCAAAGGCACTAACTAACATAACAGAATAAAAAAGCAATGGTATGTTTTGTATCCTTGTGCTTGACTTGCCTTAAGCCTATCTGTAGTATGGCTCCCTGTATATAATCTTGTTTTATATACTGCACCAATTGGGGCATAAGCGAAGCTGATTTGAAGGCTCTCAGCCTTCATCAAAAGGAACAAGACCTATACCTGGCAATATATTTGGGCTCTGTAAAACCAACGGTAAATTAGGAACATGCATAGGTGCTAGCAGGCTAACACACAGTTGTTCAAAATGCCTTGCAAAGCAAAACTTCCTAGTGGTAAACAGATTTAAATCAGTTTTCAGTGTTAAGGGTGTGAACTGCGAAGTCCTCAACAACAGGTTAATAGGAGTGGTTTCACCATTGATGATTTTAGTAGAACTGTGCCAGACCAAAGATTTATCCGTTCAAAATGTAATGCAAAGCTTGAGAGGGAAGTCACACCAAGAACTTTGGGGGTAAGGAGTCATATAAAAATTTTCTACCCTCATAAAAACAATTATCCTCATTTCCAAGGTGAAGAATAAGGAAAAAAAATGGAAAAAGGAAATAAAACATGAAGACCCAACACTCCTTATCAGGTGTCAAAAAGCCCCTGAACTAAAAGCCCAACACCACCATTCTTGGCTGTTAAACTTGTTAGGATTTTCACCAAACAGTGCAATAAAAAGTCATCAATAAGTGATCACGCTGAACTCTTAGGATTCTAAAACACAAGGACAGCATACATGTGTTAAATATTTAATTGGTAAATAACTTATTACATTAATTAGGTGGACTTTAGACTGGGGTTACAGTGGTAATTGTGTTTGGCAGGACAAAGAGCACCACAATCCACAATTTCAGTATAATATTCTTCAGAAGAATGGGTATTGATTCAATCTAACTGTGGTTATCTAATTGAGGCTATAGGAATTATGGTGCCATTTTCTGCATAGACTCCAAGTAAAAGAGGAATATGCCTGTGATAAAAAAAAAAGAAAAACAATAATGGTATTGGGTTACATGTGATGCTTTAGAGCTTGCCTGGAGAATTCCCTCAAGTTGGGGATAATATTAAAACCAGTGAATCATAACAGCTGCCACAGGGGAATTATCTGGTACACTATTCTCTTCCGGTAACCTTGCACCCCATGGACAACTAGGTACACGAAAACACCCTCTAGGGAAAAATACTTTTTATTTCTCTTCTTGCTATTTTGTAAAAGCCTGAGGTGACAATTTACTATTTGCGTTCTGCCTTTCTACACCCTTCTTAACCACTAAGCCTCTCTGAGTTCACTTGCCATTGATGATGCTTAGCTCAGAGCCACAGCAATGAAATTCTTGAAGGACTCCCTTCACCTGGGAATTTCTGTAATTAAAATATGCCTTTGCTGGGAAAGTCAGTGTGAATTTCTGACTTCCTAGCTACTCTAATACACACATACTATTTGCGACTCCTCAAGCTCCATAGCAATACCTTGAGTCAAAAAAACCTATTGGGTCTCACAGCAGTGTTTAGGTATCAGTATAAGTATTGCCTGACCCCACGTGAAACGTATAGGGTCCCCAGCTCCAAAGTATCTGAGCTTCTAAATGGAAAGGTGGCTGAGTAATGCGATATCTTCATACACCCCAGAGCATGTGTATGAAAACAGCATTAAGCAGGAAGGTTAAGTTGTATTTCTACTGGTGTTATTCAGTACAGTCTATCCCTGTTCAGAATAACTCTCTGCTCCAGTAACCCAGAAAGTGGAGCAACATATTCTGCTCTAGCCCTACAGCTAGTTATCCCATACGGCATTTACACAGGCTTGTGTTTAATCTCTTTGTTCATATACTATATTCACAAATGAAACAGGGTAGTGAAAGCATGACAGATGTGACAGGAGATAACAAAAAAACCCACAAAAAAATCCCCAAACAAAACCAGAAAAAAATTAGTACTTCCCCATAAAAGCAAGAAGCATGTATAGTAACTATGTGTAAGAAAGGAACAGATATTTTTTTTTTTTAAATACTTTGTAATTTACAATTACAGTTGTAAAGGTTACTGCAAGCTGGTGAGAATCCACTTTGAAATTCCTTCTTTTATTAACTTTCTCAGCAGCTTTAAACATTTTTCCAGTATAATTTTATGGCTAATAAATTATCATTATTTTGAATTGCCTGAAAATCATGAATCAATTTAGTCACAAAGCAGATCAGTTCGATTTAATGTTCTTGTTACTTACTGCCTCAGTGTTGCAATTTTCCCCCTTTGCTTCCTTTATTTCTCTGCCTTTCCTCATATCACCCCGTTGTAATGCCTTTAATATAAAAGATGGCCTTCATTCTCATGTACTATTTAAATTCATAATGTCTGACCTCTTCAAATGCAATGAATGCATAATTAATTTTCATTATAAATTTAGAATACTTCCTCTCTTCTTGCCACTTCAAGCTTCCTTTACCTTTCAACAGCTATCATGTTTTATTTTATATTCCTTTAAAAATTCCATCGTGCTGTCATCTTTTCAGATTTCACTTCACATATAATTTGACTCTTTGGTACACACACACAGAGCAGGAACCTGTCCAGAACCCAATGCAAGAATCACTGGTTAAAAAAATGGGTGTTTAGTCCATCACTAAAAACACAGGCTGTACTCATACATGGCTGGGAAAACAGCTTGCATAGCTACCTCTGTGTGCATCATTTTCCCAGTAAAGAGAGGTTTTAGGTTAATATGCAGAGTTCTTACTGTTAATACCAAGTATTTAAGAAACAAATACAGCACAGAGCTAGAAGTATACATTTACTTCTCTCTAAATTATGTCATCTCTTCAGCATTTTTTCTTTTTCACAGTCATTAAGGAATGCTCTTTCTTCATACACACAGTTCCAAAATCCTGGTACACAGGCTTTATTTGGATGTTGTTTGTCTTGTTAAAATAAGTTAACCATTCCATTCTCTGAAATGCTTCAAATTGCACCTTCAGCATGACAATGGGTAAGTAACATGAATTCATGGAGACAGGGTTGTCAGCCAGAGGCTAGGAAAGGAAAGCAGCTTGTTCAGTTTCGATTTCAGCACCTTCCCTGTCATGGGGGCTACTGCTTGCAGGAACTTCCTTGCAACTTTACGGCACTAAAAATTAAGAATTTTGCTGAGCAACATCAGGCTTATCTAATTGACCAGAACAGTTTTGAAATGCACTTCAAGCTGAACAAATAGACTTGTGGAACTGCAGCACTCAAAATGTTTTCCCATGAAGGACACAGATGTGGAAGACGTGGTCAGTACACATTTATTTCTGCTTAGTATTCCCAGTTTGTAGCATAAGCATAACAGTATACTCCAAGAAGTTTTATGATTTGACTAAACCAACATATTTCTTTTATGACAACTACATTAACTTTGGTTACTGGATTATTTTTTTTCCTGCAAAGTAGTCTTCAAAAAAGTCTCTAACAAAAATCTAAAACTATTTCCAAAGGACAAAATAAAAAAAACTTAAAAACTGGTAAGCAGTCATTACTAAAAGATCAGGAGGCCTCCAGAAATACTAATCAATTTAGCTGCCTTCAACTCTGTAAAACACACAGTTTTAAGACTGATGCTTTAGTTGATGCCTCACATTTACTGTAACTTCACAGGAAAGCTTTCTATATGCAAATTAAACTACAGTTTAATTACTTTGCAGTTCAGTTGTACTGCTTTTTAAGGACACCCCTCCACCACACACCTTCATCTCCACTAGCTCACTGACATGAGGAGAGCCCTGTTTCAGACCAGTAAAGTGTGAATTGTCCTTGAAGTCTTTACAGGCTTGTTTTGTTAAACCACTTTTTTGTGGAAAATATGTAATTTTGCTGGCATTTCCATCCTACTGTGCAAACATCTCAAATTTTAACCTATAGGCAAATTTTTGTCAAACAAGGTCTCAACGACATGACATCAAAGCAGGAAGGTCACACACTAGAATGTGATAGCAGCTGGATTGTAATTGTTTTGATGGATTGTCTTAGGAGGGGTTTTGTTGGGGCATGAAGTGTTGAATTTTCCTGTTTATTTTAAAAAAAAAAAAAAAGCAAGCAAGCAAAGAGACTGCACAAATACTTCGAACTTTACCTTCCGAGTATAATTCAGACAAACTGATCATTTCTTAGATGGAAAGCCATCTGCTATGTGTGCTGTGCACTATATTGCTGTTCTTATCTACTCTGCTTGGATTTTAAAAAGCTGTCATATGGAACTGAACAATGTTAAAAGGAAGCAAACGATACAAAGTCCAGAAATTTCACTTATGCAATGGAGTTAACTGGAAAAATGGAAAGACAGTTATTCCATAGATAGTATCTGATATAAAGAACAGATACACTCTCCCTGAATAAACACCCTAAACAAAAGAGGTCTTAAAAAAGTCATCCATCTCTTAAACACAGTCTTGACAAAGCCCTAACACACTATGTAGACTACAAGCCTGAAGGCTACAACTAGGTACCAGGAGTACACTTGTACCATTTTCCTGGTCCTATGGAGAGATAGTGAAGTGCTTCATGTGAAAAATGGCATTCCTGTTTGGTTAGATATGGACACAACTACCCCAGAAAATATCCTGGGGAGAAGGAGAAGAAAGAAGGGAAACCCTTGAATGGGAAGATTTATTGGATATTTTAATAGGATTTTCTCATCACTAAATTCTATTTTTCTTCTGTTCCTAATCACCTTTCTTCTACCTCATTAAATCCAATTTCACTTCATCATATCTTTCTTTCCTCTCTAATTTCATAGATCATCACGTAATTTCTCTCTCACCAAACAGCATACCTTCTTTTTGTATCATTCCTTTCCACATCTACTCTTTCCCACCTTATCATTTTGCTGCCTCATTTCCTGCTCATTACTTCTCTTGCCATAAACTGGTCACTCCTATAATGCTATCCACCCCATCTTTCTGCAGCATTGTGAAAACACTGTGCATCTCTACTTCGCTCAATTTGGTCCCTTCTTTTAGCTAATTTCTTGACTAAGCCATTTTGAATTTCTTCTTTTTTTTTTTATTTCTAGAAACACATACATACAGAAATGATAAACCCAATCTATATAATCATTAAATCATATTATAGGGAGTTGCATTCACGCTCCTGAATATATTGTTAACTATATTGTGGGTTCACTGCATGAGTAAAAATAAGATTAGTACTTCTATGCAGTTTGGATCTGCATTTTATTCATGCCCCTGAATTACACTTTATGTTTCAGCAATGAACTTTTCAGTAATTCTGCACATTTTTTGATTTCACATGAAGAATGAGACTAGCTGAACATTATGTCATCTTGGGAAGATTCAATAACATACTTGAAGCATCATTCAATCTTATCTGCATTGGAAAGACTGAATCATGTCAAATAATTTCTCAATACCATGTGTTGTCATATGCCCCCCATATATTCCTAATGAAAGTGAATATGTACATACACACAAAGAAATCCTTCTTAGGCCCTGTTCAATATCTCTCAGGGTTGTAAAGGAAAATATGACAAAAGAGAATATTGTTTTTATTGCCTTTGAAAGAATCCCTAGTCTATTATTTTAGTAGATCCTTTAAATGAGCCAATTACCATCTAAGGCAAGGAAGGCGACTGGCACACTCCCAAGAAGGGCAAAGCCCCTAATAATCAAACACTGTAGGAGGTTTGACTTGTTCCTGTAATAATCTCTATGTTCTACCTGTATGTGGAAAGCCAGCTTGGCTTTGGTGTTTGTGTTATATTGCCGTAGGCACAGTATCAATGAAAGTGAGCAAATGAAAATCCTCCTAGAAATGGGAGCATGGGAATGTATGCAGAGGCATCCCAGCAGGGCCTGGGTAAGCTTTGTGACATTTGGGTCACGCATTGAAAAGGGAGGACTTACAAACTGCAAGATGAAGCCCTACCAAAGGCCCCCAGATCAGGGGTGTGGGGCAGAGAAGGGCTTCATCTGGTCAGCATGGTCAGGACTGAGGTGGAGTTTGCAACCTCTCTTTGACCCAAGTTGGTGGTAGACTACACAGTGTCAGTCTACAGCCAGGTGTCTCCCCCCACAAAAAAAAAAAAAAAAAAAAAGTACAGAGGCATTTGTGCAACGTGTAAGTCCTAAATGTTGATAGCTCTGAGCTGTCCCTGTACAAAGCCAGTTCCCAGGAGCTAACATCAATAGCCAACCAGTCTGCCAGCTCTCCAGGAAACTGTATATTCAATCAATCGTCCCCAATAGTATGGGCAACCTGGGAAAGAGAGTGTGTACTGATCTCTTCCCCAACTATATTCAATGAAAGAGGGAAAAGATGTTCAGGGTACATCACTGGCAATTATTAATTAGGGATGACAAATGAATAAAAAGATAGTGGGTCTCTTCTGATCTAAAACCAAAAAGGATGTAGGGATGTCTAATCATCAGATGATCAACAGAGTATTTTCAGTAGGACAAGCAATGTTGTCTGGAACACAGCCTATTCTCAGTTTGTCTTTGGCAAAAGGCTGAAGTTTAAAATATTAATAGCCACATATTGTCAGTGTGTTCAGATATTCATATAGGACAGTAAATCATAGCTCTCTGTATTTACTAACAAAAAATGGCATGAAAAGTTTAAATGTACCAGTTTCAAAATAAACACTGCACACCTTTTGCAAGAAGTCCCCAAGGAACCCTAATGCCTTTCAGATCCTTCTGACGAACCTGCTTTGTATACAGAAGGCTGGACACAGTTACAGAAGGATGCAAGTCCAAAGCATCTGCAGAGACGTAAAAGGGTTTCAAGAACATAATAACAGCTGAAAGTAAAATTAATTTTAGGCAAATTCATAGCTTCCAAAATGCAGTTTGTGAATAAATGGGGTTCTAGGGAGGCATGTCATTCCCAGTATTCTTTCTTCCTGCTGAAAGCGCTTCATCTGCTTACATTACAATTTCTTTACTTTCAGACAAAATTTTACTATTATCACCATCCTTGTTAACATACCATCTCTTTAAAATCAATGCTCAAATTCCCTGGTTCTCAGTAATAGTGTTACAGCCTTCATGAAGACACAACTAATGACCATTTAGAAGGGCTTGCTCCACTGTATATACAATTAATTCACTTTACCATTATTTTTCCCATGAGTTTTCTGCAAGGACAATTTAAAGAATTACACACCAGTATCACTTGTGACTTTATGTTCCCAGTTGTTTCTGAATAGGGTATATTCAACCACTAAAAAATCCGATAAAATGACACTGCAGAAATGCAAGCTAGCCAGCTGTCTGGCGAAGGCTGGACCTGTATGAAGCTGTACCAGAGGTAAACATTAATTTAAGTGAGGAATAACAACATCAATGTTAAATATACTGTTGATACTGAATAAAATCAATTAAATGTAACAAAAAAGTTACACTGTGACACTGCACTGGAAATCCCAAATACATGAAATTACAAAGTCAGGTTTCTCAAAACTAGGATTTTATACAACTGGTTTTAACAATGAATTTGGGGCTTAGTTTGTTGCATTTAAAGTGTTTCATATTTTAATCTGCCACTGCCACAATCACAATGCTTATCAATTCATCAGGACTATGATAATAGTACACCATAAAAGCAGAGAGCATTGGCATATGTTTGACAGAAAACAAACTCCAAAACCAGTATCACAAAGTAAGGAGCACTGATAAACCAAAATCAGTCAGTATCATGGAACTAGGATAAGGTGCCAGATATCAAAATAGTAAAAAAAAAAAATTTATAAAAATTTTAATTGCTAGTGTGCACGTGGTGTCTGACTGCTGGCTAGGCAATGTGGTTGTAGCAGGCTTAGTATGACTACTGGCTAATGAGAGTGGTTTATCTCATAGTTGCATTTACACTTAAAAGAAAAACTGGGGCAAAATCTGTATTTTTGTAATATCTCTGTAAGATCTTAAGTTAACTCACATAAAATTCTGCTGATCATATGTATAATGTGGGTGCAGAAAAAAACACAAAAGAAATTCATTCCAGTTTGTTCTGCACTGTGTTTTCAGTCAAGGGTCTAGTGCTATGTTTTATCATATTTTAAAACATACAACTCTATTGGAATCAACGTAACTAATGAGATGTCAAAAATATACTTTCTTACATTTATCTAAGTTAGTATGAAATTCAAAATTCCTTTAATGACAAACTAATATATTTTCATTTTGCTGTCAAAGAGTCTTTGAGGTTCTACTATAATGAATGCATCTGTTGCATTAAAATTCTTGTGTAAAGCTACATTCATGATTTGCTTTACAAAAAAACCTCTCAACCATGAAACTACTTTGTCTGGACATAAAAATGTAGAACACCAAGGACAGAAATAGGAAGAAGAAATCATCTAGATATAAAGATACAATAGTAAAACTTGATGCACTGCTACATTAAAGCATATTGGTGCTCAACTTCTCAACTTTTTTTTTTTTTTTTTTTTTTTAATTCACTATACCGGTAGCTAGTGATTAAAAAGTTGGGGGGGGGGGGGGGGGGGGGGAAGGTGCTTGGGGGAAAGGGAAGAAAAAAAGATTCATTACACTTGAATACTATACACCTAGAAAACCAATATAATTCCACATATCTCTGTTCCTGATTTTATCTATATAAAAAAGAAAAGTTTCATATTTCAGGGCATAAGCACGCAGACCATGTGAAAATCACCATACAGATGGCATCAGGCAATTCAGAGCCAGTACATCAACAGCTTCTCTGAAGAATGGATTTTGTCTGGAGACAGATACTAGATTCAACAGTCTCAGAGAGATTTTTATACAGAACCAAGAAGATGGAAACTTACCCCACAGGACTTTAAATTGCATTTGTACAGAGGAAACAAAAATTCAGTGAAACAAATGCAACATCTGTGTTTCAATCTTGGAAAATATTTTAATTTTTATTAATAAATTTATTTTATTAATAAAAATTATTGTATTAATAATTTAAACATTAATTTTAAATTAATGATTTAAAATTAAAAACTTATTAATAGTATCAGTCCATATTCAAACATCACACAAAAGCCCTCTAGCCTACTGTGCATGGGGACTGACGGTCAATATTGAGGCAACCATTGAATGCAATGAGTGAGAATACATGAGCAAATGGGTTTTCAATTTTGACAACCATAAGAATATGAAATAATTTAAACAACACCATATTAATATTTTACCATGCAATTTAGATTTTCTCAAGAATGCAGAAACTTTGAAGTCTACCACAGAGACAATGTTAATTGGTGTAAAGCATTAACTTGTCACTGCTGTTTTCTAAAACATGTGAGCAAAATATCAGCGGGGAGAAGGGGAGGGATGCAATTGTCATTTTGCAAGATGTATGTTAAATCTACTCTCAGGTCATCATCTTTGTACTTTTAATGCTTTGTTCATAGTTTTCTATATTGTGCTTTCCTTTCAAAGCCTTTTTTTCAGCCACAACTTTATGTGCCTCTGGTGCACCAACATTTTAGTAACAGCATAGGGCTGGCATTTGCTATTTTCATTCATTCTGTGCAGTATCTTATTTTTCAAACATGGTCATGAATACCTTTGGGCCTGCTCATGGTCCTAACAGAGTAGGACTAGAAGTACCTAAATCTCTGAAACTATCAATTGATTTGGAGAAAACTGATGATAAAACATATGACTTAGGCTATTCTATCAAGAATTTACATGAACACTGAAACAGCAAGCCAATCTTCCCTAATCCAAGGGCAAATAAAATTACAAACTCTGTAAGGAGATCAAGCTTATACTAAATACAAGTTTAGATTAATCAAGTCATTGAAGAGATGGGAGGCAACATGACAACACTGTGGACAATGTTGTTTCCTAAAAGATAAAGTATTTTGTGATGTGAATCTTAATAGTACTGCAGTATGCCTCATGGACAACATTAGTCTTCTACAAGTGAAGAGCTGGAGGAGTGGCAGCAATAACACTCCTACTGTGGAGGTAAGTTCTGGGCTCAGAAGGTTCTAGTTCTGTCAGCAGAGATTAGTTCTGTGGCCTCATGTTGCTTAATTTGTCTCTTCTTCAGCTTTGCAGCAGTAAATGGGGGTAAAATCTTGCTTTTCCACTATCACAGCTCCTCCTGCCTGATGAGAATACAGTCAGAGTCGCAGACCAACTCATGCATAATACTTGCACGCAGCTACACACTGGCATAGAGGACTCCCTGTCCCATGGAGAAGCACTTTATGTCAACATATATACTAAGAAATATTAACTAGTGGGTGTTGACTTGGAAGTAGAGCACATGGGAATCAACATTGTTTGCACAGTTAACAAAACTATTTTTCTCACACCCTAGTTCTACTCTCCTACGAAAACAAAAGAATATTAAATTAATTCATTTCATATGGCCATATTTCTTCCTCTTGAGATGAGTGTCTACTACTGTGATCTCTGCCTTCCCACCAATACTGCTTTTCTCCATCTGTGTAAATATGCTGGTTTGGATGACTACAGTGTAATGACGGCCAGACTGATCTGCCTTGGAAAAAAGAGGCTATATTTTGAAAGAACACTGCTAGAATACTTAAGAGGCTATTACAGAAAAGATGGACCATGCAGACACTGAAGAGGTCTATCCTTTGGCACTGTTATTGCTCTCTCTAGAAAGAGGGATTTATAAACCTGACAGATATTGAAGACTTCAGTTATACCATTCCTCCTGTTACATACCCTACTTTCATCTACCCTTACACACTAATCTCCTTCTAAATCTTCTTTCTTTCTCCCTGTTTCAGCTCTACAGTTGAAAGAACACCCCTTCTTCAAACAGAGTGTGGGTTGAACCACACTTGGTACGGAGTACTGCTGTCTCCCTCTGTAACTGCATTCTTTGACTCTACCTGTACAGAAAATGGTGTGTTTGCTCATAAACAGACAATTTTTTGTTCTACTGCAATAGTCAACTGTAATAGAAATATTACATATTGTACACTTGGATATTCATATTGCAGATGTAATTTTTTAGAAACTATTCTAATCAGTGCATTTCAAAAAGAGTGGCATTTCTGCTTATTCCTGTGTCAATTTTATGCCTTTTTCCTTTCTTCACAACCAATTAGTTTATGTAACAAAGTTCTTTGTCCCTGCAGAGATTAAGATTTCAGCACAAAGTCTTATGGAACAAAGAACTGCACAAATATTAAGGTGAAAAGTGTTATTCAATGTTGTAACATTAAGAATCATGCCAACGTTTTCAAGAGACCAGACTCCATAACTCTTCAGCAATAACTGGAATATATTTTCAGCTTCCTAGGAAAATACTATTTTTATCAACACTTAACTTTTTTTAATGTCAGAAGTTGTATTACCCCATTAATCAAATTGATAGCAGTGGCTTGAATTTCACATTAAAATCAAATGTAATAACTATACAACTGTGAAGAAATTCTAGACTGCAAGTCAGTTGCTCTCTGAAGCAAACACAGCATATCATACCCTGCATTTCATTTAGAAATCATTCAAAATGTCTGTTCCAAAATCTTCTAAATCAAGATTCAGGAGTCATGCCAACAGTATGTTTTATCTAAAATGCTTCTGCTGACAAAATATCTTGTTTGTTTCCATTGGGCTGAAAGTAAAAGTAGCCTTAAGGTAATTTTTAAATAGCTAAAAAAGGAAATAATCTTTCACACAGGTTCAAATTAAGAAAACAGAGACATGAAACACACCATCTATTAGTCAATGATAACATGACCCATTTAGTGCTGGTAACATGCTCAGAGCTGCATGCAAAGGAAACAAGGACAGGAACCCTGCCCCAAGGCAGCTATAATCACATACAAGACAGACACATAAGACGTTACAGAGCTGAATGCGACTTTATCTTAAACTGTAAGTCATTTTAAGAATACCTAAAATCATATGCATGGCTTATCAATATCAATCATCCACAGGAGATGAGTTCTTAGAAAGGGTGTGAATGAAGACAGCTTATTTCCCCACTGAATGGGGAAAACCTTCCAGGTGTAAATAAGAGATCAAAGTTCAGACTGGAAAAACAAAACAAAGGGAAATGATTTAATATGAAGAGCATGCTGTGGGAATAGAAAGTGAGAAAATCAGAAATGTAAACAGTAGCAGAGAGCAGAATATAAATGGATTACATTAGTTTTGCTAGCAAAGAGATCCAGGGAAAAAAGTGAGCAGCGGTGAGGGCAGGAGGAGGGATGAAGAAAGAAAGGAGAGAAGCCAAGGGCACATCAACAGAAATGAAGATAAGGAAAAGAAGTTCCAGCTCTGAGAACAGAAACACAATTCCACGTAAGAAATTACAGTAAAAAAAAAATGCACAAAAAAACCCAAAGGCTGAAGGAAGAGAAATTAAGAAACTCCTCTTATATATAGGACCTTCCCCTTAATATTTATTGCCACAACAGGAGACCCCATCTGTAGATATCGATCCACAGGTATGTTGGGTAATCAAAACTTTAATTTACAATTATTGTTCCTTTTATTAGAAAGGTCATTTAATCTATGTCAGCTTCTGCTTTGTCAACATTATTTACACTTGTTTTCAATAGCTGGCAAATATTTTCTGTATGTAGCAAACAGATTTATTGTGCAAGGGCCTAGTAAGTTAAAAACTTTCTACTATGAACATAGGAGTGTGTAGGTGCTATATTTGCATTTTATTTCATACAGCAATTTATATGAGTCTAGAGAGAAAATTAGTAAGTAGCTATTACACTTTAGCATAAAAAAATAGCAAATGACTGCAAGGCTGCTAAAACCATGAAAAAGACTACTTCATATATGAATGCTATTTACTAAGGGAAAATCATATTGTTTGGATCAATGGCTAGAACAAATTCAACAAATTAACATATTTTAAAGCATCTTTTCAGTGCCTCATTTTTTTCTATTCCTCGATAAGGTACTGATCTTTCCTGGAGAAAGGAAACTGGGCTGGCAGGACCCCTGGCCTGATCAGAGTAGCAGTTCTTGTGTTCTTTCCTGAGCAAAATTAGGACATCCTAAACAACAAAAGATGACACATGCTGGAGAGAAAGGCTGCTTAGAAGCTGTTAAACTTCAGATTTGCTAGAAGGGGAAGGAAGAACTGGCCAATGCCCTTGTTAGAGATCTTGCAGTTTTACTGAACTGGGTCAGGATATTTATAATCTTTAAAACGTAGAGGTATTACAAAGAAAAGTAAAACTGAGGCCAAAAGATACAGACACCCAGACACCAAGTCCTGTCCCAGTTTATTGCTAATGAGTACACACAAATTCTCCAGCTATAAAAGGGAGCTCAGGAAAACAAACAGTGTATGCCACAGTCTGAGCTAGAAGTTGAAAAAAACCAACAAATTAAGAAGTCATTAATATTTCTAATACAGTTTTCTAAAACATGTTTTCTGAATATTTCAGAGCTATATCAAGTTCAGACTATTAACATGCCCTATCAAAGTCTATCCCTTCCCTTTTGGGATCACTGGCAAGTGTTAAGCCTAGAGAAACTATTTAAGTGACTAACAGAAAAGTTGAGCAGGGGTGGCTTAAACATTTTTCCCCTTCCCAAAGGAAAGGGATTACAAAAGCTATGGATTGGTTTTGACAGTCACCTGGGGGTTGTATGTAAATGCCAGCACAAAGCCCCATTTTCCTAATTACAGCAAATTCCTATGTCTTTCAAAATGAATGGTATCCTAAATCCTAAAATGAAAATACAGCCTTTTGATTAAAAACCTAAGGGTAGAAAAAGATATTAAACAGCCAACTTAGATTAGAAAAAGTCAGCATTCCCAAAACAAAAAACTGGTCGAAGTTCATTAATAAAGGTGGAAAGAACTTCATATATCTGACAGGACAATAGTTTCAGCTGAATTTTAAAAGAGAGGATGAAAATTTGCTGTTGGCTGATTTCAGATGCCTCAGGTTAGGACTTTCATCGGTTTAAGAAAAAGATGGAGTCTGGGTATAGAATGTAGCAACTGATATTACATGACTAACTGGTGGTAGTAAAGCAAGGAAAATCTATCAGTAATTTAATAAAGGTCAGCCAGAACCTCCTCTGTACCTGAGTTTTACCCACAACATCATTCTTCACTTTAGAAATACCAGCTGCAGTTTAATTTCATGCAGTCGAATCCTATTTCTATTATGAATGGATACGACCGGCATTTCCGAAAGGAGACTCTAACTGTTCAGGTCTTTCTGTTATTTAGAGTTTTAACAACTTTCCTTGATTTGCTGCAGGTAATGCTCCTTGTGGATATGCACCTAAGCAGCCCTGGCTTGCTTGGCACTGTGGTCAGTGGCTCTCACATCGTATCTGCTTTGATGACTTCTTGCACAGTTGTGATTCCCTTGCTGGTTTAGAGCATTAATAACTGAACTAAAGTTACTCTCCTGTAAAACATGTTATGAGATGAAGCCCATTTCAATAGAAGCACAATGCATTGCTGCAATAAATTACTTTGCAATTTATTTTCTACGTGACCCTTTATATAGCTTCCTCAGCTGAGGAGTGAGCTTGCATATTAAAATAAGCAATCAAGAAAGGTTCGGGGGTTTCTGATTGTGCCATGCCAATGGCGGCACTTATCTTGCCAAACGTTATACCTCTACAATGGAAATGCCAATTTCTGAGACAGTCACTTGACTCATTTTATCACCAAGGAGGAAAAACAGGCGTACAAGGGCTCTAGTTTGGAAAGCTGCTTTAGGATTATGCTAATAGTACACAGGCAATCTTTATGCAAACACATATAAAATAGAAATCGAGACAACGAACATGGACATCTACATAATCAACAGTTAGATTAGCTCACAAAGTATCTGATAGCAATCTCCTTAGACCAAAAAGCTGGTTTTGGCCTATATTGCTAACTTATTCCTACTTATTTAAATTACATAATTGAAGTAAAACTACCAAAACATGTTCCTGAATAACTCTGACCATTTCATGTTTAGAAACGTCCTGGGTCTGCAGTGCTTTCCTGAACCACTACAACCATCAGATATTTTCCCTTTCTGAAAACTGGGTAGGAGCTATTGCCTGGGTGTTGACAGTAAGCCCTAGAGACATGGTACACATTCGCAAGCTCTCCAGAATCAATCCACAGGCGCTTTTTTCTCAGAAGTACTTGCAAAGATGATCCACTCTGAAGGACTGGATAATTTTACAATTACAATTCTCAGCCATTTGTGAGCTGCCTGCTGCAGTTACACTGGAGCATTTTGCTTATTAAAGCAACTGTATGAAGCGCAGTGTAAGCAGCTTAACTCTCATTTCATTTCTATCACACTGTATTGCACGAATCCTACGGACCTTGCAGTGAATCATGTCCAGAACCCCAAAGGGACATGCTTTAAAAATCCAGACCTTAGATGTTTTAGTAAAAGGCAGATTACTTAAAATGCTGTTAATGAGCCCAGAGTATGGAATAAACTTAATTAATATGCTTCACAACTAAAATTATGTTACCAAAAGATAGAAGAAATATTCCAATATTTGTAAGGACATTTCAGTAAGTGAAAATACTAAGAGAAGGCTGCCAAATAACCAAGGTACTGAGTATTTGATCTCAAAAACAGGTAAAAAAGTAAATCTATGCCTTAAAAGGCTCTACAAGGAGGGCATTGAAAATGAAATAAAGGTAGTTTTGAAAATGCTGTGACTATGCTGAGATGTGTAATTATAATTTTTAACACTAGGAAGACTTACATTACCAGATGGCTTAAAACCTTAATCCTTTTATCATTTCATGACATCTATTAGAGACATTTGCAAGAAGCAATGGAGGTGAGAAAAGAGAGACAGATTGTTCACTGAAGAATTAAAGCCTTTCTCCACCACAGTAAGACACAACAGAAGGAATATGTTAAATTATTTCCAGTGTACATACACATATTTAACTGATTTATACTGAAGGTACATCCAGAAAAAGGTAATTCTTCTCCAAGAGGCAATCCCATGACCATAAAATTGTTTTCTAAAACCTTCTGCCATCTGGGATTATAAACATTTATCCCCAAAAATCATGAGCCCTGTATACATTAGAGCTCTTGTCTGTTGCACAGACTTTTGACCACCCACATTTCATGGACTTTTCCCTTCTTTCCAAAACAGAAAGAAAGTAATTTATAATTTCATTGTTAAAAAGTTAGATATGATTTTAGTCCAATTTATGGATTCATTTGGAAGTTCAGTGTTGTGACTCTAAGCCCATGATTAGGAAAAGCAGACTCATGTAGACCACAATTATTTCTCCATTCATAAACTATAAAGGCAGAAGTCAGTAATCTGTTTATAGACTTTTAAAAGGACCCAACATTCTAAACGTCCACCCCACCCCTCCCCTACTCTCTACTGGTATTCTCAGTTCTTTACTTTCTATCTTGTAATTTTAGGAGTCCCATGGTTATCTTTCTTTTCTTGAAAAGAAATAAAAATTAAATAGAATGAAAAATATTAACTGCAACTGTTGATTGTGACAAAGTTGAAATGTCTTGATAGGTGACAAATGAGTTTCCTCAAACAGAAAACAATTCTTCTTGCTATGAGCTGAAAAGCAGAATTCCTGTCTCCTAACCATACAATGCCTAGAGCTTCTCTAAATAATGGGGGTTGCGGGGGGGGGGGTGGGGGGGGTGGGGGGGGTGTTAATAAGAAAGAAGTATGGAAAAAAATGCACAACCCACAATATGTGTTGGTAAAAAGAAAGTAGAAATAAGTCTTAAAGCCAAAAAATTTTTGCATCAACCCAGTTCCTATTAAAGTTAATGAGGAACCTCTCCACCAGCTTCTAAAAAGTATAGACGTGTTATAGACTTCAAGGCATTTTAGGAACAAATTGCATCTCACCACAGTTTGGCAGTCATACAAATGGAAACATCCAAAAATGAGAACAAGTCTAACTGGAAATAAATTAATCAATCATCAGTGTCTTAGGAACACACCAACTGATGGAACTTACTCTTTTGAAATTACAGCCAAATGAATGGGAAATATTAATGATTCTTACTAAATTATAATAGCCACATCCTTACAAGTTTCACTCATAATGGACTATTTGGGGGATTATGAATGAGGACCATGCACCTCTATTGATGCTCATGGACTACAGATACTAAAACTAGTTTGCAGGGAAGAAAGCCGCCACAGTTTTATTTTCTTCTCAAATTTCCACTTCTCCCATCTTTTCTTAATGTTGACACTAGAAAATTATGTTTAACAGTCTTTTAAATCAGAAGAAAAGAAAGCAAAATATTTTATGATAACTGTCTCTGTTGATTTCAGTAAGCTTCCATAAACATGTTAAATTTTGGCCTCCCTGGAAGCAGTGGGGCTTTAGTAATTGCCGTTGTCTTCTACTCAAAGTAGAAGAGGAAAGGAGATATATACTTTCATTACATTGTTTTAGATATATATCAGACTAACAACACCAAGTAAAATTAAAACTGGTTGAAGGATGTATTTTATAACACATGACATAAAAGTTAGTGAAGTTATCCTTGAAGTGAAGTATATCCTACAAATGAAAGAAAGTGGTCTTTTCCCATAACCACCACATCTGGAATGCACAGTGCATAGCTGTCAGGGTTGGCCATTGTAATTTCTTCTTTATTTTGATGCCTAATTCATGCACATTATTAAGTACTGACATAATTCTAATGTGACTTCTTAACAGTAGAGAGGTAGAGATGAAAATACTCTACATAGATTACACTGTTGAGATATACCTTACCAGTATCAACGTTACTGAATACAGCTGCATTTTTAACGGACAATAAACTACACTTTAGTAGAAACGCAAAGCATAAACAATTCAGTGTGAAGAGAAAATCAGAAAAAATTCTGTCTGTCCAAATTAATAGGACTGGAAAGTTTCTGCATATCAGTACAATGAAGACATGACTTCACGTTTAAACCCTCTGTAACTTCCATTTCAAGACCCTTTTTCAAGAAATCCTCTTATAAACACCTCACATTTTTTAAGCTTGTTAGGATACCTATGGGTTCGAACACAAGTTTCTAGTGCATGTTTCAGATCCCTTCACAGTGTATATTATAATAGCCTAACACAATGGCACTTCCTTTGAGCATTTCTCTCATATTCTTCAAGTAAAGTTATTCCTAATAGCACATTTCCAATGTCTGCATGGGAATTTCACTGTCATAATGAGGGATCTGAGAATTCAGAACTACGATTTATGCCTGCAAATTTATATTAATCTTAACTTCTTTTTTACGTCTGATTCAAGTTGAATATCTTATTAATCATAGGACTATACTGGGGAAAAAAACAGCTAAAGGACAGGAATGGTTCTTAGGACTTTAACATACGACAGAGTGAGGAAAAAGTGGTGCAATTACCTGACTTGAGACAGGTGCCTTTCTAATAATAGGCCATGAGATGCTTCATAGGGAGCCTCTGTTGAAAAGCTTCATTCAGAATGCTGTACACGAGCTTCTACAAAGGGCATCTCTTGTTATTGTTCTAAATACTTCTAATAAAATTCCTAAAACTGCTCAATGATAATGAGACATGAGATCTTATTGTACGCTTGCCAATATTAAATAGGGAACCTCCTGGAGCTGCGAAAAAAGTATTATGCTTCACTTTATCCCACAAGACTAGGGTCTGAAATTAAAGGTCAGACCCATTATTTCACATCAGTGCTAAAGGCAGGAGAATTTATTCACTACAGAATTAAAGATTAACCAGATGCTTCACCAGGCATATGACTGTTCATAACTTAGCAGAGAGTAAGAGAAAGTAGAAATCTGAGAGCACCCTGTAAAAGCTGATGTTGTCTTCAATCTTTTGCTGGACTACAGAAAGAGACCAGGGGAGCTAAAAGAGCAAAGAAGTTATTTATATTTTCAAAGCCAATCTTTTTAGCATCGCCCAAGTCTGGCTGCAGTTTGTGCAGTACATCAACCATCAGGACAAAGACGCTTCATCTGCATATTTCAACAAGAGGCGAAATGGCACAAAAATCAAAATTACTGAAGTTACCTTTATGTGTAGTATGGTTAAACAAAATGAACTTCCCATGTTTTTCCTCCTTCTCTCACTTGGAAGATGAGTAAATAGAGCCATAAAATACTCTATGCTGTCTAAAACCCCTATAATTCAGGTCTTGCTTGCCCCTCTTTCATTTTTTTTTTCTTTGCCTATTAGATCCATGTGGTCTAAACAGTTCGAGTCTCAACTAGTCTGCAGCCTAGCTTTTGCCCAAACTTCCCATAGTATTTCCACCTGTAGCCCCCTGTAGCCTATATACTGAACCACTGAGATCAATGTGATCAGATTTAGGCCAAAACCCAGAAATATGATCCTCTACACAGTCGCCTCAGCCTGTTTTCAGCTGGGTTGCTTTCTTCATCTTTCCATTTATCCAGCCTACAAAATTCAGTCCCATGCTAGCCTTCGCTTGGGTTAAAGGCCAGAATTTCAGAAAACTTGATCTAATGCAATTTTACAAATCTAGAAGGATGACCTCATTCCTGTTAACATTCTTGTTCTCATGCTCTGACAAGAGCATCATTTCACACAACTGCCCTCTTCTGCATTCAAATGTGTAACATCCACAGAGGCCAGGCACTGCTTCAGTTACTTTACTAGAAATGGCAAGTAACTCTAGTGAACTAAACAGATTAACGCTAAATTTGCATCATGTTATAACTGAAAGCATAATTGAGGCATATAAGATTTTACAAAAACCAAACCGTTACAACTTACATTTTGGGAAATGCATACAAAAGAACTCAACACGAAAACCTTGGCACAGGAGAGCTTTACACAGTATTTAACTCTTAATTCCCTTCAGTTCTTGTTGCACCTGTCTTCTGCTCTTGAAAAGTGATGCATTTGCTTTCTGCTCCAATGGATGAGCAGAGATGCTCCATCCATAACCATGTCATTACATTTCCAGCTCTTAAGACGCTTCTTGGATACTCCCTCAGGCATTACATATTGTTGCAGAGCATGACCCATTTCCATAATCTGCTTTTTCCACTGTTGTCTCTCCAAATGGGACATGCTCTCCTTTTGTCTGAGAATCCACAATAGAACTCCCATGCATATAAAAAATGTTCTTGCTTACAAGTTTCATCCCTGGCTCACTCATAATGATGTACCAGCACCATTACTCTGACAAATAAAAGGACTTTTGTAACAGTCAAAGGTTTCCCTAGTAATACAAAGCTAACTTAGCCTTAGACTCAAATGTATAGATTGTAAAATGATGGCAAATTAATTCTGTACAATGCATGTACATCATGCATACCATCTTAATAAAGTTTTCAAAAGCAATTACTTAGGTATTCTGCTCATTTTTACAGAAAAACTGTGAAATCAATTAAGAAAGCATTTTCCCCCTTAAAAACATGTCAGAAAACATTATGGTTTCCCATCTGCTCAAGAGAAGTAAGGTACATGCATTCAAACGTTCCACAGAGCACACTGTTCCTGATAATTCTTCTCATTTTAGGGCCCAGTTCTGCCTTTCACACACGTACTTCTATCAGAGTGTCATTACCCACGCACTATGGCAGGCCTTGAAACCACGGTGAGCAGGCAGGCGTACACACAAGCAGAACAACACACCCCAACCTGCCTCGTCACCACATGTGATTACAGACCATGTTTTGGTCTGGAAACCAGGAGCATGAGGATTTTAGAGGGCAGTTTTACTCACAGCTGCTTCACTTACAGGGAACTGGACATCACTCTCTGTGACACTAAAGGCAGGGTCTATCTGTTGTTTAATTTTTCCTCTCAATTTATCTTCCAGCTCATTAATCCGTTTCCCAGCAACCTGTCCCCACTTTCTATTCTTACATGCAATTCTTCTCCGAGCTCCTACTGGGAGGCATCCATCTTTCAAAGCAGCCAAGCTTTAATTTCTTCTCTTCTAGCTTGAGCTATATCAATCCTCCTTTTTTTTCTGTCCTGGAGATTCAAGACTTGTTCTCGGATTAAGAAAATGGTGCTGGAATCGGGACAATTAGCCTGAGTAATGGACACTCTTCCTTAGAGAATAAGCTTCCAAGAAGCTAGAAAAGGAACGCCCCATTTTCTACTGGAAAAATGGTAACACCTCAATAAATGGAGCCTCATTTGACATGGCAATTCTTCAGAGAACAGAGCAAGTGTCAAAGCACCTTCTAGAACACAATATATTACAACATTTTTAAAAGATCCCATCTAAAAGAATAACATTTATGCTCTCAGGTTTGATGCTTTTCATTTATCCAGAAAACTAAACAATTCAGACATTATTAGTTTCAATTCCCACCACACTGATAGCAGTGTATATAAATAAATGAAAACTTTTTAGAGCGTTTGCATACTGCCAATGCCCATTAGCATCTTGATTGCTGTGCATTGTGGTTTGCTATGCTTATGCTAACAGTGGAAAGTATTTCTAACACAAAGTGCTCTAGGTCACTTCTTGTACCTGATGCAGAGAGAGATAATAAAGGGAGTTTTCATAAAGACTCCTTCACTTTCAAGTCCCAGCTCAATTAAGAGACACGTTTTCTTCACACACACTTTTCCCCTCTGTCCCCATATCTCATTTCACACACTTAGGGACAGCTGCCAGACTAACCAAGCCGGTCCTTAATGATTGTAGGGAAGGTAATGGGACTCCTGGTTGCTTCAGTGAAAGATACTGCTGATGCAATGTTTTGCTGTCTCGTTCTTGTGCTGCTATCTATATTGTACTGTTTAGGCCGACATATGCCATATATTTGGAGGTAATTTTATTCAGCCAAAAAAGGGGGCGGGGTATTATTATTATTATTATTATTATAGAGGTTCTTTTTTTTTTTTTTACTGGCAGTAACTCCAATGTAGGGCTATGCCTACAAACAAAAGATGGTTTCGAGAAGAGTTAAAAGATAGGATTAAGGGAAAAGATTGTTTTCCCTCTCCAGTATTCCATTTTTATTGCTACTTTAGGGTTTGAGGCATGAAGTAATTCCTTTATCTGGACTGACATATTTGACCAGAAGTAGCTCAAATAATAGAAGCAGCAAGGAAAACTACACAAAAGAATACAGAGCAATACTAGTGGAGACAATACACCTGGGGAAGCTCTACAAAGGCAGAGAGATGGTGGATGTGGAAATCCACAAGAGACATCATACTGAAAATGAAAAAAATGAGAGAAGAGATATAAGAAGCAATAGCCTAGCTTGAACTTTCTTTGTATTTCCTCTATACTCCAAGGCCTGGATGGCACATAGCCTCTCACCACCAATTCTTTCTTCATTATTGCTGTTTCTATTTCATCAAAGATTCTGGTCCCACTAGAGGTGCTCTGGTCATGCCTATACTTTGATTTGCGTCATCCTTCCACATTTTCTTTGTGGAGAGCCTGATCTCCTGCTATTGCAGAAACCCATCTATATTTTTGGCACATAAACTTGGTGGCCATTTAATAAGTACTGTGTGAACGTCTGTTACATGTGTGCACGAGCCATCGGAGACTGCCGGGCTGCATACAAATAAATATATGCTTGAGTCTGTGCTGAAACAGGTGTTCCCAGAAACACCACTGGGTTACCTCAGAGGTAACCCTGAAAGCACTGGAGAAAATGAAGTACATAGGTGATGAATTTGTCCTCAAATCTGGCCTTGAGGCTGCTCCTGCACAGCAAGAAGGGTGCAACCTGTGTGTACAAATGCTGCCTGCTGTAAAAGTGGTATCACATTCTTCTAAAGAAAACTTATTTACAACCCCAGGCACTATAAAGGGATGCAGTGTCTTTCAGTATTGCACAGGTTAACCTCCAATATTTGGTGACAGTGTTAAACATGACTAATACAAAGGCAGGAATATGATTTAGACGGGAATCTTTTTCCATATATCTAAGCTAAATGATAATTCTCAGAGGATATGCTGGGTATTCAATGCCCTGTTTACTGATATAAACTATTAAGATGCTAACAGCATCCACACTAGAGAGTACTGTTTTCCACAGCTAACTAGCATTACATGATGCACTGACCGTGTGCAATGAACAGTTCACTGCCAGTTTTATTTGGAAAGTTGTTACTATGAACAAGCAGTTTCTTGGGAATTTTTGAGCAAGAAATTCCTCCAATATTCCTTAAAAAGTTGCAAGGTCATAATTATAACTAAGATGGATGTCCTGGTTTCTATTCATTTATCTCGACAGTCCTCTGCAGAAGATGACTTTGCTGTGAACAGCAACAAAAAAAAATGAACAGGTGAGGCAAAGACGTGGGAAGTGTGACAGAGTACAGGATTCAGCAGCCTGAAACAGTATAGACTAAGCAGACACACTGAAGAACAGGTCTATTTCAGTGCTTGATGAAGTGACTCTTACAAGCTCTGTATCTTAATTTTTCCTTTTTCCTGCTTGTCTTCCTTTTACTTTTTGTTATAAACCTCTTTGTGCTCAATATTCAATTGAGATCAATATCCAATTTATTTTTTTTCATAGGTATTTTTTTGTACAATGTGGAATCAGCTTAAATTCATATAACCTGTATAGGAAACCAACAAAACCCCATGATTCAAGCTGTGAGTCTTTGAAAAAACAGAGAATCAAATATTTATAACACAACTGTGTGCCCACATCTATATATTTCATCCTATGACAGCATCATAAGTATATTATAGAGCAACTATCACTACACAGTAGCAGCTGAGACTGGCTTTCAGCTATAAGCCAAACGAAATATTTCATATAGAAATAGAAGTTAAAGAACTCATCTACCTCTCTACTACAATGTAACAAGTTGTTTGCTTTGCACACACATTATGTCCCCTCAAAATAGCAAAATGTATGTGCCAACTTCAGCAGAACTAATTACTAGATCACAAATAAATACACTTCCTAGTGAAGGGTATAATATACTGGAGGCATGAAATATTTTTGTCAATAACTTATGTAAGCCTGGAAGGACACTATGTGTCCACTAAACAACACATTAATCAAATCTCTATTTGTTTACATGCAATCAATTGATTTCTTAGCACCACCAGCTGAACTACTGCCATTTCATTAATCAAGACCTATTTCTGGCCCATGTGAAAACCTGTGGCTTATAAATTTAAAGTACATCTTGGGACTGTGTCCCTTTCAAATTTTGCAATGTTTTTTTAGGATCAAGTCCAGACCTTATTGAAGTCTTGGAAAGATTCTCATCATGTTTTACAGTGCTTGTTTAATCCATTGGGCAGTACATGCTGGCCCAGTCCTCAGCTGCTATGATGAAGACCCCAGCTCAAGCTCAAGACAAAAGTGTGAAAGTTTCCAGTCCATCCTCTGCATGAGCCAACAGGAAGCCATCAGACTTCGATCAGACACATAAGAAACTCTCCATGCTGTGTTCCAAAGTGTAATTGTATACTTAAAGAAAGGAGGATCACAGGTGAGCCTTGACAGATGATGTATTTCATTGGCATGAAGTGTAATATAAGAGCACGTACTAATGAAAAACTGGGCAGATCTCTCAAAGCTCCGACATCTCTAAAATGAGTTTATTCCATCTGACTTTTACAATTGGAAAAATAAATTGAGGAGAGAAGAACCAAAGCATTATGCACCTCAAAATACAAATAAACTGAACTAGCAGAAGCTGTGAGCTAATTGTTAGGGGTTGATAATGAGCTAACCATCATGCTGGGCAGAGAGGAAGTGAAGGAGAAACTTCTTATGTATTAACAGACATAAAACCTGAACTAATTTAAAGACTAAAAATGCATTTTGTCTTTAGCTCAGAGAACTGAGATATTGCTCCTTAACCTTCTCAAATCATAAAGCAAACCAAAGAACAAGAATACTATTACCTTTACTATAATCAATCCCACCTTGAGTTTCAGAATAAACCATGGGAAATTATTCTCGGTCTCATGGGCTTTTAGATTGTGATCTCAAGCCTGCTTACGGGTTGGTCACAGAAATATGGCAGGCTTCCATACCTGATTCAGAGAACCATGTTAAATGGTAATTTCTATTTTTTTAAAAAAGCCATGCTTATAAGGCAACCCAAGTCAGATGAAAAAGAAAACACCTTAAAAATATAATTTCAAGCATTACAAACAGCAAGATTTGAACAACGTTATACTGATTCGTGTCTTTCTTAAATAGCCCCAGTGAAAGCAACAGCATGACTTAATATAAGGTACAAGCAATATGTTCTCAGGTTAATAAAAGACACATATTCTTCTAGGTATTCTTTTATAATGAAGAAGCTCAAAAAGAGATTACGCGATTTGGAAAGGCTTTTTTTCCCTCTTCCAAAATTCATATTCCTCTTTTCAATTTCACTTCAAGTTACACACTTCATACATTCAATTTATGAATACAAATATGGTCTTAAACTCTTACACTATGGATCACGGCCCCTCTGGAGTGGGGCCAAAGGAGCTGAAAGAAGATTGAGAATTGTTAAGCAGCAGTAATCTGCAAAAACTAGTTACTCCTAGGTGGAGAAACTAGAGCAGGCTGTGATAAGTGACTGCATGTGATTTCGCTAGCAGGGGAAATGCTCACCTAATGCAATTGTTCACAACAGCTTGGAGTATCCAAAATGTTTGAGCAAACCAGTAATTACTGCTGCATCTCAGTCTTCACGTTGTAGGGGAAATAAGTCACTGTTGACTCAGGGGGTCACATAAAGACAGATAAGCCAGGAAGAGGTCAGGTATTTCTGTCTGAAAACACCAAGTCAGATCAAATATGCTGGAAGCCTACAACAGGAATTATTGCTCAGCCATACACAATGATTCAGATTTCCATAAGCACAAGTGACAGGGGCTGAGAGTTAATGGGAGCTAGGCTGCAATTACACATTCACCAGCAGTACTGCCTATAGCAGCTTAAGTAATCGCCTCCTCAGTCCCAGCCATTTATTCCTGCCCTTGCACAGCACACAGCATTGTGCTCAAGGAGGTCTTTGCGTGTCCATCTCATGACTAGAATGGGGAAACTGGTCAAGCCATAAAACAATTCCATTAGAAAAGTAACAGTGATTGCTATTACTAGGTCAGTTGCAGCACACAGAGAGAGCAAAGGAGACATCCCAGAGAAGGACTTAAGTTACACTGTTACCACAACCATTGCTCAGCAGCTACATCCAGCAAAGAAGAGTTGCCACGTCTCCCTGAAAAGCTCTGCCACATTTTATGACAGTGTCCTGAACGCTGAATGTCCCATTCTTGTTTTAACAGGAACACAAGAATGAAGAGCAGAAAGAGGTAGCGCACTGAAGATGCCTGCAGCTCAATATATTGGTCTTTACATATTCACCTATGAAAATCTTCGTGGATTAGGCTAAGAATTTATCAGTATTTACCTGAATTAGAAAGCATGCTGTATTTTCTAATATAAATCAGCCTAAATTGGCATGATAAACGTACAGTCTCTCTTTGCAAAACTGCTTAATGATTTGCTTTTCTTTCATAACAAACATCTCTGAGTGAGTTTGGGGTTTTTCTGTCTGGTTGTTTGGTTGCAGGTGTTTGGGGTTTTTTTTTCAGAAACAAAATCAAAGCCAATATCTCAATGAGTTTACAGAAACACACAACAAAATAGCAGAAAAATGACAGAGGCAAAATACCCTGTAAAGAAAAAAGCTCAAACATTCCTGGCACTATATTTATGTAACAGATACAATTTTGTATTTATTGCAGTTTCAAGATTGGAAAATACATCTTTGACTATGATCTGAAACTCTTCAGCCCAGCGTATTCTCTCTCCCAGGATGGGTTGATCTCTTTTCATTCTCAGATGTGTGTTCCAGAAACCAACAGAACACACTACACTTTTCCCAGCAGGAAGTTACCAGTGTAAGGAAAAGTAGGCTTTCAGACTTCCATTTTCAGATAGGACATTCCCTTTAAATTGTTTTGCAGAAGCAGGCAACAGAGTGTGCAGTTTGAGCATTCTGTCTCCTTTCCTCCCCCACCAGGACTTATAATAGAATAAACCTAAAGCAACTATTGAAACACTGGATTGCAGTGTTTGAACTCATGCAGAGGTAATCCTTACGGCTGTAGAATACATGGAATTATCCTTAATTTGTCAGGAAGCTGCAAGGGGTGACTGCTTTCTGAAGGACAAGGTTAGAAGGGTAAGAACCTCACTGACCAGGGGCCTCATCCTACCCTGTCAAGTGAAGTGAGCTGGACAGACTGCAGATGGTGGCCAGGTCCAACCATGAGTCCAGATTATAAGGCAATGTCATGGTGATGAGACAGGTCTGAAGCCCAAGCAACAGGTCAGCCTGCGTGTCGAGGTCCATGATCATCAAAGGCCACGGCCAGGCAGGAGCACGCAGCACCAGAGCTGGAGACAGGCACACCCATAGTGTGGCTCAAGCAGCGGCTGATGATCCCAGGCTGAGCAGAAATTGGCCTCCTGGGCCCATGGGCAGGGGATCCTGGTCAGGGCCACCAACACTTGTTGGTTCCTTCAGGGCACACAATCCCAGGAGGATTAAATGGGTTTTGTGATTGTTTTGATTTTGGTTTTGAAAACACTGAAAGCTAAGATCATGCTTAAGCTCTTCTGAGTGCTTTCCTGAACTGAGTTAACATAATCTCATCTGGAGTGCTCAATTTGCCTTGCTTTTAGAATACATGATATTTTAGAAATATAAAAGGATGAACTACAGAAGATGCTACTATTTGTTATTCTCAATTCGTGATTACATAACATAATCAGAACAAAATTTCAAATACCTTGTGAAAATAATTCACATACCATTGGGTCTTTAAAAGATAACCACGGGTTAGTAACTAAATATTATTAAAAACCAGGGAAAAGGTCTTGCATTATTGTCAAGCCACATTTGAAAGCCTATGTTTAACTGCTATTTAAAAGATTCTCCAAATGACACTGAATCAGTAATGCTTTACAGCAACTACAGAATTGGGCCCAACGGGCAAAAGGTAGAAAATAACTTTGCCACAAGTACATAAACCAGTTTTCCATCACCTACTTATACCAGTTTGCCAAGCAATGTTTCTCACAAAACTATGCATTAACAGTAAGTATTTTTATCATCATCAAACACAAAGAATTCCAAAAAAGCAGAGTTCTAGTGTGCTGGGAGCTGCATGCCACCACAGATATGCTAAAGGAAATCTTTGAAGTGTTTTTATTTTTAAATCTCAAATAACTATAAAAGGATTCAAATGTTGCTCTCTGTTTTATTTCTGCCATTTCTGAATACTTTAAAGTTTCACCTTTTTTCTCCTGCAATTTTCTTTGCCTTTCTCTATTTGTCAAACCATAATAACGCCAAGTTACACATTTGTACCAAAATTCAGTGTGATATGCTTGGGTTTTATTACACCAACCTGAAGTTTCTCAGGAACACCCCTCAGTTATTTAATTCCTCTTGGTCCAAATGTGAATACCTCTTTATACTCCATCCCACATCTTCCTTTTGATATGGTCTCTCATCTTTATACCTTACAGCAGACTACTGTGTACTTTCCAACATTTTTTCAAGCTTTAAGCTACCCACACCTATTTCAGGCACAATGATTGAGACACAAGGTACTTCTTGGGACTTTAGCCTTTGTTCACAATCACTGCCACAGAAATTTCTTGTACTCTTTGTGGCTGTCATAAAAAAAAATAAAATTAAATGTGATAGACATATGACTATTTTGAAGCAGTGTGTTTTAAATGAACTCTAAAGAAGAAGTAATAAGCTGTACACCAGCCAATCAAATACCTTGATATAATTCCAGATATTCTATTATTTCTGAATTATTATCCTCCTTACTAAATCTTCTTTCAGATCTCATGTCCTCGATATACAAAAGAACAGCACTTATGGGAACTGGAAATAGAGAGTTCATAGTCATAGCTGCAATTCGTTTTGTTACTAGAAGTCAAAATCAGCCCATCAGTCAAAGAAATACTATTTCCTATAACTGTTTGAGAGGGACGGGATAGAATTGTTCTACTGCTTTTGAAATGCCTCCTTAATTGAGAAAATCCTAAAATCAGAGGTAGTAATAAAGACCAGAATGATCTTTTAATTTGCAGACAGAGGAATTGCAAATTATTTGCCTAGTTGAAATCTAACATTCAGGACCAAAGCCTGTTGAATTTTCCCTTCAGAATATACTTCATCTCTAAATTCACATATATTACATGGTTCAAGACTCTTTTAAATCTATAGTTTGATATTTTGATTTTTTTATTTAAAGCAGATGAATTAAAAACTATGCATTATCTATAGAGCTAAACTAATACAGAATTTCAATACTACTAGGTATCTGTATCACTACATTATCTGTATCACCCAACCTGAGGCAGATAGCAAAGCACAGAAGAGGAAGATGGTCTTGACACAACATCTTACAGTCTAGGCAATTAAGCCATTGAATATGAAGTCAAAATAACAAATTGCTTGTTAAATAATTTTAAGTGATACTTTCCTTACAATATCCTTTTAACAGCTTGTTACAAGATTCAATGTCCTTGTAAAAATTCAATGTCTCCAGTCCCAAAGTCTGCGGCAAGCAGATTAATAACAGAAAATGTAATGCACTGTGTTATCCTTCATTGCCTCACTGACAAATGATGAGGTCCCAGCTACATCTTTTTTTAAAATCTTTTATTTTAAAAACGATATAATCATGAAAGAAACCATTCCAAATTTTATCCTTGATACCAAATCTGTGAAAGATTGTGCTTACTTTGTTAGATGCTGCTTCTGTTTTAATTCTTGGAACAGGATTCAGATTATGGTTATTGGAACTGATAAAGGAGTCTGGTGATAACTCCCATATTTGCCTGTTTTAGTATGCCTGCCTTGGTTTCTTTTCACTGAATGGCACTCTATAATTCGATTTTCTTGCACTGTCAAATTTCACTCTTGCAATCCTGGCACACAGACAGGACGGGATTGAAGAACTGCATTGCACTTTTGCAAGGTGTTTGTATCTGCTCTCATTTAAGCTTAAGGCATGTATTTATTTCAATTTAGCTGAAGTTGCTTAGGAACGCATTTTGGGTAAATTAGGTTTAGACTGCAACCAAGAATACAGATGGATGTGCTAAAACTGGTGAGTAGTAACAGCTGTACTCAGGATCTTAGATTAAACATGTTTATCTGAAGAGGAGACAAAAATCTCATCTCACATTTGCGATGGACTAAGACTAAAGATTCTACTGATGGAAAGGAGCTGATGAGCTGAACTTGTAACACCACCAATAATCAAGAGCTCACTAAAGTCCTCTTAAGACTAAGCCCCTTGCACCAATTTAAGTAAGGAAGACTGTGGTAAGACAAGACCTTACATGAATGGTCATATACCACAGAAACCAGAAACCAAACATGAACTATTCAAGATCACACCACCTGAAATCTGTTTGCACAAACAATTTGGTGCACAATGGGTGCCAACGAAGAATTGTGAACAATGGATGCTTCTGTAGAGGCAGGATCAGTTCATTAACAGAGGACGAACTGAATTATTCATAGAAAATAAATTATTTAGCACCTGTGCTTTAAAGCACTGCATGCCATTTTGGGCACTTATTACAAAAAGGACATTAATAAATTAGAGAGTATCTAAAGTAGGCAAGCAAAACAATGAAAAGATTGTAAAGATAAAGCCCAAAGGAGAGGGAATGAGAATGCTTCGTTTATACCTGGCAGGGAAGGTGAGAGTACACATTTTAAGAGTAATCCTTTCTGATAAGGGATTATTTACAATTGTAGGAGAGAGAACTAAAAGGAGTAATAGCTTGAATCTAAAAGTGGTCAATATTAAAGCTGATCAAAGACTCAGAAGGAGGCTAAAGGTTAAAATTTACTGATAATATAAACCTACAGTTATTAGAAACAGTAATAAAATTGTTAATTACTTATGAATACAAAGACCTGGTGAGATAGGTATTTCAGATATTCTAATATAATCTACAGAGAAATGCAAGCTACAAAGCCTAGGTTACAATTAAAAAAAAAAAAACCAAACATAGAACTTTAGCAATCATCTGCCATAAGACACTGGAGAGAAGAACTGAAGTGACAGAAGTGTAAAAGGAACAAATCAGACAGTATGAATCAGTGTCGTACTGCATGAAAGGGGGAATGTTGTGAAAGGAGGGGGAAAGATGGCCACAAAAGGTATTAGAGGGATTCGTTCTGCACAAAGGCTTGTCTGTACAGCATATAGAACAGGATCTCCTATAAGGGGTTTAAAACAGTATCAGGAAATGTACTGGGACATAAAACTAATAATACAGCTCAATCAGGGATGGGCAGGAACGGGAGCAAACCAATAGGCTACAGATTCACTTCTTTCATAAGAAATCTTTTGTTCTGCACACTTTCCCAGTGGGTTTGGGACCTATTGAGAGGTGAAAAAACCCTCCTTTCTCTTAAAGACTGTACCCCCCTTTACTACAATAATTCTTTTCATCAAAAAAGTTGGGATGCAAGTAAAATTGTATTTGCAAAACAGATTTTAGTTTTTCAGATGGCTTTTTATTGCAAGTTCAATACCTCTATTAATTCTCTATCATTAACAGTAAAATACCACTTTCAACAGTGTCACCTTACCCCATTCTTACCATCTGAATATAAATTTTTGTTTGGGTTGGCTGGAGTGCTTTCCTTTTCCTCTTGCAGATAGAAATTGAGCTACTCTGAGTTTGTATCACTCAACTAGTAACACAGTCCAATTACAAAGCAACAACATTCTGTTGTCTCTTCAAAGAACAGGAGTTGAATCTTGTTCTTTCCACTGAACTATATTTACATCAGGAGAAACTCTGCCCCACCCCCACAGAACAGTTTGCATTCTGAGTAGTATAAAGAATGAGTCATTTAATCATTTAATGCACCCAAAATTTGATAGAGCAGATCAAGCAACGCAATACTGTGCAGTAAGTCTGTTCAGTTGGGTTTTTGTTACAAAGTAGGTAGGGCTGAAAAATCATTAGAAACACGTAGCTAATTCTCAGTCTGGCTCAAATTTTCCTGTTGGGGAAAGGTCTTGCTCTATTAAAAAGGCCCTGGCTATGCATTAGAGCACCAGAGTTGTGAAATGAAATTCCCTGCTGCTCCCAAAGCTTCACAGCATCAACGTGCACTGGTACTTAAGAATGGTCCTGATATATCAGCTTGGTGAAAACTGTCTGAGCCCTTTCCCTGGTTGGATGAATTGTTATTGCCAGAGAGAATTTCCAAAGAAAATTCCAAAATATTCCAAACCATTCCATATCAGCTGATTAAGCAACAGGGAAACTTTCTAAAGAAGACATAAAGAAAGGCTGGGAGTGAGCTTGAAACCATTCTTTTCCTAGAGGAAGCTAAAAATGTAAACACTGAAATTTGTATTGTGCTCTACACTTCTAACACCTGAGCCTGCATTCAGTGAAATCAATAGCAATTATTTCACTAACACTGAAAATTTTGCAATTATGTTGTTTTATTCTGTGGTTGGAGCGTTTAACACCCTCAAGTCTTTGGGCCAAATGGTTGCTGGGGTATATATCAACAGCAAGTCAACTTGTTCTCGGGAAACATGAGATTACAGCCACAGCTTGCAGAGTAAGCACTCTGACATGGGCAGGGGAAGAAAACCACTTTCTACATGTTTCAGGTCTGTACAAATCCTCCCAGAGGCTGCATCCAAGCCATGGACTGTAGTTTAGACATTTTGCAAGGGCCTAAACACAATTTGGTCAGCTCACAAAGCCACAGACATGCCGATTCTAAATTAGTTCCAAGTTACTTCAATACAAGAGCTACAGAAAGATTTTCTCCGGTGCAAGGTGGGAAGCTCATTAACCATTAAATCTGCAGACTGTACTTTTGTCCTAGTATGTACAGCCATATCAAAGAGAAGTGCAAAGTGACACCAGCTGTGAGAAGCCCTGCACCAACATTTTTATACCCTATCCTCTCGCAGTAAGAGTGCATTTCCACTCTCTCATGCTTTGCCATCCAAAGGTGAAAAGTACTTAACGGGCTAAGGCCATGGTGGATATACAGAGGCATTGCCACAATGACCTGAAGTTTTAGCTATCGTGACCCATTTATTATTTTTAAATGGTTTTCTGTTGTAAAAACACTTCAGAAAATTTACTCTCCCCATCATCAGAATGATTAATTCAGCTTCCTGCTGTCCAGAAATTGCACATACGTTTCTGCTTTTCAGTGCATTTGAAAAAAGTTAAATGCAAAGAAGTGCACTGACAGCTGTAGCCTTTAACTACCTCTTAAGGTTTTTTAAAGGCCCATTATCCTTAATACTGCAGCCTGATAAAAGAAAAAAAGTATTCTTTGTTCATTAAGAGGAAGAAAGGAACTCAACAGATCTTGAAACAGAATTCTACAAAACTACAAAGTTTTATTATTATTAAAAATGTCACATTAAACCAGCTCTACTGACAATTATCATTTGACAAGCAACAAGTTCAGCTCATTTGGAGACTATCATTGCCTAGAACTTGCCAGCAATCCTGACTCAAGCACCACAATAATCCTTCCATTTGTTACAGACATTGTAGACTGATTTACCTAAAGTAAAAAATCCTAAAATTACATTTCATTTTCATACATTTTTCAAAGTAAGTAACAGGTAAAACCAGAATGATACATTTTTTTATTCTTAATACTTTCAGTCAATGAGAGTGCAGATCCAAGAAGTGCAGATTGCATAACACCTTTCTACACAGTGTAATTCCCTGCAGCAATGCCTCTTGCTCTCAGTGTAGCAATAGCATTACCAATTTCATGCCCGTGTTGGAAGAATCAGTATGCATGAAGTACTGGTTTTCTACTGAAAAATTAATTAGTGCTATTTGTATGCATCACTCAACTTTTTGTAACAGTGAGCAAGAACTGCACAGCGATTTCCTAAATTCTGCTCTAACTTTTGTGCTGTTTTAAAATTCAATAAGCACAAATCACTACTGTTTTATACAGCTAAACAACAAATTGCTTTGCTATGACTCCTACATCTATTTACTTAATGGAGACACTTATAATGGAAAGTCCTTTGAATACCAATGCTTGTTTCCATAGATGCTCCATCCTAATTATAAAGGTTGTGAAAGAAGTATTACAAAAGAAAAATATACATTACACTTCACCCTAAATTCCCCTACGCTTTCCATATAACATGTCTGTAATTTCAGAAATCACACTCCTAGCATGGGTATGGGTGAATGCCTCACACAAAACACCAGACACCATGTTGAGATGTTAAAGCAATCAATGTCCATGTCTCTAAGTGGGATTTGGATCTGGGATCACCTGGCAAAAAGAGAAGAATGCTACTGACACTGACTGATGAAACTCTGCACAAAGCAGCAGTATTTTTAATTTACAGGTATTAAAAAAATAATTCCTGCCTTACTTAGCATTATTAACATTCACAGCACTAGAAGTAGTGCAATAAAATACTGGACAGCCAAAATAGGCAGCCTTCCCAAGTCTGTCAGCAAACAGACAAAAATCCCAGCAGCAAAAGGCATTTTGATAACAAAATTTAAATATAGTACCTAGAAGTCCCATGTATGACTGATTGTTATGTTAACACAACTATAAGACATGAGTTATTTAAGTCTTTAGTAATCCTATATTATATCACTGATGGTATTATACCATTCAAGATCAATCTGAAATGCTTAAACCTTTCAGATGGGCTAATGTTGCCTCTCAGTCTTCATTACAGTGGGAATGAGGGGCAAACGAAATGATTAATGGAGCATTTCATTAGTTTTTCCATCTCAAACTGTGAATAGGAGTTTCCATTTGACTGCCCAATTTCAGCCCATTTGGAAAAAGGAGACGATATTGGCTAGATCAGTTGGGACACATGGTGAGTAGTGATTCACATGCAATGTGTTTGTGCAGAGAGAAACTCAGTGAACCAAGACAAAGCCATCGACCAGAAGAGTAACAACCATCATTCGTCTACCACCCATTACCTGAAGGCCAAAGTGGCAGAATTTCTGCGACGAATATTAATGTATGGCTAGGCAAGAATTTCTGGTATTCAGTTTTTCCAAATACAACATTATAAGGAAATGCTGCTAATATATTCACACACAAAGCAGGTATAACTCTGTAGACACAGGCAACTGCAGATTTCTAAAGCAATCTCTAGTCTGAAATACACCCACGCAAGCAACACAAAAATTAAAACGCCTGCCATCAGTAAGTCCTAAAATTAAAATTCTGAATATACCAGCTGAAAACTTTGTCCATTAAGGCAATTAGCAAAGCAATTATGGTTGAAGTGAAATATTTACTTAACTCTATATTGGTAATATGTAATGGCTGAGATAATAACAATACTTTGTAACAAAACAATTAATTCCCTGATAATATCATGTCTTTTTTTTTTTACTATAAATTTCAGCAAAGCTTCTGAAAGCTAAAAAATTAAGAGTTAAGGCAAACTTCTGAGAAGTTAAATTCTACTCCCATTAGTGCAGAATGCTAGGAATAATCTGCCGGTGTGTTCCAGGTGCAGTCAGCATTTAAGCAATCACCAGGTACTGTATCTTATCAAATCGAAGTCCACAACTAAGAAAGATGTTAGCATTAATCTGTGGTCCCATATGATTGTGGTGGTACCTGTAATTCCCAAGAAATTACTGTTGAGATAGATACAGAGCTAATTCAAGACAGCTTAAAGTTTGGGTTTCCCCCCACCCTTCAGTTCTACAAACTTTAGTATTAACATCAGGAAGAAGAGGAATGTTCTACATACTACATGTAAAGCTCCAAGTGCAAAAATTAATGAACAGCTCTTCTGGGAAGAGGTCTGAAATCTCCGATCAGGTTTAAATGATACTTATCCCTGACAGACAAAAGAGCATTTCAAATTCTTATTAGGTAGTGTTTATATCTCATGAGAGGAGACTCTATAGGATCCTCAAAGCCTCAGATGACATAGATAAACACGTGACCACCGGCAAACATCCACTTCCTTTTTTGTATGCATTTTAATTCATGCTGTCTCTCCATAAAACACATTGGTATGTGCTGCTTGCTTTCAGTACAGCCATTTGGTACTGGCTGGCATCTGTCTACTGGATAGTAAATGCTTCTCTCCAGGATCCCTTAAGTTTTAGCAAAGGAAGGCTACTGGCATGAATTCATCTCAGGCTTGGCCACTTGGTCTCCATAAATCACTTTTAAAATTCCCAGGACAGAGGAACAAGCACCTGACTTCCCAGCACAGCACTGTCTTGTGTCTTGAGAGTAAACCTCTCATACTGCCCATGTTGCCTTGTGATTCCTCACTTGTTCCCCCATCCAGATCCAGCCAACCACTGGAAGCTCGTACAATTCCAGCTTCTTCCTTTCATCTGCAAAAAATCCCCTTACTTCCATGGGACATTTAATTAACCCAGAGTGGTGAAGCTTTCACCAGTGCTTTCAGATTTTAGGACCTGAGACCCTAAGCCAGCCTTTATGCAATTCTGAAACACTGAACTAAGATGTGTAACGGGTTAAAGCAGGGTGCTCTGCAGTGAGTTTCATTTTCACAGGACCCTGAAAGCACTACATTTTCCTTTCTTCCTTCACACCACTTCACACTTCAAAACAGTAAAGTTTTGAAACACAAGAAGAAAGCAAACGATTAAGTTGGCTGCAGAATGCCTAAACAGCACGACCACCAGTGTGCCATATCTCTCTTCATGCTAGTTACACACTCTGTTATCCCTTGCTTCTGCTCCATAGTGGTCAACTGCAAAATTGCAAATCTGCTGTTTTGAGGACTTATGCCCCAAATCCTCCCCATCTGATGTCAATCATTCCATGTATCGGCACTAAAACCTCGGGGAACATCTGGAACAGTCTTATGGACAGTAGCACCTAATGAGTATCTCTAGCACTATAGCAACCTCGGTTGGATTCATTTTCAAAGTGACTTTTATCAGCAAAGACTATGGACAGCTAATTAAGAAATATAAATTCAGGCTTATTATTTTGTTCACAAAAAAGAGTTAAGCAAATTCAACTATATTCAGCTGAGCCATAAAGCATGTCTAAAATCTATACAGGGGACAAAGGCAAAGTAATAATTTTATAGCAACTAAAACAAGGTGATACCTACTCCTCCTGGAATATGAACTAGCAGAGCATCATTATAATTTTGAAAAAGGCTCAGATGAAACACTGTACCTGATCAAGAATGTATCTGCTGAGGGGTACAGAAATGCTTCTAAAGAGATCAAAAGAAGGCACATGAAACCCAAGCAAATAGCTATAAAGCAGAGTCCCAAATCAGAGGGGATCCTATGCCACTTCCTGGTCAAATACACCACAGGAGATGTAAGAATGAGAATATCAAGATTGCCAAAGCAGTGTTTCACTTTTTTCTGTCAACCAACATATTAAAATACCACTATAACAAACCATGCATCAGTCTTGATTAGCACTTAAATTGATTGCCCTAATATCCCAAACATCCTATGTAACTGCAATGCTATTCTGCTTCTCTAAACAAAATAGTCCTCACAGATGCCTTCAGAAGTAGATGCACAGGCTGTCTGTAGCCCTCCTTCCCTGCCACAGGCCATTGCTCCCAACTTTGTACCAAAACCCCCAGTGACAGAAGCAAGCTAGAGCAAGGAAGTGCTGTGAAAAGCTTGGCTGCAAACTGCTCCCCTTCCCAAAGCCATCGGCCAGCCCCACGCTCTGCTCTGCTCACCCCACAGCCGAACAAACATGAGTGCCCACATAGGGGACGATGTGGGTACAAGTGGCCCATAGCTGGAAAAGGAGAGGGAAATGAGCTGCCCCTTTCCATGCCAGAGGAACTTCTGATCACTAAAATGCCTGTGCAGCCCCAGCCCTAAATAATTAGCCTCTGCAACCCCTAAAAAAAGTGACCCCAGCTTACTTATCCCAGTAAGCACATGGGATATAGTAAGGACTAAGAAAGCAAACATAGCGCCTAAAGCATACCCCAGCTTTGCACTTGCAGTTCACTTACAAATAGTTTTAAGCCGTTCATAGTAGTGCTTTTTTATCTTTTTCAAAAATTGTACAGCAAGGTGAAGGCAGTGCTGCTGTGTGGAACATGTCTATGCAGACGCTCCACTGCCTTCTAGAAGGGAAGCTGTGTAGCATATTACACTCAGAGACAACCGATTGCTCATTCATCTAATCCACATGACTACCCTTTCATATGCGGCTCCCCCGAATTTGCATGTAACGAAGCAAAATGCCCACATTCATCTCACAAGCAAGATTATAAGCAAAGTCAGACTTCTTTTTCAGAAAGATTAATTTTAATGAACTTACAAATAAAACCAACGAAGGCCAGACAAATTGAAGAGATTAAAGTGTAAAACCAAGATGGGTTAGAGAAATTGTGCTGTGAATAATTAATCACAAATCAAAAGTCTTCTGAAGCCAATTATTTTCCTAAGATACTTTCAATCGTGAATACCCACTACTGAATGACCTATGCCTTTCCCATTTAGGCTTCTCTGAAGCACATTACAGGTATCGCTAGCTATATCAAAGGTCACATAATTCAGCAAAAAAATCCTTGTGGTAGCAGGGGTGGGGGCATGGGGGGATTGTTGTTGATTGATAAATCTCACAATTAACTCCTTTGGAGAGATTTTCAGCCATGAAAAATCTGTGAGCTTTCAAAAACCTACAGAGCATGATAAATCTTGAGATATCCCATCAGTTCTCAATGATAGGATGGGCAGAGACTGAATGAAATAATTTTATCCAAGTAGAATGATGCTGGAAGGCCCCTAATTTCAGCAGTACAGAGAGGTGTTATACATGCCATTCAAGTGCACAGATTTCTAATGCAAACATGCACAGCTGTACTTAGGTTCTCAAGAGCAAATTGGGAACACTGACCTTTTTTACATTGCTCACTTTTTTAACAACACACATTGGCTTAAGCAATTACTATCCACTGTGTACTAAGCATTTGGACTAGCCTGCTTTTTTACCTCTTCTGTACATCTTCAAAAACAAAGTCTCAGCAGAATCTTCTCTCTTTTAATTGCCTAGTTCGATGCTTTAGTCTTTTCAAAGTGCTCCCCGTGTTCTTTAAATATTTAAGCAATATAGAAACCCCTTCATCCTTTGAAAAGGCCAGACTGTCATCTGAAATTCTTCTTTCCAATTTGAAGCTCCATTGAACTTGGAGCACAAAGTCCAGGAAACCATCCTGATCTCTCATGAAATTGCTCCCCTGCCTCCCACCTTCACCAACAACATGACTTCCCTCCCCTCCTTCCCGTGCCCCTTACACAGGAGAAGCTCTGTTAAGCAAATGATTCTTCTACAGGTTTCACATTGCTAACGTCCTTCCTGAAGACCCACTACTGCCATTTAGACTACAAAAAAAAAAAAATTCTACTAGGGGCTTATTTTTATCCAACATACCATGCTTTTATGTGATAACCTCTTTAACTGATTGCCTTCTCCAATGGTGCTTTTCAGCCTGTAAGCTCTCCAAGGAAGTGTCTCTACCCTTTGAACAAAGCACACAGCCCGAACAAAACAACACAGACTAAATACTTAAACTCAGAAAGATGCATTTATCATTACGGTGGGCTCACTCTTCTGTTGTTATGTTTCATTTATGACATTAGGGGATCTTGAAGGAGCACTCATTGCTCCTGAAAAGCTTTACAGAGTCAGGGTAAGGATGCAGGTGAGGCTATTTGGTGCTGAAAGAGAACAAAAGAATTCAAATTAGAAAGGACAGGGGAAAAAAGACATAGAAAAAGCCACAAGGACATACAGAAAAGATATATTTGTGAAGAGAATGTGAAGGCTGAGCAGGCAGGGAGGTGAGAATAGGAAATGCAAATAGCAACGTTAGCAAACCACTGAACATTAGAAGAAAATGTTCATAATGTAAGAGCCTGTCCAAACACTTTGAAAGGTCATTACAAATTGGCTCATCATGTTTTAGCTATAGGACAAAGCTCACATCCTATCTGTACAGGTTATTGGATCACTTTTTCCTGAGCTAGAAGCAAGTAGGTGAAATCAAATGTTATTGCACAACATGTGAAAAACCCCTACTCACTGCATCACTGGACCTACACAGAAAAAATCTGCTGCTAAATGCACGATTAGGAAAGGCTCTATATGAAATATGCTTGCTTCATGTTCAAAATATTGATAGAGGATCTACTGTTGGTTTATTTTTCTGTTATGAAAGTACCTCACTTTTGAGCGATCAGTAACTCGGATCCACTCTCAGCTTGTGAAGAAGCTTAGAGCAGTGGCAAGTAAGTTTTAGATAAATACATAAAGTGGAGTTGCTTTTGCCTTACAGACATAGGGCAAGCATGGGGGAATCTGATGATTTCACAGCATAGCAATGCTTCTGTCTCAGCAATTCAAAAAGCTACTATTATTGAATCAAAAAACTGCAGACTTCATGGGTTTCTTTGTTTGCTTTCCTGTAATTAAAACACATATTACCTGATAAGTTTTCCACACTGTGGAAAATTTTCTCTTTTACTTCTAGTACCACTTCTGAAGATTTATTTCATTGTCAAAGCTGGTTCTTTCCTCAAGTGTTTACTTGTCGCAGCACTCTCAAAACTAGCTGGCTGCAACAAGGTCTTTTACTGTCACATATCAACATACTTTCCATGCCAGTCCCTCTGTAGCCTTCTAGTCCCTCCTCATCCAGGGTGCTCACTCTCTCTCCTCTCTGCTTCTTCCTTCTCTCTCTTCCTTGGCTGCCCAACCACTTAACAGAACCAGCCACACCTCCACTTTATCTGCATTGGCCAACCCACCGCCCCTGAAGCCAGCCCACAGCTGTGTATTATTAATGATAATTAACCCAGCTTCATTCCTCTATATTTACTGAGGAAAAAGAAAACAATTCTCACCTTTCAGCCTCCGACAAGGTTCCTCTGTGAAAACCTTTCATAGCTGGCAAGCCCAGCTTGCACCATGCTCCCTGTAATGGCAGCTCTTGGGAGGCAGCTTGGGAGGGAAGGTAGAGGGCACGTAGAGGGCACATGAGGGGGAACAAGGTAGAAAGAAAAAGGAAAACTGGAAGCAAAAGAACAGGTTCAGAAAACTGAAGATCGGGCTCTGTGCACAACCAGTTGAGACCATGAGCCCAATGGGAAGCAGGGCAGGGCACTGCACCACATCTAGGAGCACTCCTGGGGACTGGCTGAGGGAAGGCTAGAAGCAAAAGGTGTTGCCACGGTTCCCCCAGCACATCAGCTACCCAGCATCCCTACTGATGGCAGTGTCAACAAGCAGCTCTTAGGTAAGCATAAATAGAATGAAGTACGAGGGCAAAACGAAGGCTAAAGGAGGACAAAAGAATAAAGGGGAACATGCTGAGTTTACTAAATTGTATTTTGAAAAGAATATATTATGTGAACAATCTGTCAGTCCTTGGCCAAAGGAATTACACACACACAAAAAAAATGCTAGAGAGACAGAAAATTCATCGTGACCTGTACAAGCCTTCACAGGTGCTGGAAAGTTGGGGGTTTTTGCAATGACTGGGCCCAGGCTTACTCTTGCCCACCCCTTTTTCACCCCTTTCCCTTAGCATTTCTTATGAAACTCTTAAGCCTCATTAATATTTCTCATCCCTATGCACTGAGTGACATGAACTGTCCAGGAACCGAGGCTCCCTGTCTATCTGGTAGTTCATTGATGACTATGAATAGGAGAACAGATTACTAAGAGTCTCTCCCACAATTATATCATTTAGCATTGACAGTGGCTGAGAAGGTTTTTAGGTTTCGGACACTATTCCCAAGCATCATGGTGACGGGTCTGGGGAACAGGGTCTGTCCTCTAAGGACTGGCTGCTACACAGTGGTTTTCAGCAACCATCTCCTCTGGAGATGTTGTTCAAGACAAAACCAATGAGAATTAATTATAGAGACAGGAAAATCCTCAGGGAGAAATCTCTTAGAGTGAAGGTTTTGCTTGAGCTAAACCCAGATGAAACAAAACAGTGAGGGATATGCTTGTAGTTAGTTATCATTATGATAAATATTGAAGTAAAGTATGATATCATATTGTCTTTTGTATCCTTAGTGTGCTCAGAAACCATAAACTAGAGTAGAAGCAAATACAATGTACTGTCTATCCCACATACACAGAATCTTAAAATACATGACAATGCTATGTGGTATTTATATGGCAGTATTGGCAATAAGAATGAGCTCTTTACCAAAAAATTCCCTTTAATGAGATGTTTTAATTAAAAAAGACCTCCTGTCATGGGGAAAAAGCTACCGAGACATGAGGCCATTTTTAAAAAATGGATTAAAATAAGAAATATGAAAACTTATCAGACATAATAAGGGAATCCATTAAACTTATCAGAGATTCTGTCCTTCAGAGGAATTGCCAAAACAGGAGTACCCCACCTGAGGATGCACAAGAAGCTAGAAGCACAGAGTAGTGACTCAGAAGGATGACCAAGCCTTACAAGGGGTCTTGGCAACAACATCTTGAAGATCTCCAAATACATTTGTCGGCATTACTCTTTTCATCACTCATTAATGGGTGACTCAACTGGAGAAAAAATAAAAAAGGGTGCAGATGGGCAATGCTCAGTATTTGAATAATGGATCATTTCCATTAAGTTGTAAAAAGAATGTAAAATTGTATAGTGATCTATTAATCCTATTTAGTGATGGATAACTAAAATGATGAATATGGATTATATATTTTTAATGAGTGTTACATTTAACAAGCATGAACATTGGTGCGTGTGAATATTAGTGAATGAACAGCAAGGCTGATAAAGTTTTGGATCTGACAATCTAACTAGAGCTCTTTCTAGCATACGTATCATTAGCGACTTGAGATTAAACAGTACCTGTTGGAGCACATAATTTTTGAATGATTAAGAGATCTTAAATCATTTAAGCAGTATGTTTCCTCTTGTTTGGTGAATATACTTTAGTGCCCGTGTACGGATGCTGCATGAAGTATTTTTTCCCTTGGCTAAACCATACTGATCTCTTCCCTGTCATTTACCAGGCTGCTAATGAAAAGAAGAATGAAAAATATGGGGGTTGCTCAAATGCTATTAATAAACCAATTAACAGGTATGAAAGGAAAGCTCAGGAGAGGTAATGAAGCTGAGATTCTGAGTTTTGTTAGAGGGCAACCAGATTATCAGGTTGTCCATGCTCCAAGCAAACAAGTCCTGGAACAGACATACACCCCTGCACCAATCCAGCCACCTTTCCAGCTGCTGAGCTCACCTACAGCTGTTGATTACCACATCTCACCTCCTCCACAATCTCCCAAACTGCTCATATCCAAATTCAAGCATGTTATTTTCTTCTATCCATGCACAATGCAATAAAGATCCTTCCTAGTAGAGCTCCACTAGTTCTCTACCCACTTTTGTAGTAGCCACAAAATTAACTTTTTTATTACCTATTAACTGCTTCACTTCGTGGAATCGGTCTTTCTAGAAAAGCCTAGACTTGAGCCTGTTCAACACTATGTTCTTTCCTTTTTTCTCCTTTTTGAAGTCTTATTGCAGTAGTGTCAGCAGGTGAAACATGACGTCGTCCTCCTCAAAGCATCAATGATCCCTTATGAAGTTGTATCAAATCAATAACATGTTTTCTAGACAGCTTGATGGCAATAAATTGCAAAGAACTTCCTACACTTACTATTTCACTTCAGATATTTCCATTTCACCAGTCCCTTACTCTTCATTATTCTCACTACGCTACTAGATGGAGACATGAAAGCAATGACATGAAGTTATACAATGGAAAATACTTCTTTAAAAGCGAGAGAGGAAGAGATTTTTAGGCAAATGGTGGAAAATATTCCCTCTCTGCTAACAGAACACACTAGAAACAAGGCGTGACAGGTCCTGCTGTGGACCCAGAAATCAAAATCCAGATTTCTTGGCTTTCAATACGAGGATCTCACCACTCAGCCTCCTTGCACAGTACCTTTACATCGCAGCTGATGTCTTTGGGGCTACTTCTCTGGTTTGCTACTACAGACCTTTTTAGCCCATCTTTCCTCTCAGCCTTTTGTCTGTATTTTGATCTTGTCCCTTTTCTTCCCATCAACTACCTCAGTCTCCCTACAAGAAGTTAGTTGCAAAAAGCCACAAGTCTTGGCTAAATACCATGACAGCTCCAACTTTGCTTAGTTCCCCATTATTTTTTTTAATTCAGCCATAGAGCCCACTATGCAATAATAACAACTATGATACAATTCTTTGTTTCGCATATGAGTGAATACTCTTTTCAAGAAGGTGATTTTCATTTTCTTTAGTACAACTGAGGTTTGGGGTTTTTTTTCGTTTTCCCACCCTAGGAAGAACAGTCGGCCCTGAACCTCACTGGTAAGCAATTAAAATCTGGAAGATTGCCAGCCTCTGTGGTACTGTTGAATTCATTTCCCAAGTAGACATGTAATTCTTGGAGCTGAAGTCGAGACAATAAAATGTGTAAAACTTGACTATAATATGACTCCTCACTAAACGACAAAGCCCCTTTCATATAAAGAAATTGGAGCAAACTAGTCGATAATGAGAAAGTGCAGGCACTAATTATTTTATTACAAATCTGGAAATGATGCATAATTTAATTTTGGAAATTAAACGTTCTACTCATAGAATAATCATTTTTTCAGGCCTGATGTCATTAGGACTCCAGTTGTCTTTACTGTCTCTCAATAACATACTTATTCTGACCATTAAAGCCCAGCAATATTGCAAATGTCTGGACTTCAAAAGCTCATATGCAGTTTGCAACTATCAGTTTGATACTCTCCAGATACTGCAGAGAAAGGAGGGGAAAGAACATTGTAAAAGCAATGCTTTAAAGGCAGCATAGCCCAGCAAATGCAATTAGTGAATCTTTGCCACGTATATTGCATGAAATGTAGAAAAAACGGTAATAGTCTTGTTAGAGGGTTCACAGGAAGGTCATGGCCACAGATGTCAGCACCTCTGATCAGCCACATTTCACTGGAAAGCTAACTGACGCCCAGCAACTTATCCCTGTGGATTGGACATGGATTTAGGAAGCTTCAGGTTTCGGGCTGGGAACTGAAGGAAAAAGGGGAGGGAGTGGGGGAGAGAACAAGACCCATCAGCCAAACCATATTACATTTCCCGCTGCACTCCCACTGCACAGGCAGCTCAGGCCTTGAAAGAAGGTAATCCTAACAAATCCACATTATAGAACTTTTTGCACCTAATTCATACAATCATTTTATTGTTTGTGTATGTGTACCTATCCCTCGCAAAGATTTAAACTGCGGTGTGCCTTACATATATGGGAAGACTAACAAAGCTGCTACAGCATACAGCTTGTTGGAAACAAAGGGAACAGATTTGTTCCAATGTCCTAAACTGTTTTAACATGAATTATTTCACCTGAAATCCTATATGGTGTACTATGCTATATAGTCATGATCATGACATTATAGTTAAAGGTCAGTCAAAGTTTCTTTGATAGCCTTTGATAAGCAGAGGATTTATTTTCTCAAACTCTTTATATGCCAAAATTTAGCACTGTAAGATTTGAGTCCTACACTAAATGCAAGATCGTTTCTGAGATGTGGTGTTGATCCACTAAAGAGCAAAAGAAAACTTAGAACCTGAAAAAAAAATCACATAATTAGATGGCAGCACACAACAGTAAAAATATTTTTAAAAGTCCTTTATGAAATGCTCAGTAATTTTATTAAACTAATCCAAAAATAGCTAGTAAGAAATTAATATTCATTCACCAGTGTCTGCATACCAATTAAGACACACTTGTGATTTAACAAATGTATTCATTTAGGCCAAGGTTCAGCAAAATATTAAAGTACAAGTTTAAATCCACTCCTAGCTGCAGTTAGTCTGCTTTATGCTTAATCCAAATGGCTAAATCCATTTATTAAAGAGCTGAAGGGGGTTCAGAGAGGTGGAGTATAAGATTAATTATAGAGTGATAGCAGTACTCCCTCAAAAAGAATGACTTAGAAGGCCAAAAGATTATTTTACAAAGATGAAATCAGAGGAAGCATGATAAGCGTGCTGTATAACAAAACCACAGTCTTTGGAGGGCTGATTTGACCCTTATTTTAATGCAGCACCATGACAAAGGTACACAGAATGAAACAAAGAACCTATCAAATCAAACCTGATCAAGCAAAACAATCTTTCTCAGGCAACCAATCCATAGATTTCCCTGTCACATAGTAAAGAAATGAAGCAGAGAAAGACTAAAAATGATATTTAGGTCATGGCATGATATTTAGAGAAATAACGATTTCTAGAGTTGCTGGCAAGTTTTCCAGCACATACTGGAAACCTTGCTGAACCCAATTCTTCAGGGTCTCAAACAGTTTAGGTACCAAAGAAACCTCTTAACACATTCTGCACTTTTTCTTAAGCATTTGGTACTCAGATGTTATACACTGGACTAGCTGGATCATTGGTCACCGGGTAAACATGAGCTGCTTGAAGAGCAATGTACTGATTTTCTTATACCAGCAAGAAAAATAATTAGGGTTACTTGAAAGTGTAACTGCACTGTTGTAAAATTCTCCCTTTTCTTATGCTTATCCCCAAATCTTGATTCTGTTGCTCTTAAATACCTGACTTTTCTTCAAAGATATATCTCTCTCTAAAAGGGAAAACTTTGCTGCTGTTGCTGTTTTGTTCTTTTGACGATGGAAGAACAGCTGCTATTCAGACATGGGCCACCAACATACAACAGTCTCCAAATGAGATGCTTACAAAGATCAGTGGTCACTAGATCAGGTATATTCAACTTAACATTTGGATTTTGTCATGACTACAGCATACCTTGCAACTTGCATTAATTATTTATCCTGAAGTAGATCTGACAGCTTTACTTGTAATATATTAAATCTATAGTGTTTCATGCAGCCCTGCATACTGAATACTTATATTTTAAATCTGAATACCAACAACTCATTTCTCATAAGCTAAAGCCATCATAGAACCAGTTATAGTGCATTTCACAGTTTCTTTTTTTGTAAAGAAAAAGACCAAAGACATCACTAAGTATATTTTTATTTTTGTATTTATTTGAAATATTCACTATTTTCCTTTTACAAAGCATGACAGCAGTGCAAAGTAATAGCATTTTTCCAAAATCACTAACAGCAGAAAAAAGATTAGTGTTAGCACAGGTCTGAGGACTTAGAAGCAGAGCACCCTCCTAGGCTATTTTCTCCACAGGGTTTATAAAATAGTCTTCGTTTCCTGCTGTGTCACTACAGCAATGTAATGCAATAAACTTGTGCAAGATTTACGTTACAAACCAATACAGCATCAGACACATTTCCTTCAGCAGCAAAGGCAGAAGATCATAAGTGCCGTTGGGTTGTACCTTTCTTATCTTCCAAAATGCAAACGCCATCAATATTATTTCAGTATAGTACAGACCATGGAAAGGATTGGAACCATCTCTCTTTGCTGAGTAGAAATAGAGAATAAAATGCCCCATGATAGACAAAGAACAGAAACTTCAAACCCTTAATCTCTTCATGTCAGTTTTTTTCCTTTTTAGTATAGAATTGCTTTTTTGTGACATGAAACTTAATTCTTGAGAAACTGATATAAAACCATCAAACTAAGCTATACACTTGATTTACAGCAGCATGTTAATTATTAAAACTATAACACTAAATTGAACTTTCACATTTTTATAGCTCTAAATACAGAAAACTTCTCACATACAGAAAAAATCAATGCTACGGTAGCACAATTTTGGTTATATAAGTAAAGCATTTTCATATTCAAGGACTAAGCTTGACTCAATTAAAAGTGTCTACTCTCATATGGCTGATACTTGTTCAAATATACTTTATTCTACACAGGCTAATGATTTGAATCTCCTCAGAGATGCAAAAATTGCATTGTTCTATATTTCCATATCACTTGTGTCAGCCCTGGGTGGTAGTGTTTGATATCTATGCAGCTGAACAGTTAAATACTAATCTAAAATTCAAATGCACAAAAAAGCACTGCACATACTTTTATTTTTTAATACCATAGTGAAAAAACAATACAGATTATAACCATTCTTAAATAGACCTATTAGCAAATTTTACGTCTACTCTTTCAGAAAGAACTAAAATAAAAGTTATGAGAAAGGGTTTAAGAAAACTAGTAAATAATTCCACAAGCTCTCACTCATAAAACCTACCCATCTATCCTATTCCCCCTGTTCATATAAAGAAAATCCCATGCAGTGAAAAACATATGCCTGTGTTAGAAGATTTTTTTCACTTCTCAGAGATCAGGACTCAGATTATATTTTCACTCAGGCTACTGGCTTGTTCTGTAACATAGGGCAAATGACTCAATGTCTCTGTCTTCTTTTGTATGGAAACTAGAGCTATGAATAGTCCCTTTAAGAGGACAATTGCAGGGATTATTAATGCTTTGTGAAATGCTTCAAGCTCTTCCAATTAAAAACACAAAATAAATACTATCCAGAGCATAATATTATAATGTAACAATTTCACACTAGTATTATAAGTGGAAATTATTATTTTGAGAACTAGCAAGCATAATATCAGTAAGATTTAAATTACATCTTAAAGAGCTTTTTTAACAACTTTAGTTAAGAAACTAGGCAACTATCATTTATGATCACTTGGCTTCCTAGGCAGCTTTAAGTCTAAATTGTCTCAAACAATGAATCAATAATTGATTGTTCTCAAACCAAGCTCAATTCACAGAATCAAAACAAACAACATCCCAGACCCCTGCCAATGCCAACCAAAATCAAAGGTCTATATTAGGAAAACACATGCTTGGGCAATGCAAAGCATGATTTTGTTTTGATCTTTTGGGCATTTTGTCCATTAGGCAAAGTACTAAGGAGATCAGAAGGGAATTGTCCTTAGTGAACTGTAAAAATGCACCACATTTTGGAAAGTTCGTAAAGCTCAAGAAAAAATTCTAGGAAACCTGTCATCCTAGAGTCACAGCCTTCAGACCTAATCTGTTCCTGTCCTACAGAGGTTATTTGAACCTCCCTGGCCAGTCCCTTCTTTACGGTCCACAGAAATAGAGATGTTTCAGAGCCCACCTTCTCCCCTGTTCCTCAAGGACCACCCTGGCACTGATGGAGCTCTAATGACACAGAACTACTCAGAAGAACATTTCTTAAAAGAAATGCATCTAGGTCCTGAGCAGTGTGTGTGTTTTCAAGGTTTTACTTCTTAGCAGACATGAGCATTCATATGTCCTATTGGTGGGAGTTCAGGCCACTCACACTTAAATGAATTAGGCATTCTCCTCTTAAAAAATTATATCTACAAAATAAAACCTGCCAGATCCATTTAATACCATGTATATAAGTGGCAATGATTAAAAGCATCAAAGTAAGTATTAATGGATCAATAGCTTTTTTTCCCCCCCCCTCAATTTTCTTCAGCACTTTCCTGGCCAAGTTTGAGCTATCTACATCCCATAAACTGCACATTGGACAATGGCTCATACATCTACATCACCAGAGATCACAGTATCCAGCATAAAAACCACCACCTAATTCAACAATCACCATTAAATTCTGCAGCAATCTAAGCTTTTTCTAGATAATGAGATCAAATGTTACTTTGATGTAACTTAGAGCCCAATTTACTAAAGATCTGTAAAGCATTTATGAAGTTTTCCCTGTAGAGCTCTCAACCTGCCAAGACCAAAATCAGGAGCAAAGATGCAAAAACAAATATGTGGTTTAGCATATATACAAGCCAACCTACATCAGGTCTTCATTTCTTAGCAAAACACTACTTGCTCTACTTGGAAGATACAAAACAACTTTTTAAATGAGGTATCCAGTAAATATTTTCTTTTCCTATTGAACTTGACCTAGAGAAGAACTGAAAATATGTTTTCACAGTTTCAGACTATGTTTTGTCCTGGTGCATACAAAATTCTTTGATGATCTGATGAGGGAGTAAAAAATTCATGCAGCTGGCAATAAACAGATACTAATAAGGAGGTCAGATGAACCAATGGACTTAGGGAGATGCAGCAAAAATACAGATGAGATAGTATTGCAGAAGGGAAGGAAAAGGAGAAGAGGTGCCATCAAACAATCATGACTAGTTATTATAATAAATTGCTGTTAAAGCATATCAGTTCATTATTATCTACACTTCTGGCCTCATGAATCAATAAGCACAGAGACATTATAAGTTAATACACCAGCTTCTTCATTCTGAGGGTCAACAATTAAAATATTTCTCAGTTTTGTTTATGAAGAACTTGAAAATAGATGCTGTTCAGTTCAGTGCAAATCAGTCCTGAGCTGGCACAGAGAAACTGGCACAGCTGCAGCTTTGCACTATTCCTGACTACATTGTTTGCTGCATTTGAATTCAGTGTTATCATTTAAGGAATGCAGTATCATTTAAAAAAACAGGATAGAATAGGACAGATAGGATTGGATAGAATGCATCATTTAGATCAATGCAGGGGAAAACAATACATTTTTTTTCATCTTTTACCACAACAGTGCATTTATTTTTAGTATAGCTGTTGTTCAGCTAATTTACACCACAACAGAGGATAAATAACTATTCAAAAATAGACAGACAAGCACGTGATCTTTCTTTCTGATGTAGTATTCTATATTTTCCCAATCTTCTAAACAAATGTTGCATCATAATAAAGAATCACCCTATGAAGCACAAGGTGGAAGCAGCAGCAGCTCTAAGGTGATCATATCTTTTCCACATTTCAGATCAGGGAGACTAGATTCCTGCAGGAACCTTACAGTGTGATAGAGGTTTTTCTTTTTATTACATTTCAGTAGTTAAATTTAGAAGCATTTGCTCAGCATCGCCCACATGGAAGTAGCTACTTATGCCAGTTAATGCGGATAATTTTCTCTGTGCGTTGCAAGCACACACCCATTCTAGTGCATGCTTTAGACCAGAAGAAAATATGATGAGAACCAGGCTCTGGCACTGTACTTCAACTTGGAAATAAATGCAATAAATCACTAGTTCTCTAACATGTTACAAGGCAAAAATATAGCTTGGCTCTTTGAACAGTTTCTGTAAGAGCTGGAATCAGCAAAAATACTTTGGCATGCCAGGTTGGGTAAGCAGGCAAATACGGACAGTGCAAGCTGGTGGAACCAAACGGCTTTTTATATTTTAAGAATGTGAGCAAAGCCTGAAAGAAAAGGGGTTTAACACCTCATTTGAAAATTTTGACCATACTTAACCATCATTCCATAGGAGTCAAGTTCTTTGCAAGTACAGGTATGATGTAAAATACTTCTACTGAGAAAAAAAGCCACAATGAAGTGTTGCTTAAGGAAAAAGCCCAATGTATTTCAGATGTATATTTCCGAAATGCCAGACCGAGCTATTTAGCTGTGTACTGACTTTTCACCGCTAGGTAAATTTAAGCTGGTTCCCAAGCAGTATCTCATGATCTCATTGTACTATAAGCTTTATTCACTGACCTAATCAATAATTAAATATTATGATATAGTGTGGACCTAGTAGTGCAGTATCTTTAAACATTAAAAATCTTTAAACTCATCTTTCTAGAAAAATAATATTACCTCTGCTTCCACAAAGTGGATAAACAGTCTTATCCATAAGTAAAGCAAATCATTTGCAGAGTTGAGAATTCAGTACTTGGGACACACACTGCACAAGCCAAACCTTTGTCTTTAAAGAAAAGGTAAATCCTCTTGAAATATGTGATTTGGAAGATAAGGTTTCACAGTAGCATAGCAAAATTTGTATGCATAAAAGAGGGATGATAAAGTAGGTTACATAAAAAGGTGGACAGATTTCCAAAAAATGTGCTCATAGCAGAGGCAGCAGATTCCTATGCTTGTGAGTAACCCTGGAAGTGCACAGGACAGACTTCAATCTTACTGGTTCTTTTGTAGCTCTTCTTCCTCTGTGTTGCATCAGCAAAGGAGGATTCATGAAAGGCTGCAGGATCTGCATAATCCTGATGCAACCTCTGGTTCAGCAAGTCTAAAACATTGATTGTTGGCAGAGGCAGGAGGTGTCTCTGAATGTATAACTAATGTTTTTCATACTTTCCTAAGCATCTGCTGTTGGTCCTTGTTAGTGAGAGGATACTGGGCTTCAAAAACCCTATGGCTGAACGTTTTTCAGTTTTTACAAGGATTTAAGATTCTTAAGTCACTTAAACTTGTGTTGCCTTAATTTTGCAAAAATGAACTTCCTATGAAATGGGGCACGATGCAAATATTGTAATTCTCTTGCACACTGTTGGCACAAAAATGCACCCATCTCAATTGCTGTTATATAATGCCATTTAGGTATCAAGACCATTTAAGGACAGTATCATGAGGATAACAATTTGGTTATAAGGAACATGAGCATGATCCAGAAAAACTGCTGAGAAGAACTTAATGTGCCTTTTCATATCAAAATGGACAGGCCTGTAATAATATCTGCAGTTATTCAATATTGCCTCCTGCAAGAGTAGCACTAGATATATTGCTAACCAACTCTGAGAAAGACACATCTGATTATGAAATTTATTTTTCCTGGGAAAAGGTTATCTTGGAATATAACAGCAATTGCTGGAGCATGGGAAGTATCTGCTCCACACACATCACTATCTGCACAAAGACTGCAGCATATAGAAAGCCTTAACTGTTGAGAGGTGCAAGTGTTATGATGCAAAGTGCTATGTGTTTGTATGAGGACACTAAATAACAGACCAAAACCTACATCTAAAAACAACTGTTCAAGCTAGTGATCTGACTCCTGTTCAGCTTCACACCTGGCTGAACTTTCTAACTGATAGTATTAACACACTGCCTTCCTACAGAACAGGCAGCACACAGCGGAGCCGACAGCCGTACGTGGGCACCACTGAAACAAAACAATTTGTGCATCTCTATGAGACATAACAGCATCTGTTCACAACCTAGACGATCCAGTGCTTTAACTCATAGGCAATATCACCCTGGAATTCGGTGCCACCACACTCCCATCTTCCTCATGCTCTGCTTGATTCAACAGCTGCTACCAAAGGCTGCTGCTACTCCTGAGCTATGAAAAACACACAGATTTTGGGGGTTTGGTTTGTTTTGTGTTTTGTTGGTTGGTTGGCTTTGTTTGGCTTTGGATTTTGGTGGGGTTTTTTTGGTGGGTTTGGTTTTTTTTTTGTGGAAGGCTACACTGAGTGGCAGCCTACCTACACACATACTGCACCACAGCATTTCATCTTCTACTCCCAGGGATGCATTTAAGCCACCAACACTTAACTACTTCAACATTTGTACTCTGGCTATGTAGAAAGTGATTTATTAGACCGTAACTTATCACACCATTGTCTCCTCGACCAATCTGTTAAGGATGTGCACAGTCTGTCTGCTTTGTTCGAGTAGCTGCTGTATTCATAACTGTAAGTGATGGAAAGGAAAGCAACTCTGCAAGCTTCAGTGTGGGCCACCATGTTCCCACTGTGCATGGGCTTCCTCCAGTTCTCCCTGCTCTAACAGAAACAGGCACGACATACTAAGAGTTAAATGGACAATGGGTGATATTAATCCTGTGAAATACAAAACTTCATTTGTGTCTTGACTGTACATTAAACCCCAAAGTTTTCCATTAAATACTGGGCTGACTTCAATAGAAGTTTGGTTAGACTTAATCAGGTGAAAAGGAATTCTTCACCAGCACTCACATGCAGGTTGTGGAATACACTGGAGGGTATTTTTAGTCCTTCTATAGTGCATTCACCTTAAGTAGAACACTTACTGCAAGAATAATGCTGATCCCTTCATCAACTGAATTAAACAACAAATAATTTTGTCACCTAAAGTATTTCAAAACCATATATTTAGACCTCAAAGAAATCAAAATAAACAGGAACTACCATTTAGGGCCCACATTTGCATGCAAGTGTGTGCACTTCAGAATTATGCCCAGAACTCAGACACACAAATTTCTGCTTAATCTGTGTCCAATTCACATTTTGTTACAGAGAACATGTGCATACACTAGATCTTTCATATCTTTCCAACCCACAAACCTCAGATCAAAACAGTTAGTGGATGACCCTTAGCTAGATCAGGGTCTTACTTACAGGCAAGTTGTTGGCATGGCATTCATAGAAAAATAGAGGAACCAGGTAAATTTTCCCAAAGTGAACTCATTTTTACATAGTATGTGTTTTCAAAACTAACTGTGTATAGCACATTGACCATTTTTTTCATTACAAGCAGGTTGTATATGAAGGGGAGGAGGCAGAGAAAAGAGCAGAGAAAACCTGAAGCAGATCACAGGTCATCATTAGAACAGGTTATATTCCCAGATTTGAGCAAAAGTGATTATCGGCACCAATTTTAAAAGATTAGTTGAATCAGAGGGAGGCCTCAGAAGGCAGTCATTTTCCAGATACATACCTCCTATATCTAAGACATCAAAGGACAAAGCCCAACTTTTGTCTTTCTATTTTCACCTTTACTTTTATTTCCTTTTTAACCAAAAGCTCTCAGTGACAATTCTGGAACATCAGAAAGATTTACACATAATAAAAATCTATATCTATATCCATATTTGGATATAGTTTATGATAATGAACAAGGGTATAACACTATCTTCATCCCTTACGTTCTGAATTCCAAGAATATGAATTCCTTTTTATTATTGGAATAAGGAGGAAGACGGGAAGGCAGTAGCAGAAAACTAACCAGAAAAAAATGTGTCAGCTATAATCACTGAACTTATTTACATAAGCAAATGTAAATTATGCTATACAATAATGCCCAAATAGGGCAAAAAAATGCCGAGCTATGGAAGACATACTTTTAGCAAGGATTTGCTTAGCACCAAAGTATACATGTAGAAGACCATTTCCCTTTTTCACCATTACTACTAACTTACACAGGGCTCCCAATAAAGGAACCTTTCTGACTTCCTAACATTCCCACTTTTTCTTGTCTCATTAGTACAAGGCCAGGTAAAGTTCCCACAGAGATGACATATTTTGGATGCTGTATTTGGACACTGGTTTCTGCATCAGGAGTTAAAGGTGCAGCAGCTCACTCTCAGCTGCAAATGCTCTGAACTTGGGTCAGGGGCTCATGCCTGCACCATCTGTAAAGCAAGAATCTCAGAAAAATGAACCCCAGTAAGAAACTCCAACAAGAGTGTATTTCTAATCAAAAAAGGCAGATTTTTGCAGGTAATCACAGATAGGTGGGAGTCTGACCTACACACTAAGAAACTACCATGTTTTAGGATAAGGCTTCCCACCAAGTCTGTGTGCTGAGCATCCCTTGCATTAGCACCCCCTGCAACCCTGCTCCCTCCTCTCCTACAGCTATTTTCCCAGGGGGACGTGCAAAAGGTGTTTTCTTCTGCTTGCTCAGTTTCCACACATAGCTGAAGTGAGTCTAAACAGATTTTATTGGCTTCTGGCATAAAAGCAGATTTATAGAAGTGGTAAGGGTAACTGGCAGCTTGCCCAAAATTAGTTTGGGATTATGACTGCCCTCCCTTGGTGTGGGGAACCTGTGGTCTTGGTGCAGGGTTTTGTTATGCCCTGGCACCACGCACCAGCTGCGGGTACCACAGAGGACCTGTGGTGCCCACAGAGCCCACCTGCAGCCTCGTGCTGCTATACAGCCTTCCCAGAGACTCACATCCCCTGGCTTTCACCTGACTCCCCCACACCACACCAATTCTCCAAGGTTAACCTGAATATCGCTTCAAATTTTCATGCTAAAATAATCAGTAATTACTAATGCATTCCAAACATTAAATATAATTCCCTATATTAAATATTCATATCAGCTAGGGTTTTAGTTTTAAGAAATTAATGCTATTTTAAAAGCCCCAATTCTTCAGAATGTAACTTTAAAGAATGTAAAATTATCACAGGCTGACTAGTTTTCTCCTGCCAATGAATTAAACTTCATAATGCCCTCAAAGCCTGCAATAAAGGTATGACGTATCTGACAACCTTAACTTTTTACAGCACAATGTTTTATGAAATTATAAGAAGTCAATGCTACAAAGTGACACATTATCTTACTGCAGATACAACTTGGGTCAAATTAGAGTTGGATATTCAAGATGTAGTTTCAGATTCTTGATGTTTGTGTACTTTTTTTCACCCCTACTGAACAGAAATCATGAGTGTGCAACTTCCTTATTTAACAGTATTGTGAGTGTGCAGAAGTGAAAGACACCTAGAAAAAAGAAAAAACAAAACACTACAAGCAAACACCTTATGAAATAAATACAAAAGGATAAGAGACGTCTCAAGCTCTTCTTGCAGAACAAACTACCCTGGCCTTCACAGGCAGGAGATATAAATATCTTGAGCTAGAACATTCTGGCTTGAGGAGCTTATAAGAGCCTTGAACCAGGACTATTCTGTTTGCAGCAATTTGAGCTAAGTCATCCTGAACTGAACTTGTAACTTCCATGACACAATACACTCACTTGACAATATATTGCTCACGGTACACAGAAGCATGAGACAAACTCTTTGAAGAGATCACAGTCTCTCAGTATTAAATCTAATCCTATTTCATACTTGTAATATAGCTATAAAATATAGTAATGCTTCTTTTAGAAAAACCAAGTCAGCTTGGTAGAAATAAATTCTTTCTTTAATTTCAAGAAGATTTCCCTCTTTTTTAAATTAAGGTTAGTCAACACAACACAGTATCACTCCTAGTTTTCCAATAGCCAGGCATGTCCAAAGCAGCCAGGAGGCCATGAAGGCATTTTTGGATGGAAAGCAGCTGTACTGAATGCACTTCTTTGCCGCTCAATGCAGCACTTGCAGTAACAGCAGTAGCCCTGTGCTATTCAGAAAGGAGAGGAGGAATCAAAAATTTTTGGGAGAAAATGTCCCATACCCCCATCAAAGATGCATCTTTTATATCTGACCTATAAAGTACATCTGCTAAAGATTCTGAAGTGAGATGATAGTAATAACCCTGTTCAGGGCTAGAAGTGAAGGGCAGCTCATGTTAACAAGTGTCCATTACTGCCCACCCCAGCGCTGCACATGGGGAATAACCTTGCTGCATGCAAGCACCACGTACTGTGGGGAAAATGCCTCAATTCAAGGATAGGAGTCTGGCGATTACTGGAATGTAGGGGGAAATCTTGTAGCACACTGAAAAATAAATTTTAAAATGAACTAACTATTAAATTATTAGGTCTGCATTTGCTCCCACATTTAATTTTATACTGCATTTTATAAACTTGGGTGTCTTTGAAGATTTAAACAGCAACACAAAGAAAGTTTTCCACTGAAAATGCACAAGGACATTATAAATCCTGTCAGGAGAGGCTATAGGAAAAGCAGAAAATCTGACAGATGGAAAGGAAGTACTGGAAGGTTTAGATACCTGAGGAAGCCGTCTGAGTTTGGAAATCAAGCATATTATTTTGTTAATTATTCCACTGCCTAACCTAAGCAATGAAATAATTAACTAGACTTGAAAGAGCTGCTAGTCAAACAATGTGAAAGTTTGATTTTTTTCAAAGTTTGGCATCTCAGTGAAATAAATGTTTACACCCCTTAAAGTCTATTCATACAGTCAGGCTTTAAAATCAGACAAGCAAAGAGTTGTTGGTTATACTTCTAACAACTGAAATAAATTACTGAAGAAAGAGGAGCTTGATTGGTTTTGGGGTTTGGTGGGGGTTTTTTTGCTGTTTTCATTTGGGTTTTTTTTATTCAATATTGTTGGTGGTATTTTGTTTGGGTTTTTTTTAAAATAAAAGTTTAGCTACAAGACCAGGTTTAATGCAAGGAATCAACTGCAGCATATTATGTGTTGCACAAAGAGGTGTAGAAAGTGACTGAATTGTCTATACATGCACGTACACCCTGACTCTGAAGTATTCACAGGTCAAAACAACCTTTTTGTCATTCCTGGGGAGGAAGTGGGAGGAAAGGGCAAAAGTTTCTCCTGAACTCCAACATTCATTCAAAGGAGGAGATCAAATCAATGAGATTTAGAATCATGTAGCTGGTGTATTGCAGCTCCTTTCCATTTCACTCCCATGTCTCAAGCACTGAATTTTACCATGGACTTTGACTCTCATCCTGACTTGAAATACAGGTACTGAGGCAAGAAATGAAACAGCATGGGAAACTTCTGTGCTTGAGGCTGCAAAACAGAAAAGACCACTGCTAAATACACTTTACATTCAAGTTGCCAGGACTCTAGTTTAAATTTTCTTCTTCTACCTCTCTTGTATAGCAAAAACACTGAAAACTGAGCCCCTCTGGCAAATCCAAAACTCCATCTTGATAAAATAAGAAAAATTGTATAAAGGTATGTTGCCTATATCTGTAGGTTTCCACATGACAAAGGCAAGCCTTGTTTTCTAAAATTGTTCTTTACTGAATTAATTAAAATAAATAGTTTTTCCATTTTTTCCTCTTTTTCCATTTTTTTCTCTTTGGTGCCCACAAGCACTTTAAAGAATTCCTAGCCAGATTTTATCAATTAGTTGATCAACCAATTTTCTATTAGATACAAAAGCGTTGAAGGTACAATTGGAGGACAAGGTTATGTAGTCTCCACACATTCAGTGGGAGCTAGAAAACAAAGTCTGTCTGTCAGCAGCCAGCAACTTAGGGAAGAGGAGTGATTAAAGTGATTAAAAAGGGTCAAACAAATCATAAAGAACATTTGTAATTGTATTCATAAAGTCATCTTTACCACAGCAGTCAGACCATTCGAGGATGCACTGATACCTGCAGGAGTACTAATGAGCAAGGGAAGAAAACACAGGACTCTGAGCCAATATCTGAAGAGGTGGATGAGATGTACAGAAAATATTGTCTTAAACATGTCAGATTTTGAAGGCGGCAATTATGCTTAGGACATCAAGTCTGCACTGTCTTAAGTCTCTACTTTTCAAACCCTAGTTTTTATCCACAACTGTTCTCTTGGGTCTAAGAGCAACGTACAGCTATGTGAGCCTCTTCTACGTGAAATAGGCATTAAAGATACGTACCCTCAACTCAGATATTGGAAGCGATCCAGCCGGAGTTAGAGGAAGATTTGTGGGACCGAGATGCTGTGTGCACATGAGCTTCCCCAGAGATGTGCCCTCTATAGGCAACTATCAGCACCTGTTCTTCTGCTCCTCTCTGCTTCTTAAAAAAATCTCAACAAGTGCCACAAAACCACTCTGCACACAGCACTTTCTCACCATAGCAGTATCTTGAGCCTACCGGGGCTCACGGAACAACGGATGAGATGGAAAGAAGAGTTATTGGAGCCCCAGCATGAACAGACTCTGCCTCAGGGTGGCCGTGCCATCTGTCTTGGGTTCACACTGGGCATCAACCACTTCAGGGTATATGCTTTCACTCTATAGCATTTCCTAAATGTAAATCTAAACCCGTGGAGCTACAGAGCTCTTTGCTGCCAAATAGACTAAACACTGTGGGGGGCAGGAACGGGCACCAAAGTGGTGCATAGAAGATACTATAGGGAGACAATACAGCTTCATAAGACCCAAAATCACATCTCAGACACTGGGAGGGTAGGAATTAATCATAATACCACTGCAGTTGTAATACAGACAGGAGAACAAGCAGGAAATCCAGCATGCTGCATTAACAGCTCACACATCAGAGGGCCTGAATGAACAGTTTTCACTGTAATATTGTGTAAATACCACTGTGTATCATTAAAAGGATGTCGTATTTGGAGATACCAGCTGCTATAATTCGCTGACGAGCCTTAACAGTGGCACAGCTCTCCACAGGCTTTCTGCACCAAATGATTTCCTCAGTTCCACAGAGAAACGTAAAGAAATTCTAGCAAAGATATGTATTTGCCTTCATCTGCTGACAAAATCAACATGTCAGAGCCCCAAAACCTCCGGGTTCATCACCCATGATCAGTTTAAGGTATCTGAATGTGAAACACTTTTAAAAAAAATGCTCCTTAGACTGTGATACTCACGTTTATGACTTCACTGCACTCACCTTGTGCAAAACACCTCTACCCAGAAAAACAAATTCTCTCTAAAAGCACAACCACACATTTTACAGGAAATCTGAAAACTCTGGAGGATCACTTTTTCCAAAATTTAAAGTTGTAGTTGACATAAAAACTGAAAACCAACAAAACACATTTAAGGTGTAAAGTTTAACAAAAAATGAGAGTGTCTTTAGAAGTAAAAAATTATAAATTCCCAAGAATTCATCATTACACAGATGCACACAAAAAAAAAAAAAAAAAGCCAAGAAATTATCTTGCTTTAAATGAGGCATGGAATTAGCAATGAGAACAGAAAAGAAACTAGAACATATAAAACACACCTAGGAAAAAAAAAAGCATGTGATTGTATAAGGCAGAAGAAAGGTAAGTGAATGACGATGCATAATAGACAATAGTGGGAAACAGGAGATCTGCAGGAGGTGAGTGGTGAAACTGTAAAGGATGATGTAAAGTATGCAGAACTGCTCAGATTTATTTTCTTCTGTTCTCTGTTCAGAATGAAGCAGGAGGATGCATTCACCTCATGTAAAGTTGTGGATGGAATAGAAAGTTTGCCATATGTGATAAAGAAGGATGTTAGGCAACATCTGCTAAAATTAAACAATATTCAAATCAACAGCCTGGATAACACATACCCCTGAGTGTTAAAAGGACATGCTGAGGAGCTTCCCGGAATTGCTAATACTAATTTTTAAACAAACCTTTGAAAACTGGGGAAATTCCAAAGAAATAAAGGACTGCCAAATGAGATCCAATATTGAAACAAGGATAAAAGCAATGGGCCACAGACCTCTAGAATAGTTATTTAGCATTCAGTAAAAGAAGTGATTAATTTGGAATTTCATCAACAAAGAATTACAGGCTAAAAATCTAATTAATGTCAATCAGTTAGTTTAATGGAAGGTTGGTCTTGTAAAACAAACCTATTGTCTTTTTGTGAAGAGATAACAGGTCTGGATGACAAAGGCAATTGTATGCTATAGTGCACTTGATTTCTCCATGGCATTTGACTTAGTAGAACATGACATCTCAATTAAAAAATGATGATATGGAATTAACAGAGTGTACTTCAGTTGGATTCAATTGTAGTATACTCACAGGTCTCAAAATGTTCTTGATACCAATAACTCCTCATTTAGTGAAGTCATAAGGGATTCATCCTTCATCTGAAGTTATATTTATCAAAAATATAACATCTCCTCTGGTAGCAGTGGTAGGTGAGACAGATTCTCAAAGGTTAGGGAAGAAAATGTGGTATCTGAGAAGAGATCTGAGTTGCTGCCCACAAGGAGAATCTAACAAAATTCATTTTAGTAGAACTAAATGCAAGGCAACACAAGGGGAATTAAGAATGGAGTTTTTATGTGCCTAATGGGAACCACAGGATTGTGCTTGACTTGCCTGCTTAAATAATTTAGTTTAGATGCTTGACAAAGTTTTTAAAATAAAAGCCTGTGTTTCTTACAGAATTATGAAAATAGAAATAGATACCTCCAGAGCTGGATGCCTGAAGGTTATCAGTTTGTCACTGCCATGGCAGCCACCCACTTTGGGGACTTGAAGAGCTTTGTTGGAAGTGAGATAAAGAAAGAGAAGCTGGAGAAAAGAGAAGGATGAGAACTTCAGGGTAAACTCTTGACAGACTTTCTTAGTGAAAAGCATCTATGACGTTCTTGGGATAAAAAAAAAATCAAATAAAGATTAGGCAAACAGAAGTCATGTCATTTTTTTTATATCATTTGAAAGACTTCTGACAGAATAACAGCATAGTGTCCACAATTTAAGAAACATGTGGAAATACTGGAAAACATTCAAATAAGGTCCACAAAAATGACTCAAGCCTAGAAAACATGATTTATAATGTGAGACTTCAGAAGTGTAACATATTCAGATCATCAAAGAGAATGTTATAGGATGACTTCATCACCATGCACAGGTATTTTCACACATAAAAGCTCTCTAATAACAGTATGGAAATAGTTAATCATGCAGACAATGGCATAACTAACTTCCAGTCACTGGATCTCATTAGCAAGTTAAACCTTGAAAGAAGCTTTTGATTACTTTCGCAGCTGGGAAAATTAAATTGAAATATTTTACCAGGGGACTCTGCCTTGCTTGAAGTCTTTAAAAGAAAATTATGCTATCCTTCTAGAATATATTTCTCCTCTTCTTTTTCATTTTTTCCTGAAGATTCTTGAAGAAGTTCTTTGCAGTTAACATGCTTTGTTGGACTGGACAGGAAAGATCATGATTTGACTTTAAAGAGCAGAAAGACTATGAAGGTAAACAGACTCCAAAACCTCTGCCTTCTCATCTCTCTTCCTTCACAGGTCACAGGAAAACAGATTCTTGCCTTTCTACCCAAAGAGACAGAATGACTTCTGTTCTCCATTAAGAAAATCATTTTATTGAAATCTTGTTTTTTAAAGTCAAAGTCACCCACTGAGGTCAGAAACAACATCATCTCCCTCCCATGCAGCTATCTAAACTTACTCCAAATGCAGAAGAGGAAAGAACTCTATTTAGCTTATTCCACAACACAGAGATTGAGCATAAGCAAAAGATAAAACTAGAAAAATGGTGCTATAAGCTCTTTCTTTTCTGGTGGACTCATGTAATCATACCTAATAAATTCCCTGTCATGCCAAGGGTATCAAGTATTGGAGGGTTTGTGATCTCTCCTGCTTTCTAGCACAAAGAATTTAGTCTCCAGAAGACAAAAATGTTTTATTCTGAACAAAGGAGTATTTAAGTAAAACAAAAATGTGGGTTTTTTAACCATTTTTCCTAAAGAAAAATTAGAACTACATCCTGTAGTGGTTTCTTTAGGCCTGAAACTCTGTGAAGTACAGCTTATATCTTCACAGCAAATCTGGTTCTTCCATGGTTTTGTATCAATTTTCAGCATGTCAAAATATAACATGAAAGATAGGTAAGATTTTCCAAATGGCCCTGGTGGAGATTATAATTGTAGTGAGACTATCACAATTATAAACAGAGAAAAAAATGATGGGATTGTACAGAAGTGATCACTTTGCATGGGATTTGAGAAATGCAGTATCTGTGTACCACTTAAGCTGTCACTGATGTGAGCTGTGTACCGAGCCGAGGGAATCACTTTCCCAGAGCCACAACTGACCTTGAAGCCCCATGTTTCCTAAATGCACAAAATCAGTCACTGAGATCTTTCATAGATACCTACAGAAAGTTCCTTGAGTAGCCTCTGAGGACACCATGTATGAACTTTATAGCAGACCCAAACCCAGGATTTACGCCTGAACTAAAAGATTATCCACCTATTCTATCTCCCAGAATACAAGGCAAAAAATAGACTGCATTTTCTCATCTGATTAGTCTTCATTATCCAGGGCTATGCACAACCCTGTGATACATCTCTTCACCTAGCAGACTGTTTCTACAGGCTATTTAGCAACTTCTAGTGTCTCTCAAATAGAAAGAAAAAATCAATTAAAAAAAAAAAAAGAAAAAAACCACAAATCCCTCAGTGAAACCTCCAAGCAAAAAAACATTTAGTGACCACATATAAAGAATTCTTTCAAAAGAAACAACAAAGAAAATATGTGCCTTGTTTCTAAGACTAATAAACCATCATTACTAGCAAAGACTAACTTATACAACAGGTAGTTAATGCCTTCACATAGTGTCTTCCAGAACCATCTGCCTACTCAACAGGATGCTAATGCTCTGAATTACAGGGAGATACTCTTCACTGCATTTGCACTAGAAAATTATACAGCATCTGTTATTGAAGGTCTCCAATATGACTAGATCTCCACAAGTCTTAGTCATAGTCCCCGTCATCTGCCCACAATATCATATCACCCATCTGGCATCTTCTAATATTTACCCCATGCCACCAAGATGTGCGTAACACACTCCAAACTGTGAAGTTATCTCAGTGTTTCAACACTGACAAAGTTTCAAAGAAAGGAGCTAGCCTGTTGTTAAGTACTCGCTCCTGAAAACTGTATCATCTAATCTTGAATTCCCTTTAAAAAAGAGACATCACAGGGCATAAGGATCTGATCCTCAAGAACATGCCTCATCACACCTGCACGGCGAAGCCCTGTTTTGTGTGTCCCCAGGGAACACATCATGAGGAAAACACTCCCAGCCCTTAAACTCACCAACACCATTGCACTAGAATTTAAGTGTAGCATGCATGTGGGTTTCTTCATATACACTGGAAAATCTCTTTTTTTTCCCCCTAAACTAAATCATTTCCTTAGGTTCAAAAAAGCACCAGAATGATATTATCTTTATCACGGTTATAAAATATAGTGCAGCTGCCATGGCCATTCTTCTCTCTGTAAATGTTTGGATACTCCCCACACACTGTTTCTTCTAGTCTCTAAACGTCTGTATGCCAGGAAAAGACACTTGACTTCCTTATCTGTTTTGTCACTGAGACACCAAAAAGCATAAGGTTTCTTGCAAAACTCACTGTGCCTTGATCTAGTCCTATTTTAGAAAAATAGGCAGGGAAGGAGCATGAACTCAGGCAGCAAAACCTTCCAAAAGCAAATAAAGCCGTCTGTGTTGTTCCTGGGAAGTGTCTATATAGCTGCCAGCCAAACGGTGGTGCAAGAAAAGATTATTTTTAATATCAGAACTGTTTCTAAGAGAATATATATTCCCATGATCAAATCTAATGCAACACCATCAGGATTTGGCTCTAGACAACATCCATGACATTTTATAGTACTTATCAGCATCACAGTTAAAGTGTTGCTGATGGGGTCTGTGGAAAGCGAGCTGGGCAGCCAAGTTATGCTAGAAGCTTTTAGGCTCCCAGGGTGTGTTTCTACCAGGATCTGTGTCCATCTCCAGATCACCATGACATCGTCTGCAATGGCTCTAATGCTCTCTGCCACAAGCTGACAGCCTTCACTCGCTGGGGTAGAGGGAAAAGCAAAGCAAGCAGCTAAATCACATGGACACTTTAAAAACAATAAAAGTTGCTGTAGGAACCATACATCCTTACACTTAACAGCAACACCTGGTGGGAATTTGCAGCTCCCATATGCTATGGATTTTTAAAGCCCTATTTAACTTAAAAAAATAACAACAACAAACAGCCCAGAACATCCAGATGTCTTTGAAAAGTCCAAGAATGTTTCTCATTTCAATGCATGTATTATTTCATCATCCAGAAGTTTTACAACACATTTCATATTACCTTTTCAGATCAGCAGTTTTTTTCTAGCTTAGATCAGTGAGCCACAGGCTTGTGGGTTCAGAGTCTTTAACACCTTGGCAATTTTTCCAGTTTGGCTTTCTCCCATGATTGGCTGTGACCCAAACCCCCAATTTCTAGCTCAGGGCTGCCCTCCCACCCCTGGTTTCCATTTCTCATTTCTCTGTTCTGATTCTGTCCCATGTCAGGCCAAATGGCGGGGGGGGGGGGGGGGGGGGGCGGAGGCGGGGAAATCAAGGTTTAACTTAAATATTCAAAAGGGATTCTGTGGTTTCTTTAAAGTTTCATTTAATTTTGCAGTTTTCCTGAAGGAAGTATATTCATTTCAGACTGTTCTGGCAGGACAGATAATTCACTCCAACACCTATGAGAGAACAAAAGGACCGAGTCTCCGGAACTCTTTCAAAGAGCACAAATCACCAGATTAAAGGTGAACCCTTATTTTCACAGGACAAATGTCCCACCAGTTTCAACACAATGCTTTTGATTATTAATGCATGGCACATGACTGAAAGCATCCCGCTTCCTCCACTGCTGTTAGGACCAGCTGTGTCACACGTACAGAGCAGCTCACAGGAGGAGAAATTCCCAATAAAAATATCCTGCTATTCTAAACAGCACTGACTCTCCCATCTTAATCTCCTAGAAGGGAGATGTGAAAGATGGCCAGTCTTCTCCTTAACCAACTATGTATTTTTTGCCAGTAACATTACATAAGTAAGATAACATAACCCTTCCATTTTTGCCATGTGCCCGACTCCAACCCATACACTAGACAGTCAGTCTGTCAGAATAGAGAGAAACAAATGTATTAGCAATCATTAATGATTAGTGCGATCTACTTGTCTGTTTCCTACTATTATGAGATCAAACAGAAACCTCAGCCTGGATACATTACAGTCTCATTAAGCCATAAAGCCAGAATGGAACAAACCATTGCTCACAAATTAATTTACTTCTGAAATTCAAGCCAGTCAGTCAGCACAGGATGGCAAGGACAAGCAAATAACAGGCTTTCTTAGTGAGTAAATTATGAACAAATGAGTGTACGGGGCTGAAGATGTCAGTTTTTAAAACCTAGGCTCAACTAAAGCAACTCATGTTAAATACTAGAAAAAGAAGTTTAGTTTTTTCCCTTTTACAGCATGGATCATGAATTTGCTGATGTACATCAGTAAATTAAACTGTGTTACTATAACATTAGAATAAGTAAGGCCACCATCTCCCCAAGTCCTCTTCTGCATACAAACCAAGCAAACAACAAGGAATTTAGGAAAGAATGCAACTAATTGCAGATATACATTTACTATAAATTACGTAGATCAGTATGAAACTGCATAAGAGAAAAGGACTTAGAAGGATATCTTCAATAGTCGACTCCCATCTGGGTTTTGTTAAGCAGACTGTATAAAATCTAATGTTAAGTTCTTTAGTATAAGAATGCATAAATAGCTTTGCAAGCTCAGACCAGTCTTGGAAGGAGAGCTGCTTAGCACCCATGACAAACATAAAAACATAGCCAATATTTCTGTAACAAACATTACTTCTTTAAATCAAGAGCCAAAAGATGTTCTAAACAATTAGAAAGTGCTGGTGGTGAATTAATGCTACTCCATTCCACCACTTCCCATTCAGTGTTTGGAAGCAAAAATATTCAAGTATCGCTGCATAAGATCAGTGACAATGAGAAGTAAAATTAACATCTTCAGAGGTTCCATTTTTAATAAATAACATACAATGCATTAATTATGTTCTAATACACAATTGAGTACAAACATGGTAATTTGTCTGTAAAAACTAATTAATTTTAAATTTCATTTTTGCAGAAAGGAACGTACATATATATATATATATATATAAAATAAATAAATAATATATACATGTAAAGTAATTTTAAAAATAACATTAGCCAGTAAAGAACATGTATTAAAAATTACATATTCTACTGTGATGTGCAATTTTTAAACATTTGGAATAATCTATGCTTATAAACATAGACTTAAACATATAACATGTATATGGGAATGCATCTAAAAATACTGTTCTTTACATCCTTGCTGAGCTCTTGATTTGGGATTACAGGCCTTATATACAAGCAACTCATCAGCCTTTGTAGTGAACTGGAGTGTCCTCAATGAAGAACATCACATCTGCCAGGTGAATGAAGGAGAATTATTTTTTTTTTGCCTCATATCCACATGAGCAAAACCCTACCCATGTGATACTTAAGAAAGTTTACAGTGAATCAAACAGCATGAATCCAATTGCTTGCTCCTAATCTAGGGGGCTTTTGCATGTTTAAAAATATATGTGTTTGTGAATTCCTACTTGTATTCTAAAAACACCGTTTTACTTTTTGGCATTCAGTAATTTCAGATGTCCCACAGGTTTAGTTGCATTCTTATAGGTTAGCACAGATACTGCTTTTCCAACTTAAAAGTGGTTTCAGAAGAGACAATTTAAACTCACTGTGGTATTTGCTTGGCTCCTAAGTGACCTATATTGATTACCCAAAACCCCTCAGTTTTGGGTTTGTGGGTTGTTTTTTTCCTTCTGATGCAACTCAGGGAAATGGAATCATTTTTCAATCAGTTATTTTCTTCCTATAGTACAAAGCAAACACTAAGTCAGGGGTAACTCCATGTGCCCACACAGAATATAAAAAGCAAGACTTTGCATGGTGGAAAAGCTATCACACCAATGCTGTATTTCTGCAGAAACGCTTAATGACATAGTTCATATGTAGCCCTTGCTGCTTAAAACTTGCAAGTCCTTACTGTCTCCAGGCATGTGACAGCTCCGTATGAGGACACATTACAAGCCAAGAGCTATTTGGAATCAGGAGGGAAGAAGGCAGCAGGTGAAGCAACCTGAAGCATGACTTGCAGCAGGATTCCTAATGTCTTCCTACAGCCCAGCTGCGTACGAACCCATCAGAATAGGAAATACCTATGCCATAACTCAACCTACCATTGCTGCATCACATGTGGGGCATTAAGGAAAGAGAAGAGAACCCTGTTCTGGGAACAGGCAAGACACAGGCCTTGATATAGGAATTATCTTCTGCTTCAAACTGTGAAATCATATAACAAATCTGAGTGTCATCCTGAGACTTAAAAGAATTGTGGATTTTTTTTCTTCAAATGACCTCCTTCCTTTCAGGGAGATACATCTTTGTCAAAAAATCCCAGCTCTTTTTATTATTATTTATTTATTTATTTGATTTTATTTTTAAAGCTTTGCCAAAGCAAATTTCTGTTCTTTGTGGAAGCTGAAAAAATCTTCAAAATACATGTCCTAAAGGCAAAAATGTGACAAAACAAGCAAAAAGAATTCACAATTGATTAACTCAAGCTTGTTTCTAACTTCTGAATGCTTTGGATTGACAACACTGCTGAGAGTCCTTTATGACTCCAAAGATTTAGGTTATGTTGCATCCCTGTATACAAATATAATTAATTAAAGAAGATATACTTCACTACTCAGCCAGGAAAGATTTCACTAGTCACTTATTTCTAATACCACTTTAATTATCATTCTTCACACTCAAAATCTGTTTCTCAATCTAATTCACATATCAACTCAAACAATTGGTCCCTCTAAATAGTCCAGACTCTCACTATCAAAAGTGATGAGAATCCCGTATGGCATATAATAAAGCAGTTTTGCATATTTATGATGTTAAACTTAAAAGTAAGAGTGGAATCTGAGGTTTCATTGAAAACTAATGCAATATGCACTGCTCTGCCTGAAAGATAATTTGCATTATGACCTGATGTTGCTTGGTGTCTACCTGCTGTTCTGGTATCTCATAAGGGAATGGGAAGTACTCACCAAAATTTGCTGTTTAATGAGCACAGAACACAGGTTCCCAGTGATGATTAATACCCAAATTTTCATTACATTGAAGTGCATCATTAAATTCAGGGATTTGTTCTGATCCTCTGGAGAAAGAAGATCCAAAAGCAAAGTCTGAATCTAGATTTGCTCCATTTTCTTCCTTAAATCCCACCTCTGGGAAATATTACCAAGGAAAGGTACCAGAAAAGTCATTGTGAAAGAAGAGTTGCCTATATTAAGACACATGCTCCAACTGTAAATTGATCAGATCAACACACATATATTTAGCCAACCAAGGTGCCCATGCAATATTGTAATAAAACATAATAATCAAATGAAAAATAAAGAAACTCAGTAGTGAAATTCTGGATTCCCTATGTCTAAACGGGCACTAGAATTTCTTTAAAGGAATAAGAGGAAGGAAATGGAGAAAATTGGAAATGTAGCCTTGAAATGAAGAATCTACAGAGAATTATGCATGGACACACACACAAAAATCATGTAGGCCTTGCACATGCCTTCTTTAGTTTTAAAAGCAGTTTAGTTAATAGAAGAGATCTTATATTTTCCAGAGAGGCTTTAAAAGTAATTATTGTCCGTATGCTTTTTGTCCATAAGTCTTAAGCGGCAGCCAGCCCAATTTCATTTTCTTCCCTTATTTCAGCAATAAATTTCCTTAAAGAAACTCTCTTATTCCCTGACAGCAAAAGCAGTATTCATAAATAAAAAAGAAGGAAAAAAAAAAAAAAAAGGGGGGGGGGGGGGGGGCGGGGGGAGGTGGGAAGGAGAAAAAGAAAGAACCAAAGAAAAAGAAAGGAACCGTTTCCCCAGTTGACTCATTTCTACAAAATAAGCTTAAGGATTAGAACTGCTGAGACCAGGGCAAAACCCCAGAATTTTTAAAGGTCTCAAAACTGACAATGGAGAAGGCAGATCTCTGGGGTTCAAGCCCACATTCTGAAGGCGCCCTCAGTCATTACATACTACTTCTTTAAGGACACAGTGTCAGGTCCATAGCTTTTAGCACTAAGAAAGGATGCTCACAAACTGCATTTGGACCCACTGTTAAATTTTTCATCTTGGGTACGTCACTACTTAGAAAGAAAAGTGTAACAAGAACTTCTAGTTCATCTAAAAAACATGTTTGAACAAGAAACTTTATATGCTTTCTAGTTCCTTCTACATAAGTAAAATGCAAATGAATAGTTATATTTCTGTATTTCCTCAAAGATCAAATAAACAGGCTTTTTGCCTCTTACTGTAACAATTTCTATGGAACAAGAATTTTACACTTCATTCTATAAAGGACATAAAGCCAGAATATATCAAGTTCTGAACACACAACAAGTCAATCTATGGAGCATAAAGGTTCACCACTTCCTAAAGCAAAATATTTTTTCTTTCCATCTAGCACTGTATAGCCAAATAAAGGGTTGGAAATATTTCATTCTGCTTATGACTTGTAATGCTGAGGTCCTGGGTTAATTGTGACTGGCACTGCTGTGTACCTCAGTTACTGCATGGCTTGGGACAATAGGTACTGTTGGAAAAAATAGTATGGAAAGAAAGGTAGAAATAATCTCCCCTGCTGTAGCAGGAATGAGGAAATGGATGAACTCCTGGGGTTTCTTTCAGTGTGGGAACATCCTGCAGCTTTAAAACATTTATTTGAAAAATTAGTATTACTTTGCAAATTAGACTCAAATGAAAGTAAATGGCACCATGCCAGAGCACTCAGCTGAGCACTCCTGTCATTGTAGGGATCTCTCCCACGACGAAAAAAAAATCTTGAACTATATTAAGAAGCAGAAGACTAACAGCTTGTACCCTCCTCCCTGCTCTGAGATCTCACTTTTATAACCTGGAAATTCTCAGACCTAGTCCCCACTTCAGCACATACAGAAACACAGAGAGCCCCCTGCATGACTTCCAGACAAATCCTTAGATAACAAAAACAAAAGTAAAACTCATCAGAACTGATGGACGCAAACTCATATCCTCAAAGACATAGCCCATCATCTATCTCTAGTTGCTTATAATATTGGTTTGTCCTGGTTTCAGCTGGGATGGACTTAATTGTCTTCTTAGGAACCAGTGCGGTGCTGTGTTTTGGCTCTGATGTGAGACTTTTCAGTTCCTCAGGCCTTGCTAGCAAAAAGGCTGGAGGGGCACAAGGAATTGGGAGGGGGATGAATCCAGGTCAGCTGGCCTGAACTAGGATAATCTCCTCTGGATTTTATTCTTCGCTTTCCCCTTTTCATTATACCTGTTATTGTCAGCATTGTTATTGTTCTTTCATTTTTATTCTATTCCAATTAATAAATTGTTCTTATCTCAACCCTCGAGTCTTACATTCCTTTCCAACTCCCCTCCCTGTCCCTCTGGGTGAGGGGGGAGTGAGTGAGCAGCTCTGTGATACTTAATTACCAGCTGGGGTTAAACCACAACAGGCTTAGTTGAGTTGGTGGGCAAATGCTGCAATAGCTGAATCGCTTATTAATGCTTGCAAGTGTCATCTGTGTGCAAAAGACCACAACTAAAAATGAGAAAACCAAATTATTATTCCTAGAGGCCGTCAGTGCTTGTTTCCAGCCAGGTACTCTTAAGCCACAAGCATCAGTTTTCAACAACATATAGCCATTAAACCATCTCATTTGGCAACAGTGCAACCTAAGCATAAATGTCTTCTCACAGACTGTGGGTAACATTAAATAATCCAGCAAGACCAAGGAAAGCAATATTAATGGCCTGAAAAAGTTAATTAGGCTCACAAAAACTACCAATGCAATTAGCACTAATTGACAGCGTTGATGGCAATCACACACTAGATGTTAGTGGTTCAATGGACAACAGCAACAGAGGCTGCACCCTCCCTCTGCTAGAGGTGGTCCTTCCAAACAGTGCTGAGCTGAGGAACAGTTCCTACCATGACCTTCACTGAACCAGTTCTGCAGATAAGAAGTGGCCTTTACTTGCCAGCACTATGATTTTCTCATATTTCAAAACTGCTAGGTGTTTCTTAAATAATTACCCTTCAGATATGGTAAGATTTTTCCACAACAGGCTAAAAAGGAGTTGTCGGCTATTACCTATCTTCAAAATAACATTAAGGGATAAATGTAAATTATACATAATAAATACCGGATTGCCTTGTGAGTATGGAGCCTGATTTCCACTTCCATTTTTCCCTTATCGTTTCATACGTGCACTTCTACTGCTTATATGGACAGACTAAAACCAGTCTGTCTTCACCCAACATGTGTTGATGAAATATTGCCATTGTCTTTCCAGAAAAAACCCTCCCAAAATCCAGTTTCATTCAAAATCAAGTATCTGTAGCCAAGTCCTGAAATTCTTGTTTAAAGCAGTGTTGTAAGCAACAAAGGTCAATGGATGCAAACATCCAGGGGTTCTTATTTATACGAGTATGACTCAGTGGCTTGACACCTCTCATAAGCCCTTTATAAGGTACTTTTATTACAAGGAAAGGAAACTACTAAAATAAGAAAATGCTAAAACATATGCATATGTATAAGCTAAATACCCAGCCCCACAGAGACATCAGCAATAATCCCTCACTTCAGTTTGCACAGCTGCTGATGGTGAAATTTCCCAATGCAAAGATCTCAGGAGGCAGCACTACATAATCTCCAAAAGTAACTTCCAGCCAAAATGCCTGTGATTCTATGATGTTGCTTCTACAGCTCACTTACCCCTTCCCATGAGCTTTAAACTATGGTTAACAAAGTCTCAGAGACTACACCACACACAAACAAATCCGTTTCCACTCCCTGCAATGAGAATTCATGTTCCTCTGATGTCAAGAGACTTCTTGCACTACCTCCGTACCATGCCATCTGTCCTCAAACCACCATCACTGGGCCAGGGGCAGTTCAGAGATGACCTTGGAGATGCCTTTAGCTCAGCCTCACCCTGACACCTCTTGCCTCCATTGCACTCTGTAGCATACAGACATAGAAGTCTTTCTCACTGGTAGGAGGTCCAGGTCCCCAAGACCCCCAGGTGAAAGATACAACAACAGTAGTTTCAAACATACTTCTTTAAAGGAAACATAGCAATAAGAAGAGAAACTCGAGCACTGTACACTCGGTCCTGGTACCTGGTACCTGGTACGAGGAAGAAATTTAGCAGCATAAAGAACTCTATGGAAAGTTCCTTTCCTTCCCTATCACCTTTCTATTTACATTGACTCCTTAGCCAAGTAACACAGTTATCCTCTGGTGAGTCACCATTCTCAGAGGTGAGGCTTCATTCTAGTCACCAATTTCAAAAGGTGGGAATCCTGCCTCTGGCCTGTTCGGTCAAGACACCACCAGATATGATGCAAGGGGGCAACTCAGCTGCAATCCTGATTTGGGGTAGATCTTCCCCTTCAGAGGAGTTTACAAAAATCACCTGGTATATGGTATATGAAATGTGGTTAGCCTTTTTTAGACATCACCAGGACTCTATATCCTCACTTGAAATAACCCAAGACAATTGAAAAAGCCTTTCAGTGCTACCACCCCTGTAGGAAGGACCTCCTAGAGAGATATTGGTCATTTCTTCAAATAATCTATGGCTTGAAGAATGGCTTAAGAGTTCAAAAACCTGAGGTGTATCGCAAGAATAAATCTTACTTTCCAGGAAAGACATCAAAACCAGGTATTTCTGTGGCAGACATATCAGCATATACTTTAAGAACCCTTTAAATATATTTTCTGCTCTTTGGATTTGAAATCTTGGAGCAATAAAACAAGCTCTCATTTTTAATTAAGTTTTCGATAGGCAAGGAAGACAGAATATCAGTGAGTGCCTCTGGAGTGGGAGCTAGCACAAAGCCCCACTAACAGGCCCACTGACCCAACATTCACAGGCTTTATCATTGCTAAAATATTTTTCACCAATCCAAACAGCAACAAATAACAGGTTTTGAAGTTCTTAGTAGTGCTTTGTTATCAAAGAATGTACAATCAACTGCTATAGGATGACTTATTACTCTTCTAATTGCATTTATGTGTTCTACTCTTGCTTGCAGTACCAGGTACGTACTGCATATTCTAATAGGACAAAATGATATCTTGTGCAGCTGCTGGTGGTTTATTCAAACTCTTTTTGAATATTTTAAAGATAGAATGTTCTCTTAATCAAAGGTGGACTCACTGAGAGAAAATATTTGTCATGAAGGCAAAATATCTCCTTCTCTCACAAGAGAGAAACTCAAATTGGGTAAAAGGATGTATATCCAACAACCACCTGTAGGACACTTCATGAAAAGTGCAATTCCTTTTGATACTGGATATATATTCTTGCCAGTCACAGCTTACAAAATGGCAAAGACTGATAAAGGAACTTACCTAAGGATAACCAACTTAAGGAATGAACACCAGTTCCTTCCCGTATCTTGCTGCTTTGGAAGAACTACTTGTAGTGTACACTGAAAACTAAGCATTAGTGAATTCAAGTCCAAACATTTAACATTTCCTTATTGCATGATGGTTTTGTATTCTAGTTATACCAAACCATTAATGTTGCATGTTGCAATTACATAAACTAACTACATTGTCTGCCACTCGGGAAGAGAAGGAACATAAAGCAAAGCACAAGGTTTATTTTCAATTTATATCTACCATAATAACTTTTTAATTTGCTCCTTACTGGCAGTTAGCAACAGTTTAGCCTATACCTCAAACATTTTACAAAATATTAAAACATATCATACTGTTTTGGTTTGGTTTGATTTTTTTAATTTAGCCCTCTATTTAAAAAAAGAAAACACATTAATTCTGTCCTCAATTGTGTGGTTAATCTCTGTTGCCTGTGCTTGAACCTGCTGGAGTCTCACTGTTTTCAAACCAATGGATTCAGTAAAGATGAAACCACACTGTTTTTCCATCAAAAAGTCACTATGATATCCAGATGCAAAACCATAACCCTAAACAGAGACGCCAGAAGATGATGACAGTAATTGCTTTTGTATCACTATGGTTTTCTTTTCATTGAAATGTGCAGCTGAGAAATTCGTGCCCCTCATTACCACTCTGTGTAGTTACGTATAAACACACATTCAAAAAACTCGTGTTTGATAAAAGGGATAGACTGATAAAGGTGATCTTATTCCCTGGAAATAAGGAAATGATAGTGCTTATAGAAGGCTTTACCTTTTTTTTTTTATTATTTGAATATAGAATGAAACAACAGCAGGAAAACTACATTGATATAATGTTATGCTGAAGATCCAAATGTTAATCTTCAGGAATGTACTTGCAATATACACACACAAATATAAATTGTAATATATGTAAATACGCACCTTTTAATGATTGAACTCCAAAGTTACCGATCATGACTTCATTAATACGCTATTTTAGTGAAGTCAACCTGCCAAGAAAACCTGCCGGCTCGTAGAGCTCACCTCCCTACCTTTCTTAAGGTTTCCAGTTTGCTCCAGGAAAGCCTTGAATGTGCACCTCTGTTATTCGGACACAGAAGAAATCCCTTTGCCCTAAAGGTTATCAGCATGCCAGTCAGATTATTTTATGTACTAAAGTCTGAAAAGGAAAACACATTCCCTAAGTTCCTCCTCTAAGCACATTTCAAATGATGAAGTGTAGCAACAGTAAGTGAATACTTCAATGACAACCAGTTTAAAAATGAGAACTTCCTCTGCTCTGTACAGAACAGAAAATATTTAATAGAAGCACTTAGGTAATACATTTTTTCAGGTGGGCTGAATATTTTCGTTAGCAATTAAGTAATTTTACACCCTAAGGATAACAATGAAATTATCAAACGTTGTCAGAAACTAAACACACAGAGTCTGTGAAATATACAATTTATATAATTGCTTTACACATGGTTGAATTTTAAAATAAACCACGATACCGTCTCCAAGATGCCTATTTTACTATATTTTCAGTAGCACAGATATACTTATATGCCTGTATCAGTCAAGGTATAGTCCACTGTAATATCTTATGCAATTAATCAAACAATATGTAATTATATCCCTGCCATGAAAATATAAAAATTATATAAGTCATCCAAGGGAAGGCTGTAATTTTTAATATCTTGTTGATTAAATTCCATTTTTCAGTAAGAGTTAAAGTGTATATTATGTTTTCTACTTTTCTACTCATATTTTCCAATGTGTTAATTCTCTTTCTTCTGAAATCGGTTCAGATACTCCTGCTGCCAATCTGCTCAACCAGCAGATGGAGATGGCACGCTAAGCTGTTTCTCTCCATAAGAAAAGGAAGTCTCCCTACCAAGACAGCAGAAATTTCTTGGGGAGGACTGCAGTGTCCATTTCTTCTAGACACTTCTCGGAAGGAAAAATCTAGCAACTCACTAAACAAGGCAGGAAACGATGGCAGCAACAGCACTGTTGCATCAAAAAGACTACAGTCATCTACAGTCATCACCTATCTAGGAAGACCTCTGAATATACAATATACAATCAGCAAATCTTTCCCTATTCCAGGAATGTCCCACGTGGACTAAGTGACAGGAGTGAATCAGACATGAGCATCATTTGAAAGGTATTCTGAACAGATTAATTCAATCTGCTACCATTTTTCTCACTCCATGACCAAGTCATTCTCCTATTGCATCCCTCCCACCTTTGCAGTTTCTTGCTCAACAAGGCACCAAGCTGAACTTCACCAATCCCACTTCCCCAGATTTGTTCATGTTGTATTTTTGTTTCTTCCTTTCCCCTAAATGTATCTTAGATCTTCCTCCCTGATTCCAAAACAAGTCTTCCTTTCCCCTAAATGTATCTTAGATCTTCCTCCCTGATTCCAAAACAAGAGAACTGAGACCTGTTACCTACTGACTCATTTCCCAGTGGGACTCGTGATCCATATCCATCCCACTCAACATTCACCTCGCAGAAATCAGTTGACAGAGAAAGGCAACTGCCATGGTCAGGTCATCACTCCTGTCTTCCCAGCCATCCTCTGGAGGCCTCTACTCATCTCCATTAGCTATACATATGGCCTCAGGCAACTACCTACCTAATTTAGGCATTTAAGTTAACAGGAATGTCTGCGACTCACAGTCACTTGATGAATTTAGAGGAGAGCCCTTTCTTTAAGAAATGAAATCCACATGGACAGGAGAAAAGGGAAATGGAATTAGTTACAACTCTGCTCATTAAAGCTTAAGTATTTGTATTTTCCTGGCTTTCCTCTTCATTTCTAGTAGCACTGCTAAATATTTTAGATAGTTTCTGCTGAGCAGAACAAATGGATTCAAGCCCCTACTAATAAGTTCCCCAACTCCAAATTACTCTTTGACTGTAAGAAAAGTACCAAAAAGGGCAATTTAAAATTTATAACTTCCTTAATATTGTGTACAATCTCTACAAAAACACACAGACAAAACTAAAAAGCAGTTAAGTAACTGTGGTCCATTTGCCATACACAGTAAAAGTACTTCCAGAGAATTATTATTTCTGCTTAGTTCCAGCTGTCTGTAGTTTGTGGGGCTTTTCTGACACAGGCAAAGAGGAAATCAGCCAGAAATCTGAAACCTGTTATATTTAGGAACACATTTTCTGTGTAGTAACTAGGTGACTGATGACTTCATAGGAAGCTTCAAAAACTATTTAAAATTTGGGAAAACAACTGGAAGGGTATTTTTAATTCCTGCGTAATCTGTATATCACAGAAAAAAAAGAAAAGGGAAAAAAAAGACAAAACAGACACACACACACCCCAAGAGGTCTTATACATTTTGTAGTTTCCCAGAGGACCATGTATGTAAAATTTTGCAAACTATTGTACAAAAAGCTATATGATGTCTTCCTGTAGCTTTAAGGAAATCTATTCAAAAGCACATTTTTGAAACAAAGAAGATGGATGGCAACAGCAGCTTTGGGTGGCTGAGATTCTACAACTGCTGAAAGTTGATCAAGCCCATGTAATCTCAAGGCAGGATTCCTCTTCCCCCTGCAAGGGATGCCAGCAGTCCCCGGCTGCCAATACACTGTCAGGCAGAACAGTGAGTGTTACAAGGAGGAACAGAAAAACAGTTAAAAATGCCTGTTCAAACCTTATTTCCCTGCGTTCCCCCAAGACATACAGAGTCAGAGTTTGCTAGAATACAAGGACAATCATTACAATTTCCTCAGAGGCTGGTGCAGTTCAGTTCTTCCAGCATTCCCCCTCCCCACTTTGCTGACACATTGCTTCTTACTTCTGACATTAAGGCTGATGGAGCAGCCAGTGTAGGAAAAGGATAGGCTGCTTCCTCATGTGTAAGATCACTGGAAACTTCTCATACACATTGTCCAACTTTCTACTCCAATGTTCTGGATGATATAGATACCAAAAATTAAATGACAAATAGAAAAATACAGCCCCCACAACACAATAGAAAAAAATCACTGAGAAAAAAATTTCTATGTTTTCATGTGAAAAGGGTCAAATGTGCCAAAAACAGGAAGGAAATGAAATTCTGTTTTAAATTGCCACTCCTTCCTCTTCCTTGGAAAATGAAAGCATCTTAGTATTCCCCAATCCAACTAATGACAAAAGTTCATTAAGAAATGCAGTTAGATCCCAACTTGTAAAACTGTTCTATATTCAAACCCTTTGCCAACACAGGTAAAGAACATGCCCATGAAAAGGAAAAAAAACCCACCAATCAATCATACTACAGAGCTAGAAATTAACATTTTAAACTAGAAATTAACATAAGCATTTCATCAACACTTGCCCTTCTATTTTTTAACAAGGTTGCTGTTTCCCAGTTTTAGATACATCTGTCTTACAGCAATACTGTTAGCATTTAGATTTACTTAGCTTTAATCTGGAAAAAATCATGGAAGCCTCTAGCTTGACCTGCTGCATAAAGCTGACTAGAGCATTTCACTGAAATACAGCTAGCTACACAAAAGGATGGTAACTCATGTCTGACCAGCACATGTCTTTCTAAAAGCCACTCAGTATTGACTAGAAGAATCTATCACTTACTCTGGTTTGTTTGTTTCAGCATATAATTAGACTTCCAATTAAAAATGTCTGCCTGGTTTCTAATTTGAATTTGTCTAGCTTCAATTCCCAGTCAGTGCTTCTATTCAAACCTTTTTTTGTTAGAGTGTAGAGTTCCCCAGTAAATGGTATTTCTTCTGTTTGACAGTACCGTGAATTTCTTCTAAATGGTATATATGTCTGAATACAGGAATGCACACATATAAAGACACAGAGTATCACATCACCATTACATGTGATCAACATCTCTACAAAGTCTGAAAAATGTGCATGTAGTAGTTGAAGTGTGTCCAGGGTTAAGTGCTCTCCTTTTATAGACTGGCTTGCTAATAACAAAAGATAATGATTTTATTTAGCCTCTTATCAGAAAAGTCATTTGTCATTTAGAGGGGCAGCATCAGTTACTCGGCGGCCACCTTTTCTCCCTACTACACTTAGCACGTAGCTCCAGGTTTGATGCAGCAGTAGGGAAGCCTAGCCTAGCCCTGCTCACTTGGTGATGCGGTCCAACAAGATCATAGCTTGACATAATTATGGCTCCACTGTTGAACGACAAAACAGATTTCCACCTCATGGCAGACATGTTCATTTTCCCTATATACATGGCACATCCTGAATTTCCATCCTAAACCACTGACACTGTAAGTAAAAGCCAATTAAAAAGCACTCTTTGGTGTTTAGACCTTGTTTGGGTCCTGATGATGAGGAACAGTGCAAAATCTCAAAGGAAGGACTTACAAAGCACTTCACATTCCCAAGTAGCCTCTTTGTGCAACCGTATACCCCTAAATCTACCCCATTAAGTTGACATACACAAGCTGACAAACTAATGATGATATAAGCCTTAATACATGGATTAGCTGGCATGCAGTAATTCGTTTGTATTTTTAAGATTAGTGTTTTCTGCAGAGAAAGAAAGTATGAAATAGTCTCCTAGGAATTCCTCCTACCTCTAATTTTTTTTTCAAGCTTTCACCTCCTGCTATCCTCTTCTTTTCCTCAGACATAGAATACAGCTGATAAAAAATATGCAGAGATGAGGGGACAAGGCCTCCTCCTTTTCTCCTGACAGGTCTGATACAAAGACTTGTTCTTGTAAAAGTCTCCTTAGCAAAAAAAGGACTTTCCACTGTACAGGAAGGTCATGGACAGAGTTTTACTACTGCAAAACCAAACAAAAGACCTTTTCTTAAAAATATATGAAATCATGTTTGGCAGTGCATGGAAACCTTAAGAAATTTCTAGGAAATTTGATCCATGATTACCCTTTTAGAAATGATCAAGAATTGTATTTATTCTCTAGAAATGCCGATCTCATGTTATTAGCATTTTTAAAACATCCTGAGATAATGGGTGGGGGAAGATAGGGAGAGATCTCTCTCAGGTGGAAGAACATCAGAGATGTCTCCCTGCCAAGGGGAAGGCAGAAGCAAGAGGCACAGGTGTCGAGGAAAGGAATACCAAACATCACTGCCCAAATCACAGGCAGGCAGGTTCTGTTACAACCACAAGTGGTAGTCAGAAAAACTACAGTTCAAATGACTAAGCTGTTTCTAGTCATAAAAATTAATGAATAATAATGTTCTTGAGTTAATGTCTATGAGGCATTAAACAGCAGTTTTATTTTAAATGATGCAAATCCGTCCCTATGCATAGAGCTTTAATTGAAAAGCCAGCGGAAAGTGTTGGCTGCTAGATAGGAGTGTGGGAAGCTGCTGCAGACACGCAAGGTCTGTTTTATTCATGTGCGCTATCTTTATTCACCAGAAAAGTCAAAGCTTCTGAATTCTGGTTAGTTTCAACTTGGTTTTATACCAAATATGTATAACTAATGGGGAGGTGGGAAGGAAAAAAAAAAAAAGAAAAAGAAAAAAAAGTAAAATAAGAAAAAAAAAAAAAGAAAAAAGGACAAGCCCAGATGACAAATGTACACAAAACACATGGCCAAGGATTTTACAAAGGCTTCCTCGCTCTTAGTGAGAACTTTCCCAGGGAAGCCACTGGAGTGAGGGAGAAAGGCAGGAATGCTTTTGAGTTAAGGACTCTCTTCCCTAAAAAGAAATGTAGTGCTGCCTCATTTTTGACATCTCCAATGTGTAAACTCACAGTCATAGGAAAAAGGAGAAAATAATTAAAAATATATATATATATATTAATATATTTAAAAATTTATTGTATGTGATATTCAGCATCACTTGCACTTTTTTTTTAACTGAAAAAATAATGCAGATTTCTTCTTCTCATCTTTCTTCTTACTAGTAGATTTGAAGTCAATAATATTGATAGTTGCACAATGAGAAAAGCAAATTAAGAAAGACATATAGAAAAAGAAAGCTGAATGGCGCAAAAGGACATGCAGTTTTGGACAATGGATATTTTTGAGAAGGGTATCAAACACCGTATTCTCAAGCAAAGAATAGGAGAGATGTTGGCAAATCTGAAATAGCAGATGATTAAAAGCAGTCAGATAATGCTTCCTTAAATGGGACTTTCCTTTAACAAAAACCAGAAAAAGATAAAGTAAATAAACGTCCATCTATATAAATGTAAGATATCTAATAAACTAGTAAATTGCTTAAATATGGAAGAGGGGGGATTCAAAAAAAATCAGAATAGCTAGCAAGGGTACTATCCATCAGGAAAAGCTTAAAGCTAAAACCAATACATAAGTTAACTGTCTGACGTTACACACAATCCCTGCAAAACGGCAGCTCCATCCCGCATGAGGCGGGGAGCGCAATATGCATTATTTAGCATACCCCCACCAGGCTGGCCTGGATCGGAGCAGCGACTCCCATTTGTTTCGTGAACTCAAGAGTTGCAAGACCAGGAAAGACAGCAGTAATGGGAGATTTCAACAACCCCACGTAGATTGCTTAAACGTTATATCAGGGCACAAGGCCAAGAGCAAATTTTCAGACTCTGCTTCGTGAGCAGCAAGCCAGGAAACTCTGAGGGGAAGCAACTCTTCAGCAGGTCGCAGCAGGGCTGTCAGTGAGTGACTCTGCGACTGTGATCAGCACAGATGTAGCTTCAACATCTGTGCATAAGCAAGGCAGCCAAAATACCCACAATGGGAGTGGATTCAACAGGATTCTTGCACAAAAAGGAGGAACCTTGGTCAGAAAAAGAAAGCTAAAAGAAGCAATGACATAGGTAAAACACTGGAAGGGTCTTTTTAAAGGCATGAGATTGAATTTCACTGCAAGTGCATACTACCTAAAGTAGACCAAAAGCGAGGGGGTGGAAGGCATGATTAAAAAGAAACCTTACTTGAAGAAAAAGAGACAACTTTAACAAGCTGAATTTCCAGCTGAAGATAACAGGGGAAAAAAATCCTCAGAAGGGTAACACTAAAATGCACCAGGCCAAAACAAAAACCTTTGAAACACAACTTGAAAAATTTGACACTTTAATAATACATCTTCTATCAAGCTACCAAAAGATGTGAAGCCTGCCACAACAATCTGTAGAGTTAACACATGAGAAAAGTGAGAAAAGAGCATCCAGAGACAAGGCCACAGCAGAGAAAGCAAACTAGTTTTGCATCTTTGTTCACCCTGGAGCTGCTTTGAAAAGTTCCCATGTCGGAACTCTTCTTTGCTGTCGCTGTATTAAGATATATCTCAAAGTGTCAGTGAAAGACATTTTACACAAATCAGCAGCACTCATCTGCCCAGACCAGATGGTATTCATCCAAATGTTCTAAAAGAACTCAAGGATGAAATCACCAAGCCATTAATTGCAGAGAGTGTCTTCTCATTTAAAATAATGTTTGTATTAGAGAAATGGACACTGAAAATATGGATTCCAGTTTTTTAAAGGTCTCCAAGAACAATTTAGAGAGGTACTTCAGGGCATTAAAGTTTGATGTCAGCACTAGGCAAATTAGTAAAAGCTACTCCAATTCTGTAATTTGACACAAGGAGAAATAAGAGGTACCGAGTGAGAATCCACACAACTTTGGAGAGGGAATGAATGACTCATTAACGTCCTTGGGTTTTGACTGAAGCAATGAAAATACAAAAAAGAAAATTCAAGCAAATAGCCTAATCTAAAAACCTTTCACAGAGATTTCCACCCCACCCCACCCACCCCCCGCCAAAAATGTAATCAAGAAATTATATTGCTAGAGGATAAGTCTTTATTTGGAGGAATAACTATTATTAAAGTGGGAAACAGAAGGTCTGATTAATTTTTGCTATTGAGAAGAGTCATCAAAGGAGTCCCACAAGATAATTCAGTCAGTCCTATGTAACATATTCATAATTATAGAAACAAGGCAGACAGTGCCAAAAGTCTGCCCATAACATTACATCATTCAAAGGAGTAAAACAAAGACAAATTACTATCAAGTAAGATAGTAAATATGAGAAGTCATAGATGAACCTCATGATACTGAGCGACTGGGCAAAAGAAATTCATAGTAGATAAATTTAAAGGGGTGTTCTAACATTGCATACAAAACGAAGGCTTTTGCACAAACTATTTCCATTCCATAAAGTGGCATTATACAGAGTACGAGTACCATGAAAATATCAATCTGCCATTCAACAGCAATTAAAAAAATAAATAAATACAGACATTTTTAGGAAACTAACAGACAATAAAACAAAAAATGCCTGCATAGCACTGTCTCAGCCCCTTCATTGTGACCTTACCTCGGACACTGTGTTCAGTACTGCTGTACACCTCCAACAGGACACAAGGGAAGTACAGGAAATATACATAAGGCAAACAAGGGCAAACAAAGGAATGAAATGACTTCAAGGACCAAAAACTGCAGTGTCCATAAAATCAAAAGCTTACAGGGTAAAGTGGAGGAGCTGTTCCATCATAACCCAGAGTTGTAGTAAAAAAAAGTGCCCAAACTAAAAAAGTAACCCCGGGGTGGGGGGGAGAGGGGGGAGATCTATGAAGGGAAATTAAATAAAGGGACTGCACCTCAGGCTCAGGAGCTGCCTGAGAAAAAAATGTTAGAGAGTGGGAGAGTGTTCATGGAACAATGAATGTCCCTCCTATCTTCAAGAACAGCAAGAAGGGGAACTACAAGCATGTCCACCTCACCTTTACCCCTAAGAAGGATGGAGCAAATTATTCCTGAAACCCATTTCTCGGTATAGAAAAAAAGAAGATTTGGGAATCGTCAGCATGGATTTATGAATGGGAAAATCATGCTTAGCTAAACTGATAAACTACTAGGTAGCTCACAGCATGAAGAGAGAGCAGTAGACAGTAGATACTGTTTATTGTGACTTTAGCAAGGCTTTTGACACCATCTCCCATGGCATCCTAGTTGACAAACTGATTAAGTATGGGCTAAGTAAGTGGATATTGAGGTAGGCTGAAATCCTAGGTTCAGCAAGTTGTTATCAGCCACATGAAGTCCAGTTGGAGGTGAGGCACTAGCAATGTACCCCATGGGTTGACACTGGGGCCAATACTGCTTAACATATTCATTAATGACCTGGACAACAGCACAGACTGTAACCTCAGCAAGCTTGCAGATGGTACAAAACTGAGAGGAGTGACTGATACATCTGCTCAGAAGGACCTCCACAGGCTGCGGAAATGGGCTGACAGGAGTCTCATGAAATCTAACAAGAGTGAGCAACATGTTGAACATGAACTAGCAATGTGTTTTGCAGCAAAGAAGGGCAACAGCCTCCTGGGCTGCATTAGGAAGAGCATGGCCAGCAGGTCAAGGGAGGTGGTCCTTTCCACTCAGCACTGGGGAGTCAGCCTGGAGTGCTGGGTTCATGTCTGGTCTCCCCAGTACACAAGAGACATAGACATACTGAACCAAACCAGCTAAGGGCCTTGAGGATGGTTAAGGGACTGCAGCTTTGACATGTAAGGAAAGACTGTGAGAGCTGAGAGTGTTTATCCTGGTGAAGAAAAGACTTGGGAGTAACCTTATTAATGTGTATAAATACTGGGGAGCTTGTAAAGAAAATCGAACCAGACTCTTCCCTGTGATGCCCAGTGACAGGACAAGAGGCAGTGGGTATGCATTGAAACACAGGAAATTCCATTTAAACATCAGAAACAGACTTTTTAATGTGAAGAGGGTGAAATACTGGCATAGGTTGCCCAGAGAGTTTTTGGAGTCTCCAACCTTGGAGATACTCAAAGCCCAGCTGGGCATGATCCTGGGCAACCTGCTATAGTTGATAGTGCTTTGAGCAGGTGGCTTGGTCTAGACAATCTCGAGAGTTTCCTTCCACCCCCCAATCATCATGTGAGTCTGTGAAGATCCACTACAGACTTGTGTTCTTTTGTTACAGTTCGTAAGTATTTGGTATGAGCTACTGGCAGAGACGAAGGACTGTCCAGGTCAGTAATCTGTTGTGACCTACTACGGTCATTCTCATTTTCTAGATTATAATTTTAACTATTTTAAGTGTTGTAAAAATGTATCATTTTAAGCTGGAATCAGTTTAAGTTGATAAAGAGCACTCAATTTGATTAATATTTTCCAAAGCTTTCTAGGTTAAAAAAAAACGAAAAAAAAAAAACAGAACACCACACATAACATACCTTTCTTCTTGCACAGAAGAATCAACAGTAGAGCAAATCACAATTTAAAGCATAAACCTAATGTTTACTTTCTTTCACCTCATCTGATTAGAGCCATTAAATTTGCATCATCCTTAGCTGTGCAATTATTATCACAGAAAGCTTAGCCTGTTAAATTCAATTCTCACTTTGCAAAAGCTTTCCAGGGAGTGATTCTTCTTTTAATATAACTTCCACAGAATTTAAATGGAGGTTATGTTTTTTCCTCCTTATCTTTCTAAAGGAGAAGGTGCCCAGACCTGACTCATAAGGACCCAGAGGCTCCTTAGCCCAATTCAAATAATACAGGGCTGAAAATTATGAATGTGTAGCTGAGAAGGACTCTAATATTACTTTGCACTACATTACTCTGACTCTCACCATACTCAATGAGTTTATTCTCACCTTCCCTCACTCCTCATCTGATAGAAAAAAGGGGGGAAAAAACCCAAACAAACAAAAAAAGAACTGCAAGAAAGAGAAAAACTGTAAAAGCTTTTCCTAAAACAATAATCTCTTAAAAACCTTTCTCTGCAGGTACAAGATGTTTTGGAGGGTATTTATAGTAGGGGTTTTCAAAACCATATCCTTCTATAGAGAATTAATTTTGATTTATTTTTCACCTTCCTGCCCATTTATTTTAAATTACAATAATCTTCAATACGTTTAAATGTAACAGTGCAATTCAGAACAAAACTTGAATATTTTTTCAAATTAAAGAAGACTGCTTACCCAGCATGGATGCTACTCAAACTGACCATTAAAATCTACCAAAAAATACATGATCTCCACTCAGAGAAATACCGCACATCCAAGCTGTCTAATATAATTTCATAACATCTCTATTTAACCTAAACAAGATGTGCATTTACTAATGTATACTGTTTCTGAATCATGTAAGTCATCTGTTCTCCCTGCAAGAGTCAACCCCTCCTCCTTCTCTTACCAAGTATGCAGGTATTTAGAGTATTTCAAATTGTTATATGTTACCAATCTAAGGCACTGGGCATTTCATCTCATTCTTGGGATTGTTTTTATAAGCAGCAGTGACACAGAAGACTTGCAGGAGATTCACTCATTTAACATTTTCATTTATGCAGCATTTGCTGATAACCTTTCAATCTGAAATATCTTGTTTCCTTTTAATTACTGCTCTCTTGGGAAAACTTTCCCATTCGAAGTGACAGAATATGTGGATGAGAAGCAAACAAAACAGGAATGATATCCTTGCCTCTGTTCTCAGAAGGAAATCCTGAAGCCTGAGAGTGCACAGGCACCTGAAGGCTCACAGACATGGTCTGTAGATGCTGCACTTTGCTAAGATACCTTAGTTAGGCAGGCTTTCTGAACATCACCAGTGCTTCAGTATGGATTCCCTCCTGTCTCTCTGTTGCACAGAGGTGATGGTACCTTCTTACTTCACACAGTCTTTAAAAGGATTGACTAACAAGGTTTCAGAGTTTCAAAACCTAATATTGATGAAACTAAACAGACAAGAAAATTAAACTGATCATTGTGCTAATGGCTGAAGCTGTGACCCGAATCGTCCACATCAAAGGAGAAGCACGTATTTCACAGCTACATTTGTATTGGTTCTCTGGTCCTTCTGCTGCAGCTGCCTGTGGGAACATAAATCAGCATCAGCTCTAGCAGGGCTTCTGATCATTTTAACAACTTTGCTGTGAGCAATCAGACCAAGATTACCAACTCTTCTGATGCACTATTGGCGCTTTGTACTGTTTATTTTTAATTGGGATTAAATGTATCAACTAAGTTAATGTTTAAAAGGCATTTGGGGCATGTCAAAATGTTCAAAAGCTTTTGTAAAGGATAGTGATGACTTCTTCCACTAGTTGTTTTCTCACTTGCCTCTTACTACTCTTTGGCCTTCCTTCCCTCTATTCCACCCCTGCAGAAACCATCGGAGAAATGAACATGCCCAGAAATGAACTGCCTCCCTGTCTTTTTTAAGGAAAACTACTAGAAAGTGGTCTACAGCTAAATCTGTTTGGCTAAAGAGCAAGCAGCAAAGGTATTTTTGGTCAAAACAGATAAGATGGGGGATATCAGAAAGAGAAAACAAATGAATAGACAATGTCTGTCACTTCCCTGCAGCCTACTGGCTACAGCCACGGTCACCAGGGTTTGAGCAGAGCAAACATCAAGCCCTATTGTAAACTTACCTGCTAAATTAAAGAGCCTTTTACTTCCCTTTGATAAGCTGAAAAACTGAACTCTGCACCTGTCACAGCAGGCCATTTTCTCCGGCTTTCAAATGCTCCCTTGACTCTTTTCCGCTTTTCTACATGCATCTGAATGTATGGACAAAAGACCTTGATGTATTTCAGCATCACCCTCACAGCAGCATGCACAGAAAGCAAGATACTGCTCTTCCCTCTATTCATGAGTGCTGTTTACATGAAGTTCATAAGTATCCAAGGCACAATCATGAAGGTCACACCCCTGATCCCCTCTCAGCCTTTTTACCATCACTATCTTCCACCGTATGCCAACATACTTTGTACATCATACCCCACATTTCTTCTTCCCAGATAAATAGTGTTCCACTAAGCTGAACTTGGATTTAATGGGCCAACTTAAAGCTCTTCTTTCAGTCCAGTCCTCATAACTGTCAATTCTTTTTTGTTACCCATAACTATAACCAGCAATAATTTGTATTTACTGCCAAATAAGTGGTTAAAATGTTGATTAGAAGCAAGGCTGATACTGATCACTGCTAAATTCCAGGCAGTTACAATTACTCAATGTTAATTAAATTTTAAGAATCTGTGAATAGTCAGGTTTTAATATATTTAATCTGTGTCTTAACAATACCACATAGTGCTTTCCCCCCACTTCCTCAAATAGAGATTGAGTATCAGGAAATTTCAATTTTAAAAGATAAAAAACTCTCATGATATGATACAGAAAAGAATCACCTAAGCCACGTGTTGTGAGCAAACTGTGACAGACAGAAACTATTGCCTTTCTGCAACTGGCTGTCTTGCTGTCATCCAGCTGCTTAGGCAGGATTGAGTTAAGCCTGGTTAGGGAAGAAGGACTCGGTTCAACACTGGGATTCTTGCCATTTGCTATCAAACACAGAAGGTAACCAGGAGCCAAGAATCTACTCCAGAGCTACTTTGCCTCCAGTGTGCCTCCTCAAAATCTTCTGCTCATTACACTAAGTGACAAAATGAGTGATAAGGGAGAAGGCTCAACAAAGATCTTTGCTTGTGACACCGCAAAAAAGAGGTCAGGAAGCTGAGAACAAATTGATGAGGAGACTTCATTCGGACACACCAGTTCTTTCCACTTTAATATCCAAACCAACATAATCATCATCAGATACATGAAGGAAGCCCAAGGCCTTTCAAGCCTACAGTTTTTACTCAGAATAATCTAACCTATACACAATGGACATTGCCTTCTTGCCACCCCACCACCCCAAGTAAGATAACTCAGCTTCTTCCTACATGAAAATGCTTTGTGATGCAAAATCAATTGCTGTGCAAACTGTCAAGATGAGAAAAATTCTGCTGCTGAGCTCGAGTTTAACCCCTTCTCTGCTGCAGGGCTTCATCTGTGGAAAAGATACTCCAGTGATCAAAGGAATGCCTCCTCAGAGGCTACCAAGCAGAGGGAAAATAGAATGGGAACAGATGATTACTACTTGCATAATAACACTGCACTTCACAAATGTTTGCTTTAAAATCTCCATAATTGGTACAAACTGCAGTTGATGTCTATTGCTAGTTTTAGGAGCTGATTTATAACCTGTGCAAATCATTACAGTCCCACTGCTTCCAAAAGCACTAGCACTCTTAACACCAGGTAAGCCAATTTATTGCCCTGTTTCCCAGTAGGGCACATGCATGTGTGCCCTAAAATACAGTTTGTTTTCAAGGAGAGAAGTGGAGGGCCATGCAGGTTAGCTTGTTGCCAAGAGTGACACCACACAGTTCACTTCTTCTGGAATGACTGTTTTCTGGTAGAGAAATCACTCTTCTGGCAGGGAAATCCATCCCACTGTGAGCATGGCAGCAACAGTCACTACTTCTCATCAAAATTTTACAGAGAGCGTGCAAAGGAAAATTAAATACTGAATATGCAGCACTCTATGGAGCGAAATAAAAATTGGAATAATCCCTGTCTGGTCTAGGCTCTGCCTCAGTGTCATCCCAACACTTGCTTTCTAATAGTGTAACAGTAATTCACTTTGCTTCACCACCTGCAAGAGAGCAGACAAGAACCTCTTCACAAATATCATTCCCACAGCAAGTCAAACTGAACATAGAGGGTCAAAACAGGGAAGAATCATAAAATAGAAAAGCTTTGACTCTTCAGCCTTTAACTTCTCTCCTAACAAAACACTATGGTAAAATAATATGTTCAAGGTAACAACCTTCGATGGAACAAATGCAATTTGATTCCCTTTCGTTTCCCATCCCAAGTCCTGACTGTTCTTGTGGCAAAGACAGTTTCACAAGCTTGCTGTGTGAATTGAGGCAAATCCATTAGCTTCTCACAGGTTTTGAGGTAGCTACTGTATATTCTGATTTTCAGAGCTAATGCTGAATTTCATCCCTTTTCCTTTGCATTGTTTCCAGTTAACTGGTATCCATTACATATTACACAAAAGATCCAGCTTTGATGGGAGGATTTCAAGAGACAAGAAATCCACCAAACGGTGCGCCTCTTACAATTTCTTCAGTTCATAATCACTTTTTAAAGCAATCAGAAGGTTTTACTCCAGTGATTCCAGGTGTCTCTATGACCCTTGAAACCCTGTGAGTCAAGAGTATACAGGTACGGAAGCACAGGTCAAGCTAAAGATGACTCAAAACTTCATGAAACCAATAGTAGTAAAAACTGCTGTATGAAGTCCATTCTTTGAATAAGACTTTTTCCCCACATGCCAGGATTGGTACATGAATTCTTGCCCTCAAAAACTTTGCTTTGCACACCCCTCACTTAAAAGAACTCACTTCTAAGTGAAATACCTTTTTCTTTTTTCTTTTTTTTTTTTTTTTTTTTTTTAAGAAAAAAGCACATAATTTGCTGGTAAAATTAATCCTCCTAACATTTGTGGCCACAATAATGTTTACCTGTGGTAGAAAAATCTTCCAAAGACAAATACTTTACTATGTCTTTCAGTCTGATTAATGCTTTATTTAGAAGACCCCATGTTAGAACCAATTACAACACACCCTGCCTAATTACCTGGGAGTTACTCTACAACAAACTACAATTCTATGACTAGAAACAATAGGCTTGGCTTTGATCTGTGAATTACAGCAGCTGCAGCCAAGAGATGTCCTAAATAACGTACCAGCAACTAAATCAAAACCTACCAAGAATTCATATGGCATAACAAAAGTGAGGACAAAAAGTTAATGCTGGCATCCCCACTGTTCTTATGCTGAGAGGTCAGTGCAAACAAGACCAATGTTATCTTTTTCAAGAGGTAATGAAGTGACTTCGGTGTCTAAGTAATTAGACACTTAATTTCTCCTGCTAATGATTCTGTCATTTAGGGATTTTCACACTTATTTTTATATTCAGGTAAAAAAGGTAACTACTCTAAAGCATTCACCCAAGCACAGTCTGTTTTATGTGGGGAGAGCTGCAGAGAGAGACCCCCAGAGCACACACCATCCCACTTCTACAAACGGGATAAAATAATTTGGTGTCACTTCATAGAAGAGAGAGATCAGCAGTCTGGAGCAAGTCTGGTGAAGGGTCACTTAGATGGTGAGGGAACTGGAGAACACTGTGTACAAGGAATGGCTGAGGGAGCTGGATTAAGTTTGGAAAGTGAGGCTAATGGTGAATCTCATTTCAGTTTTCCAGTATCTAAAAGGGAGGTTATAAATATGAAAATAAATATATAAATATATATTAAAAATATATAAATATGAGTATACGAGACCAGGATATACAGGGAATACGTGATAGATGTCAAGGACAATCTGCAAGATGGGAAATTTCAGCTGACATAACCCCTCACAACAAGAGCAGCAAAGCATGAGCAGAGGTTGCCCAGTGAAGCTGTGGAATCTCTACCCTGGAAGATTTTCAGAACTGGGTAGGACAAGGCCATAAGCGACCTGATCAACTTCGGCAATGAGCCCTGCTTTCAGCAGGGCTTGTACTTGTGACCACCAAAGCTCCCATGAAACCAAAATAATTCTCTGAATGTATGCAACATGGAAGAAACTTCCCAGCAAAACAGTTATGTAAGTGATCAACTGGGAATGAGAAAACTTATGTCCTATTCCCAGCCCTATCAAACATGCTAAAGAAAAAAGAAATAATAATGTTTATTATAATAATAATGATTATTATATCAACATGTATCAATTCCCAAGATGAAATCTCAAGCAACTATATAAAAACTCAAGCATTTGGAAGTATCAAGACTTCTAGTTAACATGTAAATCAAATATAATTTGATACTTAAATATATACTCATATTTACTTATTGAAGTACTTCACAAATGTTAGCGACTTTTTAAAAAGCTAAGTGCTATTATCACTGTGAAGTTCTTGGAAATCCAACACTGCATCTCACCTACCAGTACATCTCAAGAGAGGTACCTGAAGTGTATTTAAGCAAGGAGTCAAGGTGTCCTCTAACTGCGACCTATTAAGGTAATGCCGTGATAGGTCATGGAGCTTTATACAGCATAATTGTAACATAATTTTCTGATCTTTAAATAATTAACTTTCTTTTCTTCTTTATTTAAATGTGCTTCTTGGACGCTTTCCACTCTGGAACTCCAGCTGATTCTTATAGTTACCCGAGGCCATATGGAAAGCCAAGGCATGAGAGTTTTCACTCTGGGCTTCTGCACTTTGTCAGAAAGTGCTGGCCTCTCACAGTGCAAAGGAATAATATTTTACTGGTGCATCCTTCCCATTAGCACAGAGCAGTGTGATCGAAGCTGAAAATTGCACCGAAATAGCACTGAGTTTTAAGTATTACACACCTGAAATCATCACACATACAAAACACCATCACATGTATATTTTGCTTCCAATTATTTTTAAATGAGGCAAAAAAGTAAAATATTATGATTTTTCTAATTTTACATGTCAGGCTGAAGAAAATGCAAATTAAATACCTACTGAAACCTAAGGCACCCATATCTAACACAGGCGCTGCCCTGGGGTAGGGTTAAGGGAGAGAAATCTCAAACTCTAGCCAGTGTACTTCAGAACAGTACAACATTACTTTTAAATTCTATCCCAAAGAGACATTACAAAAGTCAGGAGTGGACAGCATATGGTAAGAATTAAGATAACACAGTGATAAATCTCCAGATCCTTGGAAGAGAGTAAAATTTAAAATAATTTTTTCTCCCATGTGTTAACATTTTATGTTGAAGTCTTCAGAACAGCCAGCAATCCTAAGGACAGATCAGTGTTACAAAAATCTATCCGAATCATACAAAAAGCATGACCACACATCCTCCTCCTGCCAGAAAGGAAAGTTTGAAACACTGGATATTAAAAGGTTGAACAATGTAGGTGCTTTTGAACTGAACTGTTGGTCTGTTTGACAATATAAGAGCACACTTTACTGTATGTCTGCTTTACTTATTTGCCTGGCTTTTTCCCCAGAAGTGTCTGTATTTCACCAATACTGCAATGTTTTTTTGTCAAGGGGCATAATTCCAATTGCATGCACCCTCTTCAAGAAAAATCATATCCATATGGCAAAGAAAGGATATATCAGATTTGAAAAAACCAAACACAGACAAGTGGTTTTCAACCAACAGTCAAAAACACGTATCATCCTGCCTGCCCATCTCCCCCCAGAAAATTACAATGTAAGATCCTATGATAGAAAACTGGCATAAAATGTGCTCACAGGTCATGGAAATATCTACAGTCTGTCAAAGCAGCAATGGGGGGAAAGCCCTGCCATAAGAAGGACTTCAGTTCTGGAACAGCTTCAAAAGCCAGCCTTGGAGCTGACATGTCAGGCAAAAATGCAAAAACTTTTGGAGGCACTTAACACCTCATCCAAAAAGCATCTTCTCTGCTACGGACTAGACAAGTCAGGCCTTAAAGAGACAGAAAACCAATCCTATGAAAGGGCCAGTGTAATAGCCAGCAAGAAAAGGCCACTAGGAGAGAAAATTGGTGAGAAAGTGAAATGTCTTCTGAAAGTTAGCACAAGAATAGCTATTTGTTGAAGCAAAGTAAGTTGCTGTCCCTGCATTATATGCATGTAGTGGTTTAACCCCAGCCAGCAGCTCAGCCCCACACAGCCAGTCACTCACTTCCCACTACCAGTGCGATGGGGGAAAGAATCAGAAGGGTAAAAGTGAGAAAACTCATGGGTTGAGATAAACAGTTTAATAGGTAAAGCAAAAGCTGCACACGCAAGCAAAGCAAAACAAGGAATTGATTCACCACTTCCCATTGGCAGGCAGATTCAGCCATCCCCAGGAAGGCAGGGCTCCATCACACATAAACGGTTACTAGGGAAGACAACCACCATCACTCGAAATGTCTCTCCCTTCCTTCTTCCCCCAGCTTTATCTACTGAGCATGGCACCATATGGTCAGTTGGGGCCAGCTGTCCCAGCTGTGTGCCACACAAGTCCTTGTGCCCCCCAACCCACTTGCTTATGGGGTGGGGTGAGAGGTAGAAAAAAGCCTCAACTCAGTGTAAGCATTGCTCAGCATAATGAAAACATCTCTGTAATATCAACCCTGTTCTCAGCACAAATCCAAAACATTGCCCCATTCCAGCTACTATGAAGAAAATTAACTCTATCCCAGCCAAAACCAGCACAATGCAATAGGAGGAAACGATACCAAAGGGGGAAGAGAGGGAGCAGACGTAGGAAGGAACAAAACCAAATACCATGAATACAAAACAAACAAAAAAATAACCTTAAAAGTAGCTGGAACAAAGATTCAATTGACTAATTGATTAAATGTCAGTCATCTGTTCAATGAGAGGCTGTAGGCAGAAGGAAAAACTCTCAACTAACCTTCCATTTTTAAGAACACCAAATAGAATCAAGATATTTAAATCTGAATGTAAAATGGGTTTAATTTTTGTAAACTACCCACACTCCCAAATTCTTCAGCACATAAGATTATATTTATATTTTAAAAACTGGCCTGTATTGAGGTTTTGATTGTCCTAATCCGTACCAAATCAAAGAGGAGAAAGCTGCCTAACAATACAAAGTTCCTAATAAATAAGTTACTTGGGAAATATTGCCTTTGTTATTTTCACACTGAAAAATGTATTCCATACTGCAGGGATAATGAGAGTATAAAACATTAATGCTACATTTTTCTATACCATTCTGCATAATTAACTATGCAGCTGTTCATTCATTCAGCCCCAACAACCAAATTAATTTGCAATCAGTTCGCAGGGGATGCACTAGAGCAGAGCATACATTCTACAGAAGCAAGTGAAGCTGCTCGCATGCCACATACCACATCAGTGACACAAGGTGCCCCACACAGAGAGAAGCAACAGGGGGTTGCAAAACAGCATTTTCAAAACAGCAGCTGAGAAAAGGCACTTCATCAGTAGCTGTCTTGTAGTGAAACTACGGGCGGTTTTGGATGAGTCTTATGGTATGTCAGTGCTCTCTGATGGTCTCCTGTCCTCAGGCTCAAGCCAACAACTTTGTGGAGACAAACATTAAACACTCCTAAACATTACACCTCCTTCGTATTATTTGTATTAATGCAGCATTCAGCCCTCGCACTAACAAGGGTCCTGCTGTGGTTGTACAATCCGTTCTCCAAATTACTTATATTCCAAAGAAACAAAGCGAAGACCATGTGGAGGAAAGCACAGGAATGGTAGGTTCTTCACACAAGGTCACAGACTAGGCTAAAGGTGGAACCAGCAGCATCACTAGTATTTGAGTGCAGTGTCATACCTACTTCACCATACATTCCCCTAAGCCATGACTTCACCCTTCTCAGGTTTTAAAAATATATACTATTCAGGTTTTTGTACTTTGTTCATCACCATGAACATGTGATGAGCAATGAAACTGGCTGCTTTGATTGTGGTTTCTTATTTATTCCATTTTTCAGAGTGGCAAAGGAAACATTGCTTAATATATAATATATACAGTGTCATTCCATCTGCCTCTAGGTTATGGGCTCCAGACCTCCCTGCCGTACTGGCCTGCTGACGGTGGGATTTAATGGATGACAATCCAGCAAAGTGCTTATGATTAACTAAAACTGATGGCTCAACTGTTTTTATATTAATTTAGTACAGAGGAATCATGCCACAATAAAAGCTCTGAGATTGCAATTTTTGGTTTGGTCATATAGAAGTGGATCATGGGCAGTCCCAATGCAGGTTTCCCTCTTTTATTCTGGGAGGGAGAGCAAAAGCAACACACACACAAAATTACAACCCCAGAGATGAGTAATGAATAGAAGGACATTGTTTCTCCACTCCTCACCTTAAACTGGTCTGCTGAGGCTAGCGAGAAAGATGATCATTTGTTGTATGATGCTTATGCAGTAAGATACCATGACAGATCTGAGGGAATGACAGTGAAATGGCTTTCCTGAACTTCCTACTGCTACTGACCCAGATGGGTTTTGCGTAGGAAAGATTGCTTATTCTATTACCACCAGTCCCAGCCAAAAGGAATCTACTTAAAACAAGAACCTATGGTACAATTCCCACACAGTCTGTGCCTATAACAAAATGTTTATGATAGCAGTTCCAGTTAAAGACATCAGAAATTCTATGACTTAGGTTCAAGTTACTCAAACAATAGGACAGGATTCTTCAACCATTTAAAATAAATCATTATTCTTTCTTAATAAATTGACTCACTTATAATGAGTTATATCTCATGATTATTTAATTCCTTTTCCAGAAGGAGGATTAAAGAAAAGAAAGAAAAAAAATCAACCTGTAAAGTAGCAAAATTTCTATGCTCCAACATATACTTAACATGCTCAGCAGCCACGCAGCAACCAGCTCCAACAAACACAAGTGTACTGCAAGCAAGAGCCTTTTCCTGACCACACAAATCACAGCCTTCCAACTGGATCTTAGTCTCTATGTCATATTTGTGTATTTACAAACTAGTGTAGAAACATGAAAATATTATAAATCATCATCACTACTCTGAGTTGCTGAGGACTTGGAAGAGTAGCTATGACACAGCTCTCAGCTGGGAGCAACAGATATTCAGTTAGGAACTTTGGATAGACTTCTTCAGTAGCTTTTACTTGCTTGTGGGTGTGTGGCTGGTTGTTTTTTTCTCAGTTCAGACTTTCACACATACTAGACATAAAAATATTTTTTTAAATGCTCTTATGGCAACACAGATATAAAAGGACCTCCTTAAGCTATGTCCCATGCCCTGGAGAGCCATTTAAAAGACATCTCTCCTTCAGAGGGGACTACATGTCATGATTCAGAGAACAGTTCCCAGTACCCATGACCAAAGTTCGTTCCATTATTGAACGGCCAAAAGCTACAGCCAAGACATGTGACAGGATGAGTGCAGCACCAAGGTAACAACAAAGTTATTACCAATGTGATGGGTCTTGGTCTTGGGAAAGATTATGGCGGGTCATGTGTCCATTAGAGCACCAACTACAGAAGCACACTGCAGCATCAGCACCCTTTAGATCCCTAAATCAATACCACTGCCCATCAAAAGCATCAGTATCTTGCATGTTCTCTCCAGTATCTCTCAAGTATCTTGCATGTTCCAAGGTTTGTCCAAGACATGCTTCTTTCACTTCCTTTGCCTTTTACATATTTTTACCTGTCACCCATAATAAAACATTGCTGATAGAAAGTGAATGTAGTGGATTTCAGCCTAACTATGGTTTTACAGCTCAATTTAAATGTCTAAAATAAATTTTAAATAGATACTTTCCTGCACAATTCAACTCATAACGATGCACTGTAGAGTATTAGCAAGACAGAAATTGCAGCAAAGATAATGAGAGTCTTCGTAATGCTATTAGGTGAATATGGAAATATGATCAAAGAAAGCATAAAAATCTGTTGTTCAATAAAAGAAATAGCATTCTAATTATAGGACTTGCTTTTCAATGGCACTGCCCAAAACCTTTTCACAGGGGAACAGGTGTAAATAAGGATATAATAGGAGGACAAAAGAGCTGCACAGGTGTAATTGAGGACAGCTTATTCTGATTGCAGAGCCTGCATCACTCAGGATGACGCGTCAGCCAGAGAAGGCACAGCCAGGCACTAGATCCCAAGCTGAGTTTGCTGGGCTAATAATTAGAAAGCCATTTCTCTTTTTGTTTTTACTTGAAAAGAGAGCAAATTTGATATGGAAATCACAGACTCAATAACTCCATCCCTTGGGGCCATTTCTACAAAGTCAAAGCAGAACCACAATATAAGACCATCTGGAAGTGCAAGTTGCTGCAGAATACAGTTGCTCACTTATTAAGCAGCACTTCACACGAAGAAAGAATTTCACTAGGGCACCGGACTGCATATTGTGGTTTTGTGCTTTGCTTTTTAAATTAACTTCAGGAAACAGAACAAATGAGTTTCACCTACAAGTCCAAAGAGTTTGGAAACAAATGCCCATACTTTGTGAGCCACAAAAGGTCTGGAAATTTTACTTTCCCGAGTGGTATGTTGTTCTCTGTATCTACCTTAAAAGAATCTCCTGCTCCTTACAGTCTGGATTTTAACTTTAGTGTAGGCATGCGCCTTTGTGTAAATGTCCAAAGTACCATGTGGTCACTGTGCACTGGCCACTACTGACTGCCACTGGGCTTGTACAAACGGGTCTTGCCCTGAATATGTGGCTTTTTATGGGTGCTGGTTAGAAACAGCTGTGCCACCAAAGATAGTGTTTTCCTGACTCGAGGTTTACCAAGTCTCATGCTGTCCATGAGACTCACCAAACTGGTCTCACCTCCAGCTGCCCAGACACTGACCTGGACTCACAACCTCCTCGCACAGTGCTGCAACTTCACTCCTTCCTCAGGCTGCATTGGAGTTAGGAGTCCCAGAAAGCTCATGTAGTATATCTGACCAGATTTAAGCAGGTTGGGAAGACTGTTTCTTTGTTTAGCAGTTCATTATTGACAATGTGGGGCAAAATATCCTAATATCTCTAAAAACAGGCCTACCTGGGGTTCCGCATGCAATGATAAGAGGAGTTAACGGTGAAGTTAACATCAAATAATGCCATTTGTTTTGCTATAGTGAAGCAATAACATGGTGATGCCATTGGGAACAATGACAATTACGCAGCAAGTCATTTTAGCACTACCGTATCATTACAGCTTGATAATATGCAATCAAAACTTTATTAGCAATCAGCAGCAGCATCTATTATTCATTCCTTAGATCAAGCCAAGAAGGGGAAGGCTGTATGCATACCAGAAACAGGACTTTGAGTCACTCTAAGGGCAGTGTTGGAAGCCAATTCCATGGCCATACAGTGCTGAGTCACTGCATAACTTTCAGCAGTTACCATCTCAGTTGTCCTTTGTGTAAAATTATTATAGTTGTTGTTGTTGTTATTATTATTATCAAGAGACATTATTAGAATTCATTAAGTCAGGTGACAGGTAAGTATTAGCATTAATTTTGTAGTAGCTACCAATTCAGAGTTAAAATATTTGATTGGAAGATTCAACTACATACATCCAAAGCTGCAGGCACACAACATAAGCAAACACGCAGCTGAGGTTTTAAAATATGTACAACTATAGATTTATGCACAAACTAGTTCATAAAGCATATGAAAACACAGGCTCAGGTATCTATTATCCTAAATGGTCTGTTTGACTCAGGTTCTTGATACCACAAACATGCTGGATAAAGATGCTGAATAAAGATGTGCGTGGACTCTAACAGGAACAGTGGTAGTATCACAATTTGAGAAGATAATTTTAGTATGTGAATTTTCAGGTTTAGTCACAGTATCAGTTTTTTCACTATGCTAATGAGGACTAACACAACAACCAACCTGTACTCCCAATACGTATTGCAGTTAAAAAAATCTAAAAGTAAACCTGAAAACACTCCTCTGTTCCTTCTTAATAAGTTATTTTAATTTCTATTCAAGAGGCAACCAATATCATCTCTGTTTATTTCCCTACCTTATTTTGAGTTAAATAACTGTACAATTTACCCCAACCTTAATAATTATTTAATAAACAATGTAGCACAGTCTCAGAAATAGCTGACTAGAGAAGCACACCCTGGTGTTTTCTAACTACATACTTTCACCGAGATTTATGCCTCCAGCTCTTCAGTATAACCAGACCTGGCTGCTACTAGTAAAAAGTTAAGATTTTCAATATCCAGCACCATCTTCACTGTTTATTCAACAATGAAAAAATTCCAAGGTAATTAAAATTTAGGCTTCCCAATCCTGTAGCCTGACTTGTGTGGGCAGGCATAAATTACCTACACAAATTAGCAATGGTCTGCAGAGGCACAGAAATTTGCCACCTAGGTCCATTTCCAAAAAATCTATCTTCTTCGCATAAAGCCCCACTGGGCATGTACCCCCAACTGGTGTTTTTTGCCCACCATTTGCGTTACTCTTAAAAGTCTGGCAGCAGTTCCAAGGTCACTAAGAACAAATAAGCATCATTATACCACTTGGTCACCCTTACCTTCTCATTCCCTGTTCCATTAAGCAAGGGGAAAAATAAAAATTATTTTCATTGGTGGGATAAAAAGAGAGAAAGATGAAGAAGAAACATGTTTTAAAGGAAGAAAAGAAAGATACAGTTTCAAGAAACAAAAGAACTGATAAATGTCAAGCTAGGATAATATTTACTAATCAGCAAGATTAAAGTGGAAGATTAACAACATTAAAAAAAAATAACCTGGTGGGAATTGGTCAGGTTATAAAACAAGTTTATTTTTACTTAGAGATTTATTGAATATCAAGTGTCTGGTATGATCTATCCAGGCAAGACAGGAAGAAGAAAAACATTGGGCTGATTCAGGAAACAACCGCACAGATCCTTTCCCACTAGGGCACACAGAAACCTCACAAAGATTAATGGCGCTTTTTCTGCTGACAAAAAACACTATACTAATTTTCACACCTGCTTTACTGTCTATTTGTTCTGAAGCAAATGAGAGGAATGCAAAAGAGAATCAAACAAAAAAGTTTAAAAATATGTATACACTGTGCATTCTGGGCAGGCTGCCAATGCAAGTACAACACCCAGCTCCATCAGCAAACATGGAGCTTCACCAATTTATAGCCAACCATTTTACACAAAGAATAACAAAAAAGTTACCGGACTTCACAGACAGCTTTGTTCAGTATTTATTTTTATTTTATTTAGTACAAATAATGAGCCACATCTCAACAGAGAGAGGCACTATTTGATATATTTTGCACCAGGTGGTCTCATTTGTGCTTTTCTAGATCCAGGCACCTTGTAACCCCTCCAGTCTGACAACCACATGTGCTGTTTTTATGCCACAATGGGCAGAGGCAGAGGAAGGAGGTGAGCCCAGAGGAGAAAATCTAGGGATGGATTAGCTACCACCCCTGGCCCAAGTGCTAATCTTAAACACTTCCTTCCTTTCAGTTTTTCCATCCTAGTTTCATAAACAAACAAAGCATCTGGCACATCTATTACTTGCAAGTAAAAGGACCTGATTTCCCTATGATGCACGCTAGTATCAATTTTATTTGAATGCAGTTCACACCAATTCTTCTTTATACCAGCTGTCAGCAAGGTCTGAATGACCTTGTTTAAAGTGTTTATGTTCTCAAAAGAGAGCAACATTATCTGAAGCCTGGTTTATGTTTATTTTAAAAGAACAGAGAGTTTATTTGGAAGAGTCTGACTGAATGAGTTTAAAACACTGCTATGATAGATTATACTGATGCATGGATAGCAAAGCTTGAAACATATTGCACATGTTGTATAGGCTAGGGGCATACAACAGAAAAGCAACATGTGCTTAAGCATATTATGTGAGTATCCAAATTGCCATTTAGTTGTCTTCTTTGCACAAGATGTTGGACAAAAATTAAAACAGAAACAAATGTGCAATTAATTGCACATCTTTTAAGTTTAAACGATAATTACAAATGAACCATCACAGCCCTAAAAAGACCAATCCTGAGCCTACACTAAGCAGTCTCCATTTGATCTTACTCTTTTTTCCTGAACACCTTCTTTTTATGACTAGAAATTTCTATTTTATTTGAAAATATCCTTGTACTGCATGGACCACTGCCCCTGGCCAGACTGTACTACTCCGCCACTAGTATGACAACAAGATACTACAAAGACACACCACGCTGTCACTAAGAGAAATCCCACAAGGTTAAAACACTGCAGCCTCCTTCAAAACAAGTAACAAGGCTGGTGTGCAGCATGTCCTCGTCATAGACTTTTCCCACTCCCTATTCCCCTATCCACTCCTTTTTTTGGACTGTCTCTGCAAAGTTCCTTAAATAAACAGATGAAGATTGAGTCCCCAGCCAAGCTCTTGGGACAGCATGACGTTTACAAGTACCTAAGCCACAAAGTATTAGATAACCCATTTGTTTCTAGACCTGAAGCTTATGGGCTACATAAGAATTTCACATAAGACTCCTCAAATAAGTCTCCTGTCTTTTATAATGATTTAGATATCTCGGCAGAATATTTCAGTATTTCTCCTGCTGCAGATAGCCCAGCAAAACTAGCATAGCAAACATTGGAGCAATGTTGCATTCATTAATAACAGTGAAATACTTTCACTTTTGAAGTGTACATAATGGGTCTAGCAAAAAATTGTGTTGAAAGATTGATACAGATACACAGAAAATTAGAGCACAAAAAGCCCACTTGGCAAAACACAATTAACACATGAGAAGATAACCAGTATAACTTGCATAACATAGGCTTATCTTAGCCCTGGTTTTGTGCTGATATACACCTGAGCGTGCAGTTTCTGCACACGCGGGCAACAAGGATATTGATATCTAATTTCACTAACGTTAAGGAAATGAGAATCAATTTAGACATTTATTTGAATTGCTACATATTCCTAGTTGTCAGACGACACAACATAACCTGCACTGGTACTATGTTTCATCTAGACAATTGTTACTGCTTCCGAGTCAGCATATTTACTAACCTGAATACAGTACTCAAAAGCAACAAGAACTCCCAATAGACACATCTCAACACAATAAATATTTTAAATTTTTTAAGTAACTTTGATGCAAAATTTCAAAGAAAAGTCAAAGAACAGTATCTTGCAAAGTGGCGTCAGGAAGGTGCCTTATACTCTCTATCATTGTCTCCACTGTTAAAACTCATTTCAAACTCTTCTTGAACTGCAGGAACTGCATTTAAGGAAGAGAAGGAGTAAAAGATGATGACAAACTGGATAATCCTGCTATATTAGCATCAACTAGCTACCAACTCAACTCAGCAGCAGTTGGAAAGGGAAAAGAGACTGATCTATTCTGAGTGAGGCAGGGCAGGTTACAGGAAAAACAGAGAACTTACCTCCACAAACTGCTCTCCAGCACTTTCCCCATGTCAGTATGATAGTACTTGGTAAGGATCAGGATCACCTAAAAGAAAATTAGAATAAATATATTCATATATGTAAACTGATATAAGAACCAGAAGTAGATCATGGGCAGCATTACTGTGTTGAATGCAAAACTGAGGCTCCTGGAAAATCCGAACTGTATTTCACTTTACTTTTACCTTATACCAGTTTTGCTTTAAGACTGGTTTGGGGTTTTTTTTCTTTCTTTTTCTAAGAAGAGTAATTTCAGCACTCAAAGGTTTCTGCAAGCTTGGTGGCTTTATGAAAGATTTCCTATTTCACATGAGCGGTGGAGTTGGAATAGTCACATAAATCCCCCTACCACATGACAGCCCCCAAACAATTTGTATGACTTTCTCAGCAGGAAGAACCAATCTGGTAGCTAGTTTAAATTTAGGAGGCAATTCTCTTGGACATCTACAGACACAATTTTATTTTTTTTTAATACAAAGTTTTAAAAAATGGTAATTAATTTTGATTATCAAGCTAACAAATTCCTGGTCTTCCCTGTAAGATCAGAAATGCAATGCAACTTTCATGTCTGTCATTTTTTTTTCCTAGAAGTATCAGTTTTCTTTTTTGCCTTCAAGAACCAGCTCTGCTCTGTAAATTACTCATCTAAATCACCAATAGCCAACAAAATATACAAACAAACTTCAGCCACAAAACATCTTCAGCCTATGAGAAGTCTCATCAAGAAACACTTTCCATTCACTCAACATCTGCCAAACTCACTGATCAAAAAACATAAAGCCCTAGTCCATGACTGGTGTATCAAGCTGAATGTTATAGTTTATAATTAGATCATTTAAAACAGATTTCCACCACTTGCTGCCAGTCCATACTAGTCATTCTTACACCCATAGTAACCTCATAGAGGTAGAACAGGAAGAACATCTGGTTCCTTGCACAGCTGTTGGCTTTCTTTAATGCAGGGTCAACATCAGTCTCCAACAGTTTGGAGCAAGCTGTTATTTAGCTGGCACTTCCTCTGCTCCTGACCACCAAATGAAATGTCCAGCCAACACAAACTGTAGGCGTTCACCTTGATTATTCAGATAATTAATATGCCAATGATATATTTATGCTGCAGTCTCTTTATGCTGGAGCTTATGAGAGAGCAAAATTGCAGACCATGGCTGTTACATACACGGCATTGGGAAATAACACAATGTTTTACAGAACTGAGCTATAACACCAGTCTCACTCAGGGTTGTCTAAACCTAACAAATTCACAACATGTAATCCTGGCTGTATATTGATATAAATAAAAACAGAACCAACCATAATTCATAAATAGTATTATGCTCTCCTATTCTCAAGAGAGTCACAATCTACCAGACCACTTTGTTGGAATGTGGTGATTTATACAACCAAAGGCTTGGTTTAAAATAAAGCAAGAAAGAAAAAATAAAAATATTTTACTTTTAAATAGGTAACTACAATACTTACAAAGCCAACGGAAAGAACCATTTCTGAAAGGAGAAAGCATCTATTGATGAGATTCCTGGCTACAGCCCAGGCACACTCCATCAGGTCAACTATTTATTCTATTGTCAGCATCTTAACTACAGCTTTCTGCTAGTGCTTGCAATTAAGGAGAGAAAGAAAGAAACTTTACTACTAGGAGCATCTATTGGCTCCAATTATTAAGGAAAACGTTTCAGACTATGCTTTTCAGAAAAATTGAAATTCCTTTTAGGTCACAAGAATTGGCCTGGGATATTTTTATTTTTAAGAGATACAAGAATAAATATTTGGTACATGACAATAAAAGAGAAAATATTGAAAGATATATGAGATAATAATTTGTTTCTTTACATTCATGCAGAACCTGATTCATGCAGAGACATTCCTGAACTTAGTGTGCCAACTTTTTTCATCCTTGTACATTCTACAACCATAACTTTAATAATTCAGATGTTTTTCAGCAATATATGTTGGAGCCACTCTGCCACAGGATAAGCCCAATGTTTTGTTCATTCCTGAATTAAACTGGTTACTATCACACACAGAAGATCCTATTGGGTTACCCACAATCCACCTGCTTTGAACTTAAAATTCTATGGAAGCATCAGCAATGCACCTTCCAGATAAGCCGTTCCTGTAACTCGGCACCCAGCCTAAGTGTTAAAGACTTTCAGGAACAAGGGGTGGGCTTACTGTACTGTTTGCTAACTGTAGTTCACCTAAGAGATGCAAACACCACACTGTTCCACACACCTCAAATGAACGGTTTTCAGGTAATTGCAAACTGCAACAGGGAGCAGCCATAAACAGTAAAATGTCTTATTTACATTGCAGGATCAGTGCCTTAATCTGAGTCACAGCTCTGAATAATAGATGTCAGTATTTTTCAATCTGATTGATAAATTCATTTCAAAATTAAAATAGCTTATTTTGCATTTCAGAAGTAGGAAGAATGACTTAGTAGGGAAAAAAAAAAAAGCCATACTGAACCATCTTTGAATTCTTAAACAGTTAGCAGATTCCTGGTGCAGCTTAACTGTGAGGCTGCCAGGAGGCTGACCACTATTTCAACTATGCCAGTGGGTATCATCCCAATATCCAAAAAATGTAGGTCAGCTATTTAACAGATTTTACAGCATTGTGCTCTGGATTGTGGGCATCTTTTCAGATGATCCTGTTAGCCATAACGGTGATTTTTTTCTCAATTTATAAACAGATCCAAAGAACAGGAGGAATAATTTCAAAATTAAAATGTAAAGTTCTTCAGGAACTCTGGATTTTGTGTGTCATTGCTAAAAGCACTGCCCTGTTTCACTGATTTCATTTCAATGGGACTCCATAATTATAAGCATTTTACAAACTGGATTGAGGCCAATGGTTCATACACACCACTGTCCTCGTGAAAGCACTTGGGTGGCCTTCAAGGGGGAGGCTTCAAGCACCACAGAATGAAGCAATAATCAAGAGTATAATTCTTAACCAGTTCATACTACCATCAGTCATGGACAGCTAAAATAAATTTAGCTTTTTTGCATTATTATTTTGTAGCTAAAATAAATGCAGGCAATGGAGAATTAGCTTTACCAGATTCTCTATTTAAAGATGGATTTATAGGGTTACCTAGAGATCTCCTAGGCCATCCAGTCTCCTGTTCTATGAGTAGACTTGTGAAACCATTTTAAACCATTTCACCTTAAATTCACCCACAGCTCTGAGTTAGTCCTCAGAGTTTGTCAATGGAGGTGGCAACAGGAATTTACTGTTTTGTGCTACAGAACTATGAACACTCACTGGAGTTTCTAGATACATATACCTAAGATATTTATCCCTTCTGCTTTCATTACCCTGAGGCAAAAGTCCCTAGGCATTTCTTCTTCACAGAATTTTGGTTGTTTAATTTTGGTTTTTTGGGGGATTTAAGTAAATACAAGTAAAGGTACATACACATTTTGGTCCAAAAGACAGACATGGATGTCTGGTACAGATCCCTTGCTCAGTATTTGAACTAAGACTTCTCTTAGTCGCAAGCCTTAGTGCACCTTACAGCTTTCTGATTGTCTTTCTGATGCTTGCTCTGATGCCAGCACCTTCTGCCCCTTTGCAACAAGAACCTGCAGTTTCACCTCCCTCCAGCAACGTTAGAATAAACAGAGCATTGTATCTCCTTTTCCCTGCCAGGTTCCATGCATAGAGTTCAGGACACAGTATTTTCACCCTTTTTTTTTTACAATAAATTGTTTTATTTTGTGACTACATGACATGCATATGGCAACTATATCATAAAGTACAGACTTAGAATAAAATAGGGAAACAGGCAAATGAAAACTGTCAGCTTTTGTCACAAAGTTAGTGTTCTATTATCTGCTGCTTTACTGAAGCCCTTGACCTCTCCATAAAGCCTGAGTTGGCCAGTATTTCTCCATATGGGCCAAGGTATGGAAGATAAATTCCTTAGGATTCCAAAAGTTATATGCAACGTGCACTGGAAGTAAGTTTTCAGTGGAGGTAATAACTATAGTTCTGCTCAATTTGTCTGGGATGGGAGACCTTGAAGTTCAGAAATTTCTCTGCCTCTACTTTCTCATCCTCGCCCCACCTTTTCTTTGGGGGGAGATGGGGGGTGGCGGTGCACAGAGAGAATTTGATTCTCCTGTGCCATTCCTCTGCTTCCATAACTTAGTTCCTGCCTGGGTGGATTCTCACCGTTATGGTAGTTACAGCTCAAAACTGTTCTCCAAACAAAAGAGTTATAGCTGTTTCTGAGTTTCTAACCCAAAAGTCCTTTCTGGATGTAGACCTGCCTTCAGGAGAGCACTAGGTTTTCAGTGAATGATGGACAGGGAAAAAAATGGAAAATTCCGCAGATATTATTATCCATGAATAAACTTAGAATGAGCTACATTTTCCCCCTCTCCTTTTCTTTTGCTCTTCTCTGAAAATGCTTTGCAGCAAGGCTGGACCAAAAAGAGCAAGGCTTCACTTTAAGAAATACAATAAGTTTTTAATCATTTCCTAATAAATTTTTGGCTTTAAAGAAGCCCATTTTAATCCTCTCTTTTCATCACCATGTCAGCTAACAGAGGCAAGAAAAGAAAAGGAATGAACTCTTGATCAATCACTTGCCCTAGTATTTGCATTTTATCTTTGGGTTTGGGGTTTTTTTTCCTTTTCTGTGAAGGATTTCCTAAGATCCTTCTCTTCTTGATAAATATTGACTTATGGAAAATATTCTTTTCTTTTTTCCCCCATGCTCGCTCCATGATATTTTGTTTCATGCACCATTCTTAACAGAGATCTCTCTTTTTCTATCTACATGGAGATTCTTACAGATTAAGCTTTATTTGACCCCTGCCATTTGTGATTTGAAGTATTTTTTTTTGCATCTATTCAGAAGTTTAATAGCAAAAGACTCATACTTTCATATGTGTAATTACAAGGGTTTTTTTGTTTTCCCAAGTTTATCAGAAGGTGAGAACATGCTATAAATACTTCCAGACAGCCAGAGCTACCAGGAAAGTATACTGCTCAGACAGACTCAAGTTGCTGCAAACTTTTTTGCATCTGCTTAATCTAGATTAATGTAAATTATCACACTGAAATCAAAAGAAGTGTTTATGAAAGTCACCTGAACAGGCACTTAATACTTTGTAGGACTGGAACATAAGCTGCTGTTTTGTTCAAGAACACAGCCTAACTCACCTTTTCAGCATTTAAACTATAACTACTTCACTGTAAACTGTAACTGTTTCAGTGAGATCAACAAATTCTGTGCACGTGTTCGTCACTACCACCCCCTGTACTTCCAAAACTGTCTTGACAACTAATAATTAGAAAACTCCCAACAAATTATCAACCACTACCTACTTCTCCAATCCCTTGAGACATTTCCACTTTCGTAGCAGCAGGCTCTTCAATTGTAATACTAGGGTCGACATTATTTTTTACATTCATTATTTAAAACAAAGACTCTTACGAGAAAAGTAAAACCCAAGAGATTATTAATATGAAGGTATATTACCACAAGTTTATTATATGGAACAACTGCCATAATACTATTAAAATCTTCATAATAATTTGATTACACCAAGAAAATGATAAGCAGAAAAAAAGCATCTAGGTTTACATTGTTGCAGCACTATGATGAAAACTGAAAAAAGAGACATTTAGACCATTACTAAAGCTATTAAGAATTCACTGTATAAGCTTCTACTCATCTTTGGTAATAAAGTTCATAAAAGCAACCCATGACTTAACATGAAAGACTTAAAGAATTAGATTTATAGTTCTTCCAACTGAATTGTATTGGGAGAAGAGAGAACTTACTGTGCGTGAAGTCACTGACCAGACCAGTGCACTTGTCTTAAGCATTAGTAATAATTCTGTCCAGTGAATTTATTCATAATTCAAGGCAAGACGCAATAACGGCTCAACTCCTATTTTTTTAGAAGTATTATTTCTATCCACAAGACCTGAATAAGTGCATAGTCTTGAAAGTGGTGGCTGTGATTGCTTCCGGATTCAAAGCCATTTTGAATATAGTACTTTATACATTGACCCTGCAAACATTTATACAGAAGAGTAACTTTAAGATATCCAATATATTTAATTCACTATCTAGCACAGAACATTATATTCTGTTAGCACTGTACAAACACAGAAGAAAAAGACAATTTACTGCCTTTAGGTGCCTACAGTCCAAGTTCAGAATAAGGGAAGTCTTCACATCAACAACTGATGTCAGATTTTCAGTGCAAGCTCCTAAGAAAATTACGTTCACATGACGGCACTGCATGCACACTGCACATACATGGTTTTGGCTGCTCATCCCTACCTTATCATTCTAAATCCACTGATGCATTTCAATCATATTTAACAAAGGTAGACAGCTGCACAGCTGAAGAAGCCATACCAGTTCATACCACAGGTCCGTCTAGAACAGTGGCAAACAAAAAATGCAAAAAGGTAAGAAAGGGGGAAGCATCTAAATAAAGATACTTCTCAAATATATTTTCCAGCCTTCAGTAATTTCTAGCTCAGGCAGTTGGACTGTTATTTCAGGTTTTAGCAGTCGGCTGCTTGGATAAGCACAGGCTCCTAGGTGGTGCTGCCTGACCCATCAGCACAACAACAGAGACTATTGTGTTCGTAACTTTTAATGGTCAGTCCTCAAAAATCAAAGCATATGTAAAATTGGTAAACCAATCTGGACTGCTGCTACTCGAACATATTTGTGTTGCTGCTCATTTCTATAATCATTAGATGTAGCTCCAAGATTTCTGGGCACGCTGCAGATGCAGAGCTTGCTTAAGCAAACAAGAACTTCATTTGAAGGCCACAGAATTACAGGACCCAAAAATTGAGATTAAATCTGCAGCTTGGGAAACAGTGTATAACATTTTAACTACTTGTTCAATTAAACTTACTGTTCTTTTTCAAAGCGCCCAAAACAATGTCACCTCTGACACAAAAACCTCATTTTCTGCCATTGCCTTTTTTTACACAACCACAGTATTTTTTCGGTTTAAATATTTAACATAGCATTTGATAAGCTCTTAAAACCACATCTGCTAACATGCCAAGAGAATAAATTTCTAGAGCATGAAGCAAGAATATTTTTTTCCTAGTTTGGCTTGACTCCTAATTGTAAATTTTTTGGAAATATAGACTAGCTTTACTTATCTGCTCTAATAATGTATATCCTAAATTGAATTAGCAATCCTTCCTGCAGAAACAAACCTACTGTCTGAATATTCTTTCCCATCTCCATGAAAATTCAAGAAGAAGCAGAGCTAACATCCGTAGAAGACATATGTAAAACATCTTTACTTTCTTCCCGATATTTCAGGAATCCAATATTACGGATATACAGTTCACCTTCGTCGTCTATGTTATATAGCTATTCACTACCAGAAAAGAAAGATCAAATTTTAAGTGCTGTTTGTAAGATATTCCCAGTCTGTCATACTGCCCAACAGTAAAATATAAAAACAGAAAACTGAGCTTCCAATCTGCATCACTAAACCCTTCTAACCTTTTTTTCAAAGCCAGAGCTTTTTTTTTATTATTTTTTAAACATTACCATATAAAAATAATTACGCTCTTTATTTCAAAACAGAAATTGTTATGCAAGACATATGGAAACATCTGTAGAGGATACCACAAGCTGGGAAGACTGTTCGTTTGACGCAGGGCTGTTGGCAGATACGTTCACACTGGTTACTCTCCCTCACAGCTGCTCTGTCTTCACCAGAGCCACAGGATTAAATATCATTGTACCGAATAACATCATATTTATCAGAGGTTGCATCAGCCTAAACTGACCTCAAAATTACATTTAATTATCTCTGAAAATGGCTTACAGTGTTCAAATAAGACCTAATTGCCTATCATAAAGGAGCTTTATAAAACTGTATATGGACACAAGGACTTTGATGCTGCATCAACAATCAGCCAGAATCACAGTGTTTAACACCCTTCTTATCACAAAATAGGACTGGACTTTATATTTCCTGACTATTGTAGGTACCTGAATTTGTTCTTTATAAATTAGAAAGCTAAACATGGCCACAAGATCTACAGAAGGGGACAACAGCACGCTCACACCTGAGAGGTGTACTGCCAGGACAAACATGCTAAAGATCAAGGTAGTTGTATTAAAGTAACAGAGTGATATCAATTAATATTTTAGTCAGAAAATCAGAGAAGTAGCAGAGGCAGATGCAAAGCTTATTTTGTACCTTTTCTGATATGGAGTGTGCATGTTGCATTGAATGGCATCCACATGCTCGGGGGTACTTTAACACCCCTTATTCCAAAGACGAAATCAGGCTTGGACAATGACATATAAACAGAGGCAGCAGGGCAGGGGGCAGGAAGCAGGGGAGTGCCTAGTAAAACAGGAGTAACACAAAACAGATCTGGGCCTGTTACTTCAAGTGCTGTCTAAAAAAAGTCCTCTAGTCCCCACAGCACCATCACCCTCCCCATGGGGTGGGCCCAGGTGCCTCTCCAAACAAGGACCATTTGCTCTGCAGCTTCACACATGGACAGAGCAGGCCTAATGCTGCACCCCCCACCCCCCCCGCATCCTTTTACTTCATGGAAGTCAGCACCTCTATGTCTGCCTTTCATTTTAAACGTTACATGTCTACTTATCTTGCTAAAATAATTAATTTCAGCAGAAGTACCAACACACTGCCCCTAGTATGGTATGAAAGGGGACCATTCCCACTCAAATGCCAAACCCATCTGCTCCCTGTGGCCACATTCGGAATAAATCTAGAACACCTCAAGTGATATTAACAGAATTCAGCTACTGTAAAATACTGGGAATGCCCCCCTTCAAGAGGAAAGGATGAAAGCACATTTATCTTCAGCATTATCCCTCAAGCAGCAGAACTTCATATCCGTGCCAACGGAAAGGGCGTAAAGGAGCTGAGGGAACATCCAACTGGGTTAGAAGACTATTAGAAAGGGCTTGGGAGCAGTTGGGAAAATTGGTCAGGGGCCAAATATGTCAGAGAAAATATTGGAAGGGGCCGGGGGAGTGCTGGAGAGTTCTCCACATTCAGTCCAAAGCCAGACCAGAAAATTTCCAATCTGTGAGCACAAAGGATCTGCCAGCTTTTTGTATTTCCTCACCCAGCCTCTGCCCTAGGTGTTCATTACTTTAAGAGCCATTGGGCCATTAAAGCTAAGTGGAATTATACAGCATTATCTGTGAAAAGAAACAGCTATTTCACCAGGCAATGCCACATCATTTTGGATCTCTAGCTAATGCCGCTCTGTCACGCAGAAACTATGCTTTAGTTTAACCAGTATGAAGAATATTAACACAATCGGTCATCTTGGAGCCAGGTTTCAAATTAGGCTCGCATTCCAAACTTAAACCTTTAATACATTTTAAATGACCTTCAGATCAAGTAGACAGAAGTAGGAAGAGATTGTAGACCCTGATAAATGAGGGCTATATTTCTTTATTTTACGCCAGCAAAGACTTCGGCATTCAACAGATTCTTTGGAGACAGTTTTTGTATGTCAGCATTTAGCAGGCTGTAGCTAGGGCTGCTAAGCAGTTTCAGTAACAAACTCTTAATGTGAAATCCTCCCCCTTAGAGACTGATATTTTTCATGCTTGGTTTGTCCCCTGTGATCCCAGATTGTTTTAGAAATGCATTAAAAACTTTCTTCACGTTATGAGAACTACTCTTTTCTGTCTTCATAGACACAAAGACAGGTAGAACAGTTAAGCAGCACAAAACATTAAGGAAAATATTAATTCATGCCTAGAACACTTCTGAACCATTATCTCTAACACTTACATCTTCTCATGGCTTTTTTCTGTAGAAATGTAGTAGTTTCAGGCTTCTCAAATCCCCTTAACAGAAGGTAATAGTACTGTCTATTTTACAGTTGGGAAATGGAGGCAAAGATGTATCACTGATTTTTCCCACCTAACTTGAGGATGTACCAGTGACTAAGTACAGAGTCAGATACCTCTGGAGATCAGTTTTGTCTGTCTAGATCTGAATAGTCCTTTGGAAGTACTTTTTTTCCTATTGATTTATCATGCTGAGGACCTACACTTCCAGCTTGACCCTCTCAGAAAGACTGGTTAAAGCCGTGCTTAAGTGAGTTACTGATGATGTCCAGGCTGAGCAGAAAACAACATATAAAAAGAGGACAAACTAAGAAGCAGGATCAACAGATGTGACATAAATTCTGTGTGCTGCTATCCTTGTGGACCTTCTTTTCCAGTACATGATGCTCCCAGACACAAGTCTTGCATCTGTTAAAGACCACCTACCCTAACGACAGCACCCGTGACTTACAGGTACGCACCAGCAGTTTGCAGAGCTAGGAGATTTGGAGTACAGTTACAGTTACCTCTATACCACAGATGTCCTACCTGACACATAACATAAACTGTACCACAAAGTCAACATGTTCAGTACGGGAAAAATTCATTTTTCCCCTTACCTGGTTTTCCACCAAGGAATAAATGGAAATCTGAGGGAAGAGTTCAAAGAAACTTATGCAACTATATATCATCTCAGAAGGTGCAGCAGACTACCTTTTGTAACTACTAAAACAGCAAATCTCATTTGTTCAAAATGGCATGTGTGACTATGATATGTTTTATACGAAGGTACTTTATTACACAACTTAATACTATTTAACGGTTAAAACTTCTGCACAGTATACATAACTGTATAACAAATGTACATAACATTTACTGTTGTCCATCATATTTAGCATTTCTCTGGAACTGCTATTTATTTTACAATCATTTTTTCTAATGAGTTTGTTCTATATTTGTATTGTAAATGACTTTATTTATATTCTATTTCTGAAACTTACAGCATAGACTTCTCTGTTTACAAGTCAACAGTCTTTTTTCTTATGGAAATTACCTTATCCCAAAACAAAGAAAAAAAATATGAACCTTTTAATTCTTGCAAATTATTTTCCTTGAGTTTGGGTTGTAACTGATGCCAATACAGAAAGGCACTAATAACCAGAATGCAGAGGCTACTGCCCAAACCCAATGGCAATTTTTCAGCTTGATGTTGTTAGAAAATGGATATTTTTCTTGCTCCCTCCTCATCCTTCCATACACATGCATTTATTTTGAGTCTGATCCAAAGTCTTTTTAAACCAATGAGAATCTGGATTAAGCCCATTCTAAACATATTAAAAGTAAATCAGATCTTGAAATTTCCTTCATGAAGGGAAGCATCCAATTTTGATAAAAGCAGTATTTGTAAAAGTCTCATACATCCTGTGAACAGAAGAAACAACCACAGTATTTTCCACAAAAGGCACATAGTTGTACAAATTTATGACTTTATCAAGTTATAAGGGACATGAGACTATTCAAAGAGAACAGCTAGCATTATACTTAATGATGAAAGGGTTTTTTTATCCTATAGTGAGAACTTACACTTCTGAAGATCTCTCTAAACAGATATTTCTTAAAGTAAAAGTTCACTCACGATGTAGAAGAGAAAGTAAGCAGAAGTAGACTACTGAAAATTACCTCAGCCTGTTAATTAATACAGCATTATTAAAGCTATATGAAGAAAGAAATTATAAACGTTAGAGTTCAGTGCTGGGAGACATGAACTCAGTCCAGAGGTTTCCTATCTATATTCGCAAACCACACAGTTCAGAGCGCTACCCACAGAAACCTGTGCAATTCCCAAGAGCATTGATTCCCTGTCAGCAGCGAACGAAATCACATCCCCTCCATATTCCCTGGCCCATAGAAGGTGAAAGCACCCTTCAATCTCTGTGAGGACAGATAGCCAGCAACTTCCCTAAAGTGGTACTTTTTTGTAGCTTCCCTCTCCCTTCCCCAAGTCACGACACAAAGCAGCCTGAAGTGTATTTCTTAGGGAAGAGACATAACACATACTGTTCTTAATCAGTTGCACTAAATAACTGAAGCACAAAAGGATTATGATCAACAATTTTTGAACAAAAGAAAGAGGTCCAGAGTACAGATGTAAAGGACTACAGTGAAAAAATAGGAATCATCAGATACCTGGAAATAATGTGAATTCCCCATGAATAAATTAAAAAGTCAGTAAATGTGTCACCAGAGAAATGCATCAACCAGGAAGGGGAAAAACAGATGTTCAAACATGTCAGTTCAGTTCTTTGGTTCCTATCCAACTCAAGCAGTGTCCATTTTCTCAGTGGGTTAAGCTATCTGGAGAACTGTCAGTCCCTAAGAAATATTTACTCTTCAGTGCCTTAAGAGAAATAGCTTAGGGAAATGTGCAGGATCTCTGATCACAGCTCAGGCAAGTCTTTGCTTTGGTTTTAGTATCCAGGTACCTAGGGTTGTCCTTCCATTTTTTTTTTCTTTTCTCAGTGCAAAGAATACTAACAGTCTGTGGCTGCGCATGACTAGCTAATATTAAAAAGGACTGAGATTTCTGCAAAGTGAATACCTAGCTCATTGTACCAAGGAGCGGTGTTATGACTAATAAGAAGCTTAGACTGAAGTTTCTAAAATTTAGATTTGTGTCTAAAAATAAGACTAGCTGCTAAGTCTTTCTTTAAAAAAAAAAAAAGCAACTTACTCCTCCCCCCACCAATGAATGCATTATAGATATACTCCTCTGGATCTGTCTTTAATTATTAATTACCATTCAGCTTTGCAGTGACTCTCATGGTTATTTCACACTGACAGACTAGAGAAAAGGGTCCATCCCACTTCAGCAAGGAGAGGGGTAGTGGATGGGCAAAAGTAAATGGGGGGTGGGGGTGGGGGTGGGGAATAATTAAGCCTCCAAGACAATCTGTTTGTTTTATAGCTTCAGAAGATTATGCTGTTTAAATTTTTATTTTTGACACCAAAGGAAAAGGACAGAAATAAAAAATTAAATAACTGCTTGTAGCTAAATTTTTCCTATCCAGGATGCTTAGCATTGAACAGCAAATCCGTGGAAATAGGTATTTCTTAAAGGAATTGCAACTACAACCTTAATTCCAGTAATGTTCAATACAATAAAGTATAATGGTCCTTCTATCAGGCAATGGCAGATAATGATCACAAAAGCTAAATGTTTTTGGCCTAAGTTCATAATGAATCCAAGTGGATAAAGGCTACAAGGTAAATGTTTACTAGGATGGCAGACAAAGTAATTATCTCCTGTACTAAAAAAGAAGAAAAATAAAATAAAAAAAACCCAAACAAATTAAAAAAAAACACCCAAAACCCTCACCCATTTTATTTACAAAAATAAAACTTGATTCCCAGTGGTGGTTCCTTCTTACTGTAAAGTGAATGTACTTAGGCATCTCAGCTTGTAAGGTGTTTTATAGTCTATCTTTTAGATTCACTAAAATGTTGTTTCTAGCTGCTAAGATGTAACAGTAGTCTAACTTACCCTAACATTGTTTGCCTTTTGTTGAAGATCCTATGACTGCTCCTGAAGGATTACGCATAAGAAATAGCTATTGTATTCTGATTTATTCTAAATGATTAATTTGTTATTTTGCTCTTGTATTGGGAAGGGGGGACAAAGACATAATTCTCACAGTCAAGATTGTTTGCCTATGACACAGGGGTAAGGACAAGATGGTCCCTCAATGAAGCAATAAGGCAGCAACAATCTGGGCAGTGGGAATGGCCCAAAACACAATCTTATTTCCTAAAAAGACTCTCTTTTTATAAAGAGGTGGTAAGCCAAAGATCTAGGTTCTCTGCATCCATTGTCTCAGGCACTGTCTCATCCCAGGCTGTGGCTCTCATGAACTCCCTGAAGGAACATATGCTTGTTACAGGGTGCATTCAGGCAGGTGGAACTCCAGCTAGAGCCAAGCACATGTCCAGGAGGAAAAGGGATCTCTCCTGAGCCCCTGCAGATTGATGCTGTGAGGCATCAGCTAATTATCATCTTGCTTGAGACTTGCAGCCATTATGAACACTCAAATGGCCCTCAAATTAAAGGAATAAACTGAAGGCATCTCAGATGTAGAGTCCAAAGCTAGAAAGGATCACCTGGTCCTTTCTGTCCAGCTTCCTCTCCTTCCCTTCCAAATCCAAATACAGATAACTCAGAAACGTGCTTAAAGCACATTGCTCAAAGTAGAGCTACATACATTTCAAAAAACATAACAACTCCTACATCTTCCCGTGGCAAAGAATCCCAGTATTTATTTATACAGACAGCCAGGTAATGGTAACCTCCTTCTAGACTATATTTGCCTGCCTTCAGTCTTTACCTATGGGATCTTGTCATGTCCTTGTATAGGAGATCAAAGGGCCTGACAAATATATTCTCCATATATAAGTACTTAAACACAGCAATCACGTTACCTCTTGACCTTTTCTCTTTGATAAGATTAATGACTGGCTTCCCTACAATTCACCTCATAAAGCTTATTTTCCAGCATCCAGGCCATTTTTTGTGGGTCCTCTCCCAACCCCTCACCCCTTATCCCCAAAGTATGTCCTTTAGAACTGAGGACACTTCTGAGGTGAGGGTACCAGGTCTGAACAGCAGTCACAACCAGAGGCAAAGCAAAGTTATTTTCCAATTTCTCCTGGATATATCCTTTATAAATAGCCCACAAACAGCCTACAGGAGCCTCATCACAGCTTTCCATGAATAGTGATTCTGGGATAAACCAGCATAGTGCTGCTGTTGGAGAGCTATGTTAAACATTTTGTTCTTCTTTCCCTAAAAGGGAAAGATCACTTGGCAAACACACCTCATAAAAATAGGGCATGCCTGGAGGGATTAAATGAATGCAGATACATACAAAAATAATCAGCATTTTTTCATCCACATCACCAGGTTCTCCCCAAGAATCCAAGAACTTTCCAAGGTCAGATATTATTCATCTCTCAGACTCCAAAGAGCTGTTTCTAATCTGTCTCCTCTTGTTTAGCCTCAGGCTTTGTAGACCTCCACCTACACCTCCAGCAATAATTATTCTAACTAGTCTCCGCTTCTCTGGGCTAATTTCCAGTAGAATACAACTGACTTTCTGTAGAAGAAAGAACAAGTTTGTCAAGAAAAAGTCTGCAATTGGAGACAATTAAAAAAATATTAAAGAGAGAACAATCTTCCAAGTTCAGTTCACAAATACAGATAGGAATTTCAGCATCAAGAACAAACCTCATGAGCCCTCTTTACCATACCAATTCAGTTTAAGTACAGTTTGAGCAAGCTGCCCCCTCCCAACAACCTTACATTGACTTCTGGGTTGCTGCTTCCCAAAGCAGCCTTCCACCCTGACAGTCTTACTTTTTTTTTTTTTTTTTTTTTAAAAAAAAAATCCTGATGCACGGCTCTTCATCTGGCTGTATTAATTTGGAACATTGTCATCTAATCAGTCATTTCAGATTATCCTTGCAACACCCTTCATTATTTTAGCAATTGTGGTGCCCTCTACAAACTTAAAAGCAAAATTTACATCAGTGTCCATATTAGTGACTGAAAATACAGAAATACTGACTATCACTGAGGTCAGAACTAAAGCCTGAAAACTAAGGTAATGAGTTTTCACATCGTGAATTAAGTCCCCACTGCTTCCCCGAGGGAGATTTCTTTTTTTTCCTGGCACTTGCCCGAAACAGACTGTTCTAGCTTGTGGAAAACCTGCTCTGACTTCTGTAGCTGACAAACCCTGCCTCGGATTGTAAACGCCCAAGATCCTTTTTTCAACACTAAGCTATCATTTGAATTCACAGCTTTTAAGGAAACACCATACATGCTAACTGTCATAATTACCCAACAGTGAAATGCCTACCAGGAAAAATAAATTTTATTCTCATAACACAATGGGTTACCTTCCTAACTGCAGAGCTGGAAAGAGTTAAAAAGGGAAACTTCACTGCATTACATCATGTTTAACATAAAGTGGCTCCAGGGATTCAGTTAGCTGGAAGGCTTGCACCTTGCTTGCTCCAATCAAAAGATACGCTCACTCATCTCTCCGTAACTGGCTTCTTCATCACCTCTTCAGGAAAATGAAGCTTTAGAATTTGCACTTAGTATCACCATTATAACCCAGCACTCTCTACCCTCCTCTCTTATCTCAAACTGGGTTTCTCTCCTATTGCTTTTTTCTCAGAACTGGAGTACAAAGTGCAAATGCAAGGATTTATGTAACTCATCCTTCCAGGTTGCATTCAGCTTCTTACGGCAACTTTGGCATACAAACTAAGAAGTCCCTTTACATCCAGGTAGTTGTGGGGATCCTACCATTGATATTTATCATTCAGCAGCTCCCTATCAACAGCTACATACAAAATCGAGAATGCTGTGTCTATTTTGGGGATCCTGCTGCAACAAAGACTGACAGACTGGAGTAAGTCCAGCAGAGGATCACAGTTAGAGAGCTGAAGCACATGACAGATAAGGAAAAGACCTCCATTTGTCTTAGGCATTGTCCATTAGGCAGCTTTCACTACCTAAAGAGAAGAAAGAGACAGGCTGTTCCCAGAGTTTGACAACAAGAGAAGAAAAACCACAAGCTGGAGGGTAAATTCCAGTGGGAGATAATATTTTCACTCTGAAAGTAGTTAAGTACTAGGACAGGTAGCTCAGCGAGGCTGAGGAATCTCTATCCTTGGAGATCTCAAAATGTGCCTGGACCAGGCCCTTGACAACTTCATCTCACTTTCATTATAAGCCCTATTTTGAGCAGGAGGGTGGGCAAGGTGACTTCTAGATGTCCCTTCCAACCTCAATTTTTCTGCAATTCTATGTCATGTTAACTGCTTTTAGAATGAATCTTATGTGCCTCAATATCTCATGTGAATATCGTATTTTAAGACAAAAGATTTATTGATTGATTTTCTAAGTCCAAAACATTTGAGGAAACCAAGTATATGTTAATAACATAACCTTTGTATGTGAAGTACACAAACTTCACACTTTGTAATGAAAACAAAGTTTGTATTCTCCTTTTAATAATGGCTTCATAAAAAGAGTTGATACATTATAAATTAGTCAAATATATTACTGTTATTACAGTTAGCTCTTCTCATTATGATAAGCAGACAGTAAAATTCTTTTTTCTCCAGAGATAAAGCAAGTTCAGAGATAGCATTTTTACTCAGACTTCACAATCTCTAACTTAGTTTCATGGCATAATCTGTGGGCAAAGTACTGAGTACGTTGCCAGGTTTCAGCTCTTTTGTACCTTTGTGGTTCATATCCTTTCTCTTTATCACAGTATGGCAGCAGAAACCCTATAGCTACAATAATTATAGCTTAACCTAAACCCATGAAAAACATTTAGTATTAATATACTCACTTACTAATGAATATGACTAAGACGAGTCTCTTCTTCCCCCAAAATTACTTTCTTTAGTACACTAATAGTGGTACCCAGTGATTTGGTCCTATTCTTTAAATAGGTTAGTGGCAGAGCTGGGATCAGAGCTGAAACCTTGTAAGTTACGCTGCCTTTACCACTAGGACATCCTCCCTTCACACATCTCAACCACTTTTTCCAGTGAGATACTGAAATTCATTTGTATATATGGCTAAATAAATCAATAAATATCAGCAATAGGCTTTAATAATTTGTGATATTAAACGTAATTAATCTAGGGGTATTTGTTACAGACTAGCAAGTATACTTTTAATTGTCATGCTCAGAATTGAGCGAATAATCTTCTTCAGAGAAGAAGCAAGACATTTTCACTTTTTTTCCCTAAGCACTGTTATATATGCTCTTTGCAAAGGAGGGGCACTATATACCAGTGGTAAACAAATGATCTTCCAATACAGAGTCTATAAAATGTTCTGAAATACTCTAGATGAAACGTTGCATTGAAATACAATGACACGTCATAAGCTGTCATTTTGGAGGTAAAACTATATGTTGCTGCAGTATGCCTTTCACTCAAATTTGTATAACGAAAAAGCAAGTGGAGAAAGGTAGTGGCAGAACAGCTCATTTTGACAAAGTACCCTGTAGCAACCATATCAATTAGGTTTGCATAGATCTCCAAGTGTGAGGCAGTTAATGAAACACTGATCATTTTCCCCAACTCTAACTTAGACATGTTAATTAAAAATTAGAGGAAATCATCATCATATAAAATGAGTTCACTGAGAGAGAGTATAAAAATACCTACCAGGCAGTGCTCTGTACATGAGACTTCTTTTCAACACTAATTAAAATGGATATTTCTGCACATGCAAGTCTACCCAATGAAACACAAATAGTGTGAGTTTAACATTTAATGATTTCTCCGTTAAAAAGACTTTCATTCAGGAATGCTATAATTTACTCTGATTAAGATCCACTTAATCATCATGTTTACTGCCTTTTTCTTCCTACATTTCCTTTTTCTAGCCAGCCAAACAAGTGGCAGTTTAAGATTTAAATTCTGACCTCTTAAGTCTTTATCTATTGCATTTCCCAACTCCTGTCTTTATTTTCCTCCTTGTACCACAGATGATCTAGCTGAGAATCTTATACAGATGACAAAATGAGCTGCTTCCACTGGCGAATAAAACACAGAGGAGTACAGCTTCACCCCACAGCAGAGGAATTCCACCCAGCAGCAGGATGAGTTCAGTTCAGCTGCACAAGTGCAAAGAAGTGGGGTTACAGAAAGCTTTGCAGAGGGAGGGGTGAAAAGACGGGTGAAAGGGAATAAGGATAAGAGGGAAACTGCTCTGGAAGCTCACATCCTGAACACGGAAAAAACAGATTGAGTTTTTCTGATGGTAATTTTTCAGCCTCTTAAGGAAGTCTCCTTCACCTTAACTCCCCATGTGCACAGTAAAGAGACAATAATTCTTTGTTTTCCTCACATTGTTCTTGGTTTGATAAAAATGTATAGTCTTAGAGACAAATGCTTTCTCTCACAGTGGGATGAAATTCTGACCTTGACTAAGATCTTAAGGAAATATATAATGGTTAGTCAAATTAAAGGATGCAACATCAAGCACTCCATAGACTGGAAATGCTAGGTTTAAAACCACTATGTCTTTGTCATCTCCTGTCTTTCTCCTGTCAGTCTCTTCCCAGATAGCCCTGGTTCCCAGTCTACCATGGGAATCTCTTATTACCCAAATCAGCTTCTCATGCCTGTGTATTCACAAGCAATGCTGCTAACTTAGAGGGGACTATTTTTAGCTAGGGTGCCTGGTTTCCCAGAGCGACCAGGGCTATAGCTGCAAAGCATGTCTTTCACATCTCCTACCACAATGAGGTGGAGCAGCCAGAATGGGCAGCTATAGCAGGATGAGTGAGAGGGATCTGCCCTGAGCACTTGCTTGGCTCTAAGATAACATTAACTCTTTTGAACACATTCACTTAAATGAAAAATTTAACAGACTGCAAAGACAAGACTGAATCTATACCCTACACTCATAATAAAATGGTTAAACCTCTTTTATTAAGATGTACATGAGTGGATGAACAAGGGGAAATGAGTCACTTTTCTTTTTGAGCTCAGAGAGATTTCTGTTAAATCCATCCTGCTACTGCAGCAGAAGTGGAAGGAGTCTGGGCTAGTAGCCCACTATGAAGAAGAAAGAAGATAATGGTGTATTGTGAAAACCACAATGAAGGCTAATGGCCAAAACTGTCATGAATTGCTGTCTTAATCAATGCTGCTGATAAAAAAAAAAAAAAAAGCCACTGACAAAGTATTTTTATTGTTAAAGTGCACACAAACACACAGAGAAGACCTAAGAACCTTTCAGAGCAAAAGGACCAATAGCTTAAGAGAGAAGAAGAAAAAAAAAAAAAAAAAAAAAAAGAAAAGCAACACAGCTGCAGCAAGTGGCCACAACTCACTGCAACAAGCGTGGACTTGTTCAGCTGTGTGAGCAATACTTTCCGAGCCTGAATGGTGACTTTCTCAATACTCATCATAAACTTAAAATGACCCTTTCCTACCACCCTGTGCAGGGTGCTCAAAGGGGGCAGGAATCATGACCTTTAGGAAGCACAGAAACACAGGCTTCTATTTAACAAAGGGAGTTTAATATATCAGTTGTGCCACAGCAGGGACAGGCAAGTTCACATAGTTCACTACTGCACAAGACTTTCCCTCAACACAAAAAACTCACTCTAAGTGTGCAGGATTCCCAGAAGCTGAATCCCACCCAGCCAACACTCTGCAACAGCCCAAAGAGGAGTCAATTAGGAAGAACCAAGCCTGTAGTTCCAGCACAGAAACCATGATTCAGCAAATCACCCAGGCACATACCAAGAATTCACTGAATTAGGGCTCTACTTCTAAAGCTCATTTTCTAAAGGACAATTGTGTTGCTGACCTAGACAGCAACTATTCGTTCCAAACCAGCTTTGATTCCATTTACACCATGGGCTAGTGAACATCATTGATCAGCTGCAATTTAGAATTAAAGGCATAATGCATTGCAACAAGGGTGGGTTTTTTATTAGCCTGTTTTTTTAATTCTGATACTCCTATTGCAGGAGTCAATTCTTCAAATGTGACTGAATATTAATGTAATAAAGAAGAGTGCCATTTAACTGATGCTCAACTTAGATTCCTTTCACAACACACAAGAATTTTTTATGTGATCTCCTACATGCCTGTAACGCTTTGGAAGCTACCAATATTTCAAATCTATTTATAGTGTTAAAGTGTAATTGGATAAGCTGTGAGGTTGTTTCTGTCATGCTTCTGTAAATATCAGAGGTATCATGGACTTTTTAATAAAAATAATAAAATAAAAAACCCAAGACACTTCATTTCAGCTTCTAATTCTCGCCCCTACAAGGATGACTGTATGTTCATTACACCAATGAATTTCTGCTTTCGAGAATGTCTCGGTGCGAAAGAAAAGACTGGCAGTTGCAGTTAGGATAAAATACTTCCCACAAAACCAAAATTGGCTGGTCTGATTCTTTCTTCTTTCCTTCTCTACAGACTCAGTCACGTTATATGAATATCTCCTGTTACATGAATGTGATCATTTAAACAGTCCATTATGATGCATCAGAATAAGTCCCATTAGATTCTACATGAATATATCAAAAACCCTATACCTTGTTAAAGCTGCATCTCCTTTTCTGAACCAGATCATTTCATTTTAAGAAAGCACCGAAAGTTTGAAAAAAAAACTTTAAAAAGTCATTTGTCCACAAGCCATTCAGCATAACTATAGATTATATTTTAAAAGAATCTCAAATAATATGGTACATTCTACTGCTGCAACATCTGGTAACTACATAGTGCTGTAAGTCACACTAGAAAAAAACTAACAATAGCCTGTCTCCAAGAGGATAATGTCAGATACGTTAAAGCAAGAAGTCTCCCCTTAATAGTTATAACTTTGCAATAGTACACCGCACCATGAAAAGGAGTCCTTCCTCTACTCACCCTTCAAGACCAATTTACATCCCTAAGACAATGCTCTGGTAGTTGATATAGTTTCAGCCTAGAAAGTGAACTCATTTTGTAAAGAATAAGCCTTAAAATGTAAACAAATTATCTGCACCAGTGAGATCCTGCTGTGGACATCTATCTCACAGAGATGACTTTCTAGCAATTTCTTCCACAGACTGTAAAATTATCACCTGTTGAAATTATGCTTCATTGCAACAGATAAGGATTTGGAATTGAGAGTATTCACTAGTTTAAACAGCTCTTAAAACTGCTCAAATAATGTGCACCAATTAATAACCAGATTTTACTCACAAAAGTCAGTATAACATGCACTTCTGTTATTTTTTCCTTTTGGTGGAAAATTGTATTTCCAAGCATTCCTTTCTTTTATGGACATACCTATCACAGTGCTAGACTACAAGCATTGTCCTTAAAACAGCAAATTATACTGCTGATAATGTGAAGGAAAAACTCATTTTATTATAATCCCCTTCTCTCACTTCTGAAAAGAAGAAAAAAAAACAGGAACAAGCTCAAGATAAGAGTAAAATTTAGTGAAAAAAAATTTAAACCTAAGAAAAAAAATAAAGTATTCAGCTATATGCCTAGTTGTGCTTCATTTGCAGTTGATTTAATTTAATGGCATTGCATGCAGGTGACACATTGTTAGCCAAGATCAGACTCCTTATTTTAAATCTAAAATTAAGATGATCTAAGTCCGATTCCTGGTTAAGAAAAACTACAGTACTACTGTGTGCAAAGCCTTCTTGTGGTAAGGTTTCAAAAGCAGTCAAGGACATTTAACCACTCATTTTCTTTCAAAGTTTCACCACTGGCTTTACATAAATAGCTGTAGAATTGAAGTTAGGCTGTAGTTTGACACTACAGCAGAGCTACCCCTCAAGCTCCCAAAAACCACCAAAGCACTGTTTCAGTATTTACCCACCCTGAAAGTTCAAACCTGATGAGCAAGCTCTGAAAAGTTGATTTTCTATTGTCAAGCTTTATGTTGGCTCACTTATTATCCACCTGCACTGTTCCAATCACCCTATAGATCAGGTAACACCTGTCTTTCATGGATTTCACGCTGTGCTGCCTGGCTAACTCAACAGCACTATTCCAGATCACATTTGGCCTGCTGGATGGTGAAAGAGCGCCTGGCCTAGAATTAAAGATCATGGAGTTGGACTCTTATTTCTGATTCACACCAACCTTGGAGAAGCAACAGGCTTCAGGAGAGGACAGAGCAACAGCGTGCTGGCCAGCACGCTTCTGTCCGGTGGGACTGCACAGCCTAGGGATTAAGGGAAAAAGAGGGTGTGGGGCCATACCCAGAGCCCACGGGAAAACTTTCCCCCAGGACTGTGCGCTGAGGCCACCCAAGTCACAGGCATCCAAAGGCAGTCAGAGGTCAGAGCCCACTCACTACTATGCAGCTCCAGCAATGAAAATTTTCTTACCTAAAGCAGGCACAGGGACAGAGTAACAGCCTCACAGCAATCTGCTCATACTGCAGAGCAACAAACATGGTGAATTCACGCCCCAGCCGTCCTCGACTGAGCACAGTTGTACAGGTGTAATTCTGACCAGACCAGTCATTACCAAATTGCAGCATTACCAAATCCAGCTGTGTATTTCAGATGACATCCAAGTTATTTGCCATTCAGTGGAAAAGATCGAGACACAATGCCAGACCCCATTTCTGGATCCAATGTAGCGGTGTTATAAGCTCATAACAAATATCCCTGGCATTTAAATTTCTTTTTTTCTTAAGACCTCGACAGCAGTAATGGCAGCTTTCTGAGTCAATAACAAACTTATGTGAACTGTTAATGCATGTAAGGGGAGAGAGCATAATCTCCATAGGAGATAAAGGAAGTAAGTTTAGTGTAACAACGTTTGTTGTCACTTTTGTTTCCCTGGAGGACCACTTCCATTGCAAAACATATTTTAGTTTACCAATTAGCAGAACGCTTAAAACAACTGAGATATAAATGATTCCTTTTTACAGAATATTTTGAGTAAAATCAATTCCACAACCATTCCCCTATGCCTTACCACTGAGGTGACTGACCATGACTTGTCCTCCCCTCAGTTGGCAAGACGCGCAGCAGCGACAACAGCAAACTCTGTGCCTGAGTGCTAGATTGAGGTGGACAGGGCCTTCCTGGAGTCAGGGAAACCTGACCAACAGCCAAGTAATCCCCCAGGAGCCAGCAGCTCTTGCAAAAAAGGCTGACACAGCTCAGACCTGGCCAGGAGCAGCCACGGCAGATTTACACAGCCCTGGGGAGGGCTGGCAGCCATGGCGTGGTGCAGCAGGGCATGCAGGGAGGGCCTGGCACCCCATCTGCAGGCCCACAGCCCAGGGAAGTGCTCTAGGCCTCTGCCAGGGTGGTGGGCACTCGTCTCAGAGTTAAAACCAGTGTTTCTACAGAGAAAGCCCATGACATGTTTGATGCATCCACCCACTTGGAACTGGTAAGAAAGGAAACTTCAGTCCAGGCAGCAGGTTGCAACGAGTGCCCAGAGCCTTCTCCTGGAGAGAAGGTAAGTGCCCGCCTCAGGTGTGCGCAGGCTGATGGTCTGTTACCTCAGGTGGCCGCGTTGCAGGGAACAGCTAAAAGGCTGTGCAGTATTAGAGGGGTCAAGATGGAGATAGAGAGGTGGTTACAGACCCATGATCCTGTAGTGGGCACCACAGAGAATGAGGCAGCTTAGACCCTAGTGACCCACAAAAAAGGACTCTGCTTCAGTCTCCATCCTCCAGCATCACAAACAGGAACAGATACGAAGCTTTAATGGCAATAGATTCCCACGAGCAAGGTCTGCATGGAGAAACTACACCAGCAGCACGGCATAGTCACTGCAGAAAGAAACGTTGAGTGCTTGTAGTGGGTGACTCTCCGTTGAGGGGCCCTGAGGCACCACTTGCCTGCCGGCCTGGCAGAGAGTCACGAGAGGGACGCTGCCTGCCGGGAGCTACGGGCCAAGCTGCTGCCGAGATGGTGCCACAGCTTGCAAAGAGCACAGGCTGCTCTCCACTGCTACACCTTCACATGGGCACTAATGACACCGCAAGCCAGAACCTGGGCAGAAGCAAGGCAAACTATAAAGCCCTGCGGGTGCAAGTGCAAAACTTTGGTACCCAAGTTATTTTTTCTTCTATTCTACCAGGAAGAGGAAAGGGTGCCGCCAGAAATAAAGGTATAATGCCAGTCAACTTCTGGTTTCCTGGCTGGTGCCATTGTGAAAGTTTTAGCTTCTGTGACAAGACGACATTCTTTGACTATAGCCTGTTAGGGAGGGATGGGGTCCACCTCCCTAGAAGAGGCAAGAGAACCTTTGGCAGCAAGCTGGCCAGCTTGGTGAGGCAGGATTTAAAGTGAAGGACTTGGGGAGCAGGGTCCAAAATGGCAATGCTCGTGCCACTGCATCCAGCTGGGGAATATGCCAGGCCAAGCAGAGCAGTGACAGATGTTCATTAGCTGCCTCCCAAAATGAGTACCAGAAGGCCAACCACCTCAAGGGGATGTGTGGCTGTGGTTGATCCTCTTGCACCCCTCTGCAGAAGCCTGCATGCTCAATTACCTCTCTGAAATCCCTGTACACCAACACACAGCATGGGGAACTACAGCAACCCGCTGTAGGAGAACCTGCTTTAGCAGGGTGTTGGACTAGATGGATCTCCAGAGGCCCCTTCCAACCCTAATCATTCTGTAATTCTGTGATTCCAAAACCAAAAGTTTCTGTATCCAGCTGATTTCCATGGTCCTGCAAAAAATGATAGTGACTGAGTCACATCGCTTATTCCAGTGATGAGCTAAGTGGCTTGCTAATATAAAGATTGCCTTACTCCTACTACGGAGTTTTTCATGTTAGGATCACATAGTTTTTTTGCTAATAAGTAAATAAGCTTCACCAAAACCTTCCCTAGTTACTTTAGATGAAATATATGATTCATCATTAGAAAAAAATTTCCTAAAGATCTTCCTTCAACAGCCACTACCAGACTCAAATACTCTCTGTTTCAGAGACATACGTGAACTAAAGCAGCATCTCCATTCTTGATAGATACCAAAACAGTGCCTCAGGCTATACACTATTACACAGCCCTGCAATACGCACACCTGTCTGATGGTTTGTGGGTTTTTTTAATTGCTGTAAAGAACAGGGAGAATTGTTTTTACTAGGATTGGTTAGTTGATTTTTTTGATGATCCACACATTTGTTTTTCCCACAAACCCAAACATGAATCACAACTCTAAATGCTATTAAGTAGATAAGATACTAACACTAAGAAGCAATAAACTGGAAACATCAAGAGAATCAAAAATACTTGCAAAATACATATAAAATACAAACAAACACTGTAAGTTAGGTTCTAGAATCATTTACACATGACCAGAAAACAAAAAAACTACTCAGAAAATTTGAAAGGTTTTCTTACTATTTACTAAGAAAGATATATCTATCAAAAATCTTTATACTATTGTTCAATAAGAAGAGATGTTCATATGTCCATTGTCAGAGCTTTATCAGCTTGGTGCAAAACAAACTGAGATATTACTTGGGGTGGTTTTCTTCATATATCACTAATGAATCGTGGTGGTTTAAAAGCAACATAAGATTAGGAACAGATGTATTAAGCATCCAGGGATGTTAACACCAGGTAATGTAGTGGACATTTGTGACAGCACTACAACTGAGCCTATATCTCAGCAGCCCTCTCACTAAACCCAGCCTGCCATAATATCACTGCTCCACTGCTTTAAAATTTAAGGGAACCAGAAAAGAACTCCTCCACAAATTACCATGGTTCCCTAAAGAGATACCACCATAAAACCACACAAACAGTCAGGTTTTCATTTAGCATGGTGCTTGAGAAATGCGTCTCCACTCTGTACTCAGCACAATGGCCTTTGACAGACTTTACACGGTGAGGCAAAAAATAACCCTACACACAAGAGCTGCTTGCAGTGGGGTCAGAACAATTCATCGAGACAGTGACAAGCACCTGCTGGTCACTGTAAGGCTGGGACAACGTGACGAAGGTGCAAAGTGCTGGCAACTCTGTCAATTATGCCCAGACGTGGTCAAATTATTCAAGCTGCCAATTAACCGTAGAGGGTTATGGATGTAGCTCTCCGCAGAGCACGCTAAGGTTTATTAGCTCAGGTGCAGCAACAACTCATTTTGCTGCTTCTTGCCCAAGTTTTGTCTTGAAGCAGAACAGAGGTATTTTATGTTCACAGCCTGAGCTAATTGGCCTTTTCAGAAACCCAGGGAGCTCAGTACAGTGATTCAAGGGTCTTTAAATTGTACTCCAAGCATATCCTGGATGAGGTACATTATCCAAAGCCTACGTCAACCTCCCAGTACCCTCGATAATGGAAAAATGACTACAACCATGATCTTTTGACTTATAATTCAAGGATCTAACCACTATACCAAGTGATGAGAAAGGCTGCCTAGGGCCTTTATACTGCTACAGATTCTCAGAAAAGTAAATTAAATAAAACACAGGCACAAACACAACATGCACAGGAATCCTGACCTTTGCATGAAGGATACATTTGCACTGTCCATTTAAACATAGGTGAGAATACTGATCGGACATAGCTTTTCCAAAAAGAAAACAAATTTATATCTTCCCATTTCCAAAGCTTCACTTCCATTTCCAAAGCACTTCAAACAGCTACAATTAGTGTTTAACCCTCTTGTCTCTTTTGTTCTGGTTTTAATTCATATCATCTGAAGGTGTCACCAGAGCTTGTTATTTACTGGCTACTTAGGTACATTTTACTTGATTCCCATTCTATTTATGCAACACAGACCTCTCATACCACACTCCTGAAAACAGTATCTGAGCACATTACAGAATATTAAACTGTGATTAAAACCTGCTATGTATGAGGCCTTGTTCAAGCTTCCTTCAGCCAGAATTCTGCATGGCACCAAGAATTTTATTTGAGAGCTTAAAAAAAATAACACATTTAAGCTGCTGTGTGTTTGCTTTTAAAAAGGGAAGCAGGAAAAGTATGCCTTGTACAGGGAAAAGAAGTTGATGAGCTTTGCAATGGTTCAATATTATACAGAAAGATATTTCCACAGCCTGCCACATTACCCCATGCTGCTAGATAAGAGTAGCTGTGCCCTAGTGCACAAATCAACAAACATCTTTAGCCAAAGGATTTCCCCCACTATTATGACAGGGGATGCTTCTGTCCACCCTCCTTGGTCAAATCCCTCCAGGGCACTGCCTTTATCTAAAGTCTGAGGCAACTGATGTTAATGTTCATTAGTGTTGAGACTTGTGACTGCATCAAATCCTCTACAATGGATTCATTTGCCTTCCTGCGCCTGAGTTATGTCATCCAATCCACTGAAACTCATCTATCAGATAAGTAAAATTTACTCTGGTGTTACCTTTCCACTTTATAACTATTATAACCTGTAAGCCTGGTAACCCTAGCAATGAAAGCCATCATACCAATGAGGTTAAAGTTAAAAAAAAAACCCACAAACAACTCAAAAAAACCAACTAAGTGTCCATGCATGATTCAGCAATTGAGAATCCAATCTAAGCCATAAATTTTTTTTTTCCTTTTTTTTTTTTTTTTTTTTTTTCCATCTCCCCTCCCTCAAGTGCAACAAATAAAGTCCCTGGCCTCAGGATTTTTTCCTGGGGGACATATCCTTGAAGTTGAGTCTCAACTGAGAAACAGCATCACTCATCTATGATAACACAACAAATGAGGACATTTCCATCAAGTTGACAAAGATGCATAACTTAAAAATTCATGTTCAAATTATCAACAAATGAAAGTTAATGATGGATCAAATTTGGCAGAACTACTCTAACATGTAACACAATTTGGTCCTCAGCTATAAGATGTGAAATTTAAGTGATAAATGTTTGCTGGAGACCTTTTCAAGATAATTGACATGCTATGGTGCATTAATATTTCTTTCATTAGTATCAATCTGGAGTGCTCATCTGTTGGCAGAAGGCCAAGTGCATTGTGTAAAAAATACCCCTACCACAAGAGTCTTCTACTTGAAAAACAAATGACTTGGGAAAGAAATTGTTTTTACTATTAGTCAGATAGTATTAAGAATTTGTTTCTCAACTTTGGTTCTTCACTGTCAATCCTTTTGTATCCTTATCTTTTACAGAAATTATAACACCAGGAATTAAATTATTTATTATTTTAAGTACTTAATTTCTGTCTGAGGTCAGTTTTTTTGATATGAATATGACCCGAGTATCACCTGCAGTTCCTTTCACAGATCACAAAAAGATTTTGGGAAGTCAGGTTTTTGTAGCAATTGTGATATAAGTCTATTGATTATTTTCAGAGTAATTCAGTTAGCTTTATCATTTTTTTTAGCTGTTCTAAGAAATATACTTGTAGTCTTCCCTTACCAGGCTCCTCTACTGTACAGGAAGTCTTGGTAAGAGAGAGCATGAAATAGAATCATAGGTCTCTGTGGGCTTCATCCAGACTGCTGCTGCAACGATATCATCTCCTCTCCATTTTTCCTCATAATTGCTCCATCTGAAAGCCAGCATTCACTCATCGTGAACTCCTCATGCTCATTCTCAACATAATCAGCATCATCTACCTTTCAGCTCTACCGAGCACTTCTAACTTGTCACAGACAATTTGGCCATAAGATTCTCCTAGTAAACGCTTTAAGAAAGTTAGATTTGTCAGGGTCCTGAGAGCACCAATATGTCTTACTTGCCCAGAGCAGCCTTACCTTGTATCCCAAGCCATGAACCCTGCACCCTCTTGTCCACAGACTGGGATCTTCTTTTCAGCTCTGGCACAGGGTCCTGGCCTGAGCTATGCCGGCCGTAGGTGTGTCTGTTCTCACTCCCATTCCCTGATGTTACTGAGTTGTTGCTTGGATCTCCTGGCTTGAACTTGGACCTTACTTGTTATCTTGCTTGAAATTAGGGAAATACTCAATTTAAATCATATTTAATCTGTTTGCTATTCCCACATCAAATTTAAAAATCAAGAAAAAAATCAAAAGTTTTAAAATTTTCAGTCACTGGTTGACCTGCTCTGCCTAGCTTGTTCTACAATATTCTTCCAGGTTCTGAGAGGTGGTTACAGCATATGCTAGCAGCTGACGTGTAGAGACAGCACCACAGTTCAATTAATGCTAAAAAGCTAACTTTTATACCGATCACTGGCATGAAGTCAAATATGTACAAAAGAGAAAAGTGGATTCCCCTGAGCCAGACAAGTCTTGAATTCACGGCGTCAATAAAAAGAACAGAAAAAGAAGAAAGAAATGCAGTTGTCCCTTGTGTCATCAGATAGGAGTTAAAAAGCACAAGACCCTTTTCACCCTGCACAATCACAGTTCACTTCTCTTTGAAAAGATCTAAAGATCTTTCGCGAGAGAAAATACATCTATTTTCTGCTATTACAACCACAGTAGAGTGATCCTCGCATGGGTTTTATGCCCACACACAGGCAGCTATAAGCTGATAGTAAAGCAAGCAGCTGCTACCCAGGAACAGCAGTACAAATAAAAAAAGACAACACCATTGGGTAAGTTTCTGGCTGCCAAAACAAATAGCTGCTAATGGTGTGGTGCAGGTACTGCTTTGGGACCCAACTGATGCCAACTATTTCAGCCACAGAAACTTCCACTATCTGGAATAGGTGCGTGAGAAGCCAAGATTTTTCTATCACCAATCCATAGCATCACATATGGATTTCAAGGGAATGATAGTAGAGTAAACCTGGAGGAGACTTAATTACTTCTACCACAGAAAGAAGGGGTTTTTTTCCCCATGAGAATACAGAACTGAACTAATGGCCTGGCAGAACAAGCTAAACAAGCAGGCAGCAAGTGGAAGTGCAAACGAAGATTACGCTAAACGCACGTGGGATAGAATTCATACAAGAAGAGAGCCTAAATTAGAAAGAAAATGGGGTAGAATAGTGTATATATAGAGATGAAAAAGACATTAATGAATAAGAGTATATTATGCATTCCTTCCTGGTTATACAAATATTATTGCCACCCTGCTTAATTCGTGTATAATTCCATGAAGTACAAATTCATCCCAGGATTCACACACATCCATCTTCTTCATTTCCCATTTCTCCTTCCGTTATTATCCACTAAAATACAAACAGATCACTTGCTTGCAGCCACACAGATCCCTTCCTTTTCCTGACTTTCCTGAATGTTTTCTATATGCATCCTCCCCTCCTCAGTTTTTACCTGTTTGGAAATCCAGTAATCCCACCTGGAAGCTTTTCCTTTTTACCTTATTCTGTAATTATTTTTTTCCTGCTGCTTAGAAACTCCAGCAGTCTGTCTCATTCTACAGAGTGCTTGGGATATGATCTGCATCAGAAAAGGCATCATTCATCTGTACGAGTGATTCCTGAGCAGAAAGACATTTGATAATACTGACCTTTGAACTGAGGCTGCTTAGGACTACACATCTCATAAAACATACCAAATTCCACATATGCTGATGATTGAGGTTATGGTGGCAGTGCCATAGCACAGGAGGGAGAACAAAATGCAGAGGGAGTTAGACCACATAATCAATGGGAATATTGCATCAAAAGACTAACGAGCCAAATGCACACCCGTCTCTGATCACAGCAGCCCTCAAAGGGATGTAAAGGGAGGTACAGAGAGAGGAGGAAGCAATATAGAAATGTCCAGCACAATTTGCAACCCCACAGAAACAACTTGATCCTTACAGAAAATTCAGCCACCACATGAACTTTGTCATAGGTAGAGAAACAAAGGGAACATTGATCAGCTAATACTGCTTTATGGTTTCTTTCTGTTACATATATCACAGAAACAGCAAACTGTCTCAGCTAGGGTACAGTCGCCATTAAGTCACATTACAGAGACTTGGCTCAGCTGGATTTCTCATATTGGATTTCAGTAGCATCTTGCTCAACATAAACACCTACCGTGGCTGACAGGCTGCTTTTCATAAGTGTGTAAATTCCACTTGGTTGAGTGCAGCTGCTCTTGATTTGGTCAAGGTGAACAGCCTGTGCTTCTCTGGCTTAGTGACCCATAACAAAACTAAATAAAAGTTTTGTAAGGCTTTGATATAGAGCAATGTTCAGTGGGGGGTACCAATAAAGCAGAAGGAACCTTCATTAGTCCTATGGGGGAAAAGGTTATATTTATTCTGGTTTCCATCAGATAGTGGAAAAAATAGACCAAAAATATAGGAATTCCAATCCTTGAGTAAGAGCATCTGTGGAAACAAAGACTGAAGCAGGGGCGGGGCAGGGTGTGTGGAATTAAATGGCCTCATGTTCATGTACCTCTGAAGTACAATAATTTGAGACAGGAAACTGGTATCACTATAGCAACCAACATAGTGTCATGAGTGACTGGAAGAAATTTTTAAACCTACAGGGGTAGGAAACTACGGATGCCCAGCACTCGACAGGAACATTTTCTTTATAGTTAAGCAACAAAATCAAATCAACCATATATTACATTGAATTTCTAATATATTTTTCCTCAAATTTGGCATTATGCAGCTTTGTCATGTATAATTAGTAAGGAGTCTAATTATAGATCACAGATGGTGAATTCTTCAACTGGAATACAAAAAGACTACTTTTATTCAGCCAGCATCTTACTTCAGTAAGTCTGTAGGCATGATATCCAGATGTAAATAAAGTTTAAGGTGCCAAAACATATCCCCTGAAGGAATGATTTGCAGGAGCCATCAGGAAAAAAAAGCTTGCAGTAATAAGACCAAATTTATATGCAATCCCAGTATGAGGTACATACAGGTATTAGCCTTGTGCAATAGGTTGGAAATTTCTCTTCCAAACCACTGGCAAGAAAGGCAAGAAAACAGTTACAGTTCCTCCGGTCAGTCAAATTCCCAGTTAGTGTTGAAAGTCCAATCAAGGGTAAGGAAAATTGTCCTAAATGCAAGAAAACAATGATGGGCCTCTAACAACAGGTTGGGAGTTCAGAAGTGTTGTGATGAAAAAAAGGAAATAACTGATCTTCAAATTGATGGGGAAGGATGAAAGCAATCTGAAAGCATGCAAAAATAAATAGGAATGACAGGGAAAATGGTCAGGATGTCAGATGGCAAGTACTATGGAGCCCTGTGTCTCCTCTATAATTGTTATGTATATTCTGCATTTGATTTACCTGGAGCCATTTAAATGCAAAGATTTTCTGAGAACACAGTGAACCTAAAGTTTGGTACAAGATAGGTAAAGAGAAAGATCTATTTTGCTGTTGTTGTTTAAGCCGTCCCCTAACTTTAACAGGCCATTAGTTTTCATGATGATAATGCACATAAGGTCTCTAATTAAACCCACTATGCTAGATGCTGCACAAACACCAAGCCCAAAAGATCCCTGCTCCAAAGAACTTACAGGTCTAGATAATCCCATATAAAGTGTATATACAGCACATATAACAGTATTGCAGGACCCTAAAGCCAGTGTGCCTAACCTATGAAATGAGGTGGCATGAAGAGGAAGGAAGAGGAAATTCATTTTACATATATATTTTACAAGGAAATTTACATTTTACATGTAAATAACTTCGGATTGCTCAGTCTTGTCTTAGTCAAAAAATGTGCGTTTTCAGACACAGCAACATCTCCAGCTGAAAAGCCAAGCCAGCCTTTCCCATACTGGCCATGAAATAGACAGCCAAGGGACAGCAGCTCTTGTCAACTGTCTTCAGGGGCCCAGGAAAGCCACCAAACTTGTACATCCACATGGAGGATAAGGCACATCGTTCATCTTCTAAGATATGGATACAACTGGAAAAATGAGTCAGAAACTCTGGAAGACTAAGTACACGTTTCTTTCTTGCATCATAAGCAATTACTCCAGCATACTAATAGCCTGAACAAAACAACACCCCTTTAAAAGGGTAACCTCAAGATCAAATACTGTGCCCAGTGGCGAGCTGGCATAGCAGTGTTTGCCAGGCCTTCTCAGAAGTCTGACCAGCCAAAGAGAGTGTGTAATTACAGAAAGAAAGAAGAAAAAAGAAAAAGAAAACTCTCTAATATCATAAACTGCAAACACTGTAAACACCAGAATGGGGAACTGGAGGGGAAAACTGTCCAAAAACAAGGAGTGATGGAGATTCTTGATAGCAAAAAAACAGTAGTGGCTCAAAAATCCCAGTTTACACAGAATTTTGAAAACTGTACTTCTCCACACTTACCAAATGTAGACAGCCGACAGGATCAGGCAACTGTAGCATTCACTGGCACAGAAAGTGTTATTTTAGTAACAGAAAAGATAGGTTTACAACTGACAGGCAGAGCTGATTAATTTCTTTGTACACAACCCCTACAATATAAACAGAAGGGAGGCTTCGACAACTACAGTAGGAGTTTAAAATTAAAACAAAACCAAAAAATTAGGACAGACATTTCTGCTACAGGCAGGAAGATTCTGCATGCTGTATTCAGATGAGACTGTTGCACACTAAGTCTTGTAGCAGTTAAGAAAGTGAAATGGAGAAAATAAAGATGATGAAGAGAGACTGTCTGAAATGAAAAGCTGGAAAGAATCTGTGAGACAGAGTGTTTTTTGCAAATACTGCAGTCATGAGACAGGTCACATTGTTAAGCCTGCAAAGCCCAAGACAGCACTGAAATAGTTTTCTACTCTCCTGATTATGATATTTTCTTAGAGCACCAAATATCTTTCATTATCATTATGGTTTACATGATTTCAGCTTGAAAATAATCAGAATCAGAACAGAGGATTCCTAGCAGGAGAATACAGAATGCTGTAGAAACTACTAAGAATCCTTCTTAAAATGTGCGTGTCTTGGCCAAGATGTGGTGAGAAGTATTTGTGCTCCTTTTACTGTCCTAGTTAGGAGAAAGATTCTAAAAGCGATATGAAATTAAGTGCTTATGTTTTACAGTGCTGTTCTGATTAGAAAAGTAGGGGGAGTATCTGAAAACTCAGTATTTTTATCACCACATATTTACCACACCTGATGTTATGAATACTACATCTGATAGTATCATCACGAGTTTTATGGTTACTGCAAATATTCCTAATCCTTAATGACTTTAGGTTATGCAAAATGATATTTAAATTGCAAGACAGATAACCCCAGAGATAAAGGGTAACCAAACCTGCTCCAGCAGGAGTGTGCTACAGGACTAGATCTTCCAGCTATTCTTTCTCCTGATGATAGAACAGTTTGGGTTGGAAGGGACCTTCAGGATCATCTGCTTCCAAACCCTCTGCCATGGGCCAGGACACCTTCTACTAGATGAGGTTGCCCAAACACCCACGCAACCTGGCCTTGAACACTTCCAGGGGTGATCTAAATTTGTTTTAATGGAGCTTTGCATTTCCACTACAGGTAACTGCAAACCTTAGTGACAAATGAAACTACAAGGAGTTTAAGAGACTCAAAAAAAAATTTTTTTTCAAATTTAATCAGTGTGGATCCATTTCCACTTCAAATGTCTGAGCCACATTACATTATTGAAATGAGAATTTTAATAAGGTTACAGTTTTGCTTCTGTCTCATTAGTGTTATGACTAATTGCAATGACTGATATGTATTGTAAATATTAATATAAGACACTTACTTCAGGGTTATGTTCAGGCCAAACCGTGATTCAAATCTACTCTTTACTACATTTAATTGTGTTTCTCTGATACATCATTCAGCTATCAGATGTACATAGGATGTGCTATGTCTTGAATTACTTAGAGCTGCTAAGGAATTCCAGTAAATTTGAGGTTCTCCTTTCCCCTGGAAAAGCAGGTATTTCCTACCAAGGTAAAATCAGTCCCAACTGCCTACTTTGTAAAGTGAGGTACAGAGAAAGATGTAGAAACTGAACAATTCATTAGACATGCTGTAAGAAAAGCCTTTCAGCCTTCTTTATCAGGGAGAGGAGAGAAATCAGGGGAAACGAGCTCAGGCCTTTGTGTCCCTGCAACACTCTTCATTCAGAATTTCACAGCTGAAAGTTCACAACCCATGCAACAAGCTGGCAGGAAGACTGCAAGCTTCGAAGTTAAGAATTCTTACTATAGCTGCATTGAAAAGGGGAATCAGGGGGAAAAAAAAGCCAGCCTTTGCAGGATACTTATCAACAGCACGGACTCTGAGAAGGTCATGTCAACCCTTCCAAGACAGATCCACACTGACCCAAAACACAATACTGTGTTTTCCTCTGCAAATAAAATGCTCCATGCTGTTTAGATGACAAAGCTACTTTGGTTTGTCCTTGGCATGACTATCCTTTGTTTTCCAGCAACTGAACTTCTTTGCCCACAAAAATCCTCAAGAGGCGTGTATCTTCAATAGAAAAAAATATCACAGCATGCCTGCGGTCACAGTACAGCCTGCCTGCATCCAGCTCACAGTAGCCACACACATCTACAGGGGCTATTAAGCATGGGATGCTGGAGCTGGATTGAGGGCAAAGGCAAGAACATTACCCAATTTAGCACTGCAAGAGAACTGAGGGTACGGGTTGTTTATAGCATCATGCAGGGATGTTAGTGTCAATAGAAACGGTGATGTTTCTGACTTTTCTCTCCCAATGAAACACATTAACATTGTTTCTCAAACAAAGTAACAAACAAAAAAACCAAACGAACAAACAAACCAGAAAAAAAACCACAACTGAAAGATACAGCACATTCAAACTCCAAACATTCTGAAATGACTCTGAACTGCATGGCAATTTCCCTAGATAGCTCAGAGTATGAAAGTTCTACAGCTTTAAATAAAAATGTGAAGCAAGCAAGCAGCAGGTAATAGCCTTCATAGTGATGCATCTAGTAGATTTCTATTTTTAAATACAGCCTATTCTTTCTTTAGAGGGCTATGTAAATTTATAAAACCCAAACAAACAAAAAAAAAAAACCTCACAAAACCAACAGCACAGCACGTCAGTAGCATTTTCCTAAAAGAAGTTTAACGCACGTGAAAAGCATCTCTGTTCAACCTTTCTGCCCATTTCAAGCATTTCTTTCACTACCACTGGAATACAAAGCTGCTACTGTGCAAATTGTTCTTTTACTTCATGGAACATGAGGCCTAATAAATCCTCTTTGAAAGTTTTGCCTCACAATTAAAAACAGGGATTAGTGCTCTCAAAGGAAATCCAAGGAACATTTTCTTGGAGTTCTAGATCGTGGTATTTATTTTCCATCTCAAAGAAAGTGGATGCCAATAACCTTGACTCCAGTCAATGAGGACTTCAGAGGAACTTGCATTAAAGATATTCCCATCAGAGCATCTTAACTCACAGCTGAAATGGGAAGTACTGCAGCCCGGCAGGAAAAGCTGTCTCTCCTGAGAAAAAGGGTTTGATCGTGGGCATTTGGGATGAGATCAGTGATCAATGTACACTAGCTGTTTTGTATGATTTCAAGTACTTCTCATTCAAAGGAGTTGAGATTTTCATCCCCTGTGTAGACACCGAGTGCATCTAAAATAAAATGGAACAGTAGGAGGAGGTCTCATCTCATCTGCAGGAAACACTGTTCAGCCAAGCAGTGAGACAGAATAGCGAATTCTCTTTAGACTTCCAAAAAGAGAAAAAAAAAAACCTTGGGGTGGGGGGGGTGGCGTGTGTGTAGTTTTCATCTCTGCCTCCTATTTTACCTAATTTCTTCAAAAAATTAGTTCCACATTGATAAAATGCAAATCAGAGAAAAGCTTAAAGTGACCTTTACAAATGGAAAGGAATTCAGCATCGACTTTTAGGATTTTGTTACAAATAAACACTTATTACAGAAAATGGGTTTGGTTTTTTTTTACATCTAACTAGTTGTGTCATAATATTTAAGCTCAAAGTTCAAAAGACTTCAGCAAGTAAACTCTAGCTGTTCAGAGGTCAGAAAGAAAATACTGATAGAAATATACCTACTTGATTATGTTTATATTTACAGTGATTGTATGTAATACACTGATCATATAGAGAGAATATATACACATATTTATCACTCACTAAGATGCTTACTGATTTCTGAATAAGTTTAATCTCCTGATTTTTGATCGCCTGCAGTTTAGAGAATACTACAACCTCTCTGCTTTCACATCGCTCCTCTACCTACATGGTAGAAAAAAGAGCTCCCAAGAAGTAAAACAAAACTTAAAACCAGAATCAGCGACTAAACCAGGGAGTCCAGATCCTGTTGTGCTCCTTATGAATGTTTGCTGCTCTTGAGACTTCATTCATGCTTGCTTCTTCACATGCCAGGCTGGAGACATTATTACCCAGAAGAATAGCTTTCTTTAAGACCTTCGCCTCTCTATAGAAATAGTATACTGTTATTAAAAGAAAAACTGATTTACAACTGATTAACAAGAACCTGATTTTTTTTCTTCTTCAATTTTAAGTGTCTGACTTAGAATTGGATTCTTAGCTAAAGCGAAAGGGCTGACAACTCTAGCCTCCATTCTCATTACTGTAAAAATAAAGAAATAAATTTTGAAGTCAGGGGTGATCGTCAACAAGGGTTTTCAATCTTAAAACTGAATTCCATTGAATTTTTGAGCTCAAGCCAGACTCTTCACTGTTACCTACATGTTGGTTTGTAATCCTTAGTGGAATTTCCTTTTTTTTTTTTTTTTTAGTTTTGAGTCATTTTTTCTCCTTCAGCACTGTGTGTGTATATACATATATATGTATATATAAAGCATTACAAGTAAAACACACCTTTCAAATTCTACACATGCTTTAACAGTGACTTAAGTACCTAATTACTCTGTAAGAGTATCTAACAGCTCCAGGCAATGCAATACTAAGAAATGTGTTTAAGTGTGGGTTTTTAACGAATAAAAATATGATTATGTCTTAAAGCATGTGATAAGGGGGGGAGGGGGGTAATCACCAAAAACATCCCCCTGAACCTTCATATCTGTACACAGGCAGACTCTTCAGACCAACATCCCATGCTCCTGTACCTTATGCCAGATTCAAGTTGGCACCAGCCTGTGCATGCACTAAAAATCTAGTGGTTTACAGAGAACATTTCAAATAAATTATGAACCAGTGGGTATGGACAATGGTGGGTTTTTCTCAATGTGTGAGCCAAGTCCCCTTGTGAACATGTTGGCAAACCATATCAAGAGAGAGCTTCCAAGTCACAGGAGTTTGGTTTCTGCCTCTGCTAATTCCTGCTGCCCATTAACCCCCCTAAGCAGAGCTAGCTTCTGAGCTTAGGAGAAGAGGAATTTCACCATGATCCACAGTGTTGAAACGATGCTTGCATTTGGGTTGGTTTTTTTCTTTGTATATTATTGACTATGCACAGCATCTCTCTCACAAACAGGAAAACTAAGCTAAGTCCAAGGCCATATGCACTAATAATACATCCTGAACCAGTGAGACCTTCCACTCTCTAAAGCTGAACAACTGCAGGCAGACTGCACAGCTTTTCAACGCTAAATTGTTTCAGAATAGCTGGGTCATATTTTAGCTTCTGGGAAGCATAGACTAAATTGCATTTGGCCATGCCAGCAGAGGAACCTCCAGCCTCTCTCAGTCTGTGCCTGCCTTCACCCCCAGCTGAACCAGTGCTACAAGCACATGCCCATCCTCCCTTCCCAGCCCAGGGTACACCACACACCAAGGCAATGGCAGACAGCACTGGCACCAGCCCCGTGCTCCTCTTCAGCATGGTGGGAAGCCTCCATCCATCACCCTCTGCCTGCTGCGGCAGTGAGGGGATGCTGGCAGGCTGTGCAGACAACTGGGTCCTTAGACAGCAGGAGCTGCCATTATGTGTGGGGATATAGGGTTGGGAAGCTCAGTTAGGCTTGGCCCTGAGCAGCATTAGGATGGCACCTGGCAGAACATTGCAGTGATTTTGTTACCTTCATCAGCCTGCTCTCCAAACACATACTCTGTCTTTGCTGAGGAACAGAAACCCACCCGGCTTTTAGGTTTTCTGCAGTGGAGTTCAGTACAACCCACAAGCATATGGTGCAATTTTCCCCGACTACACTCCATCCTTGGCTAGTTTGTTTTTAGGAGCACAAAAGGTGCCGTCTCTCTTGTTATAGAACTGCTTTATGCATCACATCTGCCTGACATGATTGCTCAGCCCTAATGGCTGGACAACTGGGATAACTGCTAATGATGCAATTACCACCAACACCCAGATTTCTGTCCTCTCTTTTTTGGCTTATTTATTTCACTATTGCTAAATCTAAAGTACAGGGTTTCCAATGCTATATGGTTATACATGTCTAGTATAATAAGGATGCAACTTGGTTGGAACCTCTTCATACAACATGTTTCTCTGCCATGGAATTATACTAACATGAGCTCCTAGCTGACTTGGCCCTTTGTCTTCTTACCTTTGCAGTACAAAGCACAGACAGATCACATTTTTGAGTAAACAGTAACCTTTTATGAAAATTACTGTTCCCTCTTCCTTCTTTTATATTCTGAAATTCTTCACTTCTTTAGTTCTGGGTGAACTAAAACAGCAAGCTAGCTGTATTTGCCAAGTAAGACCATATCTACCCAGCCAAAAAAACCAGTGGACCTGTATCTTAGTGTAAAAGCTGGGTAACGAGACAGTGATTATCTACTACAGTAGATAAAAAAATAGTTGTATCCTACATACATCTGCTAAAATTGTAAATTTTTGTGTTCTAAAATTCTGATCTTTCAGAATATTGTGCTGCCAGAAGACTCAGATGACAAAAACATTTCCACATGAGATTAAATTTACTGATCACTTTGATCAAACCAAGGATCTCTGTACTTGAATTTTGGAGTTACCGCTTTCCATATATGAAAATGCTAAAGAAAAAGCTGCATTGTATCTATCAGAATTTTCAACAGTGATACCAAAACCTCTTGCTTGCAGTTTCTGTGGGTCTTAGAAATAGCTGTGCTAGCTTACAGTGCTTCCAAGCAGGGGAGGAGGCAGGAAAGACCAGCTTTCTGAAATGTCAAAAGGGATGGCAAGCAGAAGGCAGGACAGGAGGAGCAATTCTGTATGCCTATTTGTATGCACTGCAAATACTTTCATGCAGTTTTCCTTGTGCCAGTTGTCTTAGGAGACAGCTCAAGTGAAGCTAAACCAGCTGTGCCAGACCTGGCAAGGGCATCCCAGCCAGAGTTCTGCGCCCAGATGTAAAACATAAGAGATCGTCTGTGGAAAGTCAGTTTGCAAACAATTAGCAAGGGAGCTTCCTAATGCACTGTTGAGCAATGCAAACACACTGCACAAACCTACAGACCAAGCTGTATGCAGACTTTTAAGGCAGACACTGAAGCCAGTTTTCTTAAAGGCATCAGCTCTAATTCTTAGCCTCAGGGCAACTACTTCACACCAGATGTAACAATTCAAGAAAGGACTGCTATGGAAGTGGATAAAAAAACTGGAAAAGGTCCATGTGCATGCTGGTCGCTGGTGTCCCAAGGATCAGATGAAAAAGTTCATTTACAAGGCAAGTCCCCAACCAGCTGATATTTAGACATAATGTAAAGTCGAAGAACACCAGAGTTTGAACTGCAGAGTCAAGTTATGCCAGGGAACTGAGAAGTAGCTGACACAGAAGGGTAACCAGTGACAATTAATAGAGCAGTTCACCTGAGGAGTTGCCCAGATACCTGTTACTAGACATAGGGAGATGCTGAGGGCTGCAAAACCACAGCACGATCTGATACAAGGTGCTGAAGCAAGTCTATACATGGGGTAAAACTCCAGAACTGGGAATGAAATGAGGTCTTTTCTTTACTTTTCCAGTAGTTAAAAATAGGTCATAACTCATCACCAGCCTCTGCAATAAAGAAGACAAATTTACTTGCAGTGGAATGAGAAGTCTTTGTTCACTGTATATATACACATACAGATTTAAAAAACAGTATTTCTAATACTGCTGTACTGAAAAAAGTTCACCCCTTGATGACAGCATCATGAGAATTCCTAGCATATTAACAGAACAAACTTGCTTTTGGGTGATGTTTAAGGTGGTCCCACCAGACCGCTCCAAAGCGGTTCTGTTTCATTCTCAGACTTATTAGTAAGCATGCTAAGTGATCAATTGCTCTTTTTGGTGGTTCAGACAAGCTCTATGTAGCGTAATCAAGTCATATCCCTAAGGATATTTTTGTAATGATCCTAGAAGAGTGTTTTTAAGCTAAAACACTCAAGCTGAGACTGCTGTTTCTACCACTTTTTGATGCCAGGTGGACAAAGATAAAGGCTGGGTAAGGGAAACTAGCGCAAGTGATCAGCAGGTACGGCTGTGGGGAACTGAAACACCAGGATAGCAGGTGAAACTAGCTGAATACATGTTTTTTCAGTGTAATACTAATTTGGAAGTAAAAATGCAGTTTAGCACTCTCTCAGCCATCTGAAGGGAAAAAAAGCATTAAATTTGTCTTCTGACAACATAAAACATAGACAGCTTGAGGAACTAGTATTGGTTCCTCAATATATCTACCAAAGGAAACTATGGCTGCTGAGCCTGGAATACTACAATAGCAGTTCAGTCCACTGATCTAGTTCACAATTTGCTTCTGTTTGCAGGTTTTACAGGACTGTGTTCTCAGTAAGGTTACCCAAAACAGTAGGAGGATGTTTCCATAATACAGCAGAGATTTTTTTGTTGGGGAGAGTACCATAGAGATATTCAGTGCAGATCTCAGTATCTGCAGCTCTTCAGATATGGCTACCAAGTGGGGTTTTGTTGTTGCTTTGGGCTTTTGGGTGTCTGTGTGTGTGTTTGGGTTTTTTAAGAAAAATACCTTTTCCTGAGGCATTATCAGTTCATATAAGCTGGTTTGAAGGGCCTGCTATCTTCTCCAAGTATGCCGTGGAACAACTGCAGAAGAATAAATGGGCTAAAACAATTAAGAATACAGCAGTGAAATGTGTAAAACTGGTCCATGTACATGTAATGTACATGCAATAAGACTGCTCCACTAACCTTCATGCAATAAACAAAGAGGAATCTGAAATACCATATGAAGTGTGCCTGTCCAATAACTGGAGTCAGGACTAGAACTGCCCTCACTGTAGCTTGGGATGTGAGATTATAGGAGATAGATATTCCAGGCTTTGAGTCTGAATGACACCAACAAGACATTAACAGAGAGACTTTTGCCATCTCTTCCAGACACCAACCAGTACAGCACAGGCTTCCCCACTACCTCATACATTATTTTTGGCCCTATAAATATATGTTCCACAGTCATTTAACTATTCAGGAAACAAGGGTGGGAAAGTTCCTTTCTGCTCACAGGCAAATAACATTACAGTGCCTTGTGGCTTAAGGACAGCACTCCTGAATATGAAAAAAACCACAGTGTTATAGAAAAGAAAGAAACACGTGCCTTACCAGGAAGAAGAGGTAGCCCTAAAACTGGAAAAGTAAGTAACCAGGGGAGAAAAAAAAAATAGAATATACTTTTTTTTTAATGGCAGAAAGCTTTCACATAGTCATTAAGAAGCTAGTTAGATTATTCTTGGTGATTAAAAACATGGAGGAGTTCATACATCAAAAACCATCTCTGGATTCTCTGAAAGGAAGGGGAAGATGAATGATCCTATAGGGACACAGGAAGGGAAATATGGTAACACCCCGACATGCTTCACTACACGTCAGTGCGGTATCAGTTCTGAAGAACTGGCAGGATAAACCCTGAGCCTCAATGCACAGAAATCTTCAAGAAGCTTTTTGCTGCCTAGCAGTGGTCTCTCTTCTCTTCCTGACACTAGTGGGCAGGTACACGCAACTTCTGCATACATCACAGGCTAAAGTAGTTTGATTCCTCTAAGTAATAAAAATAATGGAACTTCCAGTTTTGCTTCCAAACCCTTACTAAACAAATGTAGATATATGACCTAGTGAAAACAGTCTCTGCACTAGTAGATGCTGCTGCTCCTTTATCCTCAGAGACTTTGACATTAAATCCTTGATTCTCATCCATAACAATATAAAGAATGTTAATTACTGCTGATACATAGAGCAGTTGCTTCTTCTTGCATTCCAATAAACTCTTCGATATCAATGTGTGAGTATTATAGGAAACGTTGTCCCATTGAAATGACTAAAAAGACTGGCAAAAGAGGAAAGCATGTGGAGATCAGCAGTCAATAGGATGAATAGGCTTAAGGGGAAGCTACCATAATTCTTGTCAACTCTGTCCCTTTTAATCTAGGTCACTTAAGAAATGTGAATGTACATCCTCACATCCCCAGTAAGTGGGGGGAAAGGCTGGCAATTCTTTGTGGCAAAAACAACTGAGGAAGTCATCTGGCACACAGGGAGACAGCTACATCATGGCTGGTCATTCAGAAGCAAATGGAACTTCAGACGCAGGGGAAAAAATTGGGAACAATTTATAAAACAGGTATCAGTAGTGGCTGGGAAAGCAGAAAGAATTCCATATGTATATTGACCTGGGAGGATAATGAACCAGAAGAATCTGACTGAGGCACATCATCCCTTTATTCTCAGTAGAAAGGGAACTAAAGAGAGCCCAGATGTTAAAAGATTAAGAGGCTGAAGCCTCTATTGCAAAGATAGAGCAGTCAGTTTCCACTTTGAAAACTGTTTCTTTAACTACATACAATATGTCTGCAGCTTTTGTCTTTCTTACCAGTTCTATTTTTTCCTTTTAACCATGTATACAAGTGCTTACTGGTGCTTAAACAGGACCCCTATCTTTGTGGCCCACTTACTTGGAAAAAACCCAGTGGGCTACTCACTTGTTAAAAGAAATGTCCTCCATCACTCCTCACCCCAGACCAGTTCTGACCCACAGTTCAAGCCTTGCTCAGCATGGCAAGTGCATGGAAAGAACTCCAAGCCACAGTCACCACTGCAGAAAGTGCAGCTGGGGACCTCCACTCCAGCTGCCTAATGCTTCCTAGCAAAGGCCACAGGGATGTGGAAGCACCACCATCAAGTTCAGGGTCTACGGTGCTGACTCAGCAGTCTCATGTTCTTCCAAATCCAGCTATACCTCACACCCCTCAAGCACCCAGTACCCTTTTTACTAAGCACTCACTTGCTTTTCTATCCAAAGTAGCCCAAATCTCCATTATTTATGTCTTCTTCCAACAGAAGCCCCTCAGCTTCCGTGAACACCCAGCTGTCAAAAACCCACGCAACCTGTATATGATCTCAATACACACTCCAGTCTCACAAACCCATTTTCAGTGCCACCCACCTCCTGGTGACTAAGTCTTCCATCCACTTACAGCTTTCCTGTCAGATGCCTCAGGCAGCCCCCTTTCTTGCAGGAGCTGCCAGTCAGGAGTCTTATGTCTTGTACACTTCCATGGCATGTGATGTCTCCAGTCCCTCCCCTATATGTACAATGTTGTAAGCAAGACTCAGTGATGAAAATCTGGATTTCTGTTATAAATTCACTTACAAATAGACAGATTTTACTTCATAAACCCTGACAGAACAATCTGCATGACATTTGACAGTAATTTTTTGGCTTCACCTAGCTGAAAAGTCATCTTTTTTTACTGTGGGTAGATGCAGATTCGTGTTGAAGTGATATTTTCCCAAATAAATCTTAACTATAGCATTACAGCTATTTATAAAATAAAATTCTGTTGTTGACAGTTTTTCTGCAAGTTCAATGTTTTCTATGATTAAGATCCCTATGCTGAAGTCAGAAGTTCTGTACTAACAAAGTCACACATGGAAATCAAAGTATAGCACTAAAAAGTATTGAATTTCACCACTATTAGCTCAGCTAACATGTTTTCCCAAAGGTGGACAGGTTATCAACAGTGGGAGTGAGCAAAATAAAAACCTGCTGGTACTTCAAGATACAATAACAGCAGTCCCCAGTTCCATCCACAAAAAACAAACAAACAAACAAACAAACAAAAACCAAACAAACATTCCCAGGTTGAAGTTTGCTACATAAACCACCATGACTACTTTTAATGCAACCTATGCTTCCGCCAACAGACCGTTGAAATTAAGATTCTGGAAATTCAGGTAAAAAACTTGCCTGTTTGCATCAGAAACTGAGGACACGCTCATGTCAAAATCCCAGGCTCCCACTTATTGGTTAGCAGGACATGGGCATGCTCTTTTCACTAAAAATTCATGGAATTATTTAAGCTAGGCTTCTAGGCTAAAGGAGATTTATATCTGTTCAAAGCTTTTTTAGTTTGCTTGCTTGCTAGCTTTATTTATTGATTGATTTATAGCTGGACATGGGGGGCAGGGGCACACTTTCCCCTATTATTTGTCAGCATCTAGTTTTGGTCAAGATATAAGTCTGCTGTTGTAAAGCTCCTGGCCCATCAGCAGTGCAGCCCTGGGAGCCTTGCCCTTTCTGCCGCATATAGCCCTATATAAATTTTGCTGACTGGGTTTCTAATGGCTGTCATTCATTAGTAAGCACACAAGGACAAAGCTGATGATAATGACAGCAAAGAAATTAGAAAGATTCTATGGCTTTCGATTAAAGTAAAAAAAATTATATTAAGTGAAGGTCCATAAAAACAAAGTTATGTCCTTATATAAAAGGATAAAAGAAAAATCATTCATCTATAAATACCTCCAGTATCTACAGTATTTAGAGCATTTGCTATAGTACGTATCTGCATGCACAAAGGAACAATAGAGATTCTGAAGACAGCTTTATTGTTTTACTTTATGTAAAACTAGTATGATAGAGAACAACAAATCTTCATGTTTAATCATTTATGATCGGTTGTTGTTCTAGTAATTTAAAGGTGGCTGTTTTCATTAGCACGTGCATATTTAGAAGGGACATCGGCCAAGTCAGACACCTTATAGACATCTTTCTCTAGCTGAATCATATTCAACATATTCCAAACTAGAAGACTAGTAAAAGCCTATCCTGTCAGTTAACCAGCAATCATCCTGATTTCAACACGTGGTAAATAATCTCTTCTCCCATTGAGTTCAGTAAGTAATGCGAGTTATCAGCATTCAAAAGATCTAAGTGGTTTCTGTTTAGCAACCTAAATTAATTTGAAAATGTTTACCTGCTGGGCCCAAACCTTGAGTAAATGACTTGTGACTTGAACAACAACTTCCAGAACATAATTAAGAACAGTCACTGGTAACAGAGCACTTAACAAGGCGCCAGGGGGCCTATCTGTAGCCAACAAATGGGGGAATTTCAATTATTAAGTTGTAACTTCACACAACCTGCAAGCAAATACCTGCTGGACAGGAAGATTAGCCAAGAACAAAGGAAGAGGGCAGGGAGAAGAGCTGCTGCAAAGGAAGGCATTTTGATAGATCCTGTTATTTATAAACGGAACATTATTTTAAGCTCAGGACATCTTTACTCCACCCTCTGAGCTCATCTCTGATAGGCTTCACTATAACCAAGCCTTTGTACGATGTTCTTTTCTATACAAAGAAGCAGCACCAACAAAGCACACTTACAAAAGAACATGAACTGCTGGACTTTGTGGTTTGCAGAGGAAAAGTGTGAAAGAAAGCAATGTACCTGGCAATGAAAACTTCTTCTACTGATTAACAGATAGGCCAGTATGGCCTCCCCTCCAGAGATCACTGGAGACTCTCAAAAAGGCTTTCAGAAAGTTGAAAAACTCACCTCAAGGCATACAGCAAAAACCAGGATTGTGTCTGGCTCCTCTAACGCTTCAGTCTCTGCTGGAATCCTCTCCACTCCCACCGATACAATGCATCAGTGATTCTGAATACTGTCATAAATAGCCTATGTCGAAATTCTGCTAGAACTGGAGGAGGGAATGAAACTGTTGTTTTAGATTTCCAACAGAAAGTACAAAAATCTTAGAACAAAAAAGTCTGAAGTAGCAGGAAAAACAAGGCACTTCTAAGGATATACAGTCATATCTGTAATATTATGAAACATGCCTGCTTTACAGAGATTGTTATCATTTATTCTCACGCATAATGTGAAAAGAAATCAATAATTATTCTACATCATACACTACAAATTAAGTAACCAGAAAAGACAACTGTACATCCAGGACAAATCCTCTCTCAGGACCCAGCATCTAGCAGAGACGTGCTGAATGCCCTTGGTTCTCACTGACACAATTGCTCAGGGGTCCTTTGCAAAGCAGAGAAGCAAGTCTTCCAGCTTCATTATTTCTTCTAACATGAAGAAGTGTTTCTTACACAGAAATACAATACAGGAGAAGTATGTGCTACCTAACATCTTTACTTCAGTTTTCCGTCATGCACCTCTTCTTAATGGTTAAATAATGTTCCAAGAGTTCATAAACTAACACTTGTAAAAGGTTTTGAAGACGAACGTTAGTAGATAAGGATGACTGTTATTATCCAAGGACAGAGCAGGGGTGATCAAGTGTCTAGCAGATTAATGCTGCATGATAAAAGCTTTACTAATTCTTTTCCCTCTCTTTACAAATTCTCTCATTTCATGAAATATGTTGCAGCAAGGACATATTAATTGTCAAGCTCTTCTGACACCACTTACTGACACCAAAACAAAACACCAAAAGTGGCTGTGGGTGAAAAGATGTTTTAAAAAATAGTTATTCTTCCATTTAAATCTACCACCAAACTTCTACTGAAAACATACATTTTGAAAATGTTGGTGGATAGAAACACATCAATCTTATTTGTCTGTGACTGAGATTGTATCTGTCTGATAATTCTGTTCACTGGTGACATGCATACATCTCTCTCTACCTGTATAACAAAACTGAATTGAAACAGATCTGCAGTTGTTGTCACTTTATTACAACACAAAACTCAACAATACAGCAATATATTTGTTGACAAAACAGATAGGAAAGTGTTAATGTTGCCACAAAGACACAAAACATCCAAGTGCGGGATGATTTCTCTCTGCAGCAGGACATGCAAAGAACATCCTAACATGAGCTGATCAGCTGGCAGCTAGCTCCTCTCCCACAGCAAGGACTCAGGATTTATCACAATTCCCTCAGTCTGTTCTTTAAACAGAGAGAAAAATGGTACAGGAACCTGAAAAAGCATCTCCTAACCATTGCAGCTAATTACCATTCAGGCTCCTGCTCCTGTCCCAGCTGCTCAAGGATAATTACCCTTAATGAAAGTGGTGGTTGCAGGCTTCTTGGCTCTGCTAAGTTGCCTTATAATAATAACAGACTGCTGAACACATTTGGCATTCTGTACACCTTGCCACAGAGGAACAGTATTGATCCACGCACCATGGCATCACATTCAGACTAAGAAATTCATTTGTGAAAAACATATGATACACTCAAAAGCAGAGGAAAACATCACTCCCTGAGACCAGACAGCTCTTCTGTGCCAAAACACTGTCTGAAATGCAGCTCGCCCACAGGACAGCACAATTCCTTAACATGAAGCCATTTCATGTGACAGAAAAGTAATGCTCTTGTTTACAGAGCAGCTAGGACAGATGAGGTGCTAACAGATCCAGCACACTCAGGTCGGCTTGGGGCAGACCCTGGCCTCTGTGACCACATCTGTATAGGGAACAGTTTTGCCACCACAGCTACACTGCTGTATTACAGCAAAAAATCACTCATGGTTGAAAATGTGGTTCGAAGGGACCTGAGTTTTTTGTCAACAGGGGTTATTCCAGCTCAATTTCCCTTCAGCTCTATATTGGCTTTTTCCGCAAAAACACTTTCTGCTCTTTACCCAGGTTGTTACTGCTCATCTACCTTAGCTGCCAACCTTACCTCTGGCCAGTAGTACCTTGTCACAGGGACCTTGCCTGAGGACATGCTGTCGATGGCCACAGACAGCTGTCCAAAGGGGATGTAAACGTACCACTCACCTGATGATACTCACAGCCTACACACCATTACTGTGTACTGGAGACAGGGCATAATCACAGGAAACACTTAAATTCATCCTGCTCACATGCAATTCTGAAAGTATTTCCAAAGTCCTCAATAAGCTAAAGTAAAAAAGGATTCATCAGCAAGAGGTATCAGTAACATGCTGTATTGAAGTTTCAGCTCCAGAAAAATGCCATCAGTATCTCCTGATCAAGATCTTTTCCTGTGATGGCTTTTCCTTACTTGTACTACACCACAAATGTCTGCGTAATACTTGTTTATATTTTGAGAAGGAATGATTCTCATTTGGTCTAACAGAAATAGTAGAAAAATAAGGCCGCTTGCCCTCCCTTCCTACATAACCATATTCAACACTGATAAGCCAACCTCCAAATGTCGTTTTGCACAACAGAGCTGGGAGCTGATAGGGAACATCTCCAGAAACTGAGCCTCATTTTTGCAGGGAGAGAAGCAATCTGGGGAATTAACAGCATATAGCAAATATTATACAGCTTCATCTTACATAGAGTTTTTCAAACAAACTGTGCTCTTATTGTTTTTTACCTTGAAATTATATAATTAATGGCTGTAACACCAAGGCAGAGAAAAATGACAAAGAAATGAAGTTACAGGCAGGGACAAGGGAGAAAGATACATTCTTAGGTGAAATGTGAAGCACAAGGGACAGTCAAGAAGGTGAGCTGATGGGGTGGAGAGATGTGAAGAAATTGTTCCAAATAACAGAAGCCAGAAATAAGGAGTTTCTCTGACAGCAGGAAGACTTCTTGATTTGCCAAGGAAGCGGTCCTTAAGATGCAGGCACAGGAGGCTAGGGAAAGTGATACATAAAAATATGAATATGTGGAGGATTTGGGAACCTCTCAGGGTTTTTTTTATTTTTCACAAATGCAAAAATCATCACATCCTATTGTTATTGAGATGAAATGACATTTTTGCCTCAAAGAATGAAAAAGAAAAGGAATGAGGAAGGGAGTAAGTACTATGATGAACAGCTAAGAACATAAAGTCAATAAAAACACTGGTTGAGAGGATACCCAATCAATACACCAGCTAACGTTATAAATAACGTTTTGGAAGAATACTGTTCTATTTTTTTCAGTTTGCATACGATAAGCCTCAGTAATGTTGAAATTTATGTTTATTTGGCAGTTACCTATTACTGGCCATTTTCTATCCCTGCCTTTGGAAAAATCAAGCACTACCTGGCAATAGAGGCTACAGGAATCACAAGAGTGATGCATTATTGCAAGTTTTGCATTCTCCCTGTTGGCGTTTGGTTTAGTCATGTTCAGAGTTCTGCCTAGAGAGGTGCCTAGCTGGGTGATCCCTAATTCCAAAGAATTTGGATACCACATTTGCTGACTTTTGATTACACTCCCCAAACACTGAGAATTGTAGTCTGAGGCCCCAGAGGCTGTAGGTTCCTACCACAGCTGATTTGTAGCATCCTAAGTTATGACTACATATTGTCATCTATAGGATTAAAGAACACATAAGAGATTTGTAATTAAAGTTAAATATAAGCCTTTTGAGATAAGGCCATACCTGTAAGGCCCGTGACAAAAGTGGAAAGAAATTCAAAATTAGTGCTGGAAATCCATTCTCGATGGTCCTTCCAGTAGTTTTGGGTAATAAGTGGGCTCAAAGCTCTTGATGACCTCAGTAAGAAGTGGCATAGTTGAACTGCAGAGCATTTCCATTTTTACAACACTATACACAGAGCATCTGCAGACAATGTAGTACAACAGAAACTAATGTAAGTCTTAATTCTGTAGTTCCCTGATATGGTAGATTTATATTTGTCTTTGCTGGAATTCAGGAAATTATTTGGATGCTATTCCAAATCAGTTCTGTGCTTCCGACAAACACCTTGTGCTTAGCGATTTTGAGGACGAACACACCCACCGATCTCTATTTAGAAACAACTTACTCTACCCTGATAGTACTCACAGTTCAGTCTTTTTCTTTCTCTGAACAAAGCTATCAACTGAGTGACTGATAAAACTTTCTTTGCTGTCCCTTGAAGATTTACAGCTTATCTCAGATTCTTCTGAATTACAGGCATAAAAGAACTCGCTGCATCCTCTCACATTCACTCCATCCATCTAGTGTGACAACCATCCCCTGCTCCGGTTAGGAAGGGAAAGAGGATCTTTACACTTGCCAGGTTCTGCACAGAGGGTGATATGTGACATTGCCACCCAGTCCTCAATAAAGATCACCCACTCACTGCACTCAATTTGCTTCCTATCAGCTGTAACAAACGTCACTTTACTTTTCTTGTGATTTCTCTTCTCTAGGGGAGAAAGTAACAACCTTAACTAAATTGGGGCTGCTGGTAGGAAGCCATGAAGTCCAAACAGCAATGACCCAATGATCTTTCTTTTAACCGTATTGCATCCTACAGCCCTGCCACAAAGGCCAGTGATCTGAAAAGCGAGACGTAACCTGCAGATCTCCGCTCTATTCAGTGGGCAGTGAATTCTCCCTTGAAACCCTTTCTGTAGGTACTTACTGCTTCAGTCACAACCTTGTCTAATCTGCATGGCAAGGGATGAAAACTAAAGGATCAACAGCATTCAGAATTATAGTCTTCTGTGTCAGCTAAGTGTAAGCCAAGGAAATAGTTCCGGTCCACTCATCTGTTCATTAGTTTAATACTCATTTGGAGAGCATCCACCTTCAATCTCAGTGAACGGCTCTGCTGACTTGTCTCTGCCAGCCTACTTGGCCTTCTTCTGGGATGATACAGGTGGAGAGTGTGATTTCTAGGATATGAATGACAAGGTGCCCAGGTTATTTTACTATAAAAAATTGTGGGTTTGTCAGGGACTCCAAACTCCCACACACAAGCAGTTTGTCCTGTTTCATGATGCTACCTGAGCCTAATTTAACACATCATTTTAATTATTGCTAAAAATCAAACAAGCAGCACACTATTTCTGTCTCCTGGGAGAGATGGCAATTTACATCTCCAAAAATAATATAATTCACAGCAAAATTAAAGTCCCAATGCGTATAATAATTTTCTAAAATATACCCACCACTGTCAATCAACCAAAGCCTATCTAAACCATTCTCTAATGTACCAGATAATTTAAACACTAAAATATCCGTTAAAATACCATAGAATAAATACAATACCTCATCCAAGACAAAGTGATTATCATTTTCATTTCGCTTCTTAGACAGTTCCTAATAGAGTCTATTCCCCTAATATATGTGTGCAACATCCATTAAGGATAATGAGAACAATGAACAATGCGCATGAATCAAACAGGAGACTACAATTCACATTTACTGGTAGGGACCAGACCGTCATCTCCTTTACCACACAAGGCTAGAATAGTTCAGCTGAGCACAGGTTCTCCAGACCTTAGCAAATGAAAATAGACCAGCATCTTGCCCTAGATTGCTAGTATTTACATGAGACTAACCAGATCAAATATTTAAGGAAATATCTTTAAAGGAACCTCAGAAATCTGTGTGCAATACAGAGAAGGAGAGTATTGTGACCAGCTGAAGACAAGAGACTACAAATCTACTGCAAGTTACATCCTAATAGACAGGTATATTTCCAGATAACCTATGGAGCAGGTATGAGTTATTCCAGTTATTTTTATATGAATAGATACTACTATTTACATATAAATAGTTTTAATATTTTTTCATACGGTTTTCACTGGACAGCAAAGGGCCAACAATGGCCTTGATCAAAGAACTGAACAGTTGTTAGGCACTCAGAAAAGGAGCATTACACCAGTAATTGGACTTGTCCTTTCACAGCTGCAGCGGAGGTCACTCTAGGCACCTGAAAAGGTCTACAAAATCATATTACATTCTCTGAATTAGCGCAAATATCTCATTCATTAGGATTCAGTGCTGCACTTTTGTTTTTTATAACAACAGCATGAAAGTCAGTTTTTATAAAGCTCCACATCCGCTCGTGCTGTCATGCTCCTTAGTGTTCCGAGTTGCAATATCAGTTTAAGCCAGCCTAGTCTTTAGTAATAGATGCTGGTGCCCAAGTTAAATCATACAGCACCCTGCAACACACACACTATTAAAAAGCCACCCTTAAGCTGCAGACTCTCCAATACAGTAACAACAACAGTGCTGTGTCATTTTTATAGTCCATCCACAGTCCACAGATACCAAGCAGGAACACACCAGCCTATTTGACAAGCTACTCTTTCTACTGTGGAGTTGACTTATACAGAGTCCCATTAGACTTGGTGCAGGGAAACAATATAAGGAGCAAGAAATCTGGATGTGGTATGAGGGGAATCATTCTTTTTTGCAGGCTGAGCTCAGCATCAAACATGCTCAAATCACCTTTTATTTACTTAACAAAGAAACTGATGACAGAACTAGCAGACTTTGATGCAGTGTTTCTCTTGGGGAGCTACGGTGTTAGTAACAGTTCATTGAGACTATTTCTTATAAACTATCATTAAAGTACTCTTTGTAATTATATTAAACAACTAAGCATAAATTAAGTTACCAGAAATTACATTGGGCAAAAATGTTTGCATGGTTTAACTCTGCTGACCCCCACGACATTACATAGGGAAGAATCTTGAGCTAACAAAAAATGACTTCATAGGCAACTTGGAGCTAGGCAGAAAAAATACATGAATGTTTCAATCCTATTTAATTTAAAATACATTTATTAAAGGGATTCATCTTAATCTAGGCTCATTTAAATTATTTATTGAATACCAAAATATGCTGAATTAGAAAAGCCATTTTAAAACAGCCACCTTTCTGAAGTGAAACAAAGGTGTTACTACACATCTGGCAAAATTTTGCTAGAATTGCTGTTGTGCTGCTGCAAACATAGACCCTTCTGCTGATCAACAAGTAAGAAAATTTAGTCTTTTTCTAAAAACTCTGTACAGATCATAAGAAGGTTGATTTGGTTTCCAAATGTTGAGAGTTTACATACACATGCCCATGCTCTAAATCATCCATAGAAAACTGACCAAAATAATCTTTCAAGTCTTTCAGTGTAAAAACTAAATGAATACTTGGAATTATTTCCCTGTCCTCCTTGTCTATTTTTCCCATTTTCAAAAAGAATGGGTACCATAAATCTGAAATGCAAACATAGCATTTAAGAAATAAAGGACAAATGTTTTCTAAAAATTCATGTAAATTAAGTATTTCTAATACTTTAAGATTTCATGAAAAATACCATATTTAAAATTAGCTTCCTCTTTCTCCTCAAGAGAAGAGCAGATAAAACTAATACTCCATTTAGTTTTAAAAGAAAACAGCACAAGATATACAATGGATGTTTAAAAAGTGGAAAAACATCATAAGCACTAGAGAAAGACCCCAAGTATTTTCTCCCTAAAACACGGAAATATTTTCTGGGCCTATTCCACCAAAGTCAAGGGAAGTCACAGTCAGATTATAATAAACCTACAGTTTTTAAAGTCTCCAAAACAGTAAAAATACTTAACAGTCATCAGCATGTTGTTTGAATCCACAAGTGAATTGTTACTTTGGTACAGTGGAAAGAGCTTGTCAATAAATTAATATAATCACCAATTATCCTTTTAATGAATTGGACTGTATCACCTAGGAAGCCTCTTCCCTTTTCCCCTAAGAGTAGCTCCTCGTGCCATGACCAAGTTATAGGAAACACATGTACGTGCTCAACAGATCTTACTGTTCCAGAGAACAATCTACAAAATCCTAACTTTCATTAGTAGGTTTCATACAATATTTTCTTGTCTTTAGACTCTCTATTACTCCTATTTTCATTACAGTTGCTGATACATTAGTGTATGAAATGTACGTGTCCCTGAACATCACCAGAAGAAAATAGTATGAACTTTTCTTTTTTCAACAAGTGTTTGTTGTGAGCCACTGAGATTTTCTCTTAGGGCTTTATCTTGTTGCAAAGATTCTGTGCGTTTCACAAAAACTGTGTAATAGCTTAATAACAGTGTGCAATGCCAATTTGATGACTGACAAGAAAAAATGGTGTGTTCAGAATCAAATAGCATCCCTGGAGACTTCCCAGATTGCTCGTAGAGTCATTTGGGACACTCATCATAATTTCTTCAGCTATTTTCCATCCACTCCAAAAAGAGCAGGAGGATTGACAGATGTGAACATTTAACACACTTCAGTTTTTTCTTATGACCTCTGATACGGCCACCCCCGTTCTTTATTATTCTAGTGTGTGCAGAAACTGTGCATTGACTGAAAACCATTTGTGGTGACTTAATTCATAGATGGATTCTATTCCATCCTGCTCCAATCTGTTCTACATCCACAAATAGCTGAAGACATTCAACACCTTCTACTTCTCACTGATTTACCTCCAAAGGAGAAGCTACTCAGCGAGGTATTCGGGAACCGCCGATATAAGGCTTTAGCTTTTCTCTGATTTATTCACTCGCTATAAAGCCATATCAAGTTTCTAAACACTCAAACACAGGAGTTCCAACAACACAGAGAAAATAAATTCCATCTTTGACCTTTTTAAACTGCTCTTATAGCATCATTCTGTAAGACTGAATTTATTTTTCTACTCAATATATTCCATTCAATGACTGAAAGACATTAGCTAGGATTAAAATCAGGTCAACAGTACTAAGAATAAATAGCACTTTAACCTGAAGAATACGAAGGCATCAAAACACGCAAAATAGCCATGACTGATCTGTTTGTTCTAAGATTCAATATTCTCAGTGGCAAGTCAATGTTCCTCCTGCAGTCTTTATGAGGAGTAACAATGAACAACATTTAAAAAATAGATATTTCATAGAAGAACATGATGAGGTCATCACAGGCTTTAAAGGTGGAAATAACATTACTGTTATTTATGACATGATAATGCCCAGGGGCCCTGATCACAACCTGGGCACTACTGTACCAGTTATTTTACAAAGAATGGTACATTAATGGAGCCATCACATAAAGAATATAATAAATATATAGATAGCAGAGAATGAGCCAGGGCCTCAGGGCCACAGTGTCTCATATGAGAAGCTGGGTCCATACAATGGACCAAATCATTTACTGACCTGCTCACAACACCAAACATCCCTTTTAAATTAGTTCCTCCCTTGCAGGTAGTATGTCTGTATGTTACATGTACATCACACTAGGCAAGCAGAGGTATTAGAGAACAGCTGCATCCAAAACCTTAATCAATGAGGACAGAAATACACTATCTCCAGTTAGGTCCACCTCCATCAAGGTGGCTAAACCATACAAGATACGTGGCCTTTCCCCCTTCCCCTACATACGGATATTACATATGGATATCCCAAATCATTACCTTCAAATATGATTTGCTACTTCAGCAGAAAATCCTCTATCACAAGAGCTATCATTCTGGCTGTCCATGGAGTTAGATGAAGACCTCCTGACCCAAAGCGTGAGGCCTACAATATGTGCTGAAGAACTAAATCCACTTGCTGGTAGTTCAAGCAGACCTAAACTATTAGTGGATAAAGGACTGTCCTAAGAAATACAACATATTCTTGGCAGCAAGTCACAGCAAGCTCTGTGGGTTTGTTTGGGCTCTTATGGAAAGTGAATGTATAGCTCTGTACTATATAGACATCTACCAGTGCCCTCTACCGGCTGTCAGCACAAAAAAAATAACCAGCAATTAATAAAAGTTTGAATCAGACCACATGTATATTAGTTTATGCCATCTCATCTGGTAAAGGTCTGTCATTTTACTATTGAAGAACTTAGATAATCTTCTTCCTAGTGCATTTCTATCATTATCCAGTGAGAGACATATTATCTTGTGATTGACTGTAAATAATCATGTGCTTTTAGGGGTGAGCTATGCATGCACTCTGCTTCTAAATCTAATAACTATTATGCTAGCCCTATTTTCAGCAAATGCATGGCTGCTTCTCTGTGGCATTTATATTGATGTCCAAAGAAATGTCAATGATGGAAAAACAACACTAGGGAGGCAGTCCAGTCTAGTGGCCAGGAAAACATGCCCTGGAGCCTGGGTTCTGTTCCCTCTGCCCCCACCTCACCTGGTGACCTGCTGATTATGCATTATTTACATTACAGTAGCATCTGGAGACCTCAGAACTGGGGCAGGGTGGGAGAACTACTATGGTATGAACCATTAACAAAAAACAGGCTTGGCCTCCCTAGGTAACAAGATACAAAAGAAAGACAAAATAAGTATCTTTTAATAGGGAGCCAGAAATACTACGTCATTAATCTGTGCTCCAGTTTCCCCCATCTGAAAAGCACTTTGAGCTGTTCGCATGAAAGGCAAACCTGGATTTTCAGACACTGGTATTACATCATGGGGGGGAATTTTGACACATTTTCCCACATTAGGTATTTCCACTGGAACAAGTAAGATGAAAACTTTCTGTAGGCTGTGTTTCCCTGATGACAATATACAGGACTGTGCAATACATTAATTGTTTGCTTTACAACTAGTAGTAAAAAACACATCTGATGCCCTCATCCTTGGTACTTTGCTCATCCATAGTTGCAAACGATTGCTTATAAAGGAGATTCAGGGACAGGACAGCCACACAAGTGTTTCACTACTTAAAGAGATGCCCATTGAGCTTACAGGACAGTGAAAATCTCAGAAGTTTAAAAAATAAAAATAAAATCACAGCAGGATTTGTTTCTTTTGATTTCACCTCCTGCAGCGGCTGCTTTCTAGACACATGTCCACAGTTCCTTTTCACTTGCCTGCACACACACAAAACTAGCTTTAACTCAAAAACTCAATCCTCAGTATCAGGCTGTCATCACACTAAAATGAAACTGCTCATTTTTAACCAAAGGAAGCTTTTTTATGACTCGTTCCCCCAGTAAAGCCATCATCCCGTGCTAACGAGGTGCCGTGAAATAGCTCACATGGTCAAGCCAAAGTGCTGCTCCTCAGGCTGAGCTAGAGGAGCACAAGCTGGCTCAGCCCAGCTCGACCTGCCTGCTCCCTCTTGTGAGGGGAGAAGTCACCGCCTCCTGACCCTGTTCTTTGAGCAAAATTAACAGCCTTTCCCCTGGAACGCAGTGCTACAGGCAAACATGCCCTAAGGATGTATAGAGAGCTATTCAAATGAGTAAAGCCTTGCAGGATGAGGCCCCCCTCTATCTTTCCCTGCTATTCTCATTTCCAGTTCTCAGAAGCTGTGTCACTGTCAAACCGCAAAACTGCGGCTTCCACATCACTGATGTTCAAATGAAGGGGCTTGTGGCTTTTGTTAAGTTAATTAAAATAAATACACGTTAAATTTTAATTTGCCATGTATTTGCAGTTTGTTAACATGTTCTTAAACAGATTGAAAAAAACCCTCTGCTGCAGTTTAATTTTACTTATTTTTAAAAAAAATTCTCTCAACGAGATTTCTAAAAGGTAGCTAGACCTGAAAAGGATAAAATCTTTATCAAAGCCACAAAGAATGGAATTAAGGGGAGTTACTCAGGTAGGCAGAGTGGCAGCTGTGATGATTATTTTATCTGGTGGAGCTCTCTGCTGAAGACTGCATCTTCTGCAAATTGTGTGCCTGCACGCACATGTAACACAATGGAATTTTAAGAGAATAGTATCACATCAAGGAAGGTCAATTTTCATTACTGTTATGAAGATGACATGATTAAAAAAATAGAATATTTGAGTGTAATATGGTGAAAAACAAAATATGGCAATGATCTTTAGTAGACCTTGTAACAGTTTCCCATGTGCTACTTTGGCACAGCCTGCATCTTGTCTGTCTCTGCAAGCTTCGCCAGAATCTCGGCCAAGGGCTAGCATCATGGCAGTGTATGTGCTCTCCATGCTTACCGTAGCTGGGAAATAAGACTCAAAATATTTTACCAAGACTTATAAAGGTCTGACAGGGACAGATCCCACTTTTTCCAAGTTAAGAGCCACACCAGTAAGGAAGTTAATCCATCTAGCTTGATGGCCCATGTCTTGTAATCATCCACAAGAAATGCTGTTGCCCTATCTACCATTCAGCTGTGGAACTACTACCACTGCTGAGCTTGAATTTTGTCATTCCAGCAATCACATCAGAGACAGGACAGGTATGAAATGTCTTAAATCTGGCACTGAAGGGTTGCTGCTGTAAAGCCAAGGCTCCATAAAACGCCCCTACCCATCCCCTGAAGGACTGAGTCCATAATTTAGTACAGATCTAAAATATTGCTTTGATGAGCCAACATGCCCTGGAGATGTCTTCTCTCAAATAGGCGTGTTGAACTGCTTAAACCTGACCTGCATGTGGCTACAAAAATGCACCTGAGAACTCCCGATTTTCAAAGCTAACCGAAGAACTACCCGACTTCTAATGTAACAGGCAACCACCACTCTAGATATATGCACTCTGAGGAAACCATTCTCAAATAAGTATCTCACATACACCTCCTCCAGTCCAACAGTTTGTGATCCCCTGTCCCTTATTCTATCTGAGACCTAAGACTGCAACATGTAAACACACTTCTACATAATCTGGGATGTCCCAATCTATTTAATGGGAAACACTGAATTCAGCCAGACAACTTGCAAGTATCATGTTATGCGTCTGTTGAAAAATGGCAAGATTAGGAGCTGGCAATACATAATACAGCCTAGGACAACAAATCACCTTCTATCACATAATGAAGGTCAACCAACTTGGACTCTGTGGGACTGAGGGTTGCAGCAAGTTTTTAGACATAGATATTTGTGGGATGTCTAATACAGAGCCTATGCTTTATGCCTGTTAATAAATGTGTCCTTGTAAAATCCCTGTGAAGTAGAAAAGTAGTGTTATCCTGATTTTTCACAGATGGAAAATGGAGACACGGAGAAATTAAAGGGGAGAGGCTGTCTCTAGGGTAAGCATGACGCAAACCAGCCAAACCTTTATAGGTCAAAACTGCCACTTTGAATTGCACCTAGCAACAGATGGGAAGCCAGATTCATTCCATTATGTGTCTTTTTCAGTAAGGAGACAGAAAATAACCAGTGTAAAAACACGCCTTATTTTTGCTATTATTATTTGTTAGGCACTGCTAGAACAGAATGTGCTGTGGAAGAGATGGAGGGGAAATGGCGATTATTGCAAGGGTAACATTTACCTACAGATCTTGTAATCAAGGAGCTGCTTTTAGCACGAGTTTATTCTCAGCAGCTCTGAAATCTCCCAGATGAGTGAAGACATTTGGTCTCTAGCCCAGTGTTCGCTCAAAGGCAGTATACAGAGAAATCTGGCAGAAAGGGAAAAGCCATGCTTATCAGACTGTTGCTGCTCTACCTGTCTCTTGCTGCCTTCCACAGTTTGCAGGACACATGAAAAGTAAAATAAATACCCAGTTACGTTTTGCTTATCATCTGACATGTTTCACAAAAAAATAAAGGCATCCACTGAGGGTTTTCTCTTTTTAATTCTGCCTGCTGCTGACAGAAGGGGTGCTTAGAATTAGAGAGAGAAGATAAAATGGTTTAAAATATGTATATATTTAAGAGGTTATCTCAAAGGAAAAAATGTTTTTCTGCTGTGGTTGCCTGCTATCTTAGCCCCGCTTTAAACATTTATCTGATGAAATCACTGCATTCCTCAAAAGAGACGGTTCATGAATCCTCAGATTCTTAGGGCTAACAAATAATTAATCAGCCCAAACTCTGCACTTTTAACAGTAAAGTGTCTGATTCATGATGCCTAGTTAAAAACCCAGTAGGTTCAGCATGCCACCCCAGCCTGGCTGGGACAATGCACTCTCACACAGCAGACAGCAGGATGGGATTTTGGCCAGCCACCTCGGATCAGGAATCCCGCACTATTTCAACCAGCCCCTGCAAACAGCATCCAGGTGGATTCATCGTGGAGCCACGCTGACAGCCAGGGCAAGAGGCATTAACACTGCAAAAGTTACAGTGAGATGAATTAAGGACATCAGCTTTTGTTTGGGATTAGCTGGTTTTATAGACCTTGGGAAAAGTGTTGGCTTTTTAAAACTACTTCTCAGTTGAGATTGCATGGTATGAGAGCTGGTTTTTAAAGCTACGGTGGTGACACCAGTTCAGTGGTAGAAATGCTTTAAGAATTAGAAGAGTATGTGTTAATATTTATAGTTCTTTGGCATCCAGGTGTCTCACAGCATTTTAGAGACATTCATGAGAGGAATTTCTAAAGAATGTAAATCACACAGGTGATGGCAAACAAGAGACAAACAGGTACAGAGAAGTTAAATGACTTCCATGAGGTTGGCTGAACATCTGAGAGTCTGCCTCAAGTCCTTTACACTCCACTTCCATGTGTTTTTATTTCACAGTAGTTTAAAAGTCCTGTCCGTTCACTTGGTGGTACAGCACTGTCAAAAACAATGTGCTGGCAACTGCTGCAACTGTTTCGCTGGCATTTTTATTTTAGCATTTTGTACAGCATAACCTGTCAAATCTCAGGGGAGGCCTGAACGCACCCAGTACTTTTAAGAGTAATAGCAAGTAATTAGATCATTTCTACATGTACCCAAAAGTAGGAGGGAAAATTACTTTTAAAATCATTACATTGGATTAATTCAATCTGGAACAAGCCATGTAAGGGAAGAATAATATGTCTTGTCATCACTTCACAAACATTCTCAACAAACCAAGGCCAGCTGTCACACTAATGGAAAACCAGGAGTAACAGGAGATGACTGCAGTGACATTTTCTATCAAAAGAAACCTCTGATGTCAACCAATTTACAGTCATTCTAACAATTTAAAATCTTCACATTTATACACATAATGGTCTGCATGTTTTAGAAACGCCAGCTGTTGATATGAGATGCTAGTAGTCTTCAACAGTGCCTCATCTCCCTGACAGTGTGAAAAAGGTGACTGGTAAAACAGCTGCAACTTCAATTACCTGTGAGGACATAATTCTAGATGCACGCTGTCTTCCTTCAGAGTGAAAAATCTATGCCATTTCTTAGGCTCCAACCAATTCAGGATTTAACATGACAAGAGAAGGCAAAAAAAATCTGCTGAGTGAGATAGAAACTCAGGTATCCTTCAGAAATTGGTGGGAGGAAGGTAAGATCTGAAACTAGATTAATTAAAAATAACCCTCTAGTATGCAGTTGGTGGAGGTGAGCACTAATAAGTCTCACAGGAATTAAAAAGGCTTGGAGTCAAGGATCATAGTTCATCTGACATGGCAAAACACCTGCCTGCCTGCTCCAGAAGGAGCTTGGCCAAATCCGTACATCCAATTTGATTTCGTAACAGGTACTACAGAGAACCTTATAAATTAATTACAAGGTAATAAAAATTTTAGCTCCATGAAGGAGATGATGCCTTAGATAGTATCAAGATCTCTTACATTCAACATCACTTCAGTGTAACAGCCAGGAAGGGATCTGCAGGAAAACACAGAAAAGAAATTGGGGAAAACAAGCATCTGGACTTTTCAAGTGACAAGCCCAACTCTGATACATCCCACCACATGGAAACAACCTGGCACCTTTCCACGTGCCTTTGTCTTGCTTCCCCTAAGCGTGGCAGCAGCAGCAGCCCAAGGCATGGGGGTGGGGGACAAAGCGAAGTTGACAGAAAGTCCATAAAAGGCAACTCAAGCCTTGAACACTATAAGTAGAAATTCAGTGGTTTCCATGGGGTAACTGGTATAACCCAGGATGAAAAGGACAGATGCTTTGTTTTGCACTTCAGACATGCCAACAGCTCACTGCCAACCTGAAGACTGATGATTATTAAGAAGAAAACCTACAATTGTTGACATGATTCGTATCCAACCTGCGCTTCTTCCAAGATCATAAAAAACTCTCACTTTCTGCAAAGTGTTCATTAATCGGAGATATATGATATGGCAAAGGCATAGGAGTGGAGTTTGGATTCTTGTAGCTCAGCTCAGGCAGGGCCAGCTCTGCAAAGCTCCATTCCTCTTGGGAGGAGCCAAAGATGAATTGTGGCATGTGAGGAATGCACAAAGCAGGTCTCTATCAGCCTTTCTTTCCCAACAAGCATCCTCACTAGAAGAAAACATTAAAAAGCAACTGCACAACATGGAGCCGGAGCCAGGTAGTTCTGGATGTTCACAAGTCTGAAAATCACTCTTATTTTGAGCATATCTCCGTAACAGTAATTCTCAATACACCAAGGCTGTCACAGTGTACATCTTCCGTCCAAATGTAGTTTTGAATACAGCTCACTTACCAAGAATTAACTTGAAAATTGTGCCTTTAGTTAATTTGGCCATTTCTGATCCATCTGCAATGTCTCAACATTGTTCAAAATTAGACACTATATATCTTGAAGCTCTTAAGTTGCTCAATGTAATGGAAAAAATTTATAGTCCTGTATACATCCCAAACTGAAACATCGCAAACAAATTTTAAACATTTGTCCCTTGGATGAGCTCTCCTTACTTGTAGCTAATTAAAAAATAGGGTTCCAGATTGCCTGCCCTTGTAATACCATTCGGGGAGGGGAGGGGGGGGGGGGGGGGGAAGAGATAAAAATGCTCAAACACTTCTGGAAATTACCTCTTACCTCTCCAAATGTTGCCCCTGAGTGCAAATATGGACAGAACAGAAATAAAGTCAAGTCAAAACAGACAAGCCAGGTCACTGGGAAATAACTTTTCTCCTTACATTACTATATAAACATATAACGAAGAGAATCTAACACCTGGAGATCACAGTGAAAAGCTAACAGAGGTATAGTCAATGATTCCCAGAATCTGTATCAAAGAAAGAATGCAACATTTGTTTCCAGCCCAAGTGAACAGATTCTGGAGTTGTCCCTACTTCAGTCCCTTAAAAAAACTTGTAATAAAAATCCATTTTAGACTACTAAAGCGCGTTAATGAATCTATGCAAGAGTGGAATTTTTCCATGTTTGCTCTTATTTAATCAAGTGAAAAATTTCATTTCACTGAAGTTTACTCTGTTCGATTCCATCAAAGCAGTAGCAAGTACCTTAGGCATATGTGTTTCACAGATCTTAATCTTTACAATGTAGTTTTTAAATCTGCCACTTGCCTGTTTTGAGGGTCCTAACAACAGGGCACATTCATTCGGTCCTTTCCCAACCAAGCAAAACACTCACTGGGATTTCCTTTTCAAGCCTGCTAATTGAGAACATTCTGCAGCTTATTAGTCACTATACAGATTATCTGCTGACATGCAAACTCTCACTCATTCCAGACTTGTTAATTAACACGTAATTACTGATCCCACAGAGACTGGACTGCAGGTGTGAAGCTCTGGGTCCTGCTCTAATAACCATTCCTCTCAGATGCCGGCACAGATGGAGTACACGGCAACTTCATTTTCCCAGAACATCCCATCCTCCTCAAAAGTGCTTAGGCTCTGTTTTGGTTTTAGTTTGTTGAGGGTTTGTTGGTTTTGTTTTCTTATTTTGTTTGGTTTGGATTTTGGGGGGGGGGGGGGGATGTTGTTTGTTTTGGTTGTTGGTTTTGGGGTGGTTTTTTTTTGGGGGGGGGAGTTATTGTTGGGGTTTTTTTGTCTGTGTTCATTATGTCCAACATCCACCAACAATGTATCACAGAAAAGCAACAAAAATCTGTGTTATCCCATCAGCCTGGCTCAGCAGGAGCTGGCCCAGGGCAGCTGTTCTGTGTGGTGAATTTGAATAGGAGGACCTCAAGGAAAAGAATGGCAGAGAATGAAGGAGAGAATAACAAGGAGAGAGACAGATAAGTCCAGTCATTTCTGTGACTACCTAAACGATGATCTCATCTACTAGTTTATTTAATGCAAGGCGATACTCAGTCAAGTCCTCTATATAGCATAAATCTTACCATTAAAATACTATCTTCCATTCAATTACTCTTAAACGAAGCCTCACAGTATCATAACTGCTCCCTCTATGTATTCTTTGGATAATGGGATGTTCAAAAAGAGACCTGTTTCAAATCTCTTTACTCTGAATTTCCTTTAAGACTTGAAATGTTTTACAAGTTTTTGCTAAAGTAAGGCAAAAATGCTACCAAAAAGTAAAAGTGAGAGTATGAAGACACTGCCATGAAAAGTTAGGTCAAATGAAATCACAAGTTTATAGTTCCTTATTAGCAAGGGTATACTGATCATTGAATATGGTCAAGAACCAAGTCCAGAAGGGATTTTATTAAGCAAAGTACATTTGCCAGGGATAAGTGTATCCAAACGTAAAACAGCTAGGGAACTGGATTGTTAAAAGCATGTAGAATAGGCATGTAATTCTATTTTCACTGAAGTCAGAGGTAACACTACCTTTGATGCCCCAATGAGAGCAGACTGTACTAGACAGCTTTGAAAACTCCATCCTACTCCAATCCTAATAGGTATTAACAACAATTTCCATATCATTTCCATATCATCGAGACAGAATCTCTGACCAGAAGTCATTAAAATTGCCACTTCAGATGGAATCTCAAAGTTTATTGCACTATAGCTCATGATGAACCATTGCATATGAACATGACAAATGAGCTTTCCATACTCTTTCACTACCATATTAGAGGAAGCAAAGGGTTAAACTGTTCTAGGTAGCAGCCACGTTCAGTTTGAAAGCTCCAGTTTCATTTACTGGATTTCAGCAACTAAACCGTTGTAACGGGAACACTCTGCCACTATCAGAACCTTCCGCACCTCCATCAACTCATCTTTCCATGCATTCAGTCAACTTACTGTCAACTACACTGTTAGTTTATAAACCTTTTAAAAGGAAATGGATAAGAAAGAAAGTGCCAGTACAAATTGGTCAAGAGAGTAACTAATTAAATCTGGAAAGGGCCTTCTGGAATTAATAAATCCTCTTTATGGAATAGACATACTATCTGGGAAGTGGCTGCACTTCCCAGAGTGTACAGAGAAGAGAGCAATTCTGTCTGGTACAAAGGTGCAGAACCTGCCAACAGGAGTAGGTGGGAAACTCCTGTGCGATAGATGAATCTCAGATTGTCAGATCTGCATCAATGTATTAAACTGCAACAGAAGTAGTTAAATTTATTAAATATGGTACGTTAATGACATTAAAAACCAACATTGCCTCAACAGTCATGGAATTGGAAAAGTTGTATCAAAATCAGCCTTTCTGTATCAGAGCAGCAATATATTTCAACCTAGTCTTTCATATGGGCACATAGGACATACCTTTTCAAGTCACTGGCTTCAAAACACTTGGCATGCAGACTAAGCAATAATATAGGTCACTGCTCAGTGGTGATATGGCAGCAACCTTCTGAAACTTTGACAATTCCTGGCAAAAGCCACGTTCAGCCAAGCGTTGGGTCCACGGTCACTACCTGACTCTAACCTTGCCAACTGATCTCTACCAGGGATTTGAAAAGGGCCCGTTGACAAACTGCCCATCCATCAGTAAAGGTTTTAGAACAGACTCCATGCCATGTGCTTCACACAACTGAATTTGCTGATATCAATGGACACATGATGCCCTGCAGGAAAGTTTATGCACTGGAATTTTATGATAATTCCTATTTTGGCTACAGAAAGACATTTATGCAACTCAGTAACTATTAAGTGAACCGACAAGAAAACTAAAACTCTGAAGACAACAAATGTAAGATAGCTGTTTACAAAGTGATGATAGGTAGAAAAAAAAGATTTATATAATCTGTGATTAAGGTGATGTATTCAGCTTGACAGTAGACACTTCGTGTGAACTGCTCCACAAAAGTCAGCTGAAAATACTGCCTACAGAGCAGAAGTTGGAGTGAAATCCAGCTCTTCAGGAGTTAATTCAATTTTATGAGGATGAAGCAAATTCTGCTTCTGACCCTGTGATACATTCTGTCTGTGATACATCAGTCTTCATCATCTTTAAGTGGTCTGACCTCTTCCTCCTAGCAGAATGATGAAAGACAGCTACTAAAGCTACTCAATTTCAGATCTCAGCTTCTAGGAAAGAGGAAGTTGTCACCCTTTCTGAATAAGAAAACATGGAAAAGAATTACCAGAAAAAGTCACACTCAATCACATCTATAAAAGGGTTCAAAGGCTTTTTCATACCTGGATAACAGTGGAACAGGCTTGTTACGAGAGCAACAGCACCATACAGTGCCACTGAGCAGCTTCCAGCCTCTTTGCTGCTAAAAAACTAGGACAAGAAATGGCGAAAGGAAAGCAGTCAGATGCAGCCCTGTTTCTCTTGGCTGACACTGTTATTCACAGGCACTGGCCTGAAAGGGCTCCTCTGCACTTCCAACTCCAACTCACATGGGTTTTTATAAGCATTCTCCTACCTTAATTTAGTTTTAAATAATATCAAAATAAGCTCATCAGCCTTTTGGAAAGATAACAAAGAAACTATCTACCAACAAACAAAATCACATAACATTTGCAGTACATGTTCTTAAACCTGTGCTTTCAGGTAATGTCTTGGACCCTTTCTCCTGTAGATTGTAATGCTAATATTAAAAGTATCCTATGGAAGAGGAATAAAACAGATGAGACCAAAAAGAAAATGCAAGCATATTTCTGTCTTCTAAAATAAGGCCAGCGAATACCTAAGCTGGAAGTGAAATACATATGGTGACTCCTCAAGTCAAAATTACTTCTTTAAGTGAAAAGGAAAAACCTGAATAAAGGATTGATCAGAAACTATTCGTTCTTTAAGATTCTATCATCTCTTCCTTACTGGCTACCCTCAGAAAAAGGAATGTGTTATATTGTTTATGTACTGATATTCACTTCTGGAAAAGTTACAATGAAGCTACATCACTCTGGTATTTCTGCTCAATAATTAATGGAACTAAGTGAAATCTTGAAAGAAAAAAAAAAACCAAACAAACAAAAAATCAAACCCAAAACCTCTTCTTTACCCAGGCTGGGGTTATTACCTAAAGCGTTCTTCGTAGAGGCTCACAAAAAATAGCTACTGTTTCAGTCTTAATATTTACAGATCCCTGCAGTATCACAGAAACCTTTCAATATTAAATACACAATTCTGACTCATTCCAAGACATTTTCTGACTGTGTGTGCTCGCTCAATGTGTTCTACGGCAGAGCTATACTTTTGAACTAGTGTGGTGCACAGGCGTCATTACTGAATCTATGAACACAGCAACAGTAATAAGGAATTGAAATTTACATCGAATGTAATCTTATTAATTATCTGATCATATCTGACTTAGACTATTTAAATGCATTAATAACACATATTCTATTACATTAAGGAAACTTGCCAAAAGATGATCTTTAAAAAAATATCAGTTCAGCTTAGTACTTCATCTTGATTTTATGTATCTTGGTTATAAATACATAGTACTTAGATTTAGAAAGAAGTTTAATCAAAGAAACACAAAACCTGAGCATTGCCCTAAATTGTTTTAGTCTTGTAAGGGTGCACTAGATTTCTACTTCCTTGCTTCCCCATACACTCAGACAGACAGAACCCCAGAGACCCAGACGGACAGAGATGACAGAGTGACAGCATGAAGGCTACCGTTCTCAGACTGTGAGCAGAGCAGGTCCAGCACACCCAGCTGTGAACCTCCGAGCTCCCCTGAAGGGTCTTCAACACACAAGAGCTCAGTTTGGCTCCTACAGCTGGTGTGGCACCATCAGATAGCCACGGCTTTGTGAGGCAAGATAAATGCACATGCAGGAAGAATTATACTAATGTCTTAATGCCTACCTCATACCACCCAGCCAACTGGGAAAATAATAATAGACCAGCTTGGGCTGTATTAAATAAAACAACTGGAGTCGAGTCAATGGGAGGATGCCTGCAGTCCTGACATCCTGTTTTCTTTCCCTCTTTCAAATTAATGAAATAATGTGAATGAGCCTCCTTTAGACTACTTTTTGACACTGCTGAGAAAGAGAAGGTGAGTTAGGAACACTGCTGCACCACACAGAGAGCGGCTCAAGTCAAAATATTGGTTTTTAACATCTTTTGTCTTTTAGCAGAATTCAGAGGAGACATTACATCTGTAAATAACAGAAATGCTACCAATTACAGAGTCTGCATTCTCACCTGCTGACCTGCATTGTACAGACTTCAGTCCCTGAACAATTCTTTCTAACCTGAGTCACTGCTTTGTTTTGTACAGCTACACAGAGATGATTGCGGTGTGTGAATACCTCTCCAGAAGCCCTTCCATTGCAGTATGAGGTATTATTAAAAGAGGTATTTTAAAATATGCCATTAATAGCTCAGAATCAATTACAGATTGATTTAAATCTTAAAGAAAAAAAGAAGGTATCTTAATAATGGTAATAGACTTTGGACCATATCCTGAAGGTGTTAAAATTAGGCTCACACATTTTATTAAGAGCCTAAACATATTGCTTGCTTTTAAGAAGTGTAGCAATTTCCAATGATTTGAAATTTCAACATTTTTGAAAAGCGTTGAGGTATATAATTTCAACTTCTAGCAACAAGCTTAATGGAATTTTCAAAGAAAATTCAAATAAATACTTATGTCATTAATTTATGGACTTTGGAGAGTATCACAGGAAGAATTCTACAACAGGTTCTTCATTTACAATCTAGTGGCTGTAATCCACTGAGGTTTTCTAATGCACTAGGAAAAACACAGAAACACTTATCCCTACACCCTATTCATTATCATCTCAAATTCACATTACCACAACTCTGTTATCCTTACGCACACTCAGCCCACAGCCAGGTAATCCCATGTAGCTCAAACTTATTACACCAAGATTTAAGGTAGATTACATTGCTGGGCTTTCACTGCTGTGCCTCAGATGATGCATGGTAATTTATTAAGCTGTAATAAACTGATTACAAGTCTGAGCCCTAAGTTTCTGCAGAAGATATGGGCATTTCATGGAGAGTCATGGAGTTACAATCACTTAAGAAGTTATCACTTACCAGCCGTATTGTGTGGGTACTTATACTAAGCATCACTACAGGCGCTTTAAATCAATCTGCTTTACCTTTCAAGTAGAGTCATTCCACATGTGTCCATACCATAAACAATGTAATTTCAAACTGCATTATTGAACCTCATGTGGTTGCCCTTAACAAATAAACCTTACTCAGGTAGATTTAATTTCCATAAGTAAACATTCAAATGCAAATTAAATAGATGTAATTGGTTTTAAAACAATATACAGTTGTGCATGGAAGAATATGCATCCATTTAAATGCATACATTTAATTAAGAATGGGTAAAAAGAAAAGTAAATTTCAAACTATATTTAGAAGTACTTAAACTGTTAGATAAACAGAGCAGAGCTCTAAAATACCCAATTAGTTTCACATAGCTTCTCAGATCTTTAAGGATTAACAACCACAATAATTATCAGAGCGTCAAACAGCAACTATCCACATTATTCTTTAAATCATGTTATTCTATATAAAATTTATAAGGGAACCTTCATTATACTAACATAGGAGAGAAAAGCTAATCCAGCCAGGAAATACTGAATTAAATTTAAAATCCTTCAGGAACTGCCTGTTAGTGATTTGCTGTAAGGTTTGTATATAGCACACGGTTCCACAATTTCATAGAATCATTTAGGTTTGAAAAGACCTTTAAGATCATTGAGTCCCACTGTAAACCTGACACAACCAAGTCCAGCACTAAACCATGTCCTTAAGCACCACAACTACACGTCTTTAAATACCTCCAGGGATCGTGACTCCATCACTTCCCTGAGAAGCCTGTTCCAATGCTTGATAACCCTTTTGGTGAAGAAATGTTTCCTAATATTCAATCTAAACCTCCACCGGTGCAACTTGAGGCTGTTTCCTCTTGTCCTGGGAGAACAGAGCAACCCCACCTCGCTACAGCCTCCTGTCAAGCAGCTGTAGGGAGCAGCAAGATCCCCTCTGATCCTCCTTTTCTCCAGACTAAACACCCCCAGTTCCCTCAGCTGCTCCACATGAGACTTGTGCTCCAGACCCTTCACCAGCTTTGTTGCCCATCTCTGGACATGTTCCAGCACCTCAATGTCCCTGTTGAAGTGAGGGGCCCAAAACTGAACACAGGGTTTGAGATACAGCCTCGTCAATGCCAAGTACAGAGGGATGATCACTGCCCTGGTCCTGCTGGCCACACGAGTTCTGATACAAGCCAGGCCACTGTTGGCTGCCTTGGCCACCTGGGCACACTGCTGACTCATGTTCAGCCAGCCGTCAGCCAGCACCCCCAGGGCCTTTCCCTCCAGGCAGCTTTCCAGTGTCCCAAGCCCATAGCACTGTGACCCAAATGCAGGACCCAGCACTGAGCCTTGTTGAACCTCATAACTGGCCTCAGCCCATCAATCCAGCCTGTCCAGATCCCTCTGCAGAGCCTCCAGCAGAGTAACACTCCCCCCCAACTTGGTGTTGTCTGCAAACCGACTGAGCGTGCGCTTTATTCCCTCACTCCGATCATTGATAAAGACATCAATTTCAAAAGTACAAGCAGGAAATCTATAATTTTAAATTGGTACACCTGCAAATAAACCAAGAAAACTACATGGTTTTATGATACTCTGGATTTCTGCTCCATAAGTACTGACTGTACAGTAAAAAGTAACTGGTGCCAGAGCTACTTCTCCATAAATTTACATTAACAATCATTTAGAAGGAAAAGACTAAACCTAGAGAAAGTAGGCAAATCCATGATTTTCACAAGAAACGTAAACATCTGCTCTTTTCTAGAACAGATTTTATCAGCTGCAGAACAGGAAACATGAAGAGAACTCGGAACCAAGAGCTCTCTAACATTCCTATGTAAACTATTAAAATACTGTGCCAGTGGTACCTAGCAGCACTTCTCAGGTGGATGCTGCAGTCAACACTGGTAAGAAAAGGTCCTTAAGAGAGAAGTTGAAATGAAACATTTGTTATTTATTCAGCATCTGTGTAAACAGCAATTGATACTTTATCAATACCAATGTCCAGAGTCAAAGATGAATTTATCTAGTAGCATCAAAATGCTGCAAAAGTGTATAAATCAGATTGTCTTAGGTGTATTACAAATGATTACAAAACAAAAAATCATCGTTATTTAAAAACCTTCCTTGGGTAGAAAGGAAGAATGACAGAAGTCTGTATATAATATAACTAATATATACCTAATTATTTTCAGAATCAAGGCATAAAGTTACATGTTTAGAAAGTATTCGTATTTTATAAAATTTAAACAAGGTTTTGAGCTGTTAATCTATTGTACCCTGTCTTGTCTTTCATAAGAAAAGGTCCATAATGATGAACTGCAACTGAGTTTACCATTTGGAAATTACTTTATGTGTTATCCAATCACTAAAGATTATAATAGAGCAGCACATATTTCATTATACAGCCTAGATCCCAGCTGATAGGATAGCAAGCAAAGACTGCCTGCTTTATCAGAAAAAGCAGAAGAATACGTCCTGGATTTTGGCAGAAGATCAGTCCAGAGGTCTTGGAGTAGAACAATTTGCAAAGCATCTCAAGAATCCTACAGACTTAAAATTAAAAAGCCTGGCTTTCTCAGCTCTCCAGAATCCAATAAAGAATTGCATGCTAGTAAAAGAGGAACCAAAACATGTATATTGCCTAACTAATTTCTATCTCTCCTCAAGCTGTGTGGACATTTAAGCCCACAGTTTGGGTCAATACTTCATTATTCTATGAAATTAGAACCCAAAAGGTTAACTCAAAATTAGAAGAATTCTAGAATCCTGATGGAATCATGCCTGAATCCAGAAGATATAATAATGGCAAGGATACGACACAGAGCACATATAAAATAAATAGTTTTCTTTGTACCTGCAGAGTCTGTACCTGTCACTCCAGTGTAGGGACACCTATCAAAAATGTTATTTTTAAGAATTATTCAGGAGCCTTGTTTCAGCACTGTCAGAGTTTGAAAAGTAGATGCCCCAAATTACTGAACTCCTAAATGCAGTTATATGGCATTAAAAAGCAGAATCTGTGTGTGAGAGGAGTATAGAGACTGCAGTGGCATCAGCAGCAGGAAGCTGTTATAGCCCCCATCTGCTGCGGAACACGTCAGGTTAGTCAAGGCACAGGAAAATGAGTATTGATGAATATGTGTAACACTTCTTTGAAGTGATGGCAAGTTAACACACAGGTCCAATCAAAGCTTTCAGCATGCAAAAACAAAATCAAAGCAGGGCCCTTGAGCTACTAAATATAGCTCCAACTCTACATTTTCTGAGAAATCGTACTGTATAAGAAAACTGATTTATCCTAATACAGTCTGGAGCCACTTTTGATCTTTGGACACCTGCCTATCAAGCCACATTTTAACCAATTGCCTCCAGTGTTTATTTCATGTCTTTCATTTCTCCTTAAAATGGCTATTACAACAAATACTATCAATTTGATTCTGGCAGTACAACCCACAGCCTGGTGCTATGAAAAACATACATTAAAGAGGATTATGTACTAGATCACGCTATACACCCTGAAAGCATTTGCTTGAGAAGCTACGGCGTTATAGCTTTGAAAACACTGTAGCACGTGCATTCTCACAGATGTACACATTCATGAGCTCATATGCAAGCACACACTTTGCAATGGCTCATGTACATAAAAACGTATGAGTAAGACATTGTAAGACAAAAGCATGAAACAGTGATCTGTGAGTAAAATAGCTTGGCTATGATTTTTTTTCACAACAGATCATGTCAAGGAAAAGTGAATGAAAAACAACTACACCAAATCTGCAGTGCAGGCACAGCAATGGACATTTGGAAAGCACTACATTAGGCTGCAGCTTAATTTCTAAAGAAGGCAGCCTTGTGGCAGAACACCCCTGTTGTCCCAGCTCTCACTGCAACACAGTGTGGTTAGCTGTCACTCCCAGCTGAGTGCCTTCTCTCGCTTTATTTCACAACCCACACCTCCTGGACCACACGCCTGCTGGCTTGGTGATGGATTTGGTTTGGCATTTCTTCTGCAAGGCTTGCTCTATTCCAATAGGCACTGAATTTTTACTACAGCTGTAGCTGAAGTCTCAGGGCACTATGCACATATATGATCAGATTGATGATTACAACTGTAAGAGGAAGGAGAAGGAAGGGAATAGAAATCAATGACTTACTGTACCAAGAAAGAACCAATTATTCAGCAAATCTGCTTTTGCTAATTCTGTAACACAATCTCATCTATTAAGGTTCCATCATTATTTGAATTAACTGTTGCTGTCACAGCAATAATATTCACAATCAGCCATTCACATTCTGCAACTACCTAGCTTGTATTAGAACCAATAAACTGATACTGCCTGCATCTAATGAACTGGTTTGTAGTTTAATTATGGTCCTTACCAGATAATTTATTAGACAGCAGTAAAGCTCAGATTTATTTCTCACGCAATACTGCTGCATTATTAGAAGATGTATACATGAAGCTGCATTTTGTTCTCAATTACACAAGTATAAATCTTGAGCATCTCTACTGAGGCCAGTAGTTATATTAAATTGACATGCAGCTTCTTTGCATTCAAAAATCTGTAATAAAGAGCAGAGTTTTGTTCCATGTATGTGCATTACTTATAGCACTCCAGGTGGTTATTTTGATAAAGATACAGAACATTTTTGTACTGTTGAAATAAATGCCAATCCTGTTACAGAAGTAGGTTTATAATAACGAAGGAAATGAACTAAACATTTAGTGCATGAAGCAGCATTCAGACAAATCCTCGTGTACAGACAGAGATGATTAACTAAAAAGGAAAACTGCTCTCAAAAAGGTAGACTTCATTTGCCTTAAAATCAACTCAGTGCAATATTACCAAGCAGAAGCTGTTGTATAAAAATCTGACTTTGAGATCAATTGAAGTATTAACAAAGCTAACAATAAAAAAGATTTTTGCATACAGATAAGAATAAATATAAACAATTAAATAGATAAATAAAAAATATAATATTATCACATTACAATACTATGGGGATTAGTTCTAAGGCTATGCAGGACCCACACTCCAATGTTTTCACAGTCTGAACAAACTGGACAAACTACACTAACAGATACAACTTCATTTTTTTGTTTAGACTCATGGTGGAATTTTATAGCTGCTTTGATCACGTATAAGCATATAGCAGCTTGCAGTCTTTCACATACCTGCCTTCTAACTAAGCAGTGGCATTTAATACTGGACTGTGATTCTGATTGTATCTCAGTGGTGAAAGCTGAGCAGGAAACTACTCTGAAAGCAAGAGAATTCTACATTAGCCTTATAATCCCTCTTTGGGATGTCTGGCTTGGGAATGCCGCAGAAAGCCCAATTCACTTCTCTTATCAGTTCTCCTTTCAGTAAAACAGTGGTTAGAATATCAGCAGTTAGCTTGCATTGCAGGTAGTTGGGGAGACTACCTTCTGCACGATTTTTAAATAATTCTGGCCTGTGCAATGGCAGACAGTCATACAAAACAGATTCATATTTTCAGAGATTTTGCAAAATGTGGCCTCTGTTCCCAAGGATCCAGGCCTTGAGCACATGCAGAATACGTAAGTCCAAATAATTTAATTTCTCCGTGCCTATACCTCCCTATTTGCAAAAGGGAGATACCAGTATTTCCTTCACCTACTGCTAATACTTGTATATTTAGGCTGCAAACCTATTCAATCACAATGGTTTCTTCATTCATTTCTGTAACAGAGAAGGTACAAATTTACAGTGGAACAGGCAGGTGCCACCAGCATAAAAAGAGCTAATTACAAAACCAGTAAAATGGGTTCTTCTGAATGCTGCGTGGCATTTTTTAACATTGGGAAAACACAATAAAATGTACTAATTTTAAAAATTTAGGAAGCACGAAATGCCTAGACTTTAAAAAAATGTTACACATTCTTTCCATGGCTTGCTTTTAACTCTCCACTTCAATTTTTAATGAAAAGAGCATTTTGGCTACAACACCCCACGAGATCTCAAAGCCCACAGCAGCTTCCATCATATCAGTAACTTCAGCCCAAGCTGTGAAACTTTTCAAGGCAGAACGACTTTGAAGTAGCTGGAGTTCTGCAAGAAAAGTGGTTTTGACCTAAAATTTGAAATTTTAGAAAGGATAAGCTGAAGAAAAATTCGAATGGCATTCAACCTCTGCTCTAGTCCTTGAAAGCATGAGTTTTATTTCTCAAACACTGTCTTTCCTCTGAAGCTGGCTATCTCCCCAGACTACAGTGCCTACAAATGGTCTATGCACCTGCTCACATTGCAGGTAAAGAGCACACTGCTGGTTTAAGGTGCTTACCTCTATGTGGATTTTTACACCATAACATCCTATATGTGTTGGAAATGGCAGAAAGGCCTTGAACAAAACAGGAGGAAAGGGAAAATACAGACAAGAGAATTCTAAAATACTTGGTTGGTGGGGAAGGAAGTATGTAGGTATGCACACATTCACACACATACAAAATCAATACTAACTTGTTTACATTTCTAAGCTGTAGCTGATAGGAAACCAGGAAGATTTCTGCCCCGAGGTTTTAAATCAGCCTACTCCAGTTAGTGGCTCTTTGCCAAGTGAGATCTGAGTTTGGATTTTTAATATATACAAAAGCTCAGGAGCTGGGCTCACCAGAAGAAGAAGAAACTGTCTGCCAAATGCACGTCTTCTGTCTGCATAGTCACCATATCAGACTCCCTAACTCTTTAACCAAATTTTCAAAAGTCTCCAATGTAAATGCCATTCCTTGGTGTCATATAGCAATGAAATGAGAATTAATAAAAGTAAAATAGATTGATTAAAGGAAAATAGATTAGAAAGAAAAGAGAGATAGAAGAAAGTATGAAGGGGAGGGATGGAACAGTTCATTTTCACCTCTCAGCGTCACTCTCACTGAAAAAGTGGCAAGGGTGGCATTCACAGACCACTAAGCACAAAGGAAATCTAATGGAAAGGGTCAAAAAAACCTGAAAAGGGTAAATTCAGTCTATCCTCCTTACTCCCACCACTGATGAGCTAGATGTATGCCAACCCTGGCGAAACTGTAGTTAGTACTTGCTAGTACAGCTAACCTTGCTGGACCTTCACTAAAGACAAATTATTAAAGTGGATTTTATCGTTGTAGCTTAAGCTCCCACACATGAGACCACAAAAGTTATGTTCATCCATCAATCCCTAAAAGCCACCTACATATTGCACTTAGCAAGAAGCAACCAAGTATTCAAGAAAACCAGTCACTCATGCCATTCTTTTCTGCCTTGCATTTATATATTGATTGTCCATGTGAAGTGACCACATGGCTTTAGCATGCTCCAGTCACCAGTGATGTGTGTCAAATCATTTACAAAAATGCAATGATCAAAGGTATTATTGATCTTTCTCTCCACAGTGAAGGCAAATTCTTGTCTTTTCTTTACTGAACTCCCTCCACCTCCTGCTACCTCTCCCTTTAGGCTGCTAACTCCTAGCATTTGTCACAGACGGAAAGGGTACGTTTAGAAATAAGATGCCTAGAATAAAGAAGCTGAATAAAATCTTAGAAAGCTGAGAAGAGTTCTTCTATCAAATGAAAAATAAATGTAACCTCATACTGATACCAACATATTAAGTAGGACAAATCAGAAGTGCATACAAAGAAAGCAAAAGCTTACCACCACTGCCCCACTGGCAAGTAATTTGCCCTTTCAAACCTCTTCCAAGTGTGCAAGAAAGATTTTGACAATGATGTCCGTCACCCCCAATACTGCACTCAGTCCAGTTCTACTTTTCTGCAGCAATCCAGCAGACCTCAGAAATGCTACTCCCTTCTGCCTTAAGCTAAACCAAACTAGAGAATCTCTTAGTTTGAGTTTCCTGCTCTACCACAAGCCCCAGGAGCCACAGCTGTCAGTGGATTCCCCAGTAATATCCATATGCAAAGTTAATAGACAGTTAGTAACTCATTTTTGACCTATCTGCAATTTAGGTTTCATCCAAAGTGGTAAAGCCAAGGACTACAGACAGCCAAGTTCCACAAATAGAGTTAGAACTTGTTATCTGAAATATTTTGGTACTACAGAGATATTAATGACAAAACCATGTCAGCCTTCAAGATAAAAAAGGGAAACAATTCAAGTAAGAAACTAAGATAAGACTTGTGCAGCTTTGGGGTTTTGGCACCAGACTAATACACATACAAGCTGTATCTGAGTTACTAAAATACCAAACGTGGGTCACTTTCAACATGTGTCATATCCATAGCTTTTGTATTTCTAGAAGCTTTTTTGGCCACAGTAGTTGGATTTTTTGTCATCTAAAGTTATTTAGTCATAAATACTTAGAGTAGCAGCAGAGACCCTCTGTGTGACTTGCACAAAATCTCTATCTTGATTTGAGCCATACAGGATTTAACTACTTTAACGATAACCACTCTCACCAGGAGGTCATGCAGTAACATTTCTCAGTCTGTAGGGAGAGACTGCAGCTGAACTGCGACAACAGCACCAGTACAGTTTTCTGTTTCTCTGCTTCATACGTTAAGGAGGCATCTTCTTTCACACAGCTCACCCATTAAATATCATGCAAAGATGCCATTCATTTGACTGAATGAATATACAGCATAGGGCAGGCCTACACTACAAATTTACTATTTTTAATTTAAGTTACTGAAGACCTCTTCAGAGGTTCGGTTGTTTTAATTCAACCACTGGGCTTTATTCCCTCATAAAACAGAGCAAGTCAAGCACAAAACTCCTACATAGCATTCTGTATTCTGCATGTATAACTATCTGTAAATCCAGTACGTTCGAAACAAGGACTGTGGCAATCAAACCTACCCATACCTCAACAAACCTGGAAGACCACCACTGAAGCCAGCGCTCTTTTTGCTTCACCAGTTTTCTACAGGAGTGCAATGGCATCGATCTAGGAGATGTGCGTGAGCTTAAGAAACCCAAGGCAATGGCCGGACCACTGTAAGCAAGATGAGGATTGGGTTCCTGGTCCCAGCCTATATTCATTTTTAGCTTACTATTTTGACAACTATTCCATCTTACTAATAAAGCAAGAACCTCTCCTCTGAAATTTAAAACAAACAATTTTATTTTTACAACTATCCTGAGTATCACAGTGTAATTAAATAAACATTTTTTTAAAACCCAGCTCATTATTACTGCCAATCTAACACCAAACACTGAAACAATGACAGTAGATATGCAATAATTGTTATTTTCTACTCAAACCCTTCATATTCCACTTTTGCCAAAAGTTAATTTTCAAAGCTTAAAATTCTTGAGAAGCCAGAAGCACTTTGTAGAGATTTCCTACTCCTCCAAGTACTGGATTATACTATGTGCGTGCAACTGACCCTGATGACTGGAAAAAAAAAAAAAAAGAAAAAAAAGTATTATTTGTGATTGAATAAGACCAAAAGTGTATACAGTAAAGATTTCTGACAAGATCAGGACTATTCCTGAATAAGCATCCCATGGAATTGGAGTGGAAGGGAGAGCTCATCTTCACCTCTTGTACAGAGGCTAGTAACTATCCCTAATCCTTCCCAGAGCAGAGGAAAGCATGAGGACTAGAAAGATCTGGAGTCAAATGCTGGCCTTGATGATTCCAGATGAGTCAACATTTCATCCAACACTGAATATAGGAGATTTACTTTGTAAGCAAACATAAGGAAGCACAAAGCAAGTAAAGAAATGCAGCTTCAGAATATGATTGCTGACAACCAGCCTCTTGAGTGTGCAGGACTGTCCAGAGAAGGTGTTCTGTCAGCCTTGATCACCCAGCACCTAATACCTAGAGGGGCCCCAGACTGTCCTGCATACAGAGGTGGTGTAACACAGGTCACTTCTCAGTGATGAACAGCCCAGAAAATTGATAGAAACACTAATGAGAGTACACATTGCTACAAAATCAACACTTAGAGCCACCAAAAAGGGATTCTAAGATGGGAATCATCAGCCAGCAGAGTTAAGACTTACCAGGTTAAGAAGATTTTGTAACTCTTTCCTTTCTGCAGCTACACTGCTGTAACCTGCTGCACAATGCACAGGCAGTGGTGAAACAGAGACACTGGCTGCAGCAGAATGGCATTGGTTACAGGCTAGCTCCTGCTCCCTGTACAGACACTGTCTGGGAATTTAATCCTCATTTTAAATCCCTTTGGGAAAAAGAAGTAGACTTCCCTTTAGGTCTCTACTTTCTCCATTGTGAACGGCAGCATATTAAAAGTTTTACTTATGCTTTTAGTTTCTAGTGGTCCTGCATTGCCACTTCCACGTAAGTCCTAGAAAAAGAGATTGTGCGATCTGCATCAATGTGCCAAGGCCCTGCCCACCTCAGCACACCACAGATCTCTTCCGGATGTACTTAGTACAAGCAGCAATTTCTTCAAAACATGCTCAGTAACCACAGTTGCTTGTTTGTCTTCATAACATTCACTTCTGTCCTACTCATTCCTGGCAAATCAATCTCACACTGAATAGCCACATACCTGGTTCTTTGGGCATGCATGGAACTACATACATAAGACAGGGTTGCTAAGGTGTGACTTCAACAGCCGACTTAACGTCCTTAATGCACTCGCTGTGCATACCTAGATTTGACAAGAGGAATGAGATGGCACAAATAAGGCAAATCATATCAAATGTTGGAATTCATTCCAAGTCGTGTTAGGTGCCAGCACGAAGCTCAGACTCCACACTGCCACAAGCCCTGGGTCAACACTTTGCCTCATGACGTGTTGACGCAGCAAATAGCTTAAATGAATTGCATATAAGAGGACAGACAGCTGTGTAGATCTGCATCCTCCGGGCATACACTGCTTACAGCAGTAAATACCTGGAATAAAATATAGGTGCCCAACGTACACATGGGGAATGAGCTATACTCTTGACCTGAGACACTACTCAGTGCAACTGAAGATCGCAGAGTTCAAGTTTTAGCAAGCAAGGAACACATTTGACTTGGAGAGTATTATTCAGCGTGTCACAGTAGTCATTAAGCGTAAATCTACAGTAATTCTATTAGAGATGCTGGAATAACACCAGTTTAAAAAAGGTGAGGTTAGAAGAGAATTAGGCAATCTTCCTGCTTTGTTTTGCATGGACTAATTAACAATAACTGCAAACTGCACTAATGAGGCAGGCTTTATCTAAGTGTAAGCAGCAAAAAACAACCTCCTAAGCAATTCCCTGTCTATACATTAGGTCTTCCTCAAACTTAAAGATGCATTCCATACCAATTTATTTTAATTACCCATAAGCAACAGGGGGGGAAAACCACTCACATCTTAGTCATTTAAGCCCAAATTTCACTAGTACACAGATGAGTTCCAAAGACCTACATAAAACAGCTCAGGATGGAAATGCTGACAAGCTGTTGAATCTAATGATGCAATAGAGAGATTAAATTTACCTCACAAAACATTCAAATCCAGACAGAGACAGATGGAGAAAGTATATCAAATGTGGGTATTTCAGGGGGAAAATGTGAAACAGTGAAAACATAATTACAAAATCAATTACAAAAACATAAAAACTACTAAGGTCTGAATCCTCTAGTCCACAGAGGTCTCGAATGCAACTGCTTAAGGATCAACACTACAATTTAATTGTGCAGATACTCTGAATATGTATATTATAAATAATAGATGTTTCTACCCAGCTGCTCCGTACCCCATGAAAAGAGAGCCGAGCCTCATTGTCCAACCACAGGACCTGGCTTCAGATGCTGGCTTCAAATCCTGGCTCTGATTCCACTCCTTTCTGAGAATCTAGGAAAATATTTAACTCCTAATGGCCCAGTATTACTGCTGACTTATTGCACACAAACCTGCTGACATGTCAAGGTTTGACTTATGAATTCTTTTGGAGCATGCAATGTTACCTGATGCTATTTTCCTCTTGTCCACTGGGATAGCAAAAATCTACTAAATGGTCTCCTGTATCTTCCCAGGAGCGAGGCTTGAGCGGGCACAAAGTCACCATCTCTGCTCTACCCAACTCCCCTTCCCCTGTCGATAGGAAGACTTGGACCCTGGCAGACAGCACTTTACCCTGGCTGCTCCGCCACGCAGGCACAAGTTCGGGCAAACCAGGAGTGGCAGCCACCTGCAGCTGATGCTAGCATAAGACAGGCTCCTCTCTTGGTCAGATATTGGACTGACAAAACCTCAGATAAATTTCAGTTGTCTCAATCTCACCCCTTTACAATGTGAACCTAAAATTACTTTTCTTTATCCACTGGACAGCTATGAAGCCATGTTACTTAATGAAGGGAAACTGCATATCACAGTTCACAAATCTGTAATACCTGGTTCTCGTCACTGCATTTGAAGTGAATCAAGAAAAAGCAAGCAAAATTCTTCCATTTGCACTCCTTCAGCTACTACAAATATCCTCCATATCGTGAAATATTTTTTTTCAACTCTTCAGTAGTCTTCATATGATTAAAACAAAACCTTCCTGTTCACATGCAACAGCCTCTTTTACTCAGGGGATGTTCACACTCTGTTCAACAATATTTTCCTGCTGCTAACAGGTCAGTAGCTAATGATGGCTGCTAAGTCTGACTCTTCCACCTATTCTTTGCCTGAAATTACTGGATGTGACCCACATGGTACATCTCTGTAGGGACAGAAGTGCTAGTGACACCACATCTAACTCCACACAACATGAAAACCAGATGAAAAATGTACCTTCTCCAGCACTGACCTCAGCTCTCAGCAAGACACCTTTTACTCATCAGTAAAGAGCTGCCCACCTCACAGAAATGACCCTCCTCTTCCTCTCTCTGACTTTGCAGTTAGCATCCTTGGTAAAAGCTACAGAAGAGAGCAGAGACTGTTGGGCTTAAAAATTCCTTTTTCCAAATGAAGGTTTCTTCAAGAAGTGGGTTGCAGCAGCATGAGCAATAAGTCACTCATGTGACAGAGGGGACATCAAGACATCGCTGCGTGTTTATCAGCTGGTTGAGAATAAGGTGGTAATTAGAATAAAGAGGAGAGAAGCAAGTGCAGAGGAGCAATGAGGGTGTCTCAGCTGTATGCATTTACAAGCCAACACACACAGCTGTCAACCGGTTCACAGATGACATGGCAGCCCTGACTGTATCACATGCTGTAATGGAATATGTGGCTTTTCTGAACCATCCCCTTGAAACAGGCAGATAAGCAACACTGCTGTTTCCTCCAGTTAAGCACGTAGGATGAATATCACAGCCACAGAGGACAGACTCACAAAGCTGCCCAAAAACATATTTCATAGATTCCAACATTAAGACCAGAAGGAGTGCTGTGATATCTCATATTGCCTCCCAGAAATCTCTCGATTCCTTCCAGTACATCTTTTACAAAGCCTTCCTACCAAGGTGAGGCATCAAGTGATGGAGATAGAGCAGCATTTCCTGATGAGACGTTCCTGTGGATAACACGCCCACAGACACCCCTGTTAAAAACCTGTGCCTGTACCTTCTTTTAGAATTTGTCTGGCTTTGGTTTCCAGCCACTTGATCTTGCCATGTCTTTCACACTTGGATTGAAGATCCCTCTACTTTCAAAAATTGTTCCCTGGGTGGGTAATTATAGTTGTCACACCATTCAGAAACATACTAGATGTTCTCACTTTTACCATAATAACTGAACAAATAGAAGTAGTCAGTTTTTTTTCAAAGTAGGTGTTTGTAGACAAAAATGGACTTCACTTCTCCATAACTAAAAACAGGGGCGGGGGGGATAAGGGTGCATAGAAGTTTAGAGATCTTGTTTAATTACTTTGACAAAACTTATAGGTCTCTGGGGGTTTTTCCCCTTCACAGATGGGTTTTTTTTCTACTTTTCCCAAATCCTTCCACATCCTCTCATTTCCCAGTAGTGAAATCAGAAAGAGGGAGGCAGCTAGATGGAAATGGCATTTAAAATTCAAACACTTATTTATAAACCCACAAAATTTAAAATATCTTGAAATTTTCAAACTTAAAATAGCATAAAAACTGAAAGCACAAAAGGTTTCCTTTTCTCTTTGTTTAGGCAACTCTATCTTGTCAGGTTACAGTCTCCCATTAAAATTATATTCTTGAAATTAAAATACGTAAAAATGTATTTTTCTCCTCTGCTACCCATCCTCTGTAATGCTCTTTGCCTTCTCTCTTTTCTTAGATTTTCCTAATATTTCCATTGTATCTGAGATTTTAGAGCAAGTTCTTTTGTTGTTTTAAGACACAAAGCAAAAAAATCAAATGCCACTGAAAAATAAACGTATCGGAAAACCAATCATGAGTAGTATAAATTTATTACTTCTAGCTGTATAACAATATGACCTTATTTGCAATATATCATATTCATTGGCTGTTATACAGTGTCTTTTTTGAAATCTGTTAATTCTGCAATAATGCCTTAATAAGATAAACTGTGTGTATTATATTATATTATATATATAATATATATATAATATATATATTATCTCATGTATTGAAATCACTTCTCATTACAGCATTTCCTAACTCCTACATCCCCATTTGACAAACATTTAAACAAATTTTACCTCATATTTTAAAATATGGCTGACAAATGCAGAAGAAGAACACTTGCAGGAAAACAGGGGAACACTAATGAGTATACCTTTTATCTAAGACACTGCATTTTTCTGTTTTCATTGTTCACAGTGCTAATACTGCCTGGGGAAGACAGAGCTGCTTCCAAATGCAGGTGCTGATAGAAGTAAATTGTTAATAATGTCACATTCTTTTTTCTAAATATCTGCTCCCTTAAATCTAAGCATTTTTAAAACTTATATTTTAAATATGAGTAGTAATAGAAAGCCTATCAAGAGAAGACAGCTAGGCTTTATTTTCCCCATTTCCTCACCCAGCAAAATTGCCATTTGGTTTCTCTCAAAAAAAAAATCACCTTCCTGCTAACAGCAACAGGAAGGAGACAGCTTGGTTTTCCAATCCAAAATCAAATTTTAAGACTAGGAAGTAGAGGGACGGAATAAATATGAAGCCCAATTGACATTTTTGCATTCACCTTCTGAACCATGCACCCATTTTTCTGAAAACAAACCTACTCTAATCTAGAATAGAGATTGACAATGATGTTCCTGTGGTTAGAACATTCCATTACATCAGGCAAATAAGTGTTTCTTTTTATTCATAATGTCCTTGTGGTTTGCTGTCCAAAGTCACTCAGGTGAATTTACTTAATATGTTTTCACAACAGTATATCAATTGGAAAAGCTTAGGAATACATAATTATTCTATATCCTTGCATATTAGTTTTTACGGCTGCGATGGGATAAAGTTATACAATGGGGGGGGGGGGGGGGGGGGGGGGAGGAATACAAATTATCCATTCCAGAGCACAGAGGGTTTCTTTCTTTCTTTCTATATTTTTTTTTCCCTAAATGTCCCCAGCTTCTATACATTCATAAGCAAAATGATTCACTGCAGGAAATGAAGCGTTAATGCAGCTTCACGACATTTTGAAGCTATAGCTGTTACAATAGACAAGATTTTTAGCCCCAAATGTACTAGTAGCACTTGGAGCTGAAAGCATCTATTGAGTGAGGAAGGGCTTGACCCTTTGCTCAGTGACTTCAAAGCTGTGAGTCATATGGCCCAGAAAGAACCCCTGAAGCCTTCAGAAATACAAGTGTAACATAACCATGGTGCTACAAACAGCTTCTGTAAAAAAGCATATTTATCACTATGCGTGCAGCTACATAAATGAGTGTGAAAATTTTAACTGCACTTTTCAAAGGATAAATGCAAATAAATAGGAAGTTGCAGGCCTGGACAGCTAGGTCTTACTGATGCAAGAGGAGCTGGTTTAGCTCCCACTGCTGTCTGCAGCACAAGTTGGCTCTGGGCTGCACTCTCCTCACCTCCTACAAGCAAATCCAGGCCAGAAGCAGACAGCACAGGCATGGGAGTTCTCCCTGACTCCAAGAAGACCAGTGTACCTAGAACACCATTTGATAACATCTACATAAATTGCTTTGTCAAAGAAGAATGGGTAGGAATCACAACTACCAACAATGGTAGTGTCTTCAATCTTCTTCAGCAGATCACTTAATTTACCAATTGCAGAATATTCTTTTCTTCACCTCTTAATAAATCTTTTTTAACAGCTTCAGTGAAAGCTCCCATCTCCCAGAGCCTCAGCCAGGACCAACAGGCAATGAATGAGTCTCTAAAGGAAGGAAATACCTGCAGCTATTGCTGAACAACTGTAAGAAAGTTGTAAAACAGCTACTACGAGCTCCATCTCCTATCCAATATCAAGGTAGAACTGGGAAATACATTTGAAATACCTGCATAAAATATAACCAAGATGGAGGAAAGAATGTCTCAATAATCAAAAAGAGAGAAAGCATTAAAAAAAAAAAAAAAACCAAACAAACAAACAAAAAAACCCAACAACCTGAGGGCCCTAGGAAAAATGCTGAGGAAATTACCTGTCTAGGAAAAACTGAGTAATTATTGGTTCCAATGAAGGAACGGGGAAATAACTGAAAAGAAGACAAGGCAAAGAAAACTGCAACAGCAACATCAAAAACAGATAGATTGGTAGGAAACAAAATAAAGGAGAACCTGGGGAAAAAAGCATGGGAATGAATGCTTATTCACCTAAGAGCTGTGAACACTAGGCATAGGTCTAAACAGGACAGATGTTTAGAAAAGCATTTCTATAAGAAATGTGTAAAGAATTTATACAAGAAATTAATCAACAGACATGCTTCCATGCTTTCAGTAACTTTGGGGTTAAATAACATCATCATTGGAGAGCTGAACAGTTAAAAGAGATGCCTTTGTGTAACACAGTATCATTAGGTTGGACCTGGGGAAAGCTACTAAAACCAAGCAAAGCGAAGTGTTAAAGCCACATAACAAAGGAAAGCCACTGTAATGAAATGCACTTTAGAAAGATTCAATGAATTCAAAATCTCAGCCTTGACTCCAGCAAAAGCGATCATCTCTTTACAGTTCAGCAAGTACTTACTTCAACATACTAAGAAGTTCATCAAGGCCAAGTGCAAGGTCCTGTGCGTGGGTCAGGGCAATCCCAAGCACAGATACAGCCTGGGCAGAGAATGGACTGAGGGCAGCCCTGAGGAGAAACACTTGGGAGTGTTGGTTGATGAGAAGCTCAACATGGCCCAGCAGTGTGCACCTGCAGCCCAGAAAGTCAACAGGGTCCTGGGCTGCATCAAAAGAAGCGTGGCCAGCAGGTCCAGGGAGGTGATTCTCCCCCTTCACTCTGCTCTGGTGAGACCCCACCTGGAGTACTGTGTTCAGCCCTGGGGCCCCCAACATAAGGAGGACGTGGACCTGTTGGAGTGAGTCCAGGCAGGCCACGAAGACGATCAGAGGGCTGGAGCACCTCTCCTATAAAGGCAGCCTGAAAGAGTCGAGGTTGTTCAGCCCAGAGATGAGAAGGCTCCAGGAAGACCTTACAGCAGCCTGCCAGTGCCTAAAGAGGGCTTATAAGATAGGTGGAGAGGGACTTTCACAAGGGCCTGTAGTGATAGGACAAGCGGTAATGGCTTTAAACTGAAAGAGGATAAATTTACATTAGGAAAAAAATTCTTTAGTGTGAGGGTGGTGAGACACTGGAACAGGTTGCCAAGAGAAATTGTGGATGTCCCATCCCTGGAAGCGTTCAAGGCCAGGCTGGATGGAGTTTTGAGCAGCCACATTTAGTAGAAGGTGTCCCTGCCTGCGGCACGGAGGTTGCAACTAGGTGATCTTCAGGGTCCCTTTCAACACAAACTATTTTACAATTCTATGATATGGACAGCTCAATTAAAATATTTCGCTCACTATTATGGGAAAGTGCACCTTGATCTGTCAACCAATCTCTTTTCCAGTAAAGGGGCATTGGTTAACTCTCTCCCAAAGTACTTTAGTTCCAACAGACCCCAAGTAACTCATGATTCTTCTAAGAAAGACAAGAAGAATTAACACTAAAGGATAAAATAAAAACTTTGCCTTCCTTTAGATGGGTCTTTTCATTCAACAAATCTGCAGAGTTGAATCTGACTTGAAAAGAACTATCTTGCAGATAGACCATGAATAACAAAACATTCCCCAAAAGCACTGGCTTGCCAGACATGCAAGAGCCGGATGAACCTGTCTGGTTACAGTCCATCCTTAACTTTCCTGCCTACAGTTGGTATGACACTTCCCCCTGTCTGCAGACCCTAAAGAGTTAACTACATGAGGATTTTTTCCTATTCAAAACTCCATGCAACCTATTTCCTTACCCAGAACATCCCGTGCATTGTGCTAGTACACAATGAAACTATTCAGAAATTTTTATGATTCAGTCTTTTTCTGTCATTGGTTTTAAGCATCTGGCTCAGAAAGTGTTACTGTGGAATAACACAAGTGCTCTGCTTAAAATTACTTGGGGTTTTTAATTCATTTCTTCTGGACTTAGAATGGCACAAGCTGAAGCAGAATCTAGCCCCTTCTATTTCTCACATCCTTAAAATAAATCCATGAAACATGACTTCATTACTCTCTTACTCAGATACAGTAACAATACTGGGTTAGATCATTAATGTCAGAGGGTCGCCAAAGCCCAAAGCAATACAATGATTTTGGCCAGCTGAGGGAGCAAGTCTATTGTTCCTTAACAATCCAATAGGTGATAAACCCTTTCATTCTGGAAGGATGCCACTATCAAATGTGCATCAGCTTCTTGCAATTTAAATGTCTATTTTCATCTGAAAAGATACTCTTCCTAAATTATATATGTGCTCCACGTGTAATGCTTCACAGTAATCAAATAACAGGACTAAGAATGACATGGACATTTGAATGCTACACATCAGTGCTTATGGCTACTGATACTGCAAAGTTAACCCACCTCTAATTAAAGATGATAAAGAAAACCACTGCAAGATCCCACACCCCCAGAAAAATTTAGAGAATTAGCTAATACAGTAGCACGGGCAGGGAAGCTTCTCACAGAAAGGCAGTTTGTGGCTCCATCTCAGCTTGCCAGGCCTCTAATTATGACCTACATGATCTTGCTCGTAGGTCAGGTATCCACTCTAAAGAATAAACTCAGCAGTAAGGGTCTGGTTTGTTTTATTTAGAATATGCCAAGGAAAAAAAGAAACTCTCTACGAAAACAAAACTACAGAGGGTGGAGTTAATTCTTTCCAGGTTTGGATCCAGGCTGATCCAACAAGCCTAGCTTTGTCCCACATTTGTTCAAAAGACGGAAAATTTGCTTACACTTGCCCTCAGGAGGGGTGAATTAGGTAGCAAAATGTTGGTGGCTGAGCAAAATAAGGGGCTTGTGTCTGACTTGTTTCTCAGACTGCAGAAGCCAAAGCTCTAAAAGATTATGTGATCTTGCTGGAAGACAAAAACAATGTTATTTAATAAAAGATGCTGTATCATGGAGGATTTGCCACTACATACACACATCCTTCCAATTCTGATGAAAGTCTCATAAATAAAATTAACAGAACTGTCTCTCTCCCTTGGCAGGTCATTTTTTATTGTAGCCAAATTTCTTAACAAGTAGCAATTACCAAGCCACGTTGCCTGTAAGTGCACCCAACAGTCACAGACTACAGGATGACATATTATATCCATGAATACCTCACAATTGAAATACATTTTCCCTATGGGACTACATCACTGCTTGATTTAATTTTTCCTGACATTTGGCCTGGAGCTTCTTTAAAGAAATGAACTTAAGATGGCTTTGCTGACGGCAAAGGACAAACCATGGCTATATACTCAAATCCTACTTAAATCATGCACACTACCCTTTTAAAATACTAATCCTGCATAAATTGCAGAACAGTCACTGAGATCGATTAGTCAGAGTTCATCTTCTACTGTTTGAGGATGAGCTATAGGTCCACATATGCAGTACAAAAGGTCCAGCATAAATCATAAAAATGCAAAGGAATAAACACTTTCACCAGTGACAAATTTATTGATGTGGAAGGAGATATGCCAACTTGTCAGAATCCCTACCAGACTTTTTTACAGCCTCAGTAGTTCTTACTATGAATCATCCATATTCTGGTCTGGATTGGTTTCTTTCTCCTTTTTTCTCCACAACGTTCTCTAAAAACCAGGTGTGTAAAAGATGCCATTTCAAGAGTACTCCTAAAACAGAGAGGCAAATGGAGTAGCTAACTGGGGGAGAGGAGATGGATTAGGAATTAAGAGTACTACAGTGCTTTGAATAAATCTCCTGCCTGAAAAGCAGCCAAAAAAAGTCTATATTCATTCTCCAATTAGGTTATATCTTTCTCTTTAACATTATGGAGCTGTTATTAATATTATGAAGTTGTGTGTCAGCTCCAAATATTAAATTTAATGTCTATTATAAGTGACACCTTGACAAGTTCAGAGAGGGAAGTTCTCTGGCTGCGACACGGGCATAGTAACACCACCTGGGCAGTATTTCCAACAGTTTCTTGAGCGTGTACCCCAGTCCTGTGCCTGAGGACCACCCTACAGCTGTAATGATCTCCAGTTCTGTTTGAATCCTTGGTTTCAGTATTGAGGGGAGCTGGATACATCACAAGGAGGAGAACTACATAATTTTAACTGTGTAAAGCTCTATGAAATTACTTGTAATTTCATTAACTTATTTTCTCAAAAAGAACAGAAATGGTTCCCAAAGGCTTTAGAAAAGAAAAATCATGGAAAAATTAAAATTAGGACCAAATTCGGCTTGGCCACAGGCTCATTCCTCTGAGGACAGCTCTCTCTGAGCTCTGCATCTTCACTTCCCAGGGGTCTGACAGTAAATGTTCCTCAACACAACTGATCAGAGGTTAGCATTCAGTCAAGACAGCAAGTAAATGCCTACATACCAACAGCAGTGGAAAGTACTTCAGCCACAAGAAAACCAGTCACCCAGGAACCAGTGAAACACTGGAACAAACCAAAGCAACTGTTTGTGGTTAACGTTACTCTAGATGCACTCTAGATTTTGTGACCCCCTCTTTACACTTTAGCACCTCATCCAAATACAAGTTTTTCAGACATTGTATAATCTGTTCCATACAAGTTCCACCACCAAACCCAACTATTTCTCATGCTCTTTTCTTGTCCTCCCAATCCTCTTTTCTTCCTGCCTTCTAGAGTAACTTGACCACCCACGGTAGGTATGAAGACATGCATGGGATAAACCATTTCTGGGTTAAAATCCATCAGGATTAAAATTGGCCATGTTGACCAGTCTTTGGATACCTGGATCTTTGAATAAATGGCAGAATGCTTAAAGGAAGCTTCAGTCTACCCCATGAATAGCAAACCAGAGAAATCAGGCCTAAATTTATCACACTTTCCAAATGCCCACTATTCCCATCTCTCATTTCTTCAAAAACACAGCCTGCTTGTTTGTGGAAACCATGGGACAATATCCTCCAGGCTTATGTCTTAAGAATCTTCTCTTTTGTTTTTCATGCATCTCCAAGGTTACTTAGTACCTGTTATCAGGGTATCTTTTGTGCCCTGAGCAATCTTTAAGAATGTGGAGAAACAATCAAAAGCAATTGGTTGCTAACAGATCAAATGCTCTCACTGAAAACATGAAGTGAAATGCACTTAAATGACCAGAAAGAAATAGAAATGTTTCCTAGATAGAAAGATTGCCTACAGGAGCCATGTTTCATACAGTGTTGGTGAAATTTGTATGTTTTGGAAAACAAGATTTCACCCCACCTTCAAAACTAAGTGAAAAAGTTTTATTTCAGTCTTTAAAAATACTTCTTGAAAAGGCCAAAAATGCCTTTTAAGCCTTTAGGTTTGCACATAGAGACTAGTCTGAGTCATACCTCTCAAGAACAAACAACAGCTCCTTCCAGTTCAAATGAACTGAATCCCTTTTCCAAAAATCAATTCTTTTTGCTGAGCTCTTACTGTTCTGTCCCTCTTAACACACCTCATCCACGTCGCCCTTTGCCCATGTTACTCTCAACAATAATGATTTTCACTCTTCAACACTGTAACTCAGGCTCCTAGTCTTGTCCTAGGTTTCTTTTGCTTGAGGCAGTCAGAACTAAAAGACAGATAATCTGTCTGAAGACCTGCATTTTTTCCTAGGTATGTAGCAGATCCTCAGTGTGACGAAAGCAAGCCATTTAGTTCTCTGCTTCCATTTCATATATTTAAGGGAGAACATCATCAGGCAGGGAAAGTCCCTCCATCACAGCTCTTCATGCTCGGTAGAACTATGCCTTCACTGAAAGACCCAAACTCTAATATTTCTGTGCCACATTTTAAATTCAATCACTTCTTGGGTTGCAAAATTGTAAGTAAATTTGTTTCTTAACAACACTGTAAACCTTTTAAATCATATATAACCAACAGAACAAACTCTCTACATTGCTAGGACAGAATAAGGTATTTTAGTGCCAACTCTGGTCCATTAGATTTTAATTGGCTCCAGCTGGCAGTCCCATAAACTATAACATTTTTTACCTGCAGCTGAGCAGCTGTCCACACAAAGAGAAGAAAAAAATTTCCTACCCAGGAAAAAGAAAAAAAATATCTTGCCTGTACTTCTTCCTTACAGTCCAATACAGAACTAAGTACAGTCAGTGTACCAGAATAAACAGCTCTTTCAAAGTTCCTTGTTATCCAAAATCCAAACAACCTCAACATCTCAAATTCTGCAATATATTTACACAAGGAGACTCAGTCGTTCAAACACACTTCTTCAAGGAATCTGTATAGTGCCGTACTAGTGACAGCATTCAGTTTAACTCAGAAACTTAATATAAACTCTGAAATGTCAATGATCAGGATTTTTCTAAATCTCTGTCTGCTTTACCTGCCTGGCTAAATGCACTACAGGACAGAGCACCTCCTTGCTTCTTGCTGACAAACTCAACAGGCACTGCAGCTCAGACTGGACAATTCCTTAAAGTTTTCCCACTCAGGTAAAAAGGATTTAGTCACAGAAACTGCAGAACTGAATTAGTTCTGACACAACAATGATGAAAACACAATTTTAGTCAAGTACAGGCAAACGTCCACATATCGCCTACGTATGTGCAATCAGGTAGAGAGGTAGATAGATATCAATTAAAAACTGTTCCCAAAAATTATAGCAGCTTGATCAAATTCAAATCTCATTGTAGCAAATCCTGAGAAACTAGCAAACCAAAGAGAGATTACAGATTGTCACTGGAAGAAAAAGATCACAACTTGGTCTGTTAGATTTCAATTTAGTATTACCTTTTCCTTTCATTTATTCCCCTTTGAGAACAAACAAGGAGAAAAAAACAGAATTTCAGTCCAACCTGCAGATTGGTCTTTTCAACTAAATAGTCTCACCTGTATTACTGCTAGCAGTAGTAGCAACAGATATGACTGTCTCCTGCAATGACATTGCAGAACGTCTTCCATCCCTCAGAGGAGAGGGGTGCTTCAGGGGAGCTGGACAAGCCTTTTTCTGAAAGCACCACTGCTGAACTTCCTCTCCACCACAAGCAGCACAAGGACAACCCCATCGAATTCTGCAGGCACTGCATCAGCCCACAAACAGCTGCAAAAATCCCCCTTTGTTAATTGGTACGTGCAACACCTGTAAACAGAGAGGTGGCACAGACTCCCTTCTAAAATCTTGGAACAGATGTTGTGCTGTCTCCCGGTTAAGCGCACAAGCCCCATCCTCCTGCCACCCTTGCCCTGGTCATCTCCTGCTGTAAAAAGGTCTTTTGAGGAACCAGAAAAAACACAGCAAAACACGTACACCTGTGGTGGTGTGCAGGCCTTCAGAACTCAAAGCCTCGGAAGATTTTCTTTGCTCGGAGAGTACCTGGGAGGACACAAGGCTCAGCTTTCTGCTCTGCTCAGAAATGAGCGGCACTCACACTCTGGCATCCATCCTCCCAATACGCATGCCGGCAATAAAGCAAACAGACAGGGCTATTTAAAAAATGACCCTAATGATGTAAATTAGACAAACATTAATAAACTCAGCAGGTTATTTCCCTACTGGAAAAACCACCACAGATCAGAACAGCTCTCATGTCGGTGATTCATATTGTTATACAAGGTCTGTGTCTGAAAATAAAGGTCCCACATGAGACTCGCATTGAAAACACCTTATCTGCCAGGATCGCCTTTATTATTTCTGAACTACAAAGAGGCCAATAAAAATGCTGTATTAAAACAGGCCCCCTGTTACCAGAATGCTGTGATTAAATGTTTGACTTACAGTTCGCTTTATTAGGCAAAGCAAACAACGGCAGCTTTCCAGATTTCTGAACTTTGAGTCATTTTTTAGCATTAGGGCTGACCCAAACCTGCTCACATCCTACAAGCCTGGAAACTGTAAATAATACAAACCTGCAGGTTATATTTTATCCTACTGTAAAGTATTAGATGCCTGATTATAAAAGGGTAAATTTCCTGTTACGGGGATTGCTTAAAGCTATACAACAGAGAGACTGAAGAACCACAGGTTTTGCTCTTGCTGGCAGAAGGCTCATGCCAGAAAGCTACAACTTCTCATTTTAAAAGAAACATATAATCTTACATCAAAATCTACTCTAAGAATTCACATGTTACTAATAATTTTGGTTAATGATGTCATTTCTATATGTGAAATAATATATGATACTCAAAAGAAAAACAGTAAGGGACTACAGATTACCAGCCAAAAGACTAGAAACACCAAAGTTAGAGTAAGCCCTCTTCCTACCTCCATACTCGAGAAAAACTTTAAGCATGAAAAGAAGCTCTTTAAATACATTCAAAAACCAAATCAATGGGACTATCAGCATGACAGTGGTGGGCCCCAAGCACCTCCAGCCAAGCGCCACCCTTCCAAGGCCACCTCCAAATATACTGGTACAGCTGATCCTGGCTTTGGAGACACTATGGCCATGTTAGCACTTGAGATCTCTCTCAGCACTGTCTTCTGCAGTGTCCTACTCCTAATGATTGATGTTATACAACACAATTATTTAATTCTATGCTAGCAATAGAAAATGTGGAAACACACCAAACTGCCACTGTTTTTAAATATGATATCAACAACCACTGCACAATGCCAAGGCCCAGATCCTCAAAGATGTTTAGCCATCGACCTCTGTTTCAGTACCTGCATATATTGTTGAGCTCCTACAACAGCCTCAAAATCCTACAGCTCAGCTGTTCCTTCAGTGCCTCAGGTGTACAGATACTAAATATGCAGAGAACAACCCACCTTTGACCCTCAGTTCACCCATCCTTGACAGCTCTATCTCAAGAAGCCAAACCTTCCTCATGTGTTGTGCAACAATGGTCCAGTTTGCTCAATGGATTACGAGAAGGCACACTCATCTTGCTGTAAACTGCACAAAAATGAGGCTTGGATTCAGCTCACAGATGGACGCCTACATGTAGGTGCCACACTCAGACATTCACATGTGAAGAAGTCATCTGAGCACTTATTACACTCAACAGAGTCCATGTCAGCTGCTCAGCTCATCCTAAAATAGGCACTAAAATTTGGTCAGCTGAACATCCCTAGGCTGCATTGCTTTAGAAGCTAAATAGCTTTAGACCCTTATAATGAGATCTTTACTGACTTCATAATCAAAGCTTAGACTCCTGCTTCGCATGTAGACAACTCTAATCAGATATTTAAATTCACAAACAGAATCTTATCCCGTAGTTTAAAGAGACAATACAGGTTCAGGTTTTACTGAATGTGTTTTTATCCAGCCTTTTCCACCCCAAATGGGTGAGTGCCTTCATGAGGAGTGGGGGAAAGCTTACACCAGAGACTGATTTTACCATATATCGGTTTGTTAGTTACAAATGAAATTAGTACATGCTGTTCCTTCTGCCTGCAACTTGTAAGTATAAACTAAATTTTAGATACGTAACTTAGCCATTGTTCCTCACTTAAGTCTTAGCTGTTTTGTCCCACCGTGTCACTCAGTACCATCAAACTTGTGAAGCCACAAAGGATTTAAGCATGTCATTTAATCATTCTCCAAAAGGCAAGCTGAACAATGTCACATCTTTATCATTGCATATGGCATCACTTACCCTGATAGCTGTAAAAGCAAGAATCACTGTTAAGCATTTAATCCTGTCAGACAGGGATATTAACCTGCTATTTTAGAAGCCATTGCCATCTGATCTGTGCCGTACTGACAATGATGGCTTCCCAAGGAACAATTCTATCTGCCAAAAGAAATAACGGTACAAATAGCTTTGATGGAGATGGAACTCTAGACCTGGTGGAGAAAACTTTTGATGGAAGTTATTTCAGTAAAGTCAGTGTGGGGAAAAAAATGAGTTCTTTAAAACATTCATTAACTTCCTGTAATACATAACAAATCTATCTCTTTGCCTCATTTGTAGGTATACACACATATATTATTCACTTATCTGTGTCTACAAGGATAAAACAAAGAATGATCTCATTCCACAGCCAATGTCCTAGCAAGTATCTCAACCCTAAAGTATGCTTCAAAGGGGAGAAAGTGAATAAATAGAAGATTTCAAATCATGGATTAGACATTTGCTTGAACAAGTACTGAGCTGAGACTAAGCACAACTGAAGGAAGCAACTGGACTCTGGATTCTGGGCAGAATACAACCATACCAGCTGAACTCAGTTGACAATGACTCTTTCAGACATGAGATGTTTCATTCACATTTCACACAATGGCTACATGAGTAATGAACAGATGGTTTTGCTATTCGCACCACTTAGTGGAGCATGAAATGATGCACTGACAGGTAGGAGACAGAAGAATTTGAAGCAGGTGTTGTAGTAATATTATGGCAGCGTACAGTATGTCAAAATCCAGGGTGCAAAATGTATTCAGAGGAAAAATGCATTCAGAGGCTCCAAAATTAGATCTATTAATAGCTAATTTTTTTAAATTTTATTTTATTTTTTTTTTAAGCTCAGAGGGCAAAAACTATTATAAGCAAGGACATTTTAGAGTCAACTCTGTAACTAATCCATTCAGGCCTGTATGTTCTTCTGTACTGACAGAAGAGACAAGGATCATCTGTATATCTATATATGACCTGCAAGCCCGACTACTACAGCATGGGACTGAAAGCTAGAGGTCTAAATAAACTCTCACTGGTGTAACAGGCAGCTGCCCAGTTAGTAATGGATTCACTGTCTCAGTCACATTGATGCTCTGGTCACTGTACTCACTGATGAGAACAAAGTAAAAAAGGACAAACAAAACAAAACAAAACAAAATTTGAAGTTTTAATCTTCACACCTAGGCTACTATTTGACCCTCAACTGAAAAACCCATCATTGAGTTTCTGTCACTGTATGATGGTGTCTGGGGCTGGAAGTTGACTTGCCTCCTCAAGCTAACACACAGACAACCCAAAGCAGTGTTTAAAGCACCCCTGGTTTCTTGGAGTAAGTCAAATCATGTGGAACCTCACTCAGAAGCAAAAAAAAACCCCAACTTCAAAATCCATCTTAGATTCTTCTTAAATCTCCTGAATGACTTTTTAAATAGAATTCATTAAGTTGAGACTGAAAGTTTTCAATATTTTAACAAGAAACCTGGCAATGCATACCAAATTTCATTTCTTCCTAAAATATTTTAATAAAATATCAACGATTAAATTAAATATTAGTTATCAAATATAAAGTAAATTATTTTTTGGTTTAAACACAGTGCAGGTTTTTGCTGCAACTATGGCAATGTGAATGAAATAAAGAAAGAGCTTCTATTCCATGAAGACATCTGTGTCCGTGTGAGAAGCTGCACTCAGAAGCAGCACACCTCCTAAGTCATTTGGCATTAGGGTTTACCCATATTGCTTACCTTCATGGTAAATATTTTTGGACACATGTTGCTAAAGACAACATGGTGGGATTGACTCCCTTCCACTTCCATATGTGAATGAAGAGCAGCTCCACTGCTCAACAGTCATGTAAAGCTACCTTTAGTGAGACTAAGGCTTGGATGTCATGTCTGTATTGTTTCCAAACTTTATGGTATAATAAAAATAGCAACTGTTAACTTGGAAAGATGAGATGTAATTCTGAGAGCTATAACCTACTGGGATGGAATACACCTACTTTTTTGAAATCTGCGCAGCAATCTCAGCTGACCCCAGTTCACCAGGGTGTGGGCTTTGCATCTTCTGCAAAAGAGGGCATCTGCAGAACCACCTTGCAGCTCCAGCTCGCTGCCTCTCTGTGCTTACTCGGAGGAAAGAGACTGCCATCTACTGAGTTAACCCTTCTATTAGCAAAAAGGGAGCTACAGCACTGAAGAGGAGGGTCATGGTTAAGGCAAGGAGGTCAGAGTTTCCACAGACATCAGCTGTTTGCACTAACAAGGATTCAACAGGGAACAACAGCTTTAAGTTATCCTTTTTCTTCTCTTCCCTTCCCCCCCAGCTACTTTCCCTTAGTCAACAAACTGATTTTCTAATGGGAATTATTCATTCGATGTGTATACTTTTACAACTTCTAACCCCTGTAATCCTTTTGCTCCAAAGGACAGAGATTGCTGTGCCTGCTGTTTTGCCACACTGAAGAAGCAAAGCAAAAAGTACCAGAGAAAGAAAACAGAGAAAAGGACAGTGGAGAATTACAAGGAAGGGGGCTTTTGAACATTTGCAGAGTTCATCAAAACATTTATATGAAGCAATCAGTGGAAAAGATCAGAGAAAAAGTAGTAAAACATATCATGAATAAAAGAACACCGCCTCAAACAGGTAGCCCCCACTGGCAGTGTAGTGGGTTGCTAGCATTAAGATACAGCTTAATAAGCCGTAGCACTTTAATAGCATCTCAAAGCAAAGATCTCAAAGCAATTGGAAATATTAAGATCCCTTCTTGCAGCAGGTGCGCTGCATGCTCATCTATTAATATCCATCAGAGCCTATGATGTTCAATATCTCACAGTACCCAAGTCTAATTGATAAAAAGCCTCAAAACAACGCGATGAAATAGGAATTATTGCCTCCAATTTAACCCAGAAGAAAGATGCTGCATATCTCTAGGTTTCACTGATTTTCCTTGCAACACAGAGAGTTCCTATGGCAAAAATAAAGCTGAAAGATTCAGTTCCAAATGCCTGTATTAATATACTGTTAATTACACAGAAAGCAAGTACTGGGAATGTTGGGTGTCCAGAATGAAAAACAGAGTTGTGCATTTACCTTAAGAAAGTAGGTGGCTTATATAAGCACCTGGTTGTAGAACAAGTAGACTCAAAATTTTGTCCACATGACTTTTCAAATGTCATGCAGCAAGCTGATATCAAGGCTGGGATGAAAATATATGACTTTTTATTCCTCAGTGAAAATGCCATCTTGTTTCTCTCATGACAAAAAGGAAGCAAAAACCAAGGCGGCAATTATTTTATCCCAGGATATCTCAATTCCATTTAGTCAACTCTGCCCTGAAGCAAACAAAACTTTTCCACTTTACTTCATCCCAGTGCTGTTACACTGAGCATTACTACATAATTTCAGCTGGCTGCACCTGTTCTTGACAATGTCACTTTCCAACTGTGCAGAGATTTGGAAATGGTTATTAAACACTCATCAAAGAATAAAACCAAAAGTGAATCTAAATGGACTGTGCTACACTCCATAGAAGAGAGACAGGTGGCAGAGCTACATTGCACCGAGGCATCCTGTCAGGCTCCACAAGGAATGCCATCCGGCTCCACTGGTGGCATCACGGCTGTGGTGGCAGACTCCCACATTCCAGACTATTGGCTCAAATTGATTCTCCATACATAGTAAGAGATGTCTTGCTTGGTTTCCTTCTAACAAGCTGCTGAATATGGCCATACCCAGGAGCACCTGAACAGAATTAATTCAGCTGGGTTGGTTGTTTTTTTATATATATGTATATATCAATGCTCATTCTTTATCTGATGCTCCTTCAGGTACAATCACCCATCCTTACTCATCATTCAAGGCAAAAATGCCTGGAATAAATGTAGTTTTCAATACTATATACCCTTTAGGGAAAAAGAATTAGGCTCATGGGAAAGTCCACTATTTGCTTATTACAGCCAATATTACTTTTATTGAAACAAATTGGTTTTTGCACTGATTCGGAAATGCCAAACTCTCCCATCTCCCAGGGAGGTCATGTCATTGGCTCTGAAGAGCAGCCTGTGAAGTGGCTACAAACACAATGCATCCTGTTCCCACCTGCAAACCGCAAGTTACAGGAGGCTCCAGCACCCAGCAGGGTCAGGAAGATGCACTCCAATGAGACCTGTGCTTCCACGTGCCAGCTTGCTGTTGGTACTGCCTACAAGTCTGGTTTGAAAGTCAGCTTCTGGGTTGCCTTTAGCAATGCACTGGAACCATAACCACCATCTCAGAGCAGAAAATACTAAGGTAAAGGGAATTACTCCCCTTTTTTTAATTTATCAGGTTTTTAGTTGTTACAGCCAGTTCAGTAGTCCCACTCAACTCTGCATTAACAAACCTTGGCAGCACCTGCCAGTAATAAAAAGGGTTACAAAACTAGTGACTGTAAAACTGTGAGAACTGCAAATGATAGACTCAAGCAGCCACATTTTCTTCCTCACACTAATAAAACCTACAAGAAGAATCCAGCCTACAAGTAGCAAAAATATTGCTCTCAAAACAGAAGTGGTTTAAATATTACAAAATATTCATATATGGTCATCTTGACTTCATTGAAAATGCGTTAGTTACAATTTTTCTGCTTGCTGCAGTCATGCATATTTCCAGCCATTTCAAAGTAGTGTCTTGCACAATTTAGAGCTAAAGTTTGTATTAGAGAGATGTGATATTTTTCTCCTCAACTATTGTAAAATGTTAGTAAGTAACTGATTTCTTCACTATCCAATCTGTTGAGCTACAAGTGGAGATCGTGAGGGAGGAAACCTCAGGGGAATGGGTCCAACCTCATTTCTTATCAATGATTCACTTCTGCCAAATGCAGCCATCAAAGTCAGCAATTCTTAAACAGTTAAAACTGAAAAGACTAAACATCCCCCAGAGAATAGCTAATGGGGTGCAGAGCTTTTCACCTCCAGGTCACTGGCTCAAATCTGGCTCTCCTCGGACGCAATGAGACTGCCAGGCAAGCTCCTCAGCTGGGGAGATTAAACCAGCCAAGGGCTTGCTGCTAGTCAGCAACTTTTGAGAAATAATCCACTGCACACCAGTCCTACAAAAGGCTGTAACTTCTGCATGCAGAATGTCTTACTATCACAGACAAGGCATATTAGCATTGAGGATGAGGTAGAAATATACTGCCCACGATGCTTATTTAAATTTCAACACTTCCATCTTCTGTCATGGTTGACAGTTTCCCAACCCAATGTTATGTACTGAGCTCTTTTCTTCAAGATGTTTTTTTTACTGTTTCTGCTTCATATAAATGGTCTAACAAAGTCATATCAAACCACAGAGGAAAGGCAATGAGAAGGAATGCAAATAAAAAAGCAGATAAACTTTTAGGTTACAGAATAGTCTTTTTTTCAAATCCTGATACTGTGTAACTGCCTCCCACACACTGTTATAGATGTCACATGTATAAATGGATTACAGAAATTAGAGAAATGAATTAGAGCCATAAAAGGTCTGATTTAATGGGCACTGGAACAGGACTACAGAGACTCAGAACATGTACTAACTCCAGCTGAAGTCCAAATTAACATCTCCACCTGCTGTAATGGCATGCGGACAGATCTTTTAGATAGAATTTAGTGAATTTAGTGGAGAATTTAGTGGAATAACAAGTGATAAATTCATCTCCAAATAGCCAGATGTGCATTTAGAATCACAGAATATAAGGGAAAGGATCTCTGGAGGTCATCAGGTCCAATACCCTGCTGAAAGCAAGGTCAGCTTCCAAGTTAGAGCAGGCTGCTGAGGATTGTACCCAGCCAAACTGTGGGAACCCAACAACTTTTCTGGGCACTCGTTCTGATGCTTAACCACCTATGGTTTTCATGGTGAAAAAGTTTTTACTAATATCTCACAATTTTTATGTGCCTTTTAGTAACAAAGGATCAGGAATGTCCCTGCACTCTTGCTAGTCCCACCTCAATAGCCCAGAGGTTTCCTGACCAGATCTGATGACATACTGTATCCTCTCCTCTTCTTTTCCCCTTTTTAACAGGAAAAAATGCAGCTGAAAAAGGGAAAAAAATTGCTTATTTGGTATCTCAGAATCCATGACATTAACTGGTGTGATCCTTTCCAACACCAGAAAGCAAAGTCTGTGTAAGCAGCCATAATACCAGCATCAGATTTACAGATGGTGAAGCTGTCTCTAGGTATCCTCTTCTCAGAGGCACTAGAAAGAGAGAGAGGGAGATATCTAATCCCATTAACATCTATCCTATGATTTTGGAAATTTTCATTCTGAAGTTCCACTCTGTTATTCAAGAAACCATAGAAATTATGCCTGAGGAGGATATTTCCACGAGGGCAGCATGTTTTTGTTAACAACACAGTTTGCCAAAGGTGATGTTATAAAATCTCTGCTATATTGACTTCATCACGGTAGTCATTTGGGATACGTTACTGGAGTGTCTTCTTACAATAAAACTCAATTTTTAAAATAAAAATGACCAGAGCTATTTTTAGTCCTCTTTTCTAACTGAGCAGCTTAAGATGCTGTTAGAAATACGCCTCCAATGTCTTCAGGAATTTGGTACTTAGCAGTAATACACAGCAGAGCACGCACGTGACAAAATACAATTCTCACAAAGCATTTGATGGAATTAAAAGTAGCATCATTTTCCTCAAACTAGAATCTGTTACAGTATTAATGATTTAGATATTCAAAAGCTTTCAAATAACACTCAGGCAACACAGTGGAACATAATGTCAATATTTGTAAATACACGAATACATTAAGATAATAGCAACAAGAATTCTCTCCTACTAATTGACTCCTTTCCAATAAAGACTTAGCATGAACTGCGGTTCTCCCTGTTTCTACTCTGACAGAAAGATACATGTATTCTCAGGCAAATTTAGCATTACTGAGAGGGAAGAGAGGGTATTTTGACAAAACAGGAGTCTTTTCTTTTTGGTAAATGCATAGAAATTTGCCAGTGAACAAAACCTACCCAGAAATTGTTGGATTTCTGCTGAAAGCTTAATTTTTCCAAAATAACTGATGATTTCACCTGCTTAATTTAACAAGAAATACTGAAAGGACTTAATTTTCACTAAGTGTTGAGGGTATGATCTCTCAGAACTGGACATTTTTATGGGGAACAAGACAGACATATCAAATCATTAGTGATTTTTCAAAGGGTAAATCAACAATCAGCTCCTAGAGCCATAGGCCCAGGAGACTGAGCAACTAATATTACACACTGACGTAGGAGAAAACTTGAATACAATACCTTACCCAGCGGAAGCCGCTGACAGAAGTCAGCGAGACAGCACATAATTATCCAGGCTGGAAATTTGCCCAGATACCCAAGTTAACAACCTAGAACATACATACCACGGATCTTTAATTACAACCAGTGTTCATGATCTAAGTTTTATGCATCATCTGAAGTCCGCCCTGGGAAATAAGTAAAGCCTCCAGTATATACAACTAAGGGAAAAACAGTAAAGAAGTTGGTGACTCCTAGGGAAAAAGGGAAAGTGCTGGTCAGATCTGCAGTTTTCTCTAGAAAGGCAATATGGATGCAAGATGATTTCTTTCTCAAATGACCTGCAGCTAGCAAGATCACTTGGAGAAAAAAAGGATTGGGCTCAGACAACCATTTCTTTTCTTTCATCAGTCAAAGCAAGTTTGATGATGCTGTCTCTTGATTTAATGTTGCTCTACCCAGGTATGAAAGGGAATTTCAAAGCAGCTCCACTATTTAAAGAAACTCTTACTGCCTTAAAGCTCTTGGAGAATATATTGATTGCATTACCAAGAGACAATAAACATCAGCTTTTAACGAATTTCTGTTGTTTACCATCTTCATCTCACTCTGATTTTCTTCTATTTTTCATTTTCTTCTGTGATACTTAAGTAAGTGAAGTGCTAGACGTACTTCCCATTGTTGAAAAAGGATTCATTTGTTCATCTGTCTTAAGAAACGTGTTGAGGCAATCTTCTTAATAGGAGTTAAATTGTTTATGTAAAACTGTTTAGAAAAGAGCACTACCAGAGATTCTGAAAGGCAGAACAAAAACGGGTTTTGCTTTAACATCTACGGTAATCCTTCAGTGAGCTGGCTACTTTTTAATCAGATAGGACTCTTGTCTCTGCCTGTCTGTTCGTACCACCCCACTGCAACTGTCCCCACACATCACTGAATTTATTCTCACATGGAAGCAGGAACCAATGGGCAGGAAAAAATAATCAATGGCTTTAACCTGGTTTAAAACATTCTATTTGGTCTCCAATTTTTAAAATTCATTTTAGCCAGTAAAATGGAAAAATCATTATTATTCAATCAGATTTACTCATAAGACCTAGACAAGGTCTTTTGCCACAAGACCATCCATCTTATTTATGCTGGTGTTAAGGAGGTAGCAAACCAGGCACCGGTACAACCACACACGCCTGTGTCAGTGTGACCCCCTTCTATGACACTGTGTGGAATTACACAGGCTACAAGGTAAAATGATGTGTTCATTTCCTTACCTTTTCCTCATTAATGTGTCGTTCTTGAGTTATTTTTCTCAGTGTATTTTGGCTACAGCACAGATGACCCATTGTAATTTGCCTGCAAAGTCTCACTTTGAAGGTCTCAGACGTTTGGTTTTACTCAGAAATGCGACAACATAAAGATTTCACACTTTTATTGCTATTTTTCTTTTACTCTACTGCCCATGT